>NC_086105.1:21317500-22657500 GCF_963921235.1 Mobula hypostoma | reverse complement strand
CTCTGCAAATTTGGTTCCACTGACGCCAGTGAAATTGAATGGGTGAGAGTTGAGGTCAACTTGTGACCATATTCTTGGGTGTGATTAGTGGTGGCAAAGCATTTCTTCTCCCCTCTCCCTTAACGCCCCTCCCCCACCAATTCCCTGTTCATCACTAAAACATTTTTAAGTAGAAATTTGCCCTTTGTCAGTAGTCCTCATGATGCAATGCATTGCTGGCTATGTGTTTCAATATGCAACTGTTATTAAACTGTGACAGAGGGTGAATACAGTGACTGAGGATGAACTGTAGTCCATCCTAAAGTGGTCTTGCTACATGGTGCCTCAGACACAAGTAGACAAGTGTTGCACATCTTCATTCCAATAGTATTCCATTTGGAATTCAGAATGGGGGCTGGGTTTGATGGGGGAAGGGGTGGTCATGGGGAGAGAGGACAGGGCTGTCAGCCAGAGGTTCAATTCAAACCTGTCCTGTGGTGAGCTGGGGAACAGATAGATGGGATCTATGTTGTAGATTGGCATGGGAGGTGGGAAGACTCAGAATGAAGAGCATGTTGTTTGCGAGGGGATAAAGTTTGGGAGCAAAGACCAGGTGGGAGGGAGTTCAAAGAAGTAGAGAGTTCTTGAGAGGATACTAATTAGCAAGAGTGTTTTTTTTTTGAAGGATTAAAGGAAAAGAAAGGTAGAGTCACAAAAAAAAACTGATTTCAGATGTATAATGCGGAAGATAACAGCATTATATAATTAAGAGGAAATTATTTTTAATACTGACATGTAATACAAATAAATAAAACTTAATTCTGCCTCTAAGCTAAGAACATTTTTCTTCAAGAATTATGAGATGAGGCTCTTGCTGAATTGAATAGATGTAAAGGGTACAATTACTTGTCTCTGTGGGTTTAGTTTCTGCTTTATATTTTATGATTAGAAGTATGTCTTTTACAGCAGCAGTTGGCAGCCCAGCAGATTGTCTTCCAACAGCAGCTTCTCCAAATGCAACAAATCCAGCAACAACAGCATTTGATGAACTTACAACGTCAGGGACTCATTACTATCCAGCCTGGACAGCCGTCCCTTTCAGTCCAATCTCTGCCACAAGGTACAAAATAATTCATTAAAAGTTACAGTACAGAATTCACAATGTCATAATTCATCACATGTTGACAAAGAATAGAATTTCACTTTTAATTATTGAAGCTGTACCATGCCATGAACTTGCAGCAAATTCTGAGCAATATTTTAAGGTGCTTTCAAGAAAGGTTCAAAGCATATTTATATGAAAGTATATTTCTTTCCATAGTGACAGTTTCTACAAGGAATCACTTTAGAGCATCACAAGAATCAGAATAATATTGCCCCATTCATATTTCTTCCACTTAATAGAAATGTTACTTCCAACTTTCAGGGATCCGAAAATTCTCTGATTCTCTTTGATTTAGCAGGAAAATTAAACTGAATACCTGTGAATAATTTGCCAACAATACAAAATAGTTTATTAAAAGTGAATGACGATGTAGCTGAAAGAAATGGGTTCATTTTCTGATTTTATGTTCTGGCTAAAGAATATTTTGAAAGAGAAAGCAAAATCAATAAATAGAATTGGATGTACAGTAATAGTGCAAGCAATTCAGTTACCAAGCCAATTTCTTATGTCTGCCGAAGTGTAACATCCCACAGTACAGCAACCCTGTAGAAGTTATCACTGTTCCTACTCTTGAAAAATCATTCCTAATAATCTTACATTTTCAAAAGAAAAGCAGTGATCAAATTGATCTGCATTAACGTTGTAGCAAGATGAAGAAGAGAGTGTTCAATTCTTAATTTACATAGGAGTTTGTCCAGTTGATGCTTCTTTGCTGGGCAGAAATACAGAGTATGTTTTGATGTTCAGTTCCCTAAATGTGCATTGCTGTCAAGATGATGTAAGTGATGATGCAGATACCTGAAAATGATGTAGGGGCGACTTGAATTTGCTTGCCTAGAGATCCAAAAACATTACACCTGTACATGGATGACCCACTTATGCTGCACATTGTTCATAGCTTTTTAAAAATTAACTTGTTTCCCGTAATATATCTGATTTTATTTTACAGCAGGAAATTGGAAAATTTGAATCATTGGGCAATTTTTTTTTTCCCCTGGATTGTTTGGCTAGAAATTTGATCATGGTTAATGGTTGACAGTTGTGTTACACCTTGTATCACTTAACCCAGTTCTCCCGAGTGGTTCTCTGTCCAGTCTTTGGGCAGGCTGAATGTTTACAGAGGAGGCACAGTTATTTAATGAAACCAGGCCTGAAGGGCAGGAAGAATCGCACCACTAATTGCATGGTTTAAAAGTATCCTTAATTTCTTGCATGTTTGGTGATGAGAGCTTGTTTGTTGAACTTGCTGTGTATTTGTAGGAATTCTTGTGAAGGCTGAGCACTGATTACAGACAAAGTCATAGAGTCATATAGCATGAAACAGGTTCTTTGGCCTATCAATTCATGCTGATATTCAGGTTGCAATTATACTAACCTTGTTCCAATCCTATTTTATGGTCTTCGCTCTCCTGTCAGCACCTCCACTGATATAATGTCAGGCGCACTTATAGTGGATAACTTACCCATCAACCTGCAGGTTTTTGGGATGCAGGAGAACACACAGAGGAAACCATGCAGAAGAAGGTGTAAACTCCACAGGCAATCACATGGTTCAGGGAAGCATTGAGTCTGTAGCTTTGTCACTCTTGTGGCCTAATCATTAATACAAGAAACTAACAAATCAACATGCCAAGCCATATATATCAAACTACAGTCAATACTGAAACAATGGAATTGTTGACTAATCACACTGTGCGGTCCCTTCTGAACATTTCTTGGAGGATCACTGCTTCCTTTCAGTAGGGGAGGCTGCAGATGGACAGAAACAGACATTGGTTTGCAACCTTGCTATGTACTTGAAGACCTACCACATGAAAATTCTTCCTGTATGTAAACCTTCTGCTGCTGTACATGGACTGCCAGTGTCTGATCTGGTGGCTGAGAGCATCAGAATGACAAAGAAGGTGACTTTGTATTCATTGCCATTTTGTTAAGCCATCGAGGTCTGAATTGGTCAAATAATATTAGGGTCACGTTCTTGGTGAGGGGAGAGGGAGAGGTAAACTTAGATTAGATTAGATTCGATTCAACTTCATTGTCATTGTGCCAAATACAGATACAAAGCCAATGAAATGCAGTTAGCATCTAACTAGAAATGCAAAGAATAGTGTTATTTACAAAATAACTGCGAATAAAAAGTAAGTGCTACAGCGCACAAATATAAAAGTACTGAGACAGTACAATATGGGTGCAATACTGCTTAGTGCTGTGATATGAGGTTCAGCAGGGTCACAGCCTCAGGGAAGAAGCTCTTCCTGTGCCTGCTGGTGTGGGAGCGGAGGCTCCTGTAGCACCTACCAGATGGGAGGAGAGTAAAAAGTCCATGGTTAGGGTGAGATGCATCCTTGATAATGCTTTTTGCCCTGCCTATGCAGCATTTATGGTAGATGTTCTCAATAGTGGACAATTGAGTGCTGATAATCTGCTGGGCAGTTTTCACCACACGCTGGAGTGCTTTGCGGTCTGACACAGGACAATTGCCATACCACACTGATATGCAGTTGGTGAGTACGCTCTCAATGGTACAGTGGTAAAAGTCCATCAGTATCCTGGGACAGAGGTGAGCTTTCTTGATGCTCCGCAGGAAATAAAGGCACTGTTGCGCCTTTTTGATCAGGATGGAGGAGTTCAGGGACCAGGTGAGATCCTCGGAAATGTGGACACCAAGGAATTTGAAGCTCAATACACGCTCCAGTACAGCTCCGTTGATGTAGATGGGGACGTGAGTGTGGCTCCTAGCATGCCTGAAGTCCACAATGATCTCTGTATCTGTATCGTGTAACTTAGCAGTATCTGTATCTTGTACATTAGCAGAAATTGCAGCATGAGAGGTGACTAGGGAATGAGAAGAAAGTCTCTCATTAACTTCAAAAATCTCTGTATCATCTCTGTTGGCATCCTGTAATAGCCTGCTCCTGTCCTCCAGAACATGAAGCCTAACAATATGGCACTGCCCACCACCAGTTTATATGCTGCCTTTTACGACATCATCTGCATAATTAAAATCAGCATCAAATGCATTCTTCATATACTTGATGTACTTTATTCAAATTGCCTTGAACCCCATGGTCATTTCTTTGGTCAGACTGTGGAAGAATGAGATTTATTTTAATGAGGGAGGAAATAAAATCAATTTTAATAACTTACCCCCTTCCTCCCCTTCTCCATAAACAATACTTATCTGGAAATGCATCCATATGTATTATGTAATGGATACTGTATGTTCGATTCTGCCACTGGAATTCATTCCAGGGATGTTGCATGGTATTCATTATAGGTTTTTTACATGAATTTTTATCGTCTTCCCTCAAAAAGTTCCAACATTTACCTGTACCCTATTTAAGACAATGGGTCACGCCTGCTGTCATCAATTTCACCATCTGCATAAGCTAACACTTGTCTGATTAATTCAACTTCAAATCTTCCCCCGTCTATAAACCATTCAAATGTCTTATTCTTTATTTTTGACACTGTGCCTTCCGCTGCCTCAGCTGTCCTTTAGTGTTTTGACTGAACATTTCTTCCCATTTGCTTGACTGTGTATAGTAGAGCTTTTACATTCAGTCCCACTCTCTAGAGTACTCCCTCTAAACCACCTGCTATTCTTTCGCCTCTCTACTTTGAAAGCTTCTTTAAGCTTATTGAAGTGAACATGTTGTCAGTTATGGCTCACAATTTATTCCCTCTTTATTTTTTTTTCCCTTGTGAACATGTGGGGCATTTTGCTACTTTAAATGCAAATTATTGTTTAAATTATGTTTTTTTCCTGCTCCTGCAATCAGTCGGATACATTTTATGGGGAGAACAGCGAAGAAAATTGGTTGGAGTAAATTACACAACACAAACACAAAAAGGATTTTCACTTTTATTTAATTCATAACAACTCTGTAATTCTTTTACATTTCTCTTACATACATAGCCTTAACATCTTAATAATAAAACTCATTGTGATGCCCTTGGATTATAGCATTAGGGAAATTTCAGGAAAGACATAAAATAGGGTGAGTGGTTTGGAATCCAACTGACGCTAAAATATCAACTTAGACCACTAAGCAATCCATAATTTTTACCTTTAAGCAGCCGAAACAAAGATGATATTAACTCATAGACCCTGCCATGAAGCTAAAGAGTGTATATGGCTTTATTGTAGCAGCTTGCTGAGGGCACAGTGAATGACATTTACAGAGTAATATATATGAGTTCATGTGAATATTTATATATTTGTCATAAAAATATAAAACTGGTAGAGATTTGACTTCAATCAAAATTCATATATGTTACTATAGGCCTTATCCATTCATTTCTGAGAAATATTTGTGCATGATTTTGCAGGATTAAGCCCTGCAGAGATTCAACAGCTCTGGAAAGAAGTGACCGGCGTGCATAATATGGAAGACGGCGTTTTGAAGCATGGCGGGCTGGATCTCTCCGCCAGTAATTCTTCCTCTACTACCTCCACTACCACATCCAAAGCATCACCACCAATAACTCATCATTCGTTAATGAATGGACAGACTTCAGTCCTCACATCAAGAAGAGACAGGTAAAAACCAAAGATGTATTAACAAGCCTAATTTGCACATAGAAACTGTGTATCTAAAACTTAGCAATCATAAACTTTTCAAAAAGTTGGTTGTCTTGTTTCTTTACTTGCCCAATCAATGGTAGTCATCCATGTTCAGAATCAGAATCAGGTTTAATATCACCGGCATATGTTTTGAAATGTGTTAACTTTACAGCAGTAGTATAGTACAATGAGATACATGATAATTAAATATTAAAAACTGAGTTACATTAATTTTATACATATATAATAGTTAAGTTAAAATAAGTAGTACAAAATAACAAATTAAAAAAGTATTGAGGCAATGTTTATAGCTTCAATGTTATTATGTGTGTAACTGTTTAGAGTCAATAATAATCACAAGATACATTTTATTCTCACATCTGCTCTAAACACTCCTTTTTGGTTCTACACTGTTTACAATGTTGCTGTTCACTCCTCCCAGAATTAACAAACTTTTCAATAATAGACTGAGATGTCACTCCAAATCCAGATTATAATTTCTCCCTCTTCAGATTATTTATTACTTAATTTGTTCTTGCTTATAGAATTGTGCTTTATTTGTTGAAGTCATTCTGTACCAAGATTTTTGAAAGTGCGTCACTTTACCACAAACAAATTGAAATAATCTTCTTCTTGTGTTTACAATTCCATGTACCAATTGCATGGAAGCTTATTTGCCATTTTTGTGTGAAATAACTTGAGTCAACCTCTTTGTAGCTCCACAGATTTGTTATTTCTTGATTGATTGAGTGATTGAAATACATCATGGCGTAGGCCCTTCTGGCCCTTTGAGCCACGCCACCTAGCAACGCCCGATTTAACCTTAGCCTAATCATGGACAATGTACAATGACGAATTAACCTACTAATTGGTATGTCTATGGACTGTGGGACAAAACCAGAGCACCTGACGAAAACACACACGGTCACAGGGGAAGGTACAAACTCCTTACAGACAGCAGTGGGAATTGAACCTGAGTCGCTGGTACTGTAAAGCATTGCGATAACCACTACACTACCATGCCAAATTTTTGGAGTAATGTGCTAGTAAGCGTATTGCTTTTATTTTTAGTTACTTTCATTAAAGTTTAAATCAAAATACAAGTTAAATACTTTCTCTTATTCAATAAGTCATTTTAGAAGGTAAAGATTCTGTGGAGAACTGTGCTCTTCAGATATGATTCCCTGTAACAGTATGTAATATGCACTAATTGCTTTATGGACTGGGATTTGCAGTCAGTGACAATGCTCTGATGCCTACTGATGACCTGAAAGAAAACCATGCACTGAGATCTAATGACATCAAGCCTGCCAAATTCAGCTTTCTTTTGCAGATTTTTGATCGTGTAGGATACATCACATCCATCAGCAAATAAACACATTGAAATTTCTATACACACAATGTAGCTGAAAAGAAAAATCTATTTTTAACTTAGTGTTTTAAATATTTGTGGATTGTTCATTCATTAGGTGTCCTGTTGTATGACATAGGCGATTATGGCTTTTCCATGACCATGATTGTTCTGATTGTTCTCGGCAAAGTTTTATACAGAAGTGGTTTGCCATTGTTTTCTTCTGGGCAGTGTCTTTACAAGACAGGTGACTCCAGCCATGATCAATACTCTTCAGAAATGGTCTGCCTGGCATCAGTGGTTGCATAACCAGGACTTGTGATATGCACTAGCTGCTCATACGACCATTCACCACCTACTCCCATGGCTTCATATGACCCTGACTGAAGGGGCCTAGCAGGTGCTACACCTTGCTAATGGGTGACCTACAGGCCAGCGGAGGGAAGGAGCACCTCACACTTCATTTTGTAGAGATGTTGCCACCCATTTATGGAATACAAAACTATAATTGAAATGTAGACAGAAAATTAAAGTAGGAGCTAAAATATAATGAGCTGTCTTTAGGGAAAAATAGTTATTGAAAAGTGAATAATCTTCAGAACTTTTTGTTGAAGGGAACTATAAAATATGAGTTTGCTAAATAGCAGTTACAGTTCAGTACACCTTAAGAAGTCTCATTTAGATCTCCTAAAACTGTATGTGAGATTTTTAGGAAAGCCATCAATTAAAAATAGTTCATAAATTGGGTAACTTCAATCAATTCTCTGATTTATTTTTGATTTTAATGCAGTGCCTTCTCTGTGAAACACTCAATTACTGACCACAATTAACCACACCAACAATGTGCTGAAATCCTGATGACACCATCATTGCTATTTTGCCGAGATGATAAATGCTCACAGTTTGCTGCCATTATAACCACATTTTCTTGCCTATTATATTTATTTCCTGCCTTCCTCTCTGTCAACTAATCATCTTTAGCTTTACTCTACCACATGAAGAGAATGGATACCCATTGATTCATATTCCAGTACATATTTGCTTTTGGCCAGTGACCAGAAACCATGCAGTATCCGCTTTACCAAGAGTTCCCAGCCCGGGGTCCACTGACTCCTCAGTTAATAATAGGGGTCCATGGCATAAACAAGGTTGGGAACCCCTGTGCTTATCTCTCCTTTGGCTGATACACTTTGGTTTTGCTTGTTATTCTCGCAGCAACATAAATCAACAATCTAGTGTCTCATCATTGTATTAATGCCCTTCAAAGTGATCACCATTGTATTAATATTAATGCTTTTGTCCATTATGCCAGCAAGTCACCGTTACAATTACAAGGTCTATGTTTCATGTTTCCACATCTGACCATTGTTTCTCTTATTTAATTTGGGGAAGATGGAGATGGGAATTGACGAGGCGGTATGGAAAGGTGGGCGAGGATTGGAGTTTGGGATGGTTGCCAAGTATGGATGAGGTTGTTTTTTTCCCAGGATTAGGAAACTACCAGTTTGTTCAAGTTTTCAGCAGCAAATTATCTGCCCTAATAAAATAGCTACCATTGAAGTAGGTTCCAGTTGTACAGTAGATTTACAGGTTCTTCAGGTTTAATCTGTAAAGGAATCAAAATGAATGACATGATTGAATAGAACCAGAAGAAATAACTTCTTTGTGAATTCAGTGGTACAATAAGCTTAAACAGAGAATTCTCAAAACTGGGCGACTAGTGATACATGTAATCATTCTGATGTTGGTAATTTGATCATTTCATGTAGACAATTGGTGGCCAGAAGGAGAAAGCGTTTCCAAGATCTGCGGAATTTCTGTGTTTAGGAGAAAGCATTGATGTTTAATCTGCCAATCCAGGTTCACAAGAGTGAATTCTCTTTAGATGAACTGATGTGTCACAAAGCTTGAAGGTGACTTTGATTGGAGTTTACTAGTCCATTTGGGGAAGTGAATGAAGGCAACGAGAATCTCTGCTTTACCTTTTGTACAAGTTGACATAGTCAGAATATGGTATAACAGCATTTCATACATTTAAATCATAGAATTTCAATATGTTCTCAACTTTTGTATCTACTTAATATAAATCTTCTGCCACACTTTTAGTCTTTGAAGAGCAGATTTTTATTCAAGCGTGCATATAATTTCTTCCATCAAATTGTACACCTAAAATCTAAGTCCTTCAGTTTTTGTCTAGACCTAATAAACATGATTATATATCCTATGGAAGATATTAATGTTAGTTATTAATCTAATCCAGATAGTTTACACTTTAAAATAAGTGAAAACATTTTGTTTTTTTTTAATATGTGAGTGAGTGTCATCTGTGCCTTAGCAGTAGTATTCCATCCATTGAAGTTGTTGTATGCTCAAGTTCAAACTGAGGAATCTGAGTTCGTAACCTATTTTGGCTATTTTGCAATACTGAGTGAATGTTGTTCTTCTGGAAGAGCTGCATTTTGATAGTGTCAAATTGAGGCACCACTGCCCTCTGAAGAGAATGTTAAAGATCCCAACATATTATTCACAGGAGAGCCGAGGGTTCACTCGGTGTCCTGCCAAAATGCATTGCCCAAACAACATTAAAATAGAGGATCAGTTATTGTCAAATTGTCATATGTAGAAGCTTACTTTAGAAAAGTTGACTATATAGCAATTGTTGTAAGACACTACTGAACTATATCCATAATCAATTAATTGTTTGTAAAGCATTTCAGAAAAAATCTTAGCCTTAGATTATAAGAAGTGGTATAAGGATTCTGGCCTTTTGTTTTGAAGCGGTATCTATAATTACAAGTACATAAAATCACTGGTGTAAGAGTTGGTTTGCTTTTGCAGTTGGTATGAATTTTTGAATTGAAATAGTACCTCCGTATTTTCCTCAGGTAAAAGATTTCATGCAATATGCATCATCAAACCATTAAACAGCCTTTTTTTTTTAGCTCAAACGCTCCATACAAATGTGTTAAGCTTGAAAGAACGAAGAAACGCCCTAACTCTTAATCATAAAATTCTTTTGAAAAAGAACACAATCTTATTGATGTAGAAAACCATTCATTCTTGAACAACAATCCCCATAAATTATAAAGTGATAAAACATCTCCAACAGAATTAAAACTCATTACCTGTTTCTCCTGTGCATCAAAACAGCAATTGTATATGATCTCTCCATCTCATTTCAGACTACAATAAACTTCCTGTAAACAAATCTCAAACATATGTGGTAGTTTGAAGTGGTAGTACTCTGATGAAACTGCCAACAACTGAATTGAATAGGATTTTCTCCAAAGTTGCATCCAAGTATGAAATTGTTATTAATAGCACTAGATATGTTTTTTGCAAGTTTATATTTGGAAAGAATTTATTACAATATTTAAGCTATCTGTAATTATCATGAAAATAAAACAAATATAAAAATTATCATATTTATCCCTTTTTTTGTTTCTCTAATCAATCTCTTACTTATTTGTTAAATATATTCTGCTTTTGACTAAAGAAAAAGATATTTGTTTACTCTTTATTCAGTGTTCTGAATGGTACTAGCAAAAAAAATACCCACCGATTGGCTGAAACCTCCTACAAATGTCAAGTTTTCATTCTGTTTGAACCAAAAAATCTAAATATTGATACATAACTTTCGACCTGATGGTCTAGAATCAAACAATGAATCTAGAGTCACAGATATTTGATAGGTATGACTTGATGTGCTCACAGCACACCTTAAGAATACAACTTGTCGATAAGTGCAGAAAGAGTTAATGAATTTTTAAAAAATTATAGAAGGCTGCAAATAGACACTCAGCCATTCCCTCAGTTCTGCAGTGTCTGTATCGAAGACTGATTTGCTCCTCTGCATTGATGTGGCTGCCACTGAAACAATGGGAAATCTTTTTTAATAACTGTTTTGCTGTGAGAAATGTAAGTGGTTTAAAAAAGTAAATTGGGATTTCAACAAAAGCTGTTGGTTTGCAAATTTTACAAATGTGGGGAAGCGTTGATTATTCATTGCTGTCTTTTCATTCTGTTCATTAAACATCACCTAAGACACCATCAATATGTCGCATATGCTTTCATAAAGTATAGCAACCTCATTTCCTTACACTTCACACACGGGGAAAAAAAAATCACTTCCATAAACGGAATCAGTTGTGTACAGCTGATGTGTGTGCACACGGGAGGGAAATCACAGGCCTGTTCCATTGAAACAAATAGGTAATATACAATATTTTAATAGCATTCATTGACTACCAATGAAAATTTATGCAAATATAAGGTTTTTATTTTTGAATGTTTAGAGTTTGACATTCCTAATTAACCACTGAAGTGTCCTCATTTAACAATGCAACATACAATGCCCAGTCAAAAAAATTTATGTTTGATTGCTTTTCATCAGCAATTCATATTTACACAATAAAGGAAATAGCTTAACACAATGTCTGCTCATTAAACACTTGTGAAAATAATTACTTTGCTGCACTTGCTAATACATAAATTTCAACTATGAGATTGTATGGAAAAATAAAATATAATTTTAAGTTACGTTCAGTTAATGTTTTTGCATAATAAACAGTGAGTGTCCTCATTATTATCACATACAATTCAATATGTCACAGCTTCTTAAAATAGCCTATATCAAGTGAATATACTCTTATCGTACTCCCAGAGTTGAATTTTATGTAGAGTGAAGGTTAAAATTATTGTGTTTCTGCTGTGATGACTGTATTCAGCATTTTGATGTGAAAAATCTTAAAGCAGTGTCACCTGGCTAAATAATCAGGCAGTGTTATGCAGTCATCCCATTTTCTTTCACTCTTTATTAACAGCCATCTTTGGCTCTCTTTCTTTCCTAATTGGAACATCATACAGCCTTGGCAGTTGTACTATTCAATAGAATGATTAATTTTTCCTGACTGTTCTGAGCTCAATTGACCTGTTTTGACCCATTTGTCACTGATCGTAACCTGACAGGCGCTAGCAGCCTCCAACGATTATGGCTTTTGAGATTAATCTGACACCGTTTTATCCTGCTGCAGCTCATCACATGAGGAAACTGGGGCCAGTCATCCTCTCTACGGCCATGGTGTCTGTAAATGGCCTGGATGTGAAAGTATTTGTGAAGATTTTGGACAGTTTTTGAAGTAAGTTTATCAGTCATTCAGATTATTTCTGCATCCAAGTTTGCATTAGTTGTCCCACATGCAAAGAACATCTTATAATTGCTAATGGTCCAGTGGTGTTCCATTACACAATATACAATCTGTTCTGTATATCATCTTGTGTGTTCTAACCATCCAACTTGTTCAGAATTTGATTATTGAAAAAAATAAACCTTTCTCCAAAATTTCATAAATTATCCATTTGATTTGCAGCTTAATAAATAAAATGAATCCTATGGGCAAACTTTAATGATTTAAGTATATGAGTGAAAGTACGGATTCAAAACTGCCCACTGTTCTGAAAATGGACAGTGAAATTTAAATCAATGTACAACTACAACCGCTTAGTGACAGAGGCATCTGGATTGTTCATTCTTGTTCTCTTTCTCTGGTATGGGTTGTAGGAGGTTTGTATAGATGAGTAACTTCACAATTTGAGAATCCCTTGTTGTCATGGTGCAACTAACAGGGTGAATGAACTGTTCATGCTCCATCAACAATTTAGTTAATTAGCTCATTTGTAATTGCATTGCTTTATTGCCAGGATGTTAGCAGGAACATCAAAGAAAATGTGTTTACAGTACTGTAGACCACGGGGTATTGCAAAACAGTTCAGCATCAAGAAAGAAACAGAAGAAAATGCATTGATCTCAAAATGACATGCAAATAAACTGGCCAAGAAATAAAAGAAGACATTGTGTTGGATTGATACTTAATCATATTTTACTAACTAATATACTAGATTCCATTTGTGATGAGGAATCAGGTATTTTGGTTATTATTGCAATACAGTATTAGCAAACATTTTGAGTTAATTGTTGCCAAAATCTAATACAAGAGTAAATAGTTAAGAATTAAACAATACTGTGCTGTTTGATTACCATCTGCGAAATTATATTAACCATTTAACCACAATCTCAGTGTTTTATGAATGGATTCCAACTATTTTGATTCATATGGTAAAAGTTAAACTTGATCTAGATCTACCTTGGAGATGTACAGAAATCATAATTAGTATAATTAATAATATACATAATGCATAATTAAATCAATATTTGATATATCCATGTAGTTAAAACTTCACCAGAAATTGTAAAAAAATACTTGCATGTTGTAATCAGTATCTTAAAATTGTGTGATGTGTGCACATTAAACATTGTAAGAAATTTCCAATCCATTTGTGCCTTATAGCTATATTTACAAAAACCCTCTTTAGCATCCTTAGAGCATTCTAATTTATTATTGTAAATAGACCAGTGCATACAATTCAGAAATACTGTTGTACTGAAAACAGATGCCTGAATCTTCAGATGGTGCCCCATTTCTCACAGAGATGTTATAACACTAATTCTAATCCACAATTTAGGTTATTGACAATTACACTTTCTTTTTTGCTTTAAAACAGATTTAGATTTCTATTAAATACTTCTTAGTTAAGAGACACACTGTTTTCCAATCCATTAACTTTATAGTGAAAAACAGAATTAAAGGCTGCAGCTTTCCAAGCATGTTATGTGTAACTCAGAATAGCAGTTAAGTCATTAAGGTGGTTGGGCCTTAGAGCATTCCTAATCTAAACGCATATCCTCATAAAAGGAAAGAAAGAGCACACTACTGGTTTGCAATAGAGTTAATGCAAGTATACAGTACTACAATAAAAAATTAATAAAGCATGCTTACTATTGGAATAAAAAACCTATCCAGGCCAATGTTGTGGATTCACATAGTTGACTGATGGAAATTTCTAAGGGAATCTTGTCTGGTTGCTGAAGTGGAACTTCTCTTAACTAAGAAGCAGTTTAGAGTTTTTCTCTTAAAATACAGTTACACAAAAGCATTTGGAAAGGGGATTACAGTAGAAAACACACTGCGGCTGTCTTGCTTTTCTGATAATGGAATGGATTTTGGGTGAAGTGAAGAATAACATCTGAGGAATTGAATGTTTTTTTATCTTTACATTGGTGAGGTACTGTGTTTATTGTCTAGTGTAGGTATGATATAAACTGAATCAATGAGAAAACCAAGGAATTTTGTTTATCCCATTTTCAGTTTAATAATTTCTCTGAAGCCATTTGACTTTATAATATTATGTATTATGGTGTAAACTTCTAACACTTTCAAAACAGTCATTATTAAATAGGCTGTGCAACATTTTTAGATTTATTATACTTCATACTCTTTGGATGTTTGGGTTGGAGCTGATTACTGCCCCCTAGTGTGGCAAGGTCATTTCGCATTTACAATAAACAATTGCTAAAAGTCAGAAAACACCTACGATACAGGCTTAAATTAGTTTATTTTTCTCTATTTATAAAAGAGTCATATGAACAGCTGTGTAAGGTAGGCATAATCAAAGACTTTTCAGTGCATTAAGTGGAGATGACAGAAGCTAATCATTTTGCTGTTCACTTAGTAAGATGTCAGTAGATTCTTGCCAACATTTAAGAATATATTTCCGTTATGAGTTTATAAGACGTACAGCCAACCTGAAAAGTTTGGAAGAACGGTATAATTTATTTGTAAGCTATCCCAGTGATAAAAGAATATTTGTGTGTGTGTGTGCGCGTGTGTGTGTGTGTGTGTATAATTTTTTTTTAAAAACAGGATCAAATAGATGTCCCAGAAAGAAGAACTATAAAGAAAGTCAGTTAAGATTTTTCAATTTCCTAACCTGTACGTAGCAGATTACCAACATGAGAATCACAGTACAAAGAATGGTGGTGTTTTAATCTAGTGGAGATAACATTGTTAGTGTCAGAAAAAGCCGTTTTGTGCAAAAGAGATATAGCAGTGTGATCACCATTGTTCAGGGATAAGTATAAAGACAAAAGTCTTTCCTTTGAAGATGCTCAAGCTTAGCATGACATCTTCATCAACGAAAACTGACCAGAATCCATTATGTTATAAGCCAAGCTAGATGTATAATATATCTCAATTAGCAACAGAATAGAGACTGTTTTTACTATTTGTGGTTGATTTAAATACTTAATATAAATAATTGTTTTATTAACATTACAGTGCCAAGAAAGTTAAATTACTTGAACTCCTTTTAAAAATAATGGTATGCATGATCGAAAGGAAAAAATAAAAGTTGTGTTCGTAGGTGTGCTGGAAATACTAATCCGGTTTATTTTGTACCCTTTTTAAACAGTGCTTGGTAGAAAGCCAAATAATGTAGTTATGTAGAATCAGATACAAAAACTAACTGCTTCCACTTTGGATTCTAATCTGTATTAACTAAGCAGAATATTTTTTTCCAGAAATTCTGTGGCTGAAAATATTTACCTTGTAAGAGTGTGCATGGTGGATTGATTTGGCATGTAACTTCTGTGCACTTGCTGGACTATAAACTGGTGTGTAGCTCTGCAAAATGTCCAACAGCTTTGAATTAGAATGCATGCAACTAGAGAATATTCTGATAGTTTTGTGAGGTTCAGGTGTACTCGTAGAATGTTTAACTCAGTTTAAAGCAAACTGATTTTTGTCCAAGAAACCAAAAAGCATTCCTTATTTTCCTATGACAAAATATAAATCAGAGTTACCAAGTCAGATAATAATTTGATTTTATTCAGTATATTCTATGAAGATGCCTTCCAAAAGAATTAGAAGCAGTTTGACCAATAGATAAAAATGAAGTTAATTCTCTCATGTAAATGAGGAATACACAGAACTAACAGTGTGAAAAAAATGGAAAATAAGATAAACAGTATGCTGCATTAAATGGTGAAATTCATTTTCCAAGATATGTTAGGTTACCTTAGTTGCAATATTAATCAGTAACAACTTTTTATAGATTCTGTTTATCAAGAGGAATAGTAATTTTAAAAGAGAGTCACAAAAATCAGATTGGATTATTTTTTGCTTTACTGCACTGCTTCAAAAGTGTTTTAATTAATAATGTGAATAAGTTGGTATGCTAATCATATTCAAGTTTCACACTTAAGCTTCAGGTCTAGCTGAATCAAGCATCTAGCAAAAGGCTTTTATATCCCTTTACTGAATGGTAGACAACCACATCATTTATTCCATTTTGAAAACAAAAATCAATATACCTATAAAGTGACCCATAAATTAGAGCTAGCTCATGGAATGTTTGTACAGTGCTGGCTTTTTGAAGGCACCCTTTGCATTTTTCCTTCACCTTTGTATTTGAACTAGAGTCACTGTAAGAGGCTCATTAGGGGACATTAGGGACTTCAGCTAACCAGAATTCCAGAGACTGCTTTCCTCTTATTAATGCATAGCAAAGTAGGATGCACTTAAATATTTCATAGGCATTCAGTAATTTGTGTGTAATCGCCTTGTTAGCAGACCAGTAGAAGTAGAACGGGTCTGTGAAATGGTGTTAGAGATTGCATGGGTAATTTATAGACCTTTGACATTGGAAATAGCTGTTATTGGAGACCGGAATGAAGCTGTGAAATAGAACTGGCAATAAGTAGAAAACTTAATAAAGGTTTTGTAACAAGCATCTGTGGGGATAACAACCCACTTGGTCGTTTTGAAGCAGCTATAATTTATGACATATGCAATATATCAAGTGCATGCGATAGCATTATGGAGTATTGAAATGAAAAGGGTATTTGCAACATTAGGTCCAACTTCCTGCTAGGGATGTGATTAAATGATTAATGAAATGTCCCTTTGCATATGCATTTTGAAACAGCAATTAAGCACAGACTGAAAAAAAAACCACCAATCCTATCATTTTTCAGCTTATCTCATTCTTGTTATATAAATCACAGAGAATTTGTGAGGAGCAATATGTCTGACCTGAAGTGGTTACTAAAGCATGAAAGAGACTCATCATTTCTGTATAAAATAATCATAAATAAATAGGTTAATAATTTAAGCCTATGAAAGATCTCTTGATTTATTATTGTGGAGGCTTATTTATACCTTTTCTTTGGTTGTGTCCAATTTTGCAAGAATGATTGGCGTAATTAAATATGAGAATGCATAGACACTATTATTTTGCTCATTGCTGGTAAACAATAGCAAGGAAAGGAGACAGCAGATGTAGCAGAAAAAAATGCATGGAATATTGCGTGTTCATTGATCTGACAGAGTTTATACTTTAAATAATAAGAGGGCTGCAAGCTAGCCTATAATTACAGAAAGGAAAGTGGCAGCTTTGGCATTTCCAAACTCTATGTCATTTTAAGGGTGCTTTGTGAATTTGTCATCAATAATAATTTCGACAGAGAGGCATTGCTTCACATAACTTTGCAAAGACCTTCCTTTTTTACTTTCATTTAACGCAACGGAGCTTGTATTGGAATTTAAATCTTTTGATTTCCATTGAAAATTGAACCAAGACTCTGACTGTGGTGTAGCATTGCCACTATTTTCAGCTTTGTTCTTTGTAGTGATGTTAACAAACGTGAGCAGATGTCATTGTTATATAGTGTAGGTTGACGGGCGATGCCGATAACTATTTTCATGCTTGCAGTGGTTGCAAAGCAGTAATGGCTTAGCTAACTGCAGTTTTCTACAATTGCTGTAGTGTAGTTGAAGGGCATTTTTTGTTTTATTATATTTTAATTATTCATTAAGATTCACATATAGAAAATGTGAAGGCTGCATATTTTCTAAAGACTTGCCTAATTTAACAAACTAGAATTGTTTATATCCATTCTCATTTTTTTTTGCGAGAGATAGATTTATATGACCATCATTAATGTGTGCACCTTGAGAGTAGGTGTTGGTATGTAGGAATTTGGATGTCCAATCTTTTGCTCTCCAGATGTGGACATGTACTAATCTTCAGAAGTGAATATTATGGCTGATTTTCTGCTCTATCACAGAGGTTCAGTTTTAATCTAGGCCTGAAATCATCTCACATGATACAGACCCAAGGATTGACCTCGGACCTTCCTAGTCAGCTGCTTACTGGTTAAACTCACTGAACCACAAGGGAGCATTGTCATTTAAATATGAATACATCTTGAAATGTGCTACAACATACGAAATTGTAATATGAGTGCTTGAGAGTGCAGTGTATAAAAGCTGGAGATGCCATTTCTAAACTCTGTTGGGAGGAGTGGGGAAATTCAAGTAACACTCTCTTTAAAGATTACATTTCAGTTTTATTTTAGATTTTCTTAAATTAAATCTATTTTCAATCAATTTTTAATAGGAAGTCCTCTCAGTTCCTTGCTGTCTTATTCCAGCATCTTTAAACGCTTACCCCCTTGTCATTTCTTCAACCAAGGTGATATTCAGCGACTTGTTTACTTTTTAAAGTTTTTCCTATGTAAAAGAACAAACTCATATCTCTACTAAAGAAATGTCACATATGACATTTGAGGACATTAGTTGAAAGCAGTGTGCTTTTTTTTTGCATCTGGGGCACTTGTCCCTTTAGCTAGATCATTCAGCATGCCACAGTTCTCTTTGTGCAGGACTACTGAAGAACATATTCTCGTTGCCAAAACTTATAGGTATCTGAATGATGTTTACTTTCTTTTACATACCCAAGATTTTTTATTCAAAGCTTAGTGACACTTATGAATTATTTCATAATTTGTTTTACCTTTCAGTTCTTTCCAGTGTTAGCCGAGATTTTAGGCCATTACTTTGAATACTGTTGTGTTAATACTGTTTGAATTTTAAAAAATAACAAAATTTAAGTGAACTTTGTAATAACATTATTTTCATTTACATTACTATTTGTGTTCTTAGTAGACTGATTTTCTTTCTAATCATTTTTTAAAATTTCATCCATAAGTTTTAATAATATTTGATGGCTCTGGGCCTGTACTCACTGTTTAGAAGAATTAGGGGAGATCACATTGAAACCTATTGAATATCAAAAAGCTTAGAAAGAGTAGATATGGAGAGGATGTTTCCTATAGAGGGTGAGTCCAGGACCTGAGGGCACAGCCTCATAACAGAGGTATGTCCATTTAGAACCGAAATGTGGAGGAATTTCTTTAGCCAGAGGGTGGTGAATCTGTAAACTCATCGCCTCAGATGGCTGTGGGGACAAATCATTGAGCATATTTAAAGCAGAGGTTGATAGGTTCTTGATTAGTCAGGGTGTCAAAGGATATGGGGAGAAGGCAGGAGAGTGGGATTGAGGAGAACATTAAATCAGCCATGTTGGAATGGTCGAGCAGACTCAGTGGGGTGGTTGGCCTAACTCAGCTCCTGTCTTCTGATTTTATGGTCTTATTCCTGTCAGAGAAGCTTCATAACAAGAATGAACTACTTCTCAATTGTAGCACTGGTATGGAAATAAATATTCTAGTTAATCTGCTCATAAAATGATGGGAGAGAAGTGACAGATGCAGGTTTGAAATATAATTTGGCAATACAAACTTTTATGACTTTTTACAAACTAATCATAACACTATTATATTATTGAAAATATTATGCACTAGTTTTGATCCTTTTAAATTGTGATACTTCCCATATGGAATTAGGATTACTTTTCATATGGAGGATAAAGACAAACATGTGCTAATTGGGCTAATTGGCTATTTCCATCTGGCATTTTCTATTAAGTTCTCTGGGATTTCATCTTTCAATATTTTAAATGAAACTCGAGATCAAGTGAATATTACACAGTAATTTAAAGTTAGAGTTGTCACTTATGTCTTAATTAAATGCTTAGTAGATGAGGCTCAGTGAAATTCAATAATCTAGGGGAAAGTTAAGAAACTTTGCTGAGACCAAGTTGGAATTATGTTTGTGAGGATGACTGTCACTAAAAAATACTCCTATTCCGGCAATACCAACTGGTAGGGTTAGGTAATTTGAGACATTAGATTAATAACTACATTTTCCAATAGTAAAGTTCAACCGTGGTGCCAAAATCAAAATACATAGTAACTTTGCTCGTAAAACTGTATGTTGAAACATTGTAAAATATTCTCACAAATAATAGACTGAGCATTGCCAAAATATACCAAGAAATACTAATGCTAGTTCATGAAAAGGAAATGTGTACACGGAAAGTCAAATGAAAAGTAAAGGCATGCTTTGAATTGGAGGGAGTGTAAAATGCATTTACTTTGATTCTTTGGTGATTGATGAAATTGATGAACTTGCCGAAACCAAGTGTGCAAATTCTGTCTCTTTAGCTCTTCAGAAAGTTCTACTGAACTAGATTCATGGGTTCACATTGTGTCATAAAATGGTTGCATTGGAATTGGGTTGATTTGCTGCTATCAGTACATTGAAATGCCCTTTGTATGAAATTGCACAGCATTCAGTACTGTGCAAAAGGCTTAGGCACCCTAGTTTTTTAAAATATAAATTTTGTTCTAGATGTTTATTTTTGTCTTCCGCATTAGTGTGTCAGTAGAAAAGAGGACATTTTAGATTTCCAAACATTTGTTTTCTAAAAATCTAAATATTACAGAGAAAGTTTTGCATTTTGTTAAAGAAAGTAACATATTAAATAACAGACCACTTTTCAAATAAAAACTTGATTGCTTTGTAGGTATATAGCCCAGTGCATGATTGAACAATGATCAATGACATAATGAGTTGAATGAATTAAACTGATTAACTGAATGAGAAATGGGTGTAGAAGGAATCAAACTGGGTGAAAGATAACCAAACTAAAAGGTGATGGTGTGTTATATGTGACAGTTTAACCTTCAAATGATCAATTCTTACACAAAGCATAGCAACAAGACACAAGACCCTTCATCAGCAGGGCCTCTTCCAAGCAGAAAATAGTCACAGATATGAGTTTCAAGATGTGCTGTCTAAGCTCTTCTGAAGAAGCATAAAGAAATGGGCAAGATTGAGGACCAGAAACACAGTAGTTGGCCATGGGTGGAGCAGCCGAGAGATACATCAAACTGACGTCCCTTCTAAATCAGAAGAAGTCCAGCACTGCTATCAGCACTGAACTCACAGAAGCCACCAGAATCCCAGTATCCCCTCTACAGTCCAGAGGTTTTAGCAGAGGTGATCTTCATGGAAAAGTTTTTGCCAAAAAGCCAGTGGAAACAAAGCCAGGAGACTCGCCTACACACAAACACACAGACTGGGATGCTGAACAATGGCAGCAGTGCTCTGGACTGACAAGTCAAAATTTGAAATTTTTGGCTTAAACAAGAGGTAGTTTGTTCATAGAAGAACTGGAGATCACTGCATGGATGAGTGTCAGCAGCTAACAGTGAAGCACAGCGGAGTTTCCCTGCAAGTTGGAGGCTGCATTTCTGCAAATGGAGTTGATGCTCTGGTCAGAGTTAATGGAATCCTCAATGCTGAGAAGCACAGGTAGATTGCTATCCATCATACAATTCCATCGGGGAGGCATCTGCATCATCCCAACTTCCTTCTGCAGCAGGACAATGAGCTCAAACACAGAGCCAAAGTTGTAAAGAACTATCTGCACCGAAAAGAGGAACAAGGAGTTCTGCTGCAACAGATGGTATGGCCTCCACAGAACCCTGATCTCAACATCATTGAGGCTGTCTGGGATTACCTGGAGGGACAGAAGCAAGCGAGACAGCCAAAGTTTGCAGAAGAACTGTGGCAAGTTCTACAAGATGCTTGGGAGTCAACCTACCAGCCAATTTTCTTATGGAACTTCACAACAGTGTAGCTAAAAGAACCAATGCAGTTTTAAATGCAGGTGGTTGTCACACCAGATATTGATTTGATTTTTTTGCTATATACTGCTAGTTATTGTAATTTTTTTGAAATTTAGAAACTTTTTATTTAATTATTTTTGAAAGCATCTTTGCTTTACCGAATTTTTTTACATTTGCCCAAAATTCTTGCACAGTACTGTATGTCTGTGATTTTCTGCCAATTCAAGTAATTGGACGAACTTTTACAGCTGTGCTCCTCTGATGTCCCACAGTGTCCTCTCTGCGTCATCTCTCATTGCATGTGCGAATCACCTGTACTTGCATTCCTTAACTGTATTATTCATTTTCATTATAACTCTTGCCAGACATAACATTATGAAACTCAAAGGCAAAAAAATGCAGTGCTGTGTGTAAAGTGAGGAGTGACAGGGGCTGACTACTCTCAGTGTCATAATACATTGGTTTTTGCTGCTAGGCTATGATTTGTCCGAATAGTTTTGGATATTTCTTTTTGGCCTGCTTTTTCTGGTTGTGGTTAATATCATGCTTTTTCTTCAGATGTAGTTAATAGAACCGCACGTTGCAAAAATTCCCATTCAGTGTTATAGCTGATCGAATAAATACTGATACACAGTCTCTTGTAATATCATATGCTGCATCATTTCACCGTAACATTGCTTATTATGATGTCTAATGGAGTTACATAAATAACAATTGTGGTGTACTAAACAGCCTGATACATATTTTCTACTTACAGGCACCTTAATAATGAGCATGCATTAGATGACAGGAGTACTGCACAGTGTCGGGTCCAAATGCAGGTTGTGCAGCAGTTGGAGATTCAGGTAAACTGGTTGGAGTGGTTTGTATACACTAAGCAGTTCAAAATGAATCTTTAATATTTCCATTTTCTGTCTTTGTTCAGCTTTTCTTGGTTCATGTATTATTTTACATTATGTATTTAATAAACCATAGCATATTTCATGAAAATATATATAAATTAACTGCTTGGAATACAAATTAGATTGTGGATTAATAGCCAGGTAGAACCATAGATCATGATGTAATATAATTTAAAGTAACTTCACACCTCCCTCCTCACAGTATCACTACTAATTCATTTCAAAATGAAATCCTCACCTATGTAAAATCTTCTGATCACCACATTATTTCATGGCCAAGGAAGTGTCTAGGCAATCGTTTTACAGGACCCTTGCTGACTAGAAGAAGATATCTGTTGATCACTTTCTAATCTTACTTTCTTTAAAGTGTCATACCTCTCTTTCAGACTGCATATCTCTGTCAGATAGTACCTTTATACACTTGCACATCAACTATACCATTCTACTTTTTAGTAAAATGGACCGTTTATTTTCTTACATTCTTTATCCCTTTCATTAAAATTTAGTAATTTGAAAATAGAACAGAATAGTCCAGTATTTGATTTTCAAACCACGGAAACAAATTTCACTCAATGATCCTATATTCTAGTTGGCCAATTAATAGATTTTATAACTTGCTGACTTACAGGAACACTCTCCTGATATAAAGTCCATCAGTTGTAATGAGACCCAGAGCAACGTGGACCCAGACTCTGTGACGGAGATAAGTGCATCACACTGCCAGGTCGCTGTCACTCTTTTGAATTAGATTGATGATGGCAGATTGCAGGGGGCAGTAACTGAACCTCAGAGGGAAAGGATGAAGCATGCAGATGATTCTGGCAAGCATAGTGTTTTGAGAACCCTTCACTTCTTTCCAGCTGCTGGCTTTAGTCCATTCCTTACAGTATCCACGGGACTTTATCAGGACACCAAGGGCCTACTTATTTGTGTTCTTGGTAACTTGTTACTGTCATAACATCCATGACCCAAATTCTTTTATTGACAAAAAGATGAAGTGTTATTTGTTTTTCTGTGACCTTTTAGCACATGGGAGTCTTAAACGATGAGTACTTCATATGAAGTTGTTCTTTTCTTTAAGAACAGCTTATAAAAAAGGACTTGATCCTATTGTGAATTAGAGAAACAAGACCATGCTAGCAAAATCATTCTAAAAGTATTTTGAAAGAAGATCTGTTTGTTCAATAACAGCTTTCTAAAGAACGTGAACGTCTTCAGGCAATGATGACCCACCTCCACATGAGACCCTCTGATCCTAAGCCATGTCCGAAACCCGTAAGTTTGATATTCAACAACTGGTTGTACTAGGATCACACCATTAATGAATATTTCATATCTTAAAAATAAACAATTGTCTTGATGGCTTCCATTCAGAATGGTTATGCCAATACTTAAAGATTAAGTGTGGTTATGAACAATGTTAGCAGATAGCTTTTTGTTGAAATAAATAGACATCCTACATTCTACTCTGACAAAGTAATATACTTCACTTGTGACAAATAACTGACTTGAGATGACTACTAAAATGTTAGAACATTTTATTTTGATGGATTTACAAATACACTTTGCCAGCGAAGAGAATTTTATTGGGCATCAATTGCACTGCTATATAGCTATATCATTACTGGCAAGACATTGAATGGAGTTCTTCTTATGTCATTACTGGCAAAGCACTGAATGGAGTTACTTAAAGGTGAAGTACCAGCATTTACTGTCAAGCAAAATAGTATCTATAGCATTTTACTTTAAAACAAACCTGGTGAATGAACTGTTGAAATTAAAGATCGTGTTGTGACTAGCTTAGTTTATAAATGAAATAAAAAGAAATCACACTGATAATATTTGTGTACTTTAATGTGAGTCATATTGGATGCTAAAATCAAAATGGAAATCTTTAAACTTTGTAAATGCTTTGTTACTTTCAGAGATGTTCAAGTGTCAATTTAAACTCCATACCTCCGTTCCCAACCCTGCCTAAAGAATTTCAGTATCTGTTAAATGCTATATGGTAGAATTGGTTTGGTGAGAAAGAACTTCCATTCTACTGGAAATCTATGACAGACAGTTAGAGGAAAAGCACACATGCAGTATTGTTACAGTTCCTTTATGGGAACTGCATGTTTTGTGCCAAACTGAATTGTTTTATGTACAGTATCTCTTTTTCTCCTTGTAGTACTGACCTCCTCCTGACTGAGATAAAACACATTGCTTTTCTGTGCTACTTTATCATATAGCCCAACTGAAAGCTGGTAATGCCTCAACGAAGGAAGCTGCACTCAAGTGACTGACAGCTCAGGGGCTCCAACTCATGACCTTCTGGTTGTGAGTTTGAATACTCAGCCACTAGAACTACAGAGTCGCAAATTACATCAGAAATTAATAGCCCCAGATTCTAACTGTTATTAAGAATTTTGTGCAGCTTAATTAAAACAGGGGTGGGGCAATCTCGTTTAAAGACAACTTGGTTTAATACACTGCTTTACTCATTTATATTAAATGAATAATACTCTGATAACTTCTTATTTCATATTACGTTCAGCACTACACAAAGTTTAAAGATAATATACTTATTGAGTAAATCCATCAGGAATCTGCAGCTCATTCTTTATAAATAAATTATTCAATTAGTAAATTTGTAAAAGTCCAGCAGTGTGGTAAGATCCACACTAATAAATGATCCTCAGCATATATTCTAAAACTGAACTTGAATAATGTAACTCAAGTATTACATTACATAAACCACACATGAAAGAACTACTAATTGCATTTGATGATGGGTAATTAATAGGGAATCCTTAGATGAGTACGTTGAACTGAAACTCTAGTCTTTTCCTCTTCCCACTGGACACTTGTGCTCTCTAGAATGTATTACATGGCACTGTTAGCCTTTGAATGGTTGAAAAGGAGAACAGTATACAAAAAGAACTCTAAAATTTATATACTTCACAAAAAGAGCTCCATAATTGATATGATAGTACTGATTTATGTCCTCATATGCAGTGGCTCAGTTGAGACAGCCCACACATTTGATAAATATTAATAGTATGAATTTATTACCAAGGCGAAATGAGCTCTGTTGGTTCATCACTGCACCCTTAACAGCTATCAGTACATGAACACAAGGTGCAACTGCGCTGTCTATTATATGACCCCATTTACTCTCTGGATGGTACTTCATTAAATGGTACCTTTTGGCCATGCTATGGATGGATGAAAATCAAAGTTATCAAGGCTGTAAGTCCTGAATAATGAGTTTCACCCAACCTTGAATATATTCAGATGAGTTGAGGTAGCTAAGTGCTCATCCTAGCTTTTACATGCTTTTCCTTATTTATCTTTAATAAATTCCATTTTATCAGAACATGACTGCCATCCTGCAAACATGTTCTGCCTGTTATTACTGTATGATAAAATAAATTATCATAACCCTGTAAACATAATCAGCTACAGTATATAAGTCATAGAGGATTTAATGATGGTGATTTTGTGAAGTTTTATAATTGAAAATTATTTTAGTGTATAAAATTATGAATTTTATTTTGAAAATGTATATATTTCTTTTACACAAGCTAGTTAATTTGGGATTCCAATTTTTAAAAAAGTTTTAACGAAACTGCTCTGATTTGTCCAGCAGCTCTGATAGTAAATGCGCTTGAATAATATGAAAATTATTAGATTCTTTAATATAAGAATGCTTTAAAGAAATATGTATCTTGGTAAAATGTTTTCTTAAATACAATATTTAGATGAATTAGATAAAGATAGTGTGATTTTATCAAGAATTTTTAACAAGGTGTTGCTTGTTTATTAGGATAGTTACAGTATTTGATTCACCATGAAATTTATATATAAACATAACTGGATTTCTCACATCAAGCTGCAAGCTGTGGGTAGCAGCAGAATAAAACAGTTTGTGGTTTATTGGGAACAGATGCACTTGGGAATGCCTTCAGGGTGCCAGGCGCTGTTATTAGACTGCCAGTGTGCTTCTCCTGGCTGCTGCCCAAGAATGCAGAACAATTAGCTGGCATATGTTAATTTTTGTTTCTTTAACAAATTTTTCTACTCTCTAAACGTGTAAAACAAATCCACAAAGTAAGATCAATCAATGTTAAATGCATAATCTACTCCAAATGAAAAAGGTGTTTATCTATAGATGAATACATAACATTTGGAACGACAGCTGTGCCTGAATTACTTAGTCAGTTGCAATTTCCTGCACAATTCCTGATTTTCTAGTTTTGTGCAGCGACAAGATAACATTACAGTTTTCCCAGATCGAGAAATTACCCTTCAGAATAGATTGAAAATGACTACAAATTAGCCATTAAGAGCATCACTTAAGAATTTGGCAGAAATCTTTTCACAGTGGGTGAGTGTAAATTTTCTTAATTAGATGCTCTTTATGACAATGGATGTGTGGTAAATATAAAAGAGGTGACAAATTTTCAATAATGGATTAGGGAATTTTATTGGTGGGAGTAGTTGAAGGACACACTGTTAAATAACTTGCATTCATTTTCTCCTCTTTTCCTTTTCCTTCCCTGACACCCATATTCCAAGGTACATCAGCAATAACTGACACTGTAATCATAAATTGAAAATGATACTTCCAGAGGAATTGGCAAACTTGACATTTCATTATATTTGCTAACACATGCCACAAATGATTGTTAGTGAAGAAATTCCATTCCCCTCTCCATCTACAATCATATTTAATTTGAAAAAATTTCAGCCTCCTCTGGCTAATTTGCAATTAAGACAATTTTGTTTGAATATGTAGTAATGTCATTACCATTCCACCAAATTAGCAGTGAGAGTAAAGGTCAGTGTAAAATTTTCCAGCTGGCTGGAGCCTCTCAGCTGAGATTTGGGACTGTGCAAAAACTGCGGCAGCAGTAGAGGAGCAGCGACAGTCTCCATCCCCTTTGCTGTAACTGGATCCTTTGATAATCTGCCTTGTTTTTCAGCCCTTAGAATAGACAAGCACAACCGTGGAACTGTGGTAGCTGCTTTTATTAAGAAGAGACAGTTGGGATAAACTAGAATGAGTTGGGCCTGAGTAATGTTGGATCAGATCATTAGATAATCTCTAACAGCATCCTCTAATTAGAGTTCTTATGATACAATTTCATCCTGTAATTAGCTGAGATTGGCTGCTTCCTTCGCTGCTTATTAGTGGCAACACAGCTGTAGAAGTGAATCCACTCTCATTTGTCAAACCTTTTAAAGCCTTCTTTCTCCTGTCTCTGCCTTTTCCCGCTCCTCCTCCTGGGCCTCCTCAGCTGAATCTGGTGTCGAGTGTCACAATGTCTAAGAACATTTCAGAGACATCCCCACAGAGCTTACCTCAGACTCCCACCACACCAACAGCCCCAGTCACCCCTGTCACGCAAGGACCCTCCGTAATCACTCCAGCCAACGTGCACAATGTGGGACCAATTCGAAGAAGACATGGTGATAAGTACAACATTCCCATTTCATCAGGTAGGATTCTAAGTAGCTCCAGTAGCAGACTGACTATTTATCTGACAAATAACTTTGATAATTTTTCATTTAACTTAAGTACACAATATGTTTTGAATATTATATGAAGAGGTAATATCCCCTTTGTTGCCGGAAGTAGATTAAACTTAAAACACATTTAAGGCATTCCCCAAAGATCAAATTATATGGAACAAATTTATTTGAAAAATGCTTTTTGATATTTGGGTGTACGAGAGTAAAGTATACAATGAGATTGCTGTTGGAATACTCTTAAGCAATTCTATAATTTTAAAC
This sequence comes from Mobula hypostoma, assembly GCF_963921235.1. Classification (NCBI taxonomy): domain Eukaryota; kingdom Metazoa; phylum Chordata; class Chondrichthyes; order Myliobatiformes; family Myliobatidae; genus Mobula; species Mobula hypostoma. The sequence goes on along the minus strand of NC_086105.1, from coordinate 22,629,042 downwards.
TAGATATTATATATTTCAAAATATATATTTATAATTTGATATCAAACTATATCTACAGATAGAAATAAATAGACTGTGAAGTTCTGCATTTATTGATGATTTAGTAACTTTAAAAGTTTCAGTTCAAGTCAGTTTTTTCCTGTTTAAAATCACATTATTCTATCCTATGCTTTTGCAGAAATTGCATTCTTCCATCCCAATTTTGAACACATAATGAGGTGTAACAGGATAATTGTAAAGAACCATGCAATGAGTTTTTGTCAATATTTTTTGCATAGACTGAAAAATATTTTCAGTTCAGTAGCTTGAGTGGCTGAGCACTTGACTCCCATCCAGATGGCTGAGAGTTCAAATCCCAGCACTGCTTGACACTTGAAACCATCTGCATTTAGTTAGTTTTATTTCATTGGTTTTCAGTTGAGCTGCTCCAATGAGTGGCATAAGAATACAAAGGCCTGGGCATTCGATGTTGCTAGTCCTAATTTACAGTCAGAAAGCAGGCGCCTATGGGTTCAATATGGCAACAGACTGGTTGCTTGTTTCAAAGTGGAGATATGCCATTTGTGACTTTGTTTAAGGCTCGTCTGTGGTCATCCCTGAAATAGGTGACTGCAATAAGAAAACCTCATGGCTGCTTCAGGTGCATTTTGGAAAAGTTTCATTGCACACTGAACGCTATGGTGACATTTTTTGTAGATGTTATATAGCTGTCCTTAAAGAGACTGCTTACACTCACCACTAGAAAAATAAAACTAATTATGTTCTTCTGCAGAGGTGGGTGGCCAGGAATTCACATGGATTCTCACTACATTTGCAATCAATCTGCAAAATCTCCCTCTCCCCCCCCCCGCCCCCCCCCCCCGCTTTGCTTGCCCCTGAGGTGCTCCTTTCCAGCCAGTTATGGCCTGTCCAATTTGGCATCCGGGGCCCCAACTGGTGTTTATACCTCTACATTAGTGAATAGAAATCAACAGAATAGCTTAATGTTATACTTTAGTCTTCCGACACATTACAGTTTATATTGCACCCTAATTTTGGCATTGTCCAACCTCTGATCCAATATAACTCACCGAAGTGGCAAAGGAAGCCATGTTTAGGGGCATTCCCATCACTGATCAGCTAATTAGGATGCCATTTTGGTGTCTGTAGGGAAGTCTGGCCTCCTAAAGGACCACAACCTTGTCGTGGTTTGGAGGCTTGCGTGCCTCAATGACCCAGAGAGCTATGTCGGTTGGAGTCAAGGCTCTTGGTAGGGTCACCCATGTCAAACAGGTTGAAGGGTAGAGGCCAGACTAAGAGCGGTCCACTGGACCTCCAGGTTTGGGGGTTCAACTCAGGGTTAACAATCTTGACTGGTAAAACTAAATTGTTATGGAAACAGCCATGTTTCATACAGCAAAGTTCCGTAAAATCCTTCTACATCTGAGTACAACAGTATTCCTGAGTTTCCACCTGGCACAGTAGTGAAAACCAAGAGGAAGCTACTGACACGATGAAGTCCTGAACACCGCCAGAGATGGAGGACCTTCATTGCTGCCCTAAACACCAGCAGTGTAGTGGGCAGGAAGTAAGGGAAGTCTGGGCTGCCCCTGAGAGGGAGGAAAGATAAGATACCTGCAGGGACTAATTTGAGGGAAGAGGTAAAAGAAGGACAAAGTATTGCTTTTTGTTTAATTTACTACTGGCATAAATAGACCATGTCAAAATAATTTGGACTGATTTTGAATTATTATTTCTTCTACATCAGAACATTGCCCTGTTTGCTTGAAAATTCCCTATATCTCTTTCAGAGATTGCCCCAAACTATGAATTTTATAAGAATGCAGATGTCAGACCTCCATTTACTTATGCAACTCTTATAAGGCAGGTGAGTTGAAAATGAATTAATGCTTCCTGATGGTAACTAATTACTACCTCAATTAATGTTTCTCGAGTAAGTGTCACCCTATTTAGTTACTAAGCAGTTATTTAATGTCATTTGTCCCCTTTATTTCAGGCTATCATTGAATCATCTGACAGGCAGTTAACACTTAATGAAATCTACAACTGGTTTACACGAACATTTGCCTATTTCAGGCGCAATGCTGCAACTTGGAAGGTAACTTCATAACCTACACTTTGCAGGAGCATGGCACAGTACCTGGAGATAGAACTAAAGACATTTATTTACTTGACACAAACAGATTAGTATCAGACTTCCCTCTTTTTCAAATTGGCTGCTGAATAGAATGAATTCCCTTTCTCAAAATGACAAGTGGAAAGAATAATTTTGCCTCTGATATCGTTTTCTAATTTGGTGCAATTAATAGCTTCGCCTTGGTGGAGATGTGAGGGCCTGACACACTAATTACAGTGTGAGCACTCAATCATCAACACCTTTGTTAGTAGCACCGTATTACTTTTTACTTTCACATATTATTGGCTAATTAGTTTGAAAAATGGCTGTTTGCCTTGTGCAACAAATGGAGGCTGTAGGTTTTGTCTTGGTCTGTGCCTTTTGTACACATCATACCTCATCACACAGACTGAAGCTGCCACAGGAGTCAGGGCTGTGGTCATTCAGCTGGAACTAAAGGAAAGTAAGTGAATATTATCCTGTCAGAACAGAAACACAGTTTATTTACTGAGACAAAGAATTCATTCATATCCCTGTCTAAACAAATCCATTATCTTGCACTTACAAGAGGCAAAATTGGGTGCTCTCAGTATCCTTTTTGTCCCCCTGTATTTTTCTCTTGGAAAGAGAGTAGTTCAATAGATAAAGACAGTCAGTACATCTCAAATGCACTTCAAATTTTCATTTTTAAACTGAATGAAACAGCAGTTAGCTACAAGTCATTTGGCATAATCAATGGAAATGTTTATAGTGGTGAAGAATAGATGTGGTAAAGCCAGATCTACATTACAAGCATTTTTTTTTGCTGTGCTCATCAGCATATTAAACATTTTTGAGTACCAGATTTACTGAACTGAATTAATTTGGATTTGGAATGCAGATTATTCTGAGACCATCAGAGACTTAGATGTCTGCAAAAGACTAATAGCACTTCCAATTTCCAAATTATGCTGCGTATTTTGTTTTTTAATTATTAGTTATTTTATGGGGTTTTAACCAAATGCAATTACTACAAATGTGGACTAGGATTTTAAATTATAAGAAATGAAAAAATACAATCCGACATGATTGAAATATATACTTAAAAATGTTCAATACCTTTTATTTCCAGTTTAATATATTACTCATTATAGTAACACTTAGTGATTGTTTTGTCCTCTGGTTTACTGGGGGGAAAATGCTGAAATGAAAGATGATTTAATATCTCAGCTTGGTCTCATCACTGCAGCTCAGGAATCCAGTGAAACTCATTCTGAACAGCTTATTAGTTCTAACTATATCGCATGCATAATAAAACTGCTCATTTGCTCATTAATATTAAAATTATCATATTCAGAGCCATGGGCATTAAGATCAATCAAATCCATGGATTTTCAGGTCAGATGCAAGATCTGCTTATGCCTCTTTTTTTTATATAGGATCCTTTTCTCAAAGCAAACCCAATACATAGAAACGAAAGGAGAAAATATTACAGATAGCCTCAGTAGTCTGATCATATTTGTTGTTCTCAAGTTATTAATTGTAGCATTAGAATAATAGTCATGATCAAGCTCCTGCTTGGAATTGTCATTATCTTGTGAAAAATTGCATATTAGCTATTCCATCAAATTTAATAGAAATGATAAAATGAATGTTTACAAATAATTACTATTTTCTCATGCTCAAGCTATATCGTTATGATCTTATGGCAGATGTAAGGTTTATAGAAATTTCAGCTGTAAATTTAGCACATTTGGAAGATGTAAATCAACAACTCAGCTTGAGCATTTTTATATCAAATTTAGCCTCAAAAAAACAGTAATTAACAGTAAGTAGTTTAGTGGAAACCTTTTGCTTATTGTCATATTATTTGAAGCTACTAGATTTGTATTGAACTGTATGGGATTCATTTAAAATGTCAGTTAACTTGGCAGCCCACAAACAAACTCTGTCATTTGATTATTATAGATCGGAAAAGAGTGTTTCTTCTTTAAGCTTATTTGCATTAGGCTTTGTTTGACAGTAACATATGTGGCGGTAGCATTGTAAAGTTGTTTTGCTTACATTTCATACTCCAGAAGAAGATAGGCTGCTCAGTTACTTCAGTGGACTGCACAATCACTCCCAACTACATCAACTGCCACCCCCTCCTCCCGTAGAGCTGATCAGGGACACAACAGACCTGACCTAATTGTACTGGCATTTTCAAAGATACTGTAATTTGTACAGATATTGCAATTTAGACCAGCAGCAGGCAAAGAAGGTTCTGACATAGCTATTATTAAAATAGCTTTGAGAGCTTTGTTATCACAGACAGTTCAAATGGCAGATATTGGTGTACAGTTTTGCTATTCATGCTGCTGTTTAAAGTACATAGCCTATAGCCAACTCAAAAAGAGAACTAATATGTATATTTATGGGTTTGGATTTTCTAATGTCTAAAGTATATAATTTATGAACAATGTAGATAATTTTCAAAATAGTTTGAAAGAGGAACTAAAATTGCAAGTTTTCCTAGTAAGCCCAGGAAAAATCTGTTTTTTTTTAATTATTGAATTAAGAAAGAATACTTGATAAGCTGCGGAAAGATAATGGGTAAATTTGTCGGCCAGTACAAGAAAACTCCTATCATATAGAGGTATAAAACATCAAAGAAGAAAGGAATCTTATTTCAGCATGTTTCTTCTTAAATTGCTATTTATTTGCACCTTGGTTTTATTTTACAAAACTTGGAATGTTCTTTTCCCCCTCTTTGTGTTTACTTTAGAACGCTGTACGCCATAACCTTAGTCTGCACAAGTGTTTTGTTCGAGTAGAAAATGTTAAAGGGGCAGTGTGGACAGTGGACGAAATAGAATACCAAAAGAGGAGGTCACAAAAGATAACAGGGTATGTCTTCAGTATTGTTCACTGTTGTAGTTAACTCCTAGTTACACCATTCCTCCTGTTCCAGTTGCAATATTTCACATGGGCCAAGAATGTTGGAGGGTAAGTTTTAAAGGTAGATGGGTGCCCTCCAGTGATACTACATTTCATGCTCTTTCATAGGTAGAGCATCACTTTAATTCTTTTCCTGTGTCTGTTCCTCATTTCACGTACAAACATCTGCATTCATCTTGCTTGTATGATATTAGAAATGAAAACCTGCTGTTATGGATGTGCACTTTATTTATTTATGTGGAGACAGTGCAGAAAATGCCCTTCCCGCCCAACGGGTTGCACTGCTCGGTGATTCACCTATTTAACCCTATCCTAATCACGGGACAATTTTCAATTTAACTACTTAAGCTACTAACTGGTGGTACTTTGGACTGTGGGAGGAAAGCGGAGCATCTGGAAGAATCCCGTACGTTCACGGGGAGGACATACAGACACCTTACAGAGGATGCTGGAATTGAAATCCGAACTCCGATGCTCTGGAGCTGTAATAGCATCGAGATAACTGCTACGTTACTATGACACTCAGTTTTTAATTCATTACTTCTCTTTATAGCCAAATACAGACTTAACTTCACTTTTTCTGTCCATCTATTGCTCTAGTCTTTGTGCTGCAACTGTTTATGTCCCTTGATGTCCTATGCCATGGTTTCTCAATGCAGTACACTATTACAGTATAAGATGAGTGTCAGTCCTTTTAGACTGTTGATGAGAAGGAATTTAACAGTGGCCACCACACTCAAAGAAGCTGACCTCAGAAATATTTGCCTGATGAGGGTATTGATGAACATTTTTTTTGCACTGAGACATTTTGCTTGCTTATTCCACTGCTTTGCAAATTAATTCTCCATCAGAATGATTGGGTTGATTAATATTTCTTTCTCCTTGGCCTGTATAATTAATAGCCTTGTATAATAATTTAAAGAGGCCACAGGTGTATTAAGAGAAGCTAAACACTTCTTAGTTGAGAAACCGCTTAGTTAGGCAACTGGCCCATTCATCTTGATGATGATGTACTTTGGGGTTTATATTTTGTTCAGCACTTGCTCGAGTAATTATCACTAATAAAACATGCTTGAAAGTTCATTCAGAGCATCTTTAGCCAACTAATTTGAAAAAAGGGAAACAGAATTGAAAGAGAAGAAAAACAGATGTGGAAGAAGTACAATATTTAGTATTTCTAGTTCCACATTTTATATTTGGAATTGAAATATGCTGTAAAGGTTTATGGTGTCACTTGAATCTATTTGTTCTCACTTTACATTTTGAAAAGTAGCAATGCTTTGCAGTTAGTGCAACATATAAGTAAAAAACAATGCTCAAAACATTTTTGTTGTATTAACGTTTATTTTGCATTGCTATATTTTCAGAAGCCCAACATTAGTCAAAAATATACCTACGAGTCTTGGGTATGGAGCAGCCCTCAATGCAAGCTTGCAGGTACATAGTTTAATACGATCTCTGGTTTTAGACTGCCCTGTTTACTGTTTGTAACAAAATGTGTGTTGTAGCTGTAAGATGCTTTCACAATCATTATATTATTCGTGTATCCTAATTTCTATGTTTTAATCTTGATTTTTGATTTTTTTTAATCCTTTTCCTTTTTAGTGCAGTTTTAGACTTAATGCATTTCTCAAGTGGTTAGAAAGCAAGAGGGACACCCTGTGGCAAACTCTGGAATATCAGCTTTGTATCAAATGCTAGATTGATGGCAGCCTCTGTAAATGCATGTGGATATGCATTAATATTTATCTAAGCTGTCATAAATGATTTCACATCATAGAGCCAGGGAATGAGGCGCTCATGGCAAAAATTTTAAAGTTTAATTACAATATATAATTTTTATGCACAAGAGGCAAAATGTCATGACTTTTATTTCGAGGTAAAGTTTTGGTCATTCTTTAAAGTCAAGGAGATGCTTTGTTAGAACATGAATCAGGATCTTTGGAGTTAAAGAACAGTCAGCAGGGAATTGCCACTGGGGTTAAACCATTCAGTACAAGCCCAGCTTAGAAGTGGAAACAAATTGGTTTGCATTTCGAACTTGCTTCTGCTGCTAGTCAAACCTTGTATTCAAAGAGGAGCTGCCAAGGTTCACTTTGCTTTTCTCATTATAGGTGCTCAGTAACCCATTACACTAACCTTTGCAGATAATAAAAAACTAAGATTTTAAACTGTTCATCTCACGCATATCAATAGTCATACTATTGATATCATCTGTCATTAAATTGGTAACATTTTAGCTGACCGTATTTACATTTGTAATGTAAATTGAGATGCAGGTGTCTCAAAGACTTGTGCTGTAATGATGATAATTCAGACTGGTGATTTTTAGAATGTCTGTCTTGACTAACACTCCAGCATTATTACCAGTTTTAGTTCAGCATCTGGAAAAAGAAGAGAAAACTAATTGGAAATAGCTCTCTATTCACCGGTCAGGTTTGTCTCACAGGGGGTCAAAAAAATTGGTATTGATGGCTTCCATGGAGAGATCCACAGGACGAAGCATTTCTTCATTCTGACTGAAAAATCTGATAACATTATTTGATAGAATTTATAAGATAGGAATAAGATTTTTTTCTACATTTATAGAGTAGGTTTACTGCCGTGTGTGTGTGTGTGTGTGTGTGTGTGTGTCTGTCTGTCTGTGTGTGTCCATAAATATCCACAAAAAATTGGTCTTGTATTTTAGTTGGCTTTTATATACAACTCTTTAACTACGTGCAAACATAAATGCAACTAATTAAATGATCATTTAAATCCATTGCTTGCCAATTTATTTTAGAGGTGGTTAGGTAAAACATGAGAATAATTTAATACGTAATTGGGAGATAAAGATAGCAAAGCTATTTATCAAACACAATATAGAAATGCTTGAGGTGAATATATTAATGTTTTGTGTGCAATTGAATTCCAAAAATACACTGATAGCACAAATTGGCTTTATAATTAAAACTAAGGAACTGAATTAATTTCTCTTGAGGACATAAGGAGCTGAAATCATCCCATCCTGGTTGCAAAATTCATGTTTATTTCTGTATTCATTAATTTGATATTTTTAACCTTATTCACATGCATATTAATATGAAAATAACCATAAAGATTATAGTTTGGAAAACCACAGCATTAACGGCAGCACAAAAGAAACAGCTTATTGAAGATAAACAACAGGAATTCTGCAGATGCTGGAAATTCAAGCAACACACATCAAAGTTGCTGGTGAACGCAGCAGGCCAAGCAGCGTCTATAGGAAGAGGCGCAGTCGACGTTTCAGGCCGAGACCCTGACGACGGGTCTCAGCCTGAAACGTCGACTGCGCCTCTTCCTATAGATGCTGCTTGGCCTGCTGCGTTCACCAGCAACTTTGATGTGTGTAGCTTATTGAAGATCTCATCTACCTTCATCATACAAATGGGAAGAAAGTTGCAATCTCATTTATGTGTTCTTAAGTCAGCCAACGTTGTTGGTGGGTGAAAACTTGCATCTGCCTAACACTGAGCTCAGTGTGAGTTGTGTAGCAACGGTCAGTGTAATGGCCATGGTCAGATAATGGTAAGCCTGAGTCTGCAGTTGAACGTGAAAGAGAGGTAAGATGTGATGCAACCTAGCTTGTGTTCTTGATAGGAAGGGATACTGCAAGGAAAAAAGATTGTCAATAATTTATTAACTATGTTTATCAAAACATGAGTAACTGAATTCACACCTGATAGTCATCAGATAAGTGGATATCCTGATCCCAGTGGTTACAAATCTTACAATTGTTCAGTCTGGGGTAGAACAGTAATGCAGCCAACAGAGCTGCTACTTCACAGCTTCAACTAACTCGCTTCAATCCTGATTGTCTCCAGGATTGTCTGCTGCATGCAGCTTGTATGTTTTTCATGGCTGCATGGTGCTCTGGTTTCTTCCCAAAGTCATAGAGGTTAGTAAACTGGGAAATATTCCTGTTGTGTAAGGGTGTAGTAGAGTTAAGAGGAGCTGACTGAGTGTGTGGAAAGAATAATATGGGATTAGTATAAATGAGTGATTTATGGTGAGCACAGACCAAGTGAGCTGAAGAACCTGTTTCCCTGCCCATGTGACTCCATGGCATTCCATTCAGAATAAACTGTTTTCGCTGGCCTTTCTTACGATCACACCGCATTGTTTGTTCCTCAGAGGTCTGTAGCCAAAACGTAGTTTCATGTTAGATCAGATCAGATTCAAAACATACAGTTTGTGTCAATGACCAATGTGGTACGAGACATGCTAGGTGTAGCCCACAAATGTCGTCACACTACTGGCCCCAACATAGCATGCCCACAACTTACTAACCCTAACTCGTATGCCTTTGGAATGTGGGAGGAAGCTAGAGCACACGAAGGAAACCCATGCGGTCACCAAGAGAACGAACAAACTCCTTCAGGCAGCTGCGGGAATTGAACCCTGATCTTAGAGAAGGTACTGTAAAGCATTACACCAACCACTACTCTACTGTGCTGCCCTAGCTAAGTAATATATGTTTGAGAATGGAGGGAGAGAGTAAACAGGGAACTGCTGTTTGTTAACCTGTTATCAGTAAAGGGGAAAATCATGTAATGTATAATGAAGTAACACTGGAAAAGAAAATAGGATTGAGCAGAGCCAGCATGAATTTATAAAGGGAAGGTCATGTTTGAATAATCTGTTGGAGTGCTTTGAGGCTGTAGGTATTAGAGACAGAAGAAGCAGTGGATTAGATTAGATTAGATGTGGTGTATTTAGATTTTCCGAAGATCGGACAGGGGAAACATGGGATTGGGTGATATAGATTGGGGATTAATGAGCAAACAGAAAGCAAAGACTTTCTCATGTGCCTTTCTCAGAGTGGCATTGTGTGACTAATGGAGTACCTTATAGATCGCTGCTAGGGCCCCAGCTATTCATGATTGGCTGAGGGAACCAAATATCAACACAAAAGAGCTGGTCAGTGGCTTTAGGAAGCAGGGGCATTGCATGTGCTCCTGTGCACATCAATAGTGTTGAGACAGAGAAGGTTGAAAACCTCAGATTCCAATGAGTGAACATCACCAAAACTCCTGGGCCAACCAAGGAAGCTCACCAGTGCCTCTATATCCTGAAGAGGGTGAAGAAATTTGACATGGTCCTGTCCGCCTTTAACAATTTTTAATCGATGTGCCATAGAAAGTATCTCTCTGAATGTAAGCAACATTAACTCTCTTCCTTCAGTTAGTCCTGACGAAGGGTCTCGGCCTGAAACGTCGACTGCACCTCTTCCGAGAGATGCTGCCTGGCCTGCTGTGTTCACCAGCAACTTTTATGTGTGTTGCTTGAATTTCCAGCATCTGCAGAATTCCTGTTGTCTCTGAATGTAAAATGGATTTGGATGGCAACTGCTTTGCACGTGACTGCAAGAGACTGTAGAGTTGTGAATGCAGTTCAGCACATCATGGAAAGTAGCCGCCCTTCTGTGGAATCTGTCTATACTTCTTGCTGCCTCAGTAAATCTGCCAGCATTATCAAGGACACTGTGCACTCCAGACTTCTCTTTTGTCCCCTCTCCCACTGAGCAGAAGATACAAAAGCCTGAAAGCACGTATCACCAAGCTCAAGGACAGCCCCTTATTTAAGAAAGGATGTGCTGACATTGGAGAGGGTTCAGAGGAGGTTCACAAGAATGATTCCAGGAAAGAGAGGCTTATTGTATAAGGAGCAATTGATGGCTCTGGACCTTTACTCGCTGGAATTTAGAAGAATGAGGGTAGTTCTCATTGAAGCCTATTGAATGATGATACAGTGTTTTGTGAGGAGGTTGTTTCCTATAGTGGGTGAGTGTAAGACCAGAGGGCACAGCCTCAGAATAGAGGGACGTCTACTTAGAGCGGAGATGAGGAGGAATTTCTTGAGCCAGAGGGTGGTGAATCTGAGGAGTTTGTTGCCACAGGCAACTGTGGAGGCCAGGCCATTGGGTGTATTTAAGATGGAGGTTATAGTTTCTTGAGTAGTCAGGGCATGAAAGGTTACGGGGAGAAGGCAGGAGAAAGGATCAACCATGATGAAATACTTGAACAGACTTGATGGGCCTAATGACCTAATCATGCTCCTATGTCTTGTGATCTTGTGGACAGCTTTTCACTGTATCTCAGAACATGTGACAATAACAAATCATTTCAACTTCAATATCATCCTTCCAAGTTTGCTGATGGTACAAAACTTGGTAAAGTATTTTGTGAACGTGGAGAAGAATATATGGACACTTCATAGACTAGCTACATAAATGGATGAGAACATAGTTATAATATAGCAAGCTATGACACTTTGCACTTTAGTGAACAAAACTTAACTTCACTTCATTGCATTCAGGTGGTAGTAATTTCCTTCACTGTAATTGGGATAGCATCGTAGTGTAGTGGTTAGCACAAAATTTTACAGTATTAGGGACTGAGTTAAATTCCCACCACTGTCTGTAAGGGGTTTGTATGTTCTACCCGAGACCACAAATGTTTCCTCTGGCTTCTCCAGTTTCCTCCCACAGTCCAACAAAGTACAAATTGGAAGGTTAATTGGTTATTTTAAATCGTCTTGTGATTAGGCTGGGATTAAATCGGGGGTTGCTGGACAGCACAGCATGAAGGGCCGGAAGGGCATATTCTGTGCTGAATCTCAATAAATAAGTGATAAAAACAGAGAAGTGATGTTTTTTTAATGATGATCGATGAAACGCTGATGTTGAAAGTGGTGTTTGTACACTTAACTAAACTTCATGTGCAACAACCAATTAGTACGTCAAATGATATGTTCCCTTTAATACAAAAACATTCTAGCATAGATGTTGTTACAATATATAGGGCTAGGTGAGATCATGTCTGCAGTATTATATATAGTTATGGTCACCTTGGCTAAATCTGGAAATATGCTTGCTACAGAAGGTGTGCAATGAAGATTCATTGTATCATTTCCTTGATAGTGGGTTTGCTGTATGAGAGGAATTTTGGTAGTCTGCATCAATATTCTCCAGTTTGAAGAATGAGAGGTGATGTTGTTGAAACTTACAAAGCTCTCACAAGGAGTACAGAGTGGATGCAGGAAAGATATTTTCCCCTGGCTCTGGGCCCTGGAAACAGGGGCCACTATTTAAGAGAGAAGGAGAAACATCTTCACTGAGACGATGGTGAATTTTTAGAATTCTGTACCCTGGTAGGCCGTTAAATTAATTCAAAATAAAGGTCATAGATTTCAGGATATTCAGGAAATCAAGGATTTTGGAAGAAACTGAGGATGAGATGGGAAATTAGTGATCAACAATGAATAACGGCAGTGTAGCTTGAAGGGCCATGTTGCCTACTTGTGCTCCTAATTCTTTTGTTCTGATGTTTATAAAGTTCAGTGTTAACACCTCTTGCAAAAGGTTAGTTAGATAAATGTCAATGAAGTGAAATATGATTAAAAATATCCTTGTGAATGTGGCAAGGAACTTGGGAGTTGTTCAAAACTCTGTAGGTTTCTCAGATATACCCGTAAATTGCCAGAGGCTGTCTTGTCCAAATGGAAGATATCCAAGGGAGGATTGAAGTGGAAAGTTCTTAACAAAATTTCAGGTTGTCAAGTATGCATTCTGCAAACCAAAGTAGGACATTGCTAATTAGTTTTTTTAAAAGGATAAATAATAATATTCCGTTGGCATCTGACGAAGCTGATTATTGAAATAATATAAATTTGTCCCAGCAAGGTAACGCTAGTATAGACCAGTATTGACACACCTTCTGTCTCTTCAACTTATCCTTTCTGTAGCTGTCATGCTGATAAATATGAATGTGGTGACATAGGAATGGAAAAGTAGAATAGATATCATGATATGAACAATAGCAAGTTCAGAGCTATGAAATGAGAAATTTGGGGTCAGCGGAAACAGGTTAAGGACGTTAATACAGCTTGATAAATGAAAAGAAAAGATAATTAATTTGTGTTACCTGCACAATATCCTGAGCCATCTCTTGGAATGAGTGTTAATAGGGATTTTTGAAAATTAGTGTAACTTACAAATCAGGGCTCCATTCTAATTTTCAAAGCCAAATGTTAAGCAAGTTGTTTCTGATGTGGACATAGCAGTTCACTTTTTCATTATGTGTGCCCCTGAATATTTCTTTAGCCAAAGAATGTATTCCATTCACCACTTTGGTCACTTTAGAAGAGGATTAATTTTTATGTTTGAAAGAATGAGGCCCTTTACTAAATTTCATGTTATTTTATAAGAAAGTGAAATACAATTCTTATGTTCCTAATAAAATAATTGATTGGCATTATGAATTATACCATCCTTTACCGGAACATCCAAAAGTACAATTGAAACAAAAATCTAGGTTAAGGCTGTCATCAGGTAACTTGGAAAGTACGGCAATTTTGTGAATGAAAATCTGCAAATTAATCTTGGAGCTCTGGATGTGAGTATGTGGTTGGACTAAATACTGGAATGAAGAAGCAAAGATATTGAGCCTTTTTTAAAAGAATGCATAGAACATGTTTTCAGTTTGGTTACAAAAATATTCAACAGCTTATGACACAATGTTTTTAACTATGAAGCTAAGTTTTAAATGGGAGCAATCAATACTGTAATGACCAGGTTGATTCACTTCCCCATTTGGGGAAAAAAAGATATAGTATTCAACAAAGTTAAATTTAATTTTGATCATTTTAAATGTTTAATAGAAAATTGATATTTAATTACAATATATTGTCAATATTTATACAGTAATGTATCATTGAGACTTCTCACAAGGCACTCTTAATGAAGCTCAGGAAATCTGTCATCCTAAATGCAGACTTGAAACAATTAGGCTCATCAATTATTTTATGCTTATTTTTGGCAGGCTGCACTTGCAGAGAGTAGTTTACCTTTACTTAGTAACCCAAGCCTGATAAACACCACCTCCAGTGGCTTACTGCAGGCAGCCCATGAAGACCTCAATGGTTCACTGGATCACCTCGACAGCAATGGGAATATCAGCCGAGGATGTTCTCCACAGCATATGTAAGCATCTGCAACACATATACGTTAGTTTTATTGGCAGGCACAAAGAAGTATTTTGTTCACTTTTTATTATAAAAGCATAACAAGGATATCTGGCTTCATTCTATAATCTATCTCTGTCTTCCGTCTACAATCTATATATAGGCCAGCAAAGTATTTTGCACCTTGTTGTTGGTGTCAGAAAATTCTAGTGCATGAACAGAAGTGATTACATATTCAACTTTAATTACTTGCAGTCCTATGTTGGAGGGTTTTATATGTTATGTTTTATGCAAAAGGCCACTGTTCCAGTTAATATTTTGTAGCTAACTATGTGATTGATTATGTTAAAATCTTTTCTAGACCATCTTTTAATGGAGCAGTGAGAGTGATATCATTAAAAATTAATGTTCTGTGGGTTTCAGAAATATGCATAAAGCTTTGAAAAGCCTGGTCCTAATCAGTGATGTCAAACATGTGGCCATTCTTTGTTTACTGACTTGCAGTGGGTGAACTCATTATGAGAATTCCCTTTAACTGGCTATAATGGAGGCACAAGGCAGAAACAGGCTGTCTTTTCTAAACATTAATACAACTGCTGCGGTAAGAATACAGGTATTTACAGGAACAATAACTCCATTTATCAATATAACAGGCATAATATTTTTTTCAGAAGACCATAATTATCTTTCACCTGTAATAATACAAAAGACATACATATGAGTATATGGGTCACATTTGTAAGCTATTAGATGTATGTGTGGATCTCTGTATAAAAAATCATCTGTACATAATGTAACATCAGCCTTGTTTGTCTTCACAAATATAAATATAGCAGCAAGTTTGAAATACTGATAATTGTGGATCAGAGGAAAAAGGGAAGGCGAGTCCCCTGCTTCCCTTTCTCCTATGATCCACTCTTTTCTCTTATCCAATTCCTTTCTCTCCAGCCCTTTATCTTTTCAACTCACCTGGCTTTGCCTATCACCGTCTACCTATCCTCCTTCCTCTCCCCCCCTGACCTTTATTTCTAGCATCTTCCCACTTCCTTTTCAGTCCTGAAGAAAGGGCTCAACTCGAATTGTCGACTGTTTCTTCATTTCCATAGATGCTGCCTGACCTGCTGAGTTCCTCCAGCATTTTTGCGTGCATTGCTTTGGATTTCCAGCATCTCCAGACTTTCTTATGTAAATGTAGCATCTGTAAGTTTCACTCAGTCAAAAGTTGTAGCCAGCATTCTCTTTTTATTTGGGGAGGATGGACAAGTTGAGGCGGGATATTAACTAAAACAGAAGGAACCGGAAATTCTTGTGAGGAATGATAAGGCAGTGGAAAATAAAGTCATAATGTGGGCAATTGTGATTTGTGTCAATGGGCAAAAAGGCTGCGAAGACAAACTGGGTGGTATTGCCTGTTTCGGTGCCATATGGCTCTATGGCTATAACTCATTGCAGAAGAATGAAGGTAACTCACTTAGTAGCTGTATTTTGGCATCAGTTCTGGAATAGTTTTAGAAAGCCATGGTAAAACTGCAAAATAGAGAATGAATTTTACTTTGCTTCTGAAGTACCGCCACCATTTTCAAGCATTAGGTGGGGTACAAAAGACCTGTGAGAGGAGGGAGAAGGAAATGCAGTTCAAGAGATGAGACTTCTGTGGGGCGTCTGTTGTCACTGCCGCCCTCAACAATTCCAAGCCCATAGGATGAGAGAAATCCAAAACCACTGGTGCAAAATTTGCCTTTGGTCTCTAACTAAATGCATGCTTGAATCTGCTGTAAAGGATGTGGATGAGAAGTAAGAGGAGTCTAAGAATTAGTGTTGTCATAAGTTGTGGGAGAAATTAGTTCTATAAATTCTCTGGCTAAAAATTTGTCGATTATAAGGTAACCATAATAAATGTCGTCCATTCACTGAATAACAGTGTTGAAGATGGACAGCCATATCAAAGGTCAAGAATGAAAGGGAGACGTAGATTATCCTTGTTACACTTAAATAGGAAGTCATTTGAGGCTTTGATCTACAACAGGACAGAATTATAATTGAGGAAATTTGAAAACAAAACTATGGTTGTGATGGGCATGATATTAGGGAGCAACAACACAGCAGGGAGAAAACAGGTTGGAGACAGCATTTATAATGACAAGGAGTGAGTGATCAAGTGTTTCTTTTTAAGAAGAGGGAGAATGACAACAGCTTTGATGGAGAGGAGGACAATACTTTTGGGGAAAGCTGTAATAAAATCAGTTTGTATCTAAAATTAATCTTGTAAGACCAGGACTGCAGCCTTGGGCCAGACTAAAAGTAATATAAGCTACTGCTGATGCTCTGCCCTGTATGATCACAGCATACTCTTCTTCTTAGGAAAGGGAGATTAACGTTCTCCTTAGCACTAAGTGCTGGCGGAGATCGAACTGCGGATTTCTTTATGGATGCCAACTTTTGAGCAAAGTTTATAGTATTTTAAATCTGCAAGAATTCTATTCCCTCCATGTGATTCACTATGGCAGACAACCATTACAGATATGCTCTCTTAAATGAGATTGTTCCCACAATGATGAACTACTAATTTAATTTTACTGGATTAAAATAGGTGATTTTTTTCCAGCACATGATTTCATTAGTGACAATGAAAATACATGATCCAGTCCCAAAACACCTATAGTAACAATTCTTCAATGATTTCATGTAGCTAATAAACATTTTAACTAGTTTAAATGCCGAAGTTCATTATCAGTTTGTTAGCTCCACTCATTTTGAGGAAATAGCTGCATGGTAATAAAGAAATTTCTTTAACATTCTGCTTTGTGTGCTGGTGAATTATCATGAGCACATATTTGGTGGAGGGGAAGGTATGGTATTTTTAGTGGTGGCGAGAGAAGAATAACATCGTAACATGCAAAAAAAGGCTGGAATTGTTGGAAGCATAGAAAAAGTGAACTCCACGGCTGTTGCAGAATCGTTAAAGATATTTCAAAGAAAATTATATGTCTTGAAGATGCTGTGGTGGAATTATCTGTGAGTGATGACGAAAGGTTTAGAGCAAAATTATAGTGTAATAAGTTGTTTGTTTAATTGAATTTTGACATGGGAACTGAATATGGATTCACACCAACACAGTTTGTAAAGTCACTATTCATTGAATATCAAATCAGAAGCTGTTTAGGTAGTTTGGAGAAGTCTATTCTATGAATATATCATCAAAAAATTACGTGAAACAAATAGTAAAGGAGCTGCATCAACAACATTGGTGTCAGCAGGATCGGTCCATATGATGTGAAGGCTTTTCCATAACACAATAAGATACAGAGCAGAATTAAGCCTGTCCAGTCTGCTTCACCATTCAATCATAACTGATTTTATTTTTAATCAAGAGTCTCCAACCTGAGGTCCACTGACCTCTTGTTTAATAGCATTGGTCCGTGGCATCAAAAAAGTTGGAAACTCCTGCGTAGAGATCTGTCAGCAAGATACATAACTGGCATGTGGAGGAAATATACAAGGATAAGGGTCAAGTTATGTGGAGAGACTGCAAATGCTGCAGTTGAATTTTCACCTGAGAGCAGGTAAAGGGAAAAATTAATAGTTTACAATCATGTTTGCCCATTATTAACAGATCAGTAACAAACATAAATAAATATAAAGTAATTGGCACATGCAGTTATGATATGTCAATGAGTTTAAGGAAGTGTGATATGATACAGAATTAAGTGTCTAAAAGGATAGAGGAAGGACATTCAAAAAACACCTTTCAAATAGGAAATGGATATACTGTATCAAGGGGGTAAAAGTGCTATATGAAAAAGTTAGAGAAGTTAGACAAAGTGAATCTCTTCTTTTGAAGATTTGGCAGACATGAAACATCACAGTAAGGAAATTGTGCCAAGTAATCATAAACTCTGGTTTCATTCCAGCCAAAGCATGACGTGTAATCCTGGGCACCACTGATATGGCTTCAGAGAGGGTGCAGCAGATGTTTGCCAGAAAGGGTGACCAAATGCAATCATATGGGGAGGTCACATAGCTGGCAGTGTTCTTTTTCAAAACAGCAAATGTTAAAAGGAGATTAAAATCAAGGGTAGTTACGTCATAAGGATAAGAAAGTTACTGAAATTACATTGGGCCTTGAGAACGTGGGGACTGTTACCAACTTTGTGCTCCTTAACCAAGGAAAGATCTACTTGCCTTGGAGAGGATTTAGCAAAGACTTATTAGATTGATTCTTAAGATAAAAATGTGATCATTTGAGGAAGGATTGCATAGAAAGAGAATGTATTTCTCATGTTCAAAAGTTTAAACAGTGATCTTATCAAAACAAGGCTATAGAGGGTAGAGACTCGAAGGTATTTCTACTGGTTAAGGAATCCAGAGGCTGGAGGATGAAAGGTGGAGTTGGCCTGACTTAGCTTAAGAGGCTAACAGTATGCTGTATTTATATTGTATATTAATATAATGACATATTCTAGGGTGCTTCACTCATCCACAGTTGGACAAAGAAAGATACATCAGGGCAGTCAGAGATGGCCTACTAAACTAAGAAAGAGGAGGAAATGGATTATTTGTGAGAGAATTCCAGAAATTTATATAGCAGAATGGTAACATTGGAAACTGGGGTTGGATAGGAGAACAGAACTGAAGGAATCTGGAGTTCCCATTTGGTTATAGAACTGGAAAGATGAGTCCATGGAGAAATTTGATTACAAAGATTTGAATTCAGTATAGGTGATTAGGGATTAGAAGTCGATGTACAGCAGCAAGCTCTGATGTGATAGATAAATGAGATTTATTATAGGATTCCTTCAATCGCACAACATGCAAGAAGGCATGGTTATGTTCATGTTGGCCATAACAGAATCAATGAAGGTTTCAGTAGTAACTGGGCTGAGGCAGCAACTGTCATGGCATTGTAAGGAAGCAGCCATTTAAAATAAGCAGTAAGTTGCTTTACATTTGACGAAAGGACGGTTTTTACGAGATTAGTGGCACCAGTAGTGGCTATTCGGTGCTGGTTAATGTGACTACAGGTAGAAGCCTCCTCTATTCTTCATTCTGAATTCTGCAGCTTCACAAATGAACAGTTGATTTACCTCCACCTTCCATCCCCCAACCTCGGGAAACTTCCAAATGGGGGATGGAGATGCACAAGGACTAGACATCTGTAGTGAAGTTATGGCAGAGGAGCCAAAGAACCAGAAGTTGACAAAATGGTGGAGAGCATGTGAGGTGTTCTTGATGTAAATGGGATGGGACTAATAGGAATATTCAGCAAAAGGGTCTCTCTGTAATCAAGTTTGAGAAATTTATGGGAGGAAATCTTGGCAGATAAATGCATTAAATATCTTTGCAAACATATAAAGTACATTCTCTGTTACTGTCTTTTTAATCTATAAAATAAACTCTTTGTCTGCCGTCTGTCTGTTGTGTTCTGCTTTGGGGCAGTTCCTACTTCATCAGGCACATGAAATTGATGGATCACTTACTGGGAAAGGAAACTAAGGCTTCTTTCTGTTCTGTTACTTATTGTTTTTATTCTTCAAAGTACATTCTCCTAAGACGGATACAGCCAATGATCTTTAGAATAGGTAAAAAGTTCTAACAGATCTGGACATCAATCTTATAACTAGTGAGAGTGCTGGTCTCAGCCCGAAATGTCGACTGTACTCTTTTCCATAGATGCTGCCTGGCCTGCTGAGTTACTCCAGTACTTTGTGTGTGTTGCTTGGATTTCCAGCATCTGCAGATTTTCTCTTGACAGTGTTCTGCCCTCCATTTCCTGAAACTGACTGGACTGCTGCCAAAAATCAAGTCAAGTCACTTTTTATTGTCATTTTGACCATAACTGCTGGTACAGTACACACTAAAAACGAGACAATGTTTTTCAGGATCATGGAGCTACATGAACAATACAAAAACTACACTGAACTACGTAAAACAACAGAAAACTACACTAGACTACAGTCCTACCCAGGACTGCATAAAGTGCAGAAAACAGTACAGGCATTATAATAAATAATAAACAAGACAATAGGCACAGTAGAGGGCAGTAGGTTGGTGTCGGTCCAGGCTCTGGGTATTGAGGAGTCTGATGGCTTGGGGGAAGAAACTGTTACATAGTCTGGTTGTGAGAGCCCGAATGCTTCAGTGACTTTTGCCAGATGGCAGGAGGGAGAAGAGTTGGTATGAGGGGTGCGTGAGGTCCTTCATAATGCTGTTTGCTTTACGGATGCAGCGTGTGGTGTAAATGTCTGTAATGGCAGAAAGAGAGACCCCGATGATCTTCTCAGCTGACCTCACTATCCGCTGCAGGGTCTTGAAATCCGAGGTGGTGCAATTTCCGAACCAGGCTGTGATGCAGCTGCTCAGGATGCTCTCAATACAACCTCTGTAGAACGTGGTGCGGATGGGGGTTGGGAGATGGACTTTTCTCAGCCTTCACAGAAAGTAGAAACGCTGCTGTGCTTTCTTTGCTATGGAGCTGGTGTTGAGGGACCAGGTGAGATTCTCCGCCAGGTGAAACCAAGAAATTTGGTGCTCTTAACGATCTCTACGGAGGAGTTGTCAATGTTCTGCGGAGAGTGGTCGCTCCATGTCCTCCTGAAGTCAACAACCATCTCTTTTGTTTTGTTCACATTCAGAGACACGTTGTTGGCTCTGCACCAGTCCGTTAGCTGCTGCACCTCCTCTCTGTATGCTGACTCATCGTTCTTGCTGATGAGACCCACCATGGTCATGTTGTCGGCGAACTTGACGATGTGGTTCGAGCTGTGTGTTGCAGCACAGCCCTACTGACTTGCACTGGAATACCATCACTGAACCATGATTCAGCCGGTGGCCAAGTGTCCAGCTGAGTGCAACCCAATACTTCAAGTCTGTCTTCTGAACCTAGGCAGTGGTGGTGGGGTGGAGTTGAGCTCAAATGTTTTTGACTCTTTAAAACAAAAACAAAAATTCAGTCCAAGGAGGGAAGAAAGAAGGCACTGTGGCACACCAGGCAGAGTTGCTGACTCACAGCACCAGAGACCTGGGTTTAATCCTGATCTCGGATGTTGGAGTATGCATATTTCCCTGTGACACCGTGGGTTTCTTCCAGGGTTTTATTCCTCCACATGCCAGTTACATGTGGGTTGGTAGGTTAATTAGCCACTCTAAAATGCCCTTAGTATGTGGATGAGTGATGCAATCTGAGCGGAGCGGATAAACATGGGAACAATAAAATTGAGAAAAGTGGGGTGCCACTGTACCAACGACCCAGGTTTAATTCCTGCTGCTGCCTGTAATGTGTTTGTATGTTCTTCCTGTGACTGTGTGGGTTTCCTCCGAGTGCTCTTGTTTCCTCCCACCAGCCAAAGACATACTGGTCAGTAGGTCATTGTAAATTGTCCCATGATTGGGCTGAGGTTAAATTGGGATTGCTCAAAATGCCAGAAGGGCCTGTCCTGTGCAGTATCTCAATAAAAAAAATATATAAATAAGTAGTTTGTCATAGAGTGATACAGCATGGATACATCACTCAGCCATGCCGACCGTTTACCATCAATCCTTCTTATCCATGTGCCTATAAATGTATTTTATTTGTTACTATTGTACCAACCTCAATCTCTTTCTCCGACAGCTCATTCCAGGTGTACACCACTCTCTTTGTGAAGAGGTTGCTCCTCGGGACCTGACCCTCTTACCTTAAACCTATTCCCTTTAGATTTTGGTTTAGAAAGACTGTGTGCGTTGGTCCTATCTATCTCCCTTATGATTTTACAAACCCCTTTATTCCTTGGAGCATAGATTAAAAGTGCTTTATTTATCAGATGTGCATCGAAACATACAGTGAAGTGTATTGTTCGCATCAATGACGAACACAGTTTGAGAATGTGCTGGGGGTAGCTTGCAAGTGTTGCCATGCTTTTGGTGCCAACATAGGATGCCCGCAACTTATCAGTCCTAACCATAACCTGTACATCTTTGGAATGTTGAAGGAAACCTGAGCATCCAGAGAAAATCCACACCATCACTGGGAGAACATACAAACTCCTTACAGACAGTGGAGGGAATTGAACTCCAATCACACATTGCAGGCGCTGAAAGGAGACCAAGGGGTGACATTGTCATACATTGTACATGCTCATCCATACTGGTTATATATGTAAATAATGAACAACAGTGGACTCAGCACCAATTCCTGTGGCTCATCACTAGTTACAGGCCTCCAGTCCAAAAAAAAAACAAACTTCTACCTTCACCTACTGCTTCCTGCCATAAAGTGCATCCGAGTAGCTAGCTGTTTCTGAATGGCAAGTGATATAACCTGCTAGTCTTGGCCTATCATGTGGGGCAATGTCCACTGTCTTGTCCTCATTAATCCTCCTTGTTCTCTCTTTGGAAACATCTCTAAAAATGGTTGATAGTCAGCATTGAATGAGTGGGTCTATTTGTGTCCTATATCTGTCTCTGACTCTACGTATGAATGACAAAAAGACCAGGCCAAGCATAAGATAAGTCCAACAATTCTGAAGCTACTGCCTATCTTGCACAATGGTGGTGTTCCACAGAGGTTTGTGTTGGGACTGCTTCTTTTTACATCATATGTCAATGATTTGGATGACGGAATTGACGGCTTTGTGGCCAAGTTTGTGGATGATACAAAAGTAGGTGGAAGTGTAGGTAGTTTTGAGGAAGAAGTGGCAACAGAAGGAATTAGACTGATTAGAATAATGGGCAAAGAAGTGGCAGATGGAATACAGTTTCAGGAAGTGTATGGTCATGCAATTTGACAGAAGAAATATAAGCACAGACTGTTTGATGGTTTTGGGCCTCTACTTACTGGAATTCAGAAGAATGGAGGTGACTTCATTGAAACCTATTGAATGTTGAAAGGCCTAGATAGAGTAGAGTGGAGAGGATGTTTCCTATGGTTGGGGAGTGTAGAACCAGAGGACTCAGCCTTAGAATAGAGGGACATTCTTTTAGAATTGAGATGAGGAAGAATTTCTTTAGCCAGAAAGTGGTGAATCTGTGGAATTTGTTGCCGCAGGTGAACCATGAAAGGTATGCCAGCTTTGGCTTTCATTGTGTTATATTGTTGTGGTTTCAGAACCTATATAATCCAGATAGACCATGTAGTACGGTCCCCAGGACTGGGTTGCATTGTCTAAAGGGAGTTATTGGAGTTTTCTCCTGATGTCCTTGTGAATAAATATTACTGAAACAAATTATCTAGTCATTATTATGTTTCTGTTCATTGTATGCAAATTGTTGACTGTATTTTCTACTTTTGAAGAGTGACTACTATTGACTCATTGGTCTGAATTATGTCAGTATACATGAAAGGAGCCTGAAAGGGATTCACTAAACTCCCTAACTCATTCCTGTGCTCGAGACACACAAAACAGGCAGTAGTTTCAGAATTATTGAACATTATTTTCTGCTGTAACTACATCAGTGTTGTCAAATTCTGCATCTATCAACAGATATTATTGGTAAGAAACATTGAAAAGGACGCAACCAGTACTTCAATAATGTATATAGCCCAAAGAGAAACAAACTAAAACGTGAAGCCCCTCCCACCACCCCCACCCCAAGACCCCAAGGCAAAATCTAAAGCAGACCCGCCAGAAAGAAGCAAGCGCTAAAACTACCCCCATGACTTCCGGTATACGCTCCCTAAAAAAAAGGTATAAATATAAAAAGGATCAGCTAATTGTAAAACAGTAAAAAAATAAGTAAAAAAAAGTTAGCTCAATTAAAATACACACAGGACAGAACAAAAGCCGGAAAATATATATTAAAAAAAAACCACAATAAACCTCAAACTCATGAATAGACACAGCAACAAAAAAAATAGGATTATTAACATAAAGTGATTATAAAAAGCAAAACAGAATAAAATTTTAAAAAACTCCAAAATTTAAGGCCGCACAGGAAATACGTAAGATGACAAAAGGGAAGTAACCACCCAGAATCCCCTGGGAAAAGAAAGAAATGACGCAGTTAAAAAGAAAGTTTAGCAGCCATATTAAGAAATCAAAAGTAAACTTTTCTGCCCAAATAGGGCACAGAAAAGTTAAAACCAACCAATTCACAGCCTCCGATCAACGGAGATAATTAAAAAATGGCAATTAAGATGTTGAAGATGAAAGTTGATCCAGATAACTCTGGGCATCCGATGGAGAATCAAAAAAACGAAGGGCTCCATCTAACATGCGAATCCTTAGACGTGCAGGGTACAGCAGCGCTGGTCTTAAATCCATCTTATAGAATTCCGACATCACGGATCTGTAACGGACCCGTTGGTCCCAGATTGGTTTACTGAAATCTTCCACGAATCGGAACTTAAGATCCGAAAAATCAATGAAACCTTTAGATCGAGCGAATCGAAACAGTCTCTCCTTGTCTTGAAAATAATGAAAACGTAAAATAACATGCCTAGGTCTATCTGACCTAGACGAGTATGATGGGATTCTGTGAACACGATCCAGTAGCGGTGGTTGGTCAGGAAATACAGTAGGGAATGCATCTTTTAAAAGTTGAGAGAAATATTTCATGGGGTTATTGGCTTCAACAGCTTCCCTCACACCAATCATTCGTAAATTCTGCCGTCGCATTCTAGATTCCAAGTCAGAGTTTTTAAAAGTCAAAAAGTCAAGTTTCTTCTTCGTTACATTAATTGTTTCTTCGATTTTCCCCATCTTAAGCTCACTTTGTTGCGCGAATTTTTGAAGATCAGATATAGCCGACTGATGTTCCGCAATACATGTTTGCATCTTATCAATTAAATTGGCAATTTTCTGGAAATTAGTTGAGATTTCCGTATGAATCAGGTCTTTAACAGAGCCTGCAATTTCCGTACGAATCATCTCCCTAACAGAGGTTGAAATTTTCCTCTGAATTAACTCCGATATCGCTTTCAAAGTCACCGGTGATTCAGTCGGGGGGAGATCCGTAGCTTTCGGTTTAACCGGAGGTTTACCATCCTTGCCGTTTTTCCCGTTCTTAGACATAGCAGATCTAAGTATCATCCAATTGTCAGAGAATTCAGTTTAATTCAAAGTATTGTAAAAATTGATGCCTTAATGGTTAATTAAAGTATAGCTGACCATAGAGAAAAAAAAACTCAGAGGTAATGGAGCGAGTCAAGAACGCGACTTCACTCCATGAGCGCTACCGGAAGTCTCGGTAAGAAACATTGAAAAGAATTGAAAATCGGAGCATGGCTAATCTGTTCTGCCTGTCAGGCCTGTTCTACTATTCAATATGATCATGATTGATCATCTACTTCAGTATCCTGTCCCTGCTTTCTACCTATATCCCTTGATCCCTTTTGCATTAAATATTTTTATCTCCATCCTGAATATATTTAATGACTTGTCCTCCACTATCATTTGTGATGCAGAATACTACCCTTCTCTGGGTGAGGAAACGTCTCCTGATCCTGACTTTAAATTGCATGTCCCATTCCCTAAGGCTATAACTCCTAGTTATGGATTCGCAAACCGTTGGGAACATCAGCTCTTCACATAGTATTCCATGCCTGTTAGAATTTCAAAGCTCCCCATTCTTTCTTCCGAACTCCATATCAGATCAATTGACCCTGTTTATTCTCACGTAACTGATCTGCCATCCCAGAAATCAGTTCAATAGCATGGCACGAACATCTTTCCTCAGATCAAAACTGTACATTGAACTCCAGCTGGGGTCTGACTCAGGTCTGATACCTGCAGTAGCATATCTTTGCTCATAGAATGAACTCCTCTTGCATTGAAGAGCAATGTGGCATTTACCTTCCTAAATGTTGACTCCACCTGAATGCTTGTTTTCAGTGACCTGTGAACAAGGGTCAACAGATCCTATTCTACCTCCTCCTTGCCTTATTCATCACCATTCAGTTAATGGTCTATTCTTCTGTTACTAGAATCAATGTACATAGAGTAACATTTCTCCAAGGCGTACTGCACCCAATGTGCATTTGCTGTATCTCCCAACTTGTTCAAATTGCACTAGAGCATCTTTGCACCCTCCTGATAGCTCAGATTCCACCACCCACAGGCTTGTGTCATCTGAAAACTAGAATTTTTTTTTTTATTAAGTGCAATCGTGAACAATAGCCAGATCAGAAATGCTGATCAAGTCAACTAGTTCCCAAAGAGAACTCTGATAGGCCAATCAGATGGTTCACTGCTGCTCAGCGATAGAACACAAAATCATATGTACAATTAAGAAACATTGAGAAAAATTTTTTTCCTTTGAATATTTGACAAAGCTTTTACACTCAATTGTTATACTCCCTGGAAGTTTACAGTTATGTTCTAATTTTAACCACCTTAATCATTCTTCTTCTTCTCCTTTGTCAAGTTCTAAACTGCTCCCAATCCTCATAGCTGTGCATTTTTAGGCAGCTGAACCCTAAACTTGGTGATACCTTCCAGGTATTTGGTAGCGATGGTTGTCTAGCCATAAGGCACTTGAAAACACATAAGGAGATTTTTAAAACCACTTGTTTTAATAAAAATAAACTTTAAATCATAATAAAAATAATACAAGAATAAACTGTTGAATGTCTTTTCATTCTTTGCATTCATAGTCCTCAAGACCCACATCACCAGGTTCTGGAACAGTTATTACCCATCAGCCATCAGGCTCTTTCAGCAGAAGGAATAACTTCACTCAACTTTACTTGCCCTATCACTAAACTGTTTCCACAACCTATGGACTCACTTTCAAGGATTCTTCATCTCGATATTAGTTATCTATTTATTATTATTATTATTATTATTATTATTTACTTTTTTCTTTCTTTTGTATTTACACAGTTTGTTGTCTTTGGCAGACCGGTTTTCTACCCTGTTGTTGTGGTATTTCATTGATTCTATTATGGTTATTGGATTTATTGAGTATGCCGCAGGAAATTGAATCTCAGGGTATATGGTGACATAAAGTAAATATACTTTGATAATAAATTTACTTTGATCAATGCTTTCTGGACTTTTCTATTGCATTCATATACATCAATAGTACTCTGCCTCTCATGTGGTGCTCAGGGGTGGTATACTGCTACAATAATAACTAAAGGACTTCCTCCTCCAACCTGGCCCCTCCCTGTCCAGTAGGAGAACCTTACCCGTGATTCTTCCCCACCGAGCCCTTGTGGTGTCTGCACCAAACTTCAATGTATCCTTCAGCACATACTCCTGAAGGCTGGAATGTGCCATTTGGTAGCATTCCTCCACGGACATCTCGAGGTGTTGGCAGACCGACAGGTTTTGGGCGACTTTCACTGAGTTCCTGATCTGCCAGCAGCACTTGGTGATTGCCTCCGTGTGTGTCCTTGGGAACAGCCCATAGATCAGGAAGTCCTCTGCCATGCAGCTGCTCGGGATGAACCACAACACAGGCCCTTTCACTTTTCTCCACAACTGCTTTGCAGGCCTGCAGTCCGCAAAGAGGTGAACTGCTGTCTTTTCCCCATTACAGTCATCCCACAGGCAGTGTGCTGTGGGAGTGACGCTCTGGGCATGAGGTAAGGACCTGACTGGGAGGGCCGATCGCACTGCCAGACAGACAAGGTCTTGGTGCCTGTTGGTGAGGCCTGGCAATGAGGCATTCTGCCAGATGGTCTGGACACTTGATACCATTCTGTTTTCAACAGGTATCAGGTGACACAGACGCAGTGTTGAGCAGGATCTTGTTTGTGGCTTTTGGCTATATCTAATCCATCTTTTTAATATGCTGGCCGAATACATAGATAACTGAGCCATCTATGCCCATGCCCTTGTAATTTCTTAATGGTCTGAGTCACCATTGTAACTCTCCAGAGTATCTTTCTAAATTTTGACTCTTTCTTGTGACATATTGTTTAATTACGCCCACTCTTTTTAAATGTGATTTGCATGTAATTCCCATTACCTACTAGTAGTTATATCCTTAATCCCAGTAGAGAATATGCCCAGAGTTGTGAATCATTATGCAACTATACTCAAACACCAAGCAGTGCTGTGTCCTAATGGCAGTTTAGATTCTGGCAAAACTTAAATCGGCTCAAATTAAATAAAATCCACTCTATCTTGAAGAGAAGCGTGGATTCGGACTTTCCTGCCTGGTGTTTTCATTTCATTTCTTAAAATAAAGTTTCTGACAGAAATATTATTATGATGAAAAAAGTTATTCTGAAAATATCTGCTTGATAATTTGCAAAAACAGTATATTTCTGAATATACTGTTTTTGAATGGAGTTGACAGCACTTAATCTTCCCTTGGGAAATTTTACTGAAGGCACTTGAGTTACTCCTGAGAAAAGGAAGCACCAGAAAATGGGAGTCTGCATGGCAGCTTTTATTTTTAACCAAACTGAGTGATCCCTCTAGTTGAAACAGATGTAAGATTGTTTTTAAAGCTCTGTACCTGTTACTCAACTCCATGGCAAAATTCTGATTGATGCTTGTGTGTGCTATGTATGTGGAGCAGCCTAATTAGCAATCCTGAAAGAACAACTGAAGACTGCTCAAAAGGCAGTCAAGTACTTTATTTTAAAGAAATATTGAATTCAGAATTACAGGCGTACTCTTGGCCTCGCTTTTCTTTGCTCATGCTTTCTCTTCCTACTATGTCTCTGTAAGTATATCGTATTCATGGCTTTCCCTTCACACCCAGAACTAAATGGGTGCTGGCCTGATGTAGAGCCAGTTTGAAGTTGATGCGAACAGACTAATAAGGTGCATTGGGATACTCCTGTAGTGCTAACAGATTGCCACTTACTTTCAAATCAAGCAAATATGGACATTGGAGCAGACAACCCTGATAGGATGATTGTTTTGTGCATGTCAGACAAAAACTAGACCCCATTTTATGGGAATGAATAACTTTTTAAAGTCTATTAATCACAAAATTAAAATATCCAGCCAAAGAATTCAAGACAAATATAGTAGCATGTTTCCATGATTACATTAAACATAGAAACATAGACATAGAAAATAGGTGCAGGAGTAGGCCATTCGGCCCTTCAAGCCTGCACCGCCATTTATTATGATCATGGCTGATCATCCAACTCAGAACCCCACCCCAGCCTTCCCTCCATACCACCTGACCCCCGTAGCCACAAGGGCCATATCTAACTCCCTCTTAAATATAGCCAATGAACCGGCCTCAACTGTTTCCTGTGGCAGAGAATTCCACAGATTCACCACTCTGTGTGAAGAAGTTTTTCCTGATCTCGGTCCTAAAAGGCTTCCCCTTTATCCTCAAACTGTGACCACTCATTCTGGACTTCCCCAACATCGGGAACAATCTTCCTGCATCTAGCCTGTCCAATCGCTTTAGGATTTTATACGTTTCAATAAGATCCCCCCTCAGTCTTCTAAATTCCAACGAGTATAAGCCTAGTCAATCCAGTCTTTCATCATATGAAAGTCCTGCCATCCCAGGAATCAATCTGGTGAACCTTCTTTGTACTCCCTCTATGGCAAGGATGTCTTTCCTCAGATTAGGGGACCAAAACTGCACACAATACTCCAGGTGTGGTCTCACCAAGGCCTTGTACAACTGCAGTAGTACCTCCCTGCTCCTGTACTCGAATCCTCTTGCTATGAAACACTGAAGGCATCGCAACAAAACAATTTGTTTTTTGGAGGCATCTCCCTTCTAGTGCTTTTACTGACTTTAATTGTTATGATATTCAATATGAACTCTTAAAATTTCCAGTTCATCTGTGATTTATCATTTAAGCTACATGCACATGGAAGAGTTCATAGTAACAGTTCTATCACGCTAATTGATCTTTTGTACCCTTACAATCAACCCTAATAAGCAATGTAGCTGCAGTAAGGTTCAAAGGCAACTGCTTAAACTTTCCATGTTCTCATTTTTAATGTTTCTCCTAATGAAGCATTCCTTACTCTAACATTTAGATAATAAGAAAAAAGAAAATATTTTGGGATCTTGAATGTAATATTTTTAGTAATTAAGTGGTTAGCAGGATCTCATTTTAGCTAAGTGCCATGATTGAAGCAACCCAAGGCAATATACTGAATGAAATTCAACATCTAACAAAGTTGAACGTGGAATAATCAAGTAATGTTAGTTGATCTGAGTATACTGACATGGTTTTGTGGAAATGTGTGCATTCATATTCACCTAACCATTGGTTATTTTTCTGTATACTATCTACAATAAAAATCTTGTATTTGCACAGAATTCCTGTCAAGTTTTCTATTATAAATTCCTATGTCCACTGGAGGGTATACAGTATTTAATTACAAAATGACAATTTACATTGGCCATTTCCGATATAAATATGGGCAAAGGAGTTTAAAATGGAAATATTAAAAATAAAGTTGACTTTAAATTGGAATTAGATTATGTTTGTAAATTCTGGCCCAATTATCCCCTGCACCAACAACCCTACTACATCTAAGTATTGAATATGATTTGAAATCTTGAGGGCAGACCCAAGATTAATTTGTAGCTTCCTATAGTTGCTTAAAGATAGCTTTTAATTTTCAATAACATTCCAAGTGCTGATGAAATAAAACTAATTGGCTTCAGTGTTTCAATAGCTAATCATTATTGGATGAATCAATTAATAACTCTCTGAGTTCCAAAAATGAGCAGAAAATAAGAATATTCCTTAAAGAGGAGTGATACTAATTATCTCCTTTAGTAGTTGCTGTTTTACCATAATTACGCTAAAACAATCCATAAAATTTGAGGTGTAGTTTCAGTGGTGGAAACCCCCTAGTGACATATCTCAGTTGGAGTAATGAGGAAGAGAATAGAGCCATTACATATTAAATCACTGTGTATTGCATTGCCTCCATTGGATTTCTTTTGAAGTAAAGGTATCTTGGAAAATGCATCCACCTATTAGCACACAAAAGCAGTAAATGAAGAAGGGTCTCGGCCCAAAACATCGACTGTTTATTCATTTCCGCAGATGCAGCCTGATCTGCATTTTGTGTGTGCTGCAAATGATGAATTAAACTGGTCTTTGGTGATATTGCCCAAAAGGAGACGAGGATAGTTAATCAAATCACAAACGAGAAAATCTGCAAACGCTGGAAATCCAAGCAACACAAACAAAATGCTAGACGAACTCAGCAGGCCATGTACCTTCTATGGAAAAGAGTACAGTTGATGTTTCGGGCCAAAGTGAGTCCTGCCAGAGGATAGTTGATGTTTCATTGGGGTTTTATATGCCCACACAGCAGTCAGATAGAGTTTCATTTTTTTTTAAATTACTGACTATGGGAATCTACGTTCAGATCAAATTTTATTGCAGCCTATTTCCTTCTTGAAGTAGACGACTGTCTAGGCTGTCTGAGGGAGTAGTAAATAGTGGATCTGAAGTCCAGAAGGGCAAGGATAACAGATTTATTTTCAATAGGACAGCAGTGAAACAGATGGGCATTTATAACGATCTATTATAAGTTTAAATTCCATAATTGGCATGATGATATTTGGGTTTCAAGATATCATTCCAGTAACTTAACCATTAGCAGAATTTACAAAATGCTGGAGAAACTTAGCAGGTCAGGCAGCAACTATGGGAATGAATAAACAGTCGACATTTTGGGACAAGACCCTGCGTCAGGACTGGAAAGGAAGGGAGAAAAATCCAGAATAAAAAGGTGGGAGGAGGGGAGGAATACAAGGTGACAGGTGAAGATAAGTGGGTGGGGGAGAGGGGTGAAGCTGGCAGGAGATACTGTAGGTGGAAAAGGTAAAGGGCTGGAGAAGAAGGATAGGAGAGTGGACCATAGGAGAGAGGGAAGGATGAGGGGCACCAGGGGGATGTGATAGGCAGGTGAGGAGAAGAGGTAAGAGGCCAGATTGAGGAACTGAAGAAGAGGGAAAGGGAAGTGGGAAAAATTACAAGAAGTTGGAGAAATTGATGGTAATACCATTAGGTTGGAGGCTGCCTAGACAGAATACAAGATGCTGCTCCCCCATTCTTTAATAGTGATAGAACTAACAATGCAGTATTTTCTTAGTACTGTTTGCTTTATTTATGTGTTCAGATCTGTAGCCAAATATTGCACTCAGATATTGTGGACTATTAATTGAGGCAATGATTATGAAAAGAAAGTGAATACTTTCCAGCACAGGACCAGAACTTTTACCCATGATGTCTCTGCCATCTAAGATACCATTTAAAACTAAAACCCTCTGCCTGCACATAGTTTATACCCCTCTATCCCCTGCCTGTTCACGTGCCTGTCTATAAACACCTTTTAAATGTTGCTATTGATCTGCTTCCACTACCTCCAATGGCAATGTGTTCCAGGTACTCGCTTTCTCTGTAAAACCTTGCCTTGTAAATTCACTTAAGTCTTCTCTTTCTCACCTTAAGCATAAGCTCTCTATTGCTTGACAATTCAACCCTGGAAACAAGACTCTCACTATATATAGTATCAATGCCTCTTTTAATCAAAATTTACTGTTAAAAGTAGTGATGAAAAACAAACATCAATACAGAGACACAACATAATTGCACTCGTAGGCAGTGCACATTGCTGCCCAAGATAATCTACCTTCCTTAAAGTTGAATGCCATTGGTTTACTCATTACTTGCATTGGATTTGCAATGCATTAGAAGGCACTGAATCCTGCACCTGCACAAAATAAAATCACCGTGGAATATTAGAACTTGTTTCTTTCAATTGAAATAAGCTTTTAAGCAGCATGGAAAATCCAAATTACTGTTAAGCAACATTTTTGCTACTAGAAACAACTTCGAGAAGTATGCAGTTTAATGCCTTCACTTTTTAATTGTTATGGATTTTTTCTGGTATTTCTCTGTTATAATACTCAATGCAATGTTTCTTCTCCTCGAATAACATCATAAAGTTGTACAGCATGGAGTCAATCCTTGTGGCCCAGCCCATCCATGTGGTCCAAGTTGCCTGAACTAATGTGAGATGCTTGTGTTTGGCCACTGTAAACATTTCCTATCTATGAACCTGTCTAGTATCTTTTAAATGTTTAATTGTGCTTGCCCATTCAATTTCCTCTGCCACCTTATCCAATTACTTGTCACTCCTGCGTAAAGAAATAAACCTCCCTCTCAGATCTCTAGTAAATCTTTTCCCTCTCACCTTAAAACCATGTCCCTATTTTTAAACTCCTCCGTCCTTGGAAATAGTCTTTAACTGTTTACCTTATCCTTGACTTTCATGATTTTATATACCTCAAAAGGTCACCCCTCCACCTCCTGAGCTCTAAGGAAAAAGCCCCAGATTTTCAGTCTCTCCCTATAACTCAACCCCTCCTGTTCCAGTAACGTCATTGTGAATGTTTATGCACATCCTTTCCAGCTCAATGACATCATTTGTACAGCAAGATGAACTAAATTCTCAAATATTTCTGTTCTCTGGTACTCCTCAGAACCCTGCTATTTGCTGTGCAAGTCCTCCTTTGGTTTAGCTTCCCAAAATACAACACTTATCCCAATTAAATTCCATCTAATATGTATTGGCCCACTTTCCCATTTAGACCATAAGACATAGGAGCAGAATTAGGCCATTCCTCCCATTAAGTCTGCTCTACCATTTCATCATGGCTGATCCCAGATCCCACTCAAACCCATACTCCTGCCTTCTTGCCACATCCTTTGATTCCCTGATCTCCCTAATCAGGAAACTATCAACTTCTGCCTTAAATATACCTACGGACTTGGCCTCCACCGCAGTCTGTGGCAGAGCATTTCCCAGATTCACTACTCGCTGGCCAAAAAAAAAAAATCCTTCTTACCTCTCTTCTAAAATGGTGCCCCTCAGTTTTGAGGCTGTACTGGGTATCCCCACCAGAGGAAACGTGCTCTCTACATCCACCCCATCTAGTCCTTTCAATATTCAGCAGGTTTCAATGAGACCCCCGTGCATTCTCCTAAATTCTGGTGAGTATAGGCCCAAAGCTGCCAAACGCTCCTCATATGTTAACCCCTTCATTCCTGGAATCATTCTTGTGAACCTCCTCTGGACTCTCTCCAATGGCAACACATTCTTTCAGAGATACGGGACCTAAAGCTGTTGATGATACTCCAAGTGCGGCCTGACTAAAGTCTTATAAAGGCTCAGCATTATCTCCTTGCTTTTCTATTCTATTCGCCTTGAAATAAATGCCAACATTACATTTGCCCTTCTTACCACAGGCTCAACCTATAAATTAACCTTCTAGGAGTCTTGCACGAGGACTTCTAAGTCGCTCTGCACCTCTGATGTTTGAACCTTCTCTGCATTTAGATAATAGTCCACACTATTGTTCCTTTTTACCAGAATGTATTATCATATATTTCCCAACACTATTCTATCTGCCAATTTTTTGCCCTTTCTTCCAATTTGTCTAGATCCTGCTGCAATTGCACTGTTTCCTTAGCACTACCTGCCCCTCCACCATCTGCAAAATTTGCTACAAAGTCATCAATTTCATTATCTAAATCACTGACAAATAATACGAAAAGTAGCGTTTCTAATACTGACCCCTGAGGAACACCACTAGTCACCAGCAGCCAAACAGAAAAAGACCCCTTTTATTCCCACTCACTCCTCATGCCTGTCAGCCATTCCACTATCCCTGCCTGTATCTTTCCTGTAAAAACATAGGATTTTATCTTATTAAGCTGCGTCATTTTCTGGTACCTAATCAAACGCCTTCTGAAAATCCAAGTAAATGCCTCTCCTTTGTCCACCCTGCTTGTTATTTCCTCAAAAAACTCTAACAGATTTGTCAAGCAAGGTTTCCCTTTACAGAAACCATGCTGACGTTAGTCTCCAAGTGCCCTGAAACCTCATCCTTAATACAATAGACTCCCAACACTTTCCCAACCACTGAGGTTAGGCTAACTGGCCAATAATTTCCTTTCTTTTGCCTTCCTACCTTCTTAAAGAGTGGAGTGATCTTCCAGTCCTCCAGGACCATGCCAGAATCACGTAATTCTTGAAAGATCATGACCAATGCACCTATTATCTCTTCAGCAACCTCTCTCAGGACTCTGGGATGTACTCCATCTGGTCCACATGACTTATCCACCTTAAGACCTTTGAGTTTGCCTAGCACTTTTTCCTTTGTAATAGCAAAGGCACTCACTCCTACTCCCTGACACTCACGGACCTCTACTGCTGGTGTTTTCCACAGTGAAGACAGATGCAAAGTACCTATTAAGTTCATATGCCATTTCTTTGCCCCCCATTACTACCTCACCAGCATCATGTGATCTAGATCCTGGTGTAATCTCAGATAACTTTTTTAAAAATCTCCCAATATGCTTCCAGTTTGGTGACATCCACAGTATTCCTAACCAAGCTAACAATATGCTTATCCAAATTATTTATATAATTGATTAGGCGGACACCTGGATAATAGAAAAAAGAGAGGGCTATGTAGGAGGGAAGGGTCAGTTTGATCCTTAGTAAGTTATAAGGACAGCACAATACTGTGGGCTGAAGGGCCTGTACTATGCTGAAGTGTTCTATGCTCTCTGAAGATCAACAGGAGAGCCAGAACCAACCCCTGTAGCATGCCTCTAGTTCCGCGCCTCCAATCTGATTAACAACCCTCCACTACCACCCTCTGATTCCTCTAAACTCTGTTTGACATCAAATTCATTAGGGTGTCTACTCTTTGGTTCAGACTCTAGGCCAGTTGATTTGATTGGTTGATATGGTACATTGGCGCTCATTCTGTTGACACAGTCAGGTGGATAGGAATAAGGAACCTTGGTTCTCAAGGGATATTGCAACTCTGATAAAGAAGAAGAGGGAGTTGTATGACATGTATAGGAAGCAGGGAGTAAATAAGGTGCTTGAGGAGTATAAGAAGTGCAGGAAAATACTTAAGAAAGAAATCAGGAGGGCTAAAAGAAGACATGAGGTTGCCTTAGCAGTCAAAGTGAAGGATAATCCAAAGAGCTTTTACAGGCATATTAAGAGCAAAAGGATTGTAAGGGATAAAATTGGTCCTCTTGAAGATCAGAGTGGTTGGCTATGTGCGGAACCAAAGGAAATGGGGGAGATCTTAAATAGGATTTTTGCGTCTGTATTTACTAAGGAAACTGGCATGAGGTCTATGGAATTAAGGAAAACAAGTAATGAGATCATGGAAACTGTACAGATCGAAAAGGAGAAGGTCCTTGCTGTCTTGAGGAAAATTAAAGTGCATAAATCCCCGGGACCTGACAGGGTGTTCTCTCGGACCTTGAAGGAGACTAGTGTTGAAATTGCAGGGGCCCTGGCAGAAATATTTAAAATGTCGCTGTCTGCAGGTGAGGTGCCGGAGGATTGGAAAGTGGCTCATGTTGTTCCGTTGTTTAAAAAAGGATCGAAAAGTAATCCGCGAAATTATAGGCCAGTAAGTTTAACATCGGTAGTAGGTAAGTTATTGGAGGGAGTACTAAGAGACAGAATCTACAAGCTTTTGGATAGACAGGGACTTATTAGGGAGAGTCAACATGGCTTTGTGTGTGGTAGGTCATGTTTGACCAATCTATTGGAGTTTTTCGAGGAGGTTACCAGGAAAGTGGATGAAGGGAAGGCAGTGGATATTGTCTACATGGACTTCAGTCAGGCCTTTGACAAGGTCCCGCATGGGAGGTTAGTTAGGAAATTTCAGTCGCTAGGTATACATGGAGAGGTGGTAAATTGGATTAGACATTGTCTCAATGGAAGAAGCCAACGAGTGGTAGTAGAGAATTGCTTCTCCGAGTGGAGGCCTGTGATTAGTGGTGTGCCACAGGGATCAGTGCTGGGTCCATTGTTATTTGTCAACTATATCAATGATCTGGATGATAATGTGGTAAATTGGATCAGCAAATTTGCTGATGATACAAAGATTGGAGGTGTAGTAGACAGTGAGGAAGGTTTTCAGAGCCTGCAGAGGGACTTGGACCAGCTGGAAAAATGGGCTGAAAAATGGCAGATGGAGTTTAATACAGACAAGTGTGAGGTATTGCACGTTGGAAGGACAAACCAAGGTAGAACATACAGGGTTACTGGTAAGGCACTGAGGAGTGCAGTGGAACAGAGGGATCTGGGAACACAGATACAAAATTCCCTAAAAGTGGTGTCACAGGTAGATAGGGTCGTAAAGAGAGCTTTTGGTACATTGGCCTTTATTAATCAAAGTATTGAGTATAAGAGCTGGAATATTATGATGAGGTTGTATAAGGCATTGGTGAGGCTGAATCTGGAGTATTGTGTTCAGTTTTGGTCACCAAGTTACAGGAAGGATATAAATAAGGTTGGAAGAGTGCAGAGAAGGTTTACAAGGATGTTGCCAGGACTTGAGAAACTCAGTTACAGAGAAAGGTTGAATAGGTTAGGACTTTATTCCCTGGAGCGTAGAAGAATGAGGGGAGATTTGATAGAAGTATATAAAATTACGATGGGTATAGATAGAGTGAATGCAAACAGGCTTTTTCCACTGAGGCAAGGGGAGAAAAAAACCAGAGGACATGGGTTAAGGGTGAGGGGGGAAAAGTTTAAAGGGAACATTGGGGGGGGGGCTTCTTCACATAGAGAGTGGTGGTAGTATGGAATGAGCTGCCAGACGAGGTGGTAAATGCGGGTTCTTTTTTAACATTTAAGAATAAGTTGGACAGATACATGGATGGGAGGTGTATGGAGGGATATGGTCTGTGTGCAGGTCAGTGGGACTAGGCAGAAAATGGTTCGGCACAGCCAAGAAGGGCCAAAAGGCCTGTTTCTGTGCTGTAGTTTCTATGGTTTTACTATGGTTTCTATGGTGCTAGTGGAAGTATCAGGCCATTTTGATCTCTCACTCATAGCAATTTAGAAGCCAAGCACTCATGGAAAATAAATGGACAGGAAAATATCAGTGACTAGCCAGCACTGATATTCAGCACTAGCTGAATAAGGTGTTTAGTTGGATCGTTTCAAGCAGTAGACGTTTGGGACAAACAGCAAGAGAGAAAAGAAAACTAATGCATGTCATGACGCACTACTAAAGTTTTAAAATGCCTCATATTCTAATGTGTCCACAGCAAGGTATCTCAACTCGTTAGCTTCTCTTGTTACCAACTAGTGTTGAAAGGGCCAAGGTACTATGAGATACTTCATCTAAACAGGAGAATGACCTTCCAGCAATTCAGCATATTCTCAAAGCAACACTCTATCAATTTTCTTTACATGTATTCAAGTTTGAACCCACAGTCATACACTTGTTCCATTCGTTGTACCAGTAAAAGTCTGAATATTTTGTGAACCTGGGGAAGAACATATGACAAAATAAGTATTTTTGTAGCAGTTTATATTTTTTAAACAAGACCTTGGAAGTGTTATCTGATAAACCAAGCAGTAAGCTGAGTAGGAAAGTGAGAGTTATTATCAGTTATTAAGCATATTCCAATATCAAAAATTAGATACTGGCAATTTTTCCACATGCTCTGAAGATTACAACACCTATGTTAGTAATAAGTTTGAATCATTAAAGGTAATTAAAAGGAATGGATTATAATGACAATTCAGTCTTTTAGTTGGCACAACTGCAAATTTTATTCTTTCTATCAGAAGCAATTAAAATATTTCTAAATCATTTTAAAACTAAAAGTAATCTGCACTTTAAATAACTTATTTCACTCTATTATCAAAAAGAAATACTAAATGAGCAATATAGAGAATATAATGAATTATGTTAAGGTAGTTTAAGAGTGTACCCTCAGGCAGATGCCCATTTCTCCTCCTATTAGTGGCGTAAAGCCACTGATTAGATCTAGGCCCCTGTCAAATTTGACTGCAAATGTTCCAGCAGATGAAGAAGTGAGTGTCTGTGTTTCACTCTGAGCTTTACTCTTGGAAAAGTAGAGATTTCGGCTTGATCTACAAGTCATGAAAAAAACTAGAAAGCAGTGCAATCTTATATAAACTTCTAATGATATTTATGGGGATAATTATGGGGCAGCATGTAGCATAGTGGTTAGCACAATTGCTTTACAACACCGGTGATCACTGATAACGGTTCAATTCCCGCTGCTATCTGTAAGGAGTTTGTACATTTTCCTTCAGGTGCTCTGGTTTCCTCCCACATTCCAAGGACATATGGTTAGGGTTAGTTAGATGTAGGCTTTCTATGTTAGGGCCAGAAGCGTGGTGACACTTGCAGGCACTGACCAGCACAATTCTCACTGATTTGATTTGACGCAACTGGTACATTTCATTGTATGTGTAGATATATCATACAGGTGACAAATAAAGCTAATATCTCTCTCTCTCTCTCTCTCTTCCTCCGCCCCCCCCACCCACCACCATTATGCTTTAGAACAATGAAATACCTAGATTATAAGCATTTTCTGCTTTGTTGGGATGACTATAATGTGTCAATTTTATTATGTTTTTATTTCAAGTTGCTTATAGCTATATCTATAAAAGTACTAGTAAAAAAGTGAAAAGTATATTGCTACTCCTTGCCAGATGATACTTTATTTGTTAAGCTTCCAACATCAGAACTAAAAGAAAACCGGTGGTGTGTTACTTAATGTTTACTGATAGATGTTTCAAAAAATAGTTCACCGATTGCCAAAAGATCTAATAATTTTAAAAATATATTATGAAATAAACAGAGATCAATATATAAATACTATCATAATTTCAGTTATTTAATATATAATTATGAATATAATTTCAGTTTTCATGCTTGGAATAAGTATGAATAATTAGGATTGTTCAAAACCTTCGTGGATATATTATCATCAGCTTCCACCAAGAAAACATTACGAGTATTACTTCTTAAAAATAATCAAAGTTAGTTAATTTAATGTCATTTCCTCTGGGTCTGACTTTTCCCACTAAATGTTTAAATTATGAATCCTAATGGCATTACAGAAACTGACCATGTGAGGGAACTGAATTAACAACACCATAGATAAAGCATTTAACCAAGGGTACTTTGGCAATTTATTTCAATTGAATGCTAATTCAGTCCCCTCCACCACTGAGGTCAGTGACGCCTTCCAGCTTGATTCCCTGATGATGCCATCCATGTTCTTGTCGAAACAAAAATATTTAATGAATCAGCAGGACATTCAATACATGTATAAATATGTGGTTCAAAGAAGAACCATACTAATGGGGGGACATAATTTACCGTACACTGAAAAGGTGGGTTTTCATAAGAAAGCTATATATTCTTAAATTGTTCCCATGTGATACTAGTGTAAGACATCTTAATGCATTGATTGAAAATATTAGTTTTTAAAATTTTAGCAGCGATATTAAACAACTGAATTAAGATATCAGTACACCAGTAAAATAAATTACACACTAACATCCTAAAATTTTATTGGTTGGTGTAGATTTGGGATTGATATTTTCATTTTGCAGTAAGATTATTTTATGTTCTACAAGGATGTAAGACATTGATTTTGATATTATAAAAGTATACAAACATACTCTTTTAAATATTGGTGACATTTTATATTGCCCCAACAAGACAGTCTAGAATACTATTTGACACAGATCTTCAGTTGGGTAGAAGAAAGGTCTGGATCCTTATTAATCTGCACCAGTGACAGAGTTAAGGTTGTCTTAAGATAATTCAACTGGACTTTCATGTTATGCAGATCATGCAGAGTTTCCAGGACAGAGATACAGTACCTCCTTTCACCATCATACACTGTTTCATAGTCAGAAGTGACCAGATATAAAATAATTTGATATCTGTCAAGCCTGAACGCTCAGCTATTTTGCTAAAAGACATCCCTTTGACATTTTGAAGTTAAATACATAATGAAAGAAGTGTGGAAGTTTAACATGTTTAGCTAATTAATATTCCTGTTATAAAAAATCTATTTATGTTGATTTACCTCAAACTGTTGGCATCTTG
This sequence comes from Mobula hypostoma, assembly GCF_963921235.1. Classification (NCBI taxonomy): domain Eukaryota; kingdom Metazoa; phylum Chordata; class Chondrichthyes; order Myliobatiformes; family Myliobatidae; genus Mobula; species Mobula hypostoma. Next base: position 22,588,211 of record NC_086105.1, on the reverse strand, counting down.
TGATATGGCATACTTTGGGTCTGGATGCATTTAGGCAATTTTGCAATCAATATATTGTTGCATGTCCTTTGTTGCAACCATTACCAAATAATATGTCATGAATGATATTCACCAGAGATTGATAGCTGCCTTGGAGGAGAAAATCTTTTTATGTTAATTTACTTTCAACCATGGCATTTACAGGATCTTTTAAATGCTTCAGCAATCTTCGTTTCATCTTTTTTACTGGACATGCTGACCAATTCAAAGAATGCCTTTGATGTGTAAGAAAAGGAATAAGCATTCCCATAGGTTAAATGCTATTATTGTGGGTGCGATTATTAAGACTGACAAATCATTTTATTTCATTAAGATACACAGTTATTTACACCTGCTGAATGGTCTGCACAATTGCTTGTACTGTAATAATATTACACTAATGCTCAAGTAAACTAGGGCCATTGTGAGTAAAATTGTAATGGTTTTGCAATAGGCATATGCTGTAGTTGTGGCTTCATAAAGTCACTTGGTAAATACTGCATGAGTCATTTTGCTCTCCAATACTGTGCAAACTGAATGTAAGCTCTCATAATTCTTCTTTTTTTTAAAAACATTTTTAGCATACTATTGATATGTAATTAATGTAAATTAAAGCTGCAAGCTATGCTTTTCATATTGTTGAAAGGTTTGGCTGTGTTTTATGACCATAGCAACCCAGTGTTCTCTTGACTCATTTATCTCTCTTTAAATTTTTGTATCCCTTATTTGGAGATTTTCTTTAACAATATGATAAATAAGAATGACAGTATTTTAAGAAGGCTTTCTTTGTCATTGAGCTCCTGGGATATTATCTGTCATCCTGAGTGAAACCCACTTCTGAACCAAATGATTCATTTTAAATTTGAAATATTTAAGAAACTCCTATTTATTGCTATTCATTCCTAATGAAATGGATTGCTTCTTATTAAAGTGAGTGCTTGGTTCATTATGTTGCAGTTTAACCAGAGAAATCTCCTAATTTTTTTCCAGTAAAGGAAATACTAATAAACATTTTACTCAAAAATAAATGCGTATATTACAATAATATAACTTTAAGAATATTATGCAGTCTCATAATAAAGAATATTTCTGATTTATTTTTGTGTATCAAAAAGTTTTAAATTGGACAGAAATAAAATTCAGCCTCACCTAACAGATTTATTTTCTGGACTGAAAAGTAAGTTGTTTTTATAGGATATTTCTGGTTAATTTTAATATTTATTTTGTGTGATTTTAAATAGGGTGATATGTTTGTTCATCCAATCAGTATGCAAATGCACTGACCTTATAAAGAAAAGCCTTCCAGTCCCAGCATTTCCTGGTTCCAGTATTCATTTTTTTTCCTTCTGATTTTGCTCTGATTGTGATGACTATTAAAATTGCATAAATTATCTGTTTAAATAATAAATAACAAAACTGTATGGCTTACCAATAAGGTTTGAATAATAAGTTATTTTGCTGTGAATATTAAAGCGATCTGTACCTTTTAAAATTCAAAGTTACTCCTTTCATCGAAGAATGTAGCCCAAGAGATGGCTGGCAGGTTCAGTCACTTTCTAATGCAAAAGTACTTGATAAGGAAATTTTTTCACTGTGAGTCCCTGATGCATCTAATGTGTCAAAAATAATTAGGTTTTGGCAGATTTATCATTGCAGCACAACCCTTTCCTTGAGTAGGGCCTGGATCATGTTAAGCCTTGTTTGTGGGTGACAGCATTATTATTCTTGTTAGTTACCCACTTCCTCATCATTCTGTTATGTTTGGAAATTTCCCACCTCAACTTGTGTTCCTCACCAGTGTTTTTCTTCATTTATTGACAGTTGGTAAAGATATTCATTAATTTAGAGTTAAAAACATGTATCATCATGTCTCGCTGAACTGCTGGGCTGAAGTTGATTAATGGTGAAGCCTTGCTGCAGGTATTCCTCTTGAGAAGCACCACACCAGCCCTGCATATTAATGAGAGACTGCAGTTTCTATTAACAAGATAAAAAAAAAAGCAGGTCTTCTCTTGCTGGAGGGGTAGGGTATGAAAAAAAGTCTAGATTATTTATGATATGGCATTTTTCGTCATGTGCCATAAGTGAACTTTTATAGCTTTTTCAGATCACTGTGACCTTTCTGATTTATTTTTGGGAGAAAAAAAAGGTAAACTTCAGGGGATAAAATCAGATATTTTACAGCATTTGACACATGCAGTGATTTAATTGATGATGTAGCTTTTTCAAGAAATAATCATCTGCTGACTGTAATAAACTCCTAGAAGTATTTCTGCATAAGGAATATAAATGTACTTTAAAAAAAAACAGTGCAGTATTTTAGGCTCAATAGTACTATGTTTTATTTCTATTGGTAATCTTCACTAACCATTTTTCTTTACTTTCAAACTTACACAGACAACCCATTCATGTCAAAGAAGAACCAATGAATGCAGAGGAAGATGAGGGTCCAATGTCCTTGGTAACGACAGCCAATCACAGTCCAGAGATAGAAGAGGACAGAGATATTGAAGAAGAACCTTCATCTGAAGACCTAGAATAAAAGGAACTTCAGATATTTCAACTGCAGGGTCATATTACAGACCTCCATAACCACTCCATGTCATTGGATATTTGGCAGACTCTTACTGTGACTATTTATTGAGCATGAGACAAGGAAACAGCCTGATGGAACTATCTGTGATTGCCACTAAATACCATGGAATGGCAAGCATTGGAAATTGCTTGTATTTTTCCAGAACATAGAAAATTGGATTGCAAAAAATACGTTTCTGATAAACTTTCCTCTCTGTGATGGCTTATCCATATGAAATTGTTACCTAGCTCTTATTGGTTGATGGATTGACCGAATATCGGGATGTCAGCTATATAGAAAGTCAATGGCCTCTTATACTGCCAAAAATAGTGTTAGCTTCATTAAGTGTGAATTTTTAGTATTCAGTAGCTAAAATTAGATAATTTGCTGATCCAGTTCAAGTTGTTGTTGATTTTAATTTGCACAGTAGTAACAAAAAAGTAGAATCACTGCCTGTAACTAGTTGAACTTTGGGGACAGATTAGGGTTTGTGTTGGTGCCACCAACTATTATGTTTGTAGTTAGATATTACAAAACCACAGTAATTAGACTGTTGTGGATTTCTGAGGAAACGATGACCTCAGGCTTCCAGTCTGTGCTGTTAGTGTTGAAATGTAAAGTGCAATCTTAAATGCTTAAAAAAAGTTTGATCATCTGTGTGAGTACCATATGGAAATTATGCTTTTCTGCATACTCTACAACAGTTCTCTTTACCTCCTTGTATTTAATCCTTGTCTACCTGTAAACATTTTCAAAGGCAACAGCTAAAACCAAAGTCAACCCTGACAATGGCCAATAGCTCAATGACAGAAACAACCATTTCAATGGCCCGCCTTCTGTAACTTTAATTAGTACAAAGGAACATTTATGTGAACTACCTGCTGTTTTCCGATGATCTCTGGGATTCTTTTATTTAACCCTAAGGAAAGAAAGTATTTGATATGACAATATGAAGTCAGATGTGTGATCTGCTGAGTTCAAAAAAAATTTTGTTGGCAAATAACAGTGATGTGAAGAAGGAAGTTATAGTGGAACCAGCTAAATGTGCATCTTTGACCAAAACAAATTATATGTACTTGATGCAACTACGTAATTTATATAGGTGTTTTCATTTCTCACTTCAAATATACATTTAGAGACTAGCAATGCAGTTGAGAATATAGTGCTGACAAACTCACTAGGCTTCATTTGCATTTTTTCCTGTACAGACAACAGTTTATACTGGTGGCTTTGTAATGTTTCGTAAAACTTATGTCTTGCACGTTCGTCTTTTTTCATGTTTTGTTCGTCGAGAAGAGTTTTCAGATTTCACTTAAAAATAACTGTAGTAACCAAACATTGAAAAACTAGTGAAGCCAAAAAATTATTTTCACTTTTGATTTCAAATGATCTGGCAGAGTTTAAAAAAAACGAAAGCAATTTTTATACTCATTTCAAATCATAGTGTTTAATAGTCATTATACCAGACATTTCCATTTCTATCAAACCAAAGTTACACAAATTTCTGCCTCTGCGTATATGTGATGTTAAGGCTTAAAGTGTCTGCTATACCTAACAATGCATAAAAAAAGTTTTCCTAAGATGTTTCATGATGCATTGTGATGTAGTTTTTAAAAAGATACAAAAAATTGCTTAACACTTATACTTATTAACTCAAAATGTTGCATTTCACTTTGTGTGCCAATTCTGTGAAATACCTTACATTTCCCCCCCCAACCAAGGGACCTCATAACCTGATTATGGTTATTGCTTTACAAACAGTTTTTGACAGGACGTGGCTGCTAGAGTTTAACATACTTGCCAGTTCCACGTGAAGGAGCTGGTTCCTGCAAACCAAGCTCATCATTTATTATTTGCTGGAGTCAGCAAGTAGACTTTAGACATACACAGTCATCTATCACACCAAATAAAAGGACACAACTGCTTTCAGTAGGGTTCTTCCACTCACCCTAAAGGTTTTCTGAAAGCTTCTACCTCTGCATAACACACCAGAACAATTGTGGCAGATTGTATTATTTGCGAGTATCACAGTTAACTGTTACTCTCACTATGCTTGTCTATAGTTCATGGTCAATGGAAGGCTTATGTTACCAATATGGGGGAGAAAGATTTCTAATAGGTTGTCTTCAAACATTTGTAGGACACTAATGTTTGGATTTATAGAAAGGGAGATAATGTTTTGAAGTGCATGTGTTAAACTACTCAGTTGGACCAGAAGTAAGAATGCATTGTGAATTCATCTGGAAAGAGATCTGAGTGTACAGTGCTGGTAGCATGCATACCTCAGTCACACGTCTTTTGGAAAAAAAAGTCTTAGCCACAGATTGCATATACCTGTAGAATTTTGCATGGATTTTGTACGAGTACGATTAAAAATAGCTGCTTGCACATTTTACCAGAAGAACCTCCAAAACTCTGCAAATGCTTACAATAGGTTTTAGGTTTATTGGGGTTTTCTGATATGCTCTGTCTGTATTTTGATAATTGTGCATAATTATGTAAAAAAATGTTGGTGGACCCATAAATAACCAGACTTTTTTAAGCAAGCTTTGCTTTGATGCATTTCATGTATTTTTTACTCTATTTTATACCATTGCTTGCTAATATTAGCAAACCTGCTTTCTTGCATCTGCTTTGCATAGCTATTGTAAGGCTTTAAAATAATGTATGTATTTATTGCTTGAATTTTGGTGCATACTTATATGGCATACTGTGTGGCAAAATTAAAGCTCATTTATCCTTGCTTCTATCATATGCTGATGGGGACTGTGGTCCTTTATATATATGGTATCTTTTAGCTGTAGCACAACAAACATCAATTTATGTATTGGTGGTTTATGCCTATTTGTTTATTTATCTTTTTTGAGGTAAACTAATTTTGATACTTTCCATTACTGTGTACTGTGTTCATGCCTTGAATTCTCAAAAAGTTAAAAGTCATGACTGATATCTGTAACAGCTGTTGTTCTGCGTTCAAGGCCCTCACTGTTGAATAAAGTAAAGGACCAAACATAGGACTTAAAAGGAAACTAGACTACCACTAACAACAGGGAGTTATCAGGTTTTATTGGACCAAGTTTTTGTCTGTAAGAGACATCAATGATATAAAATCATGTGAGTATACTGTTTTATAGACATATAGATGCTTTGGTTGAATTCATTGTAGTTGTATGGACTGAAATTAAAATTTTGTGCACATTACTAGAGTTTCTTAGAACTACAGTCGGCTTCTTCATTGGACAGGGACTGAATAGAAATGAGATTAGCCTATCAACATCAGCACTTGTTTAAATCTGTTGGTAATCATACTTTCATTTTGGAGTTTCTAAAGTATAAAACTTAATAAAACCCTGACTAGTGGATAAGTAATGAATTGTTCCTCCATTGGGTAATGAACTGAACAGCAGTGATGGTTGTAATGTAATGTAAAAAAATAATGATCAGCTCCTTTTTAAGGTACTAAACTATGTTGTCACTGGCACTGCCATGGAATTACAAGGTGTGAAAAACATTTTTTTCCTGTATTATAGCATTCCATCATTCAATGTGTCTGTTTAAACAGACAATAAAATGTGTATTATAGTTCTAGATGTGTGTAATCAGTACTAATGACAGATAATGGCATTATGAAATGCAATAAATAGTTTATCACACATATTAAGCTCATCTGTTATGTCCTTGTTAAAAGACAGCATTAACAGGTTTTAAAATTCAGTTCTTGCCTGAGAGTAAAGATTGATTTTATGCTTTATTGTACAATTTAATTGAATCATTGACTTTTTGATTTTGAAAATTGTAGATAATTTCTACCCTGGTTCCCTAAAGGATTTACTCACACATTCTTTATCAACATCAAGAAGGAAAAAAAATTGTGGGAGAGATATGTTCCTGTATAACTTTCATTCAAGTCTTTGTTTCAGGTGATTGAAAGACAAAGTAATGATGGTGAGAATCATGAGAAAATAAAACTGCTGTAAGCTAAAACTTTGAATTTATTGTAATTTGGGCAATCAGACCAAACGGCAGTACGCACAACTGGACAGAACAAGTACTTTCCTGTAAAATGAATTTTCGGAGTAACGTCTGAGAAAAAAAAACTGGGTGGGACATTTGCTATTGCAAAAACCATTGCTTCAGAACCTGTACATCACTGCTGGAGTTGATGACATTAAATTCATACCTAAACGGGGATAATCAGAAAACCCTCCCTACACAGAGATTAAAATACAATTTTTATTGCTTACATTTAAAGTGAAAGGCATGCTCCAGCTTTCATAGACCTGACAGCAACCTATATTGGGGAAGAGATTTCTGAAAAATGCTATATTCGACATCAAACAATATGATTATAAAGCAACAGGGTGACTTTAAATAAGTATACATTGACCAAATCAAATCAAACAGATGATTGGCTAACTAGTTTATTGATCTTTCTTGTAATTCTTCTTTAAAGTAACTACAATGGTCAGTCAAAAATGGCATTGGATCTATCCCAAAGGATTCTTTCTCTTACCATTTGTCTAGGCTAATATCAAGCTAGATTTTTATATTTATTTTCACCATAGTTCTGCAAATTTTAAAACATACAATATAAAATAATCTTGAGACCTCTCACCTTCCCTCAAGCCCAGAATAGTTAAAAGGATATCATGTGCCAGACCATTCGATCTATGTACATTTTGTGGTTAGGGGATGGACAGAAAAGTAAGGTCCCTCAGCAGTTTCCCAACATTCACCTGCCAGCACGTCCCCTGCTGCATCCTTGCAATGCCTCTGGCAGCTGTGTTTCTCAGTCTTGCGTTAACAAGTGACTTCCTCTTCCAGTTACCTTAGGTTCAAGATTTTTCAGCTCATGCAGACCACTGAAAGTTGGGAAACCTCTGGCTAGGTGAGATTCTGGTGAGGAAATGTGTCTCTGACTTAATCGGGATCTCAAATGGATGGAACAATTCTAGTTTTAGCGCTTATGTATCCTCACAAGCCAACAATTCCTTAAATTAAAAAAATCTCGATGGCCATTAAGGCTAATTAAGGATGCAGCTGTGTATTCCCTTCCTCACCTCCTCACTGCTATCTCCCAGGAAAAGTAAAAATATGCTTCAGTTAATTTAGAAAGAATGCTGAAAGACTTTTTTTTCCTGACTTCCTCAGGCAATCAAGGGAAGCTTTGAGGTTGTCCATGACTTATAATCATACTAACCAGCAGGTATCCCCCTATAATTGCAAATGATTTCTCCTGCAAGCAGCCTGTGCTGTTGCTTTTCAAGCGCCTCTATGTTCAAAGTTAATTCAAGGGGTGGTAAAGTTATCTTTAAATAAGTACTTCTCAGCATCTATTCTAATTCTCTATCGGTAGGTTTCCTAGATGTTCAATCCTGCTATTACCATCTACTTCAAATAGTCTTTCTAACTGACCAGATAAAAAGAAGTTTTATTGAGGAAACAGCCCAAAGCATAATCCACTGGATGCAGAACTGTGGAAGCAAGGAAAAGGAGGTCTAATGATAGTCTCCAGTTCTTTTATCATTTTAAAACTTCAACCATGTCCCCTCAGGTGTGAGTATTACCAATGTAAGTAAGATTAATTCCAGTCAGTCCCATCATGCAACATTGTAAAATTTGGCATTCTTTGCTTGCACTGTAAATAGAGCCAACTAATCTTGACTAGAATCTGCACCAAAAAAAATCTGCACTATGCTGCATGCACAGCCAGTACCTTATTTAAAGCTCTATTTTTAATATAATAAAACATAGGAATACATCTCAGCTATTCGGCCCATTTAGTATGCTTGCTGATTCTACCATTGAGAGCTAAAATAGAGGTCAAAATGCTATTTACCTTCCTATTTTAGCCATTGTTAGATATCCTGCTTGGTTTGCATTTCATGCCTTTTAAAGAGTAATGAACCACTATCCCAAGACCAAGTCCTAATTTGTTAAATTTCATGCTTACCATTGCCTAATCTAAAACTGCCAGCAAACTTCTGTCTCTATTTTTGATGTCTACCACACACTGCACATTCATCTAATTTATCTAAAGCAGCCTGTAGCTTATTGATTTTGTGTAAATTATGAAGCCAAATGGAATATTTCTGTATTTAAGAGCTTTCCTCTGTCCTAATTAAAATGTTGTTTAAAATTCAGTCTAGTGCAGAGCCCTGCAGAACCCATTCTTAGGTCTTCATGAATCCTTGTTTCACTCAATGAAACTCAACAAGCTGGTACATATACAAGATATTCAAAGCAATATTTTTCCTGCCATTACCTAAGCTGTGTTCTTATCTTTTCTCCACTGATACTTTTATTTCCCATGGCAAACATTCTGTCAGTGAAATTGTCGATAGTTGTTGAAATATTGGTTTTAAACAGGTCACAACATAAATAGGAAAGAATGTTTGATCTAATCCACTTTCCATACTCACCCCCACGGTATTCACACTGTTTCACTTCCTTTCTGTGGCTCAAAATACTTCCAAATCTTAATTTCTTGGCCATGCTGCAAAGTGAACTGGGACTACGAGAGATAACCATTTTCTTGGGTGTTGTGGCATTTCCCCGATAAACTAATGCAGTGTTTCGCTGAATCAACCATTCGGTGTCCTTTCCCTTGATTCCAAACTTCTGCATCCTGTAGATTAAGTTTATGTTGTTTCACCAACAAAGACACCTTTTTATTCAGCCAGTTTAAAGGATATTTGAAACACAAGGTAGAGGAAGACAAATAACATACTATGGATGGAAAGTTAGAATAGTCAGAGGAACTTAGAGATACTTGGAATTGATTTTTTAAATTAATTATAATTTATGAAGTATGTGCAATAGTTGTAAATAATTGAGTCATAATCTGAAGATTTTTTAATTGAATTCATCCATTCTGTGGTTGATTTGGTAATACATTACAGGAAAGATGATTAATCTTTATTTAGTAAAATTATTTGTCACTCTTCACATTCTTGCATCTTTGTTCTTTATTTTGAACTATAAAGCAAGCAGTTGTAAACAGGAAAATTGAATTGAATTGACTTTATTTCTTACATCCTTCACATACATGAGGAGTAAAAATCTTTATGTTACGTCTCCGACTAAATGTGCAATGAGCAATCATAGTAATTCATAATAATTTATAATAAATGGAACAGTCAATGTAACATAGAAATACACTCAAATCAGTGTGAGTTGATCAGTCTGTTGGCCTGGTGGAAGAAGCTGTCCCGGAGCCAGCTGGTCCTAGCTTTTATGCTGCAGTACTGTTTCCCGGATGATAGCAGCTGGAATGGATTTTGGTCAGGGTGACTTGGATCCCCAGTGATCCTTTGGACCCTTTCTCACACCTGTCTTTGTAAATGTCCTGAATCATGGGAAGTTCACAACTACACATATGCTCGGCTGTCCGCACCACTCTCTGCAGAACCCTGCGATTAAGGGAGGTAGAGTTCCCATACCAGGCAGTGATGCAGCCAGTCAGGATGCTTTCAAATGTGCCTCTGTAGAAAGTTTTTAGGATTTAGGGGCCCATACCTCAACCATCTGAGGTGGGTGAAAGAGACGCTGTTGTGCCTTTTTCACCACACAGCTGGTGTATACAGTCCACGTAAGATCCTCTGTGATATGGATACTGAGGAACTTAAAGCTGTTTACCCTCTCAACCCCAGATCTATTGTTGTCAATCGGGGTTAGCCTGTCTCCATTCCTCCTGTAATCCACAACCAGCTCCTTTGTTTTTGCGACATTGAGGGAGAGGTTGTTTTCTTGACACCACTGTGTCAGAGAGATGACTTCTTCCCTGAAAATGTGAAAGTGCCAAGAAAATGAAATGAAAACAGACAATGATGGAAGTTCTCAGTCGGCCAGGCAGCTCTTGCAATGAGAGGAGTCGTGTTTCAGATCAAAGGAAGGTTAACAACCCAAATCTGGACTGTCACCTGAAATGACTACCAAAAGTCCCTGATTGCATTTAACTTGACCTAAAGTGTAAGGGGAGGAAGTCAAGTTATGCCTTAACAAGGGGTGTGTAAGTGGACTAGGGTAGGAAGATCTCAGTGTAAACCAGGCATCAGATGACCAGAGACTCTGAACCAGGGACAGCCTTTAAGAGGAGACAAAGTTGGTGAAGCAGCTTTGGGTTAGTGAGGCTATTTTTTCATTTGCAATTTTTAAAGTTTCTAATGATTTGCATTTTCATTAAATGAAAGTAATATTTTAAATATATATTTATCTTCTCCATTCCGTAGGCCAAGAATGTTTCTGCCAAGATTTGACTGGTATAACATATAAGAGGTGAATCTTGAATAATTTCAGGAAGTTTTATGTCTACAACTGCCCCATAGAGAGGAAAAACATCTATATAAAACTAACATTAGGAATTTTGTTTAGAATCATTTGCTAAAAAAATTAGAATGATATTGATGTTTATTATAATTAAAACTCAACGAGAGAGTTGATGTTTGAGCGGTGCTTGTCTGTACAAAATTCTAAAGCATATTGAGCCCTAGATTTGATTCAACCACTGTGGTCAATGCTGTTGGGGAAAGAACTGCAGGATTTAAACATCAAAGGAATGAGAATGTATTTCCAAGTCAAGAGAAAGGAAAACTTCCATGTGGTAATATTAATGTATATCAACTACCATTGGTGTCTTTGGCAGTACTGCCAAAGGTTTGTGAGGTTCTGAAAGATTAGCCTTAGTGAGTAACTCTAGCGCATTTTGTAGATGGAGACTGCTATAACCTAGTGAAGGGAAGGATTAGTGTAGTGAATGGGATGGTTTACCTCATGTTGATCCAGCTTATTGGGATTAAGCATACCTTATACATAATCAGCAAATCGCCAGCACTATACTGCATGTGTAGGTATCTCACAAATTGAAGCCTGCTGTGTTGCAATATGGTCTTATTATTAATTTCAGAAATTAGTGTGGTGTGAGATAATTGACCTTAAAGTCAATATGCTCCTGACGTTCTGTGTTAATCTTGTCAATTCATTGTTTGGCAAATTACAGTGTTACTTCAAAAATTCATTGTTGCTGGAAAAACAGGGAAAGAACTGTGAGATACTTAAAGCTGTCTGTAACCTGTAACTCCTATTTCTGCCTGTGCCATTAAGATCGGTTAAATATTCAGGTGTTTCAAATATGAAGAATATAAAACAAGAGAAAACCTGTAAGTGCTGGAAATCCAAGCAGAACACTCAAAATGCTGGAGGAACTCAGCAGGCCAGGCAGCATCTATGGGAAAGGGCCAAGATATATCATCTGGAATGTAATTATCATTTGCAAATTCCTGACATTAATCTTTGTCAGATTATAATTTAATATTATGATTTCTAATTTATAAATTGATTACTAAAAATCATTTCCCATCGGTTGGATGTAGGGATAATTATGTTGAAATCTTGAGTTTTATTTATGCTATGAGCTCTAGAGTTTACAGATTGGGTTACCTACTATGGAAGTAGAGTCGAGAACAAAAAAAAAGAAATATGTCTAATATTTTTTCTTCCACAGTCACTACCATGCTAGGTAACTTCGTTAAATAAAGGGAAATCACATTTAATGTGGATGCAACAAAATCAGCATAATTGTGGTGGAGTGCAGGGCTCAGTTCTGTATTGTACAACTCTGTGACTTTATTTTCGAAAGTTACCACTTTTTATCACATACTTCACTAGCACTCCAATATCCTATTTTCGAGTGTAACATTTCTTGTGGGTGTTAACATATAAACTCCATCATGTTGTCTGAAACCTTTCTGCCCATGACAGGAATTACATTTCTGTTCCTGCCTCTGTTATTTCTCTTCAAGTCTCCCCTCAGGATCTGGATGAATTAAGATAAGTTGTGATTTGAGTGCTAAAAGCTTCATGGACTCAATAGAGGTATAACCTGTGGTGGCATTATGTAGTTTAGCAAAATATTACTATTTGGTGTTCATTGCTTTAATTGGGCACACTTTGTTTTTTCAGTGCTTTCTCGACAATTCTGTCTGATTCAGCTGCCGTGCCATTTAATGCTAGGTGATGAGATGAAATACTCTTGTGTTCATTACAGTTTTGTTTCATTGATCACTCAGGTGATAATGAATGAAACAGAGGACAGTTTGCTGAGACTAGTTGATCTAATAATTCATGACTTGTGAAAATAGATGTTAGCATTTTTTTCTAGAATGGACACAGCATTGATTAATTTTGAATGACGATATACAAAATTATTGATCAATTGCTGAATGACAATGACTCCCACATATTAATTAATATGCACTTATTGGAAAGATCTTGTTGGCTGTATTCAATTCAATGTAAAGGTGTTAATTCTTCTTTGCTCTACAATCAAGACGGGTGGTACTATTATTGGCTAAGCCTACGTGATCTTTACCTGTTTTTGGCCAACAAGCAAATTGCAACCGTCTGTCTTCATTCTTATAATTTTATAATGCTTTTCTGAAGTTAATACAACTGGCATGACAACTCTGTATCCATCAGCAGTACATATGAGTGCTATAATTAGGATTCTTTATGTTCCTTTAATTCAATCCACCCTTATGAACATTTTAATTAATGTAAATTTTTTGTAAATTTTTACCTTCTTAGCCATCTCTGTTGTAATTACAAAAGCATCATATACTACTATCAATGTGAGGATTATGCTTTCACATCTATTGTCTGAATGTTATTATAGCAACCTTGATAACAAATTCTGCAATTTCATTTTGATTCAATGTCTTCTTCTCAACTATATAATCATTTAGAGATTAAAAATTGGTTTAATGTTTACAATGGTGAAGCCACCTTCATTGGAATTTCTAACTTAGGGCTAAGAATTGTGAACACATTGTGCGACTGAGGTAAAGATTTTACTCAATACGAATAGGGACATCTTTCTAAATTCAAAATCAATCCTTTAATCATCTTTCTCTTTGAGCATAATCCATTTTCTCACTCTCCATCAATGTACCTACATAAAAGGAGTTGGCCATTATCTTTTGCATGAGTCAAGCCACTCCAGAACTTGAAGCAACAAACACAGGTTTCAACATGCATTTGTGTCCTAGTAGCCAACACCCACTTCTCAGGCTCATAGTTATGTTATGACATCTTCCTTGCTCAGAACTTTTTTTCATTTTTCTTTGGCAACTTGTGAAATACTATCAATACTGTTGCAAAATCAGGAGAAAAACTTCCTTTGTATTATACTGTCCCTAAGAGTGGTCAAAGTTTTCAGGTTACATGGCAATTAATTCCACCTTTCCTTTAATTCTTTGCAATCCATGTGCATCTGCACCCACTTTATTAGGTATAGGACATACCTAATAAAGTGGCCACTAAGTATATGTTTGAGATCTTCTGCTGGTCTTCAAGTTTCAGCGATGCTGTTTTGCACACCACTGTTGTAATTCATGGTTATTTGAGTTACTGTTGCCTTCCTGTCAGCTTAAAGCAGGCCATTCTCCTCTGATATCTATCATGAACAAGGTAATTTCATCCACAGAACTGCCACTCATTGGATGTGTATTTATTTTTTGCACCATCCTCTGTAAACTCTAGAGATTGTTGTTTGTGAAAATCCCAAAAGATCAGCAGTTTCTGAGATACTTAAACCATCCCGTCTGGCACCAACTATCATTCCACAGTCAAAGTCACTTAGATCTCATTTCTTTCCCCATTCTGATGTTTAGTCCGAACAACAACAAAACCTCTTGTCCATGTCTGCATGCTTTTATACATTGATTCGCATATGATTGGCTGATTAGATATTGCATTAACGTGCAGGTGTACATGATAAAGTCGCCACTGAGTGTATTCCAAGCCTAAAATAAATGACTACTTTCTGTAGGAATGCATACTTGCTTTTTGTGAGTTTTGCATTTGTTAGCAATAAGCACTTTTAACATATTGAAAGATGATTTATTACTTGTAGCTATTAGTGCATAATCCTTATTGCAAGTCAAAGTCAAAGTTGAGTTCATTGCCGTATGCACACATATGCACAAGTGCAATAATCAGATTACTTGACCATAGACAATGATCTCTGCCCAGAAAACCTTGTTCTTTGTACCTTGAAAGTTTTTGTTGACAGTCTAATTTCACGAAGACCTTCTTGATTATACAGTAATTTATTGTTGATGTTTCTCATCCATATTCAGTTCAGAGTGTGCTTGAGCTAGTTTGGTGAAAACCTGGGCTACTGCCAACTATGCCGATAAATCCCATGAAGTAGGTAATGAGTTATATTTATCATGAACTGCTTACCTGAATGCCACCTTGCAATTACCACATTGCCTTTCTTAGTTTACGTACTTCCACAAAAGGTGTTGCTCAGTCACTCCATTTCATTCTAATTTAACTATCTTTGCTTTCATCACCAACTCAGCCTTTATTGAGATAGGTTAAGGTTTACGTTAGATTTTCTGCACCTGGCTTGATATGAATTTGAGCATTATGCCCATAGCCTTTAACATGTTCTGATTTCTTGAATATTTCTGCACGATTTTGCAACGATATGTCTAAATATGATATTGAAATATACATAACGCACACTTTTCTCTAGTCCTCCTTTACTTTTATGGGCCAATGTTTGACATTAATGTTGGGGAATCATAGTAATCAGTGACACGTATTGGTATTTCTATTTACTGACCAATTTGACCCCGAAATTGCTTTCAGTATTTTGCCTGAATATGTGTTATACATCACAGTGTACTTTGTCAGTGGGACTTGGGTCAGATGAGTTACGATTGCCCATTTGTTGCTGTGCCACTGTTTATGTTGATGTGCTGATGATATTGAAGCAGCTCTGTTTTCCACCATTGCTACTGCTGGTGCAAATATTGGATAAGCCGGAAGTCCCCCGGTTGTCAGGGGCTTCCACAGTGTCTAGACTTCCACTGTGTGCTTGGAATTACATATGGCCATTAAGGAACTGTGCTCCTTACTGTTAACTCTTGCCTTTGGTATAGAAATCACATCACTAGCAATTGTTTTTATCACTACTTTGTTTGAGTATGTGTGCTACTTCTGGACGTTAAAACATTTTGCCTCTTTAAATTGATGTGCACATAGTGGATGGCTTCCACGATAGCCATAGCAACAATTCATTCTTTGGTTTCTGGTTTGGAACTCTAGCCTGTGATGTAGCTTAATGTTCCCTTTTCAGTTCCTTTTCTCCCCCCCCCTTGCTTGACAAATACTGATTTGAATAAATATTGAATGCAATCAGGCTAGAGTTCCCCAAAAGTCAAATGTAATTCCAGCTAACATTGAAGATTGTGTGGGAATTTTGACTTCCAGATATGAAATTTACATTCACATATTTTCTTAAAATTAGGAAGATTGAATGGATAAGTCGGTAAGTAGTTTGAACTGACTGTGGAATAAGCGCTGAAAATGACTCTTCTATTTTGAATGTAGCTAGAAAGACAGATAAGCTAAAATGAAGTTTGCATGGTTTCTCTGGAAAGTATATGTTGGTCATTGTTGGTACTCTATCATGTGATCAACCATGTGGAATGGAGCGCTATGATACACAATATCTCCTGTGATTAGTGGTTGTGGGTTTTGGAAGAGATATTGTGCAATATTAACAAGAGTGTACTCCATGCACCCAACATCACTTGGAAGCAGTTACAGATATTGTCAGGTAAATTGTTGATAAAATCGCACGGTGTCTGGATGAAGATAAAGCGGAGATTTTCTTACACATTCTGGTGATACTGCAGTGGGGAATCCTATTTTGACAAAGATTCAAAAGGCTATACTTCATGGAGTGGGGCATTAAGATAACATGTAAGCTGATAGGGAGTCTTACAGAGATGTCTGAAGTAGGGCACAGAGTGACAGTAAAGGTGCTCTCACATCCTTGTGTATAGAGATTATGCTGAGAGGTGATGCATGCACATGCATGGATATACAAATAAAATCCACTAATTTTCAATAAGCACCTGCTCTTTCTTCTACAGAAACATGGGACATTGATAGGGATCGAGTTCCCTTTGTCCTTACCCTCCAACCCATGAGTCTCTGCATCCATGATTTTATGGCCTCTAGTACCAGCTCCAGCTCTGACTGTCTGCCTCGCCATACGGGCTGAGACATTTCTCGCTGCCACTGGGCATCATGGCACCCCTTCCTCCACCACTACTCCCCACCAACCCTGGGTCTATCAGGCACCCCTCTACTCCTTGTCACCTCTTCATTCCACACAGACTCCATCTTCCTCCCACCCTCCCCTCTGCTCTGACTCCTCCAATTCTTCCCCCCCCCCGCCCCGATGGCAGTTCTAATCCCTGCCGTGTCTTCACCATCCTCTCTCTGAGGAAGAACGCTATGTGCTCAGCAAGGGCCTTATTTTGTCCTCATATGTCTACACCTCAGTGAGTTTGGTACCTGCCATGATCCTGAGCTCTGCCACCATTGTCTCCAACACCAAACCTCCTCCTTTGATGAAGATCTCCCTCTCTCACCAATGACCCCTTCTCCAACTTCAACCCTCCTCCTCTTCTTAGACACCCTGCTCTGGCCATCTGCCCTCTCTGGTTCATTTCATTTCTAACTCCCAACAAGACATCAGCTTTCTCATTTTCAGCACTCCTCTCTCCTATTTGAACTGTAAATCCTCTGAGAGCACTGCTATTCGCGTTCTCTCCTCTCTCTCTCTCTCTCTCTCTCTCTCTCTATCTCTCTATCTCTATCTCTATCTCTCTCTATCTCTATCTCTCTCTCTCTCTCTCTCTCTCTCTCTCTCTGCATCAATCTCAACTTCACAGATAAGAGAGGTGCCACTATCGTAGTCTGGTGAACCTACTGACTCACACAGCTATCTTGAATACATCCCTTCCCACCCAGCCGCTGGTAAAAATGCCATTTCCTTTTCATAGTTCCTCTTTCTCCACTGCATCTGTTCTCAGGATGAGGCTTTCCTTTCCAGAACATCTGAGGTGAGCTTCTTCAAAGAATGGGTTTTCCTTCCACCACCATTGATGCTGCCCTTACCTGCGACTCTTCCATTTCCCAGACATCCGTCTTCACTCTCTTCCCACTGCCTTTCCAGGGATAGAGCTCCTCTTATCCTTACCTATCACCCCCTGATCCTCCACATCCAGCACATGGATCTCCACAACTTCACCCATCTTCACCAGTATCCTACCACTAAACACACCTTTATCTTCCCCACACTCTCTGCTTTCTGCAGAGATCACTCTCTCTGTGAGTCCCTTGTAAATGAAGTTGGAATCCATCATTGTGGACCCCCATCACCCAAGGCATGTCCTCCTCTCGTTGCTGTTATCAGGAGAAAATACAGAGCCTGAAGATACAAACCCAACATTTTAGAAACAGCTGCTTACCCTCAACCATCAGGTTTCTGAACAGATAATGAACCATCCCATGAATACTGCCTCACTATTTTTTGGCTCTGTTTTGCAATACTTATTTAATCTAATTTTTATATGTATTCTTCAGCCCTTTCCCTTTTCCACCTATCAACTCCTAGCTTCAAACTTCATCCCCTCTCTCCTATGCATCTAACTCCCCCCTCATCTGGCTTCATCTATCACCTTCCAGATTGTTATCCTTCACTGCCCCCATCTTCTTAATCTGGCTTCTCCTCCTTCCTTTCCAATCTTGATGGAGGGTCTTAACCCCAACGTTGACTCTTTATTCCTCCATAGATGCTGCCTGACCTTCTGAGTTCCTCCAGCATTCTGTGTGCATTACTTTGAATTTCCAGCATCTGCACAACTGCTTTTGTGTATCATTAACTTAAAGACTGTGCAAGATCCGGTGTTGAGAACAAGTAAAAGTGGGAAAATCACGGAGTGAACTGAAACGTGTAGACTACTGAAATTTCTTTATGAATGGAAATTCTTTTGACTGTGTAGAGATTTGCTGCTCTGTGAAATGTGTAGAAGGTTTTAGTTGAAACTTCAGCTTACCAGAAGTGTCTGTGATTAATTTGTAAAGTCACCCACAGACTCTTCACAGCTATAAAAGCTGTTTAACTCTCTACAGTCTTGTTTGATATTGGAAGCATGAAAAGCATTTGATCAATATATTTCTGCAAATGGATCTCATGTTATATTTATTATTTATGTTCCATATGTATGTATATTATTATTATGATTACGAATATTTCAGGGAGAGATTTGGCATTGTTAACCTCTGGATTAAGAGGCAGGTTGTCTTATGAGAAAAGACACAGGCTAGGTTTGCATCCACCAGAATGATGAAGAACGAGAGATAACAATGCAATATACAAGATCAGGGGGAACTTTGACAGAGTGGATGTGAAGAGTATGTTCTTGATTATGCAATTCATCTGGAGGATCATTGTTTAAAAATAAAGTGTTGCCCATTTAAGTAAAAGATTTGGAGAATTTTTTCTTTCCCTTCAAAGTTCTTTTTAGAATTCTTCTTCAAAGATGGTAGAAGTGAGTTTTTCAATATTTTGACAAGATGAAAGATGAGCAGTAAACTCACATAAGGTTATTTTTTAAATGAGTAAATTAGAATTTTCTGCTCTTCTACTGCAGCTGCATTTGTTGATTTGTTTCTAGCCCATGTTCTTTTAAAATGCTGGTATGATTAGTACAGACCCTAGGAAAGGTATGCAATCTTTCAGTCACACAGTGAGTAAAAATGTTGAAGATTTTGATTAAATAAGAATACTATTTTTTCAGTTATATATTCACAAGTATAGATGAAAATATCATGGTTTGCTTACCTTGATCATGTTCTTTTAGTTATTAGATTCTGTATTTTGTTTCGTTCATTAAGATTTAGCCTGAATTAAGTTTGTTATTGGGTTAAATAGTCTGTACGTTTTTAAAACAAGACAATAATTGGTTGAATTATCAAAATTAAAATCAACTGGTTAGATTTTTTTACATGTTTAATGATCGGATTAGAACTTTTGGAAATTTGAAGTGATTCTTCTTATTATTCACCTTCCTACTGGAATGAATGCAACTTTATTTTGGAAGGCACCAGCAGGGCGACAGTGCCCACTACTGACATTAAAACCTCGGTCAGACCTAAACCAAGATAAATCCAGCTTCTAAGAATGAAAAAGAAACAAGTTTTAAGAAATATCATGACATGGAGCAGAAAGTAAACTGGTGTTCGGTTCTCTTTTCTAACAGGAAAGGTTTAAACTAAAATCTGAAATGATTTATTTATGTCTGATAATATATAAACAAATCTTTTCTTCTGGCAATTCTAATTTGCTTTCTGTTGATGAATGTAAATTTATGTAATTGGTATTACTAAATCTGTAAATTGATAGAGAAATTGAAAATTGACAAAATAATCTCTTGGGCTATTAAATAGATCCACATTGAATTCTTGAATAGATGACATGGACCTGACAGTTTTAATACTTTAAGAATTTCAATAGATATTGAAGATAGCATGCACGAGAGGTGATTGATAAGTTCGTGGCCTAAGGTAGAAGGAGTCAGTTTTAGAAAGCCTAGCACATTTATTTTTCAACAAAGTCTCTACCTACATTTACAAACTTAGTCCAGTGGTCGTGGAGCATATGGATCTTGGACCTCCAGAAAGCGTCCACAGCAGGGGTGATTGATAAGATTGTGGCCTAAAGTAGAAGGAGATGAGTTATACAGCTCTCGTTAGATGCACATGCAGTTCGACTCTTTGAATGATTTTGCAGAAAGTGTGAGGTTAATAACTCATCAGTTATTAACTCATCAGGGGTGATTGATGTTCGTGGCCTCAGGTAGAAGGAGATGAGTTATTAACTTCAAACGTTCTGCGTAATCACTCAAAGAGTTGACTTGCATGTGCAGGTAACGAGAGCTGTATAACTCATTGCCTTCTACCTTAGGCCACGAACTTATCATTCACCCCTGCTGTGGACACTTTCTGGAGGTCCAAGATCCGTATGCTCCACGACCGCTGGACTAAGTGTGTAAGTGTAGGAGGGGACTATGTTGAAAAATAAATGTACTAGGTTTTCTAAAATTGACTCCTTCTACTTTAGGCCACGAACTTATCAATCATGCCTTGTATTAATAAATATCCTTCACAAGTCAGACAGCATCTGTGGAGCGAGAAACTGACTCAGTGGTTTAGATTAATGACCTTTTAGCCAGAAGTGTAATTTGAGTTCTAATAGAAAATCAGTGACCTAATTACAATGTGTATCAAAAATCTCCGATTATCTCCCTAGCTGCATAACTGACTGACTATTTCTATTATATTATGCTACTGAATGAGATTTCCAGCATTTCCTGCATTTCCCTAAGATTAAACACTGCATTGTAACAACTTGGTCTTTCACAAACTTAGCCTTAGAAATTCAGGACTATTTGTCAATGTTTAAGGCAAAAGGCTTAACAGAAGGGAAGCTCTTAAAGTTACCCCTAAACAGAATAGAATTTGTCTCCAAGGAGGAGCCACTGAGCCACTTATCAATACAGAGTTACCTTTGAAGTTTTGGACAATCGTAAGTTACTTAAAAATTATTCCAGCAAGATGTCTGCAACTCATCTGACAAGCTTTTCCTGCCATTATGGTTAGAGTATTTGAGGGTGGATCAGTGATGGAGTGGGAAGAAATTGTGAAGAACAGCTACAGACATTAGCATGATGCATGATAGGTAAAACGGGTCATTAATCCTCGCTCCATTAAAATCATTTATGAGTCATCTTTTGGAACAGACTTTTAAGCATGTCTCCGCAACCCCTTTTGAGAGAGATTTTGGCTGCTCAGTATTAATGGGACGACTTTGCATGGAACTCATGCTGTTCGTTGCTTCTTCAGAATTACATCTGTTGATAGCAGAGGTCTGCAGTGCTCAAGGACTTCAATTATACATGCCGCTTGTAAGGTTTCTTACAAAATAGGAGCTCCTAGAGTAGCTTCGGGAATATTACAGTGAGTGCTGAGCTACACAGTCCAGTTCTCCCATAGTGGTGTTGGTGAAAGTCAAACCCTTTCAAGTATTTATACACAAACTGAGTAAAAAGGATTTGCTAATTAGCTACATCTATCCATGTCAAAGAGAGAAGACAAAATCTGTTTTATTTCACACTGGAGATTTTGTAGGACTTTAAAGAAATGGTATGAAATGATGAATGAAAACTTGTGAGAAAAGCAAAATGAATATTTCATTCATTTTCTAAAGACAACACAAAGAAAGAGCAAGCATTTTATGACTGTCACAGATGCAAGATATTACAAAGCAATTTATATCCAAAAGAAATTTTTTAAGGTGGAATAACAGTTTCTGACACTTCTAAATACAGTAGTGAAACAATAGAGGTTGTTAAGTTGTTATAATGTTATTACATGCATGCAATATTGTGACAAATATGATGAAATATATGGAACAAGAACTATCTGTGATTACAAAATTCATCATACAGTTTTGGTAATAGTTTCTTTGGAATCTATTAAGTTTGAATAATTTATTTGACTTGTGAATTTAAGAGTCCAGACAATATCGAAAACAATTGGATGCTTCAACAGTGATGTTGCTGTGGATCATTTTTTTTCTGTTGTTGGTGGCCAGGTAGAGTTATGATAGAAAAGGGAAAGTAGATCAGGTGGTAATTAGTTCAACCATCATTAGTGCCCCGTGTTGCACCAGTGATTCAACTATTTTTGTGGCTCGCTGCTTGAAAAATAATGTAATCTCAACAATTACCAGGGCTTGGACTAGGAAAGTTGCCATGAGGTCCTTAGCTATTACAAATAATAGCTATTAGTATTTAAAATAATTTTATAACAATTAGAAGGTATAAAGCCATCTAGTACACTTTCAAAGCATTAAATAGTAAAACAAGTAATTAAAACAAAATGTGACTTGGCTTACTTTTAGCTTTCTTTTACACAGTGCTACATTCTCCACTTAAATACAGGTACTGCAGAGCCAGTGGAGGTTTAATCTGGCACAGTGTCAGAGTATAGACTCACCAGTGTAAGTGATGGAGAATCTGAGCAAACTTCTGCCTCCTCAGTGAAATGCAGTTGTAAAGTGGCCAGCAGAGATCAGCCAGTAAATTCAGATCTTTCACACTTACCGAACTTCCTGGCATTTCCTATAAGAAATCTGGCAACTTTGTATAGAAAAGCTGGGCAGGACATGGCAAAATTTGGGTTATAGTTTCAAATCGCTATTTCTTAAAGGCTGAATCTCGTGTTATCCTGCAGTATCCAGTATTGTTAAAAGTTAACAGGCAAGTACGAAGATGCAGCAAGGAAGCCAAACAGCATATTGGTCTTCATTGAAAGAGAATTGGTGTTTGGAAATGGGAATGGACCGTATTTCTACAATTGTATAGAGTACTGGTGTGGCCACAAATAAAGTACTGACCATTGTTTCTGTCCCCTTATCTACTAAAGGAAAGGCTGGCATTAGAGGTAATCCAATAGAGAGTTACTGGACTAACTTCTGGAATGTCAAGTCATGATTATCCTATCAACAGCAGCTAAAGAAATTAGAGCAGTACTTTTGACATTCAGAAGAATGAGGATTGATCTAATTGAAACAGATAAGCTCCTGAGATGGCGTGACAGCATAGATATCATGTTTTCACTAGTAGGAGAATCTGGAGCGAGGGACATAGTGACAAGTGCTGGAGAGTGGTGTGCTGGAACTCCTTGTAGAAGATGGGTGTTTCTCTAGAATTCTGTACCCCAGAAGTGTGTGGAGATTAGATATTTGGAGATGTTTAAAGAATTTTGGAAAATAAGGGAATTGAGAGCTATAGAGAACTGACAAAGAGGACTTGAGTCCAGAATGGATCAGCTGTAATCATAGTGAATGGTGGAGCAGGGTGAGGGGCTGAGTAGTCTACCCCTGTGCCTATTTTCTCACATTCTGACATAAATCTCTAATATCGTATACTAATTCTGAATAAGATTTTCTTGTGGGCTTGCTTGTCCAAAACCGTGTCAACAATATGAAGCACTTAAAATTCATCATTGGTATGAGTTTGAAACACGTTGCCTGAAAATAGAACATTCCCTATTCACTCACAGAGAACTAGCTTTCGTACACAGTGAAGGCTCCAAAGCAATATTATTCAAAGGTGTTATCTCACTGCACCTTTTTACATAGCCAGACCTCTGCATGCTCACAACCTACTCACAACATCGCTCACACAGTAGACTGGCTTTCCCTAGATGCTCTGCTGCAACCAAAACTACCTTCTAATGTTCATTTGTTCAGAGTTAATCCTCCTTCCCATAAATAACAAAGGATGTTTCCCAGTGGTCACAGGGATGTTGGAGGTATGCTAATACTCAGGATATAATATTTTATCCAAAGTGCTTTCACAGAGACTTATAATTTTTCCTGTGCTTCTTGCTAGTCATCGCTCACCTCAGTTACTGTTGGAGCCTGTGGTTCATATTTTGATGGTGTGTTTTTGGGTCGATTCAGTGATCTAGCGCTTTGCTGTCTTTGAGGGCATTCCGTGGGGCATGCAGCCTCGAGGCAAAAGAGCCTGGAGATAGGGGTGTGAGCCCATGATGGACTCCAGTTCTCACCAATGAAAGTGCCAAGGCGATTGAAATTATTGAGGCAAATATAGAAGGAGAAGGGGTATTCAGTGCCATCTACCAAATTCTCACTCACTGGTCTCATAGGAAAGTCACTGTATTCGGATGATCTCTCTTCCTCGATGCTCGCCGAGGTTGGTGCAAGAGTTCTGGGTCTTAGGCAAGGTTTAATTGATGGGGGTTGTGGGTTAGACTCTGTAGATAATGTTATGATGTGTTTCTGGTTTTGGGTCTCTCCATTTTTGTTGCTGTTTTGGGTGATTTTGCAAATTACGAACACTGAGCTGAACTAATGCTGGATTCATATTTTATATTCTGTGTTTTTTTGCTCATTTGCGTGATTTGTTTCTTTTGCACATGGGGGGGATGGGGCTGATGCTTTTCTTTGAACAGGTTCCATGCTTTTCTTTGTTTCGTAGCTGTCTGTGGGGAAGGCGAATCTCAGGGTTGTATACTGCGAACACACTTTGATAATAAATATATTTTGAATTTTTGAATCTTTGACCTTATCACATGTCAAGTTCAAGCTCACAGACTGCTCTCGCCTTGGAAGTCAAACCCAACCTAGCATCAGGATCATTCCAGCCAAAGTCTGCTGATTCATCCCATATGCCATAATTTTCTGGTCACTGTTGTATTAGAGAGGTCAATGGTGCTCTTGATTCCACAATATTAGACATAGTTTACTTGTCCATCAGCCCTCAGAGAAAGGCAGACCATCCATGTTAACCTGCTTTCCTTGCAGGCTTCCCTGAAGTGTAGAGAATCATTGACTAGACTCATGTCCTTAAAAAGGTCTGGAAGTTTCCCGGAGCAAATACTTCACAGTAGCCCTGCGAGGCTTCATTTACCCCTTTGAACAAAGGATATCCTGTCTGTGTGTGATGAGAACCTACTTCTTCTGATCCCGCTTGTAAACGTGGGAGCTCAAACATTGCTCCTGCTGCCATTCACAAGTTCTTAGTGCTTCTCAGAAACCGCAAAAATACTGGTGGCATTTTGTATCTGTGCACTTAGGGTTACAGATGTATGCCAAATGCCAACCATCTCCAGAAGTTAGAGTGGAGCATTTTAGTTATATCTACTGTCTCCTAAGCAGTGTGATGATACACAAGGTGGTTGAGAGCACTGTCTTTCAAGTTGCACTGTTGAATATATTTTTTTAGCATTTTAATCACAATATTCAGAACATGCATCAACATTTAACATTCGGAGGACTATGCAAAAACATTTCTAGAATATGTTTGATTAAGTGTTAACTCTGTTTCAGGAAGGAAAAATTCTCTAGGCATAAGCCAAAACTATTCCAAAATATCAATAAAATATTCACAAAAATGGCTTGGTGGTCATTTAGTCCTTCCAAAGAATAGGTTGTTAGAATTAGGAATTCAAAGAAGTATATGAATCTGGATACAACAATCACACAATTCTACATCTTCATACCAGAGAACCATCCACAGTTACTTTTGGCATGTTATTAGATTTGTTCAGAATATCTTTAACTCCAACGGAGTTTATTTTAGCTACAAACTATTGCAAGGCAGCATATTTTTGAGAGCTAGTAGACCATCACAATAAACACCCCATAGTTAAGCTAATAGGTTAATACATCTGTTGATTATCACACAGATTGATCAAAATGTTCTTCAGTGCGACGGTAACCCAAGGTTAACTGTGATATATGTAAACAATTTCTGTTGACAGTGAGTTGCTTCCGCTGGCTACTGGGCTGTGTAGTTGACATTAACTTTCCTTTGTGGACCAGGAGATTTTTGTTTGCTAGTAATTGCCAACCTGACCGGATGACTAGTTGATATAATGCTGTCACATTGATAGGTCAGAACAAGCACCAGCCATGAAGCAGCTGACGAAAGTTTGGAGATGTAGCTAAGCCAACCCCTTGGTTTAAACAGCCGTCAGTCTAGCCCTACTGTATTGGAGTAAGTTCTTTAAGCAAAAAACAATGCAGGAGTTCCTTGGGATAGTGTTCTAGGCCTAGCCATCTTCATTGCTTCATGAGTCACCTTCAATCAATCATAGATAGATACTTTATTGTTCCCAGAGGAAATTACAGTGTTACTGTAGCATTACAAGTGCATAGATATACAAATATACAGATATTAGAAGAGAAGTAAGGAAGAATAACAAATAAGTTGCCTCAAACAATCTAACCGGAGGGGATCATGACTTCCCTGGCTATAGATTTACTCATTATGGAGCCCTATGGCTGAGTGTAAGAATGACCTCATATAGCATCCTTTGGAACACCTCAGTTGTCTTAAAAGTGCTCTTCTGTTCAGCCAAGATGGCATGCAGAGGATGAGAAATAGTGTCCAGAATTGCCAGGATCTTCAGGAGCGTCCTTTGTTCCACCACAGCCTCCAGTTTGTCCAGTTTGACTTCTATATCAGAGCCAGACTTTCTAATCAGTTTATTGAACCTGTTGGCATCACCCATGTTGATGCCATTGCCCCAGCACACCACCGCATAGAAGAATTTATTAAGTCAGAAGTGGTTATGTTTGCTGGTGAGTGCACAATCTTCAGCACCTTTTGCCTTTCCTCAGCTAATGAAGCAGTCCATATCAAAATGCATCAAAGCGTAGACCTGAGCTGATGGTCCAGTAGATGGCCGGTATGGTGGTGTAACGTTTATCATAATGCTATTACAGCACCAGCTGTAAGACTGGCATTTGATTCCCTCCAATGTCCGTAAGGAGTTTGTACATGCTCTCCATGAGTGTGTGGGTTTCCTCTGGGTGCTCTGCTTTCCCCTCACAATCCAAAGGCAGACAGTTACGATTTGTGAGTTGTGGGTATGCTACGTTGGCGGCAAAAGCATAGTAACACTTGCGGACTGGCCAGCACAATCCTTGCTGATTTGATTTGACACAAGTGACGCATTTCATTATATGTTTCAATGTACATAGGACAAATAAAGCAAATCTTTACCTTTAGTCGCAGGTACCATTTATGCCACATGTGTCTGGCAATGATATTATCCAACAAGAGAAAATCCAACCATTGCACTGTGACATTCATTGGCATTATCATTGTTGTCTCTTCACTGTTATTGGGTCAAAAACTCTTTCCCTAAGAGCATTGTGGGCACCCCACACCTCAAGGACTCCAGCAAGTCAAGAAAGCAACTCCCCACCACCTCCTTAAGGATAACCAGGGATGGACAATTAAATGCAGGCTCAACCTGCAAATCATACTCAATGTAGGGCTGCCTCAGGGACTCCAGCTCTGGATTTTACCCTAAGGGTTTACTCCTGAAGCCTTCCTCATGAGCGGGTATAGCTGCAAGGCAGCGAAGGTTTGAGATCGGAGTTTTCCTTCTCCTAGATGAGCTGCCAACCATGGCTGACGAAGTTCATCTGCCCGAAAATAAGAGAAAAAAATAAAGGTAAAATCACTACCTAGGAAACCATCATGGCAAGGATTTTTAAATATATTTAATCCAGACAGTCTCTGTGACCAAATTAAATTTTGGCATTCTGGGCCTGATGATACTGTTAAGCTTTGGTCCAATACCTTCTCATAACATTAAATTTAAATAGCTTCCTCATGTAAATTTGCTATTTAGCTTTGTCTCCCTTCAAACATTGGTACTTTATCTTTCAAACCTGAGAAATGTTGGATTTTTACTGTGTACGTATTGTAATTGTGAAGCAGAATAAGCATTTGTCAAGGCAAAGAGCACAATACTGTACTGGCATCTGATCCGAGCAGGTTTTAAGATTGTTTGGAAAGGCCTGTTCCATTTTGTAAATTCTCTGTTGAGGTCAGTTAATATTGAAACATTTATTCAGTTATACTGAACCTCGCCCCCCCCCCCACCCCACTGAGATATAAAATATCAGAAATCCTTGTAGGAGTATATTAGTGGCTCCCATTATAGCAGGTTAATGAGAGAAAACATTGTGTCCTAGAAAATTTGCTATTTCTATTTCACGAGAGAAAACCCCTGAGCCTTCTATAAATGTAACAATTATTCCATTGTTTAGATTACATATCTACTTGAATCTGATTAATCTCAGACAATAAAATTCTTCAAACACTCCTATACAAAGTTTCCTGCTCTTTGTCTTGATAAAGATAAAATCTGAGAACAGTGTGACCTATTTTAGAGAATTTTTCCTCAGGAGAGAAATAAATTGGGTAGAGTCCTTGATGGAGTGTATCGCCAGTCTTTAAAATAATGAAGAGTTCAATAGAGTAGATGCTGGAAAACTATTTTGTCTGACAGATGAATCCAGAACAAGGGGTGTTATCATTAAAGAGGAGCCTGGCCAAATAGAAAAGTATTCAGCAAGCAATTCATCATGCAAAAGATGAAAGAAATTTGGAAACCCCCCGCTAAATTTAAAGAACTGAAAGTTTCTGGACATAAAAGGTTTTTATTGGAGAACTGTATTGGGGGATATGGAATAGAACTGATATACAAGTTAATTAAATATTGCAGAAAAGTTTTGAGCGGTGGAATGGTTCCCTTCAGTTTTGTGGCTGTAAAAGACATAAGGCATTTTCAGGCATGAAGACAGTACAGACAAAGAGAAGTGGAGCTCAATTCAGAGTTCAAAGATGGAAATTGAGGTCAAAGTGCAAGGGTCACATTAGTTACTAGAATGATACCACTTATATATTTTGTAGAATACGTTTGTGATATCTGATCACTTGGATGTATAGGATCTCTCAAAATGTTTTATAGTCCATTAAGCACTTTTGAAGTGGAATCAATAACAATCAATTTGCACATAACATAATCTGATTTTTTTGATACTGACTGAGAGATAATTATTGTCCAGGACAATCTGGATAGCTGCTCCTCCAAAGTCTGTGATGCAGAATACATGACATATGGAATCATCCTAACCAGCCCACCTCAGTGAGAGTTGAGTTAATAATGCTTGTTGCTCAGCTGCTACATGACCGCACCTGGAACAAGTCCCTGAAACTGATAATCATGGTGGCTCATCACAGTGCAAGAACTTCCTGGTAAACATGGTAAGCCCTGTTCCTGAAATCTTTGACCCCCCATCAAACCACAGTCTGACTTTTTAGTTATCATAGAATTGAAATATTTCTGACATCTTCAAGCATTCAAAAATAGTCTAAACTATTAGAAGTATATGTAAGGGGGTTTCGACTTTTATGTTACTGCAGAGGCTAATTAAAATGGCGTCTTTGTTATGTTAATCTGGGGAATACGGCTTTGTTGTATTAAACGCTGAGAAAGTTTGCGCTAGCAGCTTGTTCTTGCTTTAGAGTGTGATAAGAGAGTACTATTAACCAATTGGGATAGTTGTTATGGTTTTGGTGTATTTGAAGATACTGTATGTGCGGGGTTTTGGGGGAGAAGGTGGGAGAGCGAGACAGAGGATGGACGAGGTGCTGTGAGTCCGCTAACGGGTCGGACCCCGAGCGGGACGTTCGGCGAGGAGACGGAAACGGACTCATGTGGAGCATCTGGTCGACCACCATTGTTGGTCCCAGGCGGCGGGTCGAGGTGGTCCGAGGGGGTCGCAGGGTGAAGAAGAAGGTCCTTGAGCTCCAATGGTTTTTGTGCACGAAGAGATTGAACTTTGATAAGTGTGGGGCCTTTTATTTTCCTTTTATATTTTATTCTCTTTTAATTATATAGTTCCAGTAATATCTATAAACTGTATATCATTTAATTGCATCTGGTGTATTGTCTGTTATTTGGGTGGGGTGGGGTACCTCACACAGCATCCACACAAACGAATTACCCAGTTTGCCGGGGCCGAGGCTGTTTCCCTAGACGACAGCGAGCCGAGCGACCCTGAGGGTGGCCATGGGGGCTACGTATAATTAGCCATTAAAATTAAATTGTTCTTAAAAATTAAAATATTTTAACAATAAAACTCCAAAACACTAAGAACAATGAAATTAAATACATTAGCCTTAATAACTAGATGCACTTAAGTTATTTCAAAGAAAATGTAATATTTTTGTTACTCGAAGTTCAAAATAAAGTTTATTTTCAAAGTACATACTACCGTGAGGTTCTTTTTCTTGTGGGAATACTCAGCAAATCTACAGAATAGTAACTATAACAGGATCTATGAAAGAACAAGAGCATAGAAGACAACAAAATTGCAGATGCAAATACAAATATAAATAAATAGCAATAAATAACAAGAGCCAGGAATAACAAAATAGAGTCCTTAAATTGAGATCATTTGTTGTGGGAATGTCTCAATAGATGAGTGTAGTTATCTTCTTTTGTTCAGGAGTCTGATGGTTGAGGGGTAGTAACTGTTCTTGAACCTGGTGGTGCGAATCCTGAGACATTTGTACCTTCTACCTGATGGCAGCAGGGAGAAACAAGGATGGCTCGGGTGGTGATGATCTTTGATGATGGACGCTGCTTCCTGTGACAGCTTTTCATGCAGATGTGCTCTATAGTTGGGAGGGCTTTACAATGATATACTGGGCTGTATCCACTACCTTTTGTAGGATTTTTCATTCAAATGCATTGAGGTGTACTTTAGAGTAACTGTTGAGAAACTGTAAGTAGACGTACTCTCTCACTGGACTCCATCTGGAGAAGACTTTGCTACTCCTAATTCAAAATAACATTGGCAAGGACTTTAGAGAAATCATTCACATTTTTACAGGTGATTAAAACGAGTCCTTCAGGTTGTCAATTGCCCTCTTCCTGCAAATGGTTCTGCACCGAGAAAGTTAACTCTGTTTCTCTTTCTACAGTTGTTGCCTGACCTGATAAATATTACAGTACCAGCAATTTTTTGTTTTTGCTTTAGATTTACATTATCTGAACTATTTTGTTTTTGGTCTTCAATCAGTTAAAAGGAACTTCCTTAGACTCATTGTTGATAAAAGTTCAACTGTAAAGATCTGATGTATGTCTTCAAGTTCAAATGCACTCTGCTTTTCCAATGACGTGCGCAGGTCATGAATGACCGTGGTCTTGTTAAAGCAGCTGAATTCTGATAAATAAATGTACTGGAATAACAGCAAGCAGCATCCTGCACCAGAGATGATACCTAGATTCTTCCAGTCATTTCTAATTAGGCATATAAACTTCATCTTTGTTTTTGTATATAAGGACATAAATAATGAATAGTTGTGCAATGTGAACATATTTTGAATCCATACTTTCCCATATTAAATTGACTTGAAGTTGTCACACCAGCAGCATGTTTTCTAGTTTATGGATATAACCATTGAGATTGCTTTTCATAGTCATGTTGTGCTGCAAGCTGACATTTGGAACATACTTATTTGGTGTTTGTTCAGAGATATGTGTACAATTTATGCAATGGATATGCATTTTGACCATCCAAGCATGAAGAGCATAATGTTGTCTGATCACATAGCCATCAGATTTGCATTAATTTTCTTTCTACCACTCTAGTGTGTATTCATTGGGTTAACTTCCATCGCCCGAGATGATCACATATACTGTACATATCATAGTATTAAGCACAGTATAGCCCATAACCAGGAACGTAAAAAGAATGACAGAGGCATAGAATGTTTTTTATACAATCAAATTAAATAAACCTTGATATGCAGTTGAAAGTTGATTTAACATGAAACAAAGTAATTTTGTGCCCAATTTGCTGCGTGCCTTGGCACCCATCATGAAGGAGGACCAGGTGGAAGAAGCTGGAGATCCATGAGCCATTCCTCATCAGGGATCAGAGGTGGAGAGGATCAGCAACTTTAAATTCCTCGGTGTCATCATTTTAGAGGGTCTGTCCTGGGTCCAGCATGTAAGTGCCATTGTGGAGAAAGCACAGCAGTGACTCTACTTTCTTCAAAGTTTGTGAGGATTCTTCAACCTCACTGAGATAGGTGACCTCAAGCCTACCCTCACATGCCTTGACTGATTTGTCAGTGGAGTTCACAGTTGCAGTTAACTTTAGCTTCCTTAGAGTCTATCAGTCCAGACTGCTAAGCTTTGTCACATCCCAGTTTGCTGCTCAGTGTTGCGTAGGAGAGGCCATCTAACTTATATGCTGAAGGAGAGAAGACTTCATCTACATTCCCTTCAAGAGCATGTGTGGAGATCTGTCCATGTGGCACGTTTTGCCAAAGTACAGACATTCATAAACTTCATGCATATGGTCACAGAGACATCCCCGGCGACCACCTGCCAGGAGTGCATGGCTATCTACTTGAGAGTCTCTGCAGAGTCCTTATACAAAAGGATGACCCACATGAACACTGTCCTTCACCATTCTGTCCTGTTGTCTCTGGGGAGATGCCACTCTTCCACTCACTCTATCCATCATCGATTTATTTAATTTGCAGAAACATCATCGTTTGCAAGAGATGTGTTATGCATATTGTCCATTAAAAGCTAAATGTTGAAAGCTTCAAGAACTTGTAACGCTGTATTAATGCACATCATACTGAAGCTAACAGCAGTGTTGTTCTGTGAGCCTTGCAGTTTAAAGATGAAATCCTTCTGGGACTTTTACTGCAGCATTAGGATGACATATAATATCTTTAAAACATCTTTATAATGCAATAAAGGACGTTTTAGGCCATGGACACTGACTTGATTTGGC
This sequence comes from Mobula hypostoma, assembly GCF_963921235.1. Taxonomy (NCBI): domain Eukaryota; kingdom Metazoa; phylum Chordata; class Chondrichthyes; order Myliobatiformes; family Myliobatidae; genus Mobula; species Mobula hypostoma. Next base: position 22,555,536 of record NC_086105.1, on the reverse strand, counting down.
TTAGCAAACTACAGGCCAAGTACTCCAAAACTAAAATACTGCTTGGGCTAAAGATCTGAAAATGAAATTGCTGACATGCTCAGCAAATCATGTGGCATCTGTGGAGAAAAACAAAGCTAATGGTTCAGGTCAGAAATAGGGAATGCATGAGATAAAAGAAGTTTTAAGTTTTAGCTGCCAAAGACTTACAATGCTTTTAAACGTCCCTGATTTTCAAGAGTTATTACAAGTCAATTAAATAATTAATTGTAAAATATATTAGATGTTAAGAAAATTAGTCACTGAAAACATGAAATATAAAGAATAAGTCATTCAATTAAATCTGAATTATCTTATTCTTCTCCCTCAGAGTTGATTCTCTCACAGGTTCAGCAGGGAGATGCCCCAGTGTAAACTCCAGTGAGTTCAATATGTCAGTTTTTTTGTGGAGTACATCGTCAGATCACAGCTGGAAAATTGCCAACAGAGCTCAGCCAGAAATTTTGAGACTTCAGTGTTTGTCCCAGTCTCCTAAACTTTCTGACAACAAAGGGAAAGGTAAATGCTGGTATTTCTGCACAGAAACAGCTGGCATTCCTCAGATTTTTCAGCTTTTGCCTTTTTACAATCAGGGATGTATCTCATCACAGCATCCTTTCCATAATGCCAACTGGAATACATCAAAGGAGGTTTTGAAGCAGTAGAAAGGCTGTGCAGCCTTGTTTGTGGGTTAGGAACAATGTCATTATAGTCATATAGTTAAATATTACTTGTTTTTAGAAATAATCAATTCTAATCATATATTGAACCAAACTCTGCTTCAATCAATATATGACTCACATATTGAGAAAAGCCTTTCTAAAAAGGAACCTTTTGAATACTCTGTCAGTGCTCTTCTTCCAGATTGCAAAGAAATGGTGCAGTATGCAAGATGCTCGAATAAGTAATAGGGGGAATGAGATTTTCTTTGTTTTGAAACTTGTTACTTGAATAAAAAGTGAAAAGTGAGGAAGACATCATTAAGGGCAGATGTCTGGGATGAACAATGCCTTTAACATGTCTCTGTAGCATCTTTGGAATTCAGTTTGTATCAAAGCATTTTGAAGTGAGTTTATCACTGTCACCACAAGGGCAAAACTGACTGACGACTGACTGATTGGAAAAGTTGAGGTTTTGAAGTTCCACAGGAAATTTCAAATCTTCATCTGTTATTTGTATAAAATGGATTAATGTTCTGGGTTGCATGATAATACTGGTGATAAGTATTTTAAATGTGCAAGTTGAACTCAATAAGTTAAATGTCTTTCTTCACTGATGAAAGATTCTATAAGTCGCATGTACTATATGGCAGAAAAGATAGATAAAAGATATGGCAGTGGTATCTACATAATAAAGAAAAAATAAAATCATTTATCGCTCCCTTGATCACAGGCTATCATAATCAGTTTATAACTTCTAGTGCACTTTCAGGTAGAAGTTTCACACGGCAACATCTTAAAAAGAACAGCAAGATAATAACTAAATATTTGTCTTTGTTATGATGTTGGCTGAAGGATAAATGTTGGCCGGAGAACTCTCAAGTCCTTTTTTCAAAAACGTTCACCTCAGAAGATAGACAGATGAACATCAAATTTGAAGGAGAATGCTGCACAGGTACACTGCCGTCCTTGTGGTCTGCGGGTCTGTCAGCCTTGATTTAGTCTGAAGCTGTATAGATGGCGAAAAGGCTAAAGATTATATTGCATTGTTAAACAGGAGTTATATTTCTTATTCAATTTAAATGAGCTGCATTTAATCTTCATTTGAAGTTCAAATACGCTCGCACAATTCTGCTGCAACTCTCCAGCCTGTGTGGCAGATTTTTGAGAGTGCAGACAATGAATCATCACTTCTCCATTTGAAATGTTATCCTTAAGACTGTAAGCTATAGGGAGCAGAATTAGGCCATTCAGCCTATTGAATCTGCTCCACCATACCATCATGGCTGAGTTATTATCCTTCTCAACCCCTTTCTCCTGCCTTCTTCCCATAAATTTTGACTCCCTTACTAATCAAGAACATATTAATCTCTGCATAAAATATACCGAAAGCCTTGACCTCCACAGCTATCTGTGGCAATGAATTCCCCAGATTCACCATCATCTGGTTAAAGATATTTCTCCTCATTTCTGTTCTACAGAGATGTCCTTTGTTAATAGCCGTTCCCACCTTGAGACTGATTAGTAAATCTTCAGCCAACCTATTGCATCCTCCATTCTTACACTTTCCAAGCTGGCCTCTAATCCAATATCTGCCATTTTCTCTGCAGTTACAGCAAGGTTCATGCTTCCATTATGCCCCTACAGGTGGTTTTCTGCATGCCCTCCACTCTAATGTAAAGTCCTCATCGACATGGTCAAATCCCTCCATGGACCTATCTCTGTAATCTTTACTAATTCTGAACCCCACCAAACGCTAAGCCCTAGTGTGGACTTCCTCACTACCTTTGATCATTGGCAGCTGAGCATTGCCTTCTGCTACTGAGACCCCACGTTCGGGATTTCTTCCCCTCAACCTCAACATTTCTCAGTCCTCCAACATTCCTCTTAAATCTTACCTCCTTTACTAGACTTTCTCACTTATTATGTTGACTTATGCTTGTATACACTTCTGTGAAATGTCTTGAGACATTTTCTACTTTCAAAACTCCATATAAAGGCAAGTTGCTGTTGATGTTCTTTTTCAACGTGTGATAGTCATTGGCAAGCAGGTCATCCATTTGTACATTTAACACCTCATCTGTTTATTCAGTGGATAAAAAATGTCTCTTGATCGAAAAATGTTACATTTTAACATTTATATTTTTTACATTTTAAAAATGTTAACATGACAATGTTACCATTGAGTTTTCTCTCTGTTTATAGCAGTACCCCTTATTACAAACGTATTATAAATGAACCCTTACCCCAGCAAGCAATGACTTGTTCTTGTTAAGAGTGAATTTATGTTATGAAATATATTATTTCAGAGTCTGTAGTATATTAAATATAGATTATTTGGGTTCTGGATTTTTTTAAGACTAGGTGAAAATTACAGGCTTCTGGCAGGCATCCTGCAATATAAAGTGGTTTTGTTATGTCCAGTTCACTGAAACAAGATGAATTAGTAATTAGGTTTGACATCTACAAAGCTACACGGAGGATTTAAGAGACATTGTTATAAAGCTTACATGAAGCAAAATTTTAGGCGCAGAGAGGCATGAATTCAAATTGGTAAAAAAAAGTCTTCCACAAAGCTATTTAATTACAATATGACTGGTATTACTGAGGTCACTGCTATTAAAATGTGTGGTGTAAATTAAGAATGATGGAGGAATTCAAACTAAAAAACCCTGTTCTAGCAGCAGATGAAGTGATGTGGAATTAGGCGTGGCTGAAGCTGTCCAACATTATTGGATAACTGAATACGTTTATGTTTCCACGTGAACTGAACTTAGAAATGGTGGTGTGCAAAGCTCAAGCTTATTGTCATCTGACTATGTATATGCAACCAAATGAAACAATGCAGCTCTGGACTACAGTGCACCCACAAACTTCTATCATATACAGCATATAAAACAAAATATTGCCACAATTAACTTAATAAAATGTAATTCAAAATGCATGTAGTGCACAGCACAAGTAAAGAGGAAACATTACAGTAAACAATAAACAGCTTGCTGTCCTAGTGATGAGAACTCGGTCGTGGCAGGGTATTCATTAGTCTCTCAACCTGAAGGAAGAAACTGTTACCCAGACTAGCAGTCCTGGTCTTGATGCTTCTATACCTCCCTCCTGATGGTAGTGGTTCAAAGAGACTGTGGGATGGGTGGTAGGAACCTCACCAATGCTTTGGGCCCTTTGTCTACAATGCACCTGGTAAACGTCAAAATTGGGGAGAGAGAGGCGCCAGTGATCCTCTTGGCAGTTTTTACTGTCTGCTGTAGGGTCTTGCGATCTGATACCTTGCAGCGCCTGTACTTCACAATGATACAGCCAGACAAGACACTCGTGATGGTGCTCCTGTAGAAAGTAGTTGGAATGGGGGTGGGGAACATTGCATCCCTCAATCTCCTCAGAAATCGTAGAGCTGTTGTGTCTTCTTGACTAATGAGAAGGAGTTGCGGGTCCCAGTTAGGTCGTCCATTAAGTGCACACCCAGGAGCCATGCGCCCTTCATTCTCTCCACAGCACAGCCATTGGCGTACAATGGAAAGTGGTTGATCTGAGCATTCCTGAAGTCCACAATCATCTCTATTCCGTTTTGACACTCACACCATTTTAGAAAGCCCTCTGCCTCCTCTCTGTATGCTGGTTTATCATTATTGCTGACACTGCCAACCACTAGAGTATCTTCAGTGCACTTGATGATGCGGATTGAGCGGGATCTAGCAGGGCAGTTGTGAGCAGTGTGAACAGCAGGCTGAGCACACAACCCTGGGGTCACCAGTGCTCAGCATGATGTAGTTTGAGATGTTGCTTCTAACTGGGACTGTTTGGGGTTTTTCTGACAAGCAGTTAAAGAGAGAGGTGTTGAGTACCAAAGTCTCACATTTTTGTCAACTCCAAACCAGCTGTACATCCCGACACTTCAGCAATCAGCCATGCTTCTTGTGTTCCCAGAAAAGTCAGTCACGTCTGTGTTTATTACCATTTGCACAGGTAAAATTGAAAATCCATACTTGCAGCAGCATCACAAGAAAAACTTAAATTGAAATACTATGAAGACTTATTGTGAGGTGCGATCTGTTGTTTAGCCTGTTTAAACGTTGGCCTAGATCGGAGTGAGAGCCGACTTCATTCGCTCTCCGTGATATTCATTCATCTCTCCAGGGCGCCAGCACGTCTTGCTGTTCCATTGTTTGGGCAATTTAAACACTGGCCCGGATAAGCTGCAAAGACAGGGTGTCGGGATCTGAGGTGAGATCTGATTTTGCTCGTTTTCCTCGATGGTCACTTCTCTCGCCATGGTGTTGAGGCTATGAAGACTGCCCCAGCAGCTGTGCTCTATGCCCACTAATATGATGAACTGATAAGCAAGGCTTTGGGCCTATTCCGGGCTCCGGGGCTCAGATCTGAGGACTCATTTGGTTCAGAATGTTGTTGTTCGCTTCAATTGTTTGCAAGATTTGTGTTTTCTTTTCCCCCTTTCTCTTATGCATCAGATGTTGGTCTTATATTTTTTTAAAAATTGTTTTCTTTTGGGTTTCTTGCTTTGTAGTTAGCTGTAAGCAAACAAATGACATGGTTGTATAATTTATACATTATCTATAATAGATGTACTTTGAATCTTTGAATCTTGAATCTTGTTACTTCCTCTACATACTTTGCATGAGATGGTCCAATTCTATAAGTTTTAATGAGTTACCTAGTCTTCAGAGGTTCAACCATTGTTCACCTTCTTGGGGGTCAGAACATCTCTCCTGACTGGGCACGAGGTATCCAATGGATCAAGAAAGTTGGAACTCCCAGTGTATCTAGATGCTTTTATTATGCTTGTCCTGAGCCACTGACATGGCATGTTTTAGAGAAGATACAGGCAGAAACTCTGTCTTTTCAACCATTTAGAAAATTCCGAAAGTTAGTGATAAATCACCAAACTGTAGATGATGGAAATCTGAAACAAAAACAGAAAATATTGGATGCGCTCAACAGGCAGCACTGAGGGAAAGAGGCAGAGTTAGTCAATCAGATCAAAGCCTCTTCATGGTTTCAGGAGTTTACAAATTGAGCTTTCAGTAAAGTGAATCTGACTTCCTTTTACAGGCCACTTATTCCCTGTCCACCCACAATTGTCCCTGGTTCATTCACAACAATATTGTACTAGACAGCCAAAAAGGGTGCATGTACAAAAAGTAATTAGAAATTGAGAAGTTAAAACTGAATCAATCTTTTCAGTTGTATATACAGTATATGAAAAATGTAGCTTATTTTTCCTGGTTTTATTTAATGTTTTTATATGATATTAAAAAGAAAGAAACACTCAATATTCTGAAGCAGCAGCAAGAATATTGCTGAGCCAAACTGACATTTGTAAAGTGAAACAAAAGTAAATTTTTATTCGTCAGTTCCTTGCACCTTATGAAGTAGATAAAGGACAAACAAGATCTGAAAAGCTCAAATTATGACCCCCCAAGGAACATTCTAAGCTTTTGACATTGTAAGCTCTTGTGGCCTGAACCACAGAAGAGCAAGTAAATAGTCAATCCAGCCCCATGGTACATGTTAATTTAGTGTCAGATTGGATAGGCTCTAAAAGGAACTCTTTTATACTGTGTCAATATGCTACATGATTGGACTGGGAACCTTGTGGCAGTGATTCATAAACCTCATTGATGCCGAAAGTACTGTTCCTGCACAGATCAATGGACATTGAGTGAGCACTGGTCTGGAGTAAGCATTGATTAAGCTGTTGACTCTTGGCAGTGCCACATTCAGTCCAAGTGATTTTAATATTGCAGCAATAGATATTAGTGAATCAGTTAAACATTATTGTAAAACCCTTTCCCAGGTGATCAAGGGCCACCCTGTTTCCGTCTGGCCATCTCAGAAATTCTGCAGTCAGCTCATTTCAGAGCTAAATCATTTGAAATAATTAATAGTTTATGCTTTAGTCATTGTGCACAATTAACTTGCTCTAAGGAGAAACAACATGGAACAAGATACCTCACAGAGAACAAATGGTGTGCACTCAACAAGTTAATAGACAATAGGTGCAGGAGCAGGCCATTCGGCCCTTCAAGCCAGCACCGCCATTCACTGTGATCATGGCTGATCATCCACAATCAACACCCTGTTCCTGCCTTCTCCCCATATCCCTTGACTCCGCTATCTTTAAGAGCTTTATCTAATTCTTTCTTGAAAGAATTCAGAGAATTGGCCTCCATTGCCTTCTGAGGCAAAGCATTCCACAGATCTGTTTTTTGCTCAGATTTTCACAAAGTAAGTTTTCTGTCACACTAAATGATGGGTTGATGAAATATAGATAACTATGTTACTGAAGATCTTTCTGTCAATTTTACTGAGTTCTGGTGGATAAGACTTTTTCAACTTCGTAGCTCAGAAGTATGTACACTGTCTTGTATGTATGCTAGATCTGTGTCTCTTCCATATGCATGTTTTTCATGCGTTAAAATGTGAAAGTGTGATTGGCCATGTGAATTCATCTGAAGTCTTATTTTTTTTATTTATTTGTGTTTATTTTAGGATCTGGGCATTGTTGCTGCTTGTCATCTCCACTTGCCATTAAGATGGTTGTGAGCCACCAACAACTAAGTGGCTTTCAAAGCCATTTCAAAGACAATTTAAGAAAAAGAAACATTGAGTAGACCTGGAGTCACATTGAAGACTGATCAGGGTAAGATTAGAAGGTTTCCCTATCCAAAGGATATTAGTGAACTGGATACATTTGCAACACAATCTAGTGATGAGATTTGAATGTGGGCTTCTGGATTGTTACTCTAAACCTCTTGTCTACTAATTTGATTCCATCATCACCCTAGAAGATCTGTGATAAAGGTTAGAAGTTCTTAATTTTGCTCTCATAAAGTTCTGATAAATTTTGTTGTTTAAATTATACAAGAAAATTACCACTCAAAAGAACACTTCACTGATGAAGTGTAAACATACGAAAAATAAAACGAAATCTTTTAAATTATATTCCTTAAGACTGTTTCCTGGATAGTATTAGATATTCCTCCTCCCTCTTGAGATAATACTCATGGTTGGGATGGCAATACTGGCATCGTTAAACTTTGCTTCATTACCATGGTCAGCTGTTGGGTTAACTTGTTGGCAAATGAAATGTATCTGGGGATGAAGTCAGGCTACAAATCATTCTGGACTGACGGAAACAATAAACATTTTTATTTCCTGGGCTTTTGGATCTTCTTGTAGTCTCTGTCCTAGGGAACTAGGGTTAGTATCAACCCTGTTGGCTTACATTTAAAAATAACATGGGAATAAAGCTTTAAAGCCTAACAATGCTGTGATTACTATTTCATCATCGAATTCAAAATAAAGCCAGCAACCAATCACAAAGCACTGGAAAACTCAAATCTTTAATGCTCTCGAGCAGCTAATGAGCCAGTTAGCTGAGTGTTAAAATGTTCATTAATCCTGTGCAGACTGTGGAATTTCTGAGTAAAATGCCTACAGAATACAAGTGTGGCTATCTTTGTTATGGAGAGAAAAGTATGTTTATCACAACAGCATGCCAGGAAAGATCTCTGGATAGACAAAGCTCCAAAGCATAAACATCGTCAACAATTCCAGAATCTGTGCCTGAAGATTCCAAAAAAGAGACAACTCACTGTTTTCTGAGTGATATATATGCTCTGTAGACACTTGAGAGCTATATAGAAGCAAAAAAAAGGGTTGCAGAGCGCATGTATTTTGGATGCTATGAGGTTACCCAAATATCTAACACAGCAACAGGAGCCAATGCATGGAAGCCCTGCCAAAATTGAGGATGAGCTATTTATCAAACTGAAACAAGAAGCAGATCCTATGTATTCCTGATCTCCTTTTTATTTCTACTACCTGGTCTTCTGATCTTCTGAAGTGTTGATGTTATTATAAGAATTTGTTTAAGGTATGAATCCTTCAGACGTTGCTAATTATGCATGTAACATATCCATGGGTTTTCTCTTTAAGTGTACTGTATGTGGTGCCGAAGGATTCACTAAAAGAAAGGAAGAGCTGCTTCAGTTCAAGTTAATATTCAAGTTTATTGTCACCTGACTGTACATATATACCACCAAACAAAACAACTTTCCACACAACATATATCACACACAGCACCTAGACCAAAATATTATACTATAAATAAGTTAATAAAATATAATTCCAAATGCATGTAGTAAAATGCAGCGTAGGTAAACAACTCTGTGTCCTAGTGACAAGACCACGGTGGTGGCAGGGTATTCATTAGTCCCACAGCCTGAGGGAAGAATCTGTTACCCAGTCTGGTAGTCCTAGCCTTGATGCTCCTGTACTTCCTTCCTGATGATAGTGGGCCAAAAGGATTGTGGGATGGGTGGTAGGGATCCTCAACAATACTGTGGGCCCTTTGTCTGCAGCGGTCCCAAATGTCACAAATGGAGCGGGGGGGGGGGGAGGGAGACCGCGATTATCCTCTCAACTGCCTTTACTGTCCTCTGTCGGGTCTTGTAGTCTGATACCTTGTAGCTTACGCACCACACACAATGACACAACCAGACAGGTCACACTCTCGATGGTGCTCCTGTAGAAAGTTGTTAGAATGGGGGCTTAAAGACTTTCACACCTCAGTCTCCTCAGAAAGTGTTCTTGACTAGTGTGGAGGTGTTCTGGATCCAGGTTAGGTCATCTAATATGTGCGCAGCAAGGAAATGTGTGCTCTTCACTCTCTCCGCAGCAGAGGTATTGATGTGCAATGGAGAGTGGTCGACCTGTGCCTTCCTGAAGTCCACATCATCTTTTTTGCCTTGTCCACAATGATACTCACGTTGTTGTTCTTGCACCATTTGACAAGCCTCTCTTCCTCTTCTCTGTATGGCGATTCATCATTGCTGCTGATGAGGCCAGCCGCTGTAGTATCATCAGAGAACTTGATGATGCAGTTTGAGTTGAACCTGGCAGTGCAGTCACAAGTTAGCATTGTGAAAGCAGCGGACTGAGCTCAGTGTAATGGAGCTTGAGATGTTGCTACCAACCTGGACTGACTGGCGTTTTTCCATCAAGAGGTCCAAGATCCAGTTACTATTGAGCCCCAGTGTGGATGGTTTACCCACCAGCCTGAGGGATGATCATGTCAAACACCAAGTTGAAGTTGACGAACAACATCCTGGCATATGAGGCATTGTTTTCTAGGTGGGACAGGATGGACCGGATGGCTGAAGCTAAGGATTCATCAGTGGACTGGCTTGAGCAGTAGGCAAACTGGAAATTGTCCAGTGTAGCTGGGAGGTGGGATTTTATAGGATCGATTAACAGCCGCTTGAAGCACTTCATGATTGCTGAAGGCAGTGCCACTGGGCAGTAATCATTTAGACCAGTTATTGCTGCTCTCTTGGATGTTAGTGGCTGACTTGAAGTCTTCAGGGACAGTGGACTGTTTCAAGGATGTGTTAAAGATGTCCATTAAGACCTCTATTAGCTGGGCAACACAGTCTCTCAGCACCCGACCAGGTATATTGTCCAGCCTTGCAGCTCTGTGTGGGTTTACCCTGGCTAGGGTTATCCTCTCCTTGGCTGTGCCAGACGGGGTGTCTGTTCCTCAGGAAGAGAGGGGGCTTTCCTTGGTGTCACATCATTCATTTGGTCAAATCAGGTACAGAAAGCATTCAGCCTGTCAGGAAGGAGGCGTCACTGTTGCTGACACGTAGGGTGGACTTGAAATCGGTTATGGTTTGTCTATCTTGTCACATGCGCTGCGTATCCCTGCTGTCACAAAGGTGTCTGTGGACCTTCTGCAGGTACTCATGTTTTGCCTTCCTGATGGCATGGAGGTTGTGAGTCTCGCTTTCTTTAGAGTCCATCCTGTTGCCCTGTCCTGAACATAGCATCCCAGTCCCCAAGCGGTGCATGAACCTCTGCAGTCAGCCATAGATTCTGCATTGCCTTGGTAGTGGAGTGTTTAATCACAGTAACATCCATAGTGCACTTTCTTCTGTAGACTATAACCAATCTGGTATTTTCATGAGAAGAGACAGAGTTGCCTGGGAGTATACTCACTGGAATTCAGAAAAATTAGAGGAGATCTTATAGAAGTTGAATTTGTATAAGGCATTGATAAGGCCAAATCTGGAGTATTGTGTACAGATCTGGTCACCGAATTATAGGAAAGATGTCAATAAAATTGAGAGAGTACAGAAGAGGTTTACTAAAATGTTGCCTGGGATTCATCTCCTAAGTTACAGAGGAAGGTTGAACAAGTTAGGTCTTTATTCTTTGGAGTGTAGATGGTTGAGGGGGGACTTGATAGAAGTGTTTAAAATTATGAGGGGAATTGATAGAGTTGACATGGTTAGACTTTTTCTATTGAGGGTGGGGAAGATTCAAACAAGAGGACATGGGTTGAGAATTAGAGGACAAAAGTTTAGGGGTAACATGAGGGGGAACTTCTTTACTCAGAGAGTGGTAGCTGTGTGGAATAAACTTCCAGCAGAAGTGGTTGAGGCAGGTTCTATGTTGTCATTTAAAGTTAAATTGGATAGATAAATGGATAGGAAAAGAATGGAGGGTTATGGGCTGAGTGCAAGTTAGTGGGACTAGGATAGGGTAAGAGTTCGGCATGGACTAGAAGGGCTGAGATGGCCTGTTTCCGTGCTTTCATTGTTATATGGTTATATAAGTACATAGGAATAGATAAGATAGAGGCAGGAAAGTTGTCTACCCTGGTAAGTGAGACTAGAACTAGAGGACGTAGCCTCAAGATTCGGGGGGAATAGATTTAGGATGAAGAGAAGGAGAAACTTATTTTCCCAGGGAGTAGTGAATCTATGGAATTCTCTAGCAGGGAAGTTGGAGAGGTTGCCTCATTAAAAATATTGAAGACACATTTAGCTTTTTCTATAACGAGGGATTTAAGGATTATGGGGAAAAAAACAGGTCGGTGGAGCTGAGCCCACAGCCAGATCAGCCATAATATTATTGAATGCTGAAGCATGCTCAACAGGCCAGATTGCCCATTCCTGCTCCTATTTCTTATACTTATTTCTTATTCGTGTATATATTATGCATAAATTACTGATTTACATGGAACTACTCACTTTTAACTTTTTCAAAAGGGTGGTGACAGTCTTTCCTGAAGTGGTTGATTTCATAGGTATAATTTCTGGCCACTTGGAGTGAGCATTCAAAGCAATCAGAAACCCGACGCAGATTGGGGGACCGCTTCGTCGAGCACCTCCACTCTAACCGCCACAACAGACAGGATCTCCCGGTTGCCACCCACTTAACTCTACTTCCCATTCCCATTCGGATATGTCCATACATGGCCTCCTCTACTGCCATGATGAGGCCAAACTCAGGTTGGAGGAGCAACACCTCATATACTATCTATGTAGTCTCCAGCCCATTGGTATGAACATAGAATTATCCAACTTCCAGTAATTCCCTCCCCCTCCCTTCCTCTATCCCTATTTCACTCCGCCCTCTCCCCCAGCTGCCTATCACCTCCCTCATGGTTCCACCTCAATCTACTACCCATTGTGTTTTCCCCTATTCCTTCGTCACCTTTCCTGTCTATCCCCTCCCTGCCTCCCTTCCCCCACCCCTTTATCTTTCCCCTTACTGGATTTTCAACTGGAACCTACCAATCTTCTCCTTCCCACCCTCCCTCAACCTTCTTTATAGGGCCTCTGCCCCTTCCCTTTACAGTCCTGATGAAGGGTTCCGGTCCGAAACATCGACTCATCGTTTCCACGGATGCTGCCCGACCTGCTGAGTTCCTCCAGCGTGTTGTGAGTGTTGCTTTGACCCCAGCATCTGCAGAGTATTTTGTAATCAGAAACACGAATGGCCCAGAAAAGTCAATATGTACTCTTTGTCATGGTGATGACAGCCACTCCCACTGGTGTAACAGTGCCTGTAGGGATGCATTTTGAATTTTTTGTATCCGGAATAGCTTTGAGCCAGGTCTTCAATCTGTTTATCTATTCCCTGCCAAGACATGCAGCTCTAGGTGAGAGCCTTCATCTTGACTGTACCCAGGTGTCCTTCAGCTAACCCATTCACTCTAACACTCTGGTGCACTGTTTAAAGGGAACCACAACATGGGATCCATACATCAGCGTTCTTTGACATACCGACAGTTGGTCTCGTCTCACTGAGAACTCTGGAAACGCAGGGTTATCATGAGCTGGCCATCCTTGCATGGTGATTTCATAGACTTTTGACGATGTCGGGTCATTCCTTGTTTCTCTTTGTATTTCCAAATTTGTTACCGGCAACTGTGTTGTTTGGTACCCTTGAACTCTATGTCATGAAAGTGGGCTCCTAGGAACAGTGCCCAACGTTGCAACCGGATAGCAGACGTCACTGGAATTCCCTTCCTGGGACTGAAATGGACACAAGGGGCTGGTGATCTGTCACTAGTGTAAACTTTTGTCTGCAGAGGTAGTGGCGGAACTCCTTTATCCCCCATACTGGACTAAGGCCTCTCAGTGATCTGTGTGTAGTACGCTCTGGATCTTTAAGCAAATACCGTCAGGTGTTCAGATCCGTCTTTCATAGTGAGTGACAAAACGGCTCCAGTGCCATAAGAGACACATCGCACTCAGTCTGATGGGCAGGGATGGGTCCTAATGGGTGACCAGTTCATCTGATAATATTAGTCTCTTTGTTTCCTTGAATGCTCATTCACATCTTTCTGACCATTTTCACTTTGCTCTTGTATGGAATAGACTGGATGCAGCACTGTAGCAATGTTTGGGAGAAACTAGTGGTAGTAGTTTACAAGGCCTATGTATGGCCTGAGCTGTAACACATTTTCCGGGTTTGGGTGCCTGTAGCACTGCTTCAGTCTTCTCTTGTGAATTATGTAAGCCATGCTTGCAAATGACAAGTCCACAATATGAGATTCCATCCTTGTAAAACTCACATTTCTCTCTCTTCACACGCAGACCATACTCACTCAGTCTGCTAAGCAACTTACCAAGGTTCTGGAGATGCTCTTCATTATTCTTGCCGGTAGTGATGATGTCATTGTTCTCCTGGGATATTCTGGAGCTCTTGGTCCACTGCTCTTTGCTAAATTGCTGAAGCTGAACGCGACACCAAAGGCAAGACAATTACACTGGAACAGTCCCTCGTGAGTGTTGATTGTGAGGAACTTCCTACTTGACTCCTCAATCTCCATTTGCAGATAGGCTTGTGACAAATCCAAAACCTTCCCTTGCCTGCCAAAGATGCAAAAATGTCTTGTATTCGTGGTGGGGTTACTGCACAGTATGCAGCTCTGGGTTGATCCTCACTTTGAAATCCCCACATATGCGAACAGGTATGTGAAAAGATCACATTTTCCCAGGAAAACTCTAGGATACAGCAACTTTAGCTGCTCATCAGACATTGATAAAAATGTGACTTGTGTTCACAATGAAATGACTTGACCTGGAATTAGCTATAATCCTATATACCACAGCGAAAATTATTTTCTTATCTGCAGCAGTAAAAACCTGTGTCTGAAATTCTTGACCTTGATGTTTAACTCCATCAAGTACTGGTGAATAAGTTAAGAAAATCACCATAATCACAGTCAGAAGGATGTTAGCATCTTCTTACTGGTCTGAAATAATAACACTGAAAGATTAGAGCAGCAAAAATTAAAATAAGGAATGGCCTCAGATGAGGGTGGTATCAGTTTATCTTTTGCTTGTGGTCTAACATTAAGTTGATCTTAAGGCAAGCAAACATGACAGTGCAATTAGTTTAAAATGTGCTCTTGAAATTGAAAGACAGCTCCAATAAACATACAGCCAGTGTTATTCAGAACTTCTCGTTTCTGTGAATGGCTGGGGATAAAACCAAAGAAACCGGGAATGAGATTTATTGAAACAGATGTTCCTTATTTCCACTGGTAACAAACCAGAGACCAATGCTTTGAGACATTGTATTATCTCAGAGAAGTGGAAGCAGCGGTATTGTCCCTCCTACTTATTCCATTCAGTAAGATCATGTTGATCTCCACATACCTTGGTGCCCTCAGCATTCCAACATCTATCAGTCTCGCCTTTGATTATGCATGGTACCAAAGCATAAACAACCCTTTGGAAGCAGGTTTCTTTAAACTCATCTCAATCTTAAGCAGCAAAATTGTAATCCTGAATCCAAACCTGCCTTATCCAAGTTGCAGACAATTCACTCGAGCCCCTCAGTATTTTGTGTTTCATTAAAATCATCTCAATATTATGGATTCCAGTGAACATAGTCTTGTCTCACTTAATCTTTCTCCTTTGTGATAACCCCTTATCCAAGATTCAATCTACTGTATACATACCACACTACATCAACAGTAAGCATGCTTCATTGGACACAGAAACTAAAACTGCACATGCTACTTTATTTAAAATATTTATATATTTGCAGTGCTTATTTCTGACATTTACAATATTTACCACATTTGCAGCCTTAATCAAAATCTGGACATTTGAAGCTATGCTTCCTTACTCTTGCCCCCTAACCATTTTTCAACATGCCTGCTGACTTCTGAGCTGTTTCCATATCACTCCATGTTAACTTTCTGAATCTTGTAAGTTGCTATACCAGAATCTTACGCAGATTTCCTCGTGTGTGCCCACATTAATTAATTTTCAACATCTTAAAACGATGTTGTTTCCGTTCCTCCCATCAAAGTGAATCACTTCATACTTCCCACATTGCACTGTACTTTGATCTTTGTGACAGGTTTGTTAATGTGTCTGTATAATATTGTAGACTTTGCACGTGCTCACAGCTCATCTTCCCATCTTTGGTACAAATGAAAATGGTGCAAGTGATAACTTTGATATCTCACTCTCCTTTCACCATGGTCATTAATGTACGTTATAATTAACCTTTTATCCCAGTGGCAGCTCACTAGTAACAACCTCCCAACTACAAAATAAGCCTTTTCTTCATCCTACATTCTATTGTCTGGCCTTTAAACAATCCCTTAACCATATCAATTAATAATTATCCACAGGCCAATAGCACTTATTTTAAGTACAGGTGCACATTCCTTTATCCGAAATTCTGAAATCCAAAAAGCTCTGAAAACCGAAGTTTTCTTTTGCCAACAGCTGACGTCACTCAGGTGTGACGTGGCAGCACTAGCAGAGGCCGCCAGACGTCAGTTGTGGCTTAGCGCTCGTACTGGTTACACGTGCATTTGCTGTTCGCTGATATTTTGTGTTCACTGTTGACTTTCTGTTTAATTTCACTGTGAAAATGTCAAAAAGAGCTGCAGATACCCCTATGTAACAATGAGAAAAAGAGAAGGAAGCATCTATCGTTATTAATAACGCAGAAAGTGGAGTTATTGCAGAAGCTTGATTGTGGTGTGTCTGTGCGGCATCTTACTGAAGAAAATAGTGTCGGAAATACCACTGTATGTGATTTAAATAAACAGAAAGACAAGTTACTGAAGTTTTATAGAGACAGTGACAGTGACGTTCTACATTTATTCCAATAAGTCATTTACCATGTGTTTGATTTGTTTTGTTTGAAGCTGTATATTTTTATGTTTTATGGAATGTTTTTGATGGAAATAAAATTTCTTCTTGTCATTATTCCCTAAACAATACAGTATAACAACTATTTACATAGCATTTACATTGTATTGGGTATTATAAGTAATCTAGAGATGATTTAAAGTATAGGAGAGGATGTGCATAGGTTTGGTGCGACTCTGGGTCCTAAAGTCCACAGCATTGAGGTAGATAATGGAATGGTTCTGGAGGACTGGAAAATTGCAAATGTCACTCCACCTATTAAAAAGGGTGGGAGGCAAAGAAAGGAAATTATAGGCCAATTAGCCTGATCTTAGTGGTTGGGAAGATGTTGAAGTCCATTATTAAAGATGAGTTTTCGGGTTACTTGGAGGCACACGATAAAATAGACCAAAATCTTGACTGACAAACCTGTTGGAATTTTTTGAGGAAATATCAGACACAGTCAACAAAAGAGAGTTAATGGATGTTGTTTATTTGGATTTTCAGATGGCCTTTGACAATGTGCGACATATGTGGTTGCCTAACAAGATAAGAACCCGTGGTATTACAGGAAAGATACAAGCATGGATAGAGGATTGGTTGACTGTAAGAAAACAAAGAGAGGGAATAAAGGTGGCCTTTTCTGGTTGGGTGCTCATGACTATAGATGTTCCACAGCAGTCAGTGTTGGGACCACTTCTTTTCACATTATACAGTATGTCAATAATTTGGACAACGGAGTTGATGGTTTTGTGGCCAAGGTTGCGGATGATATAAGGTAGGTGGAGAGGCAGTTATTGTTGTGGAAGCAGGGAGTCTGCAAAAGGACTTAGACAGTTTAGGAGAATGGGCAAAGAAGTGGCAGATCAGAATCAGAATATAGTGTAGGGATGTGCATGATCATGCATTTTGGTAGACAAAGTAATAGCATAGACTATTTTTCTAAATGAAGAGAAAATTCAAAAGCAGGGTTTCCTAAAGTTTCATTTGCAGGTTGAGTTGGTGGTGTGGAAGGCAATGCAATATTAGCATTCCTTTCCAGAGGACTAGAATATAAAATAAAGGATATAATGTTGAGACTTGATAAAGCACTGGTGAGGCCTCAGTTGGAGTATTGTAAGCAGTTCTGGGCCCCTTATATATGAAAGGATGTGCTGGCATTGGAGAGGGTCCACAGGAGGTTCAAGAGAATGATTCTGGGAATGAAAGGATTAATTTATGCGATGTGTTTAATGCCTCTGGGCCTACACACGCTGGTTTAGAAGAATGGGGGGGGATCTCTAATATCAAATATTGAAAGGCTGAGATAGAGTGGATTAAGAGAAGATGTTTCCTACAGTGAGTGAGTCTAGGACCAGAGGGATATCCATTTAGAACAGTGATGAGGAGGAATTTCTTTAGCTAGGTAGTGGTGATCTGTGGAATTCACAGCAACAGACAACTGTGGAGGCTAAATCATTGGGTATATTTAAAATGGAGGTTGATAGCTTCTTGATTAGTTAGGGCATCAGGGATTCCAGGGAGAGGGCAGGAGAATGGGTTTGAATGGGATAATAAATCAGCATAATGAAATGCAGAGCAGACTCAATAGGCTGACTGGCCGGATTCTGCTCTCATATCTTATGGTCTTATCTCATAGAAACATGATGAAGTTTGTCTCATCATATAATGATGTTTGAACTGTCTGTTACCACATCCTTAATAATGAATTCTAGCATCTTCCTTAAAAAGAAATGGGCTTATTACTTGCCTACTTTTTCTCTTTCAAGAAGCAGTGATGTATTTTCAATCTACAATGTGTTGGGGCTGTCGCCGAATTTAAAGAATTTGGGATGTTCACCACCATTTGCTGTGCTATTAAAACACTGAGTTTTTAGAGCTAAGTTTTGTTCCCTTTAAATTCTCAAGCACACTCCTTTCGCTAATGTTAATCAATTTAAGTTCTTCCTTGTTTTACTGGTCTGGTGAAGGGCTGTATGATAACAAGGCAGCATGGTAACAGTGGAGTCCAGACTGTTGGCATATGTTGTTCATTAATGACATTTCTCAGGAACCATATCACTTTTGGAAACATAAACCTTCTTCCAATGCAACACACACAAAACACTGGAAGAACTCAGCAGGTCAGGCAGCATCTATGGAAATGAATAGATTGACAACGTTTCAGTCTGAGACCCTTCTTCAGTACTAAGAAGGAAGGGGGAAGATGCTAAAATAAAAAGGTTGGGGGAGAGGAAGGAGGCTAGCTGGAAGGTGAGAGGTGAAGCCAGGTGAGTGGGTAAGGCCAAGGGCTGGAGAAGAAGGAATCTGATGGGAGAGGAGAGTGGACCATAGGAGAAAGGGATGGAGGAGGGAACCCAAGGAGAAGTAATAGGCAGGTGAGAAGAGTTAAAAGGTCAGCACGGGAAATAGAGGAAGGGGAGGAGTGTTTACCAGAAGGAGAAATTGATATTCATGCCATCAGGTTGAAGGCTACCCAGACAAAATATAAGGTGTTGTCCTCCCCACTGAAGGTGATCTCATCTTGACACAACAGGAGGCCGAGGACTGACACGTCGGAATGGGAGTGGTAATCAGAATTAAAATATTTGGCCATGGGGAAGACCTGATTGTGGCAAATGGTGCATAGGTGCTCAACGAGGCGGTCCCCCAATTTACGATGGATCTCAGCATCATAAAGGAGGCTACACCAGGAGCACCTGACACAATAGATGACGCCAGCATATTCACAGGTGAAGTGTTGACTCACTTGGAAGGACAGTTTGGGGCCCTGAATTGAGGCGAGGGAGGAGGAGTATGGGCAAGTGTAGCACCTCGGCCACTTCCAATTGTTCTCTCACATTGAATGCTGTCCAGATTTCTAAAATGCACCCAGCCTCCAGATTAGATTTCCTTTCATTTTATTTTTGCCCAATATGCTGGCGACTTTCCTGTGTCATCTCTCCAGCATTTACTTCATTACTCTGTCCTGCTTTGCCTGAGGAACCAGTAAAGGGAAGTTTTAACATTGCTTGACTATTGCAAGAGTTCAAAAACAAATATCTTGTAGGATCTAAGCTGCGGAAAGTTCCACAAGACCTAAAGCACGAGGGCAGAGCTGACTTGTGTAAATGCGAGTAATTCTTTGGAGATTTCTGCCTTACTTACCTGACTAACATGCTCCCATTGTAAGCAGAGCATCTTAAATGGTGGGCCTCTTTTCGGTTCTAAAGCAGATGACTGAAAGCAGAAAGCATTCTACGATTCACAGACACCTGAAATTCCTGCACTTCCAAGTAGCTTGCTGCTTCATTGTAACATATCTGCCAAAAGCTGCCACAGCATGATCCCGAACAAAAAAAAATTCCAGATACTATTCATTTCTTCACTGCCATAGTGAAATTTCAGAATCTTCTTCATTACAATCCCTAACACCAGAAATGAAACAGAATAAAATAGCCTCTCTAGCTCTGGAAGTTCATCATTATCACTAACCTGAATAAGTGAAAATGAACTTGTTTCTCCTTTTTGAGACATATTTTAACACTTTTCTGAATGTACAGAACAGCTGATCAGCAGTCTTCCAATAGTAAGTGCCATTTTTTTTTGTTGAAATCCAAAGTGAAGAATGTTGGTGCTGTCATTCTCATTTAGTTTCACAATTTATGACTACTGCTCTGAGTGTGTATAAAAATCTGCTTCACAATGAACTTCCTTAAATGGAATTCTCATAAATAAACAAGGAATACGTGGTATCATCTGACAAAATCACTTAGTCCAAATTCATCATGTTAATGCCAGTGACAAGAATACATTTTTTCCAGGATCTCCACTATCAATTTCAATAAATTTAATGGAAATCGGATCACAGCGTAATTGCCAATTCATCTGAATTTATTAAAAAGAGATTTCAATTACATACCACAGCTGAATTTTGATGCACAAAATTTAATTAAGAAACATAAGTCTATCTCCTCTTTAAACCTAGAAATATTGAAAGCTTTGTCCGCAACTTTTTAAAGTAACAACTACCCACTCAGCTACTTGGTAAAATCAGACATTAATATGACGAACCAGGTTAAATCATTTACTGGGTATTTTTAATGCCATTTCAGTGTTCCTCATATAATTACTCTTCATCTAAGATATCCAGTAATGATGTTGGACATTCTTGGTTCAGGCTCAGTGGCTTGCTTCATTAGCATGTCATTCCCATTCCACATCATAAGATTTAATTGTAATGCTGAATATGCACAGCTCTTCACAGAAGTCTAATCAAAGTGGATTCACTTGTATTATTAATATAAAAAATCAGACCACTTGCTATTTTTATAAATAAAAGAATTCAGATACATAAATCAACTGTCATTCATTAGCATGTTACTGACATGTCTGGCAGACATATGAGCAGCCTATCACAGTTCCTTAAAATTATTTTCACCAAGATTAAAACCCTTATACATTAAATATACATTCTAATTCCACCATAAAGTAATCAGATTACAGAGCAGGTGACATTGTACTCCAGAATTCAAATGATTTGCATTAATGAGCTGCAGAAGGAATGCTGTATTCCAACAAGAATGAGACGGCCTTCAAATTAGCAATAAAATCATTATGGGGTGTTTTCCAGATCACAATCCTGATCATGATTGAGTTGCTCATTGATTCATCATTGATAATATGACGGACAGGATTTTGTGATACATTTTTTACATTATTTGTAATATGATTTTCGTAAATGAACCACCTTCCTTTGTTTCAGAAGTAAATTTACACGGTCCTGTATGCTAGACTGGTCCAGAAGGTTAAGGCACATGAGAATGAAGGCAAGCTGGCTAATTAGATCCAACATTGGTTTGGTGATAGGATGCATTTCTGATTGGAAACTAATGACCAGTGGGATCAGTGTTTTTAATGACTTAGATGAGGATGTAAGAGATAGGATTACGAAGTCTGCAGATGACATGAAAGTTGGTGGAGTTGTGGGTAGCAAGGAAGTTTGTCTAAGGCCGTGACAGGATAACAATTAGAAGGAAAGTTGAGTGGGGTATTGGCAGAAAGCATTTCAACTTAACAAGTGCAAGGTGATGCATTTTGGGAAGTCAAATAGGAGTAGAACACATACAGTAAATGGTTGGACTGTAAGGAATGTTGATGAACTGAGAGATCTTGGAGTTCAATGCCATAGCTCCTGGAAAGTGGCAAACAGATAAATAGGCCTGTGAAGAAGACTTGCCTCATTGATTAGGGTATGGAATTTAAAAGTTGGGATATTATGTTGCAACTTTACGATTGACTGGTTATATTTCATGGAGTATTGTGTGAAACTCTAGTCACTACAGCATAGAAAAGATGTGGTTTTGCTGGAGCGAATGCAAAGGTGATTCACAAGGGTATATTGGACTACTGGATGTTAGATATGGAGAGTGTTTGGAATGGCTGCACTTGTTTTCCCTGGAGTGAAGGAGGCTGATACGGGAATATAATATTATAAAAGTATAGAGAGGGTCAGAATCTTTTATCCACAAAGTAGGTGTAAAAAAAAACAAAGGAAAACAGTTTTAAGGTGAAAGAAAGAAGTTTTATAGGGGATTAGAGAGCATTGTTGATATGAAGGACTATGTACCAGAGAAGGTGGCAGAGCAATTATTAGGTTTAAGAGACACTTAAGCAGGCAGCTGAATAGGCAAAGCATAACAGCATGTCAAACTAGTGCAGGTAAAGAGGATTTGTGTAGGGCAGCGAAAAAGGTCAGCATGAGTGTGCTGACATGAAGGGCCTATTTTGTTGCTGTACTATAAAGAGGTAGTTGCCTCTTCACTTTAAGTCAAGGTCTTTAATTCAGTTTTCTATTGAACCCATTGAAGAACTATGACCAAAGGCACAGCAAACTCATAACAAGCTTCATCTTGTTCCAGATATGTTCAATATTTGTCCATCCCACTCCTCTTCACCAAGGCCAGCTGATCTTGACCTAAGTGACAAACTGTAGCTTTATCGCCAATTGGTTCTCATTTAAATGAACCAACGGACTTGTATAAACATCGGTGGGAACACTAACTGGACCATGAGCCAGTTGTCATAAGGACCTTGCATATGCTTCAAGTTTATTTGCTTAAGGACCCTTCCAGTAGCAGTCGAGTTTAAATCCTGTTTATAGAATGAGCAAATTTGGTATGTGTTCAATTTTTAATACATTTTGCGCCCACTTTGAGCACAAGTTAAATTTCTCAGTCAGTTCTAAGCAAGCTCATGCTGTTACTTCTACTTGCTGACATTGACGTTTATTCTCTCAAATGCTTCTCCATTTTGAAAGTGTAGTGGCAGAGAGAAAGCAAGGGATATTAGAAATACAAATCTGGACATATTCAAGTCCAGTACGCTCTTCAAAGGGAGAGTGCACTATAGGTATTTCTTGTAATGTAACGTATCTACATCTCTCTTACATGCTGACCTCGTTATTATCAAATGAAGCACTAAAATGTAATAAAAAATACAGTCTGCTTCCATGGATTTGTGCACTAGCATTTTTACATAGATAGGATAACAAGAATCAAACCATGACAGTACATACATAAAGCCTATATTTAGGAGTTTTGCTTATTAAATAGATATAAGAACCATAAAACCATAAGACGTAGGAACAGAATTAGGCCACTTGGCCCATTGAGTCTGCTCCACCATTCAATCATGGCTGATCCTTTTTTTTTTCTCCTCCTCAACCCCAGTTCCTGGCCTTCTCCCTGTAACCTTTGATGTCATGTCCAATCAAGAACCTATCAAACTCTGCCTTAAATACACCCAATGATCTTGCCTCCACAGCTGCATGTGGAAACAAATTCCACAAATTCACCACCTTTTGGCTAAAGAAATTTCTCCATATCTCTGTTTTGAAAGGGCACCCCTCTATCCTGAGGCTGTGCCCTTTTGTCCTAGACTCTCCCACCATGGGAAACATCCTTTCCATATCTACCCTGTTTAGTCCCTTCAACATTCGAAAGGTTTCAATGAGATCCTCCCTCATCCTTCTGAAATCTAGTGAGTACAGACCCAGAGCCATCAAACATTCCTCTTATGATAACCCTTTCATTTCTGGAATCATCCTGTGAACCTCCTCTGAATCCTCTCCAATGCCAGCACATCTTTTCTTAAATAAGAAGCCCAAAACAGTTCACAATACTCAAGGTAGGGCCTCAGCAGTGTCTTATAAAGCCTCAGCATCACATTCTTGCTCTTTCATTCTAGACCTCTTGAAATGAATGCAAATGTGGCATTTGCCTTCCTCACTACTGACTCAACCTCCAAGTTAACCTTCAGGGTGTTCTGCACAAGGACTCCCAAGTCCCTTTGCATCTCAGATATTTGGATTCAATCCCCGTTTAGAAAATAGTCCGCACATTTATTTCTACTACTAAAGTGCATGACCATGCATTTTCCAACATTGTATTTCATTTGCCACTTTCTTGTCCATTCTCCTAATCTGTCTGAATGTCTAAGTCCTTCTGCATCCGACCTGTATCCCCAACATTACCTGCCCCTCCACCAATCTTTGTATCATCTGCAAGCTTGGCAACAAAGCCATCTATTCCATCATCTAAATCATTGATATACAGCATAAAAGGTAGTGGTCCCAACACTGACCCTTGAGGAACATCACTAGTCACTGGCAGCCAACCAGAAAAGGATCCTTTTTTTCCCACTCGTTGTCTCTTACAAATTAGCCAATGCTCTAATCATGTTAGTAACTTTCCTGTAATACCATGGGCTCTTAACTTGGTCAGCAGCCTCATATCTGGCACCTTGTCAAAAGCCTTCTGAAGATTCAAATATACAACATCCACTCCATCCCCTTTATCTATCCTACTTGTAATCTCCTTTAATAATTCCAACAGGTTTGTCAGGCAGGATTTTCCCTGAAGGAAACCATGCTGACTTTGTATTATCTTGTCCTGTGTCACCAGGTACTCCATCACCTCATCCTTAACAATTGATTCTAACATCTTCCCAACCACTGAGGTCAGGCTAACTGGTCTATAGTTTCTTTCCTGCTGCCTTTCTCCTTTCTTAAAGAGTGGAGTGAAGTTTGCAATTTTCCAGTCCTCTAGCACCATGCCAGAGTCCAATGATTTTTGAAAGATCATTTCTAATGCCACCAGAGTCTTGAACGCTATCTCTTTCAGAATCCTGGGGGGGAGTTCATCTGATATAGGTGACTTGTATACCTTTAGGTCCTTCAGCTTTTTAAGCACCTTTTCTCTTGTAATAGTAATTGCATCCACTTCTCTTCTTTCACACACTACAACATCAGGCATAGTGCTAGTGTCCTCCACAGTGAAGACTGATGCAAAATACTTATTTAGTTCATCAGGCATCTCCTTGTTCCCCCATTATTACTTCTCCTGCCTCATTTTCTAGTGATCCTATATCCACTCTCATTTCTCTTTTATTTTTAACATACTTGAAAAAAACTTTCACTATCCACTTTGATGTTATTTGCTAGCTTGCTTTCATATTTCACTTTTTCCCTTCTAATGATTTTTTTTATTTGCTGTAGGTTTTTAAAAACTTCCCAATCCTCTACCTTCCCACTGATTTTTGCTTTGTTGTATGCCCTTTCTTTTGCCTTCAAAATAGCTTTGACTTCCCTTGTCAGCCATGGTTATATTATTTTACCATTTGAGTATTTCTTCATTTTTTGAATATATATGTCCTGCACATTCCTCATTTTTCCCAGAAATGCATACTATTGCTGCTCCACTGACATCCCTGCCAGCAGCTTCTTCCAATTTACCTTGGCCAACTCCTCTCTCGTACCACTGCGATTTGCCTTACTCCACTGAAATACTGCTACATCAGACTTTACTTTCTCTCTTGCTTGCGCGGCCACTCCAGTGAATGATATCTGTAATCTGTCAAATATGGTGCCGTGCACAATCCTGATTTGATGGAGACAAACGTGAGAGAACGGAGGAACATCTGGAGAAACTTCTGAAATGCCTTTTTCACTGCCGCTGTTACTGTGTGATGCAGAATCTCTGGATGGGAAGGTCCCGAGTCCTCGGCTTTGCTTGTTGCTCGGCGGGCGGGATGGAGACGAAGTGCTCGGCAGAGATGGTGCTCGGTGTCGAAGTGCTGGTCGGAGGCTCGAAGTTTTTTGGATGGACTCAGAGTCAGCTGGGGTCGGGTGCTTCCAATGCATCAACAGTTGTCAATGCCTGGAGGTTTATAGCAGAGGGAGTTTCTCCCTTCTGCCGCCTGCTATTGGGGACTATCGGGAGTCGATCAGAACTTTGAGACTTTTTTTTTACTGTTCCCATGGTCTACTCTTTATCAAATTATGGTATTGTTTTGCACTGCTGTAACTATATGTTATGATTATGTGGTCTTGTCAGTGTTAGTCTTTGGTTTATCCTGTTTTTTTTGTGATATCACTCCAGAGGAACATTGTATCATTTCTTAATGCATGCATACATTTCTAAATGACAATAAACGAGGACTGAGTGTCCTCATAATCTAATCTATCAAATTTCCAGTTGAACTCAATCATATTGTGTCATGGTCCGGTCCGTCAAGTCCACATTCCAGTTCACGGTCCGGTCCGTGGACTCAGGACTCGGGTCTTCCAGATGTTCCTTGTTTTGATTGAGTTAAGCATAGGCACCTGATTCCCGTCTTGGGGCTTGGAATGTAAGTAGCCTTGGGGTTGAGTGTGAGCTGCTGGTTTGTCTTGTCAGTCCCCCTTGGAGCAACCTGCTGATGGAAGGCTAGTGAAACCATTCGTGATCTTGAGGCCTGGTTGGAGGACCACCACTTCATGGAGCCTCGTTGCCGCTCATCGGAGCAGTCATCATGGTATGGATTTGGCCGTTTCTGTAGCCAGCCAAGGTTGCTGGCTGCCCTGAGACTCAGAGCCACCCCGGATTGAGCTCCTTTCCTGTCCTTGCCTACATTGGGTAAGCCAGGCTGTAATTGTCGTTACCCTGCAGTTGGTTCTGTCCCTTCCTGTCCCTTGCCTCCGTTGGGTAAGCAGGCCGTTTGCCGTTACCCTGCGGTTGGGTCCGTCCCTCCCTGTCCTTGCCTCCGTGGAGGTGAAGTTCCAAGTCCTGCCCAGGAGTTCCGCGTCCTGCCCAGGAGAAGCTCCAAGAACCCAAGCCTCGAAGGTCCCAAGCCAAGCTTCAAGAACCCAAACCTCGAAGATCCCGAGCCAAGCTCCAAGAACCCAAGCGTCGAAGATCCTGAGCCAAGCTCCAAGAACCCAAGCCTTGAAGATGTCGAGCCAAGCTCCAAGAACCCAAGCCTCAAGACCCCAGCCTCCATGCATCAAGTCCAAGATCCCAGCCTCCATGCCTCAAGACCAAGACCACAGCCTCTATGCCTCAAGACCAAGACCCCAGCCTGCTGCCCCAAGCCTCTATCCCCCAGCCATGTCCTGTCCCATAGTCATGTCATGTCCTTGCATGGTTCTGGGGCCCGAGCCCAAGGCAAGACCCAGGTTCTGGGTCCTTGTCCAGTCTCTGGCTCAAAGCCCAAGCCCAGGCTCCTAGTGCATAGTTCCTTGTCCGGGTTCCCTGTCTTGTCCATGTCCTAGCCCAAGTCTGCGTTCTTGTCCCTGCTCCTTGTCTGTATCCTGTCACATCCCTACTCCAGTCAAGACCTGTTCTCTGTACTTCAGTATCTGTGTCTTGCATTTGGGTCCGTTCCCAGCACTCCAGTGTGACATATTGTGATCACTGGTTCCTAAGGGTTCTTTTGCGTTAAGCTCCCTAATTGTCTCTAGTTCATTACCTAACACCCAATTCAGTATTACCAGTAGAGCCACACCTCCCCCTCTGCCTACCTTCCTATCCCTCTAATATAACATGTAACCTTGGACATTCAACTACCGACTACAATCTGCTTTCAGCCACGATTCAGTGATGGCTACAACATCATACTTGGCAATCTGTAATAGTGCAACAAGAGCATCCATCTTATTTTTAATACTATGCGCATTTAGATGCAACACCTTGAGTACCGTATTTACTATCCTTTCTGATTCTGCATCCTTAATGTTTTGATACTCAGCCTGTTGGCTGCAACTAAGTCCCATCACCTGCCTGCCCTTCCTGACAGTCTGACTACATGTTACCTTTACTTTTTTACCATCCGTCCTATCCTGAGTCCCTTCACTCCAGTACCCACCCCCTTGCCAAATTAGTTTAAACCCTCCCCAACAGCTCTAACAAACTTGTCCGCAAGAATATTGGTCATCTCAGGTTCAGGTGTAACCCATCACTTTTGAACAGGTCATACCTCCCCCAGAAGAGATCCCAATGATCCAAGAACCTGAAGCCCTGCCCCGTGCACCAGCTTCTCAGCCTAATGATTATTTGCCAAATCAACCTGTTTCTACCCTTACTGGCGCTTAGCACAGGCAGCAGTCCAGAAATTACTACCTGGGAGATCCTGCTTCTGAGCTTTCTACCTAGCTCTCTAAATTCTCTTTTCAGGACCTTTTCGCTTTTTCTTCCTATGTCATTGGTACCAATAAGTACCAAGCCATCTGACTGCTCTCCGCTCCCTCTCCAAAGTGTTGTGGACATGATCTGAGACATCCCTGACCCTGGAACCTAGGAGGCAACATACCATCTGGATGTCCCATTCACGTCGACAGAATCTCCTGTCTGTTCCCCTCACTATCGAGTCCCCTAACACTACCGCTCCCTTCTTCTTCCTCTCTCCCTTCTGCACCATGGACCCATGCTCAGTGCCTGTAACCTGGTCGCCATGACATTCTCCCGGGAGGTCATCCCCCACAGAAGTATCCAAAGCGGTATACTTATTTTTGAAGGGAATAGCCGCAGGTGTGCTCTGCACTAACTGCCTATTTACATTCTTCCTGACGGTCACCCAGCTACTTGCCTCCTGCAACTTCGGGGTGACTACTTCCCTGTAGCTTTGGTCAATTATCTCCTCGCTGTCCCGTATAAGCCGAAGTCATCCAGTTGCTGCTCCAGATTCCTAACACAGTCTTCAAGGAGCTGCAGCCGGATGCACTTCACGCAGATGTAGTTCCCCGGGAGACTCTGGATCTCCCATTTGTCCAACATCCGGCACGAAGAACACACCACAGCCATTTAAATGGTACAATAAGGGAGAACAAAAAACAAAAAAGAAACCTTAACAGATACCTTACACAGAGCTGATGCCTCTTCTGAACCAAAGCCTCTTTTGAGCCAAAGCCTGTTGCTTCTACTCGCGCCATTGTCCTCCTCCCATACCATAGTTGCTCCGCTTATCCCTTCTGCACTTTTATTTAGTTCACAGAGCTCTGTTGACACTGCTGATAGGTCCCCTACAATGGACAAATGCCCGCAAAGATCTCTTTTTAAATAATTGTCGCTGACTTGCAAGAAAGACCTCTTTGTGGAGTTCCGCTGATGCCGCTGATAGGCCCCATACAAATATCAGATATCATCTCAACCTGGTATTAGCGAAGAAATATACACCACGGATAATGAACTAAATAATTAAATGTTGCAACACAGGACAATTTGTAAACTGTGATGTTATTGGGTTTGCTGACCAGGAAGCTCTAAGCTCAATCAAGACCTTAAGCCCTATTGAATATAGATAGTCACAAGTCCTCTCACTAAAGGGAGATGATACTGTAACTATTCAATCTCAAAGATTAGTTTTCTTCCGTGTTTATTCTCCATGGTGTGTTTTGCTGCCAATACTCACTATTTGAGTAGTGCATCCCCTCTCCCGACCAAGGAGAAGATAATTCCAGCTTACAAAGGTGAGGCATAATATGATTCGGAATAGTCAGCATGGCTTTGTCAAAGGCAGCTCGGACCTTAAGAGCCTGAGTGAATTTTTTGAGGATGTGACGAAACACACAGATGAAGGTAGAGCAGTAGGTGTAGTGTATATGGATTTCAGAAAGACATTTGATAAGGTACCCCATGCAAGCTTTATTGAGAAAGAAAAGAACCATGGGATCCAAGTGGACCTTGCTTTGTGAATCCAGAATTGGCTTGCCCACAGAAGGCAAAGAGTGGTTGTAGACGGGTCATATTCTGCATGGAGGTCGGTGACCGGTGGTGTGCCTCAGGAATCTGTTCTGCGACCCTTACTCGTCGTGATTTTTATAAATGACCTGGATGAGGAAGTGGAGGGATGGGTTAGTAAATTTGCTGATGACACAAAGGTTGGAGATGTTGTAGATAGTGTGGAGGGCTGTCAGGGGTTACAGCGGGACATCGATAAGATGCAAAACTGGGTTGAGAAGTGGCAGATGGAGTTCAACCCGGGTGGCAGAATATAGTATTAATAGTAAGACTCTTGGCAGTGTGGAGGATCAGATGGATCTTGGGGTCCGAGTCCATAGGACGCTCAAAGCAGCTGCCCAGGTTGACTCTGTGGTTAAGAAGGCATACGCTATATTGGCTTTCATCAATCGTGGATTTGAATTTAGGAGCTGAGAGGCAATATTGCAGCTATATGGGACCCTGGTCAGACCCTACTTGGAGTACTGTGCTCATTTCTGGTCACCTCATTATAGGAAAGATGTGGAAACAATAGAAAGGATGCAGAGGAGATTTACAAGGATGTTGCCTGGATTGGGGAGCATGCCTTATGAGAATAGGTTGAGTGAACTCGGCCTTTTCTCCTTGGTGCGGCGGAGAAAGAGAGGTGACCTGATAGAGGTGTATAAGATGATGAGAGGCATTGATCATGTGGATAGTGCGAGGGTTTTTCCCAGGGCTGAAATAGCTGACACGAGAGGAAACAGTTTTAAGGTGCTTGGAAGTAGCTACAGAGGAGATGTCAGGGGTAAGATTTTATGCAAAGAGTGGTGAGTGCGTGGAATGGGTTGCTGGCAACAGTGGTGGAGGCGGATACGATAGGGTCTTTTAAGAGACTCCTGGATAGGTATATGGAACTTAGAAAAATAGAGGGCTTTGGGTAATCCTAGGTAGTTTCTAGAGTAAGTACATGTTCGGCACAGCATTGTGGGCCAAAGGGCCTATATTGTGCTGTAGGGTTTCTATGTTTCTAGTTTAAAACACAGGTCATTTATTTTCAAACAACACTCTTAAACTACATTTAAAACTTACAGAGGAATTTATGTCTGAACATTTCCAAATTACAAACCATTTCTAAAACACAAACTATTTGCTAACTTAAAGCATTTCTTAAACTTATGAAGGATTACCAAAGCACAAAGAATAGAGCATAAAGCATGAAGAATAACCGATTTCAAAATGTAGGTACAATTCCTATAAAACAAGGAAGACAGACCATGAAGTAGACAAATATATTGTCTGTCCCAGAAACCAAAGCTGGAGGAATAGATTCAGGTTCAGCCATGTTTCTTCCATTTTTTTTTCTTAATGTTCCTTATCCCATTCCTAATAAGCTCTACATTTATACCTTTTCTCTCCCACTTGGGTGACTCAAACACATATGATATTTCTTCTGATATCTTTTTAAAACAAATGTTTTTAAAAGTTTGAAAATCAAACAAATCTTTGGAACCCAGTTCCACAATTAATGCTGCGAATGCTGTGACACTAATTCCTCGAGTACATAAATCTTTCCAACTATAAACAAATCAGTTACATATTTGGTATGCTAAATGATAATTTTCATCTTTTCTACAATCTTCCTTTAACTAAGCAACTTAGGAATCAGCTTGTCTGTTTTGAAACAACCCATTGTCTTGTACTACACCTCTTGAGTAGTAAAGCAGCTGCAGTGACTATCTGTTTCACCAGCCCCTCCCCCATCCTCTAACTCTGACTCCTCATCTTTTTTTCTGCATTCCTGCTGAAGGGTCTTGCCTCAAAATGTTGACTGAATTCTTTTCAACATAAGAAACATAAGAAATAGGAGCAGGAGTAGGCCATCTGGCCTATCGAGCCTGCCCCACCATTCAATACAATCATGACTGATCTGTCCGTAAACTCAGCTCCATCTGCCTGCTTTTTCCCCATGACCCTTATTCCCCTACTATGTAAAAATCTATCTAACTCTATCTTAAATATATTTAGTGAAGAAGCCTCAACTGCTTCCCTGGACAGAGAATTCCACAGATTCACCACTCTCTGGGAAAAACAGTTTCTCCTCATCTCCGTCCTAAATCTTCTCCCCTGAATCTTAAGGCAATGTCTCCTAGTTCTAGTTTCACCTACCAAAGGAAACAAATTTCCTAATTCTATCTTATCTATCCCTTTCAAAATTTTGTATGTTAATATAAGATCCCCTCCCATTCTTCTGAATTCCATAGAGTATAGTCCCAGGCGACTCAATCTCTCCTCATAGGTTAACCCCTTCATCTCTGGAATCAAACTGGTGAACCTCCTCTGC
Organism: Mobula hypostoma; assembly: GCF_963921235.1. Lineage (NCBI taxonomy): Eukaryota > Metazoa > Chordata > Chondrichthyes > Myliobatiformes > Myliobatidae > Mobula > Mobula hypostoma. Next base: position 22,524,032 of record NC_086105.1, on the reverse strand, counting down.
ACTGCCTCTAAAGCCATTATATCCTTCCTCAAGTATGGAGACCAGAACTGCACACAGTACTCCAGGTGCGGCCTCACCAGTACCCTGTATAGTTGCAGCATGACCTCCCTGCTCTTGAATTCAATCCCTCTCGCAATGAAGGCCAACATTCCGTTTGCCTTCTTAATGACCTGTTGTACCTGCAAGCCAACTTTTTGCGATTCATACACAAGCACTTCCAACTCCCTCTGCACAACAGCATGCTGCAATCTTTCACCATTTAAATAATAATCTGCTCTTCTATTATTCTTTCCCAATTGGATGATCTCACATTTACCAACATTGTATTCCATCTGCCAGACCTTGGCCCACTCACTTAACCTATCTATATCCCTCTGCTGAATCTCCACATCCTCTGTACAATCAGCTTTTCCACTCAGTTTAGTGTCATCAGCAAATTTTGCTACGCTACACGCAGTCCTCTCTTCCAAATCATCAATGTAAATGGTAAACAGCTGCAGGCCCAGCACCAACCCCTGCGACACCCCACTCACCACTGACTGCCAACCAGAGAGACACCCATTTATACCAACTCTCTGCCTTCTATTGGTTAACCAATCCACTATCCATGCCAATACACTTCCTCTGACTCCATGAAGCCATATTTTATTTATAAGTCTCTTGTGCGGCACCTTATCGAACGCCTTCTGGAAATCCAAGTATACGACATCCACCTGTTCCCCTCTATCCACAGCACTCATTATGTCCTCAAAGAACTCCAGTAAGTTTGTCAAACAGGGCCTGCCCTCTCTGGATCCATGCTGCATATGTCTAATGGAACCACTCCTTTCTAAATGTTTCACTATTACTTCCTTAATGACCGCTTCAAGCATTTTCCTGACTACAGAAGTTAAGCTAACTGGCCTATAGTTGCCCATCTTTTGCCTACGTCCTTTTTTAAAAAGTGCCGTGACATTTACTGTCCCCCAATCTGCCGGGACCTGGCCAGAGTCTAGAGAATTTTGGTAAATGATTACCAATGTGTCCACTATAACCTCTGCCAATTCCCTCAGCACCCTGGGATGCATCCCATCAGGACCGGAGGACATTTCCATTGATGCTGCCTGGCCTGCTGAGTTTCTCCAGCATTTTGTGTGTGTTACTTGGATTTCCAGCATCTGTGGATTTTCTCTTGACAGTGCCTATCACCTCTTTTCTTACAGACAGAGCATCTGCACAGCTGTTTGCAAAGCTGTCCTATAGGCATTACTCTGTTTTAACCTCAGACTGATTACTGCTGTTCATTTACATTTTAAGAACTGAAGACTAACTTCCTTTAAGACTGGAAACTACAAAACTGTTAGTTGGAAGTTTACTGACAACTGTTTTTGATCTTACAAATCGCAGATGCTGCTAGCACACAATCAAGAACTGAATATCCATGACAAAACTATGGATTAAGAGAAGTAGGTGATAATGCTGCCCCCGTGCCAGATAGTTGTGGGTGCAGATTCAGCAGGGAGCCTGGCTTTGCAGCAGTCTGACGTATGTTTTCTTGGGCTTACTTCTAAATGATTAATAATATTATGTAAATCAGATTAATTAGTTGAGTCATGGAAAACATGCTCAATGATTTGGGAGCAGTTTGGAGGAGTCCATGATCAGAATTGGAGGGAAAGTTAAAGCCATGGTATTCATGGATTCATGTATCTACTTGTCTTTGGACATCCCCCCCGCCCCAACTCCCTTTCATGAATATTCAAATCATTACCTTGCTGACTGTAGCTCTTTGGTTTCACAAATACTTGAGGCAACTAGATATCCGCATTATCTCTGTGCAATATTCAGGCCAACATGAGAGGCATGAATCCAAGCAGATTTGCAATGATATCCTGCAGCCATCCAGTGCAGCTGTTCTTAAGATTCAGGAGTCACGAGGACCATTAGGAATATAAATATCTCACATGGGCTCGTGAGTATAAACTGGCACAAGGGAGAAGGAACATTGTAAATCATGCAAATGTTCAAGGCATATTTGTAATTAATTGTTCTGATGACTTTAAAAATGACAAACAATGTCAATTGCTTGCAGGAACATTACAGTTTGATACCACCACCATGACTTTTCTTCTGCAGTTTGTCAGTTCACGTGGCTTCAATGGCCAGATGAGAGTGACCCAAGAGGCAGCATACCACCATTATTGTAGTGAATCGAGAGGGGTAGCAATATAACCAGAGTCACACTGAATCTCAGTATGAACTCATTAAATCTTAGTATTTTTTCAGCTTAATTCAGCCAGCAACCTTCTGTTGAAACTGGCCATAAGCACTTTGTATCAGGAGGCAATTCTCCTTTGTCTGTTTGATATGCTCAGGCAACGTTCCTTCTGTAGTTTATGTTATCTTCATTTGGATAAATTCAATAATTGACTGCAGACATTAGCTCTCAGCAACAATTCTGGTATGCCGGGAATTAAATGTGTTCAGCAAATATTCCATATAGTGCCAGCTTTATTAAGACAAAGTGATCTCAGTTTTACTTTTTAAACCCCTTGGCACCGGTGTGAAGGCCGTATTATTAAGTATGATATGTTATTTTTGACTTGCCATTCCTGTGCATATTTGAACCATAAATATGAAGTGTAATATAGCATGTGCAAGATAATATTCCCTTTGCAAATGTTAATGGGCCAGAATATGCTTCATCTCCATGCAATTCGTCCGTGCCAACCTAGGCTTTCCCTGCACCTGCACTTTGATTTTGTCTCTCAGTGGGATCAGTCAACGCGGAGTCTGGAGTGGAGCAAGCAATGTGCAGCGGATCCTGACAAATCCTTTCTGGAGGCTCTTAGTCTCCCACTGATAGTTAGAGCTCTTTAAAGATTAAAACTGTATTCAAAACAATTTAAAAATAGGAATATCTTACCTGAGTAGATATTAATTAAAAATGGCCTTACTAAAATCTATGCATGATCTATTACCTCATACAAGTGGGTGACTGAAATAGGGCTGAGGGACCGGATGTCAAGTGCTCCATTCTGCACCAAATACTAAGACCAGTGATTCATATCTCACCTCTGCCTCATGACTGACTCCAGTGCATTGTGCACTGGTGTGGAAATCTGAGACTTCCACAACCTATAGACTCACTTTCAAGGACTTTTCATCTCGTGTTCTTGACATTTATTGCTTATTTATTATCATTATTGTTTTTTATTATTTTTCTTTTCATATTTTCTCATTTTGTTGTTTCTTTGGCACATTGGTTGTTTGTCTGTTTTATTGGGTGTGGTCTTTCATTGATTCTGTTGTGTTTCTTATATTTGCTGTGATTTACCCGCAAGAAAATGAATCTTAGTGTTGTACACAGTGACATGTATGTACTTTGATAATAAATTTACTTTGAACTTTGAACTTCAACAAGCTGACACATGAGAAGGACACTTCAAGCAGTTCCCTGAAAAGCTATTGGCCAAAGGTAAGTATGATGCAGTTCACTCTGTCAATTATTCATCTTAATGGATTAATTAAACATCTTGCTATTACTAAATCAGTGGAATTTTATTAGGCTCTAAAGCCAGAAGTAATTTTAAAGATTAGTTTCAGTGTAAGTTTAGCATAATGTTTTAGCCTTGCTATTTACCTCAGCTTGCTTGGTTACCATATGTACATTTAACTTGTAGAAAATTTGTATATTGAATAATCAATGATATTGTGTACTACATAGCAGAATTGGAGCTAATTGGTTTAATCTGTAATACAAAGCTACAAGTTGAACTCTGCAATTAACCTGTTGTCCTCATTTTCCCAATACAATACAAATGGAATCCATCACACTTTAATCAGTGTCGGTAACTGTTTGAGTGTTGATTTCCCAGGGATGTCCTGCAGGGGATTTAGTTAACACTGGCTTTTAATTGTACACGTAACAGATGGAAGAAACAGCATAGAAACCTAGAACAAGTACATCCCTCCTGAACTCAGGTGAAAATAATCATGTATCTCTGAAAGGAGAAAGTTACAGTGATATTTGGCTGAATAATACCAAATACGATCAACTGTTCTAAAGACAATATAAAATCATTCATTAAAAGGAGCCAAAAGATCCCATTCACCCTAATGATCTTTTCTGTCAGATCTATTCTCCTGCACAAACTGGATAGATCTTAAATCCCTTACTACCTCAAAACCTATCGCATCTGCTTTTAATGCACTCAGTGACAGAACCTCCTCATCCCTCTTGGATAGAGAACTCCAAAGATTTACTACCCTCCGTGCAAAGAACTTTCTTATCTCTGGACTGAAAGTCAGATCAGCACCAGGATTAAGATTTAAGTGGCATTCCTACCTGCAGATGCTTATAGAAAGGCTAACATTGGTGTTCAATTTTTTTCTTAGTTGACTTTATTTAAATAATTTATATTATTTATTAATGATTTAATTTGCTTTTCATTTTCAAATTACTGTTTGTCTTTTATTTTTTCAGTCATTTGTTAGTTTTTTTTAAAGTATGAACACATTAAGAAAAAACTTCTCAGTCTTTGACGTGAGGTAAACCTCTATCCCCAGACCATCATGGTGGTCTAAGGGTGGGACATCAGTCTGATGTCAGCTGTGCTTCATTTGGCATTGAGGTCTTGTTGTGCTTGTCCAGATGGTTCTGGGATTCTCATGTTCTTAAGGTTTCATACAGCTATTAGCTAAGATGATAGAAAATGTTGTAACTATACCAGTTAAACTAATTTATATTAACATACAGGCAATCCTGCATGACTGCTGTTTGGGTTACAGAATTCACAAATAGCTTTAAGATACAGAATAAGATTCACTCTCAGGGAATTTATGTGAAAAAAATGTAAGTAAATGAACAAAACTTTTTTTCCAACTTGCATTTCATGACGTCAGTTTGTTGCCTGTTGTGGTTTACTTGTCATTGATAACTTGCTGTGCACATGCGCACACATTGTAGTTTTGTGCAAAATTAGTCCATTTTCTAGGAATGCAATGCCCTCCCCCCAATAATATAGGGGTCTCCTGAATTATTTTACTTAAAGTTAATGGAAACAAATTAGCTTATACAGTTTAAAAAATTTATACCAATATTGAATGTTAATATATCTTTTAATTTTTTCTCTGGGATTATTTTATCATTCATAAGGTAAATAAAAGGTACATATAAATGCCTTTTTTATTTTATAAATCATTCTGAAATACGTTTTATGTATAATTTTGTGCTGAGGTGTTCCAGGGAATAGAGGTTTTGGGACTTAGCCCTATTTAAAAGCCTCTCTTGAATGACTTAGCTCCACGACATACTATTTTAAGGTTTTCTCTTGGACTTGATGTTTTTAAACAATTTATATTTTTATCACATCAAAGGCCCACTGTAAGTTTTTCAAAGGAAAAGGAGAACACTATGCCGATGGCTCTTCCAGCCTTGCATTTCTTATTCTATTTCATCTTGCTTCATTTTGACTAATTCAGTAACAGCTAACGGTAATAAAAAAAACTTGTTAGAACTTGTTGTGCCTTGAAGGACTGTCTTTGATACGCTAACAGCCAATAGGATGCATCTACTGATTACTTTACCAGAACTCATGTTTACTGATTGATGGTTAATAAAACAGAAACAATTTTACCGGTTGTGAGGAGAAAATGCCGCCAAATGGCATGTTTTTCTGCAGATGTTTGCTTCTGTCTCTTTCTGTTCTATTACAGAGAGAAATTTCAAGGTTAGTTAAATCACAACACATATTGTTGATTATAAAGTTACAATTCATTGTGACTTTTATGAACAGGTTGTGCAAAAATGAAACAATGAAACTAACTGGTGAAAATTGAACACTGGAAGTAGTTTGTGCATATAAAGCCAATGTTCAAATTTTAATCAACTGTATTTTTCTTCAAAATTATATTGTTTAAAATATAGAGTTTCAGTCAGTACACTTACCACGTTGGTCTTGGGCAGCTGGCACAAGTCCAGTCTTAAAACTGTTCTTTTGTCTAACTGATGGCTGTCAGGGTAAGGCATAATTTATCTAAAACTAGCCTGCATCATGCAAAGTCAATATGCAAAATGATATTAATAATATATAAATCTGAATCACAGAGTTTGTATGCATCTTAAATGGGAAAGTAACTGCAGGGGCATTTCATTCAGTGTGAAATATTTACCCCCCTCATGTGTCCCACATTTTTATTTATTAATAGTCTTCTTTGTTGAGCTATTTACTTCTATTAGATAAGAGATCCTGAAGGGCTCCTATGTGGATTTCAGAAGATGGACGGTTCTTCAAAGTGAAAGTCAAATGAATGTTCTTTATTTATTTCAATGAACAATTATTTGTGGATCAAGTCTCTGTGTTATTGATCTGTTTATTTTTTTTTACAAATTGATAGAAGCTGTTTGTTTCTTAATTCATTTTCGACAGAATCCAGATATCATTACAATGTTTTGTACATTTTGTACTTAAATGAACATTGGAGACTTTCAGAGAAATGAAAGAGATAGGAAGCACCAAGTAGATCATTTGAATAAGGATGCACCATTTTCCTCTATAAACAGATGGCACCATTACCTCTTCTATTACACAAACTGACTGGAGAGCCCTGTTGACAGAGACACATTGAAACTTCGTTTATATCAGTTGTAAAGAGCAGTGAATAAGCAAAACTGGTCTATAGTCTTGCAAAATGACAATGAAATTAATATCTTTTAGAATTTGTTTATAGCAACCACTATCAAGATGCTTTTAAAGATCGTTAATTTGCTATATAGTTAATGAAAATGCCTTTTCATTCATCATCGGGGACCTCCACAACCCAGGTCATGCTCCCTTCTCGCTGCCGCCATCAGGAAGAAGGTACAGGAACCTCAGGACCCACACCACCAGATTCAGGTAGAGTTACTACCCCTCAGTCATCAGGCTCTTGAACCAAAGGGGATAACTTCACTTACTCCAACAATGAATTGTTCCCACAACCTTCATCTCATGTTCCCGATATTATTTATTTATTTGTTTATTTATTATTTTTTCTTTTGTATTTGCACAGTTTAATGTATTTTGCACATGTGTTGCTTTAATCCGTGAGTCAGGACCCCAAATTTGGGCCACCAGTACCATCTGGGGGGAATAATTCTTATAGTGATTTTTGGCAAGGTATACATCCCTAGTGCTAGAAAATACATGATAGCATTGCAGTGGTGGTAGCTGGCATGATAACCTCTATGCTATAAGAACCATGATCCCATGGTGCTGTGCCTATGATAAGATGAATTATGCCAGGTACCTGTCCCCTTACTCTGCTCAGATGATGAACCTCCCAGAGAAGAATCCTTCTGTGTATGAATCCTTCAAGACAGGCCAATTCTCAGTGCAGCTGTCAAGTAACAACCCCTTTGGGCAGATCCCTGTGGACCAGGCTATTGAAGACACACAGACTCCTGGAGGCACATCACGGTTCAGCCTGAATGCTGGAGCTATCAAGCGTTACTACATAACAACTGAGCACCACAGTGCATTCCTGGGACAGTTAAGGGAGATGGTGCAAGGCAAAAAATCAGAGCTTTGCCATGCGGAGCTACAGCAGCCAAGAATCCAGAAAGATGAGGAAGCAGTTTCAGCAGTGGTTCGCCTCATACATGAATGGGTCAACCCATTTGCAGAGAAGTGGGACCTCATTAGCATCTCTACGGCAAAGGCAGCCCCCAAGGACATTGCCTCCGACCTGATGAAGGCAAATGAGATTGGTGAGCAATGCTATGCAACCTTCAAGAATGAGAGACTAGAGGAAGACCCACCAGCAAAGAAACTCCACGACCCAATGAAAACCAACAAGCTGAAAACATTCAGTGATATGTGTAAGAAGAGAGAAGTGAAATCAAATGGAAGGGCGATCACCTTGAAAGCAGACAGGTCTTTGTTTGGACACATCATAGTGATGGCAAAAGGGCACAGTCTACGTATGGAGGATATCCTTTTCATCCCCTTGGACCATTGCCCTGGGCCTTGTCCACACCAGAAGGATTGCTGAGAAAGACAAATAAAGCTACTTTAGCCACAACCTTGCAGAAAAATACAGCAGTAGAAGAGCAACTCCCAGGAAACTCTGCTACAGTGCTTGATGGAATGAACTTGGTCCAAAGAGTGAAAGGTGATCAAGTTACTTTCAGAGATGTTGCCACAATTCTGGGTATGGCTGTGAGGGAAGGGAGTCAGAGTAGCAGAATAGATGTTGTGTTCGACACATACAAGGAGAACTCTATCAAGAATAGTGAAAGATCTCTATGGGGTGAAGAGACTGGTCATGAGTTGCAAGGTATCACAGGCACACAGATGGTATGGCAGTGGAGGAGCTTCCTGACCAAAGTCAGTAACAAATATAGTCTCATTAGCCTCATAGTCCATGAATGGAGGAAGGTGGAGTAAAGCTACAGGAGAAGATTCTGTATACAACTGTGAATGACAAATGTTACAGAATCACATCTCAAGACAGTGAGGAGGTGTCAGCTCTTCAGTGTCTACAAGAAGAAGCAGATGGCCGCCTACTTCTCCACGCTGCCCATGCCACAAGAGAGAAATACCAATCTGTAGCGATCTGCTCAGAAGACACAGATGTCTTTATCAAGTCTTCAGCATTTTGTGACAAGATTGAGGCCCTATTGTACCAGAAGTGTGGCACTAGAACCCGTACAAGGCTTGTAGACATCAGGAAGGTTGCTGCCACTGTTGGCATAGAGATTTGTAAGGCTCTCGTCGGGTTGCACACATATACAGGATGTGACACTATAAGTGCTTTTGCAGGCAAAGGGAAGACAAGTGCCCTAAAACTTCTGACCAGTAACAGGGAAACTCAGGACACATTCTGGGAGACCGCTTTGCTGAACATCTACGCTCTGTCCGCCAGAGAAAGCAGGATCTCCCAGTGGCCACACATTTTAATTCCACATCCCATTCCCATTCTGACATGTCTATCCACGGCCTCCTCTACTGTAAAGATGAAGCCACACTCAGGTTGGAGGAACAACACCTTATATTCCGTCTGGGTAGCCTCCAACCTGATGGCATGAACATTGACTTCTCTAACTTCCGCTAAGGCCCCACCTCCCCCTCGTACCCCATCTGTTACTCATTTTTATGCACACATTCTTTCTCTCACTCTCCTTTTTCTCCCTCTATCCCTCTGAATATACCTCTTGCCCATCCTCTGGGTCACCCCCCCCCTGTCTTTCTTCCCGGACCTCCTGTCCCATGATCCTCTCGTATCCCCTTTTGCCTATCACCTGTCCAGCTCTCGGCTCTATCCCTCCCCCTCCTGTCTTCTCTTATCGTTTTGCATCTCCCCCTCCCCCTCCAGCTTTCAAATCCCTTACTCACTCTTCCTTCAGTTAGTCCTGACGAAGGGTCTCGGCCTGAAACGTCGACTGCGCCTCTTCCTATAGATGCTGCTTGGCCTGCTGCGGTACCAGCAACTTTGATGTATGTTACACATTCTTAGAGTTGGGTCAGGAATGGGACCTCTCCCCAGAACTGATGGACAAACTGGAAGCATTTACACATCTTTTGTATGCCCCAAAACCATCAACCACCAAGGTTAATGAGCTCAGGTGTCACCTTTTCTGTGCCAAAAAAGGTGAAATTGAAAGTCATCAACTCCCACCATGCAAGGACTGCTTAACAAGACATGCACAGCGAGCCAACTACCAGGTTGGTATATGGAGAAGATGTTTGGAGAAGGACCCACAAGTACCAAGCCCAGTTGGCAGATGATGGAAGATGGAGAGAGAAGAGGAAGCTGAACAGTTGGTGGTGCACTGGATGGAAGGCCAGCCAACATCCGATGCTGTCCTGAATCTACTGGCCTGAAACTGTACAAAAAATGTTCACTCCCAAGATGTATGTGTGTTGCAGATGGCCTCAGCTGTACTGACATGTGCAGACTGGCAGATTGTGAGAACCAGGCATCCACCTCAGAGAGTGTGGAAAGTTCAGATGAAGACATGGAAGGCTTGGAAAATAATTATGATTATTAATAGGTTATGAAAGTATGGAAAACAAAGTATGGAAAGCAGTCTTTGATTAAATATATTAATTTTACAACCAAATGGGGCCTAGGTGATGGCCGTGTGGAACCCCACATTTGAATTATTGTACTGTAATTCTATATGCTATGACAAAAGCTTAAGATTGTTTTGATTTGATACAACAATATGGCTGGTTTGACCTGTACTCCTGGCTGGAATATTCAATCACAAAAGATGCTACATTCTGCTTCGCATGCAGGCATTCCTTTGTGTGGAGGACATGGGTTCCATTCTGAGTTTACCTTCACTGTCACCGGTTATCGCAACTGGTGGAAAGCTACAACAACTTTCAAAACCCACCATGTAAGTGCAGCTCATAAGTTTGCGATGGAGGCATGGGCTGAATTCAGATTGAGAAAACAAGACGGTTCAAGATTGGGAAATATGCTTGATAAAGGACATGCAAAGATTGTCCAAGAAAATCGTGAGTATATGAGAGCAGTGGTTGAGTCTCTACGCTATACTGCGTGCCAAGGCATTGCCCAGTGAGGACACCGGGAGGATGATGGATTTGGCAATAGGGGAAACTTTGTTGAGTTGCTCGGTGTAATTGGGAAGTTTGATAAGATTGTAACTAAAAAAAATAGAGGACAATCCTGGAAATGCAAAAAACACCCATCACGATATCCAAAATGAAATTATGGGTATTATAGCAGATATGGTCAGACGTCAAATAAGTGCAGAAATCAAGGAGGCTGGATATTTTGCTGTCATAGTGGATGAAAGTAAAGACTTGAGTAAAATGGAGCAAATATCAGTGGTGGTGCAGTATTTGAATAACGAAACAGTGCTTGAAGAATTCTTGCACTTCATTCCAGCAGAAGGGTTGGATGCAGAGTCGCTTCTTAAAAGCATTGAACAGACACTCGCCCAGTGTGTTATTGATAAGAATGCGTGTATAGGTCAGTATAGGTCCTCATGTGAACGGAGTTTCTCTTGCCTCAGACACGTCAAAAACTACTTAAGGAATAGCAGCGGCGATGCTCGGAACAGCAACTTGGCCCTGTTGGCCATAAACAGCCGGAGGACCAAGGCACTTGACATCCAGAAAATCATTGATGCTTTCACCACCAATTACAACGACAGATGGATTGTGCTTCTCTGAAAACATTAATGGTGAGTGCAGTTGATTTTTAAAAAAAATTTGGGCCTAGACTAATGCTGATTATTATTATTATTTTGTGATGGATACCCCATAGTCCTTATGTTTCCTACAAATCCTAAAATATTACATTTACTGCTATTAAGCCTACTGGTTTTGCTTAGACTTCCAAACGGTGATTCTGTTGATGTTTGTTTAAATTCAATAGCCGAATTAATTGAGGTATTGAATGGTCAGAGTATGATTTGTCCAACTCCTGGTAAAGCCTTGCATCTGTTGTTTGCCTTATTTGACTTTAATAACGGTGTATCTTTTGGCATTGCTGTCTATGTAATGCGAATAGCAGTGGGTTCGTGTTGTGTTTTTCAGTTGAAAAGCACGCATTTGACGCTAATTGCAGGTTGGTGTGTGATTCATGTTGTCCGCTGTTGCTCGGATGCTCTGTTTGTTTTTTTTGTTTATACTCCGTGTAGCCCAGGTTGTCTCCGATGCCGTTGACACTGAAACAGTTCACTTCTATATTAGATCTATCAATTGCTGTTGCTTGTGAATCAACAGAGGCATTTATAGTAGGCACATAATGCTTGAAACTGACTTTTTAACGCCTTGTGTCTGGCCTTGCGAATACATATTACCATACAATACATCCCTCAGCACCATCACTGAATCATTTTGCCCCGCCGTAGCACCAGCAAGAAAAAATCTCTGGCACCGCCACTGCTTTTAATGGCTCCAGGCCTGTACTCACTGGAGTTTAGAAGAATGTGGAAGGGAGATCTCACTGAAACCTACTGAATATTGAAATACCTAGATAGTATGGATGTAGAGAGGATGCTTCCTATAGTGAGGAATCTAGGACTAAGGGGCACTCACAACACGCTGGAGGAACTCAGCAGTGCGGGCAGCATCCGTGGAAACGATCAGTCAACGTTTTGGTTCGGAACCCTTTGTCAGGACTGAAGAGGGAAGGAGCAGAGGCCCTATAGAGAAGGTGGGGGGAGGGTGGGAATGTATTCTGTGTTTAGGACTAAGGGGCATAGCCTCAGAATAGAAGGATGTCTCTTTAGGGAATGATGAAGAAGAATTTCCTTAGCTATAGGCCGGTGAATCTGTGGAATTAATTGACACAGACAGCTGTGGAGGCCAAGTCATTGGGTATATTTAAAGCAGAGGTTGATAGATTCTTGACTGGTAAGGGTGTCAAAGGTTATGGGGAGAAGGCATGAAAATGGGGTTGAAAGGGATAATAAATCAACCATGATGAAATGATGGAGCAGAATCAATGGGCCAGATGGCCTAGTTCTGCTGCTGTACCTTATGGTCTTACATGCTATAAATGGAATAGGCATTAAAACATTAATATATCATAGGACTAAGGTATTTGAACTATTAAATTGCAAATGCCAACTGGGAATCTCTGGCTTAAATTTATGCACAGGATCAAGGCAAGTTTTATCCAGAATAGTAATGTCAAGTCTGATGGGCTGCCAGTGATTTGTCATGTATTATCATTGCATTAGAGATATATAACACTCAACGTATTTGAATTCTGGTGAAGACTCCACATAATCTGCCTTGCACATATGCTTGCACTCAGATTGAATAAATGCTCATTAGATCAATGATTCCATTTTCTCTCTCTCTCTCTCTCTCTCTCACTCTCTCTCCAGAGTTCCCGTTTAAGATAAGGCTGGTGAAACACAGTCACGACTTGCTGGCAACCAACAAAACTGTTAGCTATTTTATTGATCACAATTTTTCTTGAAAACAATCTCTGCTATAGCCTGTAACTTCCCTTTCGGTGTTGAGGTTTTGAACCGTCTGTACAACTTTTCATTTTTGCCATGTGAACTGAAATCTCAAAGGTGCAAGGTGTGTACACGCTGATTTGAGGCGTCAGGCTCCAGGGAGGAAAGCGGGAAATGAGCCAATGTTTGGCCATTTCCGGAGCGGACTTGGAGACAATTTGAAGATGCAGACTGAGGCAAAGCAGAGACGAAGCAGTGGGGCCTGGGCTTGAGAACACATTGAAACAGTTAGCACATGTAATGTCCTGGTTCATATTTTTACTGTTATGCTTTATATATTTCATTTGGCAGTTCTGTAAGAGCAGTCTGTTCTGTTTCCGCTTGTTTGGGTTATTGTTGCAGATAAGGGGTGGGGAGAAATGTGTGCCATCCAATTAGGATGGTAGAGCTGAGGGGAGGTTTCTCTGGTGAGGGACACTAAGGTTAGGCTTGGGGCTTTTGTTCAGTAGGAGAGGAAGAGAGAAGATGTTGGGGAGAACCAGTTGTAGGATACGACCCAGTGGGAGACCCATTTATTCGAGATGGATTGCGAGCGATGTTCGGAAGGTGGTGTGTGCTTTCACGCCGACCGAGGGCCCAGCGCGTGAGTGACAAATAAGTTCAAGATGAACTCCAACTTGTGCATATTGTTTAATTAAAATGGGCCCTTTTCTTTTTGTTTTTTTTCTTTACTAACCTTTTAGTTAAGATTCATAAATATAATTCCTTTAATCACATGCAGTGTGCTGCCTGTTATTTTGTGGCACTAATTTGTAACAGGGTAGCAAATTACACAGCATCCACACACACCGGGGTTTGGGTGGGAGAGCTGTCTCTATCTCATAAGTTTGGTGGGACCGGAGAGGTTCCCTAGACTTACACAGCCAAGGAAACCAGAGGGTTTCACACATATAATTACCATAGCAGTAAGCATACAGTCATGCAAAACAATAATATAGTCCAAGTCTCTTAGTATCATGTCCTTTAGATTGGTGGTGCATGGGATATTGTCAGCAGGAACAAGCCTGCAGTAGTCTGATCGTCAATCACTAGTGCAGCCGGAGATGCATGCCACCCACCTTGTTTTCCAATGAGCAATCACTGGCATGCAACATTAATGGGAGGGGCCCCCAACCCAGCGTGGACGTACGCCATGCCACTCTGCCTCTGGCATCTTCTCCCCCTAGGCGGTTGCAACAGGCAATCCTGAGGCATGAGGGCTTGGTCCCCGCTACAGTTGAGGCTACATACTTCCTTGCCATGGGTCTCACCAATGAACTAATGAATTGGACTTGCAATATTCTATATTTCCAAGAAAAACTTCCAAGACACTGTTTGTTATACCGTGGAATGTCTCCATGTATTAACTCCAATGACATCTTCCTGTAGCAGGTGGCAACACGGTCCACAGCAACAAGTCCAATTCCTCCACTATCGAGCAACTCGCTGATGGGGTAAACCTGCTATACATGATGTTCTTAATATGCAGCAGTGTCTTGTGTTCATAAAAAAAAAATTAGGACAAACAATTACACTTTTAGTTAAACACAGAGAGGCTGCTGTGACCATGCACAACATCATCTTACTGAAAGAACAATGATAGCTTCTGGCTTAACAACAGACTAATGGAAATTAAATGTAGGGAGTTTGTGAGGAAGGATAAGCAGATGATTGAGCAAAGTTGCCCTCAGTCAGATGGTTTGAGATGTGTCTATTTTAATGCAAGGAGTATCAGAAACATGGCGGATGAACTTAGAGTGTGGATCAATACATGGAACTATGATGTAGTGGCCATTACAGAGACTTGGATGACTCAGGGGCAGGAATGGCTGCTGAGTGTGCCGGGCTTCATATGTTTCAAAAGGGACAGGGAGGGAGGCAAAAGAGGTGGGGGAGTGGGATTGCTAATCAGGGATAGTATCATGGCTGCAGAAAATGAGGAAGTCATGGAGGGATTGTCTACTGAGTCATTATGGGTGGAAGTCAGAAACAGGAAGGGGGCAATAACTCTACTGGGTGTTTTATAGACCCCCCCAATAGTAACAGAAACATTGAGGTGCAGATACGGAGGCAGATTATGGAACAGTGCAATAATAGTATGGTTGTTGTGATGAATGATTTTAACTTTCCTAATATTGACTGGAATCTCCTTAGAGCAAGGGATTTAGATGGGGTGGAGTTTGTTAGGTTTGTTCAGGAAGATTTCCTGACACAATATGTAGATATGACAACTAGAGGAGAGGCGTACTTAATCTGGTATTGGGAAATGAACCTGGTCAGGTGTCAGATCTCTCAGTGGGAGAGCATTTTGGAGGTAGTGATCGCAAATCTATCTCGTTCACCATAGCACTGGAGAGGGATAGGAGCAGACAATTGGGGAAAACATTTAATTGGGGTAGGGGAAAATATGATGCTATTAGGCAGGAACTTGGAAACATAAATTGGAAACAGATGTTCTTAGGGAAATGCATGGCAGAAATATGGCAAATATTCCCTTGTGTTCTGCATTGGTATGTTCCATTGAGGCAGGGAAAGAATGGTAGGGTAAAAGAACCATGGTGTACAAAGGATATAGAAAATCTCGTTAAAAGTAGAAAAGCTTACGAAAAGTTCAAGAAACTAGATACTGTTAGAACTCTAGAAAATTACAAGGCTGCCAGGAAGGAGCTCAAGAATGAAATTAGGAGAGCTAGAAGGGGCCATGAGAAGGCCCTGGCGAGCAGGATTAAGGAAACCCCCAAGGCATTCTACAAGTATGTGAAGATCAGGCGGATGAGCCGTATGAGAATAGGACCAAACTGGTGCAATTGCGTAAACATGCACATGGAGCCAGAGGAGGTAGCGGAGGTACTTAATGACTACTTTGCTTCAGTATTTGCCGGTAAAAAGGACGTAGGCAATTGTGGGGATGACTTACAGCAGACTGAAATGCTTGAATGTATATAGACATTAAGAAAGAGGATGTGCTGGAGCTGTTGAAAGGTAGTAAATTGGATAAGTTGCCAGGACCGGACATGATATACCCCAGGCTATTGTGGGAAGTGAGGGAGGAAATTCCTGAGCCTCAGGTGATGATCTTTGCATCATCAATAGGGACAGGAGAAGTACCAGAGGATTGGAAGTTTGCAAATGTTGTTCAAGAAAGGGAGTAGAAATAATCCCTCCAGTAGAGATAATTCAGTGGTGGGCAAGTTCTTGGAGAAGATCCTAAGAGGCAGGATTTATGAGCATTTGGAGAGACATAACCTGATTAGGGATAGTCAGCATGGTTTTCTCAAGGGCAGGTCATGCCTTACGAGCCTAATTGAATTCTTTGAGGAGATAACTAAACACATTGATGAAGGTAGAGCAGTGGATGTAGTGTATATGGATTTCAGTAAGGCACTTGAAAGGGTTCTGCATGCAAGGCTCATTGAGAATGTAATGAGGCATGGGATCCAGGGAGACCTTGCTTTGTGGATCCAGAACTGGCTTGCCCACAGAAGGCAAAGAGTGGTTGCAGGTGTTTTGTACTCTGCATGGAGGACGGTGACCAATGGTATTCTGCAGGGATCTATTCGGGGACCCCTCCTCTTTGTGATTTTTATAATTGACCTGGTTGAGGAAGTAGAGGGGTGGGTTAGTAAGTTTGCTGATGATACAAAAGTTGGGGATGTTGTGGATATTCTGGAGGGTTGTCAGAGGTTACAGCAGGACATCCATAGGATGCAGAGCTGGGTTGAGAAGTGGCAGATGGAGTTCGACCCAGATAAGTGTGAAGTGGTTCATTTTGGTAGATCAAATCTGAAGTCAGAATATAATACTAATATTAATGGGTGAAAATTAATGATGTTAATATTTCAATGCTAGCAGTATTGCGGGGAAGGCAGACGAGTTGAGGGCGTGGATTGACACGTGGAATTATGACGTTATAGCAATTAGTGAAACTTGGCTACAGGAGGGGCAGGACTGGCAGCTTAATATTCCAGGGTTCCGATGTTTCAGATGTGATAGAGGCAGAGGAATGAAAGGTGAGGGGGTAGCATTGCTTGTCAGGGAAAATGTTACAGCAGTGCTCAGGCAGGACAGATTATGGGTGGAGCTGAGAAACAGGAAAGGTATGGCCACATTAGTGGGATTGTATTACAGACCACCCAATAGTCAGCGAGAATTGGAGGAGCAAATCTGCAGAGAGATAGTAGGTAACTGCAGGAAACATAAAGTTGTGGTGGGAGGGGATTTTAATTTTCCACATATTGATTGGGACTCCCTTACTGTTAGGGGTCTAGATGGTTTACAGTTTGTAAAATGTGTTCAGGAAAGTTTTCTAAATCAATATATAGAGGTACCAACTAGAGGGGATGCAATATTGGATCTCCTGTTAGGAAACAAGTTAGGACAAGTCATGGAAGTGTGGGTAGGGGAGCACTTTGGTTCCAGTGATCATAACACCATTAGTTTCAACTTGATCATGGACAAGGATAGATCTGGTCCTAGGGTTGAGGTTCTGAACTGGAAGAAGGCCAAATTTGAAGAAATGAGAAAGGATCTTAAAAGCGTGGATTGGGACAGGTTGTTCTCTGCCCAGGATGTGATCGGTAAGTGGGAAGCCTTCAAAGAAGAAATTTTGAGAGTGCAGAGCTTGTATGTTCCTGTCAGGATTAAAGGCAAAGTGAATAGGAAAAAGGAACCTTGGTTCTCAAGGGATATTGCAACCCTGATATAGAAGAAGAGATGACATGTATAGGAAACAAGGAGTAAATAAGGTGCTTGAGGAGTACAAAAAGTGCAAGAAAATACTTAAGAAGGAAATCGGGAGGGCTAACAAAAGACATGAGGTTGCCTTGGCAGTCAAAGTGAAGGATAATCCAAAGAGCTTTTACAGGTATATTAAGAGTAAAAGGATTGTAAGGGATAAAATTGGTCCTCTTGAAGATCAGAGTGGTCGGCTATGTGTGGAACCAGAAGAAATGGGGGAGATCTTAAATGGGTTTTTTGCGTCTGTATTTACTGAGGAAACTGGCATGAAGTTATGGAATTAAGGGAAACAAGTAGTGAGATCATGGAAACTGTAAAGATCGAAAAGGAGGAGGTGCTTGCTGTCTTGAGGAAAATTAAAGCGGATACCAGTGGTATTCCGCAGGGATCAGTGTTGGGGCCGCTTCTTTTTACATTGTACATCAACGATTTAGATTATGGAATAGATGGCTTTGTGGCTAAGTTTGCTGACGATACGAAGATAGGTGGAGGGGCCAGTAGTGCTGAGGAAACGGAGAGTCTGCAGAGAGACTTGGATAGGTTGGAAGAATGGGCAGAGAAGTGGCAAATGAAGTACAATGTTGGAAAGTGTATGGTTATGCACTTTGGCAGAAAAAATAAACGGGCAGACTATTATTTAAATGGGGAAAGAATTCAAAGTTCTGAGATGCAACGGGACTTGGGAATCCTCGTACAGGATTCCCTTAAAGTTAACCTCCAGGTTGAGTCAGTAGTGAAGAAGGCGGATGCAATGTTGGCATTCATTTCTAGAGGAATAGAGTATAGGAGCAGGGATGTGATGTTGAGGCTCTATAAGGCGCTGGTGAGACCTCACTTGGAGTACTGTGGGCAGTTTTGGTCTCCTTATTTAAGAAAGGATGTGCTGACGTTGGAGAGGGTACAGAGAAGATTCACTAGAATGATTCCGGGAATGAGAGGGTTAACATATGAGGAACGTTTGTCCGCTCTTGGACTGTATTCCTTGGAGTTTAGAAGAATGAGGGGAGA
This sequence comes from Mobula hypostoma, assembly GCF_963921235.1. NCBI lineage: Eukaryota > Metazoa > Chordata > Chondrichthyes > Myliobatiformes > Myliobatidae > Mobula > Mobula hypostoma. Next base: position 22,505,335 of record NC_086105.1, on the reverse strand, counting down.
CCTCATAGAAACATTTCGAATGTTAAAAGGCATGGACAGAGTGGATGTGGCAAAATTGTTTCCCATGATGGGGGAGTCTAGTACGAGAGGGCATGATTTCAGGATTGAAGGGCGCCCTTTCAGAACAGAAATGCGAAGAAGTTTTTTTAGTCAGAGGGTGGTGAATCTATGGAATTTATTGCCACAGGCAGCAGTGGAGGCCAAGTCATTGGGTGTATTTAAGGCAGAGATTGATAGGTATCTGAGTAGCCAGGGCATCAAAGGTTATGGTGAGAAGGAGGGGCAGTGGGACTAAATAGGATAAAATGGATCAGCTCATGATAAAATGGCGGAGCAGACTCGATGGGCCGAATAGCCTACTTCTGCTCCTTTGTCTTATGGTCTTATGGTCTTATGGTCTTTCAAGAGACTCCTAGATAGGTACATGGAGCTTAGTAAAATAGAGGGCTATGCAGTAGGGAGATTCTAAGCAGATACTAGAGTAGGTTACATAGTTGGCACAATATTGTGGGCTGAAGGGCCTGTAATGTGCTGTAGATTTCTATGATTCTATGATTTGATTCTATGAAAGAAATTTAGCCCCAGGATTCTGTGCATTGGGTGGTGGAGGGGTATGTAGGATCGGAAATCAGAATCAGGTTTATTGTCACCAGCATGTGATGTGAAATATGTTAGTTTAGCAACAGCAGTACAATGCAATACATAATCTAGCAGAGAGAGAGAGAGAGAGAGAGAGAGAGAGAAAATAAATAAATAAAATAAAATAAGTAAGTACCGTAAATCAATTACGGTATACATATATTGAATAGATTTTTAAAAACGTGCAAAAACAGAAATACTGTTTATTAAAAAAAGTGAGGTAGTATCCAAAGATTCAATACCCATTTAGGAATCGGATGCCAGAAGGCAAGAAGCTGTTCCTGAATCGCTGAGTGTGTGCCTTCAGGTTTCTGTATCTCCTACTGATGGTAACATTGAGAAAAGGGCATGCCCTGGGTGCTGGAGGTCCTTAATAATGGACGCTGCCTTTCTGAGACACCGCTCCCTAAAGATGTCCTTGGTACTTTGCAGGCTAGTGCCCAAGATAGAGCTGACTAGATTTATAACCCTCTGCAGCGTCTTTCAGTCCTGTGCAGTAGCCCCTCCATTCCAGACAGTGATGCAGTCTGTCAGAATGCTCTCCATGCTACAACTATAGAAGTTTTTGAGTGTATTTGTTGACATGCCAAATCGCTTCAAACTCTTAATAAAGTATAGCCACTATCTTGCCTTCTTTATGACTACATCAATATGTTGGGACCAGGTTAGATACTCAGAGATCTTGACACCCAGGAACTTGAAGCTGCTCACTCTCTCCACTTCTGATCCCTCTATGATGATTGGTATGTGTTCCTTCAATCTTACCCTTCCTGAAGTCAACAATCAGATCTGTTTTTCTTATTGACGTTGAGTCCCAGGTTGTTGCTGCAGCACCATTCTACTGGTTGGCATATCTCACTCTGTACGCCCTCTCATCACCACCTGAGATTCTACCAACAATGGTTGTATCATCAGCAAATATGTAGATGGTATTTGAGCTATGCCTAGCCACACAGTAATGTGTTTACAGACAGTAGAGCAGTGGGCTAAGCACACACCCCTGAGGTGCGCCAGTGCTGATCGTCAGTGAAGAGGATATGTTATTACCAATCCGCACAGACTGTGGTCTTCCAGTTAGGAAGCTGAGGATCCAGTTACAGAGTATGTACAGAGGCCCAGGATCTGCAACTACTCAATCAGGATTGTGGGAATGATGGTATTAAATGCTGAGCTATTGTCGATGAACAGCATCCTGACGTAGGTGTTTGTGTTGTCTAGGTGGTCTAAACCTGTGTGAAGACCCATGGAGATTGTGTCTTCCGTTGACCTGTTGTGACGATAGGCAAACTGCAATGGGTCCAAGTCCTTGCTGAGGCAGGAGTTCAGTCTAGTCATAACCAACCTCTCAAAGCACTTCATCACTGTTGATGTGAGTGCTACTGGGTGATAGTCATTAAGGCAGCCCACGTTATTCTTCTTTGGCACTGGTGTAATTGTTGCCTTTTTGAAACAAGTGGGAACTTCTGCCTGTAGCAGTGAGAGGTTGAAAATATCCTTGAATACTCCCGCTAGTTGGCTGGCACAGGTTTTCAGAGCCTGACCAGGTTCTCCATCGGGACCTTCTGCCTTGTGAGGGTTCACTCTCTTTAAAGACAGTCTAACATTGGCCTCTGAGACAGAGATCACAGGGTCATCAAGTGCAGCAGGGATCTTCACAGCTGCAGTTGCGTTCTCCCTTTCAATGTGTGCATAGAAGGTGTTGAGTTCATCCAGTGAAGCATCGCTGACATTCATACTATTGGGTTTTGCTTTGTAGGAGGTAATGTCTTGCAGTCCCTGACAGAGTTGCCGTGCATCTGATATTGCCTCCAACCTCATTCGAAATTGTCCCTTCGCCCTTGAAATAGCCCTCCGCAAATCATACCTGGTTTTCTGATACAGGCTGGGTTGCCAGACTTAAATGCCAGAGATATAGCCTTCAGCAGACGACGTACCTCCTGGTTCATCCACGGCTTTTGGTTTGGGAATGTACAGTAAGACTTTGTAGGCACACACACATCCACACAGGTTTTAATGAAGTCGGTAACAACTGCAGCATACTCATCCAGATTCAAAGGTGAATTCCTGAATACAGTTCAGTCCACCAATTCAAAGCAGTCCTGTAGGTGTTCCTGTGCTTCTTTTGTCCATACCTCCTTGATCCTCACTACTGGTGCTGCAGTCTTCAGTCTTTGCCTATACTCGGAGTAGAAGTATAGCCAGGTGATCAGACTTCCTGAAGTGAGGGCACGGTAGGCATTCTTGATGGTGGTGTAACAGTGGTCCAGTGTGTTGTTTCCTCCGGCATTGCAAGTGATCTGTTGATGGTAATTGCTTAGTGATTTTTTTCAGACTGGCCTTGTTAAAATCTCCCAAAACGATAGTGAGGGCTTTAGGGTGCATTGTTTTGTACATGTTAAACCCATCGCCCAGATCATCTAAAGCCTGCTTGACATTGGCCTGAGGTGGAATGTAAACCGCTACCAGAATGACCTTAGAGAACTTCCGTGGTAAGTAAAAAGGATGACACTTTATTGCTAGATATTCCAGGTCTGGTGAGCAGAATTGGGACAGCACTGATATATTTGTGCACCAAGAAGAGTTGATCATGAGGAGTCACATTATGTTTATTTGTGCTAGCTGACTGAATATCTGTGAATATATGCTTGTTATAGCTATCATGAAATTAATACATTATTCATGACGATTTCAAATTTTGTGTCTATGTGACAAAGAAAAAACTTGACATTTGGAAAGGTACAGCAGGGGAACAGGCTATTTGGCTCATTGAATCAGCACTGCCAATTGATTCAAGTTACACAATTTTCCTTTACACATGTAAGGCTCAGGGTTGGTAAGGACTAAGCATGCCTTGAGAGACTTTTACATGGCATGATAGGTCTCCTTCATTGTAAGGGGTCAGTTAAGCCATGGAATCCACCAGGTAGTCATTTGTCAGATAAAACTTATCCCTTATACTGGCTCTCCTCCAATCAGCTATACCTCACAAACCTGATAATGATTCTGACCATCAACCATCATTAAATTGTAATTTCATCTTTTAGCCCTTTCCATTGTTGACGAAGTGCTCATTATTAGATTAGATTAGATTATGAGGACATGCAGTCCTCTTTTATTGTCATTTAGTAATGCATGCATTAAGAAATGATACAATGTTTTTCCAGAATGATATCACGGAAACACATGACAAACCGACTTAGAAACTAACAAAAACCACATAATTATAACATATAGTTACAACAGTGCAAAGCAATACCATAATTTGATAAGAACAGACTATGGCACGGTAAAAGTCTCAAAGTCTCTCGAAAGTCCCATCATCTCACGCAGACGATAAACCTCCAGCACCGCCAACATGCCAATGCAGCATCCTGGAAGCAGCCGACCACAGTCCGACTCTGATTCCGCACGAAAACTCCAAGCCTCCGACCAGCTCTCCGACACCGAACACCGAGCACCATCTCTGCCGAGCGCTTCGACCCCGGCCCCGGCAACAGGCAATAGGCAAAGCCGAGGATTTGGGGCCTTCGTCTCCAGAGATTCTCGATCGCACAGTAGCAGCGGCAGCGAAGCAGGCATTTCAGAAGTTACTCCAGGTGTTCCTCCGTGCTTTTCACGGCTGTCTCCATCAAATCCGGATTGTGCACGGCCCCCTAGTTACACATACGATATTCATTTGGAACGGCCGCGCGTGCTGCGTCGTGCTGCCATCTTCTTCTCCCTCCAATTTACCTACTCATCCAAAGCCTCTTGTCCTCAAACCCCAAGATCACCAATTTTCATTGTCATGATCCTACACAGGCCAGTGAGCTCTTTAAATCTGTAAGACCTTCAAAAAGATATCATTTGTTAACCTCCCACTCACCACCAGCTAACTTCTAATTTCCTGGTGCTGAAGAATTTTTAAGTAATTGTACTTTTGACAAGAGTTTTATATTCAAGCTTCTTTCATTAATCTTCTATGTTTTACTCCATGCTCTTCCCTTTCTACAAAAACTGGTCATGGATGGGATCGATACGTCAAACTGCGGATTGCCTCAAGATAATGAAAGATGGTAATTGGACAAGCATATTTTGCACTTCCAAAGTAATAGCAATGATTTTGATTTGAGTGACAGCAACACTGAAAATATGAATCACAGTGTTGTAGGAGATGGACAGGTAAGTGCAATGCATGGAATAAACTAAAATAAAGGAAACTATTGTGGGAAGGTTATAATTTGAATAAAATATCACAACACCTATTTGCAATAATAATACTTTATTTATAGAGTACTTTTCACATAAGCAACGTAGTTCAAAGTGCTTTACAATAGGATAAAGAGCAAGCATAAAAACAAAAGACAAAATGTTGTTAGTTATAAGCAAGCTTAAATAAATAGATCTGAGCTAGTGTTTACAAGCGTTAATTGAGTCTGCATCCCTTATAGTTTTAGGCATCGAGTTCCACAGTTTAGGAGTGTAGTTCAAAATAGCCGACCTGCCAATTTTCTTTTAAGAGAGAACGTTTAAATTTAAGTATAAGAGACTGGAGGAAAAAGACCAGAGAGATGCTTTATCTTAATTGGCCACTTAGAAAGTATTTCCACATGAACTCCAGAGGACCATAAGACATAGTAGCAGAATCAGGCCATGCGGCCCATCGAGCCTACTGTGACATTCCATCATGGCTGATTTACTTTGTCTCTCAAAGCCGATTTTCTGCCTTCTTCCTGTAACCTTCGATGTCCCAATTAATCAAGAGACCAACAATCCCTGCTTTAAATACAGCCTACTTCTTCAACTCTACCTGCCCCTCCGTCTATCTTTGTATCACCTGCAAACATGGCCACAAAGCCATTGGTGCTTCCATCCACACTGCTGTCCCAGCACCGTCCCCTGTGGAACACCACCAGTCACCAGAAGACAACCAGAATAGGCCTCCTTTATTCCAACTCTTTGCCTCTTGCCAGTCTGCCATGCTATCCATACTAGTATCTTAGAAACATAGAAACAGAGAAAACCTACAGCATAATACAGGCCCTTCAGCCCACAAAGTTGTGCTGAACATGTCCCTACCTTAGAAATTACTAGGCTTACCTATAGACCTCTATTTTACTAAGCTCCATATATCTATCTAAAAGTCTCTTAAAAGACCGTATCATATCCACCTCCACCACCGTTGCTGGCAGCCCATTTCACGCACCCACCACTCTCTGAGTAAAAAAACTTACCCATGACATCTCCTCTGTACCTACTCCCCAGCACCTTAAACCTGTGTCCTCTTGTGGCAACCATTTCCGCCTTGGGAAAAGCCTCTGACTATCCACACGGTCAATGCCTCTCATCATCTTATACACCTCTATCAGGTCACCTCTCATCCTCCGTCGCTCCAAGGAGAAAAGGCCGAGTTCACTCAACCTATTCTCATAAGGCATGCTTCCCAATCCAGGCAACATCCTTGTAAATCTCCACTGCACCCTTTCTATGGTTTCCACATCCTTCCTGTAGTGTGGCGACCAGAACTGAGCACAGTACTCCAAGTGCGGTCTGACCAGGGTCCCATATAGCTGCAACATTACCTCTCGGCTCCTAAATTCAATTCCACGATTGATGAAGACCAATACACCATACGCCTTCTTAACCACAGAGTCAACCTGCACAGCTGCTTTGAGCATCCTATGGATTCAGACCCCAAGATCCCTCTGGTCCTCCACACTACCAAGAATCTTATCATTAATACTATATTCCGCCATCATATTTGACCTACCAAAATGAACCACATCACACTTATTTGGGTTGAACTCCATCTGTCACTTCTCAGCCCAGTTTTGCATCCTATCAATGTCCTGCTGTAACCTCTGATAGCCCTCCACACTATCCACAACACCTCCAACCTTTGTGTCATCAGCAAACTTACTAACCCATCCCTCCACTTCCTCATCCAGGTCATTTATAAAAATCACGAAGAGTAAGGGTCCCAGAAGAGATTCCTGAAGCACACCACTGGTGACCCACCTCCATACAGAATACGACCTGTCTACAACCAGTCTTTTCCTTCTGTGGGCAAGCCAGTTCTGAATCCACAAAACAATGTCCCCTTGGATCCCATGCCTCTTTACTTTCTCAATAAGCCTTGCATGGGGTACGTTATCAAATGCCATGCTGAAATCCATATACACTACATCTGCTGCTCTTCCTTCATCAATGTGTTTAGTCACATACTCAAAAAATTTAATCAGGCTCGTAAGGCACGACCTGCCCTTGACAAAGCCACGCTGACTGCTCCTAATCATATTATACCTCTCCAAATGTTCATAAATCCTGCCTCTCAGGATCTTCTCCATCAATTTACCAACCTCTGAAGTAAGACTCACTGGTCTATAATTTCCTGGGCTATCTCTACTCCCTTTCTTGAATAAGGGAACAACATTCGCAACCCTCCAATCCTTCGGAACCTCTCCTGTCCCCATTGATGATGCAAAGATCATCGCCAGAGGCTCAGCAATCTCCTCCCTCACCTCCCACAGTAGCCTGGGGTACATCTCATCCGGGTCCGGCGACTTATGGAACTTGATGCCTTCCAAAAGCTCCAGCACATCCTCTTTCTTAATATCAGCATGCTCAAGCTTTTCAGTCCGCTGCAAGTCATCACTACATCGAGATCCTTTTCCATAGTGAATACTGAGGTAAAGTGTTCATTAAGTACCTCTGCTATTTCCTCCGGTTCCATACACACTTTCCTACAGTCACATTTGATAGGTCCTATTCTTTCACGTCTTATCCTCTTGCTCTTCACATACTTGTAGAATGCCTCTTGTATCTTTCCTGTAATACCACGGGCTCTTACCTTGTTAAGCTGCCTCATGTGTAGCACCTTGTCAAAGGCTTTCAGAAAATCCAAGTAAATATCATCCACTGATTCTCTTTGCCTATCATGCATGTTACTTCCTGAAAGAATTCCTACAGATTTGTCAGACAAGATTTCCCCTCAAGGAAACCAGGCTGACTTTGGTCTATTTTATCATGTGCCTCCAAGTACCCTGAAACCGCATTCTTAATAATGGACTCCAACATCTTCCCAATCAGTGAGGTCAGGCTAACTGTTCTATAATTTCCTTTCTCTGCTTCCCTCTGTTCCTAAAGAGCAGAGTGATATTTGCAATACTCTAGTCCTCTGAAACCATTCCAAAATCTAGTGATTCTTGATTTTGCACTACTACTGCCCCCACAATCTCTTCAGCTACCTCTTTCAAAAATCTGGTGGGTAATCCCTTCTGGTCCAGGTGATTTATCGAACTTCAGAACTTTCAGCTTCCCAAGCACTTTCTCCTTAGTAATAGTAACTACGCTCACTTCTGTCCCCTGATACTCTCTAATTTCTAGCATACATCTGGTATCTTTTACAGTGAAGACGGACTCAAAATACATATTTAGTTCATCTGCCATTTCTTTGTTCCCTATTACTATCTCTCTATCATCATTTTCCAGCAATCTGATACTCTTTATATGTCTGAAAAAACTTTTGGTATCCTCTTTCATATTATTGTTTAGCTTACCTTCATATTTCACCTTTTCTCTCATCATGGACTTCTTAGTTGTTTTCTGTTGTTTTTTAAAAGCTTCCCAATCTTCTAATTTAACATTAATTTTTGCTATATTATGTGCCCTCTCTTTTGCTTTTATGCTGCCTTTGACTTCCTTTGCCAGCCACAATTGCCTCATCGTCCCTTTAGAATACTTCTTTATATTTGGGATTTATCTATCCTGCACCTCCTAAATTGCCCACAGAAGCTCCAGCCTTTGCTGTTCTGCTGATATCTCTGTCTGTGTCCCCTGCCAATCAGCTTTGGCCAGCTCCTCTCACATGCCTCTGTGATTCCCTTTACTCCACTGTAATACTGATACATCTGACTTCATCTTCTCTCTCTCAAATAGCAGGGTGAATTCTACCATATTATGATCACTGCTTCCCAAGGGTTCCTTACCATAAGCTCCCTAATCAAATCTGGTTCATTACATAATACCCAATCCAGAAGTGCCTTGCCCCTAGTGGGCTCAAGCACAAGCTGCTCTAAAAACCCATCTCATAGGCATTGCACAATTCCCTCCCTTGGGATGTAGCACCAACCTGACTTTCCCAATCTACCAGTATATTGAAATCCCCCATGACTATCATAACATTACCCTTATTACAGCCTGTTCTATTTCCCATTGTAATCTATATTCCACATTCTGCCTGCTGTTCAGAGGCCTGTACATAACTCTCAACAAGGTCTTTTTATCCTTGCCGCTTCCTAACTCCGCCAACAAGGACTCTACATCTTCCATTCTTATGTCACCTTTTTCTAAGGATTTAATTTCATTTTTTATCAACATAGCCACCCCACTCCCCTTCTGCCTACCTGCCTGTCCCTTCGAGACAATTTGTATTCTTGAATGTTAAGCTCCCAACTATGATCCTCTTTCAGCCATGAATCAGTGATGCCCACAATGTCATTCTTGCCAATCTCTAAATGCGCTACAAGATCATCTACCTTATTCCGTAATCAGCACTCATTCAAATATAAAATCTGCAGTCCTGTATTAATCACCCTTCTCAATTTTGCTCCCATGTTACACTTCAACTCATCTTACTGACTGCAATTTTGCCCTATCATCTGCCTCTCCGTCCTTACAACCTCACTATACAATGCAGAGTCAATGTGCGTACAAACTGCCCCATCCTCAGCCCTCTCACTCCAGTTCCCATCCCTCTGCCAAATTAGTTTAAACCTTCCCCAACAGCTCTGGCAAACCTGTCTGCAAAAATATTGATCCTTTGGGGTCAGGTGTAACCCATCCTTTTTGTACACATCACACCTTTCCCAGAAGAGATCCCAATTATCCAGAAATATGAAACCCTGCTTCCTGCACCCTTCCCTCAGCCACTTATTCATCTGTACTATCTTTCTGATCCTGCCTTGACTAGCGCATGTGACAGGAGTAATCCAGAGATCACCACCATTGTGAATTTATTATTTCAGTCATAATTGAGTAATATGTAAAATGTATATATATATATCTCAAGAAATGAGAATGAAATAAAGATGTTATCCCCAGCTCCATGGTTTTCCTTTGATTAGTTTTATGTTTCAGAGTTATAAAACATAATAGTGGCGACAAGTAAATTTTAAAACAAATCTGAAATGACTACCTACCTGTTGAAGCACAGCATGCTTTTTTCTTCGAAAGCACAGTGAGACGTTTGAGTTAAAAAAAAAGGCAGAAACCAGACTGAGTTCATGGGTTTATAAACAATGAGCACTGGGTAATAAATAAATTTATTAAAAAGCTGAAATGGCTGCCTACATTGGGAATATAAACATGTTTGATTGCACAATGGATAACTGGATATTGTATACTGAACAAACTGAGCAGCATTTTGAAGCAAATGAAGTAGCTAATGCAAAGTAAGTGCCAGCTTTGCTGAGTGCAATCAGTTGAAAAGCATATAGTTTGTTTAGAATTTTGACTGCTCCAACTAAACCAGCCAAAATGACTTTTGCTGATATCATGAAGGAAATGCAGGAATATTTAGAACTGAAACCACTACTGATTGCAGAACAATTTAGGTTCCATAAGTAGAATCAAGAGCAAGGTGAGTCTACTTCAGCATATATGGCACAGCTCCAATTGATCAATTAATTGTGTAAGATTCAAAGTACATTTATTGTCAAAGAATGTATAAAATACACATCCTTGAGATTTGTTTGCTCACAGGTAGCCACAAAGCAAGAAACCCAAAATAACCCAATTAAAAAAAACATAAAAATTAAAATAAAAGACCAACAGCGTATATGCAAGAAAAGAAAAAGACACAAATCATGCAAACATTTGAATCGAACAACAATCCAAACCAAAAATTGAGTCCTCAGATCCAAATCCCAGAGCAGCCTGGAGCAGGTCTAAAGCCTTGCTTATCAGTTCATTGTATTAGTGGGCAAAGAGCACAACAATTGTGGCAGTCGTGGCAGTCTTCATAGCCGCAGTACCTTAGAGACAGAGAGGAGTAGCCATCATGGAGAGTGAGTGAAATCGGCTCTCGTCTCGGATCCTGATGCAATGTCTTTTCAGTCTACCTGTGCTGGCATTTAAATTGACCAAACAACAGGACAGCAAAAGGTTCCAGCACGGTGAATAGAGGAGTGAACATCACAGAGAGTGAGTGAAATCGGCTCTTGCCTCTGATTTGGGCCAGCATTTAAATTGTCTAAACATTGAATTGGATCTCGCGTTATGACCTGCCTGCTGTGAAAGGCTCTGGCCACTCTTCCCAGCGACTCGCTCCAGGCCCAGATTTCAGCACCCAGCCTGAAGCCACTCTCAAGCTCTTCAAATCAGCTCAGTGCCCAGAGTGATCCAACCTCTCACCTGGGCCAGTTGTACAGTCACCGAATCTCCTCTGCCCAGACCCCGACTTCTCCTTTCAGCCCTGAGAGTGATCCAATCTGGCACCCAGGCCAGTTGTACAGGCATCGAAACTCCATCTGTAACACACTGTCTTGGAAGAGTTACTAAAACATTTTTCAAAGTTTACGTTAATCAACTTTATTTAAAGTTTAAAAGTTAGATGGAGACAAAGGAAGTTATGAAGTGTTAAATATGTCTTTAAGAATTCTGTAGACTTGCTAAGAGGAAGAGATCGGATAGACACGTCAGCAATATGTGGGGAAATAAATGATTTGTTCCAAATAGCATCTTCTAAAACATACTAGAGAAGGAGACAATGAATTATTGCAACGTATTTTAAAGTTATAGAGTTCACAGGGTTATACAGCATGGAAACCAGCCATCCAAAAATCCTATTTGCCAGTATCTGGCTCGTAATCTTCCAAATCTTTCCAAAGCATGTACCTGTCCTGTGGCCTGCTGCCAGTGAATGGCACAACACTAAAATGAAGTGAACTGAACTAAGCTGAACATTACTAGACTGTTTCAATGACTCTGTAATTTGGTGTTGTATTTTCTGTGTTTATCGCACATTTTTTGCCATTAGGGTGATCTGTTCTTTAGTTTGTGCGTTAGGTGTTTGATGTTTCCTTTGAACAAGAACCATGGTGTTTCTTTGTTTTGTGGCTATTTGTGGGAATACAAATCGCAGGGTACATACTTTGATATTAAATGTACTTTGAATCTGAATTGTCCAACAGTCTCAAAAGTTGTTATTATGCCTGATTGATCCAGTTCCTCTGTTGATATCATCTTTTGTGCAAAAAAAATCGCTACTCAAGTTCTTATCAATCCTTCCCTCTCACCTTAAACCTATGTCCTCCTGTTCTTAATTCCCAACCGTGGGAAGAAGGACAGTGTGCTTTCACCCTGTCTATTCCCTCAATAGTTTGCTGATCTCTTCGAAAATGTAACCATTATTACTTTCTCTTCTGTGAGACTGGAAGAGAGAAAACCTGGTCTTAGAGATGATGAAAAAGGAAGGCCTCAGTGTAAGACAAGGCTGAAGTTTGAAACCAATTACTTATTTCATCTGGACAAGAAAATCTGAAGATGCTGGAAATCCAAGCAACACACACAAAATGCTGGAGGAACTCAACAGGCCAGGTAGCATCTGGAAAAGACTAAACAGTCGGCATTTCAGGCCAAGACCCTTCATCAGGATTGGAAAAAAAGATGAGGTTAAAAACTTATTTCCTCTACATTTTGTCAGCAGAAAAAGTCCAAGATGAACTTGAAAGGTTATTAATAATTTTTAACATTTGTAGGAGAGAGAAAAGAGCAGAAAATAGAGAAAAGATAACCAGGTTCTAGTTTCTACATAGTCATTTAGAACAGAAAAGAGAGGACAGCAAAATAGTCAAAAGTGGGCGGGAGAGGTTTACTAATATGGTTAACAGCATGGGGGTTTATTTAAGATGGTACTTAAATGATCAGATCGTTAGCCATAGCTGATGAACTTAGTATATTTTATACCAGGGGTTCCCAACTGTTTTTATGCCATGGAACTTTACCATGAACAAAGGGATCTGTGGACCTCAGATTGGGAACCCCTGTTTTATACTAATCAGAAGGTTACCTTTCTCAACAAAGTGCAGAACTACTTTTCAGAGCAGAGGCATGTTCTGATGCATCAGATCAGCATGGACATGATCAGACTGAGTTGGTTGTCATGTGCACCAGCAGGTGAGAATCTTAGACCATAGAACTAAAAGGTTGAATATATCTGTAAATACTCCAGCCAATTGGTCCGCACAGATATTTAGTACTTGGCAAGGTATGCCGTTTTGACCAAGTGCAGTTCCATAAGACCATAAGATTTAGGAGCAGAATTAGGCCACTTGGCCCATTGAGTCTGCTTTGCCATTTCATCACGGCTGATCCGATATTCTTCTCAGTCCCAGTCTTCAGCTTTCTCCCCCTATCCCATCGTGCCCTGGCCAAACAAGAATTAATCAACCTCTGCATTAAATATACAAAAAGACTTAGCCTCTACAGCTGCACGTAGCAAAGAATTCCAGACATTCGCCATCTTTTAGCTAAAGAAATTCCTCTTCATCTCTGTTCTAAAAGAGCACCCCTCAGTTCTGAGAGGTCCTCTGGTCTTAGTCTCAACATCAACCAATTCTCCTTTGTCTATTTATCCTGCATGATACTACTTCAAAGAATTCCAACTGATTTCTCAGACAAGATTTTCTCATGCCTATTTTATCACGTGCCTCCAAGTACCCTGAGACCTCATCCTTAATAATCAACTCCAACTTCGTCCCAACCGCTGAGGTCAGACTCGCTGGCCTATAGTTTCCTTTCTTCTACCTCTTTCCCTTCTTAAAGAGAGGAGTGACATTTGCAATTTTAAAGTCTTTTGGAAAGCATCAAGTTGGATAAGTCACCGGGACTGGAGGGGATGTACCCCGGGCTACTGTGGGAAGTGAGGGAGGAGATTGCTGAGCCTCTGGCAATGATTTTTGCATCATCAGTGAGGACGGGAGAGGTTCTGGAGGATTGGAGGGTTGTGGATGTTGTTCCCTTATTCAAGAAAGGGAGTAGGAATAGCACAGGAAATTATAGGCCAGTGAGCCTTACTTCAGTGGTTGGTAAGTTGATGGAGGTTCAAGGCAGGATTTATGAAAATTTGGAGAGGCATAAAATGATTAGGAATAGTCAGCATGGCTTTGTCAAAGGCAGGTCATGCCTTACGAGCCTGATTGACTTTTTTGAGGATGTGGTTAAACACATTGATGAAAGTAGAGCCGTAGATGTAGTGTATATGGATTTCAGCATGGCATTTGATAACGTACCCCATGCAAGGCTTATTGAGAAAGTAAGGAGGCATGGGATCCAAGGGGACATTGCTTTGTGGATCCAGAAATGGCTTGCCCACAGAAAGCAAAGAGTGGTTGTAGACGGGTCATATTCTGCATGGAGGTCGGTGCCTCAGGGATCTGTTCTGGGACCCCTACACTTTGTGATTTTTATAAATGACGTGGATGAGGAGGTGGAGGGATGGGTTAGTAAATTTGCTGATGACACAAATGTTGGGTGTGTTGTGGAATTGCCGGACGGTGTACGCTGGGTAGTCGTCAATGATCCGGGCTGGTGGAGGAGGTTCGACAGGAGGGCACAAAGGGCTGAGACAGGTTTCAATTGGGAGACGTGGAACGTGGGATGAAATGTGCATGGATCTGGGCAGTTTGAATCTGACCGCCAAGGGGTTGATTATACTCTCAATCTCGAAAGGTCACAGATAGTAAGGGGCGAGTTTCTTGGGTTTCATTCTTAAGGGGGATGTCCTTTGACGAGAGCCAAACCTTCTGCCCAGGCTGATAATTGGGAGCAGGAGTTTGATCGCGATTGGCAATCCTCCGGTTGCGGTCGACTGAGCGGAGAAGGACTGCGCATGCATTCTTCCAGACCTTGCGGCACCGCGGAGATGGGCCTGGACTGACGGCACAGTAATGTCATCTTCATGGGCAGGAAACAGAGGGGGTTGGTAACTGAGGGAGCATTCGAAGGGAGACATTCTGGTGGCAGTACTGACCAGGGAGTTGTGGGCATACTCTACCTGAGCGAGATGGGTGCTCCAGGATGACAGGTTGTTAGCGCTATGCAGTGCAGTGCTGCTTCCAAATCCTGGTTTGCTCGTTCTGTTTGACCACTAGTCTGTGGATGGAAGCTGGAAGACAGACTTACTGAGGCTCCAAGGGCTTGACAGAAGGATCTCCAGACTTGAGAGATGAATTGGGGTCCCCGATCAGAAATAATGTCAGAGGGAATTCCATGAAGGCAGAAGACGTGATGAACAAGGAGGTCGGCTGTTTCACGGGCTGTAGGAAGTTTGGGAAGGGCTACGGAGTGTGTGGCTTCAGAGAAATGGTCCACCACAGTGAGTACAGCAGTGTTACCATGTGAAGGGGGCAGTCCAGTAAGGAAATCCAGAGCAATGTGGGACCAAGGGCGGCTAGGGACAGGTAGGGGACGAAGCAACCCAGCAGGTAGTCAATGGGAGGCTTTTCCGCGGGCACACACAGAACAGGCAGAGACCAAGGAACGAGTGTCAGCATCCACGGAGGGCCACCAGAAATATCTCTTCAGAAGGAACAGAGTTCGATTGATTCTGGGATGGCAGGTGAAACGAGGGGAATGCCCCCACTGGAGAACCTGAGACTGAACAGAGTCAGGCACGAAGAGGCGATTGGGGGGGGTCCATTGCCTGGGTCAGGTTGAGTCCATTGGGCCTCTTTGACTATGGATTCGATCTCCCAGGTGAGGGCAGCCACTACACAAGATGGTGGAAGGATGGTCTCGGGGTTGGGAAGGCCCTCCTCAAAGACTCGAAGACGTATTGACGGGAGAAAGCATTGGGTTTCCTGTTCTTGGACCCCGGATGATAGGTGAGTGTGAATCTGAAATGGCCAAAAAATAATGCCCAACGGGCTTGGCGGGAATTAAAGCGTTTAGCGGTTTGGATGTATGCCAGGTTCTTATGGTCTGTCCAGATAATGAATGGATGTTCTGCTCCCTCCAGCCAGTGCCTCCACTCCTCCAAAGCAAGTTTGATGGTCGGCAGCTCCTGGTTCCCAACGTCGTAGTTCCGTTCGGCGGGGGATAGCCAGCGAGAAAAGAAGGTGCAGGGATGGAGTTTTCGGTCTGGGTCGGACGGTTGGGAGAGAACCGCTCTCACCCCAGAGTCGGAGGAGTCGACTTCCACAATAAATTGGTGAGAGGGGTCTGGTTGGACCAGGATAGGAGCGGAGGTGAAACTCCTCTTCAGCTCTGAGAAGACCAAGTCCACTTCGGGGGTCTAGTGAAAAGGGGTCACAGGAGAGGCGAGTTGAGTAAGGGGCACTGCCACTCTGCTGTAATCCCTGATGAAGTGACGATAGAAGTTTGCGAACCCCAGAAATCACTGGAGTTGCTTGAGTGTCGTGGGTTTTGGCCACTCCGCCACAGCCCGGATCTTTTCAGGATCCGCCCTCACTTGCCCGCTCTTGATGATGTACCCCAGGAAACTGACAGAAGGGACATGAAGCTCGCACTTCTCAGGCTTAACGAATAGTTTGTTCTCCCAAAGCCTCTGCAGAACCTGACGGACATGGTGGATGTGTTCCTGAAGACTGCGGGAGAAGTTTACGATATCGTCCAAGTAAACGAAAACAAAATGATTAATAAAGTCCCTAAGGACATCATTTATCAGGGCTTGGAAGATGGCGGGGGCATTGGTGAGACCAAAGGGCATGACCGGATATTCGAAATGACCAAGAGGGGTGTTAAAAGCTGTTTTCCATTCATCTCCCTCCCTTATCCTGACCAGGTGGTAGGCACTCCGTAGGTCCAATGGTGGCTCCGTGAAGGGGTTCGAAAGCAGAGTTGATAAGGGGCAGGGGATATTTATTCTTTATGGTGATGCTATTCATGCCACGGTAGTCAATGCAGGGGTGCAGTGAGCCACCTTACTTCCCCACAAAGAAGAAACCTGCGCCTACAGGGGAAGATGCGGATCGGATAATGCCAGCCACAAGAGAGTCATTTACGTAAGCCTCCATTGCTTCCCCTTTGGGCCGGGACAGGTTATGCAGCCGACTGGTGGGTAGAAGGGCTCCAGGGAGAAGGTTAATTGCGCAATCCTAAGGGCGGTGTGGAGGCAGGGGAAAGAGCCCGTTGTTTGCTAAACTCTACTCCCAGGTCCTGATACTCTGCTGGGACCTTGGATAAGTTGGCGGTTTCAGAGGCAGACGAGGTCACGGTGACTTTCACAGGGGAAAGGGCCGATTGTAGACAAGTGGAGTGACAGAACGGACTCCAGCTGACTATCTTTCTGGTGAACCAGTCAATGTGGGCGCTATGGAAGCGTAACCAAGAACCATCGAAGCTTGAGGAGAGGAAAGTAAATTGGATCGTACCTTTTCCCGATGGTTCCCAGAGAGAAAGAAAGACTGAGGTGGTGTGCAATATGTGATTCGGGCCAGTCGTCTACCGTCCAGTGCCTGGGCTTCCAAGGGGGTACTCAACCGCTCACGAGGAATTCCAGCCCCTGGGAAGCTATGTTTTCATCTAAAAGGTTTCTCTCAGCGCCGGAGTCCACTAGTGCTGACAGAGGCAGGGACGGTTGGTTGTAACGTAAAGTAGCTTGCAGCTGCATCTGGGTTCGAGGAAAGAAAGGGAGTGTTGTCTGGCTCACCAGGGTCCCCCTTTCTACTGGTGAACCTTCCCTTTTTGGCCGAAGTGGACAGGTAGTGCGGAAGTGGCCGGATTGGCTGCAATATAGACACTCACCTGCTCTCAATCTCCGTAGTTGTTCTGTGGGGGAAAGGCGATTCCATCCCAGCTGTATGGGTTCCTCTCCGGGGCGGTGGAGACGGCCGGGCTGGGAGCTACTCTAAGAGCAGGAGGAGGAGAGAAGCTTGTTCTGGCGGAAGGCAGAAATGAGTGCCGTGGACTGGCCAAGGGTGGTGGATGACCCGCTCTTTCTCTATGGCGTTCTCGGAGACGACTGTCCAACCTGGTGGCCAGGGAGATCGAGGAGTCCAGGCTGTCGGTGTCGTCTCTTGCCGCCAACTTGTCTTTTACCATGTCGCTGAGACCATTCCGAAATACCCCTTGCAGTGTCTCATCGTTCCAGCCCGAGTCAGCCGCTAACGTCCGGAAGTCCACGGAATATTCGGCAACACTGCATGAGCCCTGACGGAGAGTGAGTAGATGTTTAGCGTCGTCTTTACCACGGACGGGGTGGTCAAAGATCTTTCTCATTTCTGTGACAAAGGTGTGAAAGAAGAGCAGATCTCAGGTTGATTATCTCAAACAGCTGTAGCCCAAACTAAGGCACTTCCCTGCAACAACCCCATGATATAAGCAATCTTTGACTTATCCATGGAGTACGTGGACGACCGCTGTTCGAACACCAAGGAGCACTGAAGAAGGAAGGCCCAGCACTTCCCCAAATCCCCAGCGTAGTGCTCTGGTTCAAGTACATGCGGCGCTCTTGGAGGGGGAGTTGCTGACATGTAGGGGGTTGCCACTACAGGCTGTCTGGGCTGGTTAGACAGGGTTCCAGGAGTAGATGGGGTAAAATGAGTGGATACACGGTCCACCTGGTCACCGATCTTCATTACGTCAGCAGACAGGGAACGGAGGTTCTCCATGGCCTCCCGGAGGAGTTGGTTGAGCAGACCCAGTAGAGAGCCCTGGCTGGCGAGGGCTTGTTGCAGGGTATTCATGTCCGCTGGGTCCATGGTGGCTGGATCGTTCTGTTGCAACGAGTGAATGAAGCGAACCCAAGTGCCCGACACAGGAACAGTGATTTAGTTAAGATGCAGACGTGAACGGCAAACAGGAGGGAGAGCTCGGTGCTGAAGTAAAACTTTAGAAAACTGATCTTGACACAAAGAGACTGAGTTTCACAGGTAATTCTTGGTACTGGAGCAAAACTTAGAACACACGGTCCTAAGCAGCTGGGAAACATTAATTATCACACAGGCAAAACCAACGATCTGGCAACTAGCGGTTGTAACGCCAGGGCTCTTGTGCTGCAGGTTCTGATGGAAACCAGGTGGCACAATCAAAGGAAATTAGAAGAAAATAGGGAATTAATGATCGGGACCGTGACAATTCATTTAGGTCCACTGATGAGTCCACCAACTCAAAGTAATGACGAAGGGTCTCAGCCTGAAACGTCGACTGCACCTCTTCCTAGAGATGCTGCCTGGCCTGCTGCGTTCACCAGCAACTTTGATGTATGTTGCCTATATTCATTACTCCATTTCTGCCGCTCACCTCTTTGTAGTCCTGTTTACTGGTGCCACACTTCTCAGTCTCAGTCTGTAATATACAGTCAAGTGATCAGATTTATCAAAGTGTGGGTAAAGGATGGAGCAATTGCTGTTCTTCATGGTGGTGTATCAGTGGTCAAGTGTGTTGGGTCTTTTAATGATGCAAGTGACATATTGATAGATTTAGGCAGAGACTTCTTCATGCTTACCTGATTAAAGTCTCCTGTCTCAATCTGGCTGGTGTTGGGTACATCACTTCATTTTTATTGATTAAAGCACTTAGCTCCTCAAGTGCTAGTTTGATGTATCCCTGAGATGAAATGTAGACCACAGTCAAGATGACAGCAGGAAACTCCCACAGAAGGTGTGATGGTTAGCATTTCACTGTCAGATGTTTCAGCTCAGGGAAGCTGGAATAGGACAAGGCCGCCATGTCCATGCACCACAATGATATCATCACAAAGCAAACTTGGCCGCCTTTACCCTTACCCAGCACTGCCATCTGGTCCATGAGAAGGATGGTAAAACCCTCAGGCTGGACTGCTGTGTAAGGAGAGTTGGGTGTGAGCCATGTCTTGGTGAGGAGGGCTGAATGACTTGTTTCAATGTTGTATGGCTATGACTCCCTGTAATTCTGGTGATACAATAGACCCTTTTGCACCTGTTCATGGTGTCGTGTGGTCATGGAAAGTTGTCTTCAGTGTACCAGAGAGTCAGATACAAAATTTCATTCCCAGGTTGTTTTATTCTACTTCAGATTTCGGAAACAAGTAATATACAGTTACTTAAAAAGTACATTTTCTCAAGTGCCAAACTCACCATTCTGAAGAACTGTGTTGCCAGCCCAGTTGGACAATTACTTTTGCAATAATAACATATTTTGAAGATTTTTTTGTTTTATAGTACAATATGGCTAAAATCTACTTCACTGCATAATCAGCTTATAATGTTCTGATATTTTGCATTCAGAATGATCCAGGCACTCTGCATTGATTTCCTAGGAAAAAGTCATTTTGCATTTTCATGTTGCTAATCTCGTTCATTTGAATCTTTGCACTAGACTGTTCAGTATGCAAAGTCAGTTTGTTCTGTCATAATAGCATATATCACTTAGAACCATACACTCAGGGTTCCTTTTTCTCTTGTCTGAACAGGAAATATAATCTTTGTGGACTTCATACAATATTCTTACAGAAGTGCATTATCCAATTGGTGAATATGTGAGAGTATGGCTTCTATTTTCTGTGACATACTTTAATTACCAACAATAATAAATTGTAAGAATCCAGATTGAGTACAAGTACCTGAAAGTTCTCTAACAATTTATATCTGATGGAACTTTAATCTATAACTTCATGTACTATAATTTTTTGCATATCATTTCGATCATTGTAACTGTATAGGTGGTAAATAATCATAATTCCTCAATAATGTACTTTCTTTGCAATATTTAATAAAAGGGCTTTGCTTATGGGTTTTAGTTCTCATGTGCATCATATCCTTGAAAACAGAAATCAATGCAGTTATTTCACATGCATTCCAAAACTTAGTAATCGTTGGGTTAAATAATGAAATTTTGACCATTTGGCTGTTATATTCTTTGCCAAAAGTATCTACTTTTGCTGTGAAATTATGCTTTCTTTCTGATGTATCTGCCAAATTTTCCAATAATTTCTGTCAGAGAATCTCTGCATGGAACATTATAAGCGCTCATGAGTATAAATTCCGACTGTGATACTTAGCTGTGATTATTGATGTATTAGAAAATCAGCATTATTAAAATTTTTATTGCTAATATTTGATTAGAATGATTAATGAATATTTGATGGGGACTGATTTAAACGAAAATTCTCTGCAGCAATTATCCCTGCAATAGTTATACTGAACCATTTTAAGTGGATATTTGTTTGTGTGATCGTGTAAAATGACCAACACTGATTGGTCATCCATTCCGCATCTCCAGAATTTTCACACTTGTGGTGTCAATGGATTATGATCTAATTTTTAAATAATTATTCTGACAAATGAGTTGGATTTTAACAAAATAAATAAATCTCATAAAATTTGGAAGATTCTTTTTTAATGTTTGATGCAGAAAGTGGCCGATTGCTATAAAGCCACAAAATAAATTAATTTCATAAAATTTGGAAGATTCTTTTTTAATGTTTGATGCAGAAAGTGTTATAAAGCCACTTGCTTGTACATGGAAGAATTGGAACGTTCAATCCAACAAAAGCATTCTGAAAGAAATGGACCGAATTTTCACAATGCTGATGTTGATTATTAATTTTCCTTACAGATCAATTACTAAAATTAAGGCAACACTGAAATGGATATGAACAAGTGAATGGGACCTAATACCAAAATAGTCTTGACAATGAAATCTGAGGAAATTATACAAACACTTAATACTCTGATCAATAAGATCTTTAATCAAATTCCATATTTACTTTGAATTATCAGTTTACATTTGTACATAACACTCATACATCATTAATGATCCATGACATGAAATCTTTTAAAATTATTAATTAGTTACTCAAAATGAGGCTTAGTCTGAATATAGCACTATCATTTTAAAGCTGATGCTATTTGTAACCGGGCAAATATTGAAATAGTTTTGGGAAAAAAAATTGAAGTAAACCCATATAATTTTAAATAGGTGAGCAATTAACCCTTTTGTTCTTATTTATATGATATATATTTAACCTGGTCTTCCTGTCTCATAACAAACAAGAGATCATCATCCAGTAGGAATTAAAGCTAAATTGTGAGCTTCGTGCTCTTTGTGGACTGATAAAAACCAAAATTAGGGTTAAGCAAGATTTCACAGTCTATACAAATAACTGGCTGTGTCAGGACTCATCAGTTGAACCAGGGGTCAAACTCAGACTCTTGTAATGAGCAGGGCTAATATTTTGGTGTTCAACAGATGTTGAAAATCCAGAGTAACACGCACAAAATGGTGAAGGAGCTCAGCAGGTCAGGAAGTATCTGTGGAGAGAAACAAAAAGCCAATATTTCAAGCCAATAAAAGATTTCTTTATTACTCTCCATTGATGCTGTGTGATCTGTTGCGTTCCTCCAGCATCTAGCGTGGGTTAGTCTAATATTGAAGTGGTCCATTGAACCACTTTTGCTTTCCCTTCTCTTCCTACTTAACTAATTTATTGAAGTTATATGTGGTGTGGAGAAAGAGGAAATTAATGAATGCACTAAACAGATTTTCAGAGACACTTGATGAGGTGGAGCATTAAAGATTATTGCAGGAAAAAAAGGATCAAAGTGTAAGGGATATCTTTTTGTCATAATCTCAATGGCTAACAGAGAACAGAAAGTAAATATGATTGGTTGGAAAAATGTAGCAAGTGGTCTGTCACTCTGGCCTCAATATTTCATAATTTATATAAATAATTTGGATGAAGGTACAAAAGGTATGGTTGATAAATATGCTTACAACATAAAGGTAGAAAGGTATGTTGTGAAGACTGCAAAGGAAATTTGATAAGTTAACACCATAGGCAAAGATCTAGCAGGTGGAAAAGAAAGTGAGGAAATGTGAAATTATCCATTTCGCAAAATAACAAAAATGAAGCACGTTCCCTAAATACGCGAAGGTTGTGAAGCTCTGAGATGCAGAGGAAATCTGGGTGACTTAATGTATTATTAAGATTCTAAAAAAGATTAGAATGCTGGTCAGAATCAGAATTGTGTTTAATATCATTTACATACATTGTGAAATTTGTTTATTTTACAGCAACAATGCAATATATGATAAATATAGGAGAAAACTTAATTACAGTAGTGTATATGTATGTATATTAAATAACTAAATTAAGTAGTGCAAAAACAGAAATGTTAAAAAAAAGATAGTGTTCATGGGTTCAATGTCCATTTAGAAATTGGATGGCAGAGGGGAAGAAGCTGTTCCTGAATCACTGAGCGTGTGCCTTCAGGTTCCTGTACCTCCTTCCTGATGGTAGCAATGAGAAGAGGGCATGTCCTGGGTGGTGAGCGTCCCTGATGATGGAAGCTTCTTTTCTGAGACACTGCTCCTTGAACATGTCTTGGATACTATGGAGGCTAGTACCCATGATGGAGCTGACTATATTGACTCTCTGCAGCTTACTTTGATCCTGTGCAGTAGCTGCCTCCACCCCCATACCAGACAGTGACGCAGCCAGTCAGAATGCTCTCCACGGTGCATCTGTAGAAGTTTTCGAGTGTTTTGAGGTTCAGAAAATAATTAGGATGCAAACAGAATATTATCATTTATTGCTACAGGAAGCTGAATATGTAATTATGAAGGTCATGTTTCATTTATATAGATCATTGATGAGTCCTATCTGCCTGACATGAATGTATTGGAAGCAGTTTAGGAAAGGTTTACTGGTCTGATATAATGAATAGGGAGGTTGAGGAGAAGTTGGACAGGGTCTAACTGTATGCAGGAGTGATTGGAAGAGTAAGAAAAGATCAGAATTAGTCAATTAGTATCGTCTACTTGGAGAATGTGGGTCTACAGACTATTGTTTATAAAACAAGGAGCTACCCATAAACAAAAGAGATGAAACTTTCTTTTTCTCCCTCAGAGGAGTGTGTGTCTTTGAATATTTTTATGTCAGCAGAAGATAGATAATTGATTCACAAGTGGGTAATTGATTAGCATGTAGAGATGAGACTGCCATCAGAGTAGAATGGCATTGAATGGTGGGAGCAGTGGGCCTGTGTGGCCTACCACTGCTCGTGGTTTGGTTGTTCATGTGTTCGCATGATTCGCTTAGGTTACTAGTCGGAGGCAGTGCAGCTGGAGTTTTCCGTAGTAGTAAATAAATGCTTGATTTTAGTAGGTTTTACCATGAACAAGATAACTCTCATTCCTCATTTAGGTCCTTTACCAGAATGAGGTTGAAGCCCAGGTGACAACTGGCTGGCCCCTTTGTGATTATGGCTACTATAAGGAGTCATAGCCTGAGAGATTGCAGAAGGATGGCACAGTGGAACAGATCATAGATCTGCTGCCTCACAGCCTCAGCTACCTAAATTCAATCTTGACATTGGGCACTGTCTGTGCTGATTTTGCACATTCCTGTTTATTCCTGTTTTGTTGTTGTTCAGTCATTAAATCGAGTCCCTTTGGGACCTCATGGACTCCTTGCATGTTTATTCCTACATCCCAAAAATGTTTTTTGGGAAGAGATTGGATAGTAAAATGGGTAGAGGTAAGGTGAGTGTAAAAATGAACGCTTAATGTTCAATAGAGGCTCAGTAGGGCAAAGGTTTCCATGCTGTACTTCTCATTGACTTTTTGAGATCCAGAGTTCACCAAATCCCTTCTGAGAAGTTAGGTCATGCCTCATTGACCATCTTGTCTTATTACCTGGCTCTCTAGCTCTCCTAACTCTCCTAGCTCTCTAATGTAAGGTGTGGGGGGAGGTGCAGGTGAGGCCAGAGTCATGCAGGATGTTCTTTGGCTGCTGAACTGAGACACTGTATATGGTGGTCCTGCTTTAGTTAAATTTAAAAAAACACAAGCCATGCATCTACTTCAGGTCCAGGTCATGTTCTGCTACTCAACCTTTTCTCAGACAAAGGAGGAATATTCATCTTCCCTTCTCTTTGTCTTGATCACTAGATGAAAAAAGAAAGTTTCTTTGTGATTGTCATGGAAATTAGATCCAAAATCTTCTGTATTATATTCCTGATTCGTAGAAGATAAAGCATTTCAAACTACTCCCTTTTCATTTGAATGGGTAAAAAAGTCAATTGAAATAGACAGCTTTGCATGTCCCTTCATTAGCAGAAAGTACAATTTCTGGATAACTGAAAAAAAGCAATCAGAGGCAAATTCAGGGATGCCAGGCTGTTATGTTGCTGGGGCTATCACTAACAAATTTCTGAAAGCCGACCTTTTGCCCTATTTTCTCTCGGATGAGAAATTTTGTATGTTTGCCATTTTGCAGCTTCTTAGAAGAAGCTCACATTCATGCTCTGATGACCCTGCCAATCCAGAATTGAACACATTGAGACTATACGTTCGATGCACAAATTGTTATACAAATTGGGATAAACCTGCAAAGACTACAAAAATAACATTTATCAGCATGCCAGTTCCCAGCTGCTGTGATTTGATAGTGACTGGTTTGATGTGATCAAACGATGCATAAAAATAGCTCAGGCTGAAGAACCCATCAGAAACCATACATTTTTTATGGCACCTACTTAAATTCTGAAGACTTCATAATTAATTGAATTCCATACACAACTTTATGTCAAAGCGTGCATTGTGGTGGAGTGGGATTGGTTGTGGAAATGTGGAAGAAGCCATTATCTGTTGTACCAATAGAATACTTTAAAAGTATTGCAGGAAACCAGTTACTTGAAGTGAGATTCCATGGAATAACGTGGTTATTTGTGATATTATTCTTTCTTTATCTCTATTGTATTGGATACACCAGTGATAAAAGATGCCAAAGAAGAGGCACTTTAGAAATCTGTGTTCAAATATATCTAGGACATGACCTTGCCGAAAAAAAATTAGAGCTTCTCACAATGCACTTCCTCATATGAAATTGATCTAGCTGCAGTAGGAAGTCTCCTATCCATCAAATGTACAACTTTACTTTCAGTATACTTGAGCTAGGGAATAGAGAAAATAAAAATCAGCACATCAAATGACTCCTACCAGTAAATCCATATGTAAGTTTTGACAGAGGACAGGATTGGTTTTGACTGTGATTCTCATGGCCAATATTATCCAGGTGCACAGGAGAAAAAGCAAATTGGGAAGGTACAGAGGGCCATTAACACATATGTGCTCCTTCTGTAGAGGAGACAAAATTACAGAAAATACATTTCCCCTGCCTATTAGCAGACTGATATATTAATTTGAATAACTAATTCTCCTTACAAATGTCAGCACCTTGCACAGACAATGTTGCTTTATAAAATTGATTAAGAGTCTGATTATAATTTATTACATTACAAAATATTTTGTTCTAAATTGGTTAGAAATAAGATACATAATCATATCTGTAAGCATGGAGATGGTAAAATCAAACTGAAATATGCATCAGGGGAGCCAAGTTGTTTGTATTGCTCAGATTTATAGTATATGTAATGCCAATGTTGCCTTGCCTTTATACAAGTTTGTCTTTAATTATCTGTGGAGGAAGGTATCAAGTATGCTTCATCAACTGATTAAATATTTGACTGCTGTTCAGTAAATTGTGTTCATTTATTTTCACTGTATGCATAGTCTTATTCAGAAATTAGGTATTAGATAAATTTTTGAGCTACACAGCACTGCAGGTGACCACCAATATTCTCTGTATGAGGTAAATTAAAACTCATCGCTTGAAAATTATGGATTCTTGCACTTCATGATTTAAATATTTAATTGCAACAAGTTAAGAATTAATGCTTTTCTAATCCAGGCATTAAATGAGTAAACAGTGGGGGAAAATACTTATATGCCTTAGGCATGGAGATAAATAAATTATATTGCCCCATGTTCAGTTAAACACAGCAGACACTAAGCAATGGAAACTTGCAGATGCTACAAGATATCACTTTGAATGGAAAGTACAATTACTTCTTATGGAACTGTGATAACATTTTTAAATCTCCAACTTGTGAAATGATTAAACATTTAGGACTAGGCATTCAGTAAAGTAGCAATGTTCTCCCTGTGCCACACAACTGAATGTGGAATTGATTACAAAACCCAATCAACTCTTCCATGTTGGTTCATTGACAACTGTGCACTGGTGGCATCCATTAATGTGCAGTGCAGATGCTTGACATGGCCACAGCAAGACTAATGTTGGCATTTGTACCAGAGAAACAGCATGGGCTAAGACTGGAAAAAAATCAAGTATGATGGGGGAAAAAAAGCTTGAATGCATGAGAAAAAAAGCAGTTCTGATTCCAGTTGCTCTTGGACAGTCGACTAATGTGACCACTATGGAAACTTTTCCAAAGAATTATTCAAAACATATGCTTTATTTTAAGTTTTCAACAACACGGCACTGCAAGTGACTACCAATAGCCTTTGTATCTGCTAAAAAAAAAGTCTGTATGATATTTTGCAGTAATGGATCCCATGTGTTCCCCTATCTCCGCATCATCCTCCAATGCTTTCCAAGATACCACCTCTGAGGCCACTATAACTGACCATTAATTAGTCACTCCTATTTTGACCAATAGGTGTGACCAATTCTATATTCGTCCAATATTCTTGGTTAGGTCAACAGGTTTAATTGTGGTTTGTGAAGCCACAATTCCCACAGATCTACAGGAGTTCCCACAATAGTGGGGTTCATGTAGCTAATTCGGGGCTTCCTGTTCAGACCTTGAAGAGACAACCGGTTTTACCATTTATACCACTTGTACCCAACCTCATACTTTCCTTAAGCATGTAAGCAAAACTCTAACCCCGTAGTCAGAGCTGAAGCTGACACATTGTCATTTTACTTCATGTTTCCATGTATGTTACAATTTCTAGTTCTTAAAGCTATTGAAGCATTGTATCCGAAATGTATGACATAAAATAGAGCAAGCCACACCTGAGGGCGGAGTTTAGTGATGCTGGCGCTATACAGTGACTCCTTTACCTGCATCTTCGGAAACTGCTTTATTTCTATCTTTGATGTCTCTTTTTTTCCCTTTCAAGGTTCTTTTGAAGAGCCTGACCCGGAGTTACACTCTGACTTTGCGGGAATGGGAGCCGCTCTCAGGGTCTCACGACCGGCCACTTTTTGGTATCCCAGGGATGCAGCCTGGAAGGCTAGCGCACCTTCAGGGTGCAGGAGAACAAGGAAGATCGGCAGCAAACAACAGGAATTCTGCAGATGCTGGAAATTCAAGCAACACACATCAAAGTTGCTGGTGAACGCAGCAGGCCAGGCAGCATCTCTAGGAAGAGGTACAGTCGACGTTTCAGGCTGAGACCCTTCATCAGGACTAACTGGACATTTCAGACCGAGACCCTTCGTCAGGACTAACTGACAAAGACCCTCCTGACGAAGGGTCTCGGCCTGAAACGTCAACTGTACCTCTTCCTGGAGATACTGCCTGGCCTGCTGCGTTCACCAGCAACTTTGAAGATCGGAAGCAGCAGGCTTGCTGTTGGCTGTGTGCCCAGAGGCACAGAGCCGGAAAAAAGCGATGCAACAGACATTTAACACCATAAATCAGTGAGTTGTTTCGTTATGTCTCTCCTTTCACTGTGCAACGGGGACACCTCTTTTTCCCTTCTTCGGGAGAGAGAGAACCTTTGGTGTGTCGAATACCGGATAAATGAATAGTCTTTATCGATACTTTGCTGCTTAAGTGCTTGGTGGGGGGGGGGGGCGGTTGGTGGTGCTGACACCTTTTTGTTGTTGGGGGAATGTGGGAGAGTTGTTGCCTTGCTGCTGCTTGTGTATGGAAGGGGGTAGCTGGAGGGGGGCTTTGGGGTTCTAATGTTTAACTGTCACTCATTCTTTGGGGCACTTCTCTGTTTTTGTGGATGTTTGCGAAGAAGAAGAGTTTCAGAATGCATATTGTATACATTTCTCTGACATTAAATGTACCTACTGAAACATCAAAGAAAAAAATCAACAGAGCTCACTTTCAATTTTGATACCCATGAAGTGCATAATCATTTTCCTTCAGGA
The DNA here is from genome assembly GCF_963921235.1 of Mobula hypostoma. Taxonomy (NCBI): domain Eukaryota; kingdom Metazoa; phylum Chordata; class Chondrichthyes; order Myliobatiformes; family Myliobatidae; genus Mobula; species Mobula hypostoma. The sequence continues at coordinate 22,476,798 of NC_086105.1, read as the reverse complement.
TTATTTTAAATCTGATCCTTCTGCATTGGTGCAAAGGCCATCATTCTTCACCTGAGTTGCAGAGTTTATTGCTGAAGTCTGTAATGCCATACTGCCAATACTTCAAAACCTGAAATAATAGTGGTAAACTTTAAAATTTCATCCTCCCCACACCCCCCCGCCACCACAGGCAGAAATGGCCAGACCTCAGATCGCAGTACATTTGGATTTTGTTTACCTTCGGCAGTTTTGCGCCAACAATTTGCATCGGTGGCAGGAAAACAGGGGTACTTCCCCAAGTCATTAGCCATGAACATTTCTACATTCAAAACAGTTTCAAAATTATTTGAAAACATATACAAAAAATATTAAAGTGGTTAAAAATAAAGAAGCACTCAGATATGCTTGAAACAGTTGATAATTAATAAACTAAAAGTAAAAAGTAAATATCAGCTGAAACTCATTTTAGTCTGTCTCATCAGTGTCTCCATTCAGATAAATGGACTTGCTATTTCTGTGCCAAGTCTAATCCTTTGGCTGCACCACTTGATTCTACAAGGAGTCAAACAATGCAGCTCAGTCAGGAAAGCTCTGGTAATAGGTGCCAGTAACGTTGGTACCTATGTATTCAGGTGCCCCACATGCTAGAACCTCAGAAGGCAGCAGCAGAAGAAACTCTGATGAAGAGTCTCAAACCTTTTCCCTCCACAGAGGCTGCTTGACCTGCTGAGTTGCATCTCATTTTTATTTGCTCCCATTTCCGGCATCAGCTGTCTCCTGTATCCCAGTCTTCAGGGAGTTCAAATTTGATGGCCTTTAATTAAAGAACATCTGACCATTAACTCAGAAGTATACACTACTGTGGAACTTTCTCAGCAATTAAAATCTAAGACAGAAGATTAAAATGTCCTCCTAACTTGCAAGAGTTGAACCTGGGATGCATCTAGAAATAATCCTGGAAATTATTTTTAAAACCCTTTTGTTCTGTATTCCGATAGACAAACTGACATTTTATGTCGAGTGACAAGATAGTGAAATATATCACATTCCACTTAAGTGAACTGACAATTTTGTCCTTTCCTGAACTGACCAAAATACCTAAAACTGATTACAATCATGCTAATGTCAATTTAATCATCAATGTATGCCTACAATGACTAATTGTAGTTAAAGTGCTCAGGAGTGGAGAATCAAACCATCCTTCACACCGCAATCATTGTTAGCAAATGTCCCCTTCAGGCTTGTCTCTTTCTTAAATGACAGGAATTGATCGAGAATAAGAAGAATAGGTTGATCGTGAGCTTGTGCAATGCCCATCCCTTTGGATTAATTAATGTGCTTCTATTAGGAGAAAGGATGCATGGTTCTTCTTGTGTGCAATTAAAAGTTATCACACCATCTCCTGATCTATTTCTTATTTCCCAGGATTTCAAAACTGTAGAATTCTTTGCCTCCTTCATCTTTTCTTTTCTAACTAAGAGTCTTTCAAAGCCCAAAATGGCTGTCACTTGGCCAGAGGTTTGATTTACACAGTCATCCCTCCTACTCCTTTCAACTGTTTTTTTACATAAAACACTACCATCCATCTAATTTTCTTGAGAGTAAAAACATAATCAATGAGTTCCTTTTGCCCACGAGTGGTCATGAAAATCTCTATGTGTTTCTTAATCTTGGATCTCATGGGTAAATAGGAAACCAGTGTTCAAATCTGTCACCTTGACTGCCATTCCTACAGCCAATGCTATACACTTGGATAAGCAAGCTATTGATGCCAGTGATATTATGAATGAATGTAGGAAGGAAACAAATGCTTCAATTTACTCAGATCTATCCACTGACTCTGAATGTAATTTCACATTGACTTCTGCTGTTTTGGTCTCTGGTGTATGCCTAGTTTGGCTAGTTGTTCCTATGAAGAAAAGAAAATAAGTAAATAAGAATTGAGGTGCACTTTTTCCAGTTTGCATTTGTTTATATTTTGTTAGCAGTTTTTTCTCAGTTGCATTTTTTGAGTTATTAGATGAGAGGGTAGGAATATTTCTGACAAGTTCTTGATGTGTTCAGCCACAGTATTATTGTTGAATTCAACTTTGAAAGACTTTGTTTCCTGTCACCTGTTATTTCGCAAACAAGAACAAATTTACTGTGGGAGAGAAGAAAAGTTCAGTTAACATTAAAAACACATTATCGAAAGTAGATAGTGTTTTCCCTTCAAGATTACAGCTGCAAAAGTAACTGGTGATTTGTATTTAAAATAATTACCATGGTCTTTATTAATCCAGTGATGCCCTTTTATTTTAATGCGTGTTAGGGTTAGGGTCCGGGAAACCCTGTCAACAACAGAACGCATGGGCAAAGCCAGGAAATATCCCTGGAACCAGGAGCATGTGCAAGACAAGAAGGAGGTTTGTAAACCAGGGCACTGTCCCTTTCAATAATGATATACAGGTTACTTATATCTTGGAGACAATCAATGTGAATACACATTTTCCCCATGATGCTAAAGGAGCACATGCCTGCATGCCTTCCCCCTACCATCTGGCAAATTTAGATTCATGCTCACACCCTTGGCTGGAACATGCATTCCAACATCACATCAAATTGTATCACTCCATTTTTTTCCTGATAAAACCTGGCTGCGTTATGTTCAGTGAGTGTGGTTTTAAAGCAGCCCCCAGATGAACTGCAGAAATATTAAAGTGTACCTGTTCCTCTCTCATCTAGGCTGTAGCTAAGTAGATGTGAGGTAGTAAGGTACTGGCACACTCCCACAATGAGTTAAGAAATAAGTTGTGGATGGAAAAGGGAGAAAGGTAATCGAAAAACAGCCTCAAATTGTCTGGCAAAAGGCTGGATACTTTAGAAGGCCCTGGGTCACTTGGTGAGTAGTTTTGAGAAGTCTATCCCTGATTATTGTGTGTTAAAAAAAGACCATCTGCAGTGATTTAGCCAACTGTACCTGATAAATGCAGTCAGAATTCTACAACCAGAATTTTAAGCCAGTTGTTGTGGGCAGACAAGTCATTTGCTTAAACCCTATCTGGAATAATGCTTTGATAGGTCATGATTGTTAGTCCCCTTTAATTTCAAACTGCTGTATGTCTGTCCTTCAGGCAAGAAACAGGTGAGTTCCAGCAGATGAGTTTCTTGCCATGCTTTACACAGACGTTGGGATTGATTCACACATTCTCAATAAATCTAACCCAGAAATGCATGCACCCCACTGTGATGACACTATTTGTACACATTACTGGGTCTTACTCTCAAAAGTTAAAAATTATTTATCACTTTAAAAGTTCCAGAAATGATTAAACAATATTTTAACTTAAACTTGCAATCCAATATAGGAGTTATTCACATGACTGGTGGTGGGGTTGCTGCTACTATACCTTTGTGATGAACCAGCCTGCCCTACACCCCACAGACAGAGTTTAAGTCTAAGGCCTTGTTTCTCTGTAGCGGGAGGGAAGCAACGGTCAGAGCAGAAGTTCAGACACCTGGATCCTATCACTGGGAACTTGATGTAATGATCTCTGGCAGTCAAATAAAGGGAAAGTAATTGTTGCTCCAGCCACAAAAGGGAAATCAAAAAAAAGCAAAATGCCTTTAGTTTTGACTTCATTAGTTTGTTCTTAGAGATTTACAGTTAAATTTATAATCTGCTCACAACGACATCAGAATGTTACTTGTCATGAAAACAGCACTCTCTCTTACTCAGAAATCTGCAGGAAGAAGGCAGGAAAGTTGTAGAACCTGTGTCAACTGCTACATTTCCTGCCAATCTCTGCCAGATGGGCAAGGTTAAATATAGCCAAGTTGCATGCAACATGAATCATGATCCAGCTGCAGAATTTCCAGATGCTGTTGCTCAACTATCATTGCTAAAAAGTTCTCACTTACTGGAAACATAGGATCATTGAAAACACGCTTTGAACATTACTGCTATTTCAGACTTTTACGTTCAGCAGCATTTTGCCTCTTTTTTAACTGGTTATGTGCACTTGACAGGCAGTGTATCTTGACAGCTTTATCCAACAAAAGTATATGGTTCCTTTCAAAATTAGGCCAAAAAAAGTTTTATTTTGTGAAGGAGTTAAGTTATGTAAATTTCATAGATTATGTAATTCTTATGTAAGAATAACATATAAATGTCTGCACTTGCAACTTTGAAAACAGTAAGTGACATATTAAAGATGACACTAAACATTTAATTCGATTGGAAGATAACTTGTTGTGCTACCCTCAGCCTGATTTGGATAACATAAACAGAAACTTAAACAGCATAGTGGTTTTGTGTTTCTTTCTTGTTTAATAAGGATGACAGTTACCTTTTTTTGCAGCAGGTTTCTAAATCAATTTGCCAGTAATGTTGCAAACTGGATGACAGGCTGCTGTTCACAGAAATTGCTGGATCTGTCACGGTTTCGTGCAGGGCTATGGGAGAAAAAGATGTGAAAGCGTCATCTGGCAAATGCCAATTCTCTATGAGGCTATGCATGGGAACTCACTATAAGTATAATCTCCCACGATGGCAAGAACTTGTAATGTTGCAATTCCCAATAGGGAAAATTTGGAAAATTTAAATCTGGTTAGTAATGAATGCCTGTGGTGGATAACAGAATATTGTAGCATTGAAGGCGGGCAGGAGTCAGAATAGTTCCTCTCTCCTTTTCCCTATTAATAAGGTGTATAGTTTGGCTAAGATCAAACATCCAACTTCAAGCCTACAGCATTTCAAGGTCACTTTCAGTGGCAGAGTCCTGCATAAAAACAGGTTATTTAATTTATGGTTGAGCAAGTATTCTCACTTCCTCAGAGGGTGATCTTATAGTTCAGACTCACATAGTTTCTGAACCAACTTTGGCGCAGTATTTGAAAGGAAGTGAAATCTCATTTAATTAGTAGTTAAACTTCAAATATATTGTACATACAAAAAGACCAGATAGATAGACTGGACTGTAATATATAAAAGATCAATATTTCTTAAAGAATATAGATTTTTTATTTTTTATAAATGCAAGTAAAAGTTCCATTTCTGATCCGGCACAGTTACTAGATAAAAATGAATAAGCCAGTAGATTAGTCAAGAGATCCAGTCATTGCAGTGCTAAAATGGATTTTTACCGTGGTCATGCAGCAAACTTGCGCAATCATTTTCCCCGTTCACACCACTTATTATGCAGAGGCAAGAAACAAAATTAATTTCATCCCAGTGAGAATTGTTTGTTTTTGGATCAGTAGTCAAGAAGTCTGAATTAAGAAGTTGAAATAACACCAAAGTAGCTTGATAACTTTGAATTCTGTTAAAAAAAATGAAAGTGAAAAGCTGCTAATTATAAAATTATGACTACAAAGCTGTCAGTTTGTTATAAAAACCAGCTGGGTTGGGTCCAAGCCTGTTTCTTAAGGAAGGAAATCTGTTGGTTTGGCCTTCAGTGACTTTGTTCTGAAACCTGGATATTTCTCCACAAAAAGCAAAACATGCCAAATACAGCTAAGTACCACCTTGTCAGGCTGCTCCCATTGTCAACAAAGTGACAGAATGTGTTAACAATGCTATCATACAATGACCCACTCACTGATACACAGTTTAGGTTTTGCCAGGAATGTTTAGTTCCAGAATACAAAACAGTTTTGATCTAAAGATGGTCAAAGGAGGTGGGATGCAGAAGTAAGTTGCAGGTGACTGGTCTTGAAATCAGGGCAGCATTTACTGAGTTCTTCAAAGACCAAAAATTCTTTCACCACTTCTTCAATAATCTTCTGCCCTTTTGAGGGTACAAAACTATCATTCACAATTGATTAAGAAATTAAGTGCATAGAGCAGTAACTCCATAAAGCTTAAGAGGAAACAGCAAATGTAGAAACAGTTTTATCCTGCAAATAATCATCAGAAAGAGAAATTGGGTGCAATCTTGCAATTGAGTCTGTCTAAATTCTGCCTGTAGCCACTTGGTCCAAAGTACTCAGACAAGGCAAATCAGAGCCATGACTTTTACTTGACTTGCTGTATTTGCCAATCGATTTGCACTATGGGACTAGCTGTTTGGAGTCAACTTAACTTCTACAATTTGACTGATCCAAAGGCTTCTTGACTTTATAACTCTTTGGCATGTGGTATTATCACCCCTTTAGAAGACAAAGCTGTATGGAGTTTCTTAATTGAATTGAATTGAATTGACTTTATTTCTTACATCCTTCACATACATGAGGAGTAAAAATCTTTATGTTACGTCTCTGTCTAAATGTGCAATCATAGTAATTTATAATCATTTATAATAAATAGAACAGTCAATGTAATACAGAGTACACTCAAATCAGCGCAAGTTAATCAGTCTGATGGCCTGGTGGAAGAAGCTGTCCCGGAGCCTGTTGGTCCTGGCTTTTATGGTGCGGTACTGTTTCCCGGATGGTAGCAGCTGGAATAGATTGTGGCTGGGGTAACTCGGGTCCCCAATGATCTTACGGGCCCTTTTTACACACCTGTCCTTGAAATATCCTGATTCATGGGAATTTCACAACCTCAGATGCGCTGGGCTGTCCACAACACTCTCTGCAGAGTCCTGTGATTAAGGGAGTTACAGTTCCCATACCAGGCAGTGATGCAGCCAGTCAGGATGCTCTCAGTTGTGCCCCTGTAGAAAGTTCTTAGGATTTTGGGGCCCATACCAAACTTCTTCAACCGTCTGAGGTGAAAGAGGTGTTGTTGTGCCTTTTTCACCACACAGCTGGTGTGTACAGACCACGTGAGGTCCTGTGATGTAGATGCTGAGTAACTTGAAGCTGTTTACCCTCTCAACCCCAGATCCATTGATGTCAATAGGGGTTAGCCTGTCTCCATTCCTCCCGTAATCCACAACCAGCTCCTCTGTTTTTGCAACATTGAGGGAGAGGTTGTTTTCTTGACACCACTGTGTCAGAGAGATGACTTCTCCCCTGTAGACCACCTATTACATTGGGTAATGTAAACAAAACATTACCCAATGTAATAGCATTCTCATTAGTAAATCTTTAAATTTATCATCCCAACGGCATGTAGATGACACTAGCTTGCTAAATGTTTAATTTACTCTTACATGCAATCCTTTCAGTTGAAAGAAAACACCAGCGGTATGGAAACATCATTACCCTTGATTGGAAAAGCCTACAAAAATGAGTGGATATAGCCCAGTTCATTACAGATGAAGCCCTCCCCACTACTGAGCGCATCTACAAGAAGCGCTGCAGCAGGAAAGCAGCATCGATCACCAAGGACCCCACCATCCAGGCCACGCTATTTTCTCGCTGCTACCACCAGGAAGGAGGAGAAGAAGCCTCAGGTCCCACACCACCAGGTTCAGGAACAGTTATTACCCTTCAACCATCAGGCTCCTGAACCAGAGTGGATATCTTCACTCACCCAATAATGAGCTGATCATTGAATACAACCTATGGACTCTCTTTCAAGAACTCTACAACCCACGTCCTCAGCATTAACTAATTAATTAATTAATATTTTGGGTTTTTTTGTATTTACACTATGTCATCTTTTGCATATTGGTTGATAGTCCGTATGTGTTTACGTGTAGTTTTTCATTGATTCTGTTGTGTTCCTTTATTTTACTGTGAATGCCTGCAAGAAAATGAATCTTAAAGTAGTGTATGGTGGCATATATGTACTTTGATAGTAAATTTACTTTGAAGTTTGAACTCTCTTTAACACTATTAAAGAAGAATGACCAAAAACCCGATTGCAGGACTAAGGTAACCAAATCTGAACTAGAGCATGTACCCTAAAGAAATTTGCAACAAGCAACTGGAGGTTTGCCAGCCCTTGTGGAAGCTATCGATGACCTTACAGTCACCTACAACACTAAATAGGAATAAAGTTCACCGTTTTTCGCTGCGTCATCAATCTCTGTCAGTGATAAACATCCATTCTTAGCTCATATCCTTCCTTCCCTCACTTCCATTGCGGCAATCAGAAGCAGAAATTGTTGGGGAGAAAATAAAGGATTTCTTCTCTGTAAGTGCAGACTTAAGCAGCTTTGTTTGTGCACTTCCCCTGTAATCTTCTATGCAGCAGCTTATTCCAATCTAGAACAGGGAATTTCTGTTACTTTCTGACTGCATTCAGCGAGTTGCTAAAAAAATGTTCAGGCTGAAAATTCCATGAGTTTGGGATGATACCAATGCAGCTACAGATTAGTGTGCAAGAATTGTCTGGTGCTATTATGTTGTTATTTTCTTCAAGAACTCAATCATCTTTTTCAAATATTGATTGAAGGTCAAATACTCATCAGAGCACTAGGGATTATTCACCCATCTTCTTCAAAATAGTGTGACAGGATCTTTTAAATTGGAAGGAGCTGACACATTTAAGTTTAGCGTGCAATCCAAAAGATGTTAGCTCTGACCGTCAGTATTCCCTCGTACCATGCTCAAGTTTTTGGAATGAAGCTTCAAGCTGGAGCCTTCTAAGTAAGAGGTGCTACTGCTACCAACAAAACCACAGCTTACACTGAAGCTATACACACATAAAATGCTGCAGGAACTGAGCAGGTTAGGCAGCATCTATAGAAATGAATAAACAGTTGACATTTCGGGCTTATGGTTTCCCACCTCACTGTTCAGAGGAGCAGGCCGTACAAGCCGGAATATAGGTCTGGTCAAGGAACATTGAACCAGGATTTTCAGATCATCACTTCAAGGAATCTTCTCCGCTTGCTGCCTGGAAAACTTACAGGCAGATTCTTTGTAACACATTCTCTTAGAATAACACACATTTCATTACTGCTTATGCCAAGATTTCAAGCCAATTTAATCTGTTCAGAATGAAACATTTACTTTGTGCCTCACTAAATAGCTATTCCAGTTCACCTCTTTCAGACCCCATAAAACTTTGTGAGCTCAGAGAGCACCAGAACCAAATTTAAACTGCAGATTGTTATTTGATATGAATGTTATTTTTTTTAACATGGTGCTTTTCTATTGCCTTTACCAGTGTATGTTTTAGGTATCAGATGAAGACTAATGCTGAGAGAGAAGGTTTCTCGCAGATTGTTAACAGCAAATGATTGAAAGATATTTGTCACCAGGACTAGGAACGGACTACTTGAGTAGACTGGTGTTGCATCACTGCTGCCTCTGAACATGGTCCTGACAGATTTGGCTGGACCATGTGTCTTTTCCTAGAAAAAATGAGCTTACATTTATAAATGCACAGGACCTATAACTTAGCTATATGTCACAAAACAATTCATGGAGATAAAATGAGAATCAGGTTTAATATCACTGGCATATGCTGTGAAATTTGTTAACTTTGTGGCAGCAGTACAATACAATAGATGATAAATATAGAAGAAATAGAATCAAAAATAGGCAGTGAATAAGTGATTGGACAAGTAAGAGCAATGTCAAAAGATTATAAGGAAGAAATAGCAAGGCATCTGGATAGAAGTGGTTTTATCGGGTAGGTGCAGCATGGATTCTTGAAGGGCAGGTTCTATATGACAAACTTACTGGAGTTCTTTGAGGACATAATGAGTGCAGTGGATAGAGGGGAAAAGGTAGGTGGTGTAAATTTGGATTTCCAGAATGCATTTGATAAGGCGCAGCATGAAAGGCTTATCTATTATGATAGTAATGTGCGGAGATGAGGGTAATGTATTGGCATGGATAGAGAATTGGTTAACTAATAGATAGTAGTGAGTTGGGATAAATGGGTGTTTCCCATGTTGGCAGATAATTGTGAACAAAGTGTCACCGGAGTGAGTGCTGGACTCAATTGTTCACAATATATATTAGTGATTTGGAACAGGGGAGGGGACTCGGTGTAGGGTACCTAAGTTTGCTAATGACACTAACTTGAGTGGAAAAGCAAGTTGTACAGAGGACACGGAGAGTACGCAAGGACATATAGATAGATTAGTAAGTAGGCAAAAGTCTAGCAGATAGAGCACAACCTGGTAAATGTGAGATCATCCACTTTGGAAGGAAAAATAGATCACAAAAACACAAGAGATTCTGCAGATGCTGTAAATGCAGAGCAACATACATAAAATGCTGGAGGAACTCAGCAGGTCAGGCAGCATCTTTGGAAAGGAATAAAGAGTTGACATTTTGGGTGGAGACCTTCAACAAGTTTGGAAAGGAAAGTGAGAGAAGCCAGAATAAGAAGGTGGGGGGGAGGCGGTGGTAGAAGGAGTACAAGTGAAAAGGTGATAGGTGAGGGGAAAGGTAGATGGGTGGGGAAAGTGGAAAATGAAGTGAGAAGCTAGGAGGTGATAAGTTGAAAATGTAAAGAGTGGATAGGAGAGGAAAGTGGACCATGGGAGAAACAGAAGGAAGAGAGGCACCAAAGGAACATGATAAGCAGGGGAGGAGAACGGAAGAAGTAAGAAGTGAGCCAGAATGGGAAATGGAAAAAGAAAGAAGGGGAAGGGTGAGAAGTTACCAGAAGTTAGAAAGTCAATGCTCATGCCATCAGGTTGGAGGATACCTAGATGGAATATGAGGTGTTACTTCTCCAACAGAGAGGCCCGATTGTGGCAGTAGAGATGGCCATGGACTGAGACATCAGGATGGGAATGGGGATTGGAAGTAAACTGGTCAGCCAGTGGGAAATCCTGTTTGATGCAGACGGACTGAAGGGTGATTGACAAAGCAGTCTCCCAATCTTAGACCTCAGCAATATAGAGGAGGCTGCACCAGGAGCACTGGATACAGTAGATGGCCCTAAAAGAGTTGCGGGTGAAGTGTTACCTCATCTGGAAGGACAGTTTGTGTCCCTGAAAGGAGTTGAGCAATGAAGTGAATGGACAGGTGAAGTGCTTCATCCGCTTGCACGGTTAGGTACTAGGACGGAGATCCGGGGGAAGGAATGGATGACGAAGGGAATCACATAGTGAACAACTCCTGCACAAAGCAGAGAGTGAGGGGCAGATTCTGGTGGTAGCATCCCATTGAAGATGACAGAAGTGTAAAATATAAGATCAGAGTTTTTATAATGGTGAAAGGTTTCAGCATGCGGTTGTGCAGAGGGACTTGAGAGTGCTTGTGCATGAATCTCAAAAGGTTGGTTAGAAGGTGCAACAGGTTATCGAGAAATCAAATGAAATGTTGGCCTTCATTGCTAGGGGGATTGAATTTAAGAGCAGGGAGGTTATGTTGAAATGTAAAGGATACTGGTGTGGCCTCACCTGGAGTGCTGCATGCAGTTCTAGTCCCTATTTGAGGAAAGTTATACTGGCTTTGGAGGAGATGCAGAGGAGGTTTACTTGATTGATTCCGGAGATGAGAGGGTTAGCCTATAAAGAGAGATTGAGTTTCATGGAACTATACTTGCTAAAATCTAGAAGAATAAGAGGGTATCTTATAAAAACGTAAAATTTAAGAAAGAGATAGATAGCATAGAGACAGGAAGGTTGTTTACACTGGTAAATATGACTAGAACTAGGAGCAGCACCTCAAGATTTGGGAGAATAGATATAGGATGCTGATAAGGGGAAACCGCTTTTCCCAGAGAATAGTGAAATTCTCTGCCCAGGGAAGCAATAGAGATTACCTCATTAAATATACTTAAGACATAGCTAGATAGATTTTTGCATAGCAGGGGAATTAAAGCTTATGGGGAAATGGCAGGAAGGCAGGGCTGAGTCTATAGCCAGATCAGTCACAACCTTATTGAATGGTGGAGCAGGCTCTTATGCGGTGCTGCCTTTCTTTGCTGCCACACTCAGTAAAATGCTTTGATAATGAGAACGGGGAAAATCCACCTCGCTATATCACTCTTTCAACCACTATAGACCAAGGCTACAGGAAAGTTAAGTAATTATAACATCATCTATACTTTAATACTTCTCTGTACTTTGACAGTTTACTTCCTGTGACCATGACGGTTGAAAGTTAATCATTATTGTACAAAACACTTTAGTTTTTAGAACTAATAACAGAGAGTTATTTATAATGTTGAATCCCAGTGCTATCCTATTTCCATACCCTGACCCAGAAATTAAATTATATAGCATGGTTTATGTCAGTGCAGTTGAAAGCACATTTGCAGTACCAAGGAGTAGAATGTGAACCCATTTCTGGGTTGCCTACATTACCGTAGAAATTAATTTGAGATTTATTTCTGCAGAGTTGGGTCAGGCAATATTAAACTATACTAATCCTCATTCCCTACTTCTTTTGGGGTATTACAGTGGGAAATTAACAACATAATTCCAGGAATGAACATTGATCAACACTTCGTGTTCACTTTGCACAGCATCAAGCTAGATCCCACAAGGTAAATCCTACTCTAACATTTCATCCTTTGGCTCTTCTCCCACAGCTCACTACTCTCTAATTATTGATCCCCTCCTGGCCTACCAAGGATCCTGATTCAATGATTTCCTGATGCCTCAGATGGAGACCCTGATCTATGTAATTTTCCCATCACTTTGTCTATCTACGGCAACTGACCTGATCACTGATCCGAGATCATATCCCGATCTTAATCACTAGCTGACTGTTCCTATTTGTGACGTCCAGCCTCATCACTGTCCTCTTCCATTCCTGTCCCTCCACCTACCTGATCTCCAAAAGGAGCTGTGTAAGGCAGGGGAGCTCTAACAGTTTTTTTGGCCCTGATAGGCCTAGACTGCAGATCCCAGTGGGATATGAGCAATAATGAAGAGGCCATTTTAGAGTAGCCATTGAGAGAAAGAGAGAGGGAGAGGCTGATGTGAGACTGAAGTGCTGTATTTGAGATACAAGTGCTAAGGTTTCAGCTTGTGAGGCATTGACATGGAGGCTAAGCAGTATGCAAAGATAAGGTATGCTTTTCCTCTGTGGCCTTGGTGTTTATGAGATGGCAGGAAGGTCAGCTGTTTGCTCCTCTTACAGGATGTGAGAGATCATAGAAACTTCCAGTGTCCCTGGTGTCTATACCCATGGGAAGTGTGTCCAGTGCAGCTCCTGACTGACTGCATTGTGCAGCTGGAGTTGGACAACGGGTGGAGGAGGTGCGATGAAGTGAAAAGCTAGATGGTGATAGGTGGAAAAAATAAAGAGTGGTCGGAGAGGAGAGTGGACCATGGGAGAAAGGGAAGGATGAGAGCCACCTGAGGGACGTGATAAGCAGGGGAGGAGAACAGAAGAAATAAGAGGTGAGCCAGAATGGGAAATGGAAAACAAGAGAAGGGGAAGGAGAGATCCTCATTCACAATGCTGAGGACATCATATATAGGACCATTGATGAAATGGTCACACTGAATGTGCAGGCAGAGGGTAGCTGGGTGACAACTAAGAAAAGTAGAAGGGAAAGTCATGAAATGCAGAGTTCCCCGTGACCATTCCCCTCACTAACAAGTATCTCATTTTGCAAACAGTGCAGGAAGAAGGGATTCACGTTCTTGGACCACTGGGACCTCTTCTGCGGCAGAGGCCACCTGTGCAAAAGGGATAAATTGTACCATAACTGGAACAAGAGAAATGTCCTGGAGGTAAGATTTGTTACAGATACTCAAAAGGGTAAAGAACTAATCTGGCATGAGAGATGGGACCCAAAGAATGACAGATGAGAAAATTGGGGGAAGTATCGAAGTTAAGGCAAGCAAGTTCAGTAAGCAGGACACACAAGGATATTGCAGGGGTTAAAGAAGGTTTCATAAACTAAACTGTATTTACCTTAAAGCAAGAATACTAACAGGAAAGGCAGATTAATGTAAGGAATTGTTCAGTTCATGGTACTGGGGTGATACAACAATAGCCCAGTGTTCTGGGGTACTGATGTTACAGGGATGGTAGACGTGGAATTAAGAGAGGAGGAGGACTTTTGTTTTTCATTAGGCTGAACATTGCAGGTTTTCAAAGCTTGCAGAGAGACTTAGGCCAGTTAGAAGAGTGGGCTGAAAGATGGCAGATGGAGTTTAATGCTGAAAAATGTGAGGTGCTACATTTTGGTAGGACTAATCAAAATAGGACATACATGGTAAATGGTAGGGCATTGAAGAATACGGTAGAACAGAGGGATCTAGGAATAATGGTGCATCGTTCCCTGAAGGTGGAATCTCATGTGGATAGGGTGATGAAGAAAGCTTTTGGTATGCTGGCCTTTATTAATCAGAGCATTGAGTATAGGCGTTGGGATGTAATGTTGAAATTGTATAGGCCATTGGTAAGGCCAGACTTGGAGTATTGTGTACAGTTCTGGTCACCGAATTATAGGAAAGATGTCAATAAAATTGGGAGAGTACAGAGGAGGTTTACTAAAATGTTGCCTGGGTTTCATCTCCTAAGTTACAGAGAAAGGTTGAACAAGTTACATCTTTATTCTTTGGAGCGTAGAAGGTTGAGGGGGGACTTGATAGAGGTGTTTAAAATTATGAAGGGGATTGATAGAGTTGACGTGGATAGGCTTTTTCCATTGAGAGTGGGGAAGATTCAAACAAGAGGACATGAGTTGAGAGTTAAAGGGCAAAAATTTAGGGGTAACATGAGGGGGAACTTCTTTACTCAGAGAGTGGTAGCTGCGTGGAACGAGCTTCCAGCAGAAGTGGTTGAGGCAGATTCGATGTTGTCATTTAACGCTAAATTGGATAGATATATGGACAGGAAAGGAATGGAGGGTTATGGGCTGAGTGCAGGTCGGTGGGACTAGGTGAGAGTAAGAGTTCGGCACGGACTAGAAGGGCCGAGATGGCTAGTTTCCATGCTGTAATTGTTATATGGTTATATGATATATACCGTGGTGGGGGGGGGTGTGATCCAGTGATGGAATATGGGGAGAAATAAGAAGGCATGATCACTTTGATGTAGGTGTACTATGTGGCCTAAATTATCTAGTGGAAATTAGAGGATTAAATGTGAAAGGAGTTTGTAGATACGGTAGCTGTAGGAGTAAAGGGGATGTAATGATTGGTGATTTTAACTTCCCTTATCTTGCTGGAGTTTCAATGAGACAGAATTTGTCAAGGGTGTCCAGGAAAGTTTTCGCAAGCAATATCTAGATGATGCTACTAGAGAGGGGCTACACTTGACCTCCTGTTGGGAAATGAAGCTGGGCAAGTGGCCAAAGTGTGGGGGGGGGGGCACTTTGGGACCTGTGACCTTAATTTTATTCTTTTATGGAAATTGTAAAACTATAATTGTAACTATGGCTGGTCCACAACTTAAAGTCCTAAACTGGAGCAAGGCTAATTTTGGTAAGAGGAAATTGTAAGGATTAATTGGGAAAAGCTGTTAGCAGGTAAATGACATCTGGCAAGTGGAATGTTCTTAAAGGTGAGAAGAGGAGAGTTCAGGGATAACAGGTTTCTGTTAGAGTGAACGACAAGGCTAGTACGATTAAGGGACTCTGAGAGCAAGGAAAGACCCGGGGATTGATCGATTTCGGCATTTGGCCAAATTGGGAAGGTCGGGGGTGAGGCTAGGGTCTGAGAGAAAGAAACCACCTGAAGTTTGGACAATTTAAGCACCAGGAAATATTGAAATAATCAGGGTGTCGGGGCCAGAGGCGATGGACAGGACTGTTCAACTTGTTGATCTGCGAGGTTTACTTGTTGCAGTGCTGAACTGAGGCTGTGGCCTGCAACTAATAGGCTCCTGAATCGACTGCAATGATGACTGGCTTCATGGCTGTGGACTCACTTTCATGAACTTCAGTTCTGAATCTTATTTGCTTACTTTCATTGATCGCATGATTTATTTTTCTACACATTGTGTGTTTGACGGTCTGTTTTTAATGGGTTCTACTGGGAGTCTTTGTTTTGTGGTTGCCTGTAACAAGATGAATCTCAAGGTTGTGGATCGTATGGTTGGTTGGCACTCGTCTGACTCAAAGGACAATGGGTGATCTCATCATCACAAGCCTTGATAGAAGGTCTGGAGATTCTGGGACGCCCATTTGTCAAGATCCCCCTCTCGGCCTCACTGGTGTAGTCGAGAGGAAAGTGAAGCAATACCTCTGGCATCAGCTTGGCTGCAGGAGCCGGCGGAAGTGTGTTCAGTTATGTCCAGCCACCTTAGGGGCTCTACACCAGATTTGCTGTCTGGGTTCACTCCTGGAGACTTCGTCTCTCCTGAGGCTGCCCACAAGGCAGTGGGGCTATTTACCATTGCTGGGGATCTGGTTCACAAGCACCAGGGCACGTCCACACGCTGGTGGGCCTGTGCGCTACGTATGCAGGGACTAGACCTCCTCCCCATCCTCTGTAGTTTAGCCAGAGTCCGAAAGGAGTTCAGTTTCCGTGTGTCGCCAGTGAGGAGGCACGATAGGAAGCTTGCTGTTGGAGTGGCCATATACTGGCAGGAGGAGACTTACACATTCAGCTCTCCCTTTCGCGAAACTGTTAGTCAGCAGTGGAACTGCACTTTGCGCAGATAAATGGAAAGGACTAAAGTTTATACTTTAAAATAAGATTTTATGCTTTTTAGATGATTCGGCTGTTCACCTCTGGTCAAATTCTGTGTAAAGCTGGCATTAGCAAAACACATTTATTTCAAGATATGATTTAACATTTTTTAATGATTTTGCCATGCAATACACTTTACCAACATGAAAAGTTCCATATACCTCTGTATAAAATCTTAGTATTGTTGAAAATGTTATTCTGTACACAACAAATTATGCTTCTTCTTTATGAAAAATCATTATTCTTATAGAAGGTGGCAAAATCAAATACTGTATAAATATGTTGCAACTATTTAATACGGAACTTTTTGAATGATATCATTTCTATTAATAGATCATGTTTGATAGTAATGCCATAGTGTAATATTTTTTCACATTTATTAGTCTTGTAGCTCAATTTTAGGAATGTCTTTTTGTTAATCCATAAAGTAAATATCCTAGGATTCAGAGTATTTTCTTCAATTTGTCTCTTTAGTCAAACTAATACATTCCATCTATTACCAGAATTCTTTGTCTGTTTCTATCTTTTCTTCAGTTTCAATGCCGCTGAAATATCTGTTCATACTTTCATCACTTTAGAATTGGATTCTGTAATGTTCTGCTTACCAGCCTTGAATTGTGCATCCTTATTATTTATTTCTTACTTATATAACATTTTGATTTTGTCCTACATTATGTTTTATTGATCTGTATAGGGTACCTTTTCAATAATACATCCTCCCACTCATGAAACTCTACCTACCTCACCTCCTGGCTTTATGCCACCTAATCTCTACATTAGGGTGGCAGGGTGGAGCTGTGTCTCTACCAAAGAAAGTGTAAGACGCTCCTTCCCTCTACTAGCCTGCAGGTCACCCTTGGGCAAGGTTATCCCCTGATCAGTGTCATGTGCAGCCATGGGAGCTGGTGGAGGCAGGTCGTATGAGCAGCAGATGCATATAGCAAGTCCTGGTTATATGACCACTGACACCAGAAAGAAAATCTATGAAGAGTATTGATAATGAATAGGGTCACCCATCTTGTAAAGACACTGCCCAGAAGAAGGCAAAGGCAAACTACTTCTGTAGAAAAAATTGCCAAGAGCAATCATGTCATGGAGACCATGACCACCAATGTCATAATGACACTGCACGTAATGATGATGAATTTCTACATTAGAGACGCAAGAAATTGTAAATCAACTTACTGGATGAACTCAGCTGGGCAGGCAGCATATCTAGAGGAAATGGACAGCAATATTTACACTTGAGGCCCTTCATCTGGACTGTGGTAAAGAAAGGAGTTATCCAGTGTAGAGAGGAAGTGGTGGAGTAAGGGCAGGCAAGTGATAGGTGGATCCAGATGAGAAGGGATGATTGGCAGATGAAGAAGGTAAGTGCAGAGAATAAAAATAGGTGCTAGGAGGTGATAGGTTAATTAATTTAATTTCCCTTCCCATTCCCACCCTGACCTATCTGTCCTTGGCCTCTTTCATTGCCATGGTGAAGCCAAATGTCCTGCTGAAAATTCACCTTTTCAAACAAAATATTCGTCACCATCCTATTTCAGGCATTGATGATTGCTTGTCTTCATCTGCTTTTTCTGCTGTTCGTTCTTTCAGATCTCCTTCTGTGACACACTTAGGATTTGTTTTAGATGTCTCAAGGTGCAAATTAAAGTTATGGTTATCATGCATCGTTTGATTTTTGCAGTCGTGTGAGTGTTTCCCATTTTATGTGACATTTATATCAGTCCTTTTTTAGACTCGATCTATAGTTTTGATTACCTCTCAAGACAGTCCTTGAAAGGACACTCTGATGAAAAAGCATTTCCTGCTCAGAGATTAAATGCAGATTTCCCTGATCAGAATTCTTCAGCATACCACAATGATCTGTTTCTTTGCCATTTGTGACAAGATAGACAATTTTTGAAAATAATTTTCATAACAAGCTTGGGCAGTGTCAAGTAGTTCTTTGTTAATGTGGCTCCAACAAGGTAGAAGGCAATAATTTAATACAAATGCACTCAAAATTTGTGATCTCAGCATAGGACAACTACTGGGAGAACCTGAAAAATGCGCAGGGACGTTGTTCAAATTGCAATTATGAAAATGTGGCACAGCACAACATGGGTGTAAATAAAATGTTTATTATATTTGTTTTATAACTGATGCTATAATTGGAAGAAAAATGAAACTCCCATTTTGTGATGATATTTACCCTGGTGAGCCTAAAGTTTCCATGGAATTGTGAATTTGGAATTTACAGTTGTTGAAGTGGACAAGTGCCAGTGCACTCCATCATAACTGCGTAATGATCCCAGCAACTCTGGGATCCACACATGCATATGGAATATGGAATTAGCTCTCAGTGATTTCCTGCCTCATCACAGAGTGCACTGTTGAACTTTTCACAGATGTGATCAACACAGGTTCAGGGTATTGGCATAATCCTCAAAGTTTTACACATGATTTATGTAAAAACCATTGACATGGTTAACTTTTGTTCAAATACGTCAAGCAGCAGGTCTAATGTAAACTTACCTGCTGAGCAACCATTCTGACTTCAAATCCCTCCCTCACAACAGTAAAAATCCATGATTTTTATGAGTACAGAATACTGCATTTATTTCATTTTTCGAGTTTGTTAATTGATGTTAATTCCAAGTGTATGCTTGGATCTTTGCTCTCTGATGGAAATGTGAATTATAAAACTTGTTTTTCACTTCCAGGTCTGCCAGATCTATATACAGTTTATTACATTTTTAAATGAGTTCTTTTTTCCTTTAATCTTCATTTATTTCCCTGTTCGTTACATCACCTTCAACAAAGGTAAGCCACGATTAAAAGATTATGTTAAAATATTTTGAAAAATGATTATGAGAAGAGCGAGACAGTGATCAGAGGAAATTTGTTAAATTTTCTTTTAAAAACATCATAACAATCACATAGAAGTCATATCTTCACGTACTGAGTAACATGTCTAAACTCGGGCTCTTAATTTCCTGCCTACCAAACATCTTCTATTCCAGGGAGATATACTTCCTAATATTGAATGTTTTATTTTTAATAACCCTCTTATAAAACAACTTATGAAGTCTAACTGGAAGCCTAATGCATCACAACTTTATGTACCTTTTACATTTCCAAGTAGCCATATTATGAAAGTTCTAATAATATATTAATGATTAACCCATGTGTTTTGATCTCAATCTGTAGATTCCCACACACCCTTATACTCTCTACACCGGAGGAATATAGGTCTGGTACAGATCAGAGCACAAAGAGATTGCTTGCTTTGTTCTTGTACCATGTCCTTGCCCTCCGCACTTTTAACTTGCTACATATCTAGTGTTATATTTTTCAGGAAGGTAGGCAAGGGATTTGTATATATGAGGAAAGTTGTGTTGATGTTACATCTGTTGTGTGTACTAATCCTGGGCTTAAAACCCTGACACTGAGCAGAATCATCCAAGTCCATGGTAATATTGAAATGTTAATTTTAAATAGAAATTCTGGAAAACCCCAAGCTTGCTTTCTCCATTCCTGAAACCACAAAGACTCTGTATCTCCTTTTACAACACTATTGTTCACTTGGTTCTTTAGTTAGTGTCCCATTCCCACTTGTGTCGCTTTGCTATTTCCACAGTTTGAGCAGAAATACTACCTCCTGTATACTTTCCTCAACTAACTAGTCCAGCTAAGGTTGGCGCTTGCATTTCCCTCTTTCATGTTGCATGACATCCTCAGTTAACGTCAAGTTTTGAGTTTTCTCCTTGCTCCTAACTGACATGGTTACGCAAAGCGTTCTTCTTCTAAATCGGGGTGAACTTCTCTCCAGTCCGAGAGGACAATTTGCAATTTAAGAAGGATTGTAAAATCGTGATGAAAGCCATTCCTATCTCCTTCAGCAGTATCAGCTTGCATGCCATAATGGCCAAATGATTGAAATGTATTGAATTCTGTCAATGTTTTTAGAGCCAATTCCTTTTGACAGGTATTTTTCACAAGTGTTCTACTTCCACTGCATATGCGTATATTGTAACTTCCATTGTCATTTGCAAAAACTGATGATTATCTGTGCCATATCTTAATTCTGCAATACTAGATTCCCTTCTTCTTTCCTGAATAGTCCTTTTCTCTCTTTTCCTTTATATACGCTGATATAAGCCCTTACTCTTTCCTTTTATGTTATCTTCTGTGTTCCCTTTTAGCTTTTTAATCTCTCTGCTCTATTTTCCATATAGTTCAATGTTATCTATAATATTTTTGCATTTAGTTTTATCATAATGCTCCCTTTAAAGTTCTCAGGTGAATTTTAATCCTTCTATTTACGCATGAAGCTTTACACTTTGATGTATTTTATTTTGTCAGGTAAGAAAACATTTTCAATTCTATTCATTTTGATAATTTCCTGTAATTGATTATTCTAACCGCTTCCAGATTTTCTGTCTCATTAATATGAGCCAAATCCTTTTTTGTTAATTACAGCTATTTTAATATTATTTTCATTCCTGTCCCTGTGACTTTGAACTGTTATTATTATACTTCCTTCCTTCATTGAATCGAACCATACTCTGGTCACTACTTTGTATTTGTTCTTTCATGTTGAGATCAGTTAGTTGTAGCACTTAATTCCTCAGTGTGATGTGTCTTACTTCTTGTACTGGAGATCTGCTGAAAGCAGCTTCAGGTACATTCCAAATAATAACCCTCAGTTTGAGACAATATACTACCTTCATTTAAATTTACTGAATTAGAATTGCTTCTTGTTCTTGGTCTGTTCTGTTACTGTTGCACTGTCAATTCTGCAGGCATCAGTCAACTCAAGTCAAGTTTATTTTCATTTAACTATATACATGTATACCGTCCAATAAGACAATGATTCTGTGGACCAGGGTGTAAAGCACAATAGTACACACAACAAACATGTAACACGCAATAACTGAAGGAAGTAAGGATAAAATCTACAGATGAATTACATGTAAATGAACAAAGTAAAGTGCATAAGTTAAATATTGTAAGGTCCAGAACAGGTTAACTGGTGTCACTTCGAATGTGATCTAGCAGGGAGTTCAGAGGCCTAAATGTTTGGAAGAAGAAAATATTTCCCAGCCTGACCATTCTTGTTTTTATGCATCAGAATCTTCTGCCTGATGGTAGAAGTCAAAGAGGATGCTGGAATGATGGGTGGGATCCTTGATAATACCAATGGCCTTGCATTCGAAGTGCTCCTGATAAATGCCCCTGATGGATAGTAGGAAGATCCCTATGATCCTCTCAGCCATTGTCACAGTCCTTTCTAGGGACTTCTGGTCTGATGCTTGGCTGCTCCCATACTAGACGGAGATGCATCTTGTCAGGACACTCTCAGTGGTGCTCCTGTAAAATTCAGTTAAGATGGGTGAGTGGGGAGCCTTGCTTGCCTCAATATCCTTGGGAAGTGGAAGCCCTGTTGTGCCTTCTTTTTCAGGGTGGTGATACTGAGGGACCAGGTGAGGTCATCCGTGATGTGAACTCTTAAGAACTTGGTGCACTTAACTCATTCTACAGAGAGCCATGTACTTGCAGAGCCACGTACTCCACCCTTCAACTACGCAAAGTTTGCTGTTAAGCATTTCGCAGAGTGCTGTAACAGTTTACAACCAATGAATGTATTTATTTGGGGAACACACACACACAAAGTGCTGAAAGAAATCAGTAAGTCAGGCAGCATCAACGGAGGGGAATAAGCAGTTGATGTTTCAGGCTGAGAAACACATCCCCTGGTCGACATTTTCATGCTATGACAGAACCCAGAATCAGAATTAGAGTCAGAATCAATTTTAATATCACTGACATATGTTACAAAATTAGTTATTTTGCGGAGACAATGTAGTGCAATAAATAAAGTATATAAATTACTATATATATGTATATGAAAAACTAAATTAAACAAGTTGTACCAAAAGATAACAAAAATAACAGTGCGGTAGTGTTCATGGGTTGGTTCGTTGTCCATTCAGAAATCTGATGACAGAGGGGAAGAAGCTGTTCCTAAAGCATTCCATGTGTGTCTGCAAGTTGCTGCACCTCCTCCCAATTGGTAACAATGAGAAGAGAGCATGTCTTGGGTGATCAGGGTCCTTAATCATGGATGCTGCCATTTTGTGGCATCACCTTTTAAAGACGTCCTCGATGCTGGGTAGGCTAGTGTCCATGGTGGAGCCACTTGAATGTGCAAATTTCTACAGCTTTTCCGATCTTATGCAGTAGCCCCACCATACCAGACAGTGATGCAACCAGTTAGAATGCTCTCCATGGTACTGTGTAGAAATTTACAAAAATGTTTGCTGACATATCAAATCTTCCCAAACTCCTAAAGAAATATAGCCTCTGTCGTGCCTTAATAATTGCATCAATACTTTGGGCCCAGATTACATCTTCAGAGATGCTGACTTCCAGGAACTTGAAACTGCTCACAGGTTCCACTGCTCATCCCCCAATGAAGACTAGTGTGTTTTCCCTTGACTACCCCTTCCTGAAATCCACAATCAATTCCTTGGTCTTACTGACTTTGAGTGTAAGGTTGTTGCTGCAACATCACTCAACCAGCTAATGTATCTCACTCCTGTATGCCACCTCATCACCATCTGAGATTCTACCGATAGCAGTTGTGTCATCAGAAGATTTATGGAGCTGTTTTTGTGCCTAGCTACACATTCATGGTTGTAGAGAGATTAGAGCAGTGGGCTAAGCACACATGCTTGGAGTGTACTGGCGTTGATCATCAGCGAGGTGGAGATGTTATTTCCCATCCATACTGACTGTGTTCTCCCTAGAAGGAAGTCAAGGATTCAGTTGCAGAGGCCCAAGGTTTGAAGCTTGTTGATAAGTACAAGGTATGATGGTGTTGGACGCTGAGCTGTAATCATAAAGAGCAGCCTGACATAGATATTACTGTTTCCTAGGTGGTCCAAGGCCAAGTGGAAAGCCAGTGAGATTGCATCCATTGTAGACCTATTTTAGTGGTAGGAAAATTGCAGTGGACCAAGTCCTTGCTGAGGTAGGAGTTGAATCTCACCATTACCAACTTCTCAAAGAACTTCATCACTGTAGATGTGAGTGCAACTGTTGAGGCAGCTCAATCTGACTCCTCTTGAGCATTATATGACCGAACCTCTTCTGAAGTAGCTGGGAACTTCTGACTGCAGCAGTGAAAGATTGAAATTGTCCTTAATCACTTCTGCCAATTGGTTGACACAGGTTTTTAGTGCCCTACCAGGTACACCATCTAGACCTGACACCTTTCAAGTGTCCACCTTCTTGAAAGATGTTCTGACATCAGCCTCTCAGTCAGTACAAACAATACTGTATATAGTGCATTGTTGTGGTGAGGTTTCTTTTTATTCTTCCATGCCTGTTTTGCCAACTGGCCCAAGTTGGTAGCTACCCTCACAATGTGAACATTGAATTGTTTAAGAGAAACCTTGTCTGTCAAAATGGAAAGCAAGAGTCTACATGTGTTGATTGTTTCCACCACAGTACTGTGGAATCTGATGGTGGACAAAGAGAAAACTTTAACAAAAACAACAGGAATTCTGCAGATGCTGGAAATTCAAGCAACATACATCAAAGTTGCTGGTGAACGCAGCAGGCCAAGCAGCATCTATAGGAAGAGGCGCAGTCGACGTTTCAGGCCGAGAGTTTAAAGAGAAAACTTTGCCTCACTTAGCTTTCTTCGTACTAATGGTGTGAAAGAATATACAGTAGAATACTTCACTGTATTCTATGGAAAAGGCAATCGAATAAGCTTCTGAAGTCAAAGCTTTTCTGAACAAGGAGAGGAGCATCATTAATAGAGTGGAGTTCTTTCATCAGGGCTTGTCCACATTTATCTTAGCTTTCAGACATAACAGAGTAAAACAGTTTCCATCTAATTATATATGCAAATGTGTCTATTCATTTTGACAAGGGAATAGAGAAGCAAAGAGAAAGAGATGCCAAAGAGAACATTTGCAAAGTGACTTGCTGATGTTTGCACATGTATATGCTGTGGAGTGGTTCCATCTTTCCATCAGAAGAGGAGGGAGCAAGGGAGGTATGGAAACAAATAATACCTTCCATCTTGAGAAGTTTAGCTGCACTTGGATACAGAAGGTTCAACATCAAGACTATCCATAACAGGTGGCTGTGGAAAGGATTCATACTCAGAGTGGAAAATCATCATCACTTGTAAACATGGTTGTGAACTGCCTTTCCCAGTGATTATTATATGCGTACTTCTGTTAGTGTTTCACCATCTGAATATTTTAGAGATTGGCTTAGGCAATGGTAGGGCCACGTGATTTTTGTTGTTTCTTGAAATGTGAATTCCTTGTCAGAGTTGATTTAATATAGGTTTGAAGAGAATCATGCTGTTTTGTGGCAGCTGTTTGGCTAGTTTAAAATTTGTCCTGGTTTATAATTAATCCTCAATTTGTCTGACAGATAGCCTCTGTTTTTTCAAGCACAAGATAATCTGCAGATGTTGGAAATCCAAGCAACACACAATGCTGGAGGAACTCAGCATCTATGGAAAAGAGTAAACAGTCAACGGTTCTGGCTGAGATCCTTCATCAGGACTGACATTTTTGCTTCAGTGAGTAGTTCTGTTTCTGTAAGTTGGATATAAACCAAACTTTATTCCAATATTTGGCCAAAGCCCCTATGATATTGGATTTAATTGAAACATGGAAACTATACTCTGGTAGAACTGAGGTTTTTTGTTCTATCTGAGACCAAGCCTAATGTTGTCATTTTGCCGACACGGGTTAATAGAAGATCTGTGAATTTTTATCTGCATTACTTTTTATTTTGCTATGACTAATCATCTCTTCAATTTCTGAAACTGAAGCATTTTCAAGTATGATTTCTTGCCTACAAGTTAGTGAAATGAAGATGTGGGAAGAAGCTGCCAGTGTATTGTTGATATCGTCTTGCCATAAACGGTGTTTGTAGAGTGAATCGCTTTTTTAAGACTTCAATATTTATTATTCAGAAATTATGACAAAGGTCACTATCAGTTGAAATGGTTTCCACCAAGTATCTTTCAAGTGTAAGTTATTTTGCAAAAAGTTTTCTGAATGAAACTAGACACTTGATGAATCTCTTAGTGCATAAGTGACCTGAAAAGGATCATTCTAAGGGCACGATAACAAAATGTAAAGGATGATTCTGTGGGAAAATTGGTCAATTTCTATTACTACTTGAAAAATGGTCAATTTGCCACTGCTGAGCTGCACAGACAGAGTATAATTTAGCAAAAAAAAATGGTTTATGTTCTCATTTGTTATTTTCTGGTGTACGTACAACAAGGAGCATTAGAGATTAAAGTAAACCAGATAGATACCTGACAGAGGTTTAGTTTGAATTATTATTCTGGGTTCATGAAAAGCATTATGTAGCTTTCCAGTTTATTGTGTGTTATCCTTATTTTTGATCTCTTTACAGGATTGCCACCGGAATTGTTTAAGGTCAGTCCAGGGGGAAAGCAGTCTAGTGAACTACGAAGCTTGTTTCTCCTATATTAAAGGGTTTGCTGAAGTGAAAGTGAAAAAGGTTTCTGCAGGCAGAACGAGAAAGTACCGGCAATATGATTTTCAAAACAAGCAAAGAACAGATTTAATTTTTTTTGAATTACAAAAATCCAGGAAAAGGAGTGGGAATAAAGTAGAATATAAGTAAGGAATTTAAAAAAAATCTTCCAGAATATAGAAATAGAACTCTGGATTTGAAAATCAAGCATACTAAGTGAATCTTGTGTTAATATTATAAAAATTAATACATACACAGTCAAAACAATACACCCATATATATATATGGGCCAATTATGCTGATTTTGACAACTGGCACCAGGAAATTGTAGGCTAAATGCAGTATGCATTAACTGCATTGACTTTTTATAATGTGGAAGTATGGAATAACCCAAAGATCAAGTGGCTTTGCAAAAGACTCGACTTCAATAGATTTGGACATGAAGGCAAAGTCTGGCCAGATCAAGCAGTTGTTTTTATTTTTTGGACCAACCCTTTCTCATAAAAATGTAATACTAAATTTAATGTGTACATATCTGTGCTATGAGACGCACCCAACTGCGCCAGATTCCGGGGTTTAAATATTCTAACTCTCCAGAGTACGGATAGCTGGTGCAGTTTAAGGATTTAGGACCGTCCTGTTAATTGACAACTATGTTTTGGTGCCAAGAATTCAGTATTTAAAGAGAACCTGAATGGAACCTCAGTGCTCAATTGTAAGCTCAACTAGAGACATTGTCCGGCCTTTTGTTTTGTGCTCGTTCCAGATTCATACCGTGTCTCGTTCCTTGCCTTGTATGCTCCGGCATTTGGGTCCTATACGATTGATCCAACATGGACCCACCAGGCTATTAGAACCTTTCGTCTTCTGTGGCCAGCTACAGCACCGTGCATCAACTTTCACAAGGAGGTAACCAAAGTTTCTTGAAAGAGGCTGTCGGTTGCTCTGCAGAGCTAGGACATTTTTCAACCCCGGAGAGGCTCGATGGTGACCCGGGATTTTGCCACGGCTTTCTCACCAAATACTCACTAGCGTTTGAACTCCAGCTGTCCTGCTTCCCTTCCGAGCATGGGAAGGTGAGCTTCATTTCTCTCTTCTGACTGCATTGCATTGCCACCATGCATTGGGAATGAAGGTCGGAAATACGGTCGGAATCAGAGGAATTCAAGGCCGCCATGAGGAAGTTGTTCCATCACCCCACTGGGGGAAGCAAAGCCTTAGACCAACTGGTGAAGATGCGACAGGGTAGTTAGTCAGCGGCTGATTACGCTATCGAGTTTTGGACGTTGGCCCAAGAGAGTGGCTGGAACAGGGAGGCCTTGGCCTCTCTATACCACCACAGACTCCGAGACGAACTGAAGGATGCCCTTGCCTTGGGAGAGCTAACAGAGGACGTAGGGGTTCTGATTGACCAGTTCATCTGCCTTGACAATCATCTGGCAGAGCAAAAGTGGATCTGCATCAAGAGGTCAAAGAGAGTTAGCCCAAGCTTGGCCTCAATGCTTCACAGACCTTGTACCATGACCAGCCCATCCCCTGCTCCAGATCCTGACGAGCCCATGCAAAGCGGCTGCACTAGACTCTCCGCCAATGAGAAGTCCTGGAATTGGAGAAAAGGCTGCTGCTATTCCTGCCGGGAGACGGGTCACCTGAAGGCTGAATGCCCGAGGCTACAGCTGCCAGGAGAACTGTTAAGACCCTCCCGTGCTGGAAGGACTGCGACAGTGAGGGTTTTTGTGGACTCTGGGACAGCTGGTAATTTACTGGACTTGGGGACAGCCGGTCAGCTCAATGTACCGCTGCGAGAGTTGAGCCTGTCCGTGCTCGCAACTGTCTTGGTTGGCTGTCCATTAGGTTCTGGGCACATCCAGCAACAAACTGTGGTCTTGCAGACGAGGATAGGGGATCATGTGGAGGACATTAGTTTCCACATCATTGACTCACCTCTCATACCCCTGATCTTTGGCAACCCTTGTTTTTACCAGCATAACACTTCTGTGAACTGGAAGGAAGGGAAAATCATTGCTGGTCCAGTCATTGTAAGGGGGTATGTTTGGGGCATAGAGACCTGACCCCCGGACTCTTCCATGACCAAAGTTCAACAAGGGTGTAGACCTCAGTGCGGGAGAAGTCTTCTGGAGGCCTAGAGACTGACAAGTCACTTGGCCAATGGGATTGTGCAAATCCTGACCCTGTCTAGTTGGGGGCAAGCTGGGATTAGACAGAGGGAATCTCTAGCCTCGGGCGAAAATCAAGGAGATGCCCAAGCAGTCAGAAACTCTTGCAGCTAAGCCTAATGGATCCAGCCGCCAGGTCCTGACTAAAGAACAGACTCCTAAACGCAAACCTCTGGAGCCTCTTCTCAGCAGTGCAAAGACCATCTGTAACACATTGTTGCCATGGCTGGAGGGTACGGACAAGGATTTGGACTCTGAATTGTCCACTGGTGATGGAGTGAAGGGATAGGTAAATGGGGTATAGACTAAGAATAATGATTAACTAATGATCAATCACCTTGTGGGCGCCTTAGCTTACTGTTTTGGACAGTCAAAAGAAGCTTTACCCATCAACCGGTGACGTACTAGTCATTGTTCTCTAAAGATAGGCAAAGGTTCAAATAGGAACTATCTGATCTTGCAGAAGCATCTCAAGGTATAGCTAAATATGGGAAGTATAGTGTAAGGGCTAGAATGATCTGGAGAAAAGGGGAAGGGTCCGAATGAGGAAATGCTGGGCTAGTTTTGGCTTAAAATAATTATAATTAACTAACCAATGATTATTTTACATCTAATTGTATCTTAGCATGTGATTGAAATGATTCTAATATTATCTAAACTTGTAATCGTAAGATTTCCTGCTACCTGACCAATGTTATAAATTGTGGAGAACTGTGTAATTCGGGGGCAGTGTCTGGACTGGCTCTTTTGGGAGATCAGTCTGTAACTTCCCCTATAGCATGCTATGAGTAAACAATAAAGGTTTGAAAAAAGAATTACGAGTGTTAGTGTATTTGTGGTACTGTTGTCTTTGCATCGGTTGGTCCAGTATGACACTGGTTCAACGAAAGAGTCTAGTGAACCTAGAGAGGAGACTCAGAGGTTGGTCGAACCATACCTGCCACCCAAGAAGCCTCAGGAGTCATTCTTAAAGGAGGGTTCAGAAGAACTTGCAACACCCCGAGCAGTTGAAGTTCCTTCTATATACAAGGACTTGGAAGAGGTCTTCAGCAAGGGAAAGGCCTTGACTCTTCCACCACACTGACCCTACGACTATGCCAGAGATCTTCTACCTGATTACTTGTCCTCCATGGGGTCGATTATATGTGCTCTTAGCCCAGCGAGAAGTGCAATGGAAGAGTATATGAAGGGGCAAGAGTATTCACTAAACTAGACCTACTGAGTTGTACAATCTGGTCCGTATAAAAGAAGGCGAAGAGTGGAAGACTGCATTCAATACACTGCAAGTAGCCGGTTGTGCCCTTCAGCCTTACAAATGCTCCAGCAGTTTTTAAGGTCTTTATAGAAGACTTGCCCCGGGATACTGTCCATAATTATGCCTTTGTCCACTTGAATGACATCCTAATCTTCTCGAAGTCCAGGGAGGAGCATGTTGCTCATATCAGGGACATGGTAAAGAGGCTTCTAAGCTATGGTTTTATGTCAAGCTGGAGAAGTCCAAATTTCATGCAATGACCATTTCTTTTTTGGGTTTCATCATCTCCAATGGCAATCTCAGGATGGACCCTATGAAGACCCAGGCAGTCAGAGATTGGCCACAAATATCTGATGTCAAACATCCAATGATTTCTGGAGTTTTGCTAACTTTTTCTGGACGTTCATTAGGAACTTCAGCTCAGTAGCAACTCCGCTGATGGCGCTAAGAAATCTATGGGCCCCTTTGGACTACTGAAGTGGAGGATGATTTTGTGGAGCTTAAAAAGCGATTCACTTCAGCTCCCATCTTGATTTCACCCAATTGGACATTCCCTTCATCATGGAGGCGGACACCTCGGACATCAGAGTGGGGTTATTGTCTCAATGGTCACCTTCGCATAGTAAAAGGCACCCATGTGTGTTCCTCTCTAGGCAGCTATCCCTGGAAGAGAAAAATTATGACATGGGGAATCAGGAGCTACTTGTGGTTAGGTTGGCTTTGCAAGAATGATCTCACTAGCTTGAGGGGGCCAAGAACTCTTTTATCATTTGGACACACCTCAAGAACCTGGCTTATATTCTGGAGGCCAAGAGACTGAATTCCAGGCAGGCCAGGTGATCTCTTTTCTTTAATCTCTATAATTTTGTCTTGATATATCAACCAGGGTCAAAAAAACAGAAACCAGATGCCTTGTCCCATCAATCCTATGAACCCGAATGAGAGAAACTGACTACCACCATTTTGCCCCAAGATGACAGCGCCAATTAATTGAAGAATTGACGCTCTTGTTCGCAAGGCCCAAGCACAAGAAGAGATTCCTAAGAATAGCCTTCCAGGTCAGCTCTTCGTCCCAAGTTCCATCCAGTCTCAGGTACTCCAATGGGGAAATTCATCGAGAATGACTGTTCATCCAGGGATTGCCAGGACTCTTGAGTTCATCAACAGAAGATATTGGTGACCCAGAACGGTGAAAGAGATTTGGCAATACGTGCAGGCACGTGAGGTGTGCACCCAGAACAAAGAGCCATGTACCCAACCTTAAGGTCTTCTCCACCGTCTACCTGTTCTGGAAAGGCCATGGGCCCAAATCTCTATGGACTTTGTTATGGGTCTTCAGCCATCCAAGGGAAAGATTGTCATCATGGTAATTGTTGATAACTTTTCATAGCCTGCAAATTCATTGCCTTGGACAAACTACCATCTGCAATGAAGGCGGCCAAAATTGTCCTGGACCAGTTCTTCAGAATCCATGGATTCCCAGTGGACAATTTGCATAACGTTTCTGGAGGACATTCTGTAAGCAACTTGGGGCAAGAGTGACTCTTCCCTCTGAGTTTCACCCACAGTCCAACAGCCAGGCGGAGTGAGTCAACCAAGATTTGGAATGAACCCTAAGAAGCCTGGCCTCAGGAAGACCTGGGGAGAGCTGCGACCATTTGATGATGTTGCCCACAACACTTTACAGCATTCGGCACTTGAGATGTCACTGTTTGAGTGCTAGTTTGGGTACCCTCCGCCACTCTTCCCGGAACAGGAGGCCGAGGTTGGGGTACCTGCAGCTGAAGATTTTGTCCAGCACTGCAAGCAGAAATGGACTACGGCAAGAGAGGTTCTACCTGGATGGTAGAAACCAAGGCTAACCGAAGGAGAAAACAGGGACCTGCTTTGCCACCTGAGCAACAGACCTGGCTGTCCATTCAGGATTTGCCTCTTCAGGTGGAGTGTAGAAAGTTGGCACCCTATTTCATTGGCTGCTTCAAAGTCCTCAAGAAAATAAACCCAGTGGCTTACACCTTGCAGCTCCCCAAGACCCTGAAGATCAATCCCATTTTCCATATCTCTAAATTAAAGCCTGTCAGCATGTCAGTGATTTCAGGCAAGACCTGTAGTGGTGGTATCTGTATTTACGTAAATAAGACCCGGTGTACAAAGGCTTTAGCAGTGCCATCCCATTGTTCACTGATGATTAAGTTCATTTTTGTAAAATGCAGACCACCTTATATACTGAGGGAGTTCACTACAACTGTGTTGAGGGAGTTCACTACAACTGTGTTGGTAGCTGTGCGTGTCCCTCCCTCCTCTGGATGGGAGGGGAGGAAAAGATGGTGGCACGATGCAGTGCACGCAGCCGCTCCGAATTGATATTGCATTTGTTAAATAGGGGCCGTGCACAATCCTGATTTGATGGAGACAGACGTGAGAAGCACGGAAGAACATCTGGAGAAACTTCTGAAATGCCTGTTTCGCTGCCGCTGCTACTGTGCGATCGAGAATCTCCAGAGGAGAAGGCCCCAAATCCTCGGCTTTGACTATTGCCTGTTGCCGGGGCCGAGGTCGAGGCGCACGGCAGAGATGGTGCTTGGTGCTCGGTGTCGGAGGCTCGACGTTTTCGGACAGACTCAGAGTCGGACTGTGGTCGGGTGCTTCTAGGATGCTGCATTGGCAAGTTTGCGGTGCTGGAAGCTCATGGCAGGGAGAGTTTCTCTCGTCAACTGTCTGCGTGAGATGATGGAACTTTCAAGAGACTTTGAGATTTTTTTTACCGTGTCCATGGTCTGTTCTTCATCAAATTACGGTATTGCTTTGCACTGTTGTAACCATATGTTATAATTATGTGTTTTTTGTTAGTTTTTTTTAGTCTTGGTTTGTCTTGTGTTTCTGTGATATCATTCTGGAGGAACAAATTGTACCATTTCTTAATGCATGCATTACTAAATGACAATAAAAGAGGACTGCGTGTCCACATAATCTAATCTAATGATGATGAGACACTGCTTGAGTTCTACTGCACTATCAGTGACTTTCAAACCAAACACTCTGATGGTATCTTCATTATTGCAGGCGATTTTAACCATGCGAACCTAAAGACAGTCCTGTCTAAGTTCCACTAGCATGTTGGTTTTGCTACCAGCTGTGAAAATACATTAGACTTGGTTTATACTAACAAACCAGATGTCTATAAAGCAGTCCTTGGACCCCGCATTGGATTGTCAGATCGTTTATCTGTAACATTAATTCCAGCATACAAGCCAGTGATCAAACAGGTCAAACCAATTCTAAAGGTGGTGAAAACCTGGCCTCAGGGTGCAATCTCTTCACCGCAGGATTGCTTTGATAACACGAACTGGGAAGTGTTTGGGGAGGCTGCTACCTATGACAACCATATTAACATCAAGGAGTATTTGGATTCTGTGACCAGCTACATAAAGAAGTGTACTGAGGATGTTAACATCACGAGACAAATCCGGGAGAGGGCAATTCAGAAGCCGTGGCTTGGTGCAGGGGTCCGTGCACAGCTGAGGGATTGTGATGCTGCCTTTAGATCGGGGGATGCGACAGCTCTCAGGAAAGCAGGAACTGTGCTTTCCCACTCCATCAGGAGGAAAAAGTGGGAGCATTCTCAGAGAATTTACAGCCACTTCTGTGATACCAGAGACACAAGACGTACGTAGCAGGGAGTTCAGAGGATTACAGACAACAACTCTACCCTGAACGTCAGTGACCAGGATGCTTCAATCCCTGGGAGGCTGAATGTCTTCTACACCGGGTTTGATGCCCAGAACAAAGTGCTAGCAAGGAAGATCCTGGCCAGAGTCAACCCGTGCAAAGCAGCATGGCCCAATAATATACCAGGTTGGATTCTGAAGGATTGCACAGTCTGGCTGATGGCGCTGCTGATGGATATGTTCAACATCTCTCAGGAACAATCCATTGTGCCTTTGGTTTTCGAAGTGGCAAGCATCGTTCCAGTGCCAAAGAAGGCGACAGTAACCTGCCTAAATGACTATCATCCAGTGTATTAACATCAACTATTATGAAATGTTTTGAGCAGCTGGTCATGGAGCACATTAAAGCCTTTCTCCCGGCTACATTTGACCCTTTCCAGTTCG
This sequence comes from Mobula hypostoma, assembly GCF_963921235.1. Lineage (NCBI taxonomy): Eukaryota > Metazoa > Chordata > Chondrichthyes > Myliobatiformes > Myliobatidae > Mobula > Mobula hypostoma. The sequence goes on along the minus strand of NC_086105.1, from coordinate 22,443,365 downwards.
TTCATCATTCAACTTGATCCACTAATGATGCAATAACCGCTGTCCTCCACTCTGTCCTGTCCCACCTGGGAAATGGGGTCTCGTATGCCAAACTGCTGTTTATAGACTTCAGTTCAGTGTTCAATACCATCATACCCCAGAAACTGGTGGGGGAACTGTCCTCTCTGGGTATCAACACCTCCCTCTGTGACTGGATACTGGACTTCTTAACAGTAAGGCCACAGTCAGTCCGTGTGGGAAGCAATGTCTCTAGTCCCATTATGCTGAGCACTGGCGCTCCCCAAGGCTGTGTCCTCAGCCCACTGCTATTCACACTGCTGATGCATGACTGTGTCACAGGATCCAGCTCAAACTGTGGCATCAAGTTTGTGGATGACACAACAGTGGCTGGCCTTATCAAGAACAATGACCAGATGGAGTATAGAGAGGAAATGGAGCTGCTGGTGGACTGGTGTGAGAAGAACAACTAAAGACTGAACATGGAGAAGACCAGGGAAGTCATCGTGGACTTCAGGAAGATGCAGATAAACTAAACCCCCTCAGCGAATAGATGGCTCCTCCATAAGTTAAGTGTGCCAAGTTCCTGGGAGTTCATATCACAGATGACCTCACCTCCCTGAACAAGAAGATACAGCATCACTTCCACTTCCTAAGAAGATTGAGGCAAGCAAGGCTCCATCCCTCCATCTTAACTGCATTTTACAGGAGCACCATTGAAAATGTCCTGACAAATTGTATCTCTATCTGGTATGGGAGCAGTCAAACATTGGACCAGAAGTCCCTACAAAGGACTCTGAGAATGGCTGAGAAGTTTACATATACCTTAGCCAAATACATTTAAACTCACAATTTTTTCACAATTCCTGACATTCAATCCTCGAAAACATTCCCTGTTGTAGGTCAGTTAGGATCATTACTTTATTTTAAGAATGTGAAATGTCAGAATAATAGTAGAGAGAATGATTTATTTCAGCTTTTATTTCTTTCATCACTCTCCCAGTGGGTCAGAAGTTTACATACACTTTGTTAGTATTTGGTAGCATTGCCTTTAAGTTGTTTAACTTGGGTCAAATGTTTTGGGTAGCCTTCCACAAGCTTCTCATAGTAAGTTGCTGGAATTTTGTTCCATTCCTCCAGACAGAACGGGTGTAACTGAGTCAGGTTTGTAGGCCTCCTTGCTCGCACATGCTTTTTCAGTTCTGTGCACAAATTTTCTATCAGATTGAGGTCAATAGAAATTTTCCTTCCTCATGATGCCATCTATTTTGTGAAGTGCACCAGTCCCTCCTGCAGCAAAGCACCCCCACAACATGATGCTGCCACCCTCATGCTTCACGGTTGGGATGGTGTTCTTCAGCTTGCAAGCCTCACCCTTTTTCCTCCAAACATAACGATGGTCATTAAGGCCACACAGTTCAATTTTTGTTTCATCAGACCAGAGGACATTTCTCCAAAAAGTAAGATCTTTGTCCCCATGTGCACTTGCAAACTGTAGTCTGGCTTTTTTATGGCAGTTTTGGAGCAGTGGCTTCTTCCTTGCTGAGCACCCTTTCAGGTTATGTCAATAGAGGATTCGTTTTACTGTGGATATAGATACTTGTCTACCTGTTTCCTCCAGCATCTTCACAACGTCCTTTGCTGTTGTTCTGGGATTGATTTGCACTTTTTCTGCCAAAGTACGTTCATCTCTAGGAGACAGAATGTGTCTCCTTCCTGGGCAGTATGATGGCTGCGTGGTCCCATGGTGTTTATACTTGCATAATGTTGTTTGTACAGATGAACGTGATACCTTCAGACATTTGGAAATTGCTCCCATGGATGAACCAGACTTGACATCATTTTCTGACCTCAATCCGATAGAAAATTTGTGGGCAGAACTGAAAAAGTGTGTGTGAGCAAGGAGGCCTACAAATCTGACTCAGTTACACCAGTTCTGTCTGGAGAAATGGAACAAAATTCCAGCAACTTACTGTGAGAAGCTTGTGGAAGGCTACCTAAAACGTTTGACCCAAGTTAAACAATTTAAAGGCAATGCTACCAAATACTAACAAAGTGTATGTAAACTTCTGACCCACTGGGAAAGTGATGAAAGAAATAAAAGCTGAAATAAATCATTCTTTCTACTATTATTCTGACATTTCACATTCTTAAAATAAAGTAGCGATCCTAACTGACCTAAGACAGGAAATGTTTTCTAGGATTAAATGTCAGGAATTGTGAAAAACTGAGTTTAAATGTATTTGGCTAAGGTGTATATAAACTTCTGACTTCAACTGTAGTTAAATGACAATAAACTTGACTTGACTTGACCAGCCCCTTAGTCCTACTACCATCAGCCTCCCAACACCGAGATTTATCGATGGGGAACAGGTATTCACAGTGCGAAGAAGTTTGGATTCACAAGCTGTGTGGAGTGTTTGGCAATACCTCGTGGGCTGGGAAGTATTCGGACCCGAGGAGAGGTGCTAAGTGCCTGAAAAAAGACATCTTGGATCCATTTCTCATCCATGGCCACCATCACCATCTCTCCGTGCAGTTTGGGCCATCAGGAGTTGGCTGTAGGGGAGGGGGCCCTGTTATGAGATGCACCAAAATGCACCAGCTTTCGGGGTTTAGACGCTCCAACTCTCTGGAGTATGGAGAGTGCGGACCCTTTGAGGGTTCAGGACCGTCCTGTTCAGGATTCGGTGTTTAAAGAGCACCTGAATGGAGCCTCAGTGCTCAATTGCTATCTCAACTAGAGATATTGCCTCAGTGTTTTGTTTCGTGCTCAGTTCTCATTCCAGTTTCAGACTGTGTCTTAATCCTTGTCTCCTAACCATTTGAGTCCTAACCATCCTCGTCAAGGTCTTTTGTCACAATCTGCATGGGAGTATTGTTGGTAAGGGCAGCATTTATTCCCCATTCCTAATTATCCTGAAGATGTGGAGGTAATCTGCCTTTATTAATTGCTGCTGTACTTCTGCTGAAGGTAACTTGACAATGTTGTTGAAAAAGGAACTTTAGATCCAGAAATGACATTAAGCAATTTATTTTGTGAAATTGCAATATGGTGCAATTGAGTGACTTCCTAGGCTATAAGAGGGGGTCATTTGAGTCCAGTCCAGTGCTGCGTGATTGTATTAGCATGTTGACCAGAGCGAGTAAGGACATCAGATGCCATTCTTTAATGACATGACAGAAGAAAGGTTTTTAGAATAATCATTTAGTATCATGATCAGCATTACTGAAACTAGGTTGTACAGTAATTCCTAATGGTATTGGATCTTCCTGCCCCAGCTCACTAGCCAGACTAACTGCTCATGGTGTCTGCCTGCACATATTTTTTTGCAAATGTGGAAGACTTGAGGAGCTGACCTTCTGGAACAACACACATAACATGCTTGATGAACTCAGCAGGTCAGGCAGCATCTTTGGAGGGAAATTAACAGCCAATGCTTTGGGCTAAGACCCTTCATTAGGACAAGAAAGAAGCCAGAATAAAAGATAGTGGAATTGGTTTATGGCCAGATGTACCAAGATACAGTGAAAAGTTTGTCCTGCATATTGTTCATACAGATCACTCCATCACATGGTGCATTGAGTTAGAACAAGCTAAAATGATAACCATGTAGGATAAAATATAACAGCTACAGAGAAAGTGCTGAGTAGATCATAATCTTGCACTTTATTGAGCAGTCAAGAGTCCATCTTATCATACCAGGGAGCTTTTTAATAGTCTTACAACAACAGGGTACAAGCTGTCCTCGAGCCTGGTGGTTTCAGGCTTTTGCATCCTCTGCCCAGTGGGAGAGGGAAGAGGAACAATTGTCTGCTGGGATAGGTGGGGTCCTTGATTACGCTGGCTACTTACTGAAGCAGCACCAAGAATAGACAAAGGCTTTAGAGAGGGGTGGGGCTGGCTGGTTTCCAAGGTGCGCTGAGCTACGTCCACAGCTCTCTGAATGTCCTTGTGGTCACGTGCAGAGCTGTTTTCATACCAAGCAGGCACAAAGTAGCACAAACTGGCAAGGGATAGGCGAATCCAAGTGAGAGGAGATAGCTAAGGGGGGGCGGGGGAAGTGAGAATGTTTGTGACTTTTCTCTTGTGAAAGCTGTTATTGATTTGAAGTTTCCAACAGGGAGTTTACCTCAGGTGCTGGATACTAAGAACCTCAGAAAGCTTTGACTGCCATTCACAACCAGCAAAGTGTCAGAGACAACAAACAATTTTATGACTAAAAACACTTCCAAAAACTAAAATCATTTAAAAAAATTAATTGAATAAAGTAAGTTGATGTATAGCTGCTTATAGCTTTATCCACGGGGTCAAGAGTCATAAAGAACTAGCACAGGAACAGCCTCTTCTGCCCATTCAGTCTGTGCCGTGCCTCAGGTCAGTAACTCATTGTTCTTTGTCAGTCACCTCAGGCCGAAAGTTGAGAGTCAGAAGTAATGTGACTCCAGATTTTCCCTTTGGTGAGGCACTACCCCGCTGAACCCAGCAATGGAGTGAGCAGTCAGATGCACTAACATCTGACTGCCAGTTCACCTTGGACTTCTGTCTTCTGCTCTGCATGTGTTGAAGCCTGAAAATGAGTCAGAGACTCGATCTGCTGCCCTGCACTAGTAATCTCCAAATTTGTTTCATAGTGCCATTTGTCCTGTCCCCGAATTACAAATTCATTAACATAACTTCCATGGTAGAATCAGTGTGAATTTACAGGATTAATTTTAGCCTTTGTAAAGTTGAAGACGATCTCTTCTGGCCATTCCTTGTCCTCTGCTATGATCTGTCTGGTGTTCAGGCATCCAGAACACAGACATTGCAATGACATCATCCCATCAATGAAATTACTGTTCTGCTGCATTTGATGTTAAATTAGGTCATTGCCTGCCTTCAGCAGGAAGCTTGGCCAGTTTCAAAGTCAATGAAATTTCACGGTTGCCAGGTGGGAATAATGCAGCTTTAGACAGCTAGTGGGGACACGGCCAGATTTTAAACCGATTCCGTGCTCATATCACTGGCTGGAGAGTGGGGAGTCAAAACTGACAACAGAGAAAAAAATCAGAAGAATTTAAGTAGCTCTGAAAACAGTAAGCAGAACAATATCCTGGTCTAGAAATTGCTTCAAAAAATATCTTTAAAAAAAATCTGTTCTTAAAATAAGATAAACAATGAGCTATGAACCTTCACAGATTGCTGGACAATTTGTGTCACTTCTCCTTAGCCTCTGTAAAACTAGAAAAATTACAACCTTACAGTGAGACTTCCCATTGAAATTAATTGCATGTCAGGAAATTGTTGGATTTGGGCTATGATGCATATTAATCTTGTCATTTTGAGCTCATAATTCAAACCCCAAGTCCCTGTTAACAGAAGACCTGTGACGGTGACATGAAATACATCCATTGAAACCCAGAATATGAAGTTGTGGAGCTTCACTTCAGAGGGTGGGGACTTGTTCCTGAAGGTTTTTAAAATGTTTATTTTCTGACAACTGTAGTTCTGACCTGAATTTGCTATACCAGCCAGGAGCAAAAATAATTTTCTACTTCCTTGCTGTGTGCCATGTGTAACCGATGTGACGGGGTGTGTATAGAGTTGGACCTGTGAGTTTATTAAAGTTAGGCATAGGCTTAAACTTAAATGCAAAGTACAGTGGCTCATGGGGCAACTTCTGTGCTATTTGTGTGGGAGTCTAAAGGGAAGGAAGACGTAATGGCAAAGCGAGTTTCTTTTATGATGCTGAAATAGGCATCAATAAAGTTCTGAGAGCAAGGAAGCAGGAGGACGATGAATTAGTGCATAGTTGACAAGAGATGGGGTTAATTTAGATTGGAGCCATATTAACCAACATTATCTTGCAAAGTTCTGGTCTAACAGCTTAAGTTCCTATTCTGATGGCATGCCATTAGAAATGTCTGATGTGAGCATTTCCCATTGGGGTATCCGTAGATGTTCCTAGTCAAACCAAACCATGCAAAGAGTGGATAAAGTGTCATTGTCGAATATAGATTTTGATGTGTAAAGTGAGTTAAAATGATTGGTGACAGGACTCTACTAATCCTGCACTGTTTAAATCACCCAGCATCAACCTCCAACCTATTTTATTTAGCCGTGATCAGATTCAAAGCCATGAGAAAGTGTAACAAAATGAATGATGAGTTCAGATCTAGTCTTCTTATCTGACCTGTGTTCAGTTAATACATACGATGCTTGTCTGGGAAAGAGTATTACAAATTTCATGGGTTGGCTAAAATAAGTTGTGACTGAAATAAATTGTTGGCTAAAATAAATTAAGAATAACATAACTCAGTCATTAAGGTGATAATATCTTATTCCAGAATGTCAAAGTTCAAAGCAAACATATTATCAAAGTACATATCTGTCACTATATAGAACACTGAGATTTATTTTCTTGTGGGCATACTCAATAAGTCCATTATAGAGTAATTACCATAATAGAATCAATGAACGACCACATTAACTGGACATTCAGCCAGTGAGCAAAAGACATCAAACTGTGAAAATACAAAAAGAAAGAAATAATAATAATAAATTAATAAACAATCTTCACTTCACATACAGATCAGTGGCAAAAGCTTGTCTATTCAATCTAGGTTTGATCTCCAAATAAACTACAGATTGAGAGGAAAATATTGTTTTTCTTTCTTTTCAAATTTTTTTATTGTATATATAGGGAAAATAACATGAGTACATTGAAGTAACAACACTTACAATGCCTCAAAAAAAACGCCATCATCTTAAAGATTGAAAACAAAATTTTGTGATAACAAAAAAAAACCACTAAGCAGGAAAGTGAGGAAAAAAAAAGAGAACCCATTAGGTGTACAACCCCGGAGCCATGCGTCATACAAAAAGCTTCTAAAAATAAACATCAAACTGCCAGCAAGAAAAGAAAATATACTAAAAAAATTTACAATTAGATCGTGGAAAAATTGTATCAATTAACTCAAATGTTAATAATGAAAAATGAACCCCATCTTTTCTCACAATCAAATTGATAGCCAGGAGGGCCATTTTGTTGAAGTGGAAGGATACATCAGCTCCCACTTTGTCACAATGGTTCTCTCAGGTGATGCTATGTATTAGTTTGGAGAAAATTTGAAGTCGAACCTTTGAAAATATTGTTTTTCATAATTTTATATTTCTACAGTCATAAGACCACGTGACTTAAGACAAAAGGAGCAGAATTAGATCATTCAGCTTATCAAGTCTGCTTCACCGTTTGTTCAACGCTGATTTATTAGCCCTCTCAACCCCATTCTCCAGCCTTCTCACCATAACTTTTGATGCCTTTACTAATCAACCACCTATCAATCTCTGCTTTAAATATATCCAATGACAGCCTTTACAACCATCTGTGGTAAAAAAAAATTCCACTGATTCACCATGCTCTGGCTAAAGAAATTCCTTATCATCTCTGATCCTGGACTCGCCGACTATTGGAAATATTCTCCCCATATCTACCTTATTTAGGTCTTTCAATATGCAGTAGGTTTCACTGGGATTTCCCCATTCTCTAACCTCAAATGAGTACAGATCCAAAACTGTCAAATGTTCCTCATATGTTAACCCTTTCATTCCCCGAATAATTTTCCTGAGCCTCCTCTGGGTCCTCTTTAAATCAATTTACATCCATTCCTAAACTGTTCACAATACTCCAAATGTGGTCCAACCAATGCCCTACAAACCCTTAGCCTTAGATCCTTCTGTTTATCTTCTAGTCCTCTTGAAATGAATGCTAACATTGCATTTGGATTCTCTACCACTTACTCAGCCTGCAAGTTAAACTTTAGGGCATCTTGCACTATGGGTCTTCAGCCATCCAAGGGAAAGATTGTCATCATTGTCGATAACTTTCCATAGCCTGCAAATTCATTGCCTTGGACAAACTACCATCTTCACTACACTGCATGCCATTTGCCACTTCTTTGCTCATTCTCATAATTTGTCCAAATACCTCTGCAGGCTCCCTGCTTCTGCCCCTCCACTTATCTTTGTATCATTCACAAACCTGGCCACAATACAATCAATTCCATCATCCGGATCATTAACATATAATGTGAAAAGTAATGGACACATCACCGACATTGCAAATCATTACCAGTCACTGGCAGTCAACCATAAACGTTCCCCTTTATTCCCACTCTGTGCCTTCTGCCAGTCAGCCAATCTTCTGCCCATGCTAGTAGGGGTTTCTTTTTTTTATGTCACAGCGTAGTCTAATTAAAATGGCTTATTTGTTATGTTATAATTGAAAGGGCTTCTTCGTTATGTTAACTGCTGAGAAAGTCCTCCCGCTAGTAGTTTGTTTGGATCAAGTTACTGATAAGAAGGTGTTATGAACCAATTGGGATAGTTGTTATGCTTTCCGTGTGTCTGTAAGATATTGTGATGCACGGGTTTTTGGGGAGAAGGCGGGAGAGAGAGAGAGACAGAGGATGGACCAGGTGCTATGAGTCCGTTAACGGGGTTGGACCCCGAGCAGGAGTCCGAGGTCCAGGGTGTTCGGCGAGGAGAGGAGATGGAGATGGACTCGTGTGGAGTGTCTGGTCGACCACCGTTGTTTGTCCCAGGCAGCAGGTCAAGGTGGTCCAAGGGGATCGCAGAGTGAAGAAGGAGGGTCCTGAGCTCCAACTGTTTGTGCACGAAGAGATTGAATTTTGATAATTGTGGCACCTTTTATTTTCCTTTTATATTTTATTCTTTATTAATTATATAGTTCCAGTAATATCTATAAACTGTCATTCATTTAATCGTATCTGGTGTATTGTCTGTTATTTGGCTGGGTTGGGGTACATCACACAGCATCCATACAAACTATTACCCAATTTGGCGAGGCCGAGGGCTATTTCCCTAGACGACAGCGAGCTGAGTGACCCTGAGGCTGGCCGAAGGGCTACACTAGTATCTTTCTTGTAATACCATGACTCCTATCTTGTTTAGCAATCTCATGTGCTGTACCTGTCAAAGGCCTTTTGAAAATCCAAATAAAAGACATCCATTGACTCTCCTTTGTCTGTCCCGCCTGTTATTTTCTCAAAAAATTCCAATAGGCTGTGTCAGGCTGGACTTCCCCTTAAGGAAGCCATGCAGACATCGGCCTATTTTATCATGTGATTCCATGTACTCTAAAATCTCATCCTTAATAATAGACTCTAACATCTTCCCAACTGCTAAAGTCAGGCTAACTGGCCTATAATTTCCTGCCTTTTGCTTTCCTCTCTTCCTGGACAGTGGAGTGACATTTGCAGTTTTCCAGTCCCCCTGAACCTTTCCAGAATCTAATGAATCCTGATAGGTCCCAGTTGAGGATGCCACAATTTCTTAAGCTCCTCTTTCTGAAACCTGGGGTGTAGTCCATCTGGTCCACAAGACCTATCTACCCTCAGACCTTTCAGCTTCCCAACCACCTTCTCCTAAGTAGTAGCAGCTACACTTATTTCAGCCCTCTGACATTCTTGAAATTCTGGTTTCCTGCTGATATCTTCCACAGTGAACACTGATGGAAAATATTTATTCCGTTCATCTGCCATTTCTTTGTTCTCCATTACAACCTCACAAGCATCATTTTTCAGTGATCTGATGTCCTCTCCTGCCTTCCTTTTACTCTTTATATAGTATATCTAAAAAAAACTTCTGATGTTCTCTTTTTATTTTATTGACTAACTTACTTTCATATTTCATCTTTTCTAACCTGATTGATGATAGTGTCTTCTGTTTGTTTTTAAATATTTTCAATCCTCTAGCTTCCCACTAATTTTTGCTATATAATATGCCCTCTTTTTTTGCTTTTATGTTGTCATTGATTTCCATTGTGAGTCATGATTGCCTCATCGCCCCTTTTGAATGCTTCCCCTTCTATGGGATGAACTGATCCTGCATCGTCAGAATTGCTCCCAGAAACCCCAATCAATTTTGGCCAGCTCCTCTCTCATGCCACTGTAGTTAATTTTACTCAGTGGTAATATTAATATGTACAATTTTAGCTTCTGCCTCAAAAACTGTAGGATGAATTCCATCATATCATGTTCACTTCCTCCTAAAGGTTCCTTTACCTTATGTTCCCTAATTAAATCTGTTTCATTACACAGCACCCAATCTAGAATTGCCTCTTCCTTCATGGGCTCAACGACCAAGCAGCTCTAAAACAACATCTTGTAAGCACCCTTCAAATTTATTCTATTAGGATCCAGCACCAACTTAATTTTCCCAACCTGCCTACACATTGAAATTCTCCATGACCCTCAAAACATTGCTCTTTCTGTCTACTTTTGTCAGATGCTCACTTTCCTTGCACATGCTAATCATTACTTATCGTTGCTAAATAATAACACTTACAAAAATGCTGAGGGAACTCAGCAGTCATGCAGCATCTATGGAAAGGAATAAAATGTCAACATTTTGGGCTGGGGCCCTTTATCAGGAACAGAATCTCTTGTGCTTATTCTCAATAGTTCTTGTGTGATGGTATTGGATCTGATGACCATGAAGTTTTAAACTCAGATGAAGACCTTAAGCCCTATCGGACATAAATATAAATACCCTCACTAAAGAAGATTATACTATAATTACCCAATCTTCGAAGACCAGTTTCCTTCCCTGTTTACTCTCCATAGTGTGTTTATGTGCCAATACTCACTATTTGAGCAGTGGGTCCCCTCTCCCTACCAGCGAGAAGATACTTCCAGCTAACAAACTTTAAAACACAGGTCATTTATTTTCAGTGATACACATTTAAATACCATACAAAAAAATTCTTAAGACACATTTAAAACTCATAGAGGATTTCCACCTTACAGAACATTTCCAAACTACAAAACAACTCTTAAAACATAAATGATTTCCAAAACATAGGTATAATTCTTATAAGCCTAAAAGAAATACCAATGATGCAGACAAACAAATCATCTGTCCCAGAAATCTCTATGTTTCAGAACTGCTCTGATTGGGCTAACTGGGGACCGACACAAATGGAGGTGACTCAGTCCTCAAGGAACATGTCTCATCTGTCACCAGCTACATCTGTAAGTATGCAGGTAATGTTGGTACCTCGAGAACGGTCACCTCATGACCTAACCAGAAGCCCGGGCTGAATGCAGAGGTGTGCTTCCGACTAAAAGCCCAGGACCCTGCCTTCAAGTCTGGAGACTGAATAGCTTTCAGAGCAGCAGGAAAAGCCTCGTCCTTGGTATCAAGAGCGCAAATACCGCCTATGCACAAAAAGTTCAAGAATTCCTGTTTGATGACAATCCTCAGCGTATGTGGTTGGGCATCAAGGGCATTATTGACTATGAAAGGAAAAACAGCATCAAATGTACTAGTAACACACACAAAATGCTGGAGGAACTCAGCAGGCAAGGCAGTATCTATGGAAAAACATACAGTTGATGTTTCAGACCAAAATCTTTCGGCAGGCCTGGAAAGAAAAAGCTGAGGAGTAGATTTCGAAGGTGGGGGGGGGGAGGGGAGGGAGAAATGGCAGCTGATAGATGAAACTTGGAGGGGGAGGAATGAAGCAAAGAGTTAGGAAGTTGATTGGTGAAAGAGGCAGAAGGTCATAGAAGAAAGAAAAAAGGGGGGAAGCACCAGAGGGAGGCGATGGGCGGGCAAGGAGATGACATGACAGAGTGACAAGGAGATGGGAAATGGTGAAGGGGTCGGGGCGGGGGGAAGCATTACTGGAAGTTTGAAAGATTGATGTTCATGCCATCAGGTTGGAGGCTACCCCAATGAAATATAAGCTGTTGTTCCTCCAACCTAAGTGTAGCCTTATCCCAACAGGGGACATACTGCACATACAGAAAGTTGCCAGAAAAGGAACAGTAACATCTTGAAGGATCACACACACAACAGTTACTTTCCTCAAGCAGTAAGGCTGATAAACACCTCTATGCAATAACCCACTCTCCACACTCCCAACATCACTACATTATCATATCCTGTCAGAGTCAGCTTATGTACACACACTCCTGTGCCTAGCATCACATTATGGACATACAATCAATCTGTGTATATAAGCTTAGGTATTTATATTTATTGTTTATTTTATTATTGTCTTCTTGGTCTTATGTTTTCTGCTACTTTAGATCTGGAATAACAATCACTTTATTCTCCTTTATAATTGTGTACTGGAAATAACATTAAGTATTCCTGAATCCTGAATCTTGAAGCCAGAGGAACGGATTCCAGTTCACCCCATATTTCTTTCATGCTTCTTGATGTTCCTTACCCCATTCCTAATAAGTCAGAACTGCTCTCTACAGTTTACAGTTTATTTGTCACCTGGGTACCCTCACATGCTTGCATGTCCTCAAATACTCTTTTTATACAAAATAGATTAATTATTGATTTGCTAAGTTATTTTCAATCTATCTGCAAGCTCCCTTGAATTAAACAGCTTAGTCAGTGTTCTCTGTCTGAAACATGTCAAATTAAATAATCCATTGTCTTACGCTGCACCTTTTCAGCAGCTATACACAGATGTTATGGGCTAGCACTCTGCTCAAAAGAGAGCTTGTTTGGAAAACTGTATTTGTAACTTCAAACTGATTACTGCTTTCCATTTACATTTCAGGAACTGAGGACTGGCTCCCGTTTATGACCAGAAGCTAAACAAAGCATATAGTTGGAAGTTTAACTTAAACTGTTTGGTCTTACAAATGGTAGCTGCTGAGTTCAGTGAGCTGAATGCGGCAGACACAAAGCTCCCTGGCCCAGGAAGTGAATATCCATCAGACTCCAAATTCTCAAGGTCCTGTATATCTCCTAGCAATTCAATCATAACCATCAGTTATTCTGTAGGTAGAATCCATTTGAAAATACAGTTACACACTTAAATAAGGGCAATGAGCTGGTAAAATATAGTCCACAATCAGCAAAGGCAACATTGCTAAAGTGTCTTTCAATGTTTCTGGTTGTAAAATGCAAATTGTTCCTATCTCCGTCATTCAGCCTACATCAACGTGCATCTTTATGTATACAAATTGATTTCAGTTCCATCTCACTCATTGTACTCATTAAATGTAATTTCTGGGATAGTGCCAAGGTTACCAGCTCTGTACAATTAAAGCAGTTAATGGACCTTGGCTGAAGAATGTTAATAGCATATTAAGTGTCAAAAAGGTTACAAGCAATTTCATTGCTTCATTTTCTTATTTGCTCCATTCAAATATTTGCTTTGATTTAGACCTTCAATATATAAACATAATTCTATTTTACCATGCTTTCAGTCCTTCAAACAATAAACATCACTGGCCAAGGTAAGTGGGCCAATGGTATGGAAGAGGATTTCCGACTGTACTTCCTTCAACTAAATGTCTCCCACTAGAGGCCCTTGAAAGTAGGTTACTTCAAAAATGTGTTATTTCCTTTCTTTTCAAATCTTTTTATTGTATATATATAGGAAAAATAATATGAGTACATCGAAGTAACAACACTTACAATGCCTCAAAAAAACACCATCATCTTAAAGATTGAAAACAAAATTTTGTGATACAAAAAAAACCTACTAAGCAGGAAAGTGAGGGAAAAAAAAGAGAACCCATTAGGTGTACAGCCACGGAGCCTTGTCATACAAAAAGCTTCAAAAAATAAACATCAAACCGCCAGCAAGAAAAGAAAATATACTAAAAGAATTTACAATTAGATCGTGGAAAAATTATATCAATTAACTCAACTGATAATAACGAGCAAATGAGCCCCATCTTTTCTCAAAATCGAATGTGTTATTTCCTAGTTAACTTACAACAATACTTCGGGTTGCCTGCCATTTCTAAACACCTTCCACACTGATCTGTCTGTTCTCAGCGTTCTCCACTACCAGAGTGAGGCCCAACATAAACTAAAAGGAAAAACTAAAGGATTAAGGGTCTTAGCCTGAAATGTCCACTGTTTACTCTTTTCCATTGATGCTGCTTGGCCTGCTGAGTTCCTCTATCATTTTGTATGTATTACCTCAAAGTCTTTCTGGGTAGTCTACAACCCAATGGTCTGAACATTGAATTTTTCTATTTCTGTTAACCTTTGTTGCCAATGTTTCCCACTCCTACCCTGCTCTTCTTCCCATCCTTGTCTGATCCTTCTGTGTTTGTTCCCTTTCCCATACCTGCCCTTTAACCCCACCCCGAACACTGTTACCCATCTTCATCCTCCAAATTCGTTCTACCCACTACCCACACATCTTACTTACCAGATAACCTACTCCCTCCTCTGGTTTCATCTGCCCTTCAACTAGCCCCAATTTGTTCCCATGATCATCTTCCTTACTTATTCGATTCTAGCTCCTGTAGGCTTTGTGTTCCCACTTGCCTCCAACTCCATTCTCTCTACCTAGCACCAAATGCCTATTTTTGCTGGCCTCTATCCATCATGCATGCACCTGATTCTGTCTTTGAATTCCACTCCCCCTGCTGTCTTTCCCTCTTCCACGGTCCACCAATCACCTATGGTCCCTTTTTGCATCTCTCCTTTCAATACATGCTATCTTCTCTCTCTCTACTTTCAATCTTGATTCAGGATCTTCACCCAAAATATCGACAATTCCTTTCCCCTTACAGATGTTGCTTAACCCACTGAATTCCTCCAGCAGATTGATTGTTGCTCCACATTTGCTAAATCCTTTATTGCTGTCCAGAATTTGGTGAGGTCAATCAGTAACAAGACGCAAAAGTGTTTCTTTTTGCTACAGAGTCCTGGTTAAGTATCAGTTAAATCAGTGGAACACTATTACACAGTTAAAGAATTGTATCTGCCAAATCTACCCAGTGCAGATCCTAATGGAATATATGGAGTTGGTAAAAAGGCAACTAAATATGGAGGCATAAACTCTTAGAACAGCATTTACTTGGCAGTTGATGTTTGTTCAAATGCTGAAAACTCTGACTGTCCTCAAAGTTAGATTATTTTCATCATGTCCTCCAAAAAGTGTTTGGGTGGTGCCCCGTTGAATTGTGGTGAATATTTTGAGCCCCACAATTTTCTCCTTTAGATGAAAGAATTGCTAATTATATCTATGTACACCTTCAATCAAAAGATTCATAATCCACCATGACTTTGTCTAACTCCAGGAAAGTGAATGATTCTATTAATAATGAAGCATTATATATATAATTTTCACATAAAAGGAGATCAGATTGGCCGTATATAAGTTCTTTTGTGGTCTTACTTGAAGTTAGCATTGAAGAGACAGTACTGGAGTCATAACAGTATGTACACATTTTTCTCTCTAATGTAGTTCAAATTGTCATTTTGACTAAATGACTGCATTAATTACAATTAAGATATATCATATGAGGGAGAAATTTATATTTTTATTTCTATTTTTCTAAGTCATCCTTTATTCTTCTGCATAATACTTTGAAAGATTTATGTAGAATATTTAAGATGTTAAAGAACTATGAGGAATTTATTGTCAGAGATGGTGCTGAACCTCTAGAATTTTCTATCCTTGTGGGTTGTGGAGGCCAGATTATTGGAAACAGATGCATGTTCGAAAGATCTGGGAAGTTAGGATGAGGGAGATCTGCCACAGAAGGTGCTGTGGGAGGTCAGATAGTATCATATTGAATAGAGTGGACTTGGGCGGCGGGGGGGGGGGGGGGTGGTTGCCTCTGTGTTCCTGAAGCCACTGAGCCTCTGCTGCTATCACTGTAATAGATTGGTTTTCATCAGACCCAAAAGGCCCAGGCAATTCGAGCATCTAGGAAATGTGTACAAGCACAACAAAGTAACTTAAGCCTGATTTATTATCATAAAGCAGGAAGCCCAAATAAACAACACTAAATACTATGGAGTAAGTTATAAAGATTTCAAGGCTCACGACTCTTCACCTCCACTTGATTGTTGCTGATGTTGGCGGACTTGATTGTCACTATTGTTGGGGGATCTCCGAATTCCACTCGTGAAAACATTCTGGGTGCATCCTAGGCACCAAGTGGTCATGATTCCTCAGTCTAGGTGAAGTCCCAACAACTCAACGAAAGGTGCCTCAGTAAATAAAGTTTCAATCCACAAACAGAGCAAGATACAAAGAGATACACAAACCATTTGGTCTTTTGTTCTCTTGCCACTAAATCAGCATGTTTTTTTTGGCAGACATGCAGAAACAGATAAACTCTTTGGTCTTTTGTTCTCATGCCATTGGTGCCTTGAGGCCAAGAAAGAATCCAGCCACTATTAGCAAACGTTTAACAAACCCATAGAGTTTAACTACTTGTACAGGCGTCTTACATGCTGCGAGCTCACAGAGTTAAGGCTTCACTTGAAATTGTTCAGACTTCAATCAATTTTTACAAGATTTAATACACCACAACGCAATCACTCATCTCTGTTACTGGGTTTCCTGCAGTGATTTTTTTTTTTGTACAACTTTACAGGAGCAGTTCTGAGGAAAATCCTGACCTAATCTGTGTGGATTTCTCTGTCTACTTTGCTGAGTAGAGTTTAATAATCTGATCACTAACGGAAATGATAACTAAGCAGAACTTGTCCTGTAGCAGAAAAAAAGCAAAAGTACTTTTTGTTTTAGAGGGCTTAAAATAATTAGAATTAGAAAGAAAAATGACTTTATTGACAAAGATTTTAAGAGGTAATCCAGACCTGGTTCCTAGTTATGTAAACTAGCCATGACACAGCAATTCTTTCTTGATATTAAGACAATTACAGATGGACATACGTCCTAGCGTGTATCACCATGCGTCTAGGTCATCCTGGGCAAAGTCTTTTGTCAGTCTAGCTATTTATTCTATGGTTTAGTGCAATTTCTCCTAAGCTCTCGATGCCATGAGTTTATTGACACTAAATGTGGACTTTCACTTTTCCAAATAAAAGCATTTGTTTAAAGATACAGCTGAAGTTCTTTCTGATCTGTTGAATCTAATGAGGTGCCCTTGCTGAAGCTGTTGGCTGCTCCTGTCATAATTGTGCAAATGACCATTAAAGACCAAGAAACATCCTTTTCCAATTTCTGCTTTCCTCTCTGATGACAGACTCAGTTACTGAGAAGGATCTTGATAGATGCTTACTTACAGTGTAATGTGAATGTAATTGGGTAGATCTTGACTTTCTGTGATAGTGTAAAACAGATGATAATGAGTTAGCTGCCTGTTTTAGATCTTTCCTGTTTTAGATTTTTGTTTCCATTGACTCAGAAGAACAATTCAAAGTGCTACACAACTAATTAATTCCTTTTGAAATGCAGTTCCCGTTCTTTGGTTGACAACTGTGGCAACTCACGTGCAGCAAATCTTATGAATAACAATAAGATTAATGGACAGTATTTTGCTGATGTTGGATCAGTGAGTCATGTTGGTCAGGATGTGACAAGAGCCCTTTATCAAAAAAAAAGTGCTGCGGAATTTCCTACAGCTGCAGAACAGGCAGTTGCTCACTATATTATCTCACTTACGATTGTACCATTGAAATGCGCACCCACTTTATTGTTTACAATAAATGCTGAAATAATAAACACAGATTGGGCAGATGCTGTAAATCTAGAGCCATACACACAAAATGCTGGAGGAACTCAGCAGGCAGGCAACATCTGTGGAGGGGATTAAGCAGTCAATATTTTGGGCAGAGGCCCCTCATCAGGACTGGAATGGAAGGGGCAGAGGAGCTGGAAGAAGGTGGGGGGAAGGGGAAAGTGGACAGGCTGCCAGGTGCGAGGGAAGATGGGTGAGTGGGGGAGGGGGAAGGAAGTGAGAAGCTAGAAGATGATAGGTAGGAAAGATAAAGGGCTGAAGAAGAAGGAATCTGATAGGAGAAAGGATGAACCATGGGGAAAAAAAGGAGGTGGGGGAGCAGAGGGAGGTGATAAGCAAGTGACGAGAAGGGAAACAATATGAAGGGAGCCAGAATGAGGAATGAAAAAGAGAGAAGGGGGAGGGGAGAAATTATTAGATGTTGGAGAAATTAATGTCTAGGTTGGAGGCTACCTAGTTACCCATCTGGGTAGATGGAATATCTACCTCCAAGTGGTTTCATCATGACAGTTGAGGAGGCTGTGCCCTGACATGTTGGAAAGGGAACATAAAGTAGAATTAAACTGAGTGCCCAGTAAGAAATCCTGCCTGTTGTGGCAGACAGGGCAAAGGTGCTCTATTCCACATGGGGTCTTACTGATATAGAGGAAGCCACACCAGGGGCGCTGGATAAGAAACTACCCTGACAGACTCTCAGGTGAAGGACTGTTTGGGGCTCTGAAAGATGGTGATGGATGAGGAGGTGAAGGGACATGTGTAGTACCTGTCCCACTTTCAGAGATTAGTGCCAGGTGGGAGATCAGTGGGGAGGGACGCGTGGGCAAGGGAGTCACGGAGAGACCGATCTCTGAAGGAAGCAGAGAGTGGAGGGAAGGGAAGAATGTGGTTGGATCCTGTGACGATGGTGGAATTTGCGGAGAATAATGTGCTGGATGCGGAGACTCGTGGTGGTGGGCAACTCTATCCCTGTTATGGCCGATATCAGGGAAATGGAGGAGAATAGGGTGAGGGGGTATCGATGACAAAGGAAGGGAAACTCCATTCTTTAAAAAGGAGGACATCTCCGATGTTCGGGGGTGGAAAACCTCATCCTGAGAACGTATGTGGTGGACACGTAGGAACTGAGGAAAAGGAAATAATATCTTTACAAATGACAGGCCGGAAAGAGGTATGGTCGAGATAACTGTGAGAGTTAAATGCTGCAGAACTGGGATAAGTCAGTGCAAAATCTTTCATTTAATTTCTTAGTACCTGGCATTTTTGAGAAGGTAACTGTTTTTTCTCCATCCTAGTATTGTAGCACAGTGAGCCAAGTTAACTCCCACACTTCAAAAGCCCTCTGTGTCAAATGAAGATAACCCATTCTCTGCAAAAGTCCTGCCTTCAAGTTTACCTGGTCCATTTCCGACACCTCCCTCCCCTTTCTAGATCTTTCTGTCTCTATCTCTGGAGACAGCTTATATACTGATGTCTACTATAAGCCTACTGACTCTCACAGCTATCTGGACTATTCCTCTTCTCACCCTGTCTCTTGCAAAAATGCCATTCCCTTCTCGCAATTCCTCTGTTTCCGCCGCATCTGCTCTCAGGATGAGGATTTTCATTCCAGGACGAGGGAGATGTCCTCCTTTTTTAAAGAAAGGGGCTTCCCTTCCTCCACCATCAACTCTGCTCTCAAACGCATCTCCCCCATTTCACGCACATCTGCTGTCACTCCATCCTCCCACCACCCCACTAGGAATAGGGTTCCCCTTGTCCTCAACTACAACCCCACCAGCCTCCGGATCCAACATATTATTCTCCGTAACTTCCGCCACCTCCAACGGGATCCCACCACTAAGCACATCTTTCCCTCCCCGCGCCCCCCCCCCGCTTTCCGCAGGGATTGCTATCGCTCCCTACGTGACTACCTTGTCTATTCTTCCCCCCCATCCCTCCCCACTGATCTCCCTCCTGGCACTTATCCTTGTAAGCGGAACAAGTGCTACACGTGCCCTTACACTTCCTCCCTTACCACCATTCAGGGCCCCAGACAGTCCTTCCAGGTGAGGCTACACTTCACCTGTGAGTCGGCTGGGGTGATTTACTGCATCCGGTGCTCCTTCTATAGATGTGGCCTTCTATATATTGGCGAGACCCGGTGCAGAGTGGGAGATCATTTTACGGAACACCTATGCTCTGTCCGCCAGAGAAAGCAGGATCTCCCAGTGGCCACACATTTTAATTCCACATCCAATTCCCATTGTGATATGTCTATCCACGGCCTCCTCTACTGTCAAGATGAAGCCACACTCAGGTTGGAGGAACAACACCTTATATTCTGTCTGGGTAGCCTCCAACCTGATGGCATGAACATTGACTTCTCTAACTTCCGCTAATGCCCCACTTCCTCCTTGTACCCCATCCATTATTTATTTTTATACACACATTCTTTCTCTCTCTCTCCTTTTTCTCCCTCTGTCCCTCTCACTATACCCCTTGCCCATCCTCTGGATTTTTCCCCCCTCCCCCTTTTCCTTCTCCCTGGGCCTCCTGTTCCATGATCCTCTCATATCCCTTTTGCCAATCTCCTGTCCAGCTCTTGGCTCCATCCCTCCCCCTCCTGTCTTCTCCTATCATTTTGGATCTCCCCCTCCCCCTCCCACTTTCAAATCTCGTACTAGCTCTTCCTTCAGTTAGTCCTGATGAAGGGTCTCGGCCCAAAACATTGACTGTACCTCTTCCTAGAGATGCTGCCTGGCCTGCTGCGTTCACCAGCGACTTTAATGTGTGTTGCTTGAATTTCCAGCATCTACAGAATTCCTCGTGTTTACCTCTGCAAAATTAACTTGCTTTTCAATCTCTAAGGTACCTTGAGTAAGGAATGTAGAGTCATACAGTCATAGAACACTACAGAACAGAAGCAGGCCATTCAGCCCATCTAGTCTATGACAAACCATTAATCAGCCCTCTCGACCTGCACCCGAACAATGGCCCTGTATACCTCTCCTATCCCATTAATTTCTCTTAAATGCTGAGATCAAACCCACATCCACTACTTGCACTGGCAGCTCATTCCACACTCTTGCCACTCTCTCAGTGAAGAAGTTTGCCTCATGTTCCCCTTAAGCATAACCCATGACCTTTATTTGTGGTCTCACCTCACCTTAGTAGAAGCTTGTTTGACCTACCTTGCACAAAGCTATGCTGACTATCCCTACTCAGTCCCTGTCTATCCAAATACTTATATATTCAGATCCTTATAGTGCCTTCCAATAAATCTCCCACTCCTGATGTCAGAGTCACTGGCCTATCATTTTCTGGCTTATTCTTAGAGCCAGGGAATTATATAAGGTGAAGATTGATCACGTTTAGCTCGATGAGTCTTTCAGTGGCCAAAAGCAAAGTGCCCTGAAATATATTTCCACGCGTGGAAGAGAATCACGCACTCAACTTCTTCAGCCTTGTTTAGTATATTACTTTCAATGTGGCAGTGCCTACATTGCAGAGACTATGTACAGTATCCTGGCAAAAACTACACCATGAAGACAAAAAAATACTTTAAGCAACTCTGCAAAAAGGTTATTGAAAAGCGCAAGTCAGGAAATTGTTACAAGAAAATTTCCAAGTCACTGAACATCCTTTGGAGTACAGTCAAGTCAAGCATCAAGAAATGGAAAGAATATGGCACAGCTGAAAATCTACCTAGAGCAGGTCGTCCTCAAAAACTGAGTGACTGTGCAAGAAGGGGACTAGAGAGGGAGCCCACCAAAAGACCTATGACAACTCTGGAGGGGTTACAAGTTTCAGTGGCTGAGATGGGAGAGACTGTACCTACAACAACTGTTGTCCGGGTGCTTCACCAGTCACAGCTTTTTGGGAGAGCGGCTAAGAGAAAGCCACTGCTGGAAAAAACTCACATGAATTCTTGGCTAGAATTTGCCAGAAGGCTTGTGTGAGACTCTAAAGTCAGCTAGAAGAAAGTTCTATGGTCTGATGAACCAAAATTGAGCTTTTTGGCCATCAGACTAAACACTATGTTTGGCATAATCTATTTACTGCACATCATCAAAAACATACCATCCCTACCGTGAAGCATGGTGGTGGCTGCATCATGCTGTGTGGATGCTTCACTGTAGCAGGTCATGGAAGGCTTGAGAAGATAGAGGGTAAAATGAATGCAGCAAAATACAGGGAAATCCTGGAGGAAAACCTGATGTGATTTGAGATAAGATTTGCTTTCCACCAAGGCAATGACCCTAAACATAAAGCCAAAGCTACCCAGGAATGGCTTAAAAACAATGAAGTTAATGTCCTGGAGTGACCAAGTCTGAGTCCAGACCTCAATCCAATTGAGAATTTGTGGCTGGACTTGAAAAGGGCCATCTACTCACGATTCCCATGCAATCCGACAGAGCTTAAGCAGTTTTCTAAAGAAGAATGGTGAAAGATTGCAGTGTTCAGGTGATAGAGACCTTTCCACACAGACTCAATGCTGTAAAATTGCTGCCAAAGGTGCGTCTAGTAAATCCTGACTTAAAGGGGGTGAATACTTATCCACTAAATTATTTTGTGTCTTATGTTTCAAAAATAGAGATCTGCTTTATGTTTCAAAATTAGAGTTTTGTAGTGAACTGTTTTCACTTTGACACAAAAGAGTCTTTTTCTGCTCAGTGTCAAAAAAGCCAAATTAAATCTGTTGCGATTCAATGTTGTGAAACAATAAAACCTGAAAATTTCCGGGGGTGGGGTGGGGTGGGGGGTAGTGAATACTTTTTAGAGACAATGTATGTTCCATTTTCTGCAATTTTCACCTTTAAACCTGCATTGGTCTGGTGGACATGAGCCCCTGGCACAATGGTAACACAATTGTTTCAGCCAGGCAGTCCTCTGTCTAGACACAGCAATTTTTTTCACGCTGACTTTCATTCCTGGCTGCAATTCAATTTAATCTCAATTGCTCTTTTAAATGTGAGT
This sequence comes from Mobula hypostoma, assembly GCF_963921235.1. NCBI lineage: Eukaryota > Metazoa > Chordata > Chondrichthyes > Myliobatiformes > Myliobatidae > Mobula > Mobula hypostoma. The sequence goes on along the minus strand of NC_086105.1, from coordinate 22,420,919 downwards.
TGTGCTTTAGTTAGGAGCTATTTTTGAATGCTTTCTTGAAAGATCCCCAAACTAAATGATCTCTCAGTGTATCGTTAAGCTCAATACTGAACTGACAATTCTCAGATAATTTGTTCAATTTAGCCACATTTGCTGAAGTGGACTTCCCTTCATTTTGATTCTGCGTATAAAACTGAAAACATTCTAAATTGAACAGTGGCTTCAGTTCTAATTTTTCCAGTATTACTTCACGAGATCAGCAAAACTCATTTTGGCTGGTTTGGTTGGAGAGGTTAAACTTCTAACTAAACTGTATGCCTTTATATCCAATGCACTCAGCAAAATTGGCACTAGCTTCTCATTAGCTATTTCATTTGCTTCAAAGTACTGCTCAATTCATTCAGTATACATTATTCAGTTTTCTCTTGTGCAATCGAACACATCTATCTTTCCAATGTAGCCAGCCCTTTCTGCTCTTTTTCTCATTTATTATTATAATCTGGTACACACCGTTTATGAACCATTTATAAATTCATCCATTTCTGCCTTTTTCTTTAACTTGATCATCTCTTCCTTTCCGAAGTATGTGTGCTTTGATTTTTTTTAAATTCAAATGTCTTGCTGCGCTACAACAGGAAGGTAGTTGTCTTGGGTTTGTTTAAGACTTCCTCATCACCACTGTGATGTTTTGTAATTCCAAAATATAAAACAATAATTGCAAGAAAAACACAGAGCCTGGATAACTCGTGTACATCCTTAGTTTTACTTTTAGTGAGATGTGTTGTCATAATAGCATATACTTTTCATGTTCCTCTTACACATAACCCACGATGCATTATGTAAACACCAAAGAATACTTAATCAAGCAATGTATTTACAATATTACTGAAATATTAAATACACAACAGCAAGCAAACTTCAAACTAACATTGTTTAGCTTCTGGCAGTAAATGGGAGCCAGTTAAAATACAAATGGCAAGCAGTAATCAGCTTAAAGCTAAAAACACAGCTTTGCAAACAAGCTCTTTCTATTGAGCAGACTATTAGCCCACAACACCTGCCTTGCTTCTCAAGTGGTGCAGTATAAGACAATCAGTTATTTCATTTGGCTTGTTTTAAAACCCACAACACTGACTAAGTTGCTAAGTTTTGCACCTTGGCCCCAGGGAATCGTTGTTTCATTTGGCTGCATCCATGTATCGTTTGAATGACAATTAAATTTAATTTGATTTTTTTAAATTATTTCATTCAAGAAAGCATGCAGACTAGATGAATACAACATAGCTTATTAATAAGCTGGGAGTTTTATGTACTCAAAGAAGTTAGCTTCATGGCATTGATTATAGGGACTTGTCAAACCAGCTCAATGGGAGATAAACTTCAAGCCCGAAGGAGCAACCTCAGCATTACAGGACTATTTTTGAAAATAGGGACTGGAAGATGTTCAAGAAGGTGGCTACTTATGACCATCACATTATCATCGAAGAATATGCAAGATCTTTGACTGATTACATGGAGAAATGCATTGGGGGTGCTGTATGTGAGGGAAAATCAGAAGCCATGGCTGACAGCAGAGATCTGTCTGGGAACGGTTCAGACATTGGGATGCTGCCTTCAGGTCTCAGGTCAGCAAGAGTTGTACCTTCCTGCACCATTGGAAGGCCAAACAAGATTATGCACAGAGAATGTACAACCATTTCAGTGACACGAGAGACATGAGTGCGTGTGACAGGGCATTTAGTTCATAACAGACTACAAGTCCATTCTGTACGTCAATGAAAGTGACACTTCTCTTCCTGATAGTTTGAATGCCTTCTACAATCTGTTTGATGCACAGAACGACGTGCCAGTAAGGAAGACCACCCACCCCCCCGCATTTCCCCAAGTAGCTGGCACACTGTCTGGCAACAGCTGATGTGAGGAAGACCTTAGCAGGTGTCAACTCATATAAAGCTGTGGGGACTGATAATATAACTGGTTGGATGCTGAGAAACTGTTCTGCCCCATTAACAGAGGTTCTAGCAGGCATCCGCAACCTACCTCTGGAAGAGTTGACTGTCCCCACAGGCTTCAAGGTGGACTCCATCATCCGGGTGCCCAAGTGGGTGACAGTAACCAGCCTCAATGATTACTGTCCAATGCACTGACCTCAACAACAATGAAGTGCTTTGAGCGGCTGGTCATGGATCATGTTAGATCCCATCTTCCTGCTACACTGGACCCTTTCCAGTTTACTTATCACTCAGATCGGTCCAGTGATGATACCATAGCTTTTGCCCTCCACTCCAGTCTGTCCCACCTGGAAAATGGTGCCTCATATGACCGGATACTGTTTATCAACTTCAGTTCGGAGCTTAATATGATCACCTCTCTGTAATTAGGTCCTGGGCTTCTCGACAGAGAGGCCCCTGTCAGTCTGTGTTGATAGAAACATCTCTAGCTTCGTCACGCTGATCACTGTGTGCTCCCCAGGGCTGCGTGCTCCGCCTGCTGCTCTTCACACTGCCAACAAATGACTGCATTGCTAGATGCAGTTCAAACAGAATCATCAAGTTTATTGGATGACACAACAGTGGCTGGCCTCATCAGCGTTAATGACAAGACAGCATTCAGAGAAGACGGGGAGCAGCTGGTAAAATGGTGTGCGCACAACAGCTTGAATGTCAACGTGGAGAAGACAAAATAGATGATTGCGGACTTTAGGAAAGTGCAGGCTGACCACTCCTCATTGCGCATGTATGGCTTCACTGCAGAGAGAGTTAGGAGCACCAGGTTTCCAGGAGTGCGCATAACAGATGATCTCACCATGTCTCTCAACACCACAGTTTTGGTTAAGAAAGTACAGCTGTGTCTCCTCTTCCAGAGGCGGTTGAGGTGAGTGAGGCTCACTCCCTCCCTGCCACCTGTTCTAATCAACTTTTACAGGAGCACTATCGGGAGTGTCCTGACCAGTTGCATCACCATCTGGTACAGGAATTGCAAGGCATCTGACCAGAAGTCCCTGCAAAGTATAGCGAGATCTGCTAAGAGGATCATGCACCCATCTCTTCCACCCATCAGAAGCACTGCATACGCAGGGCCCTTAGCTTTGTCAATGATCCCTCTTATCTGGCCAACAATCCCTTTGACCCTCTATCATCAGGCAGGAAATACCATAGCATTAGGACAAGAACTGATAGGATGGGATACAGCTTATTCTCCCAGGCTGTAAGGCTATTGAACTCCCTGTCACCATGTATGAATCTTGTCATACAGTCTCATCACATATGAAATACAAGTAGCATTATAGTGTTTGCGTTTTTACTTGTATTATATATGCACCTTATTATTGTTATTTATTTGTGGTAATATTAATTTATGTATTATGTTCATGAGTTATATGTATTAAGTTGTACATCTTGGTCTGGAGAAACGTTTCATTTTGCAGTATACTTCTGTACAACTGAATGACAATAAACTGAACTTGAACTTGTAATATATATGTGTGAACTCACTCAAGTAGCAGAAGAAGGGTATAAATGTAGAAAACAGTTCAGGCTTATTAGGAGTGGAGAAAGGAACATCAAGAAGCATGAAAGAAACATGGAGTGACCTAGAATCCATTCCTCTGGCTTCCATTTTTTTGTGGATGATTTGTTCATTTGTACCATTGGTATGTCTTTTTAATTCTTTGTGGTTTAGAAATGGTTTGTAGTTTGTAAGTCTCTTATAAGATAAAAATCCTTTGTGAGTTTTTAAATGTGTTTTAAGAATGTTACTTGTATTTGTGTGTGTATCACTGAAAATAAATGAGTTGTGCTTAATCTACTTTGCTGGAAATATCTTCTCCTTGGTAAGGAAGGGGAACCAGCCACTCAAAGTGTGGGAGTTTGCAGCTGAACTCATAATGGAGAATAAGCAGGAAGTGAACTAGTCCTTGAAGATTGGATAGTTGCAGTGAGAGCACTCATGGCTATTTATATCCGACAGGGCTTAAGGTCTTTGTTTGAGTTTAGAATTTTGTGATCAGCAAATCTAATACTTTCACAAAATTTTTTCAGGCTAGTTTGAGTTACCCTTTACTTGTATTTCTTAAGGCACAATTTCTGATATTTGGTCTATTCTTTGATTATTCTTTGTTAAGATTAATCGAGCAGTCACACTTCTAGTGACAATTCTATTTATCATTTCAGATAAGACACCTCCTCATACTCAGATTGAATAGAACATGTACTCATGTTATAGTTCATTCCTATCCCAATATTTCAGACTGTATTGGATTAAAAATAGAAATTTCTGGAAACGCTCAAGCAGTGAGAAAAGGAACTAAGTTAATGTTTCAGGGAGAAGACCCTTCTGCATCTGGATTGTATGTTGCCTTCTGGGTGCCAGGATCCAGGGTATCTTGGATTGAGTCCTCATTATTCTCAAGTGAGAGGGTGAACAGTCAGAAGTCATGGTCCAAGTAGGTATCAATGACATGGCTAGGACAAGTAATGAGATTCTGCATAGGGAGTTCAGGGAGTTAGGTATTAAATTAAGGGCAGGACCTCCAGGATTGTAGTCTCAGGATTGCTACACACGCCACATGCTAGTGAGGCTAGAACTAGGAAGATTATACAGTTTAATACATGGTTAAGGAGTTGGTATAGGAGGGAGGGCATAAGATTTTTTGATCATTGGCCTTTCATCCAGAAAGGGTCTGACCTGTATAGAAGGGACGGTTTGCACCAGAACTGGAAGGGGACAAATATCTTAGTAGGAAGGTTTGTCAATGCTGCACGGTGGGGTTTAAACTAAAGTTGCAGGGGGATGGGAACCAGAATGCCAGAACAGTTAGTGGAGAGGTTGTGGATGCAAATGTTGGTAAGACCTCAGACAAAGTTAAGAATCAAAAGGTTGAACATGGTGCAATTAGTGTCCTGAGCTGCATATATTTCGATGCAAGAAATAGCATAGGAAAGGCAGATAATAGTGCTGATGATGAGGTAGCTGGTTTACAAATAGTGATGAGAGGCTGTTGAAAGGGCAAAACTGCAGTCAACAGGATGAGTTGCAATGTAAAAGGTAGACAAAATCAAAAAGAGAAAATATAGGCCTGCAGGTGTTGTATCTGAATGTGCGTAGTATGCAGAATATGGTAGATGAATTTGCAGCACATTTGCAGATTGGCAGATACGATTTTGTTGGCATCACTGAATCATGGCTGAAAGATTATAGCTGGAAGCTTAATGTCCAAGGACACACATTGTATCAAAACAATAGGCAGGAAGGCAGAGGGATGGTGTTTCTCTGTTGGTAAAAAATGAAATCAAATCATTAGAAAGAGGTGACAAAGGGTTGGAAGGTGTTGAATCATTGTTGAGAGAGTTAAGGAACTGCAAGGGTAAAAAGACCCTGATGAGAGTTGTATACAAATTCCCAAACATTGTAATTTGTGGCTCACAAAATTGAAAATGCATGGCAATAGGGTAATTTTACAATAGTCGTTGGAGACTTCAAAATGCAGGTAGATTGGGAAAATCAGGTTGGTGCTGGATTCCAGGAGGGGGAATCTCTGGACTGTCTATGAGATGTAATTTAAGAGCAGCTTGTGATTGAGCTATTCCGGATTGGGTGTTTTGCATTGAACCAGAATTGATGAGAGAGCTTAAGACAAAAGAACCTTTCGGGGCAAGTGATCATAATATGATAAAATTCAACCTGAAATTTGAGATGGTGAAGCTAAAGTCAGATGTATCAATATTATAATGGAGTAAAGGGAATTACAGAGGCATGAGAGAGGAGTTGGCCAAAATTGATTGGAAAAGAACAATGGCAGGGATGACTGTAGAGCAGTAATGGCTGGAATTTCTGGAAGCAGTACGGAAGGCACAGTATATATGCATCCCAAAGAGGAAAAAGTATTCTAAAGGCAAGATGACACAACCATGGCTAACAAAAGAAGTCAAAACCAACATAAAAGCCAAAGAGAGGGCATATAATAGAGTAAAAATTATTGGGAAACTTTTAAAAGCCAACTGAAGGCAACCAAAAAGTCATTAAAAAGGTAAAGATGGAATATGAAAGTACGTGAGCCAATAATATTAAAGATGATACCAAAAGTTTCTTCAGATTATTAAAGTGTAAAGGTGAGGCAAGAGTGGATATCAGACCACTAGAAAACGATGCTGGAGAGGTAGCAATGGAGACAGGGAAATGGTGGAAGAAATGAACAAGTACTTTGCATCAGTCTTCAATGTGGAAGACACTGGCAGTATGGTGGATGTTCCAGGTGCTGGGTATGAAGTGTGTGAAGTTACCATAACTAAAGAGAAGGTTCCTGGAAGACAGAAAGGTCTGAAGGTTGATAAGTCACCTGGACCAGATGGTGTACACCCCAGAGTTCTGAAAGAAGTGGCTGACGGGATCATGGAGACATTAGTAATGATTTTCAAGAATCACTAGATTCTGGAATGGTTCTAGAAGACTGGAAAATTGCAAATATCACTCCAGTCTTCATGAAGGAAGAGAGGCAGAAGAAAGGATACTATAGGACAGTTAGACTGAAAGAAGATGTTGGAGTCGATTTTTAAATTAGTTTTATCTGTATATATTGAAGGGTGGTGACTATGATTAATGTTAAAGTATGAAGCCAACCTTGGCATTTCAGAAGCTTCCTATTGTGTTTTTTATAGTAATACTATGAGAAATTGAATCTCAAGAGGGGGATGTCCATTTAGAACAGAGATGAGGAGGAATTCCTTTAGCCAGTGGGTAGTGTATCTACCCAGTCTATCAAAGTTTACAGGGAAGAGGGCAGAAAAATGCAATTGAAAGGGATCATAAATCAGCGATAATGCAATAGTGGGCAGATTGGCCTAATTCTGCTCCTCTGCCTTGCAGTCTTAAAATTACTCGTCTCGAGTTTTCTTTGGTGCTTTAGTCATACTATATATTTCCCGCTTTCTTGTATTTTAAAAATTTTAAGCATATAATCAGCCTTCATTATTGAATGATTGTCGCCACCATCATAAACTCCTCAATATTTGCCACAGATTGATTGATTGCACAATCCTTACATAGTGCCTTCCTCCAAGTGGACCACACCCTTTTCATAGGGATTAGAGGCTCGTGTGCCTCAATGACCCGGAGAGCTATGTTGGCTGGAGTCAGGGCTTTATGCTTTGGCTCTTGGCAGGGTCACCCATGCCAAACAGGTCAAAGGATAGAGGTCCCCCAGTCTCAGCTCAGGGCTAACAAATCTGACTGGTCAAAAAAAGCTGCTCCAGAAACAACAATGAAGTTTCTTTAAAGGACCTTCATTGCTGTCCTAAATGCCAGTGCTGTCATGACCAGTAATCACATGATGCCCTGGAACACTCTTTTTTAACAAAATGAGTTAGAGAAGTGATATGAATATTGTTCCAGACAGTGGCTGTGGACCATGAGAGACAAAGGCCCACGAGAAGGAGACGCAAGGAAGAGAAAAGTGACTTATCGCTAAATATAGAGCAGGTATCGAGTACTTTAGTTTGTATTTGGTACTAATAAATGTAAATTTCTTCTGTTCACCCTTAATAAGACTAGTGCCTGCTTACTTATAGTTACAACTGGCTATAATAGCATTACTGCAGTTGTGCAGAATGCCTAATGAAATTTAATAAACTACAAAAGACAGCATTTCCTTACTCTATAGTGAAAGACTATTGCTTAAAGTTTAGAGATGATAGTAACCTTGAGGTAATAACTGATACCAGGATATCATTCCTTTTATCTCTATCCATGTAAATCTCAAGCTGAGCACTGTGGCAATCCTGGAAGTCAATCAGCCCAAAATCCAATGAGACTTAATAACTTCTGTTATCTTTCCCTTACCACCTCCCTTGTGCAAATGGGCCACCTGACAATATCTGCTGCTGACTGTAGTACTCCTGATGTGAGCTTGCTTTTGAGGTGACAATCATCTTCGTTACATAATAAGGGCAAACAGGCCCTCGTTTCTTTCTCCCTCCTTTGCTTGGCTATTGATTGGCTGAGACAATCTTTAATATCACAATATCTTAATTTCTGAATCTCATCTGGGATGGTCAACTACTACCTCAAGATGATCTGGTCAAAAAGCAGAGGTTGTACCTTATTGGACTTCTGTGATGCTTTTGAGTTTATATGTGTTGCTTCAATACATTTCAAGTGTGCAGGCAGTTTTATTGAGATCACGCAACTGGACATGTTTAAAATCTCTAAACACTTTTGATCCCTTCTCTCTGTGCCAACTAAGCTAATTGCATGGTAACATGAAATGCCATACATATGCAAACAAGTTACTCAGCAGTCTTTCTGACACAATAATTTATTGTTTCTAAAGATTATAGCAAAAAGGAACAGAGTCTCTGTAATGCGATGTATTATTGCTCTGTGGACAATCAAAATCTATGCAGGGAGGGATCAGGGTGGTAGAATCAGCCACATGCCTCCTCCTTTCTTTACATTTCACAGAGCTCTCTTGGGAAATACTGGGATACTACAGTTTTGGTCAGCTCCTGGAAATGTGGACCATAGCTGTTTCTTCATGTACTGCTGACTAAATGTCCACTGTCCCCATTTTTGTAAAGTGTACTTAGCCACTCTTTCTGCAGCTGTTGCTCAAGTGGTCAGGAGGATGGGAATAACTGAGAAGACTAGGTGATTTTTATTTTTTATGAAGTGAATGCTGGCAAATAGGACAGTCTTGGGTTTGGGCATGTTTTAAGTGACACAGTTTGTGGATTGGACTATGCAGTTCACGTTTCTGGTTTCAAGTTCTCCTCTTTTATTGCTATTTTCTGCAATTTTGATCAGGGCGGACTGTAAAATAAAAACGAAAGAGACAGCACCAAATTGGATGGAACTGAACTAAACTGGACATTCCTAGGCTGTTTCAAGGACTCTGTGGTTTACCAAGTAGAGACAATTATTCTAGTACCTCGTTTGAAAAAGTGTAAGTTCCCCAACGACTAAGGAGAATCCATGAGACATGGCTGCTGAGATTGCAAAGATAGTGATGAAACCACAGAGGCCCAGAATACTCAGGAGGAGTGCAGCAGATCGCTGACTTGCTACCTGTATGATCTATTGGCATCTTCTTCCCTATCTGTGGTGGATCTCTCAATGGCTTTATTTACCAATCAAGAATGCACCAGGCTGAAGGGGTTAACTAAGAAGATGAGAAAAAGGAGTGTGTTATACCAGGTTACTAAGAATTTCAATAACTTTATTTTGAAGTGCAGATTGAATGAATTGAATTGAATTGACTTTATTACTTACATCCTTCATATACATGAGGAATAAAAATCTTTATGTTATGTCTCCATCTAAATGTGCATTGTGCAATTTATAGTAATTTGTAATAAGTAGTAGGTATAACAGGACAATCAATATAGCATGGAAATACAGTTGTATCAGCATGAATTAATCAGTCTGATCACCTGGTGGAAGAAGCTGTCCTGGAGCCTGTTGGTCCTGGCTTTTATGCTGCGGTACCGTTTCCCAGATGGTAGCAGCTGGAACAGTTTGTGGTTGGGGTGACTCAGGTCCCTAATGATCCTTTGGGCCCTTTTTACACACCTGGCTCTGTAAATATCCTGAATAGTGGGAAGTTCACATCTACAGATGCGCTGGGCTGTCCGCACCACTCTCTGCAGCATCCTGCGATTGAGGGAAGTACAGTTCCCATACCAGGCAGTGATGCAGCCAGTCAGGATGCTCTCAATTGTGCCCCTGTAGAAAGTCCTTAGGATTTGGGGACCCATACCAAACTTCTTCAACCTTCTGATGTGAAAGGGGTGCTGTTGTGCCTTTTTCACCACACAGCCCGTATGTACAGACCATGTGAGATTCTCTGTGATGTGTATGCCAAGGAACTTAAAGCTGTTCACCCTCTCAACCCCAGATCCATTGGTGTTAACTGAGGCCAGTCTCCCTTCCTCCTGTAGTCCACAATGTAAATGTAAGTTGGCATTACTTGGAGACACGAGACTGCAGATACAGGATGCAGGGTTTCCAACAGAATAGTTGCATTTCTCTCCCATCCACAGATGCTGCTTGACCCACAGATTCTCCCAGAAGGTTATTTTGTATTCCTCATTTTGTTTGGTTGTGTAAAGACTGAGCGAAAGTTCAAAGGCAGAAACTTTATGTCCGGCACCCTGAGTCCCAACGGTATCAACTGATAAAAGAATCGTCGAGTTATTCTGTTGCTTTCTGATACAACATCTGGATAGGCTCAACAGTTAAATCCGAAAACAAATCAGCAGTCTTGCAGTTTGCAGCTGTTAATATAAAGCTTTCAGTGAAGGAGTTCGCTGAATCTAGCTGAAATATATTTTACTGCAATTGTCTACATAAACTAAATATATAATTGAACTGATATCGAACCAGATTAAGGAAATAATGTGATAGAAATGTCATATTGACGCACAGTTGAAGGCGGACATCTGGACCCTGCGGGCGCTCAGCGCTCCCGGTGGCTTTATTCCAGCGCTGGATACCATCGGCATCCGGAAATGATGAAAACTGAAGTCTGGGGAGAAATGGGAAAAAGGAAAAGGGGTCCCTGTGAGAAAAAGTGAAGAAATGAGTTAGAAGGCATAGTGTGGGATTTGCAGGCTCGCCAGTGTGCGTGCCGCTCTCGTCAGGCACCGTTTACCACGGGGGCTGGGCTGGGCTGCAGCAACGGTAACCGAGTGGCGCCGTCCGGATACTTTGTAACTTTTTATTAACCCAATAAAATCACCTTGGGGAAAAATACAAGTGACTGGGAATGATCTCCAGGTACGTAACCCACGAAGAATGTAGGGTCCAGCCTAGCCATGCTGCAGTGTTAGAAGATGGTCTGTTTGCCCTTCGATTAATGTCGGTATCTGGAACTGTCCCATGTACAGTTACTGTTGATTTTCGGAATTTGAAACAACTGTTGATGTTGGTTATGCGACGGCTCGAAGTGGGAACGCGGTGATCATGCTGCAGATTAAACTCAGCACTTCAAACAGGGTAGAGTGGAGAAGCTTTTTTGCTTAAACATTTCAAGGGGTTAGTTCTCTGAGTTTGTTTTTTCTCTCTCCTCTTGTGTTTTCTAAGGGAGGCTGGTTCTGATTCTGGGGTCAGTGCCTGAGTGAGCTGCTTAGCTGATGTCCCAGGTGAAGGAGTTCCCCGGGCCAGAAGGGCCAGAAGACGGCTCTTGCACAGAAAACAGCCTCTTGCCCCACATCGATGGTAAGGAGGTTTTGGGTGGCGGTTTGGGTTCTCGCAGGACAAGCGTAAATTGTCTTTTACAGGTGGATTATCTAGCCTTTGACTGTGAGCAGAGTTGGGTCTAAACTTGAAGACCATAGTTTGATAAGGGTACGCTCAGTGTAGATTTAATTAGAGTGAGAATTAGAATAATTGGAAAAATATCTCCTCTAAATTTATACAGGAAACTTTGTTTCTGTTAAACATGTGAATATTTTAGAAAGATCAACCAGAGATCTATAATAAAATATGCTTTTGATTGGCGAAGCAAGTATTTTTAAAGTCAGGACTTGATTGAAAGTTGAGATTTTTTAGTTTGCGTTTAACTTGAGCTTTTAGAATATCTTAAAGGATACACGTTTTTCTTTACGATTTAAGTAAATAGTTCTCTACGAGTATTTTTATTCGTTTTAAGTTAATTAATTTCATTTTGTGGTACACACCGCCTTGAAGATTCGGGTGCACAGCATTCCAGGATTGTGGTATCCTCGGTAGTTTTCAGAGTTACACTGGTACTTCGATATGTGCACCCAAAAACAAATTGAACTGGGGGGGGGGGTGGGAATTGCAGCTTAAAAAAAAAGATTTTTGTAATGCCTGTCTTTCAAAAAGAACATATTTAAAGGAGTCTAATGTGTTGTTGGAATTTAGCAATTCTTTTTCATTTTTTTTAAGTACTGCAATTAAAATTTAAATTAATCCAATCACTCGAAAGCCCCTTTGAAGTAGATTGTCATTGAAATGGCTGCTTACTTAATTTAAGACCTCTGAAAATTTGATTGGACCATGGTTTCTATTGCTGCCTTTACCATCATCTTGTTGACTTCACTTCAGAAGAAAGAAGGCAACATCCTGTTGTCCCCAACTTAACTCATAAACTGAAGTCTTAGTTTCTCTGTTCTTATCAGAATATATGAATTTGCTAACCTCAATTACTGCATTACTAATTGATTTCATATGTAACAGAAATGCAATATTGAAAAGTCAAGCAAAGCTGAGGTTTCATAAATTAATGCAGTGGAAGTAAAAGACATCTATTTAGTAAACAGCTGTTTAACACAAACTGAACAGGCAATATGGCAAGAAGTCAGCTGATTTCATGTAAGATCTAGCTGGAGCAAAAATGTAGTTTGAATGCATGAAATTAGTGCTTGATCGTGCCAGAGTTAAATTTTGCCCGTATTTGTGCTTTGTATTAAGCAGCTGTTTACTGAATAAATGTTTTACTTCCACTGCATTTATTTATAAAACCTCAACTTTGCTTGGCTTTTCAATTTTGCTTTGTTCTTACACATGAAATCAATCAGTAACACAATTTTGTTTGAGGTTAGCAATTTCATTATATTCTGATAAGAGCAGAGAAATTGAGATTTTGGTTTATCAGTGAAATCTAAGGCAAAACGATGTTGCCTTGTTTCTTCTGATGAATAATAGCAACATTTGGTAAGATCATAAGCAACTAACTGAATAAATTATGTGTGGTCAGTTTTTATCATGAGAACATTATTTTTTATAGAATATATAAATGCTTAAATAGCTTAATTAACTATTTAAGTTTCATTATTTTACTGAGGGAGTTCACTGCTTTAGTGATTGTGGTTGTACACCCCCTCCCCCCCCCCGTACTAATGCTGCGGATGTACTGTGTGAGCTCTGCAACACCATCGATAATCTGCAAACCTCACACTCCAATGGTTTCTTTATTGTTGCTGGCAACTTCAACTGTGCTAACTTGAAAACAGTCTTGCCTCATTTCTATCAGCATGTTGACTTTGCCACCAGAGGTGAAAACACATTAGATTTGGTGTATACCAACATCCCTAGTGTATACAAAGCTGCTCCCAGCTCTCACCTTGAACTTTCTGACCACTTACCTGCTGTGTTGATTGCTTTGTACTGATTAAACAAGTCATACCAGTTTAATAGGAGATAAGACCAGAAGAAGCTATCTCAGCTTTGCAGGACTGTCTGGAAAGTGGACTGGGACATGATCAGGGAGGCAGCTACCTGCAACCATCATATTAACATTGAATATACGAGATCTGTTATTGGCTACATAGAGGAGTGCATTGAAGACATCAATATTAAACACGTCTAAGTGAGGACAGGTGAGAAAGGCTGTGGGAAAACTCAGACATGGAAAAGCGTTGGGACCGGGTGGTGTGAACCCCCAAGACCCCGAGAGACCCTGCTGAGCAGCTGTGTGGAGTTCTCCATGCATTTTCAATCTGAGTCTCAGCCTGGAAAGGCTCCCAACTGTGTGGAAAACATCGTGTTTGGTCTCAGTACCCAAGAAGGGCCAACCAAAAGTCTTGAATGACTACCATCCAGTGGTCCTGACCTTGCACATCATGAAGACCCTAGAGAGGCTGGTATTGGCTCACCTCACCCCTGGTTAGATCAGCCCTCGATCCCCTGCAATTTGCCTACCAGGAGCACATTGGAATAGACAACACTGTCATCTACCTGCTGAACAGAGCTTACTCCCATTTGGATAAACAGGGCAGCACTGAGGATCATGTTTTTTTTGATTTCTCAAGTGCCTTCAATGCCATACAGCCCTCATGGTTGGGGGGAAAAGCACTGTTCAATGCAGGTTGGCACTTCCATTGTATCCTGGATAATGGGTTACCTGACTGGCAGACCACAGTTTGTGTGGCTTCAGAGCTGTGTGCCAGATGTGGCTATAAGCAGCACTGGGGTCCCACAGAAGACTGTATTGTCTCCCTTCACATGCAAGAGAAAATCTGCAGATGCTGCAAATCCAAGCAATACACACATAATGAGTCCTGCAGAAGGGTCCTGGCCCGAAATATCGACTGTACTCTTTTCTGTAGATGCTGCCTGGCCTGCTGAGTTCCTTCAGCATTTTGTGTGTGTTGCTTGTATTGGCTCCCTTCCTGTTTACCCTGTATATCTTGAATTTTAGATACAACACTGAGTCACATCATCCACAGAAATCCACAGTACAATTTTCTATGAGACGGTGTGCTGGGGCAATGGCATCAATACAAGTGATGCCAACCGGCTCAATAAACTGATTAGAAAGGCTGGCTCTGTTATAGGAGTCAAACTGGTCACACTGGAGGCTGTGGTAGAACAAAGGACTCTATGGAAAATCCTGGAAATTCTGGACAATGCTTCTCACCCTCTGCATACCACCTTGGCTGAACATAGCACTTTTAGTAATAGACTTAAGACAACCAGGCTGCTCCAAAGAGCCCTTTCTGAGGCCATTCTCAACCTAGGCCATTTGGCTCTTTAGTGAGTCAACCTATAGCCAGGAAGTGATGACCCCTCCTCCTGCTGGACTGTTCGAGGTAACTTAATTTTTATTATTTCTTCTCTTCTAATATTTGTATACCTATGCACTTATAATCTTACTGTGACACTGTAATTTCCTTTGGGAACAATAAAGTATCTATCTGTCTATCAAATCTGAAGCCATGGCTGACAGCAGAGGTCAGGACATGGCTACCAGATTGGGATGCTCCCTTCAGGTTGAGGGATAAGACAGCTCTCATGGCTTCAAGGCACCCCAGCATCCAGGTGCCGGAGGGCGAAAGAGCAATCTCAAAGATTACCATCTGATGACTCTGACTTCAACAACAATGAAGTGCTTTGAGTGGCCAGTTATGGATGACATTAAATCCCATCTTCTGTCATATTGGACCCTTTCCAGTTGGCTTATCGCTCAAATTGGTTCACTGATGATGCCTGAGCCCTTGTACTCCACTCTGTCCTGACCCACCAGAAAAATAGAACCTCATATGCCCGAATGTTGTTTATCAACTTCAGCTTGGTGTTTAATATGACCATCCTTCAGAAGCTGTTGGGTAAACTCCTTGTTCGATCTCAACACCTCTCTATATGGATCCTGGACATCTCGACAGAAAGGCCACAGTCGGTCTGTGGTGGCAGAAACATCTCTAGATCCATTCTGGTGAGCACTGGTGTTCCCCAGAGCTGTAAGCTCAGCCCACTGCTGTTCAAGCTGCTGACACATGACTGCACTGCTCCATCCAGTCCAAATCAAATCATCAGGTTTGTTGAGGACACCATAGGGATTGGCTTCATCAACAACAATCATGAGACTGCATACAGCGAGGAGGTAGAGCAACTGGTGGAATGGTGTGACCATAACAACTTGAGTCTCAAAGTAGACAAGACTAAAGTGGTTATTGTGAATTTTAGGAAAGTGCAGGTTTATCACTCCTCATTGCATTTACAGGGTTCCTCCATGGAGAGAGTTAGGAGTACCATGATGCTGCACATAACAAATGATCTCACGTGGTCCCTCAGCACCACCACTTTGGTCAAGAAAGTACAGCAGCATCTCCACTTCCCGAGGAGATTGCGGCCAGTGAAACTCTTCTCTCCCCCCCCCCCCCACCCTATTGTAACTAATTTTTGCAGGAGCACCATCAAGAGTGTCACCATCTGATATGGGAATAGCAAGGCATCTGACTGCAAGTCCCTTCTAAGGATTGCATGGATTGCTGAGAAGATCATCGGGGTCTCTGTTTCACCCATCAGAGATATTTATCAGGAGTGCTGCATCCACAGGGCATTTGGTATTGTCAATGATCCTTCCCATCTGTCCATCTTTTTGAACCCCTACCATCAGGCAGCAGGCACTGTAGCTTTAGGACAAAGACTGTTAGGATGGTACATGGCTTCTTCCCCCAGGCCATAAGACTATTGAATGCTTTGCTACTACCCAGGTCTCATAATATATGATGCGTTAGTAGTGCTATACTGTTCACTTTTTAAATTGTGCCATAAATGCACCTTGTTAGTTGTTAGTTCATTTGTGGTAACATTACTTTGTGTTATGTTTGAGTTATATGCACTGTTTTGTGCACCTCGGTCTAGAGGAACGTTGTTTTGTTTGGTGGTGTATGTGGTTGAATGACAATAAACTGAAACTGACCTTGAGCTCATTCCCTTTTGAAATTTTGGTTCCTATGAAACATGGGTAGTGAGAATAAAAAATAATCCTGAGTTTTAAGAATTTGATTGTTTCCTTTTCTCCTGAAAAAGAAAATGTAAAGTGGCAATGGATTTTTCACTTAATGAGAAGATCAAACTTTTTATGTTCCATCCCCATCACAAATTCCATTCTCCAGCTGCTGACCGCATTCCTCTTTGCTGTTCCATGTTCCCCATACTCCACAATATGAGTGAGGTTGATGTTCTGGAGCATGTTGATATTAAGGGAGAGGAGGTGTTGGAGTTGTTAAAATACATTCGGACGAATAAGTCCCCAGGACCTGATGGAATATTCCCCGGGCTGCTCCCCAAGGCGAGGGAAGAGATTGCTGAACCTCTGGCTCGGATCTTCATGTCCTCATTGTCCACGGGAATGGTACCGGAGAACTGGAAGGAGGCGAATGTTGTCCCCTTGTTCAAAAAGGTAGTAGGGATAGTCTGGGTAATTATAGACCAGTGAGCCTTGCGTCTGTGGTGGGAAAGCTGTTGGAAAAGATTCCTACAGATAGGATCTATGGGCATTTAGAGAATCATGGTCTGATCAGGGACAGTCAGCATGACTTTGTGCAGGGCAGATCATGTCTAACAAGCCTGATAGTGTTCTTTGAGGAGGTGACCAGGCATATAGATGAGGGTAGTGCAGTGGATGTGATCTATATGGATTTTAGTAAGGCATTTGACAAGGTTCCACACGGTAGGCTTATTCAGAAAGTCAGAGGGCATGGGATCCAGGAAAGTTTGGCGAGATGGTTTCAGAATTGGCTCGCCTGCAGAAGGCAGAGGGTCATGGTGGAGGGAGTACATTCAGACTGGAGGATTGTGACTAGTGGTGTCCCACAAGGATCTGTTCTGGGACCTCTTCTTTTCATGATTTTTATTAATGACCTGGATGTGGGGGTAGAAGGGTGGGTTGGCAAGTTTGCAGACGACACAAAGGTTGGTGGTGTTGTGGATAGTGTAGAGGATTGTCGAAGATTGCAGAGAGACATTGATAGGTTGCAGAAGTAGGCTGAGAAGTGGCAGATGGCGTTCAACCCAGAGAAGTGTGAGGTGGTACACTTTGGAAGGACAAACTCCAAGGCAGAGTACAAAGTAAATGGTAGGATACTTGGTAGTGTGGAGGAACAGAGGGATCTGGGGGTACATGTCCACAGATCCCTGAAAGTTGCCTCACAGGTAGATAGGGTAGTTAAGAAAGCTTATGGGGTGTTAGCTTTCATAAGTCGAGGGAAGAGTTTAAGAGTCGCAGGGTAATGATGCAGCTCTATAAAACTCTGGTTAGGCCACACTTGGAGTACTGTGTTGAGTTCTGGTCACCTTACTGTAGGAAGGATGTGGAAGCATTGGAAAGGGTACAGAGGAGATTTACCAGGATGCTGCCTAGTTTAGAGATCATTATGATCAGAGATTAAGGGAGCTAGGGCTTTGCTCTCTGTGCAGAAGGAGAATGAGAGGAGACATGATAGAGGTATACAAGATATTAAGAGGAATAGATAGAGTGGACAGCCAGTGCCTCTTCCCCAGGGCACCACTGCTCAGTACAAGAGGACATAGCTTTAAGGTAAGGGGTGGGAAGTTCAAGGGGGATATTAGAGGAAGGTTTTTTACTCAGAGAGTGGTTGATGTGTGGAATGCACTGCCTGAGTCAGTGGTGGAGGCAGATACACTAGTGAAATTTAAGCGACTGCTAGACAGGTATATGGAGGAATTTAAGGTGGGGTTTATATGGGAGGTAGGGTTTAAGGGTCGGCACAACATTGTGGGCCGAAGGGCCTGTACCGTGCCGTACTATTCTATGTTCTCTTTCAATTCCCCCTGCTTTCTAATTTGTACTAACAATTTCATCCAAAAATCTGTGCTGAATGTCCTAACATGTTAAACCTGTTCAGCCAATGGTTTGTTGTCATCATCTGAAAGCTAATGGAAATTCTAAGAAACGCACTTCACACTGCTTTTCCAGTACACGTAATCTCTTTGGTCTCTCAAATTGTAACTATATTCTGACAAGTCCTTGGTTCATGAAGGATTTCATGCTGGAATTTTAAAAGCAAAGCAAGGTATGTTTTCTCCTTGAAGTGTTCAGGAAGCTGAAAGTTCTCAATATAGATAAGTCACCTGGGCTACATCCTGGAGTTCCAAAAGAGGTAAATGAAGAGATTGTGGAGGTATTAGTTGTGATCTTTGAAGAATCACCAATTCTGGAATAGTTCCGGAGGACTGGAAAATCACAAGTCCTTCCACTCTTTAAGAAGGGAGGGCGGTGAAAGATGGGAAATTGTAAGCCAGTTGGCTTGACTTCAGTAGTTGATTAGATAAACTATTGCAACAGATTTATCAGGCAAGATTTTCCGCTTTAGGAAACTATGCTGTCTTTGGCCTTTTTTTTTTATCATGTGCCTACAATTACCCTGAAACCTCATCCCTAATGATGGACTCTAATGAGAAACAAGCAGATGGGGTAGACAAAGGAGATTGTCGATGATGCTATCTTGGATTTTCAGAAGGCCTTTGACATGGTGCTGCATGTGAGACTGCAAAACAAAATAACAGCCCATGGTATTATAGGAAAGGTACCAGTATGGGCAAAAGATTACCTTCTGGTCGTCAACCAAAGAGTAGGAATAAAAGGTTTATTTTTTTCCAGTTAGGTGCCAGTGACTAATATGCATTGAAAGTATTCTGAGATCTGGGAGAAGTATTCAACTCTTATACACTTGTGTTTAAATACGAATTTGTAATATAGGCACATGGAAAGACTATGATAAACTCAAATTTCCTTCTGATAAAAGCAATAAAACAAATTACATTTTCAAGAATTTAGATCCACTTCTGTTTTCAAAAAAATATTTATTGAAATTTCATTCTAGGAAAGAACTGCTTGGCAAGTTTGCAGTTTAATGTCTTTGAATTTGTGTTTTGGTTTGAAATACTACTAAGGTTATGAATTTACTTTTACCACAGTTTTGAAGTGTAAAGGTTAAGAACTTGTTTTGGATTTTTCCTTTTATATTTATTGAGATGCAGCATGGAATATGTCCTTCTGACCCTTTGAGTCCCATTGCCCAGCAATCTCCCGATTTAACCCCAACCTAGTCATAGGACAATTTAGAATGACCAATTAACCAACCAGCTGGTACATCTTTGGACTGTGGGAGGAAGCCAGAGCACATGGAGGAAATCCACGTGTTCAAGGGAGAACGTACAAACTCCTTCAAGCTCCTTACAGGCAGTGGCGGGTATTGAACTGAGGTCACTGCTACCGTAAAGCATTGTTCTAGCCACTGCACTATCATGCCATCCCATTTTATAATCCAGCCTCTACTTCTGTACATTAAGTACATTTTTGGTATTTTAGGAACCAGTTCTTACAATTGAAATAAGAGCTGAAAATGCTGAAACACTTGGGTCAGAAAAATGTATGGAAAGCACAAAATGAACTTTTGAGATTTGAGACCTTTTGTCAGAACTAGAAAAGGCAGGAAACAAGTTAATATAATATTGCAGAGAATGTTGGTGGGGGGTGAGTCTGTATGGTTAGGGGAGGAAGGTTCAGACAAAGTTATGTTTGGGAAACTTTGCGGATGCTGGAACCTGAAACAAATGCTGGAAGAACTCAGCAGATCAATTGGCACCTGTGGAAAGAGAAACAGTTAACATTTTGGGTTAAAGCCGGTTCATTGGTACTGTGAAAGAGAGAAAGTCAATATGCCTGTGGTTGAGAAGGTAGGGGAGGACACTGAGTGAAACAGAATCAATGTTTAGTAGGGAGAAATGACGCTGCCATTGAATGGATGGCTAATTTTCTCTGTGTTATGTTTTGCTAACGTTGGCAATGTTAACATCCCCACTGTTGAGCACATTTACAAGGAATACTGCCATAAGAAAGCAGCAGCCATTATCAAGGACCACCCACCATCCAAACCAAGCTCTCTTTGTGCTACACACATCGGGCAGGATGTGCAGGACCCTTGGGTCCCACACCATCGGTTTCAGGAACAGTTATTACCCTACAACTATGAGGCCCCTGAACTATTGTAGATAACTTCACTCACGCCAACTCTGAACTGATTCCCCAACCTACAGACTCACTTCCAAGGACTCTGCAATTCCATATTCTCAGTATTAATTATTTCATTTTATTTGCACTATTTGTCATCTTTTCACTTTGGTTGGCTTTATTGTAACTTTTCATAAATTCTATTTTATTTCTTTTTTCCTTGTAAATGCCTGCAAGAAAATGAAACTTGAGATAGCATATGGCGATTATATACGCACTTCCATAATAAATTGTTTTTTTACTTTGAGTTCAGCTTCAAAGTGTGTCTGCTGTTGCATAGTCTAGCCTACTCTAATGTGCAGAGCTGCTGAGGATATAAGTAAATAGTGGGGCTGGGGTGGGCAGTGTAAAGTAGAGAAATGGTCAGTTTTGATATCAACAGAAAAAGATCTGGAGTTAAAAAATTCAATTTCCAGGCTGCAGTAAAGATATCTTTAATAAGGTGTTTGTACTTAGAAAGTGAGAATACAGGCAGAGGAACATGAGATGAAGTGAAATGCAGAACCTCTGGATGTGCATAGCAAGCAGATTCTGTGCTAATCAGGAGAGAACAACAGGGCTAATATCACAGATGGATAGATGGCTTGGAGCCTGCATTGAACTACAGGTGAGGAGGCTGCGGACAGAACAAAATGAGTGGGCTAGAAAACTAAAGCAAATTATTCCTGTTGACTCAATGCAGGCTCTTGTTATATCAATGACCCTATCTGCATTTGGTTTCCTCGTTTAATAGAGATCACATCGTAATGGCAGGATGAAATGCACCAGACTAGGGAGGATGGGTAGTGGGTGAGGAGGAGGTGCAAGTGAATTGCTGCTTCTCTTGGTTCGCCGGGTGGTGGATTTAGAAGATGGATAAGGTCAGGTCTCGCATTTTTCATTTCTTGCATTTGTGTAGGAAGGTCTCACAAGAAGGGGAATGGTTGGCCTGGACATAGACCAAGGAGTTCTGAAGGGAACAGTCCATTCTGTGCTGTGCAGCACAGAAGTAGTCCTTCAGCCAGTCCAGCTCATTCATGCTGACTGCGATCCCTATCTACAGTGATCCCATTTGTCTGAATTGCCTCAAGCACCTTTACTCCTTTCTTGTGTATTGGTTTTTGACTACCCCCCCCCCGCCCCCTTCCTTTCCAGTCCTGAAGAAGGGTCTTGGCCCGAAACGTCAACTGTTTACTCATTTCCATAGATGCTTCCTGCCTAGGCTCCTCCATCACTTTTGTGAGTGTTTCTTTGGATTTCCAGCATCTGCAGACTGACTTTTATATATCCAAATACCTGTGGAAGTCTGTAAATTGTTGCTGCTTCAACTACTTCCAACGGTAGCTCTATATAATCAGCACCCTCTGTGGTGAAAATAACTTGCTCCTCAGATCCCTTTTCAATTTGGGCTTATGTTGAACATGGAGGGTGTGTGCATGAGAGCTAAGGGTGGGGAGATCTTGCAGAAATAGTTTTGGTGGTGGAATCTGTTGAGGCTGGCAGAAAAGGTGAAGGATCATCCATTGAATGGAATGAAAAGTGTGGCCCAGAATTACTCTACCCTCCCTTTATCCAGGAGGGAGAAAAGAGCTTTGTCAGCTATAGGTAAAGGGAAATCAAAGTTCATCAAGAAGGAAAGGCATTTGTTTCCCATTTCTGATAAAAGGACTTAGAGTCTGATACCCGAACTCAGTTTCTCTTCCGAAGTATGCTGCTTCATCTGAGAAGTATTTACAATAGTTTATTTTTGCTTCAGGTTTCCAGTATTTGCTGTTCTTGATTTTTCATTCACTTAAGGTTGAAATGTATTCTAACAGATCTAATGCAATGCTTCAACACAAACTCGACCAAACTTGTGCCATTTTTGCTTGTGCAGTTTGAAATTTGTTTTTGTTGTCAATGCTGCTCTGCATATTGAGTTGAAACCCAGGATTTACTTCGAATTAGTTTGATCTGGTTTAATGTGGTTTGTAGAATTTTGTTTCTCAAAGATGTAGTGCTTTTCACCTGCAACACAGAATCAAATGGTGGAGGTACTCAGGAGATCAGGCAGCATGCATGGAAATTAATAAACAGCAGTTGACGTTTCAGTCTGAGACTCCTCTTCAGGACTGAAAAGGAAGGGGGAAGATGCCAGAATAAAAAGGTGGGGGGGAAGGGAAGGAGGACAGCTAGAAGGTGATGGGTGAAGCCATGTAGGTGGGAAAGGTCAAGGGCTGGAGAAGAAGGAATCTGATAGGAGCAGAGAGTGGACCATAGGAGAAAGGGAGAGAGGAGGGGACCCAGGGAGAAGTGATAGGCAGGTGAGGAGAGGTAAAAGGCCAGCGTAGGTAATGGAAGAAAAGGGGAGGGGGAGGAAAATACTACTTGCCTGAAGGAATAATCAGTATTCATGCCATCAGGTTGGAGGCAATCCAGACAGAAGCCCCTCCACCCTGAAGGTGGTCTCATCTTCATATACGAGGAGGCAATATTCCAATATGTCGGAATGGGAATTAGAATTAAAATGTTAGGCCACTGGGAAGTTTTGCTTTTGGCTGATGGAGCTTTTCACTTGTTTGCATTTACATTTTGGTTTCTATTAATTTTTCCTCCGAGGTTCTGTTTTTGAAGAATAATTTAGAATGCATTCTTTGTTACCATTAAATGTTGTGTGCAGATTTTTGTCGGTTATGTTTAAGATTTTATGTACAACTATTATGTCAATAGCCACTATTGTCTTCTGTGCAAACTCTGGAGAAGACATAGTGACTCACTACCTTCAGCTGTCTTAATTAATTATTAGGACTCGATCTGAGTTCAGCTGTCAGGTCTTTGGTAAGCATGAGAGAACATCGTAGGACTTGATGGGACTTCCTCCAAGTGTTTGTTTGGGCAGGAGTCTTTCTATTCTGGAATTATATTAGTTGTTAATTTGTGTGCTTCCAGGTTGGGAATCGTTGAAAATAATCCTTCCAAAGGAGGATTATTTAACTTTAACCTGTTTACATTTAGCATGTGGTGCAATGTGTTGAAACAGTAAATTGCTTTTCCTTGCAATAGAAAACAAGAATATAGATTAGGGTGCTGTTTTAATCGTTCATTTGAGAAATTACTGTTATCCTCAATGACCAAAATAATGGGAAAATTGTAGAGATTCCTCTAAACTGTTCTTAATAAGTGGAGAGGCAGGTACAATGTTGAATAATTATCTCTGGGTTTCAGATGCCAATAAGCATGAAGAAGAGAGAGAAGTTTCACCACAGGAGACCTTACCACCATCAGGTAACTGGGCCATCCATTTGGATGCACCACACCCATCAAACCAGATGAATGACGCGACTGGTGACCTCATTAGAAGTAAGTTCACAAAAGGCCTTTTGACTAATGTAAAGCATTGTGGAACAAATTGCTGCCTGACAGTATTACAATAATCCCACAATTACAGATATGATGATGCACAGTTAGCTTGTGTCAAATGTGATAATGTTACTGAACTAACATGCATTGACAGTATTGCTTTAACAGTATGATGGTTGTCATAGAATATTAATACTTTTGTCAAAAATAGCAGGTATTGCTGGGAAAATACTGCTTTTTTATTATCATAGAGCCAAACTTGTAAATGAGTTAATTTTGTGTAGCCTGGTGGAGATCTTTAAAATTTGTTGCATTGAAGAACAAATTAAACTGGTGGAATTGGTCCTGTGTGTATTCATTTAAACATCACGGTGAAGAAATCTTAATGTTGTATCTGATGTGCTAAGATTAGGACAATTCTCTTCCATACATTTCATATCTTATTTTAACTTGTGTAAAACTGATGCCGTGGGAAGGATTGATTAGTTTTAAATTAAAATCTAAACTAATCATGGCATATATTTACCCATCTTTCTTTCACTAAGTTAGTATGGTAAATCTTATAATAATACACTGAAGAAGAATCCAAAAGGTCAACTTTTGGTTCTTTGTAGATAAACTTTCAAATATTACTGGACTGTCTGAGACGCTAATGGGCACATCCTTCTTTACCCTCTCAAAACTAGATTCTTATGGAGTATTATTCAGCCATATGCCTTCAGTAAACATGTTTTTCGTATTCCTGAATTTGGATCTTATTTGATAGTCTGTCACTTCACCCGTGAGACCACCCAGTGCTTGGGCTTGGTTCTCATAATACTGAGAAGCCGTTAACCCTATTTTGCTACTTGTTCTCAAGCTTGGTTGAAATCTATTGTATTACTTTTGTAACCCAGATTGCCAGATGATATGGTTTGAGAAATTGTTATTTTGATTGGTATTAGTAATTAATAAACTATATTTCCTCATAAATTAGAAGCTAGGCTTTATACATATTTATCGGTTATCTATTCTTTTTCATACAGAATTATCCAAAATGTCATTTTGTGTTTATCTTTTCTCACTGAGCAATTTTAAGTTGTTTATATTTAACACCTCTAAATTAGTAAATTATTTTTTGTCGTCCTTTCCCACCAATATTCCTCCTGGTGTTTATCTATGTAGTGGCCAAAGTGCTACACCTGCCCATTGACTTGCTCCTTCACCTCCATTCAGGGCCCCAAAAAGTCCTTCCAGGTGAGGCAACACTTCAGCTGCAAATCTGCTGCTGTCGTCTATTGTGTCTGGTGCTCCTGGTGTGGCCTCTAAATTGGTGAGACCCGTTATAAATTAAAACGCAAACAACAGGAATTCTGCAGATGCTGGAAATTCAAGCAACACACATCAAAGTTGCTGGTGAACGCAGCGGGCCAGGCAGCATCTGTAGGAAGAGGTACAGTCGACGTTTCAGGCCGAGACCCTTCGTCAGGACTAACTGAAGGAAGAGTTAGTAAGAGTTTTGAAAGTTGGAGGGGGAGGGGGAGATCCAAAATGATAGGAGAAGACAGGAGGGGGAGGGATGGAGCCAAGAGTGGACAGGTGATTGGCAAAAGGGGATATGAGAGGATCATGGGACAGGAGGTCTGGGAAGAAAGACGTGGGTGGGGGGGATCCCAGAGGATGGGCAAGGGGTATATTCAGAGGGACAGAGGGAGAAAAAGGAGAGAGAGAGAAAGAATGTGTGTATAAAAATAAATAACAGATGGGGTATGAGGGGAAGGTGGGGCATTAGCGGAAGTTAGAGAAGTCGATGTTCATGCTATCAGGTTGGAGGCTACCCAGATGGAATATAAGGTGTTGTTCCTCCAACCTGAGTGTGGCTTCATCTTTACAGTAGAGGAGTGGATAGACATGTCAGAATGGGAATAGGATGTGGAATTAAAATTTGAGGCCACTGGGAGATCCTGCTTTCTCTATTATAAATTATTTCTTTAGGCAGATGGAGCAGAGATGCTCAAAGTGTAACTTTCCAGTGACCAAACTTTTTAATTCCGACTTCCATGGCTTCTGACATGTTGGTCCATGGCTTCCTTTTGTGCCCCGATAAGGCCACCCTCAGGGTGGAGGAGCAACACCTTTTATTCCGTCTGGGAAGCCTCCAACTTGACAGCATGAATATAGATTTCTCCTTCTGGATTTAAAAAAAAATTCCTTCCCCCTCACCTCTTCTATTCTCTATTCGGGCCCCTTACCTCATTTCACCTGCCTATTACCTCCCTGGATCCTCTCCTCTTTCCCTTTCTCCTATGGGCCACTCTAATCTCCTATCAGATTCCTCCTTCCCAACCCTTGACCTTTCCCACCTTCCAGCTAACCTCCTTTGCACCCCCCCCCCCCCTCAGCTTTTTATTCTGGTGTCTTCCCCTTTCCTTTCTGGTCCCAAAGAAGGGTCACGGCCCAAAACATTATTTATTTATTTCCATAGCTGCTGCTTGACCTGTTGAATTCCTCTAGCACTTTATGTGTGATTTTGGTTTTTTTTTTGAAGCTGTTCGTTTTGTGATTTTTTTTTTGGGAGGTTGTACTTGCTAGGAAAAGTTGAGCTGTTACTGGCTTTACCGTATGATTCTGTACTTTGTATGAAGTACTTGATTTGAAAATTTGCTTAATTCAATTTAGTATTAAAATGTAAAGCAAATTTATTGCATTTATAATTCGGAGTTAAATAATTTTAGCAAATTAGTACATTAAAATTGTTTCCAAGGCAGCCAAGGGAAAAACGATTGTTTTGTTGGTGTTAATTGCTGAGGACACAGAGAGAACTTTCAATAGAATTGAATGAATACTCTCACCTGAAAGAGAATGGCTTTAGATTACTAACAGCCTTTTACTCGCAGCGTACTTCAAATTCTCAAACCTCTGGTTGTACCTGCCTCATACTGATTTAGAGCAAGAGGATTACAATAATGACAGACAATGCTTACGTTGAGAAAGAAGCAAATTATAATCACAGCTGCGTGCATTGGAGTTTATTTTAAAAAAAATTATTGGGTGCGATGCTTCAAAACTCTAGAGTTTCCACAAGGATGGAAATCCTGCCGGAAGTGAGACAGGATGAGAGTGACGCACTGCTGATGTCACTGATACTGATACGGCAGTAGCTTGTAAGGTTCTTTGAGGGTCAGTTTAATTAGCATTTGTATCTATTGCAAGTGTTGCAAACTTCCCTGATTTAGGAATTGTTTCACTTTGCTGCAGGATTTAAAGACCTGCAGGAGTTTAACCCCTGTTAATGGTTTTGGCTGGAGTAAAGTGATTAAGTTCACTTTTTTGGTACATAAAATTTAATAGTCATTCTCCTCATGGGTTTCTTTGGCAGGCAAAGCACTGCTTCATCCTGCCAATAAGAACTCAAAATCAAGCTACTTCTTGTGTCTGTTACTAAAATCTGAAAGGGGATTTTAAGAAAGTCATATCACAGGAACAGCACTAAACTAGTTAGCATCTTGAGCTTGTTCTGCCTTTCGTTGAGGTATGGCTGGTTGGCCTTTCATCCTTTCATTACTTTACGTTGACAAAAGTCAGCCTCAGAACTATTCCAGCTGATTTTAATTCCATTTGATTTTCAAACTTTTATATACCATTTTCTTGTAGGGAAGTGTTACCTAACTATTTCTGCAAAGCCTGGCCTTGTTTAGACAAGGAGTTCCCAACTTTTTGTTTAAATGCTAAGGACCCTTAACATTAACCAAGGGGTCCTTGGACCTCAAATTGGGAACCTCTGCCGTAGACCATCTCCCTCAGAGCAGTGGAGAGAGAGTATTAATGCTGGTGAACGCAGCAGGCCAGGCAGCATCTACAGAAAGAGGTACAGTCGACGTTTCGGGCTGGGACCCCTTGTTGCACAGGCCAGCTCCCCATTTGTACTTGTCGATGTTACAGTTATTTAGTCATTGCAACATATGAAATGTTGATGTAAAGATTTCTAATACTTAAAAACAAATAGATTTTAATTGAGTTATTGTATGGCTAATTCCACCCAATACTTCACGTGCATACTTAACAAATCTATAAAATAGTAACTATAACAGAATAAAGAATGACCACCAAACAAGAACTTTCAACCAGTGTACAGAAGACAGCAAACTGTGCAAATGCAAAAAGAAGAAACAATAATAATGAATAAGAATACATTTGAATTCCTGTTCAAACCTATGTATGTATATGCTTGCATGGGAGTCCCTAACATGTAATTATGAATGTCCAGGCAGAGGGCTGGCTTTTAACTAGAAGTTTTCAGGTCATGGGTGTTTATGATAAAGTATATAGAATAAAATGAGTGTTCATGTTTGAGCCACATGTTCCAGAAGTTTTTCTTGACTTTGCTTTGCTTAATGAATCAGATGTTTTTTGACATGCAAAATCTTATTTGCAATGCCACACTTGCATTTCCTCTTATTCCATACTGAAATTGTTTTATTTTTGCACACTTCCATGATGTTTGAAAAAACTGGGATGATGGCACGATGTTCAGTATTGTTGATTTGTCTCCACTGCGTTCTGACTGCAAAGATTTGTATGTATCACCACCCCAGCATCAATCACTTTGGTAGTGGCTTGTCATGCTGTCAGTCACCACTACTTACAAATCTAGCTTAATAGCTTGCCATCTGTTCCAGTAGCACAATAAGCTTTCTATACCGCTTGTTGGCTAAATTTTAGAGTTCGGTTAAATGATAATTCCTTGTTTTCAATTCCAGTTATTGCATTGAAAAGAAACTTCAGTCTGTCTCAGAGCTCTGCAGATAACTTCTGACTTCATAGCATTTATTAAAAAGCATTTAAAAAGAATCACTGGTATTTGCTGTTTGGTGAGAAGTATATAGTGCCTTGTAAAAGTATTCTGCTCCCAACACGTTGTTCACATAAATGAGTATTGGAGTCAGGGATTTTGATCAATTTATCTGATCATTTTTATTTGTGAATTGCATACTCCTTCCCCACCCCCCCCCCCGCCCACAGCAGAGCCCAAAATAACAGGGAAAATCGTAAAGCATGAAAAATAAAAATTCAAAAACTAAAATGTCTGCAGTTCAAATGGGTTCATCCCCCTTTGATCAGTACTTAGTTGAAGAACCTCTCGCAGATATTACAGCCACTATTCTTTTTCGATATGTCTCTATTGGCTTTGCACAATGTGATGGAGCAAGATTTGCCCATTCCTCCTTGCAAATTTGCTTAAGCTGTCCCAGCTTAATTGAGGAGCGGTGGTGGACAGCAATATTGAGGTCATACCAAAGATGTTCAATCGGTTTACGGTCAAGACTCTGACTGGGTCACTCAAGGACATCAATTTTCTTCACTTGAAGCCACTCCATGGTGCTCTGGCAATGTACTTTGGGTCGTTGTTCTACTGAAAGGCGAATTTCCTCTGTAGTTTAAGCATTCTGGCGGAGACCAGCAGTTTTTTATCCAGGATCTCTCTGTACTTATGTAGCAGTATTCATCTTCCCATCAATCCTGACCAGATTTCTAGTCCCTGATGCTGAGAAGCATCCCCATGGCATGATGCTACCTCCACCATACTTTACGTTTACAATAATGTTACCAGGCTGATGCACAGAATAAGATTTACGCCATACGTACCACTTAGCATTGAGGCCAAAATGTTCCACATTAGTCTCATCCGACCACAAGACCTTCTTCTACATCTTTACATGATCTAAGTGACACTTTGCGAAGTCTTTATGGGCAAGGATATGCTTTTTTTTAGTCACGGCTTCTTTCTTGCCACTCTTGCATAAGCACTATTTAGAGATTGTGGAGCCATGAACTTCATCTTCAGTTGCAGCCACCGACTTTTGTAGGCCACTCTGTGACTGTTGGTATCACAGTAGCCTCTCTTACAAATGCTTTTCTTCTCTGGTGACTAAGTTTAAAAGGGTGGCCTGACCTAGGCAGTGTGGCCATGGTTTTTCCACTTTTTCATGATTTACTGCACTGAGCTCTGAGGTATGTTCACTGCCTTTGAGACAGTCTTGTACCCTTCCACAGATTTGTACTTGTCTATTATCATCTCTCTGCCTTGTCTTGAATCTATTGGTTTGTTCTGTTGAAGGTCTACCATGCTGTTGGACCCTGCAGAGAGAGGGGGTATTTCTTCTTGTGAATTAATTGAAAACAGGTGATCTTCTAATTTTTTTACATTGCCAACTCGCCCAATTTGTTATTGTAATACAGCATATTGTACCTGAGGATAATTAGTGTCATAATTACAAAGGCCATGAATACTTTTTCAGCCTCACAATTTTGGTTTATAATTTTTAGTAAATTGTTGACAGATTTTGGAATTTTTTTTATTTTACACTATGCACAATGCTTTGTAGATTAGTTCAAAACTCTGATTTCAGTACAGGGTATATTGTAAATTTAGAAAATGAGAGAGTAAAATGTGAATATAATTGTGGGGACTGAATAGTTTTATAAGTCACTATAAGCGAGAGCCAGAAGTCTCAGAAGGGTAATGAACAGCAAGATTTTCCTGTTGAAAACAAGTGTTTCTTCCTCTATTTTCTCCCCCCCCCGCCCCCAACCGCCTTCTAACTCTGACTCCTCAACTTTTTTTTCTCCAGTCCTGATGAAGGGTCTTGGCCCGAAATGTCGACTTATACTCTTTTCCATAGATGCTGCCTGGTCTGCTGAGTTCCTCCAGCATTTTGTCTGTGTAGCAAGATCTTTTTCATATTTTTTCTATGTAGGCAGTGACAGAAGGACCCCAATTTACATTCTGCAGTGTTATTATAGCTTGTTCAGTTCATTTGGAAGATATCAAGTTTCACCTACAGATCAGTCTGTAGTTTTCCCCCTCAGTACAAGTTTTTGATCTTGTAGCAACAATTATTGTCCTGTATTTCCTGGCACCACTCCACAAGTTACACTATTTAAATCTGAAAAGATCAGTATGGTCTGGAGGCAATTGTTCACTTTAGTCCAATTGGTAATCACTTGTTATGAAGAATGTTTTGATGGGCTGTAAATATACTACTTCACCCGTGTGCCTTTTAGAGTGTAGTGCTTCCAAATTCCTTCCTTCAAAGAGTTAGAGCTGATGATGTTCCCTCATCACACCATGTATAATTTCAGTCACAACTCCACGAATGAAGAAGCACGTGCCTGCTTGTATCAAGGCCTAAGCAACTTTGGGCATGGCTGAGAAAAGGCAAGTAATAACTGTGTCACAATTTGTTTCCAATGCCAAGGAGAGTATAAGCATCTGAATTTGATTAAGATTATTTGGCATTGCTATTCTTCCACCAATATCGATCAGAAATTCAGCCAGACCAGCTAAGTAAGTAATATGGTTCCAAGAGCAGGTCGGATACTGGCAAGTAGCTTGCCTCCTGACTTCCCCAAGTTCTTCCACCATCTATAAGGCAGAAGGCAAGAGTGTGATGGAATGCTTCCAAATGCCTGAATGATTTATAGAATCAAAGTAGTATGCTTGATTGGATCCTAAATATTCATTCCCTCCACTACCAGTGCGTGATGATTTTATACTATTTACACATTATTGCATTATTGTTATGTGCTCAGGTTACTCTGACATTATCTCCCAAATGGTCTAAAGGTAGATCTTGGCAACACTCACAACACCGCTGGAGGAACTCAGCAGGTCGGGCAGCATCCGTGGAAACAATCAGTCAATGTTTTGGGCTGGAACCCTTCGTCAGGACTGAAGAGGGAAGGGGCAGAGGCCCTATAAAGAAGGTGGGGGGAGGGTGGGAAAGAGAAGGCTGGTAGGTTCCAGGTGAAAAACCAGTAAGGGGAAAGATAAAGTGGTGGGGGAGGGGAAGCAGGGAGGGGATAGGCAGGAAAGGTGAACAAGGAATAGGGAAAGCACAATGGGTAGTAGAAGGAGGTTGAACCATGAGGGAGGTAGTAGGCAGCTGGGGGAGGGGGCAGAGTGAAACTGAGATAGGGGAAGGGAGGGAGGGGGATTACGGAAGTTGGAGAATTCAATGTTCTTACCAAGGGGCTGGAGACTACCCAGACGGTATATGAGCTGTTGAAGGTAGATCTTACTTGCCTGCAGGTTTCACTCCAGATCACAAGTGATCCTGAATTGGAAATGGTTGTTCCTGCATTGCTGGCTCTAAATACTGGAGCACAGTACCAGTATAGCACAGTGACAGTATCTTCATTAGAAAAGTGCAGCAATTAAGAAGGCAGTTAGTTCACTGCTGTCTTAAGGGCAATTAGAAACGGACAATAAAAGCTGTTCTTGTTTGTTGCATCAGATTTAAAAAAAAAACAGGTAAATCAGAATCAGGTTTAATATTACTGGGATAGGTCATGAAATATGTTGTTTTTGTAGCAGCAATACTTAATAAAAACTCAATTACGGTAAGTGTGTATTACTGTGTGCCTTCAGCCTCCTGTATCTGCTTCCTGATGGTAGCAATGAGAACAGTGCATGTCCAGAGTAATTGGGGGGGGGGGGGGTCCTTAAAAACGGATGGTACCTCTTTGAGGCGTCACTCCTTGAAGATGTCCTACATGCTACAGAGGCTAGTGCCTATGATGGAGCTGACTGAGTTCACAACTGTTAGCTATTAGCAAGTTCATGTGCCAAGCAAAACAGGAGTTAAAAGTAGTGCTATCTCATTAGCACAGTTGAATGTTTTGGAGCATTAATTTTTTTTTGCAGAATCTCATGGGAGAACTTGTAAATGCCTCTGATTATATATAGTTCTGGTCTCCACTGAAGGCTCACATTTTCCATTTTGACTGTTCCACTTGGCATTCTTAAAAATGCAAAACTTAGACCAATTTTGGATAACTGTATGTTTGTATTTATCTCGTACCATTTGGTGATGGGATCTCCTCAAGCTTCCTGTCATTGGTCTGACAAGTGTTTAGAGAAAGTTCGCAATATTAATTGGCTTCTTAGTAAAATCAAGATAATTATGTCTAATTGTCTAATGCAGCAGGATCTTGATGAGTAACCGTAAACTAAATTGAGCAATATTTTGTTTGCATTCTGTGTAGCGGTGGACAGTTGATTTTTCCACATCTGTTTGTGATTTTTGAGATTTAATTTTCCTGAAGACAAAGTCTGCCTGTTCTGCCGGAGCAGTGGAATTTAGGCTTGGAGATGGTTTAAACAGAGTGCCCAAATCTCAGCAAAGGGCAGTACGGTGAATGGAAAACATTTGTAAGTCATTACTTCTCTGACTTTTCATCATAAAAACAAGCACATGCTAAAACATGGGCCGAGAAGTTGTATTTAACCTGTAAAATTAATCTATTTGAAGCTTTGGTGCCAGCATTTTTCATCAAAGAATGCATGGAATGGGTAAGACTAATTTCACACAACAAAAGCCATAATTTTAAAATGGGAAGGAATTAGAAGGTTGTTCTGTGGCAAGCGGTTTTGTATGGTGACCATCTACAATTCTAAATGTCAGCACAGTGGGAGGGAATAGTTTAATTAATAGACTTTTTAGCCTTTTTAGCTCAGGATATTTATGCTATTGTATCAACTAGATGTCATAGGATTTTACGGTACTACGACTTCTGTTTAATGTCATAAGTACATGAAACTTGTCTGTGGCAAAATATCTTTCAACACTTTGTTGAAAGAGCAAAGGGCTACCAAATAAGACATTACCTATGTTTTTGCAATCCGAGTGTTCCCTTGTCATTCGAGAAGTTCTATCAGAAAAAGATGTACTTTGCATTTCTATAAATAAATGCCAGAACTGACTTTATTATGAAACCAATTGAAAACTTTAATCAAGCTATACTTTCCTTTGTACAGGACATTCTACGTTTGAAAGTTGGAGTTCAGTTTGCAACAGCCATTTGAAGCTTGGTAAAGGTGCAGGTAGTTTAAAGGGAGTATAATATATCTTTTAATATAGCCACAAACCATTTTCTAAATATGGTTTTCTAAAGGAAAACTACTTTAGATCTATTTTTCCAAGGAGGTGTCGTCATGGCCTTAGCTGGTCAACTCTGAACTTTGTCAATGAGTGTGCTTATCAGCTAATAATATTTCATTTTTCCTATGTTCTGAGCTGATGTAGAAACTGCCTAAATATGACACTTGTGAATTTTGCATTCTTTGAAGTCTTTTCTAAAGTGTTGAGTAATTTCTAAGTTTTAGCAGTGATATGGATGAGCTGTTTGCCTTCATTACAATCCTTTGCAGAGATGTTTTCCCCATGGTCACTACAAAGGTGATCTGACTTGGGATCTATTCAAGAACAAAACGATCCTGATGAAAACTGATGATGGTAGAGCATTAGTTTGGATGCTGCATGTCCTGAAGTACTGATGGATCAGCTACATTTTAATGGAAATAAATTTTGGAAGGAGAACTCCTAAGGTTTTGTTCAATACAGATAAGTGTAAGGCACTAAGTGTAATAGAACAGAGAGATCTAGGAATACAGGTGCATAGTTCATTGGAAGCAATGTGGCCCAAGTGCAGGACTGTCTGTGTGGGCAGCATGGTCTCGTTGGGCTGAAGGGCCTGTATCTTTGCTGCATTGTTCCATGAATCTGACTCAGTGGTACTTGTAGCTAGGGGTGCATTGCTGTCCTGTAACTTCTCTGGATAGCGTTTTGCTAATTCAAAATTACACCAGAAAGAATGAAGGACTAATGCAATTCCTTTAAATTGCATCTCTTTTGAAGAATCTTTTAGTGATTCAAAAAATGTGACTTAAATCCCAACCAAATTCTTCTTTCGGGTTTTACGTTTTGTCAGGTAAAGTTAAGTTGGTCACATTAAATTGGGCAAACTTCAACAAGCCTTGTCCCACATTAATCTAGTCCATATCAGTTGATTTTATTTTTTTTGCCATCTGTATTGAGAACATCCATGGCAGCAATTAATTTTTAAATGCAGGGCAGTTTATAGAGACCTGATGAATGGCCTACCTTGTTTCATTCGATGACCTAACTTAATTTGAATTCATTTGAGCCTCGTTTAATTCTTCAATGCAAAATGAAGATGGAGAAGAATCACCTTGCCGTGTAGTTTGTTTTCCTCTGTTTTTAGTATCAGCACTAATTCTGGGAGAAACTTGGGCTGGTCAGCAAGAACATAGTAGGACAACATATTATTATTATTATTATTACTACATGGATTTTTTTTAAATAATGCATGGTGGCATCTACTGTGGTAGGGGATTTGTTTCTTCTGTGTCTGGGCAATTGCAAAAAAAAATAGTGACTTCTTAGACGCATTTTGTTCCTGTAAGAATGATCACTTAAAAATCCAGATGTACCCATGTATCCAACAACTGCCAGTATTCATGATGGTGTTTGGCACTGTCTTCTGCTTGGCAGGGATAGGTCTATGTCTGGAGGGGAAAGAAATTAGAAATATAGAGCTGCCATGGTCCAGTTACATATACAGTGGTGGCATGATAAACCGATTAACTTGAGAAAAGCACATGGCCAGCTGTCTCAATAGAAGGCAGAGGTACAGCTGGGAATATCCTTTTGTGACCAGATTCTCAAAAGCGGAAGTTAGACATCTGTAACCTCCTTAACTTCCTCGGTACAGCATGTCTAAACACTTGGCAGGTTTCTGTTCTTTTGAACTGCAAGAAGAATAGCTTATAGAAAAAAACTATTGCTTTCAGTCAGCATGCTATTTCATCCAATCTCTTGTACATAAACTCTTCCTCTTTCAGAGGAAACTTGTTTCTAAAGTTGTTCTGTATTGATTAGATCTGCTCTTCAAAAAATATTGATGTGCCCTTCATTGTAGCATCATGTTATACAGTAATAAGTGTCATTTTCTAATGTATTTGGTGCAAGATACAGGATGAGTAAGTCTTGTCACCTTTAGTAAATTTGTATGGTAGTAGCTGTGTCTTTTGTTTCAAATATGATTTGTATAATTTATGCTTTTCTTTTCTCATGTGAACCTGACATAAGAGTGGTGTGTAATGTTTGAAATAAATCCATTATAAGAAAATAAAGAATTAGAAAATTTACTGAACTGTTTTGTTATTTAAAGACTACTTTATGATTTTTTTTTCCTAAACTTAGCTTAATGGGATTAGTTTTAGCTCTGTGCCAGGAAGAATAACAAGTCTTGTTAATCATTGTGCAGAACTACCTAATGTTACGGAAATGCTTGATTTGTTTTGTTTCTGAAATGACAATTTTGCAGTGTTAGTTCATATAGTGGTTTAATAGTGGAAGTTTGCCAGGTTTTTGCTATCTTTGTCCAGAATGACTTGGGATTAGAAGAAGAATTGAATGGTCTAGAAACATTTTGGTTTTCTGGATGGTGACCTTGTGCTGTTCAGCTGTTTCCTACTTAAAACTTTTATTTGGGAGAAGAAGCAAATGAGGGACAGGTTGTTCACAGGTTGTTCTCGTAAAGAGCACTATGCGCGATATTTTAATTTGCATTCTTTCATGATTACATAATGAAGAAAACTATGTGAAGAATTACGTATATTCTTTGCCAATGTAGGTAAATAAAACAACCCATAAAATTTGGTCCTGAGCACATTACATAAACTTAACACACATCTTATTTGCCTCCTCTCCCTCTCCCAGTTTTACCTATCACCTGCCACCTTCTTCCTTTCCCCCCTGCCTACCTTCTTACTCTGAATTCTCTCCTTTTCCAGGCCTGACGAAGGGTCTCGGCTTGAAATGTCGACTGTTACTCTCTTCCATAGATGCTGCCTGGCCCGCTGAGTTCCTCCAGCATTTAGTGTTTTGCTTTCGATTTCCATTATCTGCAGATATTCTCATGTTTGTAATCCTTAAACACCCAGATTTTGTTGATATTGCAACAATTTTCAAGTATAACATCCTTTAAATGAATATTGAATGTTAATTAAGTGTTTTTGTCATCAGCAAAAATGTGGAGGTTGCTGGTGATGTCATATGGAACTGAGGTTGTGGTGGGCTTCCAGGAGCTGCTTCAATCCTAGCAGTGATAGACTACCTACAGTGATGCTAGACTGGGAGTTTCATGGACTTGGATCCAGTGGTGATGGATATTCAATTCTGAAAAGGGTATAGCCTAGAACGGACTTTGCGGTTGGTGGCATCCAATTTATTTATTGCCCTGATCTTTCTAGATGGTAGAGCACACAAGTGTGACATTTCCTTGTGCAGTTTATGAATAGAACATGGTGCAGTAATGAGGGAAGAAGTGGATGTTTAAGGTTGGGTGTAGATGCTGACCCTACAGCCTATGTCAACCAGCCTGTCCTTTTGAATTTTGGAGGATTTCAAAGTACTGAAGTTGGGTTTTGAGGAACTTGAGTGGGAAAGTACTAGTGAAGGCAGTTTTACAGAGTTGAGGGATAGTGATATATGTGTCCATCACCAGTGGTGGGGTGGAAAGATACACAGAAGTCATAAGCTGGCAGATGATGGCTGTGAATTAGGAAGTCATATGAGATATGGTTTTGGAAGACCATGTGGGAATTTAAAGATAAGGGTAAGAATTCTGATGGCATTGTAACAAGTAGTCAAACCACCTATGAAAATTGGTTAAAGCAGGAACTTGATGAAAATGAAGCTTGGTGCAGGATTGAATTCAAAAGGTAAACTTCCAGATGAAGTGGAAATTGTAGATCCTGTACATCAAGGAATATCAGAACCACTCAAAGCATTTGGGATGATACTGAGAGTCTTGACTCCATGCATTTGAGAATACAGGTGCCCTGTATTAACATGTAAGGAATACACCACCTTGCAAACTATTCAATTGCCTACCTTGTCTGCTTTCTCACTTCAAACTGCTCAGTTACTTCGGAACCCACAAAGCTGGAGTGGATGCAAGTCCTTGTGAATCCTGGGGGACTGCAAAAGAAAATGGTTAAATAATCTGAAGGTAGAGAATACTGGAATTAATATCTTGGTTGATGGCTTTGTATTGTAGTAACATTAAGCAATGTAGCATATAGGTCTGGGTGACGGGGTTGAGGTATGTCCCTACCAGAGGAGGTGTAAGGCGTTCCTTCCCTCCGCTGGCCTGCAAGTCACACTTGGACAAGGTGTAGCACCTGTCACCTGCTTAGTCCTGAATCAGGGTCATGTGAAGCCACAGGAGCAGGTGGTGGATGATGGAATGAGCAGCTGGTGCACATCACAAGTCCTGGTTATGTGACCACTGACCCCAGGCAGACAATCTCTGAAGAGTATTGATAATGGCTAGGATTACCTGTCTTGTAAAGACATTGCCCAGAAGAAGGCAATGGCAAACCACTTCCGTGGAAAAATTTGTCAAAAGCCATCATAGTCATGCAGGACTATAGTCACCTACATCTCATGATATGGAGCATAGCGAATGAACGACAAAGATGTATGGAAGTGGTTGGAAATATCCAAACTATATTTCGCTGAGGCCTATTGATACCTTGTCAGAGTTATGTTCACCGGCAGTGTGGTATGTTGGTTAAGCTTGTCATATAGGGTTTAATGCAAGCAAGTATCAGTTGTCAGTTCAACGCTTTTGATTCCATTGGCCTTAGTGCAGCCATATCCGTAAGATGTGACTACAACTGCAGCAGTAAAGTTTGCATTCAACTTTGAAACTTGTGTTTAACTGGAGTAAGTATCCTTTCATTTTTAACTAGATGCCAAATTGTTATGTGCATGAAATTGAATGTTTACAAAGATAGCGCTGTAGAGTTAAAGATCAGAGTTTGCAATCGCTACTTAGAAAACAAATTTTAATAATTCCACCAGAAATGCCAATTATAGGTTTTCTTTACATTTTCTTTATTATTTTCATATGTCCAGGTTGCACGATTTCTTCTCCACATTATTTCCTTTGATAAACCATAGAAACCATAGAAACTACAGCAGAGAAACAGGCCTTTTGGCCCTTCTTAGCCATGCCGAACCATTTTCTGCCTAGTCCCACTGACCTGCACACGGACCATATCCCTCCATACACCTCCTATCCATGTATCTGTCCAATTTATTCTTAAATGTTAAAAAAGAACCCGCATTTACCACCTCATCTGGCAGCTCATTCCATACTTCCACCACTCTCTGTGTGAAGAAGCCCCCCCTAATGTTCCCTTTAAACTCCGCCCCCCCTCACCCTTAACCCATGTCTTCTGGTTTTTTTCTCCCCTTGCCTCAGTGGAAAAAGCCTGCTTGCATTCACTCTATCTATACCCATCATAATTTTATATACCTCTATCAAATCTCCCCTCATTCTTCTACGCTCCAGGGAATAAAGTCCTAACCTATTCAACCTTTCTCTGTAACTGAGTTTCTCAAGTCCCGGCAACATCCTTGTAAACCTTCTCTGCGCTCTCTCAACCTTATTTATATCCTTCCTGTAATTTGGTGACCAAAACTGAACACAATACTCCAGATTCGGCCTCACCAATGCCTTATACAACCTCATCATAACATTCCAGCTCTTATACTCAATACTTTGATTAATAATGGCCAATGTACCAAAAGCGATTTTGGTACTTGCCATTTTCCTTTGAAAACAAAATATGAGAGTTCACATGTAACACAGATTATCAGTTCAGTGCAAAGCACCTATCTCTACCTGTGTAAATTGCTAGATTGCTTGTCCAGCAGACATTACATCATTAAGCAGACAAAATTGAAAAAGGTGAATGCAGGATTAGAGGTGTTGTATTTGAGTGCGCATAGTTTATGGAATAAGGTTGATGTACTTGTAGCACGGTTACAGATTAGCAAGTATGATGTTGTAGGTATCACTAACTCATGGCTGAAAGAAATGGTGTGCACTTCAGATTTTTTGAAAGGGGTGGCTGAAGAAATTATGGAGGCATTAGTAATGATCTTTCAAGACTTCTCAGTAACCGTTCAAACAAAAAAAACTCTATAGGTTCAATCTTGGAGAAATCCTGCTAATGGAAAATATAATTTTAACAAGCTAGAGAAGGATTATAGATGGTTGAATAAGCAAGGTGTATTTTGGCCCAAAGTAATATGGATGTTGGGCTGAATAAATATGGCAGAATGCACCCAGAAACTGAAGGTGTTGGGTAGGGGCTGGCTTAAAACATTTAAGAACAATACCTTGTTTAGGTTCAACGCTTGGTGGAATTTGGGATCCAAAACATTTCTATCAGATTTGCTATCTTTACATTTTCATTTGGTGCAGTAGAGGGATGTGAGAGTGTTAGCAGTTCCGTGCCTCACTTGGACCAGAAGTACAAACGTTGTAGTTCCCTGTAGGTCATCACCAGGAGAGGGTATGGCTGTGTGGATATCATGGAAAACACTGCAGGACAGGCACTTGGAACAAGTAGTGTGAAAACTTGCAGTCGAAAATGCAAGAATGATGGCTTAATTGTTTGTGGTTGAACGATAAAGTACATGAGAGCAGGATGCTATTAAAGTGACAACATCCCAAGAAAGGTGGGAATGGGTGGTTGTGACTTTCAGTTGCTTGCAGAAAAACTAAAGTGATTCACAGATCCAAAAAATGCACTTCAACAACTTTGCCTCCAACTTCCACCCTGCCCTCAAATTTACCTGGTCCATTTCCAACGCCTCCTTCCCCTTTCTCAATCTCTCTGTCTCAATCTCTGGAGACAGCTTATCTACTGATATCCATTATAAACCCACTGACTCTCACAGCTATCTGGACTATACCTTTTCCCACCCTGTTTCCTGTAAAAATGCCATCCCCTTTTCTCAATTCCTGCGTCTCTGCCACATCTGCTTTCCGGATGAGGCTTTTTATTCCAGAACGAAGGAGATGTTCTCCTTCAAAGAAAGTGGCTTCCCTTCCTCCACCATTAATGCCACCGTCAACCACATCTCTTCCATTTTGTGCAAATCTGCCCTCATCCATCCTCCCACCGGGGATAGGGTTCCTCTTGTCCTACCACCCCACCGGCCTCTGCATCCAGCACCTAATTCTCTGTAATGTCTGCCATCTCCAACGGGATCCCAATGGCAAGCACATCTTTCCCTCCCTCCCACCCCCACCCCACTTTCTGCTCCTACGTGACTTCCTTGTCCATTTGTCCCTCTGCACTGATCTCCCTCCTGGCACTTATCCTTGTAAGCAGTGTAAACAAATGCTACACCTGCCCCTACACCACCTCCCTCGCTACCTAAAACAGTCCTTCCAGCTGAGGTGACACTTTGTCTTTTGGGGTCATCTGCTATATCCGGTGCTCCTAGTGTTTCCTCCTATATATCAGTGAGTCCCGATGTAGCTTAGGAGACTACTTTGCCGAGCACTTATGCTCCATCCACCAGGTAATGAGAGATCTCCCAGTGGCCACCCATTTTAATTCCACTTCCCATTCCCATCTGACATGCCAATCCATGGCCTCCTCTACTGTCGTGACGAGGCCACACTGAAGTTGGAGGTGCAACACCTTGAATTCCATCTGGGTAGCCTCCAACCTGATGGCATGAACATCGATTTCTTGAATTTCCTGTATTGACCCCTCAATCTCCTTCACCATTCCCTATTCCCTTTTCCCTCTCACCTTATCTCATTACCTGCCCATCATCTCCCTCTGATGCTCCACCTACTTTTTCTTTCTTCCATGGCCTTCTGTTTTCTCCTATCAGATTCCCCCTCATCCAGCCCTGTCTCTCTTTCACCAGTCAACTTCCCAGCTCTATACTTCACCCCTCTTCCCACCCCCCAATTTCACCTATCACCTTGTGTTTCTTCAACCAACATACATCAAAGTTGCTGGTGAACGCAGCAGGCCAAGCAGCATCTATAGGAAGAGGCGCAGTCGACGTTTCAGGCCGAGACCCTTCGTCAGGACTAACTGAAGGAAGAGTGAGTAAGGGATTTGAAAGCTGGAGGGGGAGGGGGAGATGCAAAATGATAGGAGAAGACAGGAGGGGGAGGGATAGAGCCGAGAGCTGGACAGGTGATAGGCAAAAGGGGATACGAGAGGATCATGGGACAGGAGGCCTAGGGAGAAAGACGGGGGAGGGGGTGACCCAGAGGATGGGCAAGAGGTATATTCAGAGGGACAGAGGGAGAAAAAGGAGAGTGAGAGAAAGAATGTGTGCATAAAAATGAGTAACAGCTGGGGTACGAGGGGGAGGTGGGGCCTAGCGGAAGTTAGAGAAGTCAATGTTCATGCCATCAGGTTGGAGGCTACCCAGACAGAATATAAGGTGTTGTTCCTCCAACCTGAGTGTGGCTTCATCTTTACAGTAGAGGAGGCCGTGGATAGACATGTCAG
Source organism: Mobula hypostoma (assembly GCF_963921235.1). Lineage (NCBI taxonomy): Eukaryota > Metazoa > Chordata > Chondrichthyes > Myliobatiformes > Myliobatidae > Mobula > Mobula hypostoma. The sequence goes on along the minus strand of NC_086105.1, from coordinate 22,379,151 downwards.
AATGGGAATGGGATGTGGAATTAAAATGTGTGGCCACTGGGAGATCCTGCTTTCTCTGGCGGACAGAGCGTAGATGTTCAGCAAAGCGGTCTCCCAGTCTGCGTCGGGTCTCACCAATATATAAAAGGCCACATCGGGAGCACCGGACGCAGTATATCACCCCAGTCGACTCACAGGTGAAGTGATGCCTCACCTGGAAGGACTGTTTGGGGCCCTGAATGGTGGTAAGGGAGGAAGTGTAAGGGCATGTGTAGCACTTGTTCCGCTTACACGGATAAGTGCCAGGAGGGAGATCAGTGGGGAGGGATGGGGGGGACGAATGTACAAGGGAGTTGTGTAGGGAGCGATCCCTGCGGAATGCAGGGGGGGGGGAGGGAAAGATGTGCTTAGTGGTGGGATCCCGTTGGAGGTGGCGGAAGTTACGGAGAATAATATGTTGGACCCGGAGGCTGGTGGGGTGGTAGGTGAGGACCAGGGGAACCCTATTCCTAGTGGGGTGGTGGGAGGATGGAGTGAGAGCAGATGTACGTGAAATGGAGGAGATGCGTTTAAGAGCAGAGTTGATAGTGGAGGAAGGGAAGCCCCTTTCTTTAAAAAATGAAGACATCTCCCTCGTCCTAGAATGAAAAGCCTCATCCTGAGAGCAGATGCGGCGGAGACGGAGGAATTGCGAGAAGGGGATGGCGTTTTTGCAAGAGACAGGTTGAGAAGAGGAATAGTCCAGATAGCTGTGAGAGTCAGTATCAGTGGATAAGCTGTCTCCAGAGACAGAGACAGAAAGATCTAGAAAGGGGAGGGAGGTGTCGGAAATAGACCAGGTAAACTTGAGGGCAGGGTGAAAGTTGGAGGCAAAGTTAATAAAGTCAACGAGTTCTGCATGCGTGCAGGAAGCAGCGCCAATGCAGTCATCGATATAGCGAAGGAAAAGTGGGGGACAGATACCAGAAAAGGCACGGAACATAGATTGTTCCACAAACCCAACAAAAAGGCAGGCATAGCTAGGACCCATACGGGTGCCCATAGCTACACCTTTAGTTTGGAGGAAATTCCTATAGCATTTTGAAGATCTTGCTTGGATTTCTAGTGTCTGCAGATTTTCTTTTGACTGAGAACATTTTATAGGATAAAGGACTGGTACTGGGATACTCAATTGGTAACTGACTCTGGGCATGTATTTTTTTTGAAATCAAAGAATATTTGATTTTAAGGGGTGAAATTGAAAGCAGCGCTGTGTGGGATAAATGCGGCTATAGTGGAGAAAACTCTTCTCAAAGCACCTCCTGGGCTCTGGTTTTGGAAGATGATGAAACCAGCAACAGGAAGGGACAAGGCTGATTTGGGTAAGCTCAGATAGCTATCAGCTGTGGTCTGGTAGCGCTAATGAAGGCAAGGTCCACATCAAGACTAATGGGGATCTCTCACACAGCCTGAAGCAGGATCACATAAGTACCAACATCTGAGGATGCTGTTTCAAAGATTGCAGGGTGCCTGAGATTTTGCTCCTCAGCCACATTGCTAATCATGTAGCTCCTCACAAGGGTCAGCCCAATGCAGATGGAGTGGGACACCTTGAGAGCAGAGCGCATAGTACTTATGGCTTTGGCATTGAGTTACAGGATAGGCAGCGAATCACTGAGAAGAAGGTGTCTGGTTGAATGCGGTGTTCACTCATAGTTCCTTCACTGTGGCACAATGGTTTTTTCGTGAGGGTGGAGACCATGATCTGAGAAAATGAAACCTGTTTTGATCAGAACTTGGAGAGTACAGAAATGAAACTTTTGATAGGGTTCATCAAAAGTACTGAGGGTGCGGGATTCATAAGACCATAAGATATTGGAGCAAAGGCAGGCCATTCGGCCCATCGAGTCAGCTCCGCCATTCAATCATGGGCTGATTCAATTTTTCCAGTCATCCCCACTCCCCTGCCTTCACCCCATACCCTTTGATGCCCTGGCTAATCAAGAACCTATCTATCTCTGCCTTAAATACATCCAATGACTTGGCCTCCATAGCCGCTCGTGGCAACAAATTCCACAGATTTACCACCCTCTGACTAAAGTAATTTCTCCCCATCTCAGTTCTAAAAGGACGTCCTTCAGTCCTGAAGCTGTGCCCTCTTGTCCTAGAATCCCCTTCCGTGGGAAATAACTTTGCCATATCTAATCTGTTCAGGCTTTCTAACATTCAGAATGTTTCTATGAGATCTCCCCTCATCACCAGAAGTGATGGGGATATTTACAAAGAATGTACTATTCCCATTGGCTCCTCTACCCGTCTCCCCTTTGCTCCTCTACCAGTCTCCACTTTGCTGCGATTTTCCTTTGAACCTAACTCAATTAAGTTATTCGCCTTGCAGACTCCTTGTGTAGCTTGTTAAATTTTTTGTTGGTGCACATATGAAGTGTCTTGTAATATTATAAAAAGTGCTGTGTACATAAAAGATGTTACTGAATTTGTTGAGCTTTCGGAGTAAAAGCTGTCTGTGTGCTACTTTAGAAATCACAGGCATGTGCTCAGTAAATAGTCAGCCGTGCTGGTCACTCAGCATGCCAGTTTGCAAAGAGCCAGATAACAAAGCTTTTATTGTAGTTTGCCTAATGGTTTCCCTGAATTTAAAAGTAGAAGGAAAAAATTCTTTTTGACTCCTCGTCATGCAAACATAGAGCATCTGAAAAAGTGTCTTTACAACTGAATCGTTCTTTTTGAGGTTTCATCATTGCTTTGTGGGACTCCCTGCCTGTAAAATGATCCAGCTTTAGAAATTGTGCATCAAATGTCATTGTTTTTTTAATATTAATTGGGCAATGTTTACCTATATAGGGTTGGATGTAATTTTACATTGATTCTCCCCCCACACCACCCCGGGTATTGTAGAACGGTCCTTTCTTGTTCTGATATGTTAGGTTTAAAGTTTTTGTTGTTTTTGTTCAATCCAATGTTCACTGAAATCCCAAGTTTTCAACATTTTACTATTCATTGCCCTTTTCCAAAATGTGAGAATATATTTTGTTTGAGAAATTAAACTGAATCATCTTCTTACAATTTCAGCTCAACCTCAATCCACAACAGCACTGGAACAGACCGAGGGGGAAACTGGCAAATTACGAAATGGCCACACAAGCCTGAGTAATGTAAATGGAATTCACAATGGGATCACACATGGGATTTCGGACCACAGAAAGCTTTCTGCTCCAGTCTCTCAGAAAATGCACAGAAAACTCCAGTCAAGCCTTTCAGTTACTAGTAATGCCAGCAAAAAAAGCAAATTAAGCTCGACAAATTCTCAGAAACCAGCATCGACACCAGAAGGTATGTTTAATCATCCAGAATTGTAATTTTTTTTTGCACACTTACTTTAAGCATTCTGGAACAAAGTTAAAATTCAATCATATATCTAGGCTAACCTTTTTTTTTCTAAGAAGACATGCTTTTATAATACATATGAAGAAAAATACTTGGGGACGTAGTGTAATTTTCAGTTGACATTGTCAATGAATTTATTTGGCAAACTGCTGCAAGCAAGTAGAAATAAATAATATAGATTCCTTGTGAGCTTGAGAATCATTTTACTTTGCCTGGCCATCCAGACCCATCAGCAAATAGCAACTGAAAATACTTCAAGGTAATTTGGGGATCTGTGATGATGCAAAGTTTCTTCAGATACATAGTGTTACAAACTTTCTTCAGGTATATAAAGTGTATAAAAGAGATGAAAGTAGATATCGGATCACTGGAAAATGTTGCTGGAGAGATAGTAATGGCGGATCAACTGAATAAATATTTTCTATCAGTCTTCACACTAGCAGTATGCTGGAAGTTTAGAAGTGAGTGAAGCTGCCATTACTGTGGAGAATGTGCGTGAAAAACTGGAAGGTCTAAAGGTAGATAAGTCACCTGGAACAGATGGTATGCACCCTAGGATTCTGAAAGAGGTGGCTTCCTACAAAGTGAATCCCAATAGCATGAAAGGTAGCGATGCTTCACTACTAGATGGTCTCAATGCTTTTTATGTCCACTTTGAAAGGGAGAATATAACTACAACTGTGAAGATCCCTGCTGCACCTGATGACCCTGTGATCTCTGTCTCAGGTGCTGATATTAGGCTGTGTTTAAAGAGGGTGAACTCTCGCAAGGTGGAAGGTCCCGATAGAGTACCTGGTAAGGCTCTGAAAACTTGTGCCAACCAACTGGCGGGGATATTCAAGGACATTTTCAACCTCTCACTGCTATGGGCGCAAGTTTCCACTTGCTTCAAAAGGGCAACAATTATACTAGTGCCCAAGAAGAATGATGTGACCTGCTTTAATGACTATCACCCGGTAGCACTCACATCTACAGTGATTAAATGCTTTGAGAGGTTGGTCATGACTAGACTGAACTCCTGCCTCAGCAAGAACCTGGACCTATTGCAATTTGCCTATCGCCACAATAGGTCAATTGTAAATGCAATTTCAATGGTTCTTCACATAGTCTTAGACCACCTGGACAATACAAACACCTATGTCAAGATGCAGTTCATCGACTATAGCTCAACATTCAACACCATCATTCCCACAATCCTATTGAGAAGTTACAAAACCTGGGCCTCGGTATCTCTCTCTGCAATTGAATCTTCGACTTCCTAACTGGAAGACCACAATTTGTGCGGATTGATAATATCTCCTCCTGGCTGATGATCAACACTGGCGCACCTCAGGGGTGTGTGCTTAGCCCACTGCTCTGCTCTCTCTATACCCATGACTGTGTAGCTAGGCATAGCTCAAATACAACCTATAAATTTGCTGATGATGCAACCATTGTTGGTAGAATCTCAGATGGAAATGAGAGGGCGTACAGGAGTGAGATATGCCAACTAGTGGAGTGGTGTCGCAACAACAACCTAGCACTCAACGTCACTAAGATGAAAGAGCTGATTGTGGACTTCAGGAAGGGTCAGATGAAGGAACATATACCAATCCTTATAGAGGGATCAGTAGTGGAGAGAGTGAGCAATTTCAAGTTCCTAGGTGCCAAGATCTCTGAGGACCTAACCCGGTCCCAACATATCGATACAGTTATAAAGAAACAAGACAGCAATTATACTTAATTAGGAGTTGAAGAAATTTGGCATTTCAACAAATACACTCAAAGACTTCTATAGATGTACTGTGAAGAGCATTCTGACAGGCTGCATCACTGTCTGGTATGGGGGTCTACGGTGCAGGACCGAAAGAAGCTGCAGAGGGTATAAATTTAGTCAGCTCCATGTTGGGTACTAGCCTACAAAGTACCCAAGACATCTTCAGGGAACGGTGTCTCAGAAAGGCAGCGTTCATTATTAAGGACACCACCCAGGGCATGCCCTTTTCTCACTGTTACCATCAGGTAGGAGGTACAGAAGCCTGAAGGTACACACTCAGCGATTCAAGAACAGCTTCTTCCCTTCTGCCATCCGATTCCGAAATGGACCTGTGAACACTATCTCACATTTTTAATATATATTGTTTCTGTTTCTTCGCACAACTTTTAATCTATTCAATATATGTGTACTGCAATTGATTTACTTTATTATTATTTTTTCTTCTATATTATGTACTGCATTGAACTGCTGCTGCTAAGTTAAAAAATTTCACGGCACATGCTGGTGATAATAGACCTCATTCTGATTCTGAAGAGATTGTGGAGACATTAAGAATGATTTTTCAAGAATCAATTGATTCTGGCATGGTTCCAGAGAAATCGAAAATTGCAGATAACACTGCAGTATTCAAAAAGGAAGAGAGGCAGAAGAAAGGAAAGAAAGAAAGGCCAGTTAGTCTGAACTCAGTGGTTGGGAGGATATTGGAGTGGATTGTTAAGGATGTGGTTTTGGGGAACTTAGAGGCATGTGATAAAGTAGGCAAGAGTCAGCATGGTTTCCTCAAGGGAAAATCTTGCCTGACAAATCTGTTGGAATTCTTGAAGAAATATCAAGCAGGATAGAGAGAGGAGAATCAGTGGATGATGTTTACTGGCATTTTCAGATGGCCTTTGACAAGGTGTACACATGAGGCTGCTAAACAAGTTATAGCTCATGGCATTACAGGAAAGATATTAGCACAGATGGATTGGCCGGAGGCAAAGAGTGGGAATAAAGGGTTGGCTGCCTGTGACTAGTGATGTTCCACAGGGATTTGTGTTGGGACTGCTTCTCGTTACGTTTTATGGCAATCATTTGGATGATGGATTTCATGGCTTTCTTGCAAAGTTTGAGGATGATATGAAGGTGGGTGGTGGGGTAGACAGTTTTGTAGAAGTTAAGAGGCTGCAGCTGGACAGACAGATTAGGAAAATGGGTAAGGAAGTGGTAAATGGAATAAAATGTCAGGGAGTGTATGATCATGCAATTGGTAGAAGTAGTAGGAGGGTAGACTACTCTCCAAATGGAGAGAGGATTCAAAAATATGAGGTGCAAAGGGATTTGGGAGTTATTGTGCAAGATTCCCTAAAGGTTAATTTGCAGGTTAAGGTGAGGAAGACAAATGTGATGTTAGCATTCATTTCAAGAGGACTAGAATATAAAAGCAAGAATGTAATGTTAAGGCTTTATAAAGCACTGGTGAGGCCTCACTTGGGATATTGTGAGCAGTTTTGGGTCCCTTATCTTAGAAAGGATGTGCTGACATTCAGAAGGGTTCAAAGGAGGTTCACGAAAATGATTCTGGGATTTAAATTCTTGTCATATGAGAGTGTCTGATGACTCTGGGACTGTACTCACTGGAATTCAGAAGAATGAGGAGTGACCTCATTGAAAACTATTGAATGTTGGAAGGCCTCAGTAGAAGGATGTGAAGAGGAGGTTTCCTATGGTGGTGGTGTTTAGGGCCAGAGGGCACAGCCTTGGAATAGAGTGGCATCCTTTAGAATAGAGATGAGGAGGATTTTTTTCATTCAGAGTGGTGAATCTGTTGAATTTTTTTTACCATAGATGGTTGTAGAGGCCAAGTCAATGGGTATAGTTAAGGCAGAGGTTGATGGATTCTTGATTGGTCAGGGCATGAAGGGATATTGGGGAGAAGGCAGGAGATTGGGGCTGAGGAGGAAAATGGATCAGCCATCATGAAATGGTGGAGCAGGCTTGATTGTCCAATGGTCCAATTCTGCTCCTATGTCTTATGGGCTCCTGATCTAAATCTGCTTGCATGTTATATGACTATCAGTTTGAAGACTAAATGGTTAAAATGTTGCACAAATTTTCTAGAAGCATTACAAAAGATTCAACCGATCATCAGCCCCCATCTCTTGTTCACCACCTCCTCCACCCTCCATACCTATGTCACCAATCTATAAGGTCATAGTTGATCTTTACCTGCAGGCCATTGTCCTGACTACCCCACAATCCTCATCTAAAACACTGTCTGTAACCATCTTTGTGCTCAGTGAATGATTTACCATTGGCATCATGGATGGAAAATTCCAAAGGTCCTTTGCCTTCTCAGTGAAGAAAAGTCTCTCTGCCCTTGTTTTGAATGGTAGATTCCTTATATTGAGACAAGTGCTCCCTGGATATGGGTACTCTAGCCATGGGAAATATCAACCTTCACACCTACCCTGTCAGGAGCCTGAAGAAATTTATGCACTCTGTAACCTTGTCTCTCCATTCTTCTAGGATTAAACTTGAGACTCTGTGCTTGATCCCCCTTCTAACAACAAGCCAACCATCCTTGCCTTAGTCTGGTTATTCTATTCTAAATTTATCCTTTTTTAGTTAGGGAGGTAATTCATCTTGAGCAGGGCCTTGTAAAATTGGTGCAATAACTTGCAATATTGCATCCAAGCTTATTTGAGAACCATTCATAAAGATTTGGACACTTTCACACTTAGCAACCCTGATCTTACCCCTTTGTGATACCAGAGTGTATAATGAACCCACCCTTGTCTGGTTGAAATCATCTAACTTAGGACAGTATAACATTTGACTTTGAAAATTGCCTGCCCATTGTTCAAAATGGCCTTACTGCTTTGGCATTGTTTTAGCTCCTAGGATTACTTTGAGTAGAAAAAGATCTGTTCACAATAAGAGAAAATCCACATTATTTGTGTATTCCCTAACACAGAAGTGATTAGTTTGGCAATGTAATAGGCAAAATGTATTGGGACAGAGCTTGTTGTCAGCCATAGACCGTAGGTGCCCACCATGTGGGAAAAGTGACAATCTGGGGCCTCTTGCCTTTATGCCAATACCACATTCTGTTAATACTGATTAATGACTGTCCCATGTTAAAACATCTGCAGAAACAGCTTTCACTCGGAGTGATTGAGTCATCCTCAATCCCACGGAACTGCTTGAAAAGGAGGAGGAGGAAAAATATGGACTTGCCATCTGTAGCATCACTGACTTCAATATCTTAAGTTCAATGTTATATCATGAGGCTGTGCACAGAAGTGGAGTCTTGCCATAAGATCACAAGACTATAAGATATAGGAGCAGAATGTGGTTATGTGGGTGAACTGAATGAGCCCTGTTCATGGCCTCGCTGGAAAGCAGTGGCAAAAAGCATTTGAACAAGTAAACAGAATTAAATCACCAAACACTGAAAATGCAAACATATACTTAATTTAATTTGCCTTTTTTCTTGCTCCTAGCCTTGTAGCTACTCCTGTATATTGAAATAAATTGCCTCGTGTATCCTTGCACCATGTCTAACCTGGCTTGCTGCTTCCTTAGCATAACAGGCATCTCTAGTGTCCTTCTTGAGGAGAACTAAACTCAGAATGTTCTCACACAGATTACCAGTAGAACTTGTGCAGAAAATACAGAACTCCTAAACCTCCTGATATTTAAGGGCACTTGGTATTTTTTTTGGGTGGTAGATTTAAAAATGCTTTATTTTGCACAGTTAACAAAAAGGCTCTAGGGTAGAAATTGCTCCCTTTTGTGTCCATTTACTGAATAAAAAGTTATGATAAAGAGAATTTTGGCATTAAACTTCTGTAATACAGTAAATAGTCTAGATAGTGGCCCAAATTTCAGATTCATTAATTTATGACATGTACATTGACATGGAGTGAAATGTGTCATTTTTGTCAACAAATAACAGCAATCAAAAGAGGTGCTGGGGGCAGCCTTCAAGTTTTGCCACACAATCTGGCACCAGTATAGCATGCCTACAGCCTTCAGCAGAACAACACAAATAACAGCAATACAAAAACAGCAACGAAATATAACAACAGCCAAACATGTCCCTTTTCTCCTTCCTACTCCCAAAGAATTAGAATCAGAAACAGGTTTATTATCACTGGCATGTGCTTGAAATTTGTTAACTTAGCAGCAGCAGTTCAATGCAATACATAGTATAGAAGAAAAAAAAAATCAATTACAGTATATGTATATTGAATAGATAAAAAAATCGTGCAAAAGCAGAAATAATATATGCTTTAAAAAAAAAAGTGAAGTAGTGTTCATGGGTTCAATGTCCATTTAGGAATTGAATGGCAGAGGGGAAGAAGCTGTTCCTGAATCACTGAGTGTGTGCCTTCAGGCTTCTGTATCTCTTACCTGATGTTAACAGTGAGAAAAAGGCATGCCCTGTGTGCCGGGGGTCCTTAATAATGGACGCTGCCTTTCTGAGTTACCGCTCCTTGAAGATGTCCTGGGTACCTTGTAGGCTAGTACCCAACATGGAGCTGACTAAATTTATGACCCTCTGCAGTTTCTTTCGGTCCTGCGCAGTAGCCCCCACCCCATCTCCCCCATACCAGACAGTGATGCAGCTTGTCAGAATGCTCTCCCCATCCCCCCATACCAGACAGTGATGCAGCCTGTCAGAATGATCTCCATGGCACATCTGTCTTTAGAAGGACGGGTCTCCATTTGCAGAATGGACATGCTAATGTCCAGTCCCTGGCCTGACCCGCAAATCATAGGTTTCTGACTTCCAGTGCCACTGACCCAGGGGCCTTGACCGTGGGCCTCAACGTTTGGATTCACTGACTTTGACATTTGACCATTAGGTTTTGACCTTTAGTATCAAGCCGAGGACTGGCCGATCATGGGACTTTCAACTCTGAACATGACCATATGGACCTCCTATTCCAAGACTCAGTGCCCTGGGTTGTCACCAGCCCTGTTCCCTGGGCCTGCTGTCACAACCTGTCACTTAACTCCACATGCTGCCCCCAAAACCACCCTGTGAACTTTCTAAAAAGAACAATTAAGTCTGAGCCACTACCTCAGTGCCAACAGCAGCTCGGCATCATCTTGACCGGATTTGGATTTTAGACCCCTTGTGCAATTAAAAGAGGAAACAAACTATTTGTTCTGCAGTGTCTTAGAAGCTAGCGGAGCAAAGTCAGGCAATATTCCAATTAGAATTCTTGGCTGGTGCAACCAAGCACCAATTCCAGGCTTACTTTCAATGCTCTGGATTGTAAATCCATTACTAGATATGCACCTGGAAAAGGATGATTTTCAATTTCCATGCACACAATTTGTTTAACACAGAAGGGAGTTGAATAAGTTTTCAGTCTCAATTTTCATTTCCATTGTCCTCTGATCTTAAATATTTGGACCCATGCTGTATACTTTGCAGGTGTGGTAACATAAACTGTCCTCAAAGCCCAAATACAGATATGCACTATGATTCCAAATACTTGTGTAGTGATAATAATCATTCCAAGGATACTTGAACACTTATCAAATGAATAAGAGACTGATGTCAGTTTTGCTGTAAATTTTTAAAAACTGTTTTGAAGTACGGTTGGATTTTGAGTTGTATAGTATGAAAGTGGACATCCTGCCTACTGAGAGATTGAACGTCAGTCATCCAGTTTCACCAGTCCCATTCTGTTCTGTCTACCTTCCCCTTGACTTCCTCATGGACTTTTCTCGTACCTGTGGAAATTCATAAGCCAGCTAACTTGCAGAGGAACTTGTATTAGAGGAAAGAAGAGCACACGGATGCGGTCATGGAGAAGATGTGCAAACTCCACCTGGATAGATGCGGGAGGGGTGGGGGGTGGCCAGGATTGAGCCTGGGTCACTAGAGTTGTGTAAACATGGCTCAGCATACTATATGTTTTAGAGTCAGAGAAAAGTACAGCACAGAAACAAGTCCTTCAGCCCATCTAGTCTATGCCGAACTATTTAAACTGTCTACTCCGATAATCTACGCCGAGAGCTCCATATCCCTACTATCTATGTACCTATCCAAACTTAACTTAAATGTTGAAATCAAGTTTGTGTCACCATTTGCGCTGGCAGCTCTTTCCACACACTCACGGCACTCTGTGAAGAGGTCTCCCCTTGTGTTCCCCTTAAACTTTTCACCTTTTGCCCTTAATCCATGACCTCTTGCTGTAGTCCCACCCAATCTCAGTGGGAAAAGCCTGTTTGCATTTACCCTATCTAAACCCCTCGTAATTTTGTATACCTCCATCAAATCTCCCCTCATTCTTCTGTAGTCTAAGAAATAAAGTTCTAATCTATTCAATCTTTCCTTATAACTCAGGTCCTCCAGACCCAGCAACATCCTTTAAATTTTCTCTGCACTCTTTCAAACTTGTTTGCATCTGTCCGGTAGGTAGGTGACCAAAACTGCGCACAATACTCCAAATGAGGTTTCACCATCGTCATATACAATTTCAGCATAGCATCCCATCTCTTGTACTCAATATTCTGATTTAGGAAGGCCAATGTGCCAAAAGCTTTCTTTACAACCCCATCTGCCTGTGCCATCACTTTCAATAAATATATTCTGTATACACCAGAGTAGCTGCAACTAACTGATATTTGTTTTAAATATTGCCCAAGTTCAGCAATGTAAGTAGGTCGGTATAATTGTGGCTTTTCCCACATTCAACCAATACCTATCTGGTGCCATCAATACAAAAGGTAGGAATGTAATAGTTTTTAAAATTGGAACTGGCCATGTATTTCATGTGTACCCTTACATTTATTTCTCCATTGTTTCAGTTAGTTAATTAAAACTCTTCAGTGAGATCAGTTAAATTATTGCTTTATTGTACGGCCAATGGCTGAATATGCAGAGTGACAATTAGAAAGCACGAACGCAACTTGCCTCGTTTCAGGTTGCTCCTGAGAATAAGAAAAATATTAAACTGTGGCAATATTCCAGTGAATGGTAGGGCATTGAGTGAAGTGGAACAAAGGGATCTGGGAATACAGGTCCATAATTCATTGGAAGTGGTGTCACAGGTTAATGGAGTCATAAACAAAGCTTTTAGCACATTGGCTTTCATAGATCAAAGTAATGAGTACAAGAGGTAGGATATTATGTTGCAGTTGTATAAGATGTTAGTAAGTCCTAATTTTTAGAATTGTGTGCAGTTTTGGTCCCCTACATACAGGATAGATGTAAATAAGGATGAAAGAGTACAGAGAAAATTTACAAGGATGTTGCTGACTGGAGGCTTTAGTGAAAAGGAAAGATTGAACAGGTTAGGACTTTATTCCTTGAAACTTAGGGGACTGAGGGGAGATTTGATAGAGATATCAAAATTATGAGGGGCATCGATAGGGTAAATGCAAGCAGGCTTTTTCCACTGAGGTTGGGTGGGACTACAGCTAGAGGTGAAGGGTGAAAGGTGAAAAGCTTTAAGGGGAACATGGGAGGAAACTTCTTCACTCAGGGTCATGAGAATGTGGAACAAGCTGCCAGCAAAGTGATACATGCAAGCTTGATTTCAATGTTTAATTCAATGTTTAAGAGAAGTTTGGGTAGGTACATGGATGTGAGGGGTATGGAGGTCTATGCTCCCATTGCCAGTCGATGGGACTAGGCAGCTTAAATGGTTCAACATATACGAGGTGGACCTGTTTCTGTGCTGCATTTTTTTTTGTGACCATTACTCTTAGTCTTTAAGAGGACCATTTTGATTGGCTTCCCATGTCAATTCATTGCTAAAAGGTGGAGTCTAACCTCTTATCCGATAAGATTTAGCCAAGAGCACGTTTTCTGTTTCTATTTCTGGACACATTGGACTGGTTGTGGTTTTTCAAGTGGTTAAGTGACCTCTATGGGTGATCATTTTATTAACCTAGAGAATAAGTTATCTTTAAAAACGTAAATATTGATGGTCATTATGGTCTGCATCATAGCCGTGACCTATCTACACAAAATGGGTGGCTGTTTGGGTGGATTTAAGAGGAAAACAAGATTCCTTTTTTGAGCAGCATTGATTAATTGGGCCAGAATTTTGTTCTTGGTTTTTGTAGAACATATAACATTGAGGCTGCCTGACATTATGTGCTCTGATTCTGAATTTTGTTTCCAAGTGGAATACAATGTCCAGCTTCCACTACGTTTCGGGGGGTGAAGAGGGGGACTAGGAATTACTTTTTACGCTGCTTTTGCCCTCTGCTCTAAGCTAAATCATGCAGGCCTACAAATTTTAAGTCTTCTTCATGATTGGAATGCAGAGAGAATAAAATGGTTTAGGGTAGTGATAGTGTAAAATTTGTTACTTGATGGTCAGCAAGGACTCAGCTGAAAGGCCTGTTTCTGTACTTTATTTCAATGATTCTGACTGAGTTTTGTTACCAATGCTAAAACTACTACTTCTCAACCAGAACTGTTCAAAATTAAAGATTTTAGATGTTTTGAACAAATGTAAATTGAGGTTTTTTTACAATCCAATACTTCTAGAATGGAGCAGCAGAAACATTGCCCTGTATTCAGTTATTAATATCAAGCAGAAATATAGTAAGAGGTACTGAAGCAAGCTATATGTATATACATACGGGCTTTGTAGTTTTATTACTTATAGTTGTTCTGTGGTGGCTATCTGTCTAAAGCCTTCCCCTAACTTGAAGGCATGAGTTAAGAAATTTGATAGAACTTTCCTTTTGGTTGTCTAGAAGAGGGTAGTGCTTGGGTTGTTTGGTATAATCAAGGTGAAAACAGCTTACATAATTAGAATTCTAACCAGTAATCAAGGCCAAAACAGCTTGCATAATTAGCATTCTATCCACCAATGGTTCTTCATAGTTGCAGTCTGTACCATCTGCAAAATGGAGGAGCTTGCCAAAGCTTCTACGCTTGATCTTGATCTGGATCTAATTTACCATCAGGTCAAGGACGATGGACACATTTTAAAAAAAAAAGCTCATACATCCTGATTCGAAAGTGCATCATTGGTTCATTATCCTCATAGGGTTTTTAAGCCTGTCGTACCAGATGCTTAAAAACCCTATGAGGATAATGAACCAATGATGCACTTTTAAAAGTGTTAAACTTCATACCTAGAATAAAGCAGATTGGATGGTGACGGAGTTCCATCTTTTGAAGGGAAATTGAGGATAGGTATTAAATATTGAACTTGGCTGTGAAACCACTTCCTATAGTTTAAAAAATATCAAAATTCACCTTTCAAGTAGATATTCTGGTCCAGATTCTACATGATGAAGAGCAGAAGCATGAGTTATACAAATGCACTCTTAGTCTTTAAGAGAAGAAAGTCTTGCTTAACTGTGTGCTGATCATCAAATGGCACTCAATGGTGCTATAACTCAGATAGTACTGTGCATATTTTTGAGGAATAACTAAGTATTCCATTTTTTTATTTTGATCTCTTCTAGGGTTCATATTTATGTTGCTTAAATATAAAAATCTCTGAATGTTATCCCTTCCCTAGGTTTAAAATATATGGATTAATCAAATGCTTAGTTAGCTCCTTTTCTAATTTGCATTTAAACGGAGAATAGTCTGTTCAGTTTCTGATCTGCATTGAATAAAAATGTGATTTATTCATATGTGCAAATTTCTCTTTCGGTTAAACCAAACCTAGTAGTTTATTTTACCAGTGCCTTATTTGCATTTAATAATGGAGTATGCGAGTAATTCCTGAATTCATATTTAACCAATGAAATACCAGTTAACTCTTGTCCTTGGTGTGTTTTTTTTTGTTTTTTTTTCTTGAATCACTTCAGGTTTAGTGAAGCTAGAAAGTACATTATAGTGTTTTAATCGATGTCATGAACTTGGATAATACCTGAAAGTGGAGATAAATTGATGAGTCAATTACTGCTTCTGCCTTCGGGGCCTAACAGTCAGTTATATTAACGATAATTAATAGGCTTTAGGGAGCAACTAATTTTTCAGGAAATCCAAACAGGATGTACAAGACATAAAGGAAGTGAGCTGAGGACTCCTTGAAATAGAATATTAATGACTGATTTTTTTTCTTAAAGAACCAAATCGTTGATTATGGACATTTGTTGACTTAATGCTGCAATGTTTTGAGGTTAAAAAAAAGTAAATTTGTATGAATTTGTAAAATAATTACAAATATTCCATCAATAGAATATAAATATTCAGAGATTTTATGCTTTTTGTTTTGTGAAACCTTTTCTGCCATAATGATTTATATATGAAAGGAAAAAGTTACTAGAAACTGCATTCGTCACTGCTTTGTACCGTGGTGGATTTCAGGTCCTTGCTGATGCAGTGTTTAACATTACTGCACAATTTTGCCCACTTCAAATCGAATGAAATATACTGTCTGGCAACCTTGCTTTTTTTCCCCGCTGCCCCCTCCCCCACGTTTCTATATTCCTGTGCTTTGTAAGTCCCATTGTTTGAGCAATATTCAGATGTCAGCCATAGAAAAGTCGGCATTTGCAGTTATTGTTCGGGTATGCTGTTAAAGCAGTGAATGACAGTTGTCATAATGACTACCATTGGCGAGTCAGTGAATTTGAATTTTTGCTTGCTTTGAGTAATAAATTAAAAGTGAAATATTGGGTGCTACAGGGGTTCTTCAGAAATGAGATGTGCTATATCAGTAGCATCATTGAGAAAATACTTTGCTACAGTAAGTATGGCCAACTGTTTGTGACAACTTACAAGAGCAAGCATCCTGTAAGGGTGGAGAGGATGTTTCCTGTAGTGGGCGAGTCTAGGACCGGAGGGGACAGCCTCTGAATTGAGTGATATCCATTTAGAACAGAGTTGAGAAGGAATTTCTTTAGCCCAAGGGTGGTGAATCTGTGGAATTCATTGCTCCAGATGGTCATGGAAGACAAGTCATTGAGTATATCAAAGTGGAGGTTGATAGGTTCTTGATTAGTCATGGTATCGAAGGTCATGGGGAGAAGGCAGGAGAATGGGGTTGAGAGGGATAATAAATTGGCCATGATGGAATGGTGGAGCAGACTTGATGGATGGAATGGCCTAATTCTGCTCCTATGTTTATTGGTCTGAGGGGATGTATTTCTGCACAGATGACTTCAGATCAAGATGGGATGGTTATTGGCCACTCAATATTGCAGATCTGCATAAGTGATTTTTACCTTGCCTGTCAGGAGACTGCCAGGATCTAATGTATTGGTGGGTATTCATTTTGCTTACTTTACTATCACTGAAGTCATTGGGATATAATATGACCTACAATTCAGTATTTTACCTATGGGTTTCCTTTTCAGTTAGTTACAATTAATTTATTGTATTGTTTTCAAACCCCCTACATTTACATTTACTTAATATGCATAATCTGCACAATTTTGGGACAGTGAAATATTGATCTAGATTATGTACTTGTAAAACCAATTTGCTGGTGTCATTGTACCACCAACCTGACAGTACGGGAAGAGTTGATGCCAAAATCTTGAGGTTGGAATCAATAATTCCCTACTGTTCTTGAAGTATGTTTTTTTTGCAATCTTCTCTAACGTAATTGAGAAAAATTGTCACGGTGAGAACTTGAAGTACATATTATTGCTGTAAAATACTCTGGAAAATTAACTTTTTGCATCAGCTATTATTGCCATGGTAAGCCACAATAAATATTACACCATTTTTGTTCCTTAAATCTGAGTTTGTATGTGTAGGTTTTAATTACGTTAGATAAACAAAAATATAATACAATGGATTTTTAAAAGTTTGATCTGCCATCTGTATATTACAATCTTAATATTGTGCTCTGTGAAATGTTTTAAGTTAAAGTTTAAAGGTTCATTTTATTGTCAAAGTACAGATGTACAATACAATTTTGGTATTCGTCTTCTTCAGATAGCCATGAAATACAGAAAAACCATGGGAGTTGTTGAGAACCAAGACATCAACCCCATTCCTCCCGCATGAAAAAGAAAAGGAAGCAAGACTTGCAAGCCCCAAACCCCCACCCCCTCCCCCACACAAAAACTAACAGATCACTCACAAGGGAGAAAACAGCGGCTAGAACATCAAACCCCAAATCTCCAACCCCTCCCTTGCACAAAGTTAATTATTGCACTTCTTTATTTTCTCGTTGGTGTCTGAGCTGATCAGGTGCTGTGGGAAACTTGGTTATTGGTAGCCTTTGCTTCTTTACTGGTTACATAATCCAGACTATTCATTTCTTCAACAGTGGAAAATTTTCAACTTTTAGTGAGCAAAAAGCACCTGAAATCTTTTTGATTGTTATTTCTGTTCCTATTAAATTCTACAATGAAATTTTTGCTGACATGTTTTTCTCGTGAAGAGGGCAGCAATGTGTGGTTAGAAGCTTTGCTCCTCTCCTTACTGGGCTCCTTAAATTTGGTGTTCTCCCACAGTGTTTAATCTAGTGGCCCAGTTGATGGGTGTAAAAGCATAATTAGGATTTGACACCTTTTAGTTGAAACTCCAATTAAATGTAGATGGTACCATTCAGCTGTTCATCATAATTGTTGAACCTAAAACTTGTTTGTTCAAAGGAAGGACATTATTTATTCTCTTCTCTTAATTTTTTCTTTCCTCTTTTCAATTTACTCCTTTCTCTATCCTGCATGAAGAAAGAATCAAATATTTTAATTAAAAGCATAATGTATTTCATACTCTGCAGGCCGGGCACCTGTAAAGGGAGGAATCCATTAACGTTTCAAGTCAATGACTTAAAGCATTAATTCCATTTCTCTATCCACAGGTACCGCCTAACCTGCAGAGTATTTCTAGCATTTTTCATCCTCCACAATATTTTTTCATTTGTAATAGTAAGTGAATATTTAAGCTGTAATGCTATGTGTTCTGTAAGATACGGGAACTCAAAGACATACAATGTAAAGATAGTTGGAAGTATGCATACAGAAAATTTTAAATAAATCTGCTTTTTTCAGTGAAGCTGCATTTACTTTATTGACTTTGTTCAAATCTTTCTCTCTGCATTAGACTGCTGTGCTTCTTTGGTTCTGGCCTGTCTTTTCTGTCACTGCACCGAGCTCACCCTTGGGCTGCTTGAAGTTTGCTCCTTCTGTCAGCATGGTTTCTCTGATTCCTGCTGTGTTTGCAGTGGCTGTTGCTGCATCAGCCTTCAGGAGACCCCTGCTGAGGATCTCAACTGTGCCTGTGACTTCGACTTTACACTCTTTGATTCTTGCTGTGAGACAACTGAATGTCTGGAAATTTGTTTAGAGTGTTCTGAACTCTGTCAGCATAGCTAGCTGAAATGACCAGGACCAAGGTTTGTGTTGTATATGTTAATGTCTTGTTCAATTTTAAGCTAACTGTTGAGGCGAAAACCACTGAAATAGATGCTGAAATATATAGTTCAAATTTGAAGCTTTTGCATCATTCAACTTGTATGCTCAAACACCATTCATGGTCAGATTGATTCGCTATGAAAACTACTTTTAACTTGGATAAACCAGGTTTCTGTTTTTATTTAGCAAGTTTGCACAAATCTTGTGTTAAATTTCTGGTTGCATAAAAGAAAAGCAAAATTAAAATGTCAGTTGTAAATGATCGAGGAAGTAGATGATGTAGAGGATTAGATAGGGTATTCACAATTACTATCCATGTTCAAACTGAACTCAGATCCCTGAGATAATTGTACAGTGTGTGATTGGTTCCTATTGTAAACTGAACCCAGTCTCGTATGCTAAGCTACTATTGGGCTTTTGTGGTAGGTATGAGGTTAAAGACCAACAGCAGTTTAACAGAATTCTAAAATGTTTATCATATGTTGCTGGGGTGAAGTTTAATAAAGTGTCTGTTGGAATGAAGTTTAGAGGGCATTAAGTAATCTTTTTACGTGCGGTCTTCAGTATAGCAAGAAAAAAATGTGCAGAATCCTTGAAATAGCAGTTCAGTTAGCATCTGCGGAGGGTAAAAAAAGAATTAATGTTCCGGATCAGTGATGTGTCAAATGAAGGTCTGCTGTTAAGAAATATTAACTGCTTCTGTGATCATAGATGGTACCTGTCCTGTTGAGTATTCCCTTCATCTGCATGATTTTATCCTTCAACAGAGCTGTTTTCTCATCTGCTTCTATTTAAGAGTTTTGGTGATGACCCTATAGCAAACACTTAAACCATTTTTTTGAGTATGTCTGGCTAAATAAGATTTTAAAGAACTCCATTGCATGTATTGATTGAGCCAAACTTGTAAATTGATGTAATACATTTTGGGGGTGTTAAAGATTTTGAATATTTAGGGTTATTGCAAGTAGTAATCAGAAGTGTTTTAAATCTTGACTGTCTTGATCTCTTTTTAATTTTTAACACTTCTAACTAATGACATACTTATTTTAAAAAAAGAAACAAAAAATCGTGCTTCAGTCTCTATCGCCGAGGTGGGATTTTGTGTCAATGTTTTTGTGGGATGGGTATAGTGGTGGGGTAATGTTATAAGGCATATTGCAATAGAATAGTGAGTTTCTTGACTATTTCTGTTAAATGTTAATGGTTGAGAAAAAGAAATTTGTTATGGAATAAAAGATAGTTATGTCAGTATAATTTGATTTAATGTGGCCTTTCCTTCCTTTTTCTTTCCCATTTTATAATCGGTTGGATGGGTGATGACTTACACTTGAAGATGGTTGTGTGCATTGCATTCTCGCCTGCCTATTCTGTGAATTTGTCACCTTTTGCAACATTATTCTGGGACAAGCTACGTGTGGTATATGCACGTCTGAAAACACTTGCTGCTGTTGTGGACCAGATGACTTTGGGGATGACTGCAACTGCCCATGTGATATGGACTGTGGCATGATGGATGCCTGCTGTGAGTCCTCAGACTGCTTGGAAATCTGTATGGAATGCTGTGGGATATGCTTTCCTTCATGATCATCTGACTTAACATTTTTTTTAAAGCTTTGCTTTTCAAAAATCGAGATAATGCTTCCTTATGGACATGATGTACCCATGTGATTATTCTCAACAGACCAGATACATATAAGCTTTTACATTGGTATTAAAAACAATTACTGTGGAAATGAAAATCATCTCTGAACTATTATGGGCAATGATCTGGCATGTTTATTTGTTAAATGTGCAGGAAAAACTTCATTAAAGCTTGCAAATATTGCTTTATTAGGTAAAAATGTTGTTATGGAATATTTTGTCTATGATTAGATTATGTACAGTTTCAAAAAATACTGCACAGACTTTTATGTATTAATGTTGTGTATTGTTATTAAATGTGTTTTGACTAATTGGATTATACACTTAAAGTTTATAATCTGGGCTTGTAGTTCTCTGTCCTGATTATTTTTGTTTTTTTAAAATTCAAATTAGAGGAAGGGGTTTGGTTGCTGTTTCTACTAAATTATTAATGATATGCACATTAATAGAACTTGCTATCTGTTACGCCACTGGTGTTTAGGGCAACAATGAAGGTCCTCTATCTCTGTCTGTCCATACAGTCGTACACAGATATACAAGGATTCTTCATTGCTGTTTCATAACTTTTTTTTTAACTGGAGGGCCAGTGGATCACTCTTTGTCTGGCCTCTACCCTATGACCTGTTTGGCATGGGTAACCCTATCAAGAGCCAAAGCACAAGGCTCTGACTCCAGCCTGCACAGCTCTCCAGGTCTTTGAGTCACACAAGCCTCCTAATCCTGTGACAAGCTTGGAGGACATTAATATAAACAAAGTGTATAATCTTTGTGTTTAGTGCCTTGACTTTATAAACAAGTTTTGTAAAAGTTTCCTTTTTGTTGTGTCCAACAAACAGGAACAATTGTAACAAGTCTTCATCTCTGCTTATTTTCTTGAATGAATTGTTATAAATTATAAATCCTCTTAAGCATACCTGCATGGGGAATTAGGAGGGGTTTTGAATACACTCATGTATTTCATTAATTTAAGAACTTTACTTATTTTTTTCTGGAAACTTATTGAGTAGAATAGCAATAAGTCAAATAAAGTTGAAAAGCAATGCAGGTTAATGGGGGGAAATAACTTGTCTTAATTTGTACGTAGCTTCTCTTTCTGAGAGAAGCAAAGGCTGACCATATATTTTTTATAGCTTATGTTTTTAACAGACTGCAGCATTGGTCCAGGCCATGTACTAAAACCAACCAAGACAAATTTTAAAATAAAAACAATTAGACTTAGTTAAAACTTTGACTATGTTTTCTTTGAAATGTATGATTGCATAATCCAGTTAATCTGTTGAATTTTGTTCTCACTCATAATGATAATAAACTGTAAACCTTTATATTTATGATGGAAAAGAGGATGGGACCCATGTGGCAATATGCAGTGATTAGTGCAATACTATTGCATCAGAGAACATCCAAGTTTGGAGTTCAGTTCTGTCACTGACTGTAAGGAGTTTATACATTCTCCCCATGACAACATGTGTTTCAAGTACCCTGCCCAAAAGAGCCCATTCCCCATTCTCCACACCTACCCCAATTTCTAAATAAATAAATAAATTTGTTTCTGATTGTTCTCATATATTCAGGAATCTCTTCTAAAGACATTGTGTACATGTGAAAGAATCCTTGTTCAAGATGGCCTTGTTAGAAAAGATATTTTGCTATCTTAAGGTGTTGCCTTATGGGAGGAAATTACAAATGATTCTTTATAATTATGGTGAACTTAATTATGCGATTCAGATTTGGAGCTTGACGAAAGACTTCAATCGAGGTATGTTGGCATTTGTCCATGACGTCTGACTTGTTATCACCTTGAACTTGAAGCTTAGTTTGGCGGTTAAATGAGCAACCAATTATTTGGATTCCATATTTTAATGTATATATTAGGTGAAGATTCACTTCAGTAACAGTACACTTGCATATTGCATAGAAATCAAAAATATCAGAAAGCAAATCATTTTCAGGAATTTACTTTAAAGTAGTAAGCTTCTACATGGTCATTATTTCCAAAACTTTTTCTCATGGGAAGTTGGACTAGTTCTCTTAGGTCTGTGAATTCAGAAGAAACTTCATCCTAATAGAACTACTTGAATTGGAAGGGAGAACTTGGGTGAAGGTTGAGAGAAATGCACTCCACTTCAGAATGATTTGTTTTCACCAATTTAATCAATGGTATTATAAAGTTTGCAAAAATATTAGTGCATATTAAGTTGCTTTTCTCAGCTGATTTACACAAATATTTTGAACTAGCTTCTGGAATTGATATAGTAAAAGATTTCTGCAGCATTTACAATGGTATCCAGTTTGGCAAATGAACTCAGGATGCCCAAACACAGTGGGTCAGAGAAATATTTCAAATTGACAACAGAGTATGATTCTACATGTGGTATAGTGATCTATAATGGGGGCTCTATTCATCAGACTAAGACGGGCATTGGATTTTAAATTTGTCCTAAATATCTAGAAATTTGGATTACATCCATTTTTGAAGTGAGGTACTTCCGCAGTGAAACAAATTAGTGATCATATGGTCAGGGGGAAATAACTGGAATAGCCTTGCATTACTTATGCTTATTTGTCTTTTCAAATAACATTAACACCTAATCACAGTTAGGCAGGTGAGCTATCATTCATCTGGTGGCTCATGGGAAGTAGTCTGGTCAAAAGAGCTTTTGCCGTTGGAGCCACGGACCGCTGAGAAGGGGAGAGAATAGGAACAGAGCACAAGTCTTTATCTGAAATCCCCTCTTTGACACCAGCCCAAGCAACCACAAGCAGTGGCAAAGTTGGCTCATAGAGGTAAGTGCAACCTAATGCATTCATGCTTTACTCTGTTTTCAAGGTAGCAGGTAACGAAAATTTTTAAGACCTTGAAATAACTGAAATGGATATCTTTGAAAGATACATAATGCTGTGTGTGTGTGTGTGTGTATTAGCAGTCTGATCCCACTGCAATTTGTAAGTATGTGCTAATTTCCTACATTCAGACAGACGCACGCTTTACTTGACTGTTAGAGGAGAATCCTAGTTCCTGCCATTTCGATCGAAGTGTGTTAATGTGCTCCACACTGAGTCATCACATAAACAATATATAAGGAAATGACAGCTCCTTTATGGTGAATCATGACGGGAAGTGTTTGGACTAACTTCCTGATGTTTGGTACTTAAGTAATGGGTGTAAATGTATCAAAATGTGAGCTGTATTTTTCTCCTGCATGATTTGTACTTTAGAAGATGTTCAAAATGATTTTTGTAATCCAATCCCTAAGCAGAAAAGTTTGAAATGATTAGATACTGCTCATTAAATAACAAGATGGTCTAAATTTGAAATCAACTCTAGAGAGGAGGAGAAAATTCTCGTGCAGAATTAATCTTCCTTCATTAAAGTGCAAGAAGTCACTACAGTATGTTTTCTGATTCTAAAGTAGTTTGCCATAGGTCTAATTGATTAGAAGGAGCAGTTGCAAAAGCAGCTCGGATTGGAAGAAGGTGTTACAATGCTTATGAGTCATCGCTGTGCTCAAACAACCTTGTAGCTGACCATATGTATCGTGCCTTAGATAGAATTGGAGTCCTTCATTGGATTTTCTACAGTGTGGTATCTGTGATAGTGAAGGTCGTTGTGGATATAATTTCCTGCAAACTGATTTTAGTAATGTTATAACACCAATTAGTTGCATGCAGGAACCCAGTATTCATTACAGGGTAATGTTCATTTTCTTACCCCTGCTGTTATCACATAGTCATAGTCATACTTTTTTGATCCCGGGGGAAATTGGTTTTCGTTACAGTTGCACTATAACTAATAAATAGTAATAGAACCATAAATAGTTAAATAGTAATATGTAAATTATGCCAGTAAATTATGAAATAAGTCCAGGACCAGCCTATTGGCTCAGGATGTCTGACCCTCCAAGGGAGGAGTTGTAAAGTTTGATGGCCACAGGCAGGAATGACTTCCTATGACGTTCTGTGTTGCATCTCGGTGGAATGAGTCTCTGGCTGAATGTACTCCTGTGCCCACCCAGTACATTATGTAGTGGATGGGAGACATTGACCAAGATGGCATGCAACTTAGACAGCATCCTCTTTTCAGACACCACCGTGAGAGAGTCCAGTTCCATCCCCACAACATCACTGGCCTTACGCACAAATGAGCATTGCTGGGTTCCTGGAGTTTGGTTGGGGTCCATTGTTTTCTAATGGCTGAACTACTCATGTAATTGATTCTCAATAGGAAATCCTTTCCTTTGTTTATTGATCAACATTCAGTCTAAGTGACTGGTTACTATTTTGATGCCCAGCTCAGGAAAAACAATTTCTCCCTTGGAAATGTACTGATGACCATTTCATAAACTTTGTAAGGGCATATTCAGTGCCAAGTTTGATAGCAAAAGACATTCTTTGCTCTGTGCCAATACTAAATTCCAATGTTGTATTACATTCAGTTTACTGGGCAGAAGCCTTATGACTGGAGGACAAGGCTCATCTTGTTATCAAATAATCTCTGATTCATCTCAGGATTGTGGGCATGGGTGAGGTCGCCCAGTATCAAGGGCCATCTGCGGTCTGCTTCTGAATTATTCAGGTGGGCATTTCAGTGAGTTATCATTACAATTGAAAGTTGCTTGCTGATTATCATATTACATAGGAGAGTCACATGAGAGCTCACATGCATTTTGAATTATATTAACTCATTTGTGGTAATTCTTTTTTTGCTGTTGTGTGTGATGTATGTATTCTGGGTGCACTGTGGTCCAGAGAAGTGTTGTTTTGTTTGGTTGTATATATGTAGAGTCGGATGACAATAAACTTGAATTTGGGATTGAAAATGTTGTCTAACTTTTCATAGCAGTTATGCCAGAGGTTTTAAGGGAGAAAACAATTGACCAGAGATTCTCCTTCCATATTCACCCTCTTGCTAGTGTATATCATTCCCTCTGACCCAGATCTGGCACTTGGTGCAATACCTTTGAGCTGTACACTTGATGCCTGTTACTGCTACATTCCAGTGCAACAGCTGGAATGGCACATGCACGTATCTATTCTAAAGGACTTTTGTCATGTTTAACAAATACTTACACAACTGAGTTACTCTTGTGGAAACACTTGGCACCTAATTTCTCTTTTTGTTTATGTACTCCTAATTCTTATGAGATTGTTCTCCAATGGCCATAATTAAGGCTCACTTCACTGATGGCTTTTAAGATGTTTATTCTGGCAAATTCCAACAATTCTGGATTTTAAATACCCTGCTGCATTAGATTTGGGACCTCTGGCATCAGCAAATTTTGTTGTAGACAGCACCTGTTATCCTGAGATGTCAGCAGTTGCCTGTCTATGGAGCCAAGTTGACTGAGGACTGAAACATTGTACTCCCATCGCTTCATGTAACTATTTCGGCAGATCAGATTCTTCAAGCCTTTTAAAGTTTCTGTTGAAACCGCCAGTGCTGTCAATAAAGACTCCATTGTTGTGGGGCCTCCTTTGCTGCCCACTAGCTGTATGATTAATTATATGGTTTTGATGTTTTGTAAGTAGAAAGCATGATTTTGGAGCTTGATAATTATTTATTCTGTTTTCAATTTTGCTGGGCAGCAGTTGTGTGGAATGTAACTATTCATCTCGATCTCGCCTACGTTGGTGGCTTGCTCTCTTCATCTCTCTCCTCTGTTTTAGACACATAATACAAGTTCTCCTTCTCGTGAGCTGTTTTTAAGACCATTCTGTCTCTAACCTTGTTGCTGGTGCTGAGTAAGGCTCACACTGGGGCTCTTTGTATTTTCCTGTGAACTAGTCTCTGAGCCGGAGTCTGGGAGTCCAAGTGGAATGACACCCCCGTTGAACATAAGAAATAGGAGCAGGAGTAGGCCATTCGGCCCTACAAGCCTGCACCGTCATTCAGTACGATCATGGCTGATCATCCAACTCAGAACCCTGTACCTGCCTTCTCTCCATACCCCCTGATCCCTTTAGCCACAAGGGCCATATTTAACTCCCTCTTAAATATAGCCAGTGAACTGGCCTCAACTGTTTCTTGTGGCAGAGAATTCCACAGATTCACCACTCTCTGTGTGAAGAAGTTTTTCCTCATCTCGGTCCTAAAAGGCTTCCCCTTTATCCTCAAACTGTGACCCCTCGTTCTGGACTTCCCCAACATCGGGAACAATCTTCCTGCATCTAGCCTGTCCAATCCCTTTAGGATTTTATATGTTTCAATAAGATCCCCCCTCAATCTTCTAAATTCCAGCGAGTCCATCTGGTCATGGACTCATCTCCCCATAACCCTTAATTTCCCTACAAAGCAAGAATCTATCCAACCTTGTCTTAAATATATTTACTGAGGTAGCCTCCACAGCTTCTATAATTCTGTACTGGATTACTCACTCTGCTGCCTCAGGAAGGGAAGGGGAATTACTGACAACCTTCATCTGGAGGGATTATTGACAACTTTCAGCTCAGCAGACTTCTCATTTACTAGATGCCAAATGACGCTAAACTGAAGAGCAATATACATGGTTGATGCTCTTCAAAATAGGCTTTTCAAAATAAGTAATGAACTGTCAAGGTAGCACCCGCATCCCATCATATATTATTTTAAATTACCAGGAATTAAATTGAAGCCTTTGTTGCATAGTGCTCATTCCTCACCTAAACACTTGTTTAAGCCAATTTCTCCAGCCTAATGTAGCTCTAGTGCATCTTGCTGAAACTTCATCCTTTACACATAAATGAGCATTTTGGATTTTTGACATGATGGAAACAATTCTAAGTAAATAAATGTTAAATGCATATTGTCAAGTATTGTATTTACTTGGAAGTTCAAGTTGGGGCTAATGGTATGTGGTCAAGTCAAATCTGCATCTTTTATTTACCTACTCATTGGTTGGATTGGGTTATTGCCAATCCTCACCCTTCGAAAAGATTAATCCTGCTCTGTTAAAAAACACCATTAGATAGATCAGCCCTTAGGATCTGCTAGTAAAAAATTTTGAAATATTCTGCACATCAAATAATACTTTGTGACCACCTTTATTATTCACAAGCATGATTAAAAGCATCCAGTTTCTGTCCTGTTTTACGTATGTAATGAGTACTTTTTGAACACCATTGTTCTGATCCTGGGAAATGCTATCTAATGATGTAAATTCTTCAGAGAAGGATATCAGTAAGGAGAAATTGAAAATGAGAACCTGGCTTAGGTGAGAAAATTGAATTATTTCAGAAATTGCATTCAATCTCATGGTGTTGCAAATATCTAATGATATGTCAGTCGCCTGTCTTGGATGTATTTGTGTGGGTGATATTACCTGGCTTGTTTTGACTTTTGCTTTTTTTTTTTGCTTCCTTTATCTTTCTGGGCTTTCCATCCAATCATCCAGTTTCATTTTCAGGCAGAATTTGGTGTTGAAGGTCAAATATGAGCTGTAGCCTTTTGTAGCTGCGTTCTTTGTCATATCAGACCATACTACAACCCTAGCCTTCTGCTCTGGCATACTCTTTACTTATTCAATTCATTTTCATTTACCTTCTTCTCCTTTCTCTAATCCAGAGATTCCTAGCCTTTTTTTTAAACCAGGGACCAATACAATGAAGCAAGGAGTACGTGGACCCCTGCTTGACATAAACTGAAATTTAAACCTCCAATTGCTGTTTCTCATTGCAAATTACTCGATCAAACTAAAGGAGGACGTTGAGTACAGAGGACTCCTTTATCCTCAATCAGTGTCAGGATCAAAGATTCTGAGTACATTTATTATCAAAGAATGTATAAATTATATGAACTTGAGATTTGTTTGCTTACAGGTAGCCACAAAGCAAGAAACACGAAAGAACCCAGTTAAAGAAAAAAATAAAAATAGAAGACCGATGTGCAAGAGAAAGGGGGGAAACACAAATCATGCAGACAATTGAAGTGAGTAAACAACATTCTGAGGCAAAATTGAGTCCTCAGATCCGAACCCCAGGGCAGCCCAGAATTGGCCTAAAGTCTTGCTTATCAGTTCATCATATGAGCAGGCACAGAGCTGTGCAGCCAGGGCAGTCTTTATAGCCTTAGTGCCATCATGGCAAATCGGGTCTATTATCACCAACGTGCTTCATGAAGTTTGTTGTTTTGTGGCAGCACTGTAGTGCAAGACATAAAGTTACAAAAATAAATAAATAATGAAAAACGGGGAAGAATAAGTTAGTGTTCTTGGCTTCATTGACCGTAAAGAAATCTGAAAACGGAGAGGAAGAAGTTGTTCTTAAAATGTTGCGTGTGTCTTCAGGCTACTTGCTTACCAATGGTAGTAATGAGAAGAACTCCTTTCCCAGGTGGTGAGAGTCCTTAATGATGGATGCCACCATTTTCCATAAACATCTCTTGAAGATGTCCTTGATGAAGGAGAGATTGGTTCTTGAGTGCAATGTCCTTGGGTACAAATGTATAGAAATCATACAAGCTTTTATTTCTGACTACTCTGTAATCTATTTAAGCTCTCTTGTGCATGTTGTATGGTATGTGCTTTATTTTTTATCTGGTAAGGTTCTTTCTCTATCTACTGTCATATTTTTTCTCTACTGCTGTATTTTGTGAACAAGCAAGTGCAAAATCAAGGCAACAAGGTTACATACATGTTAAGTACCTGCAATTCTAGACTTGTTGATCATTCTGCAAATTAATTTGTACTGTCAATTAATTATATTTAAAAACAATTTTTTTTACCACAAATTAGACCTTCCCATTGATAGAATGTTTATTAAAGATTTCTTATTAGAAATTATACATATGACAGTTACATTTCTGTATTGACCGGTGAATTTATCTCCTCACTGTTAAGAATCACATTGTGATGTCAAACCTTGGCAAGAAAAATGGGCTCAGATTTATAACAGTCCGTGAAAATGTGAGCAATATTTTTGTGCCAACAATGTGTACAATTTGTCACTTTTGGCGGATTCTTCAGATGAGGAAAATTTTATTCATTTCAATCAGTATACATACTTGCAAATGGAAAAAAGCTGCTCTTTCAATATGATTATGAAAAAGAACAAAAATTTTGGAATACTGTATAGCGGTCCATGTTAAAAGATAAAGGGGTTTGTTCCACATGCATGACAGTGCCTGTTGCTGACTTTGTTGTGAGAACTAGCAGGAAAGGAAGGTGTATTCTAGAAATAACCTGTTAACTTGGAAAATTTTACAGTCTGAAATTTCTAATTTTACAGAAAAATTGAAGTGTTTGAACCATGAGGTAAAAATCATCACATTGCTGATAAACTGATCACACACCGTTGATACCACTGATGTCTTTAACCTCTCGTTTCAACAGTGTGAGGTATCTACCTGCTTCAAGCGGGCTTCAGTTATGCCAGTGCCCAAGGAGAACTTGGTAACCTACCTCAGTGACTATTGTCCAGTAGCACTTGCATCCACTGTGATGAAATGCTCTGAGAGATTGGTGGTGAAGCATATCAACTTGTGCCTGAGGAGAGGCTTGGATCTGTTCCAATTCACTCACTCTCATAACAGGCCATCAACAGATGCCATTTCATTGGCTCTCCTCTCAACCCTGGAATATCTGAAGATCATAAGGATGCTCTTCATTGACTACAGCTCTGTATTCAATACCATCATTCCCTCAAAGCTAATTAAGCTCCAAGACCTAGACCTGATCCTTGTGCAGCTGGGTCCTTGATTTCCCCAATTCCAGAACCCAGTCAGTTTGGAATGGCAACAACATTTCCTCCACAATCTCTATCCGTACAGGTGCATCACAAGGCCTCCTGCACTACTTGGTTTATAGTTATAACTCTGAGGCCAAGTACAGCTCCAATGCAGTATCTGAGTTTGTTGTCGACACCACTGTTGTGGGCCAGTCCTCATCAGGGGATCAGAGGTGGATAAAGTCACCAACTTTAAATTCCTTGGCATTAGTGTTTCAGAGAATCTGTCCAGGGTCCAGAATGTAAGTGCCGTTACAAAGAAGGCATGGCAGCTTCTCTACTTAGAAGACTGTACAAATTTGATAGCTATGTGGACAGGAAAGGAATGGAGGGTTATGGGCTGAGCGCAGGTCAGTGGGACTAGGTGAGAGTAAGAGTTCGGCACGGACTAGAAGGGCTGAGATGGCCTGTTTCTGTGCTGTAATTGTTATATGGTTATATGGTATGTCATCTTAAACCTTTATAAACTTCTATAGATGAACGGTGAGGAGTATACTGACTGGTTGCATCATAGCCTAGTATGGTACCCTTAAATCCTTCAAAATGTAGTGGATACAACCAGTCCATTACAGGTAAAACACTCCCCACCATCAGACATATTTACAAGGAGTGCTATCATGTGAAAGCAGTATCCATATCACGGACCCCAACCATCCAGGCCGTGTTCTCTTCTCACCATTGCCATTGGGAAGGGGGAGCCTTGGATCCCCCACTACCAGGTCCAGGAATGGTTATTATCCTTCAGCCATCGGGCTTCTGAACAAGCATGGATAACTTCACTCACCTCAACACAGAACTACTTCCACAGCCTATGGACGCACTTTTAAGGACACTACAACGCATGTTCTCAATAATTATTGCTTTTTTTCTTTTTGCATTTGCAGTTGGTTGAATTCTGCACATTGGTTGTTTATCTGTCTCTGCCGTGTGCTGTTTTACATTGATTCCTTTGTTTATTGTGAATGTCCGTAAGAATCTCAGGGTAGTATATGGTGACATTATGTACTTTGATAATAAAATTACTTTGAACTTTTGCAGGTTACTATCACTAAGTGTTTTATTGAATATATTCGTAAACAATTTTCTGCATACGCTATAGTAGCTTTTCAAGGGAAATGTAACACATTTAGGGTTTTCTTTGGAACCGCTAAGTTGTTTAATTTTTTTTTACTAAAATGCATAAATGTAGCAGTCTCCTGCTCATAAATTTACCTTATTTGACTTGTGTGATTAAGTACACAATTTTGTTAGGATTTTTTGTCTTTTTGACTATTTTGAAATGATCAAATAGAGTTAATTTTTTTAAAGCATATGTTACTTTTCTAATGAAGCCTCTATAAAGTTGGCATGTGATCAGATATTGAGAATATAAATTTATTTAGCATGATCAATGATGGAACATTTGTCTTAATAGAGTGAATAGAAAGCATGCCAAAGTAGAGTTGAATGATCCCTTGAGAGCGATATGCACAGTTCAATCGTATTACTTTATGGAAAAAATTTAGATTCTGAGTATGTTTTTCCATTTATTTCATTAGGCTGCTAACTGAGATTTAATTCATGACATTCCAAAATAAATTTGACCTCAGTTTACAAGAAAGCTGCCTTAAATACATGTTCCAGTTTAAGAAGAAAAGAATTTCTGTCTCTCAACCGTTTTACCTGTATTAGCCTCATACACTGCTATTTTACTTGGGAAATCTATTAATAGCTTTAGTGCTATTCAATAGCTGGAAATATTTCTGATTGTCTAACTCCTACTGTGGTACATAACATTTTCCAAACTTTTGCAGCTAAATATAATTGTGATCATGTATTGCACTCCTATAGATCGATTTTAAAAATTACGATTTTCCAAATGTGTATCCCTGCCTTATTTCAGAGACAACTTCAGTATGATAGCAATTATTTATTTTCTTCACCCTACTTCTTTGTTCTTTATTTAATTGAGCATTAGCCTTGCACGAGTCTTCAATGTGGTCTGTAGATCCTCGCACATTTGTCAAGCATGGGAAAGGAAAGTTGATAATTACTGGATTTAAAAGATGGACAATTTCAAACACAGGGTGGTGTGTATAGAGAAACAGCTACCAATGGAAGTGCTTGAGGCAAGAACAGTAACAATATTTAAAAGATATTTGGATGTCTACGAGGATGGGAAAAGTTTTGAGTGATATGGGCCTAATGCATGCAAATAGGATTAGTTTAGATAGACACCTTGGTTGGCATGGATGGGTTGGGGCAAAGGGTCTGTTCTTGTGCTGTATTAATTTGACTCAATAATGACTTAAAAAAGCATAGAAAGCAAAATAAGGCACAGAATATTCTCTGGGTGGCTCCATAGCTGGACCACAGACTGGACTTGCTGCGATTCACTCAAGCGAGCCCAAGTTTCACAGAATGTATTACTTTGCCTATCTAGGAACTGGAAGCTTTTAACTTCATTGACGATGTAAACAGGAACACTGCCCTTCTCCCCCCTCGCCCCCCCCACTGTCTCCAACCCCCCCTTCCTGAAGTTAATCACCAGCCCTTTTGTTTTGCAAACATTAAGGGAAATGTTGTCGTCATAACACCACGTTACTAAGCTCGTTATCTCCTTCCTACTCTGACTCATCATTATTTGCGATACAGCCCACTATAGTGCAAACTTGTAGCTGGAGTCACAGCAGAATACAGCCATGCAGCCAGAGTATCGTAGAGTAGGGAACCAAGGATGCAACCTTATGGGGTACCTGTTGTTAGAATGATCGTGGTGGAGGTGTTGCTGTCTATCCTTACTGGTTGGTCAGGAATTGGAGGACCCAGTTGCTGTGGGAGGTGTTAACTTTTGGGGTTTTAGAGTTTGGTGATGAGTTTGCTTGGAATTATAGTATTGAAGACAGAGTTGTCATCAATAAACAATGGGTTAACTTAGGGGCTTTTACTGTAGAGATATCCAGAATTGAGTAGAGGGCAACTGGCTTCCACTGCAATGGGACCATTCTGAGATGGGTTATATTGTGAAAAACCTGTGGTCTGCAATTAGTTACAGTACTGGCATGTATTCAGCAGTGTGGAATTACATCCCGGGCAGAAGAAATCCTGCTTATTACAGTGTGCCATCAAAGAAAGCTGCTACAATGGAAAAAGAGAGGAAAGCTTTCGTTGACTGCTGTCATATTAAGCAAAAAACCACAGAGATGCTTGTTGAGGTCTGTCACTGCTGGACACATTTCTTGGTAATTCACTTTAGAAATAAATATCTCTAAAATTTTAATTCAGTGTGCAAGATATTTTTAGCTGGCGCTTTGAATCCTCATCAGACAATTAAATTATTTTCAGTGGATTTTGTCCTCCAAAATTAATGTTTCCTTATATATACTGCAAAGTGTTAAATCTATTTGGACTGGTAAAATTTAGGCTTCAGGGCCTTTAATTCCACAAACTGTCTGATTCCTAGTTGCCATAGTTTACCAACTCAAGATATTTGCAAAGTGTTGCTAAACACAGTTTTAGTAATTGACTTCTGCTGGACAATTTCTATAACAGCTGCCTCTACTGTTAATTATAATTGCATAGTACTTTAAATGTAAAATATTTTTGTATTTTAACACTTGATGTAGCTGACTCGTTCGCTAAATGATTGGGCTGACAACCAGGATATTGAATCAAGATTCCTATTGACAAATCAAGGGTATGGGTGCCTTGTTACCTCTTCCTTGAGGTCTGAGGGAGTAGGACAATTGAGAAATTCAGATCTCTTTTGCTGTCTTCAAAGCAACACAGACTAGGGTAGTTTAATATTTTGCATTACTGACATCACAGCGTGAGATCTGGTCCACCTTCTAAAAGATAAGGGTTTTGAAACTGTATTTCCAATTCAGCACAGAGGATTTTGTTTCTCTAACTACCTCTTTTTTGTAACCTTATTGATGGAAACTCTTTTGTTATTAAATGTCAACAGGGCTCCTCTTCAATCATAAGTTAATTTAAACTAGTTGTTTATATATTTCTACCAAGCTTTGAACAACAGGAAAACACGAAGGAAAAAGAAATTTCCCTTAAGAAAGAAATCAAGTAATTTATCAGTAGATCAAGTTTTCTGGGAAGGCCATTGCAAAAATGAATGCCAATAATTTAGGAGGGAGTTATCTGCAGTGATACATCGGGCTGATGTTGTAGAATGTGGACAGTAGATAAGTCAGTGGGAGTTTAGAAATAAAACAGATTACTTCTTTGTGAGTTGTAATGTTCTTTCTCTTTCGGTTTGAAATTCCTGATTTTTCATTTGTTCATTTTGCATAACGTGACTACTTGCGGCTTAGTACAAAGGGTTATTCAGCAAGGTGATGACCCAGTGGGCATGCTTTGATTAAATATTGTCACAATGTTATCTCAGGTAGACAGCTGCCAGCATGTGTGCTGGTGCTGCTGGTTTCCCAAGTACACTACTATTTCAGAATCCAGGTGCTGTTTTTACAGCTGTAATTTATGCATATTTTGTACAGGATGAACCAAGCTTGTTGCACAAAAACCTTTCATAGGATTTTTCCTACTTTTTGAAAGTGTACAGCATAAATCCTATAAAGGTCCTAATTCTTTGCCGTTGAGAAAACAATATTAACCATTCTTTCAGTTATAGCCACGGACACTTGAACTGAAGAAAAATATTTATGTTGAACCAATTTGTAGCAGCATTAGTTATCAAATAAGTTTTTTTTAAATTGGGTCACTCAGGTTTCTTTCTTTGTGGCTGCCTGTAAGCAGACAAATTTCAAGGTGTATAATTTATACATTGTTTTGACAATAAGTGTGCTTTGAATCTTTGAAGTGTGAGAATTGTCTTTCAACAGGAGAGTGGGTCCCTTCTCTCTCTTGGACTATTTTTTCAAAAATTGAATTATCAAAAAAGTTGGTTCTTACTGTGTAATATTTTAGTACAATGCCATCTCTTTTATTACTCCTTTACACATAGAAATAGAAATCTGCAAACGCTTGTAAAAACCATTTCACTTAAAGCATACCATTTGCAATATTGCTAAAACATAGGTTTAACAGCTACCTAAATATGAACATTTATTTGCATGGCCAAGTGGTTAAGACGTTCATCTAGTGATCTGAAGGTGGCTAGTTCGAGCCTTGTCTGAGGCAGCGTGTGTGTCCTTGAGCAAGGCACTTAACCACACATTGCTCTGCAATGACACCGGTGCCAAGCTGTATGGATCCTAGTGCCCTTCCCTTGGACAACATCGATGGCGTGGAGAGGGGAGACTTGCAGCATGGGCAATTGTCGGTCTTCCATACAACCTTGCCCAGGCCTGTGCTCTGGAAACCTTCCAAGGCGCAAATCCATAGTCTCATGAGAGTAACAGATGCCTAAAAAAATATGAAAATGAATGGGAGGGTAAATTTTATTTTTTCTCTAGTACAGTATCAAATAATCTATAATAAGAAATTCTGTTCAGTATCAGTAAAGTCCCAGCAAAGAAAACTACTAGAAAAATTGTAAATTGTGCTTAGTAATTCAAAACAAGTTTGTTGTCTTTTATATTTTAATGGCTATTAAATGCTTGAAAATGGATCGTAACATTACTTTATACCTTAAAACTCTTGCAACTTGGCACACATTCTACCAACTTTTCATTTCATTATCCATTCCTGTGTCCACATGGTTGTTGGTGGAAAACTTGAAGTCATAATGAAACCCTCTTTCCAATGAGAGCCAGCTATGTTTCCAGTGACTAATTTGATACCTGCAGTATTCAGTGTAAAATTGAATACTGATATTTATAATGGAAGGGGTGGGGAGGGGAGGAATTTAATCCAAATAAAACAATACAAATGTTGGTCAAGAAATACAGGTGATTTACTGAGCAACTCAAGTTGCAAGTGCAGTTAAATAAACTGAAGAGGAATCGAAGGAAATTTTCCAAATAACTTCCAATAGCTATAAGCATCTTTCTTTCCGCAGGATGTGAATCCAAATGGAGGTTCTTGATTCCACTAATGGTCATTGGACTTTGGACCACGGTTTCAATGAGGTCTAAAGCTGAATGATCCTTATTGAAAACAGAGTCGTTGATTAATGGTAAGTCTGCATGACTTCTTCCATCTCTTTGACCTACAGCAGATTGAAGAGGTGGCAATTTTCTGATTTATCTTTAGCTTGTATTGTTGCCAAAATATACCTAGCCTATTTGGACTCCATCAGCAGGTATGTGTAGCTGTACTGAGCTACCTTGGCTAGTTCTGCTGTACGGATCTTCAGTACCAAAGCTCCAACATTGTGAGAAGCCTTCTTGTGTTCAGTGCACTCAATCTTTATTCCATTATTAGTGAAATGAATTGTGAAGGATTGTTTCCATGAATTGTGTAAACTACAATTCATTAAACAGGATTACAGATGCTTTAATTTTGTTTTAATACTATTGTCAGGCTCTAATTTTCCTCAAATTTCTTGATGGTAGAACTTCAGATTTTCAATCTGACTGTGTGGTTACTTAATTCTGTTTATAATATGTTGGTTTCACACTCCATGTGTGCAGTCTTGTGTTGTACCTTCATCATATTGGCACCTCATTTTCAGTTATACTTGTTGCTTCCTTTAGGGCTATTCTTCTGCACTGGCCACAGTTCCAGGGTTGATTTGGTTGTTCAGGTGTAGTGAGGAATGTAATGGTCGATTGGTTGCTGATGACCACAGTGCCTCATGGATGCCAGATTCAGAGCTACCAACTCTCTTCAGAATTTATCTGATTTTTGAAAAAGACAATGTGACATTTGCTAAACACAATTCTGCCCTCGATGCAAAAATATGACATTCCACCAGGTCTGTGCCATGACATTGATCCTTTTTCACTTTGTATCTGAAGCTGAGATAATGCGTTCATGAAGTCCCTTTTCATTTCATTCTTGCCCCCTGTCATCAGCTCAGTCCATTAGCTATATCCACAAGGATTTTGCCATAAGTGATGCAGTCATCTTAGAGACAGGTGTAAATTTTGACAATTAATTTCCTATGTTCACGTTAAAATGCATATACCTTGCTGATCAGTCAAGCAGAGATGTATCTGCTTTATTTGATTACATTTAAATTGTACATCTAATCTCCAGAGTTTAGATGAATGTGACTTTTATTTTGGATTCATTTTTGGATTAAATTGAGGCCCTGTTTGTTCTCAATTGAATGTAAAATTCTAATGGGACAAGATTGTGTCTAAATAGATTAAAGGAGTTATCTCTATTATCTCTATTACTCTAGTTCATGTTTATTCTGCAGTCAAGTTCTCTCAAATTCCCGCCGCGAATTCATCTCTTAAATAAATTATCTGTTTATTGATGTTGATAGGATATAGTTGCTTGATTTTAAAACTTGGCTGAAGTATTTCTTATTATATTGCAATGACTGTACTTCCCATGTATTACGTGTGAACTGGTTGTAAAGTGCATTGGGATGTCCTCTAATTGTGAAAGGAGCTCTATAAATACCAGAACCTCCTTTGCTTCCAATTCCGTACTATGTCAACTAAATATTGTATTTGACAAATTATTTCATACAAATTAAATAGCATTCACCAAATGTGGGTCAATGTCTGTGAAGGGGTACTTAAGTCAAACATTTACATGAATCCTTGTATTATGACTTGCTAAACATTGGCCAAGCATCTACAGTCAATAAACAACAAGAATTGTAGCAAATGTCTCTGAGAGAAGCCAATAGAAACTACCTTCATGCAGGTCAACAACTATTAATAACTATTGATATTATTACTTTACCGTAGCTCACTGAATATACAAGATTCTATCATGAAAAATAACTTTATGAACGGCATTCAGAAAATCAAAAAATACTGCTTTCAAGCTAGTTTCTTTCACTAACCCAGGAATATATTCATTAAATGACTAATTACTAAACTTTTTCCCGAGGTTCTGTTCTGTGCCTTTGGTTATTCAATCCATACCTATGACATCAAATTTATAGCATATGCTTTTGATTGCTGTGTTATCCTCACCAATTTATCTATGGCTTTCATTTGGTAGTACAGGTCAAATACTACTTATCTGAAATTCCAAAATCTGAATTTTTCTTTTAAGCACTGACATGACATCAAAAATGTGAAGTTCCACAAGGTGCTGAGAAGGTTTCCAGGTCTCTACGGACCATAGATAGCTCTGTGAAGTGACGTCACATGTAATGAACAGAAGTTTATGGAAAAATGGAAAAACAGCATAAAGTGAAAAATGAAGATCTCCATCCTGTATCACCAGCGACAGAGCAAATATATGCCACTTAACCATATGGCGATCATGAAGCAAGCAAAAACCTATCACGACAAACTGAAAACTGAAGGTAATTGTGAATATTCAGTAGGCTGGTTACAGAAATATAAGCAAAAGTATAGCATTAAATTTTTAAAACATCTACTGAATATGAAAATCTAGCATTGGAACCAGTCTATGATGCGGATTGTTTTTATACCTTACATAACAGCATTAAATTTTTAAAGTATCACTGATGGAAAACTAGCACCAGAATAAGTCTGTCTCCAATGCTGATTGTTTTCATACCTTACATAATCTAAAAAAATACAAATACAGTGTATTGTAGTCTTTTAATCAAAGCACAACATTGAAGGGAGGGGGAACTGAAAACCTGCTGTTGTTTGTTGTTGTTCTAACAGGTGATTCAGGTATTCTCCCGATGCTGCTTTTGCTAGCCTACGCACATTATATTTTCAATATCTTAATGGTACATTATAATTTTTACTGTTGAGTACGTATGTGTGATGG
The DNA here is from genome assembly GCF_963921235.1 of Mobula hypostoma. Lineage (NCBI taxonomy): Eukaryota > Metazoa > Chordata > Chondrichthyes > Myliobatiformes > Myliobatidae > Mobula > Mobula hypostoma. The sequence continues at coordinate 22,340,627 of NC_086105.1, read as the reverse complement.
ATAACTAAGACAAAGACTGCTTACTGATTGCACATAAATTAGAGTTGGAAATGATGGTGATCTCAAGCCATTTTATTATATATTCCAAAATCCAAAAAAATCCCAAACGCCTCCGGCCCCAAGCATTTTGGATAAGGGGTAATCAACCAGGATTAATCATGGCTTGCATTGAGCACATTACACAGGAGTAAAGTAAACATTTAAGATTTGTGCCATGTCCTGGGAGTGCAATTTAATCCGTTTTAAGGAATTATTCAATGATGTAGCTAGGAAATCTTTTCCTATTGCTGCCATATGTTCCTGACTCAGTTCTGGAATGCCATGGGAGATCAATTAGCAATACTAAAATTGTCCATGCCACATGTTTAATTTGCATTAGGAGTTGCTGTCAAAAATTACTCACCTGAGGCTGTTTCCTGTTGACATTCAATTCTGATTCATGGGGCAAAATGTTTTCCCTCAAATGATTGTTATGTATTGTGTTGCAGTAAAATTTAGTTGGCTGATGACCAGTAATGTTCACTAGCTAACTGATATTAGCAACACAATTTTCTTGCTTTTGTCAGACCTTTGCAATTGCTTCTCAAAAATTCTTCAGTGAAGGCTTCTTTTGGGTATAACAGACATGTTTTGTTTTTGTTGGGGTAGCAGTAACCTTGGGAGATCCTTTCAGGCTAGATGAGCGTCCTTGAGGACGGACGGAGTTCTTTGGCCAGAGTGTGAAGAATCTGTGGAATTCATTGCCATGGTTGGCTTGGAGGCCAAGTCATTGGTATATTTAAGACAGAGGTCAATAGATTCTTGATTGGGCAGGGCATGAGGGAGGGGATATGGGGAGAAGGTAGGAGATTGGAGTTGAGAGGGAAAATTGATCAGCCATGATGAAATGGCGGATCTGACTTCATGGGCAAAATGGCCTAATTCTACTCCTAAATCTTATTGTCTTACATTAAACAAACAATAGAAAATACTATGAGAAGTTGGCACTTCCGATTTTTGTTTTCTTATTTTAGTAAGTATGTTTTATAACTGCCAGAAGTGATTCAGGTAAAACCAAGTGTGTCTGCTTGAATGTCATCCTTATGCTGCAGAGAGCTAAACAAAGCCTAGTTTGGAAACAAGTAAGTCATCTCAACAATTTCAAAAAGGGGACAAAAGTTGTTCTCCACATCAGACAAGCCCAAGAATATCACAGCAACTACAAATGAAAGACAGTCCTTGGGTTGTTTGCTAGTAAACTCCCAGAAAACAGAAGACAAAAATCCAGTAAATAATTAGCTCTCCTGTGACAGGCTTCCGAATTACTGTGATACATTAATTGGGCAAAATTAGCATGAATTAAGGCAAATAAGTATAACATGTAATTTATTACTTACCAAGCATGGTGCTGCAGTGGAAACTTACGATTTCCCTCAAGATTGCTTTAACAGCTATAATGCATTCTGTAATTTACTCTGTGGAAAATTAATTTTTTTCAGAGTTCATTAAGCACCAATATGTTAGAATGCAATTCCCAAGAGTAAATAGCTACAATATATTATGCAAATTATTTCCAGTGTATTTCAAATATGTAAATAGCAATAATACCAGTGTTGTCATCCTGTATTCATCTGCACCTAAAAAAACCCTATGAATAATTCCCAGTGCAACTCTTGCAAGGAATTTAACATTTTACTTATGAAACGCTTAACAAAAAGTATTTATGTAAGATATAAGTTACTCAGTAAGGATTTTAGGTGTCATTACCAGCTTTTTGTCCCCCTCATCTCCAGTGCCAAATGTAATTTTGCACCCTCACTGTGTCCAGGTCCAAGAGCCTTGCATTGCATGTACAGTGGATTCTGGTCAATTGGGACACATTGGGACCAGACTATTTTGGCCCAATTAACCAAAGTTTCATGGAAATAGTTGAGAAGGTGTAAAAAATGCAAACTGCTATTCAACTAAGTTACAAATTACGTAATGAAATACAGAACACATTAGAACACCTCTACAATACTCTAAAACTGTATTAGTTCCTAATGGTTATCAAAGGAGTAATTCATCCAATGTACATTGTCATGTTCTTTCGATTGACTGCACATGAACAATATTTGTGCAGGCACCTAGTGCAGATAATAGACTGCCCTCGTACTGTCTTTTCAACGTTTGCATCCTCCAAACCTTCATTTTCATTGTAACAATCAAGATGATTGTCAATACCTTCAAATTCTTTGTAAGTTCTGAAATGTTGAAGTAGTGAAATTGTTTCATTTTCAGTTCTGGCCATTTCCTGCACCTCCAAGCCTCAATACTTGAAACTGCAGTGAGCAAAAACGTTCTGAGTTGTCTTGCTGCTTATTTCTTGCCAGTCACATTGTGAATGTATTGTTTGATTAAGTATTCTTTTTAAGAGGAACTAATGCTTTTCTGGCATATATGATGAATAAACTCTTCTTGGGCTTCCAAGTATGGATTCATTGTTTAAGGTAAGCATTCTTTTTTTACATAATTCGTTACGAATTATACATAAGAAGTACATGAATGGCATATGTCATGCGGTATATGCACACCTCACTAAAGGAAAGTAAAAACTAAGTAGACGCAAATCCACACCTCCTATGTTTTTTCTTTTGATTAGTCATTGTCACCGTAATGCAAAATATTACAGTGGCAATGGGGAAGTTTGAAAATGAACCAAGATGACTGTCTAGCTCATTTTTCTTTGGTAAGGATGAGAGAGAGAGACAATTGTTTTAAAAAAATAAAGTGCATGTTTTCCTTCAGAAGGAGAGAATAATGTCTGAGTTTTTCTTCAAAAAATGCTGCACATTTTTTTCTTTGGAAGGGGAAAGGGACGTTCCAGTTTTTTTAAAAAATGCAGAAAACGGACGAAATTCAAGGGTTCATAAACAGTGATTTTACGGTGATAATAAAAAATGGGGGGGAAAAAAAGCAGAAATGGCTGGCTATATTGGAAAGATTTGCAAAAACCGCAACAAAGTAGGACACATACAAAGAGCATGTCAGACAGACAAAAATAAGTGGCTGCACAGGGAAGAGATAAAGATTAAAAAGTCAAGATGCAGTTTCAAAAGCACTAATCTGCATGCCGTTGATGGAAAATCTGATAACGATGAGAGTGACACAGGATTGGGTAGCCTTGAGATTTTCAATGTGAAAATGAAGAGACAAGAAATATGGCTTAAACCAGAAATAGATGGCAAATTAATGAAAATGGTATTGGACACTGGCTCCACACAAAGTCCTGCCAAGGGGTCTCAGCTCAAAATGTCCACTGTATTTTTTTCCATATGCTACCTGGCTTTCTGAGTTCCTCCAGCATTTTGTGTGTGTGTGTGTTTTGCTTGGGTTTTCAGCATCTGCAGGTTTTCTCTTGTTTGTGATTGGACACTGGTTCAGCTCTTTCAGTCCTTCCACAAAGTGAGTTTGAACAGCATTTCAAAGATATTGAAATGAAGCCTGCAGATAATATACTGGAGAAAAGATAACTCCCATGGGAATGGCATTTGTAACAGTGAAATACAATGACCAATAAGCCACATTAGGCTTGTATTTCATAAAAACAGGAGGGTCAGCATGGTGGGGCCATGTTTGGCTGAGACAACTACAACTTGATCGGAGATCCATCCACCATTTACATGCCACATTCTCTAAAATAGAGTCAACTTAAAGTGAATTAAGAAAGGTACTAGATGATGCTGCAGCAGTATTCAAGGATGGCATTGGAAAACTCAAACATATCAAGGGTAAAATGGTGTTAAATGAAAATGCCGCACCCAAGTTTTACAGAGACCATCTGGTTCCTCCTACCATCTGTGAAAAAGCAGACAGTGAGCTACATCACATGGAGGCTGAAGAATATTTTTTCCAAGGTTGAGTGGAGCCCATTGGCAACGCCAGTGAACACAATAGCCAAGATGCATGGGCCTATCAGGATCTGTGGTGATTTTAAGGTCACCATCAACTGAATACTGAAAGAAGATCAATAACCTCTGCCGAGGATAGAGGATTATTTTGCAAACCTCCTTACAGGGGAAACAATTCAGCAAAGTGGACTTAGTTGAGGCTGACCTCCAGAAGGAAATGGAAGAAGAGCCAAAGTATCTCTCACTATAAACACACACAAAGGGCTTTATCACTGTCATAGGCTTATTTTTGGAGTAGCTTCTGCACCTGCACTCTGGCATAAAACTATGGAACAGGTCCAGCAAGCTGCCCAGGCACTCAGTGATGACATCATTGTTACTGGTGAGGATGACAAGGAACATTTCCAAAATCTCAAAACAGTGTTAAAGAGATTAGAAGATTAGAGTGTAATAAGGGCTCCCTTTCAGTCAGGTCCACTTTCAAGATTTAACAAGCAGAACTTTGTGGCAGTTTTCTCCGAGTTGGGCAATCAACATTAGGGGAGCGTAAAAAGAGCTAGCTTTGAATCAGCATGTGGGTCGAGATTTTAAAGGCAGGCTTGGGTGATGTGTAAATTCTTGTGCATCAAGATACTTTACAAGTGTGAAGAGAAAATCAAGGAGTGGTGGATTCCCTAAGGCCAAAGAATATGTTACAATTAGATTATTAGATTAGATTATGAGGACACTCTGTCCTCGCTTATGTCATTTAGAAATGCATGCATTAAAAAATGATACAACGTTCCTCCAGAATGATATCACAAGAAAAACAGGAAAAATCAAGACTAAAACTGACAAAACCAGATAATTATAACATATAGTTACAACAGTGCAAAGCAATACCATAATTTGATAAACAGCAGACCATGGGCACGGTTTTAAAAAAAAGTCTCAAAGTCCCGATCGACTCATCATCTAATGCAGGCAGCAGAAGGGAGAAACTCTCCCTGCCATGAACCTCTAAGCGCCGACAACTTGCCAATGCATTGGAAGCACCCGACCACAGTCGACTCTGAGTCCGTCCGAAAACTTCGAGCCTCTGATCAGCCCCTCTGATACAGCCTCTCCGAGCACCATCCTCTGCCGAGCACTTCAATCTCACCCCGAGCAACAAGCAAAGCCGAGGACTCGGGGCCTTCTCTGGAGGTTCTGGACCACACAGTAGTAGCAGCAGCGAAGCAGGCATTTCAGAAGTTCCACCAGATGTTCCTCCGTACTCTCACGTCCATCTCCATCAAATCAGGATTGTGCATGGCACCCTACTTGACAAATAACAGACATCACCACCGGAGTGGCCGCTGCGAGCTGCATCGCGCCACCATCTTCTCCTTGTGGTGCTTTTTAAGTTTTCTCAATTTCTATAACAGTTTTCTGACAAATTTGGTTACTGTGCTCCACCCCTTGAAGTCATTACTAGAGACTGGAAGAAATAGCAATGGATAAAGCAGTGTGGGGTGGCTTTTCAAAAGGCAAAAGAAATGGTGATGTCAGACACTGTACTCAGACATTATAATCCACATTATCCAGTGAAGCTTGCCTGTGATGCTTCACCTCCTGGTATATGTGCAGTCATGTCATATATTATGAGAGATGGGAGTGAATGTTCATAGCCTTTGCATCATGTTGCCTTATCAATGCAGAGAAAAATTATGCACAGATTGGTAGAGAGGACTTGAGTCTGGTTTGGGGTGTAAAATGTTTCAACCAGTACCTGTATGGGAGACAGCTGACCATCATTACTGATCATTAACCACTCGTGTCCATTTTCAATCCACAGAGGTGTATTTTGGAGGGCACAATTACATGATAGAATTCAAGAGTACAACTAATCACGGAAATGCTGATGGTTGTCCTGTTTACCCTTGGAAAAGGAAATGCCAGAAACATTCAAAAAGAGGACTCCCTTCTTGATGTAATCTCCCTAATGCAATCTGAACATCTCCTGATTACAGCAGAGACAATCAAAGGGGAAAACTTAAAAGACCCCACATAGTCTCAGGTGTGCATGGCCACCAAGATGGGTGGAATATGCTGCAGTAATTCCAGTTCCCCCTTTTTACCAGTGCTGGGACAAACTTACTCTTGATGGGGGTTGCCTTATGTGCGGATTGAGAGTTGTTGTACCACCCGAGCTGAGAGATTAAAATATGGAGGAGCTGCATGCCGGCCATTTAGTCGTAGTCAAAATGAAAGTGTTGGCTTGAAGCTCTGTCTAGTAGATCAGCAGTTCGAGCACCCTGTCAAGTACTGTTCGGGATGTCAACACATCCAGAAGAAGCGTGTCCAGAGCTTTCAGATCCACCTCTGACAGTCCCAGAGTCAAGTCCTACAACCACCATGGAGGATGCCCAGGACCTAAGATTGCTTCACAGCCACGAGTCTCACCTGCCAAGCAGATAGATTTTCTTGTTAGGAGAGGCATTATGTTACATGAGTAAGCAGTTCTCCACAGCAATTAAATGTTTAGTCCTGAATGGAGCAATTTAAAACTTGCTATGTTGTGAAATTCTCTATAGTAGTTGTTATAAATAGTATACGCTGTGTGCATACGTGTGTGTGTGTGTGTGTGTATGTATATGTGTGTGTGTGTATATATAGAGAGAGAGAGAACATGTGAGTTGAGATGCAACACATTCTATATTGAAGTTTATGGTTATGTGCGGGGAACGTCAAGTATTTAATATTTCAGTATTATTTGATTAACATTGTAAATGTATTGTTTGATTCAGCATTCTTTGTTTACAAACTTCATTACGGGTTATAGGTAAGAAATATGTGAGTGGCTTATGTCCTTATGACACCACATCACATGTGCACACTGCAGTAAAGGAAAGGCAAGTAAAGAGTAAGTGGACCCATATCAACAGCTCCTGTGTTTCTTTTGTCAATCAGTTTTTGGAGTTTCAAAAACATAATTGTTTTCACTCGATACAGGCTTTCCCAGTTAGAACTTTGTGGAGAAATAGAGAATCAATTTTATTGTTAATTATAAGTTCATTCTAGCTCCTGTATCATAGAGACCTTTGTTCCTCTTGAAGCTGTAACTGTGCCATACAAAGTTGCAGTTTTCTTGTGATACTGAAAGGAAGCTAGATTTTGAAAGAAGTCCCCAGTTGTTTTCCTATGTTTTGGAGTCATCTATATCTGTGCCTGTATTCAACTATTTTGTTCTAATCTTTAATTCTTTTCCTTGAATTATTACTGTTTTGCTATCCTTGGACTTTTAAAAGGAATGTAAACTAGTGTCTGAAAAGAAGTTTCCAGTTCAGAAGGGCAGCTAAAATCTTGTTACAAGCCTAATGACAATGAGGTTGAATACCAAAGGAAACTAATATGGATGCTTGAAATCTAAATTTAAAAATCATCAAAAACATTTGCAAGAAATATTCACCCAAGTCAGATAGCATCTGTAGAGGAAGGAGCAAAATGAATGAGCTTCCGTCAGTGTTGTGAATAGTTAGAGATGAGCAGGTTTTAAAATGCAAAAAAATAGATGTGAGGCGGTGGGGATGAGAAGAGGGAACAAAATGGTAGGACAATGTAGCATGGAAGGGCAAGAGAGATTGAAGAATAAAGAGAGATCTCAGTGCAGAGTGAGGGAGACTAGGATAAATTTAAAAAGAAGCAAGATTTGTCTTCAGGAATAGCTTCTTTCCCTCCGCCATCCAATTCCTAAATGAACTTTGAACCAATGAACACTGCCTCACTTCTTTATATTATTTCTGTTTTTGCACTATTTTTAATGTAACTATTTAGCAAATTATTTATACAGATTGTAATTGATTTCCTTACAGTATTTATTTTTTCTTTCTATATAATCATATATTACATTGTACTGCTGCTGCTAAGTTAACGAGCATCATGACCCATGCTGTTGATGTTAAACCTCATTCTGATTCTGGTCTGGAGGAAGTGTGCAAGGATTAATCAGAATCATTATCTGAAGTAAAGGACATGAAATGAGGACAAAAGCCAGGAAATGTTAGTTATCTGATGTTGTTCTTTCTATAGCATTTGCTCCTCCCAATAGAGTCTCTTACACAACAGTAGAAAGCATGTTCACTTTCCAGAACATCTCTCTATCCATAATGTTAAACTTATGGTTGCTTGTGTATTAATTCTCCAATACTTCCATTTTGGCCCTTCTTTCTTTGGCTGTTTGTGTTGTGGCAAAGAAACTGTCATTTTATGCATTATAATCTTCAGGGCTTGATATTCAGTTCATATAATTTCCATGCTTACATTCCCTTTCATCTTTCAATCTTATTTATCTTTTATTAAGTCTAATGGAAGGAGTAATGTATAAGGATAATTTTTTTGTCTCTGGGCCTGTACTCACTGGAGTGTAAACATAGAATGGATGTGGAGAGGTATTTCCTACCGTAGAGGAGACTAAGACCAGAGGACAGAGCTTCAGAACAGAGGGATGCTTCTTTAGAAGAGATGAGGAATTTCTTTAGTCAGTGAATCTATGGAACTCCTTGCCACAGATGGCTGTGGAGGCCAAGTCATTGGGTATATTTAAAATGGAGATTGATAGGTTCTTGATTAGTAAGTGTGTCACAGGTTAAGGGGAGAAGGCAGGAGAATGAAGTTGAGAGGGATAATAAGTCAGCTATGATGGAATGCCACAGCAAGCTCAAAGGGCCAAATGGCCTAATCCTGCACCTATGTCTTATGGTCTTATAAAAAAGAGACACATGAATAGGTCATTGAACCCACCAAATAAACTTTATCACCCTAATTCTGAAACTTTGCTCCATTGTTCCAGGTACCCAAAATAGGAGAAGCATATTCTTAGCATCTATCTTGTTAATTCCCTTCAGCATTTTGTATGTTTCAGTAAAAGGAAGAGTTATATCCTTCAAAAATTACAAACACATGCTCTCTCTACAGATAAAGTCTTTTGTCCTTGGTTCACCCTTGTGAACATTCTCTGTGCTACAAGCATTATAATCAACTTCTCAGCTATGGAGATGAAGACCACACACCACTCTAGATGCAGCACCCTGCTAAGCTGCATCACAACGTCTCTATTTTTAAACTGAGTCTTCCTCAGCCTGGGATGAGAAAATCTGCAGACGCTGGAAATCCAAGCAACACGCACGAAGTGGAGGAACTCAGCAGGCCAGGCAGCATCTTTGGGAAAAGAGTAAACAGTCGATATTCCGGCCCAAGACCCTTCATCAGAACTGGGGAAAAAAGATGTGAAGTTAAAGCAATAATTTGGGTAGGGGAGGAAGAATTACAAGGTTGTAGGTGATGGGAGGGGGAGGGGTGAAAGAAAGAGCTGGGAAGTTGACGGGTGAAAGAGGTAAAGTGCTGGAGAAGGGGGAATCTGATAGGAGAGCCTCGAAGACCATGGAAGTAAGGGAAGAGGGAGAAGCACCAGAGGTCCTAGTCCTCCTATCTTTTGGTGCCCTGGTCCTATTGTATTCTGTTCTATTCATATGACCTCTGTCTCTTAAAATGTATTTGTATAACTTTTTTTGTAGTTCTGGTGAAATGTCATTGACCTGAAACCTGAATTCCATTTGCCCTTCTATAGATGCTGTCTGCTGAGTATTCTCAACATATTTTGTTTTTGCTGCATTTGATGGCTTAAATTATTCTCTTTGACTGCACTGTTTGAAGTCTTCAATTTAAAACCTCTGATCTTTTTTAGCATACAATCATTTGATTACCATAATGGAAAAGATACATTTAAAATCAGACAAGATAGCATTGGGAATGGAGTTATTCATCGACAAGAAGTATGTTCTCAATTTCCCGGGGGATTGAGGGAAATAAATTCATTTGGGAGATCCTCTGCTGATGACTGAGAAATATTTCCACGACTGATGATGATAGTTTAAAATAAAATGTTAACCCGCAAAATAGGTGGCATTAACTTATGCACATAAGTTAATGCCACCTCCCGTTATAACCTCTGACAGCCCTCCACACTATCCACGACACCACAAACCTTTGTGTCATCAGCAAATTTACTAACCCATTCCTCCACTTCCTCATCCAGGTCATTTATAAAAATTACGAAGAGAAGGGGTCCCAGAACAGATTCCTGAGGCACACCACTGGTCACCGACCTCCATGCAAGGTCCCCTTGGATCCCATGCCTCCTTACTTTCTCAATAAGCCTTGCACAGAGTACCTTATCAAATGCCTAGCTGAAACCCATAAACACTACATGTACTGCTCTACCTGCATCAATGTGTTTAGTCACATCCTCAAAAAATTCAATCAGGCTCGTAAGGTACAACCTGCTTTTCACAAAGCCATGCTGACCATTCCTAATTGTATTATATTGCCTCTCCAAATGTTGATAAATCCTGCCTCTCAGGATCTTCGCCATAAACTTGCCAATCACTGAAGCAAGACTCACTGGACTATAATTTCCTGGGCTATCTCTACTCCCTTTCTTGAATAAGGGAACAACATCCGCAACACTCCAATCCTCTGGAAACTCTCCCATCGCCATTGATGATGGAAGAATCATTGCCAGAGCCTAAATAATCTCCTCCCTCCACCTCCCACAGTAGGCTGGGGTATATCTCGTCTGGTCCCAGTGACTTATCCAACTTGATGCTTTCCAAAAGCTCCAGCACATCCTCTTTCTTAATGTCTATATGCTCAAGCATTTCAGTCCGCTGTAAGTCATCCTTACAATTGCCAAGATCCTTTTCCGTAGTGAATACTGAAGCAAAGTATTCATTAGGTATCTCTGCTATCTCCTCTGGTTCCATACACATTTTTCCACTGTCACACCTGATTGGTCCTATTCTCTCATGTCTTATCCTCTTGCTCTTCACATACTTATAGAATGCTTTGGGGTTTTCTTTAATCCTGTTTTTCAAGGCCTTCTCATGGCCCCTTCTGGTTCTCCTAATTTCATTCTTAAGCTCCTTCCTGCTAGCCTTATAATCTTCTAGATCTCTTTGAACCTTTCGTAAGTTTTTCTTCTTGATTAGATTTTCAACAGCCTTTGTACACCACGGTTCCTGTACCTTACCATCCTTTCTCTGTCTCATTATAATGTACTATGCAGAACACCACGTAAATATCCCCTGAACATTTGCCAGATTTCTGCCATACATGCCCTGAGAACATCTGCTCCCAGTTTATGCTTCTAAGTTCCTCCCTGATAGCTTCATATTTCCCCTTACTCCAATTAAAATTTTCCTAACTTGCCTGTTCCTATCCCTCTTCAATGCTGTGGTAAAGGAGGTAGAGTTGTGATCACTATCTCCAAAATGTTCTCCCACTGAGAGACCTGACACCTGACCAGGTTCACTTCCCAATACCAGATCAAGTACAGCCTCTCCTCTTGTAGGCTTATCTACATATTGTATCAGGAAACCTTCCTGAACACACCTAACAAACTCCACCTCACCTAAATCCCTTGCTCTAGGGAGATGCCAATCAATATTGGGGAAATTAAAATCTCCCATCACGACAACCCTGTTATTATTACATCTTTCCTGAATCTGTCTCCCTATCTGCTCCTCAATGTTCCTGTTACTATTTGGTGGTCTATAAAAAACACCCAGTCGAGTTATTGACCTCTTCCTGTACCTAACTTCCACCCACAGAGATTCAGTAGACAGTCCCTCCATGACTTCCTCCTTTTCTGCAGCCGTGACACTATCTCTGATTAATAGTGCCACGCCCCCACCTCTTTTGCCTCCCTCCCTGTCCTTTCTGAAACATCTAAACCCTGGCATCTTAAATCCTGGGTCTTGGGCAAGATTTCGTCGACACAGTTTGTGGATTGGACCCTGTAGTTCAAGTTATGATGTGTTTCTGCTTTCTGGTTGCTTCTATTTCTTTTGCTATTTTGTACAATTTGATTGGGGTGGACTGGCTCTGTGATCTGCAGATGAGGAATGACAGAGCACTCAGATGAGTTGGACTGAATATGACTGGACTCTTTTGATGACCTGGTGGTTTGGTGTTTTATATTCTGTGTTTTTCCACTCAATTTTATTGGCATTTGTGTGATTTTTTTTGGGGGGGAGCATTGGGGGTTGATGTTTTCCTTTGAGCAGGTTCCATTGCTTTCTTTGTTTCATGGCTATCTGTAGAACGATGGATCTCCGTGTTGTACACTGCATATGTACTTCGATAATCAATGTATTTTGAATCTTGATAGAAAGTCTACAAATGCTGTTAGGAATGGTGTTTTAAAATCATTTAAAACAAAAAAGCCACATTCTGAGAATCTCAAAGGTTGTAAGATTTAGAGGACTCTGTTGGGTTTTAGCAGACTGTTGCAATGGAGGTGTGAATATGTGGAAAAGTGTTAGAAACTAATAGCTGATTTGCTGGGATAAGGCGACTGGAGATGGTTTGATAACTGACCTTGATCATGCATATGAATTCAGTGAACATTTTTTGCTAGAATTCATTCATTTCTTCAAGGCTTGACTCTTAATATTCCTCTGCAGAGTTGTTCCCAGCTTGACTTTTCAGCTCATGTCTGGAGTCTCCTGGGCCTCTCCTTCCTCTTTTCCCACTTTCTCTGCTTGTTATCCTGAGCAGTATCTTAAAAAAAAGTGTAGAGCCTACTCTCTCATACTGTGCCATGTCTTCTATTAAGTTGCAATCACTACCAAAATGATTTACACCATCTGCTGCAGCCACAACGTACCGCCCTGTTAATATGTGTCGGCTGACTTTAAGTCGCGCAAGCTAACTTCATTTAATGATGTTCACTCAGAAAATTCTCTGAGGCAATCAACAGTGCAATTAAAATAGGCGGTAGACAAAATTGTGATAATGAGCAGACTGGAACAATTGGTGTGTGGTCTTATTGGAAAACATTTTAACTCTGTTTTCTAAGTGTTTATTTTAAGTGTTGCTTTTATTGCACATCGTGTTTATTCAGATGTTGACCATGCCTTTACTATGCATTAAGTGTCTGTTACTGAGTGCGTGGGATTACTATGATATTTGGGATGTAACCATTGAATGAAACCTGTCCATTGGTCCCCCCCATCCCTCCCCACTGACCTCCCTCCTGGCACTTAATATCCTTATAAGCAGAACACTTCCTCCCTTACCACCATTCAGGGCCCCAGACAGTCCTTCCAGGTGAGGCAACACTTCACCTGTGAGTCAGCTGGGGTGATATACTGTGTCCGGTGCTCCCGATGTGGCCTTCTATATATTGGCGAGACCCGGCGCAGACTGGGAGACCACTTTGCTGAACACCTACGCTCTGTCCGCCAGAGAAAGCAGGATCTCCCAGTGACCACACATTTTAATTCCACATTCCCCTTGCCCATCCTCTGGTTTTTCCCACCCCCCTTGTCTTTCTCCCAGGGCCTCCTGTCCCATGATCCTCTCATATCCCCTTTGCCAATCACCTGTCCAGCTCTTGGCTCCATCCCTCCCCCTCCTGTCTTCTCCTATCATTTTGGATCTCCCCCTCCCCCTCCCACTCTCAAATCTCTTACTAACTCTTCCTTCAGTTAGTCCTGACGAAGGGTCTCAGCCTGAAACGTTGACTGTACCTCTTTCTAGAGATGTTGCCTGGCCTGCTGTGTTCACCAGCAACTTCGATGTGTGTTGAATGAAACCTGTGTACCCCTCGAGAAAAACGAATGTAGCCAAGTAAGGGAGATAAGAGTAATTGATTTATTAGCTAAAGTGAAATTTACAGAGATATGCCAATGCTGTTAACCCAGAAGGGGTGCTATAAAGAATGCTGTGTGAAAACATCAACAGGCATTCAGTGGCAGACTTACAGAGCCTAGTCCACTGCCTGTCTCAGCTTTACTTTGCAAATTAAAGTTTAAAATTTCTTGAAGAATCTTCGGTGCTTCCTTGTCATTTGTGAAACCACGACAAAACTGGCGTAGTCGGGCAGGATCGGGAAGAGACCCGTGGAAGAAGAGAAACGGCAGATTGAGGGCGCTTCCCGGTCCCTGGGGGACCTCCACAGAGCTAACAGAATTCAGGGTGCACCCAAAGAAAGGTAAACGCTTTTTAGCGACAATTTGGACTAAGAATTCTGTTGGTTTTTGGGGAGATCTCGGGGACTCAGAAGTGTGAAACAACTGCTGAAGGGTCTCTCCGATTCAAAGAATCTGGCAGAATTGAGGGTTAAAAGGAGGCTCGGAGAATTAATCAAGAACACTGCAGTGGGGGGTGAGTATGAATAAAGTAATAAGAAGTGTAGTAAGAAAAATTCCACGTGGTGTTGCTAAGTCCCTGTGGATACCGCTTTGTATGAGACGAAGGTCTGAACGGGCAGGGAAAGAAAGAAAAAAAGAGAAAATCCTCGTGAATACCGCCTTAAGAAGTGTAAGGGTCTGCACAGGCGAGGTGCAAAAGAGAAAATCCTCATGAATACAGCCTTAAGAAAAGTAAGGGTCTGAATAGGCAAGATGCAAAAAGAAAGTTCTGCGGATACCGCCCGAGAAGGGGGTCTGCGCGGGCAGAACAGAATAGAAGATAAGGATAGCTTAAGTAGATAATTTAGACGTGGGTGAAAAGAAACCATAAGGTTAGATAGAGAAATAGGTTACAGAAAATAGTATTACCGAGGTGTGAGACGTTAAGAATACCTTAAAAAGGGGAAGAACAATATGACAGGGAAAGGAACAGCAGTAGAAATAGAGTAAAATATTCCCGGTGGGTCAAGGTAAGATCGCGGAAATTTCAGAAAAATGGGAAAAAAGAACCAAAAATCTGGTCACGAAGTGGCCGAAAGAGGGAACATTTGATGTAAGTTTATGTGTGGAAATGGAGGCGCTGATTAAAAATCACAAACCAAGAGATAAATCCAAGAAAAGAGAGAAAAAAAAAGAAAATAGGAGATAGAAGTGTTAAAACTCTTTAGGCCGGAGGGAGAAAGATTGAGAAAGAAAGGAAGAATATCAGTAGTAAGTAAAGAAGATACTGAGAAACAAGAAAAGCAGTCTGGTAAACCACCGGAGAAACAGAATAAAGAGCCGACTCTATACCCAGACCTGAGAAATGTAGAAACCCCTCCCCCTTATTACCAGAAGGAAACTCGTTTATGACCATACTGCTCCGAACCACCGCTTTGGACACAATGCCTCCGCAAGTTAAATCTAAACTGGAGGAGGTGGTCGGACTGATGTCAATGAACTCTCAAGAATTTAGAGACCACGTAGTCCATGCGGTTGAGAAATATCGGAAAGCCAAACGGAAGCTGATTGAGCAGCAGGAAGAGGTGTAAAGAAAGCTAATGCAAATGCAGCTTGAAGAACTCAAAAAAAAGTATAAAGAGAAGGGAAAAAAGGTGCTGCCAGTAGCACCCGATTTGAGTGCAACCGTTGAAATGAATGAAACACCACTGTATGGAGGAACCGGTCGCGCTGTCAGACAAGGGCCAGAAAACCCCATGCCAATAATAAACGTCTTTGGAGGAGCATTCCTACGAAGGCCCTATCAGGATCAGAGTAAATTTAAACAGCAGCCCAGACAGGACTGGAAATCCCAAGGAAGGGGACGGAGAGGTTATGGACAAAGAGGGCCAGTGAGGAGACAAGGGGAGAGAGAGATAGAGAGACTGTGCTGGGGGTGTAAACAGCCAGGACACATGAGAAGAGACTGTCCACTCAGGTCATGGCCCGTCATGTTACCAGCAGGAACCGATGAGGAGAGAACGGCAGGTTAGCCAAGGATCAGCTCCCACAGGCTCAGGCGGACCCGTGAACCCCTATGCAAGATGCTAGGGAACTCAGAGAACCCAGGTGGGAAGGGACATTACCCAGTGATAATAAGGGAGGTGGAAATGGCGTTTAATACTATTAAACAGGAATTGCAGTCAGCCCCAGCGTTAGCTTTGCCTGACCATGAGAAGGACTTTCATTTGTATGTATCTAACCGGCAGGAAGGCTATGTTGCAGCGGTTCTAACACGAGAGACGGGCACAGGAAAAGCAAAACAACCTATAGCATACTATAGTGCGAAATTGGATGAAGTGGCTCAGGGGTACCCACCCTGTTATCAGGGACTAGCAGCATTGTACTTTGCCTATGAAAAGGCATCATCCGTGACCATGGGCTACCCTGTGATCCTGTACACACACCACAAGGTAACAGAATTACCGGAAATAGGTAAATTCGTGTTGACACCAGCCAGAATAACAGCATATCAGATGTTATTGACATTTCCAGATATAACTATACAGAGATGTACTACCAATAATATAGCTGATTATGTCCCCTTGGGTCATGAAGCAGAACCCCGTGACTGTGTAAGGGAAACAATGGCATTTGCCAAATCAAGAGCAGATTTCCAATCCGAACCACTAGAAGATATTGCCCTTATTGGTGTACGCTATCCCAAGCTTCCTCGCAATTCCATCGAAATGTGCTCGCCCATAAATGTAATTATAGCAGACCTTGGGCCATTAGTAAAAGAAGTCAGACCCCCGCAGTGGGAAAATTGATAATGCAGGATCATTTGAATTATGAATGCTTTACACGGACAGGTGCTTTCTCGGTTGGCCATTTTAGGGGTAACTGTATGTAGACTTGGGATGTAACCCCAGGCCGAAGATACATAGTAGGTACCCCTCCACCCGAAGGTGCGTTGGATGTCCAGAACATTCCATTAGTGGACACTTGGTGGTTGCGCGGAATGGAGGAAGGCCTGAGATCCACGCTTCCCCTTAGTTGGGCAGATACATGTACACGGGTTATGCTGATTCAAGAAGTTGTACTATCCCCTGAAGTACAATTTGACGCTCCGAAGCAACAGACACTGTGGCGGAAGAGGCGAAAATATGAACCTGACCCAACGATTCGAATCGACAGTATGGGACAGCCGAGTGGTATACTTAACGATTTTAAGGCAAGAAACGAGATTGCTGCTGGCTGGGAAGCGATTATACCTGTAATAGGGGTTAGCAAAAACTTTGAGTGGATAAATTATATATATTATAATCAACAGAGATTCATTAAGACCATAAGACAAAGGAGCAGAAGTAGGCCATTCGGCCCATCGAGTCTGCTCCGCCATTTTATCATGAGCTGCTCCATTTTATCCTATTTAGTCCCACTGCCGCGCCTTCTCACCATAACCTTTGATGCCCTGGCTACTCAGATACCTATCAATCTCTGCTTTAAAGACACCCAATGACTTGGCCTCCACTGCTGTCCGTGGCAACAAATTCCATAGATTCACCACCCTCTGACTAAAAAAATTTTTTCGCATTTCTGTTCTGAATGGGCGCCCTTCAATTCTGAAGTCATGCCCTCTCGTACTAGACTCCCCCATCATGGGAAACAACTTTGCCACATCCACTCTGTCCATGCTTTTTAACATTTGAAATGTTTCTATGAGGTCTCCCCTCATTCTTCTAAACTCCAAGGAATACAGTCCAAGAGCGGACAAACGTTCCTCATATGTTAACCCTCTCAATCCTGGAATCTTCTAATTAACTACACCAATGATGCGCTGGAGTCACTAGGACAACAGCTGGATGCAACTAGTAGAGTGGCGTGGCAGAATAGACAGGTATTAGACTGGCTGTTGGCAGAAAAAGGAGGAGTTTGTGTAATGCTTGGAGAACAGTGCTGTACTTTTATACCAAGTAACACTAGTCCGGAGGGATCATTTACCAGAGCAATGAACAAATTGAAAAGTCTGAGAAGAGAAGTTAGACAGAATGCAGGGCTCGGACATCAGCTATTTGACTGGTTAGATAGTAAACTAGGTGGATGGGGAGCTTGGCTAACCATGATAGCAATAACTGTAGATATTGTATTGGTAAGCTGTGCGATTGTTTTGTGCTGTTTTCTTCCGTGTCTCAAGTCTCTTATAGTGCGGGCCGCAACAAAACGCTTTCCGATGCTCCTGGAAATTGCTGAATCAAGCCCAGTGGAAGGAGAAATACCGATGGTATATTGTTACAGCTTACACGACATGCAAGATTTACAGGAGGGAAATGATAATGTGGGAGTAAACTGTAAAATCTCCTGAGTCTTTTTTCCTGTCTCAGACAGAAGGGACAGGTGTTTGGCTCAGTGGCCTAGGAAGATAGGGAGAGAACACTTTGAGTTCTAAGCACAAGAAATTATAGTTTGACCCAGATTTGGGAGTAAATTCTGGAGTTTATTTGAGCTTTTGTGTGTGGACTCGTAGTTTCCTCTCTCTATGTGAGACTTTGTAAGTCTCAAAGGAGAGATTATATTGGAAAACATTTTAAGTCTGTTTTCTAAGTGTTTATTTTAAGTGTTGCTTTTATTGCACATCAAGTGTTTATTCAGATGTTGACCATGCCTTTACTATGCATTAAGTGTCTGTTACTGAGTGCGTGGGATTACTATGGTATTTCGGATGTAACCATTGAATGAAACCTGTGTACTTTTAACCACTCGAGAAAAACAAATGTAGCCAAGTAAGAGAGATAAGAGTAATTGATTTATTAGCTAAAGTGAAACTTACAGAGATATACTAATGCTGTTAACCCAGAAGGGGTGCTATAAAGAATGCTGTGTGAAAACATCGACGTTCGGTGGCAGACTTACAGACCCTAGTCCTCTGTCTGTCTCAGCTTTACTTTGCAAATCAAAGTTTAAAATTTCTTGGAGAATCTTGGGCGCTTCCTTGTCATTTGTAAAAATCACGACAGTCTCAGCTACCTGGAAGGGGCACAGGCACTTGCCCTTCATGAACCCCTTCCCATTTTTCTGGTGCAGATTGTTCATCCTACATACGTTAATGCCACAAGTTCTGAAAAGTTCAGGCTGAATTCAGATCAAAGAAATTCATGTATCACGGTCATGTGGGTCACTATCCAAGATGTGATTTGTTTAGGTCAGGCAAGGTAAGCAGGCCAAGGGAATGAGTCAATGAATCCAAGTTTCATTTGTTGCTGTAAAGTTTGTTCCTGTTTTAAGGCTGGAAGATAAAAGGATTTGCAAATTTAACAGAAAGCATTTGTTTTTGCCTTGATCTGAATAATCAAGATCTTCTCATTTCAAGTTGTTCCTGATTAAAGCCGATTATCACACAAAAGTAAAATCTTACAATAATATGAGTCACTTTGGTCAGTCATTCATCTACATTAATTAGAAAAGGGACCTTTATAAAATAAGGGATGTAAAATTTTGAGATGGGTTGAAAAGTCTGTTTCCATTCTGTGTAACTCTATCACTCTATAATATCATGGAGCAGATCTACATGAGTATTCAAATTACTTTGATCCATGTGTGGTATCTGACTTTTTCAGAATTTGTAGCAATAACTTTTTGTGGAATAAACAGGGTTCCACTCAAAAAATGGGAAGGGGATCATTAAGGGCAAATATCTCAAGTCCCCAGAGGGCATGACTGCATAAAAATTCTTCAGTTAGTTTCGCTTATAGCGAAAATGCCATGGGCCAGGCCGTTCTGTGGTACAGGGGATTTGACAAATGAATAGCTAGGGCACATCCATACTGTCAACCTAGGAAAGTTCATCATTCACCACAGAAACCCTAACTCGGACTAATTTTGCACTCCCCTGTTTGTACACCAGTTAGATGCTGGATGTGAGCATCAGGGGGTGTGGTGTGTCAGTCGCCATGGAATTTGTTAGAGCTGCTGTTGCAGACTTGGTCATGTAGCAGTCACAGTCATATTCATGGAGGCCAGGTTGGTCACCATACCATCCATGAATTCTTGATACAAATTGGAGTTGTGCTCTTCCGTGTCTGAGATAAAGTATGCAAGCATGTTGTCAGATGACTCTTCTGTCTTCAGTGGTGAGAGACTTTGACATCAGAACCTGACTGTTCTGCATCACTGCCCCTTTTGAAACTCCCCCTCCTTCCAACTGTCTCATTTACCTTCCTTAATGCACATTTGAGCTTGATAACTCAACTTATAGAAACATAGAAACATAGAAAATAGGTGCAGGAGTAGGCCATTCGGCCCTTCGAGCCTGCACCGTCATTTATTATGATCATGGCTGATCATCCAACTCAGAACCCCGCCCCAGCCTTCCCTCCATACCCCCTGACCCCTGTAGCCACAAGGGCCATATCTAACTCCCTCTTAAACATAGCCAATGAACTGGCCTCAACAGTTTCCTGTGGCAGAGAATTCCACAGATTCACCACTCTCTGTGTGAAGAAGTTTTTCCTAATCTCGGTCCTAAAAGGCTTCCCCTCTATCCTCAAACTGTGACCCCTCGTTCTGGACTTCCCCAACATCGGGAACAATCTTCCTGCATCTAACCTGTCCAATCCCTTTAGGATCTTATACGTTTCAATCAGATCCCCCCTCAATCTTCTAAATTCCAACGAGTACAAGCCCAGTTCATCCAGTCTTTCTTCATATGAAAGTCCTGCCATCCCAGGAATCAATCTGGTGAACCTTCTTTGTACTCCCTCTATGGCAAAGATGTCTTTCCTCAGATTAGGGGACCAAAACTGCACACAATACTCCAGGTGTGGTCTCACCAAGGCCTTGTACAACTGCAGTAGTACCTCCCTGCTCCTGTACTCGAATCCTCTCGCTATAAATGCCAGCATACCATTCGCCTTTTTCACCGCCTGCTGTACCTGCATGCCCACTTTCAATGACTGGTGTATAATGACACCCAGGTCTCGTTGCACCTCCCCTTTTCCTAATCGGCTACCATTCAGATAATAATCTGTTTTCCTATTTTTGCCACCAAAGTGGATAACTTCACATTTATCCACATTAAATTGCATCTGCCATGAGTTTGCCCACTCACCCAACCTATCCAAGTCACCCTGCCTCCTCTTAGCATCCTCCTCACTGCTAACACTGCCACCCAGCTTCGTGTCATCCGCAAACTTGGAGATGCTGCATTTAATTCCCTCATCCAAGTCATTAATATATATTGTAAACAACTGGGGTCCCAGTACTGAGCCTTGCGGTACCCCACTAGTCACCGCCTGCCATTCTGAAAAGGTCCCGTTTATTCCCACTCTTTGCTTCCTGTCTGCTAACCAATTCTCCACCCACACCAATACCTTACCCCCAATACCGTGTGCTTTAAGTTTGCACACTAATCTCCTGTGTGGGACCTTGTCAAAAGCCTTTTGAAAATCCAAATATACCACATCCACTGGTTCTCCCCTATCCACTCTACTAGTTACATCCTCAAAAAATTCTATGAGATTCGTCAGACATGATTTTCCTTTCACAGATCCATGCTGACTTTGTCCGATCATTTCACTGCTTTCCAAATGTGCTGTTATCACATCCTTGATAACTGACTCCAGCAGTTTCCCCACCACCGACGTTAGGCTAACCGGTCTATAATTCCCCGGTTTCTCTCTCCCTCCTTTTTTAAAAAGTGGGGTTACATTAGCCACCCTCCAATCCTCAGGAACTAGTCCAGAATCTAACGAGTTTTGAAAAATTATCACTAATGCATCCACTATTTCTTGGGCTACTTCCTTAAGCACTCTAGGATGCAGACCATCTGGCCCTGGGGATTTATCTGCCTTCAATCCCTTCAATTTACCTAACACCACTTCCCTACTAACATGTATTTCACTCAGTTCCTCCATCTCACTGGACCCTCTGTCCCTTACTATTTCTGGAAGATTATTTATGTCCTCCTTAGTGAAGACAGAAGCAAAGTAATTATTCAATTGGTCTGCCATGTCTTTGCTCCCCATAATCAATTCACCTGTTTCTGTCTGCAGGGGACCTACATTTGTCTTTACCAGTCTTTTCCTTTTTACATATCTATAAATGGAAACATCCAAACCTCTAAGAATGGCAGGTTCCAGTACTTGCTCAAGTGAGATCAAGTGGTGTCCAACCTTCTTAGATCAAGAAGGATGACATTCCCCCATATCACTTCCTCCACCAACTGACAGATAAGCAGCTTCTGAAATAAATTGGAGATGTAGGCTACATTTTCATGTGTTGAGTGTGGAGTTGCATGAACTGAAGGAGGCTGTAGTTTGTCATGTAGGGGTAAATGTGGAAGGGATATAAGGTCTTTTTCACCAGTGGGAGATTTAGGAACATGATGTATTTACAAAAGAATGGACCGGCAATTCAAAACTGAGCTGTGCAGAGATTTCTTCTCTCAAAGGGTATTGAATATCTGGAATTCGCTGCGCTGAGGCTGGTGAAGGTTGGATCATTAGATATATTCCAGATGGAGATCAATAAGTATCTGTCAAATCAAGGAATTGACATTTAACGTGAGTGTCATAAGACAAGTTGATGCTGTCATAGATTAAACATCGTATTGAATGGCAGGGCAGGTTTGAGAGGCCAAGTGTTCAATTCCTGCTTCTACTTTCTCTGAAGACCTGCTGTTGACTGTATTGGCCTTGCCATTGCTATAAACATGATGGCAATTATTGCTTCAAGCGTGCCCTGAACGTTCCTGTCACCCTCCATCTGTTTTCAGATGAGGACAAATTACAAGACCATAGGTACTCAATAGTAATGCTTTAAAGTACTGGATAGATAGGCAAAGCACAATAAGAAAGGCTTTCGAAATATTTGTAAATAAATAATTAATTTTCCCATGTTCGCTGTGCTTGACAACCCATGCAAAGGGAAGTGACTAGAAACAGGAGCAGTTCCTTAAATGATCTGCCTCTCCAAGATGTCAGTAACTGGGAAGTGCTGGGAAGCTGCAACCAGTGTGGAGGTCACAAGGAAAATCTGTTAGGATGAAATGTAGGGGAAGAAGAAATGTGGAGGTCGGTAATGGAGGGGAATTCTAGTCAGCAATAATGTCACATGAGAACATGGTTCAGGAATTTAACTTCATTTTTATAGCCTGGTTTATAAGTGTTTGAGGAACTGCCTGGGGACGGAGGCACGATGACTGTTTCAATCCCTTTAGCCTTATTCCAGAAGATAAAGAGCAAAAACTGTCAAGATAAACATAAGACCACAAGACATAGCAGCAGTATTAGGCCATTTAGCCCATTGAGGCTGCTCCACCATTGGCTGACTTATTTCCCCTCTAAACCCATTGTTCTGTCTTCTCCCCTACTAATCAAGCCTCTATCAACGTCTGCTTTAAATATACCTAATGACTTGGCCTCTATAGTTGTGGCAATGAATTATACAGAATCACCACCCTTTGGCTAAGGAAATTCCTCCCTCTCTGTTATAAAGGACGGCCCTCTATTCTGAGGCTGTGTCCTCTGGTTCTTGACTCTCTTACTGATATGGGCTATAGTTTAAATATGATCTACTGAGATCCTTTGCTGATCATGCTGATTCTTTGACCTGAAGGTATAGCAGTTATTATCTGTGGAAACAATTTGCAAATTCAGGTGAGCAGTTATGAAAAATCTGTATTTAAGTGTGAAATGCTTTTTCCAACGGAGCTGTTTCTTATATTTTTCCCATATCTGGCACCATCAGAGGACTGGCTGTAGACACTTCTTATTAGCTTTGTTGCATTGGTCTGAGGAAGTAACTCATCTTGACTTAGCTTAAAGCAGCGAAGTATCTACTAACTTGTAAGCAGTCATTCTGCATTTCCATAAATAGTACAAATTTACCCTTTTCTTGTGACAAATGGACAACCTCCACTTTGCATCAAGGGCCATTCAAAAAACCTGCAAATGACTTCCATATGCTATCTTGAAGGTAATTTAACTAAATTCTGTGAAGTTTCTGACAGAGCACCGCTTGACTGCACAATTTAAGACTCTTCCTTTAATCTTTGACATAGTTAAAATATTTTGTTGCTCTGCTCTTGTACCACATGACAAACAAAAAAAAAGAAATTTAAATTGATTTAAAAGTTATTCAGCTTGACAGGTCATTTGAGTGGATGAATTGACAAGGCAGCCCTTAAATTTTGAATAGTTTGGATTCCTGTGAACTGGACAGTGTTCAGTGTCATGAATTTGGATGATGCAGACTAAAGTATCAAATCTAGGGTGAATAGAATTCCCAGCTACTAACGAGAAACAGTTTAAACGAGATTGTGAAGATGGTTGTTTCAACTGAAATAATGCTTAAAAATGCAACAAGAATTTGTGGAGAGACGAGCTGGTCCTCAACAGAATAACGCTACTACAAGTATTAGGATGATTAGAAAAAGAAACTTATTTATTGCCTTTGATTTATGATATTGAATCACCATGGGTTTTTGTTTGAAATTACTGATGGTGCATTATTTACAGTGGACAGTTGTGTGATTCATTTTCACATTAAACACACGTGCCCTTTTCTGAAGTTAGATACACTGAGAGTGCTGTCAGCTTTACGCTAAGCAGCAGCTCAGAACGGTATCATTTGACATATTTCTCAGAGCAAGGTTCTGTTTCTTTGTTGTTGACCTTCATAACGTGTTTTGGAACATGAGCTTTGTCTGACTAGTTAGTCATAAAAGTCAAAGCTTGCTTCAATCACTATTCTAGAAATCTAAATCAGATGTCAAACTGTGACTAGTTTAGATCTAAAAGGTATTCTTATAATTTTGATGGAAGCAGCAGACAATCAGATCCAATATTTATGATGAATGTACCTGAATATAAAAGGAAAGGTGGGCACTTGAGGCTTAACGTCCAAGTTGGATTGATCATGGTACTGAGTCTCAAATTTTTATGAATTTTATTGTGTTAGATCTCCACATGAAGGGACACACTGAGTAAGATCATGCCTTAAAAGATTCAACTTGATCAGTCCAGGTAAGATCACTACAACATCAACATCAATCCACTTTATCAGGGGGAAGTTCGTCAAGATTGTGGATGAATTGGGAAAAAGGACAGGGACTTTGTGGGGGGGGGGAGGGAACAAAAGAACATGTGGTAATGCCCTTTGATTAAAAAAATTGAAATTTTGAATTAAATTTTATTATCATAATACATAAATGTCACTATATACTAACTTCAGATTCATATTTTGTGGATATTCACAGTAAGTAAAAGATTAGAATCAATGAAAAAACTATATAATGAGGATGGACAAACAACTAATGTGCAAAAGAAGAAAATCTGTGCAAATAGAAAAAACACTAATAATAATAATAATAATAATAATAACAATAATAAAGAACAAGTGTTGTAGAGTCCTTGAAATAGAGCTTATTGGTTGTAGGATCAGTTCAGTGGTGAGATCAGTGAAGTTATCCATGCTGATTCAGGAGTCTTTTGATTGAATGGTTTGACTGTTCCTGAATCTGGGGTCTAAGGCTCCCATACCTCTTTGCCATGGCAACGGTGAGAATAGAGCGCAGCCTGGATGGTGGGGGTCTTTGATGATGGATACTGTTCTCTTGTGGCAGCACTCCTTGTTGATGTGCTCACTGGTGGAGAGGACTTTTCTTGTTATAGACCGGGCTATAGCCACTACTTTTTTTGGAGGGATATGATAAAATAAACAAAAATTGTTAATTTATAAAATGTGACAACTAAAAGCAGAAGTATTTTATAGGTAAAGTAAATTACTCTAAATAGAATTGCAGATTGGCATCATTCTCAGAGCAATGAAACCTGCCTTTCGGTTGTCTTAATAGATATAGAAAAGTCTTTGAAGCTTTGCTATAATCCAGCAAGGCTCCAAGCAAAGTGTTGCACGAAGGAAGGTATAATTTGAGTCATAATTGATTCAGATGTATATTGCAAAGAGGCTAGTTAAATTTCCAAAGTGATACAATCATGGAAATGGTCATTATTACTTAAGTACATATTCAATTTTAAAAGAAGACCCTGCCATGTGACCTAATGAAGGGTCTCGGCTGAAAGCCTCTACTATAGTCTTTTCTATAGATGCTGCCTGATCTGCTGAGTTCCTCCAGCATTTTGTGTATGTTGCTTGGGTTTCCAGCAGCTGCAGATTCTCTTTTTCCAAGCCAGTTCCCTCCACTTGCACTCTCATCTGCATTGTAGAATTACTCCTGTCCTCAATAACATCTCTTTCAATTCCTCCTACTTTCTGCAGTAGTCATGGACCCTAGCTATGCCCATGTTTTTACAGTTTACAGTCCTTGTTCCAAGGCTATCCAGCAACCCCAATCTCTTTCTCTGCTTTATCAGCACCGCTTCCAGCACTTGTGCAAAAACTTTCAACTTCATAACATTCTCCAGCCACTCCCATCCTGCCCTCAAATTCATCTGGACTTTCTCTGACTCTTCTCTTCCTTTTCTGGATCTTCTGTCTCTATCTCAGGAAATGGCCATTGGCATCTTCCTTAAAATCATTGACTCCCATCCTACCTCTTGTAGGGATGCCTTCCCCTTTTCTCAATTTTTCCATCTGAGATGCATCATTCTCAAAAAAGGAGACCTTCTGTTCTAGTAATGTCTTCCTCCATCTTGAAATTTGACTTTACTCTGCAATGTCCTTATCAGAAACAATGGTGAGCTATGATTTAAAACAGTTGAAAGGGAAATCTGACCCATGTTAAGTTGTATGTGTAAGAACCCAGGTTTGCAAGGCTGCATGATGAGGGGAGATGGGACACTAAGTTCGATAACAGTTACACTGCCCAATGAAAGGTATTTTACCATATGCCTGATTAATGTCCTCACACTCTGCGGTGTCCTTGGACACTCAACCACACAGTGTCCAGGTATTTTTATGAATTTCCTGAAGTTTACTTGTGGATCAGGAGAAACAGTGGTGTGTGTAAGTGAGGATATCGACTTGAAGTATCATCCAAACATTTGAAAATCAGTGACGTGGAGAAAGATCCAACAACAGCGGGAACAAAAAGTACGGGTTGAGTAACTCTTACCAAAATGCCTGGGGCCGCAAGTAATTTGGATTTTGGTTGTATATTTTGGAATATACAGTATGTGGGGCACACGGTAGAGTAGTAGTTAGCACAGTGCTTTATAGTATGGGCTCAATTCCCACCTCTGCCTGTAAGGAGTATGTATGTTCTCCCCATGACCATAAAGTTTTTCTCTGGGTGTTCTGGGTTCCTCCCACAGAAAAAGGATGTACCAGTTGGTTGGTTAATTGGTCATTGTAAATTGTCCCATGATTTAGGCTTGGATTGAATCAGGGATTGCTCGGCTGCATGGCTTGAGATGTCAGAAGGCCCTATTCTGCTTTGTATCTCAATAAATAATAAATGAATTATGAGATAGCTTGGGATTGCCTTCATTTCAACTCTGAATTTCTGTGCCATGTGTAAGTTGTGTTTGTCTTACTCTTGTTCCTCAAACATATGTACTTGGCAATAAAAAAAAATTCCATGCCATTAATATAATGAAAATACAGTGTGAGCAGGGCAACAAAAGTAGCACAGTAGCATCGAGATAACACCAGAATCAGCTGCTGAACAACAACAAACAATGGCAGGCTTCCAGTCTTCACCTACAATGTCGTGTTTTGATTACGAGGTTACAGTACACTATATTTGTCTTTTACTTTTCTAGGTTTTATGTAAGTCACAAAAACAATCAGCATCATAGACTTGTTCTGGGGCTGAATTTTTGTGATCAGTGGATGCTTTAAAAATTTAACACTGTGCCTTTTCTTAAATTTCTGCAACCAGCCTGCAGAATATTCACAATTACCTTCAATTTTCAGTTTGTCATGAGGGATCTTTGCTTGTTTCATGACCAGCACACGGTTAAGCTGCATATGTTCACTCCGCTGATGACACATGATCAAGGATTTCATTTTTTACTTCATCCAGTGCTTTTCTATTTTTCATTAACTTCTGTTGATTATATTTGTGAGGCAACTTCTCAGAACTGTCTGTGTGTACAGAGACCTGTGCATCAGCTGGGAACCTTCCCAGTGCCCTGTGGAATCTTCCTTTTGTGACATCATGTCAGCACTCAAAAAAAAAAATTGGATTTCGGAGGTTTTCGGAGTTTGGAATTTGGATAAGGGGTACTCAACCTACATTGATAAAAGAATATTGTAGGTGGCTCAACAGGAGAAAATAGAAAGGAAAGCATTTAGTTAATGTAAAATGTGTTTACCGTGATCACAACTGAAAACGGGCATTTTAATCCACCTGTTTTCCGAATGTAAGAACAGAATTGTAAACAATTGATTAACTGATGCCCAGTGACTATATGAAACTTCTGCATTTTAGTAGAGAAGTACCATCCCCTCTCAGCTTATCACTGCACATAGCTACCAGTAAAGTTCAAAGGAGAATTTGAACCTGTTTAGAAATAATTGCACTCCAGTGCTATCATTGCAAATCTGATTGTCATGTTTTCAGAAGTAGATGCTGCTGCTCATCCAATTTGCATCATTACATTTTTCGCCACCAGCTGATGGAAGAGATTTGACTGTATTCTGCGGAAGAGGATGTCACTCTAGATTACTTTTGATTTGAAAATTGTGTGTAATTTTGCACAGGATTTTGGTACATAAATATTTGAAGCTAAATGTTAAAGAAAAAAAATTTATAGATTGCTGAAATTCAAGCCCTTGCATTGTGATTTCTATGGTATGTTATTAAATAGGAAACAGAACCTGCTCACCACTCTTGGTAGGTTAACATTCACTGTGGATTTGATTAGTTCTATAAAAAACAAAGTTACCTCTTCAAATATTATTCATTTTATGGCACTGACATTTTCAAAATTACTCCGTATGCAATTAAATATTTGGCTTAAAAATGGCAATACTTATTTTGTGGCAGTATGGTCACGTAGTGGTTAGCACAGGCTTTACAGCACAGACAACCTGGGTTCAATTCCCAACAATGCCTGTAAGGAGTTTGTACGTTTTCCTGGTAACTGTGTGGGTCTGCTTTCGGTGCTCCAGTTTCCTCTCACAGTCCAAAGATTTACCAGCTGGTAAGTTAACTGAGCATTGAGAATTGTCCGTCAATTGGGTTAGGATTGATTCGGGGAATTACTGGGTGGCATGTCATGAAGGGCCGGAGGGCCTATTCTGCGCTGTATCTCAATAAATATAAAATAAAATCACATCAGCTAGTAATATACATTCTGAGCTTTTGGGAAAAAACAAAAAACAAAAATAAGATTTCTGTGTATTATAATTTATTCAAATTAGAAGGCATAGTATCATGATTTAAAATCCATTTTCTTTGCTCTGACCTTCTGCACTGAGTTTACTCTATTGTGCAATAATATCTTTACTAAACCTAACTATAACCTTGATTTTAATTGTCAAATTAAAGTATGGAGATTAATTAACTTTATACCTGTCTCACTTTTGACAATCAAATTTCACATTTATATTAAAAAAAAGTAGTGAGAAATAACGAGTGTCATCTCAACAAAGAATTACTTTATTCTGAAATAACTTGGGAAAGTGGGAATTCAAATAATTAGGTAAAATGGACATAACTGGATATTGATAGAAAATTATGGCATGACAATTATGGTCTGGACAAATATTATTTTACAAGTAGTACTATGTAATTTCTATTCACACACTAACTGAGACTGTTAAATTCTTAATTTAAATAATCCATAAAATATTGTTTTTTTGGTGGTAATATACTACATTATGTAAGTGCTTGTTGCATTCGCCTGGAAGAGAAGTTAATATAAGTTTGTTTTCAAAATCCATAGAAGCCAGTTAAATTGAAGTTCGTACAAACATTTTCACAATGCTGTTGTCAAAGCATTCATCTTTTTAGCTGACTTTAATCTTCCAGGTGCCAACCTAAACTTCTTTTCTGCCACCATCCTTCAGGCTGCTGTTGTATAGCTACCTGCCAAAATCAGCTGCTTCTAATTGTGGGAAGGCTGTTTCATGCAGAAAAGATTACTTCTCTGAGAAACAACACCTTGCTGCCAAGAATGACTGTTCCCCAAAGGAAAATAACTAATTCTTTTTGATCATAAATGGTTTTCCTATGAAAGAGATTGCCTATCTGCCAAGAATGATCTGTCTTGCTTATAAACAAAACTTGTGTCAAAAATAATTGCTTTTGTTGATCTTTACTGGAGGGATACATGCTGAATCTATATGTATGAGCAGTCAGTAAGTTTCAGAACTAGACCCTGCAAGTTGCTTGCTAAAAGTATGACTGGTTCTCAGTCACTTTGGAATAATTACTGAATAGATATCTAAAGACTGACTGACACTTATTCCTCTTCTCTTGGTTACTTTCTATTGGTTGAAAGTCCACAAATACCTTCACACTGCTAGGCAGGAATGAGGGATGAAATGCTTAGTTAGCTGAATATATTTCAGTTTCAAAATGATCATTTGTGCCCACAGTAATCATACTAATAAAACTAATGAAGCTTTTTGGTGAGGTACATGAAGGGAAGATGCTAAACTTCAAATTCACATGAAGTTAGAAGAAATGAAAAGGTAATGCCATCTGCTGCATTCATCTTTCCCATTCACACATGTGGTGGTTGAAAAGATCGTCTTTACTCCTGCTGAAGGGTCTTGGCTCGAAATGTTGACTGTACTCTTTTCCTTAGATGCTGCCTGGCCTGCTGTGTTCCTCCAGATTTTGTGTGTGTTTCCAGCATTTGCAGGTTTTCTCTTACTTGTGATCATCATTCCCTATCACCCAATCTCCAGAGAGCTACAAAAAAAAGTTTTAATAGAGAATTGCTTAGCTCTACCTTTGGGAGATTCCCCCCCCCCCCCCCGACTCTGGTGACAAAGCAAGCTAGCTCCAGATGATGGCCATAATTTGTATCAAGAATGTTCAATAATCCCTCATTCATCCTTTGCATGTTGCTTTACTTCTCAATTCTCAGGGAATGTTTCTTTTGGAGGAGTCGATTGAATCTGTATACAGTGCATTTTAAATAATCCATTTCATAGATGCCAATGCTTTGTGGAGTGAAATAATATGTCACTTAAACCATGTTTTTAAACTATACACTGAGTTTTACTTGTCTGTTTACCATTGAGATCAACTAGCCAAAATGCTCAACCAGAGCTCATCTACAAATTAAAATCTCATAAGCCTTGATCATTAGCTCCAAGGTAATAAAAGCAACAGTATAGTTTATATGTGGTAATAGGAAACTATCTGATATTTTTTTATCTGCTTGTCATTTTGATAATTTTATCAGATAAAGGTAAAATATCACCAATAAGAACTGAATAATAGGAGAACAAAGAAATGAGTATGAATCCTTTGTTAAGCAAATACCAATAATGAAATGTTACCCTGGAGATTGAAGCTCCAAATAACCCAATGAAGAAATAGCCAAGATAGTGTCATCCATACTCTGGAAACTTTTATATAGTTAGAACACCTAATGAGTTTGATGAAATCCATGTTGTAATCTCCCAACATAGCACCTTAAAGAGGTCAGGGTATTCCTGTCAAAGAACCAACTTAGAGGAAGTGTAGCTGCCTGATGTGATTTATCAGCTGCTTGGGTCCTATGTCAAGTCAGCCCAAGAGGATCTGAAATAATGGCAACAGCAATCTTACGCAGCAGAGAAGCAAAACTCAGAAGACACAATTGACTGACACAGTTGTTTTCATAAATGCTCTTCCTCGCACTAGTCATTGAGGAATAATTAAGCTTTTAGTTTAAAAGCTAAACTTGTCTTGGTGTAGAAACTGGTAAAATATTTTAGTTCATACCCCCATAGTTTTAGCAGTAATTTAAGTGAGGGAGCATTAATTTTCTGACATCCTGCTTTTTATTTTATTCCCAATAATAATTTATTACTGAATAAGAATATTAGAAATATAGGATAAAACAGGATTTTGTTTAAAAATATCCTTAGTTGCAAATGCATAGTCTATCATTCAGCCTTTGGGCTCTAGAGAGATAAACCCGCTTTTTGCCATTAAGAGATTTTTTTTTCCTGAAGGCATTTTCAATGATATTTTACATATGCTTTACCACTAGTAACACCAGATTAGCTTTACTCCTCAGCATTGGCTCACTTACTATTACTGCAGAAAATATTTTGTTGGGATTTTATATTGATTGTAAAACAATCCCCTGAAGGCAGATATAGGATTTGGATTCTTGCATGCTGTGTAGAAGGTTCCCTTTTTGTTTTGTATTATGGGATTTTCATTATATAATCTTCACATTTTGCTTTCCTTAGCAACAATTCTCATATGTCCCTTGCAGCAAAAGACTGATAAAAACACTATTTGGGCACTTGAGTGAGAATCAAATTACTAGGAAAGAGAATTTACAAGATACGGAGCCAAGATTATTTAAAACAGAAGGCAAAAAAAAGCACAAGGTAGAAGAGAAATGGGGATAGTGCAAACAGAAGCAAATATTAATGGTCTTTTTAGAAAACTGTAAGACATTTAAGCATGGGGAAAATGTTTTTAAGAAAAGAAACACTGTTTGATAAATTTTCTCAAATTCTCTGAAGATGTAGTAAACTGGATAGATGTAGTGTTCTTAGAATTCCTGAGAATGAGGGTAAATTGTAAAGATATCCTGATGAAGGGTCTCGGCCTGAATCGCCAACTCTTTATTGCTTTCCATAAATGCTGCCTCACCTGCTGAGTTCCTCCAACATTTTATGTGTGTTACCCTATAAATGGGAAAATTTTGATTTAGGAGTTAGCAACAGTTGGGATGCCACAGGGAGCAACAGTCTATAATACAGCAATGACTTGATGAATGAAGTTTACTTCCACTAAGTATACTATTGAGATAAAGAATAAGTGTTCTAGAAAGTTTAAGGATGACATCCAAAAACTGCAAAGGGATTTAGACAGGTTCAGGGAGTAGGGAAAAAATTGGCAGATGGAGTATAATGTTAGAGCATATGAAATTATCTGATCTGGAAGGAAGAATAAAATGGTTTAAAAATAGTGAGAATACAAAATGTTGTAGTACAAAGTAATCTGGAATCTGGAGCATGAAATACACATGGTTGGAATGTAGGCACAGGAAGTAATTGAGAAGGCAAATGGAATTTTGGCCTGTTTTGCAAGGACATCTGAAGTATTAAAATAGGAATGGTTATAGCGCAGCAATGGGAATGTTCTAGAGAACCAGTGAGACTGCATCTCAAGTTTTGCTTTAATTTTCATATTTAACCAAGGATATACTTGCCTTGAAGAAAATGCAGAGAAGGTTCACTAGGTTGATTCCTGTTATAAAAGAGATTACGCAGTCAAATCTACAATCTGTGGTGTGTGGTAAAATGACAGCTGATCTTATTGAAATATATAGGATTGATATAATGGCTATTTTCTCTAGTGGGAGGTATCTCAAATGAGAGCATAGCTTCAGAGTAAAAGATTTCTCATTTAATGGAGAAATGAGGAAATCATTCTCTTGAAGGGTTGTGATTTCTTGAAATTCTGTTTCATTGAACTGTTAGAGGTGAAAGTTGAAATTCATTGGAACTACTGGGGGGTATTTCAAAGAGATCAAGATTGGATCAGTTATGACCTTACCAAGCGGCAGAACAGGCTTCTAGAGTCAATTGTCAACTACACTGTTTCTTATCACCTTTTCCTCTTTTCCATGGGTGACCCATGAGAAACTCTGTCTCTGTTCTTCAGCTTAGTCCAAATCCATTCAGAACTTTTTCCAGAATTTAGTTGAAATTGATCAGAACAATTCTTTAATTTAAAAAAAACTTTGAGATGAATGGTATGTTTCTCTTTGATCAGCATGTATTTAGACATTTTAAAAGTGATAGGAATAGAGGTTGGAATACTGAAATTAATCAAACCAATATTTTGAGTTCTAAGAACAAAAGGGTTCAGATTCCTTGACCTACACCCAAAGGATTTCTATGAGATTCCATTGCTTCCCTGCCAAGTGAAACCTTGGACGTGATCACTCCTTCATGAGTTTTATGTTCATATGTGGCATAACCAGAACTCATCAAAGCCCTTTTTGACAAAATACTTTGTATTGCATTCAATTATAAAAAGTTGATGGTGCTAAATTTGATGTGAGCAAAAGTGAGTAATTTTAATTCAACGACTAAGCGGGTTTTAAAGTGGTTAAAGGATTAAGTCTGTAAAAAAGGTGTTGGTAGATAAGAAAACTTACGTGATTTCATAAACTTCTGAATTTAAACCAAGTGTATCAGGTTGTAATTGGAAAACCTTCCTCAGGCAAGAAAAGTTGACAATATAAATATTTTAATTGCTTTTTAGAGTAGAGTATGAATTTATTGTTGGGTGCATAACTTTTGCGAAACTCAAAGTGAAGTTATTGCAGGAACATTAAGATGGTAGACGGGGGCTGGAAATTCAATTTTATTAAGGTAAATTTGTGAACTGCTGTGTGCTGTTTATTTCATATTCAGTTGTACTGACACTTTGGAACTGACCTCCTGGTTATTTATATAAGCAGCTCTTCAGGACTTCATGTTGCTGTTACAGAAATGCTGTCAGTCCCAGAGAAGATGTAGTCTGGCCCAACACTGGGTTATCAGGAACAGCAACATCCTCCAAAAGTGACACGAGCTGCTCAAAGGACACCTTCTATTTCCTGGACACATTGGAAGTTGGATTCTAAAGAGAGTCCGTCTATCATGCCAACTGTAGCAGACCTTTCCAGAAGATCTGTCATCTCTTTGACCTGATAGACAGACTATTCATGGCCATTAAATTGACCTCTCAACCTTCTGAGTTTCTGCTGCTGACAGGTATAAGTTTTTATGATCAGCTAATAGTAAACGCTTCAGGCAAGTAACTGATGCTTATTCGCAGCTGATGACAGTTAATCAACCAGCCGTAATGAATGAGTACTGTTTGAGATTCTCCCACTAGCGCCCCGTAAGGAATCACTGATTGCACTTCTGGCAATGCAGGCACGTTCATCTCCAGAACTCCTAGTAATGGAAAAAAATGCTTTGTTTTGTCAATGTGCTGCTGGTTTGTAACATCAAGGTAACCTTTCAGCAGATGTGTATGATGCCAGGGCTGTTTGCTTGATTCAGTTCTCCTGCAGTTGCCACCTTCCTTCAAGCAACTTGAGTAGCTAAGTGCTTTAGATAGATAGATAGATATACTTTATTGATCCCGAGGGAAATTGGGTTTCGTTACAGCCGCACCAACCAAGAATAGAGCATAAATATAGCAATACGAAAAACCACAAACAGTCAAACAACAAAATGTAACTATGCCAGATGGAAATAAGTCCAGGACCAGCCTATTGGCTCAGGGTGTCTGACCCTCCACGGGAGGAGCTGCAAAATTCGATGGCCACAGGCAGGAACAACCTCCCGTGATGCCCAGTGTTGTATCTCAGTGGAATATGGCCGGGGTCCATCAGCAAAAAGTTCAATATCCAGTCTACAAACATGTTCCCCGATCGTAATATGACCTGGACTTCACCATCCGTTGTTAACTAGAACAGTAAGCACCCGACTCCTTTACGCTTACTGCTTTCAGTGCACTTCCGGTCAGCCTGAATGGTCTGGAAGCCGTCCATGGAAAAGATTTGATCGGGTATGTCCTCATGCAGCCCCATTCCAGTAAAACACATAACACTGCACTCTCGAAATGTTCCCTGATGCCTAGCTAGCGCCGTGAAATCGTCCATTTTATTACCCACCGAACTCCTCTTCTCCATAAGTCTCTGTTGTTTCGACCTGGTCCTTGAGCATGACCGATGACCCCAATGAGAAGCTAAGACAGTAAAGTACAAAGCCAATGTAATCAAGTCATCTGTCTGCATGCAATGCAACTGAACAAAGCAAATGACGGCTTTTCATGTACACAATATTGCACAGTTATGACGATTGGATATACATGACAGAGATGCCATTGACTTTTTGAATGAGCATGAGGAGGAAGATATTGACGATCAGGAGCATGGAGCATGTCTGGGATGCCCTCATGGTTAAAACCTCTTAATCTTTCTGATATATTATTCAGAAAGTATGTTTCACCGTTAGGCCAGAATTTCCCTTGAGATGGTGATGAAAAAAGTTGTTTTAGTCATGGTTATAGTCATAGTCATACTTTATTGATCCCGGGGGAAATTGGATTTCGTTACAGTTGCACCATAAATAATTAAATAGTAATAAAACCATAAACAGTTAAATAATAATATGTAAATTATGCCAGTGAATTATGAAATAAGTCCAGGACCAGCCTATTGGCTCAGGGTGTCTGACCCTCCAAGGGAGGAGTTGTAAAGTTTGATGGCCACAGGCAGGAATGACTTCCTATGACGCGCTGTGTTGCATCTCGGTGGAATGAGTCTCTGGCTGAATGTACTCCTGTGCCCAACCAGTACATTATGTAGTGGATGAGAGACATTGTCCAAGATGGCATGCAACTTGGACAGCATCCTCTTTTCAGACACAACCGTGAGAGAGTCCAGTTCCATCCCCACAACATCACTGGCCTTACGAATGAGTTTGTTGATTCTGTTGGTGTCTGCTGCCCTCAGCCTGTTGCCCCAGCACACAACAGCAAACATGATAGCACTGGCCACCACAGACTCATAGAACATCCTCAGCATCGTCCGGCAGATGTTAAAGGACCTCAGTCTCCTCAGGAAATAGAAATGGCTCTGACCCTTCTTGTAGACAGCCTCAGTGTTCTTTAACCAGTCCAGTTTATTGTCAATTCGTATCCCCAGGCATTTGTAATCCTCCACCATTACAGGGAGTTTCACGATTTGGACCCAGTGCCAATAAAGGAATGGTTCGAAGTTGTGCGTATTCTGGAGGACAGAATGAAGGTTGTTGACAAAGCAATTCCCTAATCTGCATCCGGACCCACTGATACAGGGAGCGCTGCACCAGGATACAATAGGTGACCCTGACAACCATCGCAAAAGGCTCCCACTGGCTACCCATTTCATTTTGACTTCCCATTCCCATATATATCTATCCATGGTCTCCTCTCCGGCCACATTGAGGCTAAACTCAATGTGAAGAAGCAGCACCTTGTGTTCCATCTGAGTTGCCTCCAAATTGTGGCATGAACATTGATTTCTCTAACTGCTGGTAATTTATTCCGCCTCCCTCCTCTCTTTTTCCATTCTCTATTCTTGTTACCCTCTCACTACTTCTCTGCACCTGCCATTACCTCCCGCTGGTTCCCTTCCTCTATGTTCCACTGTCCTCTCCTGTTAGATTCCCTCTTTGTCAACCCTTTACCTCTTCCAGCAATCCCTTTCCATCTTCTTACATCACCTCCCTTCTTTTCACCCACCAATCTTCCCCCTTACCTGGGTTACCTGTCACCTGCCACCTGTCAGCTTGTACTACTTCCCCTCCCCGACCTTCCTATTCTACTTTCTGCACCTTTCTTTCCTGTACTGATGGAGGGTGTTGGCCTGAAACATCAGCTGTTTACTTCCCTCCATAGATGCTGCCTGACCTGCTGAGATCCTCCAGAATTTTAAGTGTGTTGCTTTCTGAAGTTGTCCTGAGAACACATGATAGTTGTGTCTGAGAATGGTAAATTGGTAGCCCATAAGCACCTAAAAATTACCTAATGTGGAAAGAACTTAGAAAGCAGCAAGATGATTGTTCATATTTCAAAGCAATAAGCATAAAAAACTGCAAATAACTAGGAAAAGACATGAAAATACCAATGCATCTGGGAATTCTAAGCAGATTGAACATTTGAACAGAAGCCAGGGTTTGGCAAAAAGCCAGTCTCTTTGCATAAGCGTGGAAAGACTTAGTGTTCTAGAGAACTGAGCTGCTTAGAAACAAACTGTGTGGGTGTATTTGTGTGTTTTCTATAATATTCCGTGCTTGTCTCTGATGAGTAGCTCCAGCTAGCTTGAATATGTACTCGGTCTTGTCAATTTGCAGTAAAATAGTGCATAGTACTTCAGGGGAAATAATGATAATAACAGCAAACATCATTAGGAAGAGATAAGGGCATGGGGCAAGAAGCTTTGTCAAACAGATACACCAGTCTATTTAAGGCACAAACCCAGATATGAGTGCAGATCTCATGAGAAGTAATTTTCCTTCTTGTTTCAGTGAATTGCTGTGTTGGCAATACTTTATCAGTGTAGTACTTCCAGAATAAAGCTGACTGAGCTCACTTGTGACATAATTAAAGTACTATACGAATCATATTTATCTGTTACCATACCTTTGCAACAAAATATTACCTTTTTGTTTATGAATTATACAGTCTCCGAAATGACATTTCCCAAAAGAGAAATTTAGCAGTGAAGTGCTACAATTGCAATAACACTCAAATAATTTTGGCATGTAAATATGAGAAAAGAATCAATTATTTTTAACCTACATTTGAATATAGTGCTTCAAGGTTTCCTTCATTAATATTTTCACGTTTCTTTTCCGTGTAGTTTGGTTTTTAACTATTTTTTTTAGTCATTTTTTTTTTCTTGTTTCATGTTTTAAAAATTCTGCGTTGGAATTTTAAGGATTGTTATAAAAAGATTGGTGCAGTTGTCCAATCAATATTTAGATGTTTGTAGACTCCAGAGAAATTTCTCACCTGTGAAAATGAAATATCACACACAAAATTATTAGCAATTCATCACAGAGTATTCAGATAATTTAAATACTATGGATGGAAGACCAAATTAATAGTGCCAAAGGATTATTTTTGACAATTACTTTGGCTTACGTGCCCACCAATACTGCTTCAAAGGAGAAAAAAGCCATTACCAATTAATTTGTCAGTACTTATCCCTACATTTAAAATGCATTCCGTTCTTGATTGAACGTGTGTTTTTTCAACCTTGCAGACAATTCTTCTAGGAAATTATTCTATGGGTGCCAAGAGTGTTGATTTAATTACATAAAAAGAAATCAAGAAATAGAAGGATCAGCCTTTTGAGCCATCAAGATCACATGAAAATAGAAGCAGGAGCAGGAGTAGGTCAGCAAGCTCTCCAAACTTGACCTGCTATTCAGTGTGATCAGAATCATGTTTAATATCACTGTTAGATATCGTAAAATTCATTAACTTTGCAGCAGCAGTACAATGTAATACATGATATAGGAAACAACAGTCAAAGAACATAGGCTGTCTACAAGAAGGGTCAGAGCCATCTCTATTTCCTGAGGAGACTGAGGTCCTTTAACATCTGCCGGACAATGCTGAGGATGTTCTATGAGTCTCTGGTGGCCAGTGCGATCATGTTTGCTGTTGTGTGCTAGGGCAGCAGGCTGAGGGTAGCAGACACCAACAGAATCAACAAACTCATTCGTAAGGCCAGTGATGTTGTGGGGATGGAACTGGACTCTCTCATGGTGGTGTCTGAAAAGAGGATGCTGTCCAAGTTGCATGCCATCTTGGACAATGTCTCCCCATCCACTACATAATGTACCGGTTGGGCACGGGAGTACACTCAGCCACAGACTCATTCCACCGAGATGCAACACAGAGTGTTATAGGAAGTCATTCCTGCCTGTGGCCATCAAACTTTACAACTCCTCCCTTGGAGGGTCAGACATCCTGAGCCAATAGGCTGGTCCTGGACTCATTTCCTGGCATAATTTACATATTACTATTTAACTATTTATGGTTTTATTATTATTTAATTATTTATGGTGCAACTGTAACGAAAACCAATTTCCCTCTGGATCAATAAAGTATGACTATGACTAAATATGTATATGTGTGTGTATATATATCTCAAACAAATAGTTAAATAAGTAGTGCAATAACGTAAATAAAAAACAAATAGTGAGGTAGTGCTCATGGTTTCAATGTCCATTCTGAAATCAGATGGCAGAGGAAAAGAAACTGTTCCTGAGTCATTGAGTATGTGCCTTCAGGCTTCTGTACCTCCTTCTTGATGGTGACAGCGATGAGGGCATATCCTGGGTGTGAGAGTCCTCAATGATGGACACCACCTTTTCGGGCAATGCCTTTGAAGATGTTTTGATACGATGGAGCTCATCTATACTATATGGATACTATCATGGCTCATCTATGTTAGCTTTAACTCCTCTTCAGTGGCAGTTCCCCATAACCTTCAATTCTCATCCTTTCAAATATTTACCCATCACTACCTTGTATATAATCATCTGGATTCTAGCACCCTGTTCATAAGGTCCTGTTATTGACAGAGGGTCCCAGGTAGAAAGACCATGTGGATTTGTAAGGATTTCGGGGAACCCAAAAGTGAACAGTGACAATGGCTGCACTCATATTGCCTTTGGGACACCATATCTGAATACAGAGTTGTCTGCAGGCAAGGACTCTGAATGTGTAGAAACATAGAATTATAGAAAACCTACAGCACAATACAAAGCTGTGCTGAACATGTACTTACTTTTGAAATTACCTAGGGTTACCCATAGTCCTCTATTTTTCTAAGCACCATCTACCTATCCAGGAGTCTCTTAAAAGACACTATTGTGTCTGCCTCCACCACTGTTGCCGGCAGCCCATTCCACGCACTCACCACTCTCTGTGTGAAAAGCTTACCCCTGACATCTCCTCTGTACCTGCTTCCAAGCACCTTAAAACTGTGCCCTCTCGTGTTAGCCATTTCAGCCCTGGGAAAAAGCCTCTGACTATCCACACGATCAATGCCTCTCATCATCTTATACACCTCATGTGTAGCTGGCCTTTGACTATCTTTGACTACATTCACAACATCCTGATGGCTACTATTTAATCACCATTTAAGATTCAACGTTTCAACTTCGTGACAAAATGCTGTGACTTCCCATCTTTGAACAAATGCAACAGAGCAGATTTGGAGATGAAGGCTGTCCTTTCGCCATTTCAACATTGTATCAAGTCCAAAGCCAATCGGAAAGAAGAGAACCTATTTTCAATTAGAGCCATACTTGTCATATGATCATTGGTTATCTCCAGCAGCGATCAGTGAACGCTTTAATTGAATCAGAAAAGACAAATTTTAAATCGTATTATTGTTATGATATTTTGAGGCAACACTTTTGACGTAGTTATAATAGTAGCTGAATACTTTTTTTGTCAGTCGTACAATATTCTCTTTTCTAACTTCAAAATTGGTTGTGTTTGCAATAGCAAACATGGTCAAAAACTTGCCATTTTTTAACTCAACATCAAGAATTCTATTAGCAAAGTGATGACACAAGCATTGAAAGAATCAAAAAAACAGGCACAGTATCAACATCAGAACTGCAAGCAGATCTTTCACTTGGTCACTCCAGTAAATGGAATCACCAAGATACTGTGACTATAACTTGTTCATTTTTGCTTTTACATATCTCAGTGCTTCAATTACATTCAAACAGCTTTTCTGAAGGAATTTACAAAAATACACCAGATTTTCTAAAACATCGATAAGGACAGTTCAGCGGGCTGATGGTTTATTAACAATGAGCTGCTGACTTGCATTCTGTATTTATCGTATCTTGAAACACTGTCGAAGTAAATACGTTGAAGGTCTAAAATGTTTCAAAGTAAAGGCTGTGTTACATTTAT
Source organism: Mobula hypostoma (assembly GCF_963921235.1). Taxonomy (NCBI): domain Eukaryota; kingdom Metazoa; phylum Chordata; class Chondrichthyes; order Myliobatiformes; family Myliobatidae; genus Mobula; species Mobula hypostoma. Next base: position 22,299,540 of record NC_086105.1, on the reverse strand, counting down.
TACTTAGAAAATTTATGGATTATATTCATTAACACAATTACAGGGTATTTCACAATTATATTAACATAGATGTTTAAATCATATTAGCAGAATTCCAGAATTATATAAAAGAAAATTCCAGCTGCATGCAAGAAAGTCTATGTGCATGGGAGCATTTCAGTTACTGCATGGCTGTGCACCCAAGCAGCTTAAAGGGAAACAGTTCTGGATTCTCACAAAGTCCCCAACATTATGAGAACGATATGTAGCCAATTTAAATCACTCCATGTGATGTGAACTGGTCTACTGAAGTATTCTGAAGAACTAAATTTTCAGCAACAATTTCCTTTTACCCTGCTGTTATGTTACTTCTGTTTAAACGTACCGTGGGTTAACAGTAAAGAATCATATTCTGGAAGAAGTAGAGAACTTTTATTTACAGTAATAAACAAACACGCCTTAACCCAGCCACGTGCTGGAACATTCTGGCAATCCCATGCATGCTCAGTACTCTGTCCAATCATGTACTGGCAACTCATTGCACGTGATATCACCACACCTGTCAGTTGTCCATTCATCACTTTCAAATTCACCCACAAAATTAACAACTATTACATGAGCTGGTAGATGGGTGTTATGGATAGAATATTCGAGTACCTTACTGTTGTTCACTGACTATGAGGCTGACAGGTGGGAGATCTTCATTATTTGAAAAGTAAAAGCACAAGAGTCTGATTATGTTGAGGTGAAGTGAGAAAAGGAAACAAATGCTTCTACAATCTGTACTTTATGATCAAAAGAGAGAAAAAAAAACAAGAGGACGTGCAATAGGCAAAAGAGGATGGAACATCTCATCTTAAAAAGACTTTGTGTCACTGCTAGTCTTGGTGTCTTCAAAAGCCAGGGGCTGTGCCTTTGGAGATGCATAAGTCCCTTGCCTGTTCGCCAGTGCTAATTAAATGCCAGATCGAAGAGAGTTAAAAATCTCCACTCAGTATATACTTGTCATGCTTGAATAGCTGAAAATGTATGTAAGCTAAAGAATCTTTATTTGAATGAATGTCCCTGTTAGGGGACATTGTAGAAATTGAGAATCAGAATCAGGTTTAATATCATTGGCATATTTTGGAAATTTGTTGTTTTGTGGCAGCAGTACGTTACAATACGTAATAAAAAGAAGCCAAGACTTACAATAAGAAGCATATATTAAAAAAACTAAATTAAATATGTAGTGCAAAAAGAGAGGGAAAACATGAGGTCGTGTTCATGGGTTGATTGTCCATTCATAAATCTGTTGATGGAGGGGAACAAGTTGTTCCTGAAATACTGTGTGTGTGTCTTCAGGCTCCTGTACCACCTCCTTGATGGTAGCAAAAAGACAACATGTCCTGGGTGATGGGAGTCCTTAATAATGGATGCTACAGTTTTGAAGCATCGCCTTTTGAAGGTGTCCTCGATGATGGGGAGGCTGGTGCCCATGATGGAGCTGACAGAGTTTGTAACTTCCTGCAGCAATTTCTGATCCTGTGCAATGGCCCCTCCATACCAAGCAGTAATGCAACCTATTAGAATGGTCTTCATGGTACAAACTCTTTCACAGTGAGCTGAATCTTTCGAACAGCCTTCAGGGTGATGGAAGCAGTCTTCGAATATTGTTAAGGCAGAGGTGGATGAATGAATTCTTGGTCACCAAGAAGCTGAAAGGCTGCTATGGTTAGGCAGAAGTTATTAAACAGTTAAGGCTACAATCAGATCAACCCTTATTAAACAGTGGGGGGTGTCTGAATGGCCTCCTCTTTTTGATTAGTTTGTCTGTATGATTGTAACAGGTCTGCACGTTTTGATCTTTTTGCTGGAATGTCCCAGGGATTTAATGAACACGTTGCCCTTGGTTGTCTCCTGTCATTGTTACTTTAGCACATACCTGGATGTCTTCCTGGCCTCTTGCAAGTAGAAAGTCTTTCTTTCTTCCTTCTCAACCCAGCCTGCTGTTCTATGTCAGGAATTCTGTGTGCTTTGCTCAACTTTTGTTCATCACTTAGGAAATTGGCAATTTAGTTGATGACACAATAAGCCATTAACAATGTGGTTGCTGAAATTATAACTATTGGGTCATTAATGGATTTTGTGTGCAACCTGCAGCAGGTCAAACTGACACTGGTTAATTTTGCTTCCCTGTCCTAACAATTCACCCTCTTATCTTGCTCGCACCTGTTAACATTAATAAACATTTCAGAAATTTTACTCATTTCTTTCATTTTTAATTATTTTGTAATGGTTTTGAATGTTGGAAAACTTCATAGTATTTTGACAGCTTTGATAGGTATCTAATCTGATGTCCTAACTTGGTCGACTAAAAGTTTCTGGCGTTTTTCTGGCCCATCTGATGGGATTCATTTCATGAGTGTGTATTCCTGCCATGGTGCAGTCTCACTACAGTTTACAGTGACACTAATCATCAGCAAGTTGACTTTGAGAAATTCATGTAAGTTAGGCTGTAGCAGCAATTCTGTGGCATAGACTACATGGGAGTGAGTTTAAAAGTCAAGTTTTTGTTTGGTTTGGAATGCAGGAATCACTTGTTTCTCTATCATAACATGCAGATGCATTAATGTGATTGGGTAGTGTCATATTGTGTAAGAGTAAGGAAACAATAGTGTTTGATAAAGGCTTTGCTCCATGAGGATAGTCCTGCATTAATAAGAGTGTACATCTTCACATAATGTGATATACTATAAAAAAAACCAACAGTATTCATAAACAAGAGAAATTCTGCTGGAAATCCAAAGCAACCCGTACAAGATGCTGGAGGAACTCAGCAGGTCAGGCAGCATCAATGGAAACGAATAAATAGTCAACGCCTCGGGCTGGGACCTTTCTTCAGGAGTGGAAAGGAAGGGGGAAGATGTCAGAATAGACATAGACATAGACATACTTTATTGATCCCGAGGGAAATTGAGTTTTGTTACAGCTGCACCAACCAAGAATAGAGCGTAAATATAGAAATACAAAAACCACAAACAATCAAACAACAATATGCAAACTATGCCAGTTGGAAATAAGTCCAGGACCAGCCTATTGGCTCAGGGTGTCTGACCCTCCACGGGAGGAGCTGCAAAGTTCGATGGCCACAGGCAGGAACAACCTCCGATGACGCCCAGTGTTGTATCTCGGTGGAATATGGCCGGAATCCAACAGCAAAAAGTTCAATATCCGGGCTACAAACACGTTCCTCGATCGTAATATAACCAGGATTGCACCATCCGTTGTTAACCAGAACAGCAAGCCCCCAACTCCTTTACGCTTACCGCTCTCAGTGCACTTCCGGTCAGCCTGAACGATCTGGAAGCCCTCCATGGAAAAGTTTTGGTTGGATAATATGTGGGGGGAGGGGAAGGAGGATAGCTAGAATCTGATAGGTGATACCAGGTGGATGGGAAAGGTAAAGGGCTGGAAAGGAAGTGATCTGATAGGAGAGGAGAGTGGACCATAGGAGAAAGGGAAGGAGGAGTGCTGCTAGGGAAGTGAGAAAAGGTAAAGGGCCAGAGTGGGGAATAGAGGAAGAGGGGAAGGGGAGGGATTTTTTTTTAACCAGAAGGAGAAAACGATATTCATGCCATCCGGTTGGAGGCTACTCAGACAGAATAGAAGGTGTTGCCTCTCCACCCTGAGGGTGGCCTCATCGTGGCACAAGAGGAGGCCATGGACCAATGTGTCAGAACGGGAATGGGAATGGGAATTAAAATGCTTGGTCATCAGGAAGTTCTGCCTTTGGAGGGTGGTGCACAGGAGTTTGATGAAATGGTCCCCCATTTTCAACGAGTCTCACCAAAGTAGAGGACGCCACATCGACAGCACCGGACACAACAGATGAACCCAGAAGATTCACAGGTGAAGTGTTGCCTCACCTGGAAGGACTGTTTAGTGAGGGATGGTGGTGAGGGAGGAGGTGATTGGTCAGGTGTAGCACTTTGGGTGCTTGCAGGGATAAATGCCAGCAGCAAGATTACTGGGGAGGGATGCATGGACCAGGGAATCTTGGAGGTAGCAATCTCTGCAGAAAACGGAGAGAGGCAGAGATGTAAGACCATAAGACAAAGGAGCAGAAGTAGGCCATTTGGCCCATCGAGTCTGCTCCGCCATTTTATCATGAGCTGATCCATTCTCCCATTTAGTCCCACTTCCCCGCCTTCTCACCATAACCTTTGATGCCCTGGCTACTCAGATACCTATCAATCTCTGCCTTTAATGCACCCAATGACTTGGCCTCCACTGCCTCCCGTGGCAACAAATTCCATAGATTCACCACCCTCTGGCTAAAAAAATTTCTTCGCATCTCTGTTCTAAATGAGCGCCCTTCAATCCTTAAGTCATGCGCTCTTGTACTAGACTCCCCCACCATGGGTAACAATTTTGCCACATCCACTCTGTCCATGCCTTTCAAGATTCGAACTATTTCTTTGAGGTCCCCCATCATTCTTCTAAACTCCAAGGAATACAGTCCAGGAGTGGACAAACGTTCCTCATATGTTAACCCTCTCATTCCCGGAATCATTCTAGTGAATCTTCTCCGAAGCCTCTCCAACATCAGCACATCCTTTCTTAAATAAGGAGCCAAAAACTGCCCACTGTACTCCAAGTGAGGTCTCACCAGCGCCTTATAGAGCCTCAACATCACATCCCTGCTCCTATACTCTATTCCTCTAGAAATGAATGCCAACATTGCATTCGCCTTCATCACCACCGACTCAGCCTGCAGGTTAACCTTAAGGGTATCCTGCACGAGGACTCCCAAGTCCCGTTGCATCTCAGAACTTTGAATTCTCTCCCCATTTAAATAATAGTCTGCCGTTTATTTCTTCTGCCAAAGTGCATAACCATACACTTTCCAACATTGTATTTCATTTGCCACTTCTCTGCCCATTCTTCCAATCTATCCAAGCCTCTCTGCAGACTCTCTGTTTCCTCAGCACGACTAGCCCTTCCACCTATCTTTGTATCATCAGCAAACTTAGCCACAAAGCCACACATGTAAAGATATGTTTGTAGAATCCCTTTGGAGATGGTGGAAGTTACAGAGGATATTTTTCTTGTGAGATCTCTGCTGCACAAAATTACATTGAACAATGAATGGAATCATGCACCAATGTTTGAAAATTAAAGATGAATTGTAATAAGTGTTTCGCATTAAACACATAAAAGGAAAATTAAGGCACAAAGCTTGAACTCACAGGGTCTTTAGAAGACAAGTAAGACAATACTCCTAATATTTTTAAAATGTCTGTGTTTTGTACTTGATGCACAGGGCATATCTCCACATGTTTGTTTCCAGATGTATTTATGTAAATTAAACAATTGGATATGAATATAGACTTGCTAATAGATTTGTTTGCTATTCCTTACTCTACTGTTTTAACGGGTGTTACGTATCTATAATAGGCTTGGAAAAAAATGTGAACGTCGAGTCCAAATGAGAGTATGATTTCAGATGCAGCATGTGATGTGCACTGTGCTTATCTTTTGGGTTTAAGAACCAAGTTTACTTGAACCTTCCCCCACCCCTATAGGATAGGAACATAAAGGCATTCAGTTAATCAAGTTCATCCTTCGACAAACTATGTAAAATCCACACCACCGTGGACTCTGCTGCACCTAATTAATCTCTTGAGGGGAAGTTCTGCATAAATATTCCCCAAAGGTAATCAAGCAAAACTCCAGACGATCTGTCTATCTCCCTTCAATGCCAACAACCTCCTCCCCCTTCCCAAAACACAAACACCAACCATCCTGCCTCCCCGTTATTCTCTTTTCAAACCTGACCTTCTTGCCCCCGCAAATTAACTGCTCCTTTCAAGGCCAGTAACATGGGACACAGGTTTGTCCAATGAAACATTCTCATATTTTAGTGCATAATTTGCATTCTGCTTTTTTTTTAAATATTGTAGCTCTTCTTTTAAGGAAGTAAATAGCTGTTGTTAACTGTTTTCTTGGGAGTCTTTTCGACAGATGCACTGATATTGGGGAAGTAGAATCTCTTCCAACTGCTAGTCTTGTCTGAGTCTCATTAATTTTAAACCTTTGCCCTCTATTTTTCTTCGTATAGTCTAAGTTAAGTAGAATGGTGTAATCCCTTTAAGTAACTGATCGTGCTACAGTTTGTATTAAAGACACATGTGAATCACAATTGGTTAAATAGATGCTATTCTGCCTTGTACTACATCTTAGTAAGTGGCAATCTGGTGATTTTTTTCCCCTTAAAGCTGATGAATGTAGTTATTTGGATCAATGGATTATTTTCTTAAGTACTTAAAATACCAACCTGTTGCTGTATTGCAGCAACCTTTTGCAATTCTGTGCTGATGTTAGATTTATTAGAAATGTTAGCTGTTAATTTGCCATTATGTTTTGCCTTTGTTGGGGCTGGAGATGTACTGTGCTCAATCACTGATGAATGTTAGAGATCGCAACCCTAGTTTCCTCTGTCATCACTGATGCTCATGACCAATTACTTCCACTCCATTAATCTGTCAGGGCTAAGAGGTACTTTCATAAAAATGAAAATAAAGAATTCCATTTAAATTAGGAATAAATTAAAAAGTAAGGTAGTTCAATTCAAACGTAAACTTCACGGATTCTAAATTATATCCAAAATCCCTCGTTGGATTTCATTCTGCATTTCTATCTTTCTTTTCATCATCTTTTTATTCTTCTTTGTTTCATATTTTCTTCATATTCCCATCTGCCTCTCCAAAATTTCTTCTCATTATTCTAAACTAATAAACCCAAATGCTACATTTCTTCTTTGAGCTATTGCTTTTACTTTGCTTTCATTCAATTCCCCGAAATGTATGTGGCCACTCATCTGTCGAATCACATCTTGAAATGGTGGATAACATTCCTCCAATCATCAATGTTTTTTCCATTCGCATTCTGATCTGTTTATCCTTCAAAATATATTTTCTTTTCATGTTTAACTTGTGCTGCAAAGAAACCTGAGGAAAGATCTTCTGTTTTGCCTTTCCCTCCCTTTCCCCGCCTTTCCAATTGTACATTTTTCTCCCCCCCCACACACACACTCTCTCTCTCCCACTATCCCATCCTTCCACTCATTTCCATTCACTCACACTCTCTCACTCTCACTCTCACTCACCTTCTCTCATTCTCACTCATGCTCTCACTCACACTCTTCACACTCATTCTCTCTCAATCTCACTCTTACACACTTACACACTCTCTATTGCACTCTTCATCTCTCGCACTCTCCCCCTCTTGCATGCTCCCTCCCTTTGTGTCCTTTTAGATAAACTACAATGTTTTGCTAAAAGGACATAGGCAATAAAAAGCTTTATATTTGCTGCAAAATTCAACTCATTGCTCTCTGAGAATTTTTTTTTTCAGCCTTTTGTGGAGCAAAACTGAATAACACTCTTGCAGGTTTGGCCTTGTAACTGTTCCAGTTTGCAGCTGTAAGTGAGGCTTACATTGGAATCACAGATAATGACAGGTCTGCTCATCATTATAGGTAAGTAGTGTTGATGGTATTGAATACTTGTTTCAGCTACACCAAATATTCTGATAGCTAATAGTTTACTATAATAATTTTTATATTTACAAAATTGGGTGCAGCTTATATATGACATAAAGCAATAGCTGAGCCACATCTGGAGTATTGTAAGCAGTTCTAGTCACCAAACTATAGGAAGATGTAATTGCATTGGAGGGGATTCACCATGACATTGCCTGGAATGAATAGGGTAGATGTGATCTCTTTGGAGCAGCGAAGTGTGGGACAGAAGTGGTGACTGAGGGCACCACTGTAGCGTAGTGGTTAGCGTGATGCTATCAAAGCTCGAGGCATCAGATTTCGGAGTTTGAATGTTCCCCCCCTACAATGCATGGATTTTCTCTGGCTGCTGTGGTTTTTCTCCCACAGTCGAAAGACGTACTGATTGGAAAGTTAAGTGGTCATTGTAAATTGTCCTGTGATTAGGTTAGGATTAAATTGGGAGTTGCTTGATGGTGTGACTCAAGAGGCCAGGAGGGCATTATCGGCACTGTTTTCTCTAAGCAATCAAATAAATAAACAAACAAGAAATTATGACCGTTGTAATCATGGTAGATAGAAACTTTTCCCCTTCACAAGTGTATCTAGGTTTTGAGAAAGGCACAGGAGATTTAGAGGGGGTTTGAGGGTGAAATGTTTTAATCATAGGTGGTTTGAATCTGTAGCTCGCTGCTTGAAGAGTTAGTATAGGCAGATATCCTCACATTATTTCAGAAGAATATAGCTGAGCATCTGAAACACATACCATCGAAGGCTGTAGGTCAAGAACTGGCTGATGGCTGATGTGAACATATTGGGCCAAAGGCCTGACTCCATGTTGTATGGTTATTGCTGTGATTATTGAGTTCTGACAGATGGTCTCGGCTCAGAACAGTTTATTCATTTCCATAGATGCTGCCTGACCTGCTGAGTTCCTTTTAAAAGTGTTTCTCATGGTATTGCTAGCTTATATTTGATTTAACACGACGCATTTCGCAGTTAGTGATTGACAGATTGAGTACAAGTGAAATATCAGAGTTTGGGAGAAATGTCTGATGGGTCAGTGGGTGCTGGAAATGTGCAAAGTTGAATAGTTATTGAAGGCAGACATATGTATCCCCTTCCTGCTTCAGGAGAGTGTTTGCTACCTGAGTGGAATGAATGAACTTCTCTTTTTGGAAATAAAAGTTACAAAAAAGTAAAGCTTATTTTCTCTGAATTGCTTTGAGTGTTTTTGTTAGGAAGTAATAGCACAGCATTTTAAGGACTACTGTGCTTTTGAAAAATGGTCAAATTTCAGTAGTGGGTTGCTAGCAGACTCTATTTTTATTTGTTTAATTTATTTGATATCATTCATGCAATTTCAGGGTTACAGGGGACAGTTGCCACATTGGACATGAGCTGCTCTGGGGAATTTCTGCTGCACATTGGGATTTATTGAGGTGTTCCAGTCATAAACTCTGTCTGGTATAAGTTCAACCCATTTGTCTCTTGGTTTTGCAAAAAAGTTTTGGCTGCCCAGGTGCCAATGCAGAACTGCGTATTAAAGCCAAGTTGTTCCAGGACTGTCCAAGTTGCCTGCATGATGACTTGACTAATTTTTACTGTGATGTTCCAAAAGGAAAAGCATCATCTATTTGCGTCTGAAGCCAAAATTGTATCCGTTGCGCAAGAGTAAATCAGTAAGGGAAGTCACCCGTTAGATTTCTTGCAGATTATTAAATGCTCCTGAAATGGTTGGTAATGCACTTCATTGTAGGTATAGTGAGAGTTCAGTTGTGTAATTGAATAAAAAATCTTTAAGATACTTCCTTTCGATTGAGATCACTAACATTCATCATCATCATCATCATTATGTGCCATGTTGTATGATGTGGGAAGTGATGGTCTCCATGACCTTGATTGTTCTTGCCAAGTTTTTCTACAGAAGTGGTTTGTCATTGCCTTCTTCTGGGCAGTGTCTTTACAAGACGGGTAACCACAAGCTATTGTCAATACTCTTCAGAGATTGTCTGCCTGGCGTCAGTGGTCGTTTAAGCAGGGCTTGGGATGTGCACCAGCTGCTTATTCCATCATCCACCACCTGCTCCCATGACTTCATGTGACCCTGATCATTGGCAGGGGGGGGGGCATGCTAGGCATGTGCAAACGTTTGTACTTTGCCAAGGGTGAATGCGGGCTAGCAGAGTGAAGGAATACTTTACACCTCCTTTGGTAGAGCTGTTAGCCACCCAGGACTAACATGATTGCTGTCTCAACTGTGTTATAGTGATGAACAGTTTAAGATATTCGTAACTAAGGCTTAAGTATGAGCAATTTCAATCAGTGAGCTGAAACAAGGAAATTCCATTGTGGAACCATTGCAGAAAATTACTATGTAATAAAGAAAGTAAACATCCATCAGCAATGCTGGAAAGTTGACTATGTTTTATAGATGCTGTAATCTTCTAGATCACAAAAATAAACTATTAAAAAATGATCAAAATTGACTGATGGTCCTGCAAGTACAGTATTATTGCAGGTTTTTTAATGAACAGTAGGCTTTCCTTAAATTGGGAAATATCAGTCATTAACCCATACATAATTACGTATGGAGTATAGTTAGCAGCTTTGACTAAAATAATTTTCCATTAGAGACTGGACTCCCATTAATCCTCCCCCTAGATACTATCTTTAAGTTTCCCTGTAAAGCGATCTTGAAATTTTTTTGTGATCAGAGCTTGTTGACCAAATAGTCCCCACATGTAAAATAGATAATCCCATAATAAGCAAATGAAAGTATACTTTAAATGTGTAAATCAATTAAACATCTGTATACTTTAATTTTAAACAAAGTCAACAGTGAACACAAAATATCAGTGAACAGCAAATGCACGTGTAACCAGTACGAGCGCTGAGCCACAACTGGCGTTTGGTGGCCTCTGCTAGTGTTGCCACGTCACACCTGAGTGACATCAGCTGTTGGCGAAAAAGATTTTGGTTTTCGGAGCTTTTTGGATTTCAGAATTTCGGATAAGGGATTGTGGACCTGTAGTATAAACATTTATCTTTTGATCAAAGGAAGTGGTACACAAACCATTTAAATCTATCAATGGAGATTCAAATACGAGTATCTGCTGCAAATATCCCACTTCAATTTAATCAACATGAATTTCTATACCTTTTGCTTCTTTTTATGGATTTCCATCTTTATAACAGTACCAGATAAAATGAGTAGTCAGTCTGACCAACCTGGGTAGTTTGAAGATGTTCAATCTGTATTAGCAGCTTGCATACCCTAGTTTTCAGGTTCCTCATATTATTACTATTTACAAACTCCCACTTTCTGAAAATCTCTAGGTAAACTGAATGTAACAAAAAGAATTTTAAAAGTTAATACACAATAATAATACCTTAAACCACCTAAAATAGAACAATACTAGGCACCCCAATGTTGAAGTCATTGTTCCAAATAAAAATGAAATCCCTGAGAGCTGTTAGATTTGCTTGCTATGAGGGTAGTGCAGTAGATGTGATCTATATGGATCTTAGTAAGGCATTTGACAAGGTTCCACACAGTAGGCTTATTCAGAAAGTCAGAAGGCATGGAATCCAGGAAGTTTGGTCAGGTGGATTCAGAATTGGCTTGCCTGCAGAAGGCACAGGGTGGTGGTGGAGGGAGTACATTCAGATTGGAGGATTGTGACTAGCGGTGTCCCACAAGGATCTGTTCTGGGACCTCTACTTTTCGTGACTTTTATTAACGACCTGGATGTGGGGGTAGAAGGGTGGGTTGGCAAGTTTGCAGACGACACAAAGATTGGCAGTGTTGTGGATAGTGTAGAGGATTGTCAAAGATTGCAGAGAGACATTGATAGGATGCAGAAGTGGGCTGAGATGTGGCAGATGGAGTTCAACCCAGAGAAGTGTGAGGTGGTACACTTTGGAAAGTCAAACTCCAAGGCAGAGTACAAAGTAAATGGCAGGATACTTGGTAGTGTGGAGGAGCAGAGGGATCTCGAGGTACATGTCCACAGATCCCTGAAAGTTGCCTCACAGGTGGATAGGGTAGTTGAGAAAGCTTATGGGGTGTTAGCTTTCATAAGTTGATGGATAGAGGTTAAGATTCGCGATGTAATGATGCAGCTCTATAAAACTCTGGTTAGGCCACACTTGGACTACTGTGTAGAGTACTGGTCGCCTCACTATAGGAAGGATGTGGAAGCATTGGAAAGGGTACAGAAGAGATTTACCAGGATGCTGCCTAGTTTGGAGAGTATGCATTATGATCAGAGATTAAGGGAGCTAGGGCTTTACTCTTTGGAGAGGAGGAGGATGAGAGGAGACATGATAGAGGTGTACAAGATAATAAGAGGAATAGATAGAGTGGTTAGCCAGCGCCTCTTCCCCAGGGCACCACTGCTCAATACAAGAGGACATGGCTTTAAGGTAAGGGGTGGGAAGTTCAACGGGGATATTAGAGGAAGGTTTTTTACTCAGAGAGTGGTTGGTGCGTGGAATGCACTGCCTGAGTCAGTGGTGGAGGCAGATACACTAGTGAAGTTTAAGACACTACTAGATAGGTATATGGATGAACTTAAGGTGGGGGCTTATATGGGAGGCAGGGTTTGAGGGTCGGCACAACATTGTGGGCCGAAGGGCCTATACTATGCTGTACTATTCTATGTTCTTAATTTCAATGAAAATACTCACACTTAATGCCTGTTACACCACTGGCATTTAGGGCAGCAATGAAGGTCCTTCATCTCTGGTGGTGTTCAGGGCTTCCTTCATCGTGTTAGTAGCTTCCTCTCGGTTTTCACTTCTGTCAGTCATGAAGTCCCAGGTGGAGACTCAGGAATACCATCATTCTCAGATGTAGAAGGATTATTTATTGCTGTTTCCGTAACAATTTTGCTTTACCAGTCATGGTTGTTAGCCCTGAGTTGAATCCCTGAACCTGGAGGACCAGTGGACCACCCTTAGTGTATCCTCTACCCTTTGACCTGTTTGGCGTGGGTGACCCTACCAAGAACCAAAACATAAAGCCCTGACTCCAGCCAACATAGCTCTCTGAGTCATTGAGGCATGCAAGCCTGAAAATCATGACACGGCTGAGGTCCCCTTGGGGTTAAGACACTCATGTAGTGTTTATATTGTTCTCTCCATGTAAATATTGAAGACTCTTGCTGGAGAAAATAGATTGCAAAACTGTATCTAGTCGGTACAATGTACAATTCTCTAGACAAGTTACGTTACTGGCTGTATTCTGCAGAGCAAACCTGCAGGCATGTGGAGTGCTTGCTTTTTATATGATGCCAATTTCAATGCTAGAAATGAAGGTAGCAATATCAACCTGAGAAAGTCATGGCCTACTTCCCTGAAAATATGATGGGCTGCTTGGCTCATTTTAAGTATTGGTGCTGCAGTTTTACTAGAACTGCTGTAAATCTCAAAGGATTTGACGTAGTGCCCCAGAGATCACCACATAAAAATTTACATATCATCAGGCATGGGAGTCAGGTTAATGCCTCACTCCGGAATTACATTTCTGTTTTTGTGTAAATTTTCATTACAAGCTGTAATGCATTAGAATGATTGCAAAATTACAACTTGAACTTAAATGTGTTCATTATTTTAGTCTGTTTTAAATGAAGTGATGTCCATTACAAGAGCTACTTTAATTAGATTTGGTCATGCAAGTACAGAATAGGTTTGTAAAAGTTTTTTTTTGTTTATCAGGTTGCTGGAAGTGGAAGCAGATAGTTGAACAGTGAGAGGCCTTCAATATGGGGAGCAATAATGTGCATTCTTTAGCAGTGAAGTTAGAAGAAACAGGAAAACAGATGGAGGGTAAATTCAATGTCAAATCAGATAAAGAAATTTATCTTCATTGAGTTTTAGAGAGGAAACATTAAAACAAATTAGTAAAAACACTAAAAATCTATTGTTTTTCAGAATTCCCTTAAATAATTTACAAGGAAAAGAAATAAGACTCCTGGTTCATTTTTTTTTGATTTAGCAGGCAAGAGAGACTGATTGACCATCTGATTGAAATGGTGCATATACTATTAATCACAGAATTTCACATCTGATGGTGTTTAAAAGCAATTCATGTAGAAACAACAATTTCATGAATGTTATAAGGAGGAAAAGTGCAAGACGTCACTCTCTTGAAACAGAACAATGGAAAGTGTGGGGTAGCTAGCTATGTGGCAGGAGAATTTCATCGTTGCTACAGGAGCTGGACCCAGCTGGTGGCGTAATGGCATCAGAGTCGGACTTCGGGATGAAGAGTCCCGAGTTTGAATCCAGCTGGCTCCCCTGCACGCTTTCTATCCATGCTGGGTTACGACCTGGTGATCCCTTTGGAAACTCACCCAGCAGAAGGCAATGGCAAACCACTGCTGTAACTTGCCTCTTACGCAGTTCCCCACTACGTCAGAGAGGCGTGGAGAGAAATCGTCTGCTAACCAGAGAAACTCCGGATGCCTTTCCTTTTACAAGGAGTTGCCCTATTTGTAATTGACAGTGGTTTTCCAATGTTACAGTATTTTAAATAAAATTCACAAAATTCCACAAATTATTTTATGCGTTTTAAATAACGGTGCATGAACTAATTAAAGATAAGTTTGCTTTCATCATTTGGCTTCATTTAGAAACTGCTTGGTCTTCAAAAGTAAATGATATTTGCCAAGGAAAATGAGAAAATTTCCAAGCACTGTGTGTCATACAATAGACCTCCATGAATAATTCCACAAAAGTGTCTTTCGTTCATGATCTCCCACCATTACTGAGAGTGGAAATGGTGAAAGAAGTGTGTTGGTCAATGGATTAGCAACTTGAGTCTGAAGGTGAGGAAAGGTTGACGTTTATTGGATGGATCATGAAGGGGAAAGGAATGTAACTGGGACCTGAGGTGAAGATTCAGTAAGAAATTGGTGAGACAGCAAAGGGCTATTAGAAATCCTTGATGGAAGTGGACAGAAGAAAGAAACTGAGGGACCATCACTCAGGGTAAGGGAAAATAAACTCACCAAGAAAAATCAGTGTATTGGATCCCCTGACAGTGGCTCAGATAGCATTGGGCTGTGCCACCAATTCACTCCAGGCAGCATCCTATCTGGAGGCATCATGACTTGGTATGATAGCTGTTCTCCCTGTGACCACATGAAATTGCAGAGAATTGTGGATGAATCTCAGCTCATCATGGAAACCAATGTTCTCCCCCCCCCACCCCCACCCCCTGGAGGATTCTGTCTATACTTTTCACTGCCTCAGTAAAGCAGACAACATAATCAAAGATACAACCCACTGCAGACATCCTCTCTTCTGCGCTCTCACATCAGGCAGAGGTTGTGGAATATCGGAAAGTACATACCATTAGACACAAGGACAATTTCAAACCCACTGTTATAAGACTATTGCATGGTTCCCTAGTATGCTAAATGGGACTGTTATCTTTAGAAGCTACCACATTATGATTTTGTACTTTATTGTCCACCTGCACTATGTTTTCCATGTAGCCATTTCATTTGATTTTGCATTCTGTTATTGTTTTTTTCTACTACTACCCTAATACACTGTGCAATGAATTGATCTGTTTGAACATTATGCTTTTCACTGTATATGTGAACTAGTCCTGGTGTCAATTGCACAATACTTAAAAACTTTGCTGCAGGATGGACTTTTGCCCAAGAACCATCAATCATGCATTGTTTGCTCAGTGATGGCACCGTTGTTTTGAAAATTTTTGAATGCACAATGAACCAACCTCACTGTTTTGTTCTCATTTTGCACTACTTAGTTAAATTAATTTGTAAATAACAGTACAATAGACTGTGTATAAATATATATAAAAACCTGGTAACTAAAAGCAATGAGAAGGTGTCCAAAGATGCCTAAGTTACAAAAAGTTCCATTAAGACAAAATGAGATTGAAAGCTGTGGTGATATCACATGTCACGTGTAAGAACGTGATTAGACAGAGTTCTGAGCATGTGCAGAAATGAAAGATTGATCGAGAAACTTGTATGGTTAAAACGTGGTTGCTGTTTGCTGTTCAATAAAAGTTCTAGTTATGTTTTTCCAGACATGGCTTACCTGATGAAGTTTTCACAGACAATGGTCCACAATTTAATGGTGAATGTATGAGACATTTTGCTCATGAATGAGTCTTTGTTCATATAACATCTAGTCCATTTCTGCCTCAGTCCAATGGATTAGTTGAGAAGTCGATAGGAATTATCAAGGAACTGATGCACAAAGCAAAAGATAGTGCAGGTAATTTATATAAAGTTTTGTTAGCCTATCGTAGTACTCCACTTGAACGTGGATTTTCACCTGCTCAGCTCTTGATGGGACACCGTTTGAGATCCAATCTGCCAATAGATGAGAGCCTTCTGAGAACTGAGGGAGATGAACAAGTGAAAAGATGGAAAGATGAACACAAAGCAAAGCAGAAAACATACCTTGACAGATGTTCTCGTCCATTACCTGAACTGCACCAAGGAGATGAAGTAAGGATGCAAGACAAAATGAACACATGGGCACAGAAATCTACAGTACTTGACGAAGTACAAACCAGATCATATATGTCCAAATGGAAGAAGGAGCAGTGTTAAGAAGAAATCGCAAAGACCTTAAGAAAGAGCCAACTTCAGAGTTTCAGTTAACTGACGCAGACCAGACAAAACATGGAACTAACAACGAAACACAAGAACTGTGTGAACCACTTAGAAGGTCTACTCGTGTTCGTAAACCCCCAGAGAGACTGATAGAGACATGTAAATTATGTATTTGTTCTGATCAATGGTGCTAATTGTTTTTCTTTTTAAGGAAAGGAAGATGTAGTGATATCACATGTCACGTGTAAGAATGTGATTGGACAGAGTTCTGAGCATGTGGAGAAATGAAAGAATGATCGAGAAACATGTATGGTTAAAATGTGGTTGCTGTTTGCTATTAAATAAAAGTTCTAGTTATGTTCTTCCAGAATATGTTTCTTTATGAGTAACCCACAGTACGTATAAAGAACACAACAAAAGCTTGTAGAGGTTTGGCTAGTCTTAGGTAATTTTCATGTAGATATTTCAAATATTTGGTCAGAACATAGTTACTCAGAATAAATAAAGAACTATATAGTTTAATAATTATATTTTCCTGTGTGAACTGGTTTGAGACAGTTAGAAACCTAGCAAGAAACAGTGACAATTAAAAAGGCTGAGTATTTTTAAGCATTTAATTATGAAGATGTCATTAATGGTATCACCTAAACTCTGATTATATGTGGACTGATACCTATGGACTGACCACTACAGTGTGCAACTTGGCATATGGAATTCCCAGTAAATTTATAACTCAGTAACAATGGTAGGAGAGGCTGATGAACTAACCATCTGGAATGAGGTGAGAAAGTTATTTTCAGACTATCGTAACAGACTTTAATTGATATTCCTGGGATTGTCTGAATTAGAGAAGCAAAGACAAATACTCTCACTTCTCTCTCTTATTTCTCAAATTCTGCTGCCTCCTATTTTTGTCATGATGAATTATGTTAAAGAAAATGTTTATTTTTAACATAAAAACATGGTACTTTTGGCAAATCTAAGTCACTTTTCATAACCTGAAATATTTATACTATCTTAAATGGAAAAAGTCTTTGTTTTACTTTACATGTTTTATCTACAGAATCCCTGGGAATGTTTGAAAGTTCTTAGTACATTATCAACAGTGTGAATCAACCTTCTTTTGTTCTTTTGCTCCTTTTCTTTGAAAGTGTCATTCTTGATTTATGTGTTTCCATGCACATGGATATCAGGTGTTTTAATCTGTTACTACACATATTTAGCATTGTCAAAAATTTATTTAATAATGTAGTTTAGACTTCTAACCACATAACAATGTTATAAGATGTTCACCATTAGCAATATTACTTTTAAACGACTTTTACTCCTTCCATTACTGCTATGTGATAGTTTAATAGATATAAATGGTGCATTAAAATGATGACTTGCATTCATCAGGTGCAGCTTGTAAATAGTCAGTCCTTATACATTGATTAATTGATTGTGTTTCTATTCAGTGTTTAATGAATAGAGAGATGTAATTAACTCTTGAAAAAGATGGAGGTTACTGCTCAAATATCCTCAGTCATCACGTAACCACTGATGTAGAAACGTATTTTTCCAATCTCTAACATTAAATAACTCATTAGCAGTTGGATAAAAGTATCTTCAATACAATGTTGTTTTCTTGTGTAATGAAGATAGATAACAAGTGTAAAATTTCCCATGAATGAATAGCTATAGGTATATAGTTTTCTAATGAAATGTTTAGTATGTAGTAATTTAAAATTACAGTAAAATTATTTTTAAAGATTTTTAACATTTAAAAATGATTTCTCTCATTAAAGGAATGTTATTAAACACTGAAGAATTTTCACAGAATCAGGAAGCAAAGGGCTCTAATTTTAACTCACATTTTACAGAGAACAATGTCATTATTGGGAAGTAATGTTAATTCTGCAATATACAGTATATTTCTGAATGTGCATTAAAGTAACATAAAGGTATTTTTCACCTTTCAATTTGAATTTCAATCTAGTCTTTTATGAAACTAGAATTAATCTTTGAATTAATTCATTGCATCTGCATGGTTTGAGTTCCCTTGCTCCCCTTCCAATCTGGAGTTTGGTGCTCACAACACAATGTGGACTCCTCTACATCAGAGAACCCCTCAACTCTTGGGTGAATGGGTGACCTCTTTGCAGAGCAGTAGTAGCAATCCATTTACGGTGGTGATCCTGGACTTCCTGTGTTTTTTCATTTTAATTGTCCAGGCTGACCTATCCTTGGCTTACTGCACTGTTCTACCAAGGCCATTTCAAGCTTAAGGAATAGTACCACATCCTTCCATGCTATTATTGAATTCAACAGCTTTTGGGTAACTCACTTTCCATATTTGTATCAGAACTGGATAGTTCTACTATAGACTATCTACTGCAGTATTGACTCAGTTGTTTTCTTTCTCCAATTGCACAGCCTGACCTGCTAGACATTTCTTTCACTTCTGTATGTCATGCCTTTGAATTCTTTCTCAAACGATCCTAACTAACCTATGGACCGGATAAATTTATAAATAGTTTATCCCCATTGAAACCCTCACCTCACTCCACCAAAATCCTCTCCTTAGTCTTATCAATTCTCCCCCCCCATTCCTATCTTCACCCCCAACCTTAATGAATTTAAAATTAATGTTTTTTCTCTTTCTCAATTCTGATGAAGGATGACCTGAAATAATGATTATGTTTCTATTTCCACAGCTGATGTTGACCTGCTGAGAGTTTCCAATAACATGTGTTTTTTTAACAATTAGAATCTGATTATTATCACATTTCTCATGTGACATCTGGGCGTCTGCGATATTTTGCCACAGATGTTCTTCAGCTGGATATTCTTGGTTGTGTTGGAGGTGCTTGTGAAGAGTGATATCATAAATGTCTTCACTTTGGATGATTCCTTGCTCCTGATTGCTTCTGTGGACTGAATGAAAAATGGATTTTTTTTTCAGAAAGTGACATTTTACAGGGCGAGAGCCATTTGAAAACTGCAAGCCTCATTGGGAATAAGTCACTATTTGAAGTAGTAGGTGAGAGGCTGCCATCTTGCAGACGAAAGCCATTTGTAAACTGCAAATCTTGTCGGGTTTCAGTCACTGTATGAGCCAATAAAGAGAAAGGAGGTGTAAGTGGAGTGGCCATTGTTGGAGTGGGGCAGTACTGGAGTGGTCCAGCATTGGCTCAACGGGCTTGGCAAGCGCAGATGCACGTTCTGAGTAAGTTTCCTGTAATTTTTTTTCTGTTAGTACATAGGTAGTGCACTGAGAATAGGGCCAGAGTTGGGGTGGTATGTTCCTTGTGTGAGATGTAGCCTGCATGAAGTGCACTGAGCTGCAGTTCCTTAGGAACCATGCTAAGGAGATGCAGCTTGATGACCTTTGGCTCTTACAGGAGAATGAGGTGGTGATAGATAGAGCTACAGGGAGGTAGTCACACTAAGTTGCAGGAGGAAAGTACCTGGGTGACTGTCAGGGGAGGGAAATGGAATAGACAACCAGTGCAGAGTACCCCGATGGCCAATCCCCTCAATAATAAGTACACCGCTTCGGATACTGCTGGGTTAGGGATGACCTACCAGGGAGAAGCGGCAGTGAGCAGATCTGGGGCACTGGGTTCGGCTCAGTGGCTCGGAAGTAAAGGGGGGAGAAGAGGCAAGTTGTAGTGATAGTAGATTCATTGGTTAGGGGAACAGAAAGGCTCTGCGATGAGAACAAGATTCCTGGATAGTTTGCTGCCTCCTGGGTGCCAGGATCAAGGACATCTCAGATCAAGCCCACAGCATTCTTATTTGGAAGGGTGAGCAGCCAGAGGTTAGCGAACACATAGGTAGGAGGGGTGATGAAGTCCTACAAAGTGAGATCAATGAGGTAGGTGCTAAGTTAAAGGACAAGACCTACAGGGATGTGGGCTCCGGACTGCCACTTATGCCATGTGCTAGCAAGACCAGATATAGGAAGATCATACTATTTAACGTGTGGCTAAAGAATTGGCACAGGAGGGAGAGTTTCAGTTTTTGGATCACTGGGCTCTCTCCCAGAGAAGGTGATACCTGTACAGAAGGGATGGTTTGCACCTGAACTAGAGGGGGCTAATATCCTAGTGGGAAGGTTTGCTAGTACTGCACGGAGGTTTAAACTAGAGTTGCAGGGGGATTGAAACCAGTGCGCCAGAACAGAAAGTGGGGTGGTTGTGGATAAGAATGTTGTTAAGCCTACATACAAGGCCAGGAAGCAAAAGGTTGAGCATAGTGAAACTAATCTTCTGAGCTGCGAATATATCAATGCAAGGATTTTGGCAGGAAAGGTAGATGAGCTTAGAGAATGGATCAGCACATGGAATTATGACATTGTGGCCTCGTGAGACTTGGTTGCTGGAGGGGCAGGACTGGTGGCTCACTGTCCCTGTTGTTTTAGATGTGATAGAACACGAGGGATTAAAGGAGGAGGGGGTGGCATTGCTGGTCAGGGAAAATGTCACAGCAGTGCTCAGTAAGGACAGACTGGAAAGCTTGTCTGAGGAATAAGAAATGTATGACCAGGCTGACTGGTGATGCAACGACATCAGCACCGGACCCGAGAGCGGAGGTTCCCGGTTCGAAACTAGTCCGCCCCACGAGTACGCTTTCCATCCGTGCCGGGTTGAGACTGCAACTCGACCTTGTAAAACAAAGGGAAAATACTGCGAAAATGTCTGTGTGGGGAGTGGCGCGCCACACCGTCTCTCTCTCGCTCTGCGCCTTGTAAAAAGCCATGAGAAATCCATCATCACGGATGCACGCAGGGACATGCAGACGCGCACGTATAAACCCGCACGCACGCACACACACAGATGCACACGCATAGACTCGCACGCACGCAGGCACATGCCAAAAAAAGAAGAAATGTATGGCTAAGGTAATTGGATTATATTATAGATCACCCAACAGTCTGTGGGATTTAGAGGAGCACACTTGTAGACAGGTCACAGACGATTGCAATAAGCATCAGGTTGTGATAGTAGTTGATTTTAGCTTTCCACATATTGACTGGGACTCCCATACGGTAAAAGGACGAGATGGGATAGAGTATGTTAACTGTGTTCAAGAAAGTTTCCTTAATCAGTACATAGAAATTCCAACTAGAGAGAGTGTGATACCAGATCTCCTATTAGGGAATGAGACAGGGCAGGTGATATACAAGTTTGTGTAGGGGTAAACTTTGCACCTAGTGATCTTAATGCTATCAGTTTCAAGTTAATTATGGAAAAAGATAGGTCTGGTCCTCAGGTTGAGATTTTAACTTGGAGAAGGCCAATTTTGATGATACAGGAAGGATCTTGCAAATGAGGATTGGGATAGGTTGTTTTTTGGCAAAAGTGAACTTTTGAGAGTACAGAATAAAAAGTAAGGATAACAGGTTTATGGAAGCTTGGTTTTTGAGAGATATTGGGGCCCTGATTAAGAAAAAAAAAGGAAGTGTGTAGCCAGTATAGACAGGCAGGAACAAATGAGGTACTTGAGGAGTATAAGAAATGGAAGACATAACAAGATGGAAATCAGGAGAGATCAAAGAAGACATGAAGTTGTTTTAGCAAGGAAGGTGAAGGAGAATCCCAAGGGCTTCTACAGACATATTAAGAGCAAAAGGATAGCAAGGGACAAAACAAATCAGAATGGTAATCTAAGTGTGGAGCCAAAAGAGATGGGGGAGAACTTAAATAGATTTTTTTTAACATCTTTATTTACTTGGGAGTCAGACACAGAGTCTATAGACATGAGGAAATGAAGCAGCGAGATCTTGGCCTCTGTACTGATTAGCAAGGGGAAAGTGTTTGATGCTTTGAGGCAAATTAGGGTGGGTAAACCCCCAGGGCCTGACAAGGTGTTCCCTTGTACCCTGTGGGAAGCTAGTGCAGAAATTGCAGTGACCCTAGCAGAGATATTTAAAACATTCTTAGCTAGGGGTGAGGTGCTGGGAAATTGGAGGATAGCTAATGTTGTTTTGTTGTTTAAAAATGGTTCCAAGAATAAGCCGGGAAATTATGGGTCAGTGAGCCTGACGTCACTCGAGGGAAAGTTAGTGGAAGGTATTCTAAGGAACTAGATATACGAGTAATTGGAATAGACAGGGACTGATTAGTATAGCCAACATGGCTTTATGTGTGGTAAGTCATGCTTAACCCAATCTTATAGAGTTTTTCAAGGAAGTTACTGGGCAAGTAGATAAAGGCAAGGCAGTGGATGTTGTCTACCTGGACTTTAGCAAGGTCTTTAACAAGGTCCTGCATGGGAGGTTGGTTAAGAAGATTCAGTCACTTGGCCTTCAAGATAAGGTAATAAATTGGATTAGACTTTAGCTTCATGGAAGCAGCTAGAGTGTGGTTGTAGATGGTGGTCTTTCTACATCAATGATCAGGATGATAATGTGGTAAACTGGATCAGCAAATTTGTGGATGACACCAAAATTTGGGCTGTAGTGAACATTAAAGAGTACTTTCAAAGTAATGGGATCTGGACAAGCTGGAAAAATGAGCTGAGAAAAAGCAGGTGAAATTTAATTCAGACTAGTGTGAGGTGTTGCACTTTGGGAGAACCAACCAGAGTACACAACCTGAGGAATGTGGTAGAACATGGGGATCATGGAATACAGATACACAATTCCTTGAAAGTATTGTGACAGGTAAATAGGGTCAGAAAGAAATCTTTTGGCACATTGGCCTTCATAAATCAATGTTTTGAGTACAGGAGTTGTGATATTATGTTGAAATTGTATAAGACTTTAGTGAGTATTGTGTGTATTTGGAGTATTGTGTGTAGTTTTGGTCACCTATGTACAGGAAAGATGTAACTAAGATCGAAAGAGTGCAGAGAAAATTTACAAGGATGTTGCCGGGACTTGAGGACCTGAGGTACAGGGAATGGTTGAATACGTTAGGTCATAATTCCCTAGAACATAGAAGATTGAAGGGAGATTTGATAGAGGTATACAAAATTATGAGGAGTGTAGATAGGGTAAATGCAAGCAGGCTTTTTTCCGTTGAGGTTGGGTGGGACTGCGACTAGTGATGGGTTAAGGCTGAAAGATGAAATGACTAAGGGGAACATAAGGGGAACTTCTTCACTCAGCGGTTGGTGAGAGTGTGGAATGACTTGCCAGCACTAGTGGTGTATGTGGGGTTGATTTTAACATTTAAGAGAAATTTGGATAGGTACAAGGATGTAAGGAGTTTGGAGGGCTATGTCAAGGTGCAGGTCAATGGGACCAGGCAGATTAATGGTTCAGAACAGACTAGATGGGCCAAAGGACCTGTTTTCATGCCGTAGTGTTCTATGACTACGCTATCATTTTTGAAATTTAGTGACCTCCCTCACCTAATTTCTTGGCAAGTGTTATTGTGCATGGAAATTGGACCAATGTTGTGCTCCCTGGTCTGAACCAAACTTTGACTGCACAGTATTGTTTTGGATGTTGCATGAAGGAATTTCTAAGTAAATATGCTTTAATGCTGTAAATGTAAAATACTTATGCATAAAGCACTGGAGCTGTAGAATCAATAAGTGAGCATTTCATCATGGAATTGGTTATTGATTGAGGTCAGCCTTTTCAAAACTATTCCTGAAAAAAAAAACTATTGTACTAATACTTTTACAGTTTTGGGGCAACTGGTAGCTACTTCTTGGCAAGTAAGGCTTTGCAGCTAAAAGTGAATGGATTCAAGTGCAAATTTGCCAAAAAAGATCAATAGTACAAAACGTGGGTAGGAATTAACTTTCTTTGTGCTCTGTGATAAAGAAACACCATGCTGAATTTGATTAAAAAGTGTTTTATTCTACTGCCAGGGATGATTTGAAACATGTGAGCAGTATCATGTACATATTGAGTGTCTTTGCACTCAAGATGGAAGGATGCTCCGTTTCTCAATCGTCCTGCGACAAGTGAAACAATTTACCATCTTATGCCGTGATGCCGCAATGGTCGTTCATTAAAAATTGGATGCAGATCTCAAATCTGATTTAAAGGATTGAAATCTGCCCTTGTATGTGACCTCTGTGAAATTCTTGCTTGTGCCCAGTTTCTGTTAAATAAGTGGAAGTTTGTCAAGTCCTTTATCAGTATGAAAAGCTTGCTACTAAATCCCTTGCATTGATGACTCATGACAATCGTTGATGTCAGCAGAAGCTTGTTCATATTAAGGCATAACGATGCCTAAATTAAGGCCACGGGGGAGCTATTTTGTTTATTCTGTTGAGTTTACAATCCTGTCAAAACTTGATGCATTGCATTCAATTAATCGTAGAGCATTGCATTCTGCAACTGGCCATTAAATTCTATTTTGTGTCTCCCAGATATGCAATGCAGGATAAAATTAGCAATCAAGCCCAGAGCAGGAAACTAACTAGTGTGTGGAGTATAGTTTTATTTCTCAGTAATTTGTCACAGTAAAAGAATGGGAAAATGATAGGACCCAGAACTGTATTTTCTCATCATTTTTAATTTTCATATTTACTGAGGCTCTCTATTGTTGAGGCTCAGGATTTGTCTCCTAGTCATTTATGAGATACACAAGTCGGGGCAGTACAATATAGAGAGCAAGCTGTTGCTCATGCAGTGGGCACCCTCTCTCCCCACAGCTGATGATTCTAAAGGAACAGCAGAGACTGGTTTTGGCCCGTAACATCAGCTGTACCCTTTTCCATAGATGCTGCCCGGCCTGCTGAGTTCCTCTAGCAATTTGTGTGTGTTACTTGGATTTCCTACATCTACAGATTTTCTCCTGTTTGTGAGCAGAGACTGGCACAGTGAGGTGCTGCAGTGTTGCGGAAGTCGCGAGTCAGTTGAACTCAATGTAGGACCACCTTGGGGGCTCCAGCTCTGGACTTTTCTTCTGGGGTTTACTCTGAAAGCCCTCCCCATGAGTGGGTACGGCTGCAAGGCAGCAAAGGTTTGAAATCAGCAGTTTTTCTTCTAGATGAGTTGCTGACCATGGCTGACAAGCCCCATCTGCCCAAAGTGACTGGTATTAAGGCACCAGTAACCTGCCTTTGCCCTCTCTCCTGTCAGTAGAAATGGTTCCACCAGACTTAGTAGCTAAGCCATACATGAAGGCCAGGAGATGAATGTGATTGTCCAAGGCTATTTGAGATGCACACCATTGGAACCATTTAATAGATATTAGGAGCTTATCCACAACTCCAATCCTGGCTATGATAACCTTAAAGAACCACTGTTTTTAAGGTTTACTGTTATTTCACTAAATAGCATGGTCGGCATTTCTGTCACACAATAATGCTAAAACTGAGAATCGTTAATTGTTTGGAAAATACACAATGAACAATAAACAGGTAGGAGTGATTTTGCAGCAGTAATTCAAGTTCAGGATTACAATAAATTTGGGTCATTTGTGTTTTGCCTTTATACTTTGATATTTCACTAACACAACTATTGTTTAATTCTACATGTCAAAAAACCTCTTACAAATTCAGATTACACAAAATAAATGAGAAGAACAAAACAAAAACAAAATATTCTTAGCTTTGCAGAAACATAATTTCTTCTAACACAATTTAATTCTACAGTTTTATATCGACCTTTACAATAAGGATAAGGCCATTCATTTCAATCCATAACTCACAAATAGTGCAGACTTTATAAATACTGAGTATATTGTTTTGGCATACAGGTTGGCAATGCTGACAGTTGATGGAAGGCATGGTGTAATTTGTGTTAATTGAATGTTAAAGCATACCATCAACAATTATCCTTACATCATGTCAATGCTGTGAAGTTTCCAGTACAATGTGTACCTTCTAGCTTTTGTCAGCTTATGTTTGCTCTCTTATTGGCTTTACATATTTCAAAATCTTTTGGCCATAGACTTTCTAATTCAATCACCTACTTGTTACTTAGAGAGCATTTGGCGCAGATCTCTTGTGCAGAAGAAAGTTAACTAGTCAAGTCCACATATTAATTTAATGAAAATGCCTAGGTAAAGACATTAAAATTCCTTAATCCATCTTACGTAACTTAAATAAAACATATTTAAAATTAGGTTCTGTTTTAAATCTCGGATCCACTTGTAATATCAGAAGCACAATAAATAATTTAAAGCAGATCTCTATCTGCAAATATAGGCACAGTACTTCCATTCATTAAATGGTATTGAAGGATTGCTTGGCTGTAATGATAACCAGCAGTGAACAATTGACCAGCATACTTTGACAATCAAGTCTTTGTTTCCACCGAACAGCTCTAATGTGACATTAGAAAATATACATAGTCCAGCCGTACTTCAATATTCTGACATATATTGTGAACAGAGCATTACTGTTGATGTAGAAATACTTGTTGCATTTCTTTTTTTTAAAAAGTAAGGCCTTTAATCTCCTGTCAAAACACAAAAGCTATGAAATCTAATAAAAAATTGGCTACTTATTGGGCACAGATGAAGAAGGCTATGAAGTCTACAAAGTCATTTTGAGCTGGTGCAGTGCCTTCCAAGAACCTATTGTGAAATCATTATTTCTAACTCAACGGCAGCATCATTATTTGACCATTTGTCAAATCTTTCCAAAGTGCCTGTTTGGAAATACACAGGTGTTTTAGAGAGTTTGCCCTGACTGAGTGTGAGAAATTGAACTCCCCATTAATTTTAGTGCTCTCTGATAAACCCATCAAGAGTGCTGAAGAGGAATATGGGACAGAGCAAGTCAAACTTTGTCAGTCTGATTGCAGTGTAAAAGACTATACATTTTCTGTGGCTTTCTAGGTTCTGGCTTTGTGGCCAAAATAGCTGGCAGTGAAGTCCAAAACTTGAGATTTCCACTGCATTTTAGTACAACAGGCATTGCCATGTAAATGAGATCTGCACATGTTCATCCCATCTTCTTGAGTTCCACCAGGCAAGGTTTTAGTTCAGTAAGCCTCATCTTGAAGGAAATATGAACCAGGTGGAATCAAGCAAATTGAAGAGCTTGATTATGTATTATATAATTATTATATTTATATATGTATTATATATACCTTGTTTTGGCATATAGGATGGCAACTGGCATTTGATGAAAGGCACGGTGTAATTTGTGTTAATTAAATATTATAATCATATACGTATTAACATAGTTAATGAAAAAAATTAAATAACATAGAGCATTTGAATTAAAAAATGAGCCATGGTGTTACCCATTCTGCCAAAAGCTTACGGCCAGCCTCAGAAAAGGTTCTTTGTGTAAGGAATCTGCCAGCCAAGCACATCTTTTCTGAGTTCAGATTGTGTGTTGAAAGAAAAGAAATAGAATTGCAAGTATGTAGACAACTCAGAGTATTCCAGAGCTCCTTACTGTAATGTTCTTGAATGTACTGTGGAGAACATTCTGACTGGCTGCATCAGCGTCTGGAATGGAGGGGCTACTGCATAAGATCAAAGTAAATTGTGGAAACTTGTAAAACTAGTCAGCTCCATCATGGGTACCAGTCTCCAGGAGTGGTGTCTGAGGAAGGTGGTGTCCATCATTCGATCTCCGTCAGCCAGGACGCGCCCTCTTTCCATTGTTACCATCAGGAAGCAGGTACAGAAGCCTGAAGGCACACACTCAGTGATTCAGGAACAGCTTCTTCCCCTCTGCCATCCGATTCCTGAATGAATATTGACCCCATGAATACTATGACAGTACTTTTTATTTGTTTTTTTTTGCATTACTTATTTTAACTTAACTATTTAACAGACAGATATATATTTACTGTATTTCTTTTTTCTCTATATCTATTTATTATGTATTTCAAAGTACTGCTGTAGTTAAATTAACACATTTCACAACATACGCCAGTGATTTTAAACCTAATTTCAATTCTAATTCTTATCACCATTAAACTGTTTCAGTGCTGCAGCCAACTTGCACACAGCAAACTCCCAGGAGCAACATTGTGGGACTGAGGAAGTAATTGTTTTTTATTTCATGATGTGGGTTGAGAAATAACTATTGGCCAGGGCACTGAGGATAACTCTCTACACACTGCTCCTTTCTAGTATGATGGGAACTTTACCCTTAAAGATCAGCAAAAACCATCATGTAATGTGTTTTCTAATGAATTCCTGGTAATCTCAGTGACACATTGGAGTGCAACCTCTGTTTTTTGTGCTCAGACATTGGTTTAAATTGATATATCTGTGTTTTAGAAGGTAATATTTTGATTGAAGCTTCATGGAGAAGTAGTTATTTACAGAACAGGATGTTATCTTTATAGGATAGGTAAGCTACACTTGAGATTGTTGAAATTTCAGGAATTATAATTTTGTATTGTTTTACGGAATGTATCGGTCATAAGTCACCTCCTGAAGAATTCTTGCAGTAATGTCCTGGGGCTGAAATAACTAACATTTCAATAGCTACAATTATCCTTTGTGGCAGCTACAAGTTAGCAATGGAAAGTTTTCCCCATGCTGCCAGATTTTACCAGGGCCTGCTCCTTGATCCCCAACTCAGTCAACTTTACATTGATGCCAATCACTCTCAGCTTGGCATATGGAGACTAGATTTTTTGTTCAGTTGATTGGGTTGTAATGAAGTCTTGGCAAAACCCAAACTGAACATCAATGATCGGTTTATTGATCAGCAAATGCAACTTGAAGGCAATGTGGACAAGGTCTTCTATTGTTTTATTGATAATGGGCTGATGGGACAAAAGGAGCAGTTCAGACTAGAATTGTGCTGCTCTCTGTTGTCATCTGCCATCACAATATTGCACATTGTCAGATAGTAGCCAGTACTGAAACAGTGTGGCTAGACGTAGTTTCGGGTTTAGCACTACAACTAAGAGATTATCTGACTCCATCATCTTTGCCTTACCGGTGGTCTCAGTAATTTCTTAAAAGCATGTAGAATAAATAAAATAGCCTGAAAGTGATTGCTTCATTAGTTGTGTTTTCGGGTTGAAGCTGAACTGGGATCATTCGCTTAGCTGTTATGTCTGAATGTGGTGGATTGTAGTTTGTTGCATTATAATTTCTATTGAGTGGAGATCCATCTGATGACACTGAAGAAGTTCAATCTTAAACTTTGATTATATCATTTCAATGCAGAATTACTATCAAGAAGACTAGGCAATTTTAGGAAATGTTCGTGGATGAACATAAGTCTAGAGCTGATGGTATGTGGTTCAAATAGATTGAACAAAGTTCAATGTAAATTTATTATCAAAGTATATATATATACAACCCTGAGATTCATTTTCTTGTCGGCATATTCAATAAGTCCAACAACCATAATAGGATCAATGAAAGAATGTACAAACTACGTGTACAACCCAGTGTGCAAAAGATGACAGACTGTGCAAATACAAAAAGAAATAATAATAATGAGAAAAAAAAGTTAACCAATGGAAGAGCATGACCCTCCATGGAAGACATCTCCATGATCTGAGCAGACCAAATGTTGACAAGGAAGCATTGAATGCCTGGCTCAGAGTTGGAGACCTCTTCCCAGAAACAGAAGGGTTCCTTGCAGCAATACAGGACCAGGTTGTTAACACAAATGTAATTCTTGGTTTGGCTAGTGGCTTAATCTAGGGGAAGACAGCCCTCAGTCCGGCCAAACTTAAGAAATCTTGTTGGAGTGGATGCTCCGTGAATCAGTTACAAATCAGTACTATGAAAGAACAAACAGTAGACAATATGCAATTAAACAATAGAGATTTATAATTCTTAATTTGACTATATGATTAATAAAGAAACAAAAAAAAAGAGGATCCATTCTCGTGAAACAGTCTAATGCACAATGCTGGAGCTCGTGGTTCAGTCCATAGGGTCCCCATCAACCTCCTCTGAGCTGAGCTGACCCTCAGACCTTCGCTCCAAGTCCACTCCATTCAGCAGTCTACCAACTCTCTCCATTCGCGTCTTCTCTCCTCATCTCTCCCCGGCAAAAGACCGTGCAATCCCTGCTCCCAGACCCACAAGAAAGGTCAACATCCCTCTCATTGGATAGACCACATTCCAAAGCCCTGCTATCTCTAGTCATAATCCAAACATTGCTGCTACAGAGAAACTGTTACATTAGCAGTGAAACCTTACAGTGCATTACACAAAAAAAAACACATATTACCAACAAATTCAAGATGATACATGTAGAAAATGCCAAGGAACACTAGAAACAATCCAACACATTACAGAATCCTGTAGCATTTTAACATAATCCGATTACTTATACAGGAACAATTAAGTGACTGACATTATTCATCAAAATCTTGCTTTAAAATACAAACTCATAAAAGAAATTACACCTTACTATAGATAAAAGCCTGATCCAGTTTTAGAGTCAGAATACCACAAATTATATTATGACTGATCAGTTATTATAGACAGGACAACCCATAATAACTGTCTGGCTATAATAATAGAGGATAAACAGCAAGAACAACTTATTTAATAAATATAACCATTCCAGGCACACATAACTTACAGAAATCAGTAAGTGAAAACCACCAGAAATATGCTGAATTAAAAGAGGAAATAGAAAGACATTGGAATATGAAAAAGGTATATATTGTCCCGATAGTGATATCTTCAACTAATATCATTCCAAAGACACTACACAATAGCATTAAACAATTAGGGCTACACAGTCTCTATAAGTCTTCAGAAAGCCATAATACTAAATACCACTAGAATAATCTGAAAGTTCCTAGCAACTGACAAATGAGTATGCTTGGCTCTGCCTGTACCTCAGGTTTTACCAGCTTGAGCCAAGAAAAAAATATAATAATAACAATAAATAGCAATAGATATTGAGAACTTGAGATAAAGACCATGAAAGTGAGTCCACAGGTTGTGGGAACATTTCAGTGATGGGGTAGGTAACCATATAACAATTACAGCACGGAAAACAGGCCATCTCGGCCCTTCTAGTCCGTGCCAAACTCTTACTCTCACCTAGTCCCGCTGACCTGCACTCAGCCCATAACCCTCCATTCCTTTCCTGTCCATATAGCTATTCAATATTACTTTAAATGACAACATCGGACCTGTCTCAACCACTTCTGCTGGAAGCTTGTTCCACACAGCTACCACTCTCTGAGTAAAGAAGTTCCCCCTCATGTTACCCCTAAACTTTTGCCCTTTAACTCTCAACTCATGTCCTCTTGTTTATAGAAAATAGAAAATAGGTGCAGGAGTAGGCCATTCGGCCCTTTGAGCCTGCACTGCTATTCAGTATGATAATGGCTGATCATCCAACTTAGAACCCTGTACCTGCCTTCTCTCCATACCCCCTGATCCCTTTAGCCACAAGGGCCATATCTAACTCCCTCTTAAATATAGCCAATGAACTGGCCTCAACTGTTTCCCGTGGCAGAGAATTCCACAGATTCACCACTCTCTGTGTGAAGAAGTTTTTCCTCATCTCGGTCCTAAAAGGCTTCCCTTTTATCTTTAAACTGTGACCCCTCATTCTGGACTTCCCTAACATCGGGAACAATCTTCCTGTATCAGGCCTGTCCAATCCCTTTAGAATTTTATACGTTTCAATAAGATCCCCCCTCAATCTTCTAAATCCCAGCGAGTACAAGCCTAGTCGATCCAGTCTTTCATCATATGAAAGTCCTGCCATCCCAGGAATCAATCTGGTGAACCTTCTTTGTACTCCCTCTATGGCAAGAATGTCTTTCCTCAGATTAGGGGACCAAAACTGTACACAATACTCCAGGTGTGCTCTCACCAAGGCCATGTACAACTGCAGTAGTACCTCCCTGCTCCTGTGCTCGAATCCTCTTACTATGAATGCCAGCATACCATTCGCCTTTTTCACCGCCTGCTGTACCTGCATGCCCACTTTCAATGACTGGTGTATAATGACACCTAGATCTTGTTGCACCTCCCCTTTTCCTAATCGGCCATCATTCAGATAATAATCTGTTTTCCTGTTATTGCCACCAAAGTGGATAACCTCACATTTATCCACATTAAATTGCATCTACCATGACTTTGTCCAGTCACCTAACCTATCCAAGTCACCCTGCGTCCTCTTAGCATCCTCCTCACAGCTAACACTGCCGCCCAGCTTTGTGTCATCCGCAAACTTGGAGATGCCGCATTTAATTCCCTTGTCTAAGTTATTAATGTATATTGTAAACAACTGGGGTTCCAGCACAGAGCCTTGCGGTACCCCACTAGTCACTGCCTGCCATTCTGAAAAGGTCCCGTTTATTCCCACTCTTTGCTTCCTGTCTGCCAACCAATTCTCCATCCACATCAATACCATACCCCCAATACTGTGTGCTTTAAGTTAGCACACTCATCTCCTGTGTGGGACCTTGTCAAAAGCCTTTTGTAAATCCAAATATACCACATCCACTGGTTCTCCCCTATCCACTCTACTAGTTACATCCTCAAAAAATTCTATGAGATTCGTTAGGGAGTATTTTGTGGGATTTTCTGTTCAATGGCATCGGTTTGAATCTCCCCCAATCTCAATGGAAAAAGCCTATCCATGTCAACTCTATCTATCTCCCTCATAATTTTAAATACCTCTATCAAGTCCCCCCTCAACCTTCTATGCTCCAAAGACCCAGCTTGTTAAAGTAGATTAGATTAGATTAGATTAGATTAGATTATGAGGACACACAGTCCTCTTTTATTGTCATTTAGTAATGCATGCATTAAGAAATGATACAATGTTCAACCTTTCTGTGTAATTTAGGTGATGAAAACCAGGTAACATTCTAGCAAGTATTCTCTGCACTCTCTCTATTTTGTTGACATCTTTCCTATAATTCGACGACCAGAACTGTACATAATACTCCAAATTTGGCCTTACCAATGCTTTGTACAATTTTAACATTACATCCCAACTCCTATACTCAATGCTCTGATTTATAAAGGCCAGCATACCAAAAGCTTTCTTCACCACTCTTTCCACATGAGATTCCACCTTCAGGGAACTATGCACTATTCCTAGATCCCTCTGTTCTACTGCATTCTTCAATGCCCTACCATTTAACATGTATACCCTATTTTGATTAGTCCTACCAAAACGTAGCACCTCACATTTATCAGCATTAAACTCCATCTGCCATCTTTCAGCCCACTCTTCTAACTGGCCTAAATCTCTCTGCAAGCTTTGAAAACCTACTTCATTATCCACAACTCCACCTATCTTAGTATCATCTGCATACTTACTAATCCAATTTACCACCCCATCATCCAGATCATTAATGTATATACCAAACAACATTGGACCCAGTACAGATCCCTGACGTGCACCACTAGTCACCGGCCTCCAATCTGACAAATAGTTATCCACCACTACTCTCTGGCGTCTCCCATCCAGCCACTGCTGAATCCATTTTAATACTTCAATATTAATACCTAACGATTGAACCTTCCTAACTAACCTTCCATGTGGAACCTTGTCAAAGGCCTTACTGAAGTCCATGTAGACAACATCCACCGCTTTACCCTCGACAACTAGAGCCTGATGTTTGAGGGGTAATAAGTGTTCCTGAATCTGGTAGTGTGAGTCCCGAGGCTCCTGTACCTTCTACCTGACAGCAACAACGAGAAGAGAGCATGACCTGGGTGGTTGGGCTCCCTGATGATGGATTCTGATTTCTTGTGACAATACTCTCTATAGATGTGCTCAGTGGTGGGGAGGGCTTTACCCACGATGGACTGGGCAATATCCACCACTTTTTGTGGGATTTTCTGTTCAATGGCTTCAGTGTTTCCATACCAGGCTGTGATGCAGCCAGTCAATATACTCTTCTCCACACATCAACAGAAGTTTGTCAAAGTTTTAGATGTACATCAAATCTTCATAAACGCTAAGGAATTAAAGGTGGAGCTGAGCTTTCTTCATGATTGTACTTAGATGCTGGACCCAGGACAGGTCCTCTGAAATGATAACACGGAGGAATTCAAATTTTTTGACCCTCTTCACTTTTGAGTCCCCCAAAAAGGACTGACTCATGGATCTCTAGTTCCCTCTTCCTAAAGTCAATATTCAGGTCTTTGGTCTTGCTGATGTTGAGTAAGATGTTGTTGTGGCATTCTTCTTCCTATATGCTGATTTGTCACCACGTCAGGTTTGGCCTGTGTCAGTGGTGTTGTCAGAAAACTTGAATATGGCATTGGAGCTGTGCTTAGTCAGAAATGTAACAGGAAATTGTTGACTTGGATTTAAGATCAAGACTGTAGAGGTTTATGGTAATCATCAAACAAGGTGACTGAATTTTTCCCTGTATTGAAATAAAGTATTTTTTCTTTTTGGTTAAACACTACCCTTTGTTGCAATCTAATAACAAAGAAATGGTAAATAGAATCAGGTGTGGATTGAAATAATACAGAAAGGATCATCATCATACATTTAAAATTCATGGGATAAGAGCATCACTGTTAAGCCTTTATTATCCATCACTTATTCCCCTTGGAAAGGAGATGGTGAGTGGTTTTCTTGAACAGCTGCAGTCCTTCTGGTGAAGGTTCTCCCACAGTGTTTTGGGGAGTGAATTCCAAACCTCCCTGTGGAAAATGAGTCCATACTTTTGGATAATGTCCATAGGAAGACAACTCATTAAGTGAGAATTTTGGCTATTTGAGCAGTAACTTATACTTGCTGAGCAGTTAGTGATGGAAAAGGGAGAAAACAATCAAATTCCTTGCTTTATTCTTAAAATTAGTTTTTCATGAATTATTAAGTATGATAAAAGCAATCAAATGTTCAAACAATTCTAAAGTATCGTTCTTAATCAAACTTCAATTTTCTCATAAGACCATAAGATATAGGAGCAGAATTAGGCCATTTGGCCCATTGAGTCTCTTCCGCCATTTCATCATGGCAGATCCATTTTTTCTCCCAGCCCCAATCTCTTGTCTTCTCCCTGTATCTTTTAATGCCCTGACCAATCAAGAATCTATCAATCTCTGCCTTAAAAATACATAAAGATTGGCCTCCATAGCTGCCTGTGGCAATGAATTCCACAGATTCACCACCCTTGGGCTAAAGAAATTCCTCCTCATCTCCATTCTAAAAGGACACCTCTCTATTCTGAGGGTGTGTCCTCTGCTCTTAGACACTCCCACCATAGAAAATATCCTCTCCACATCCACTGTATCACCATATAATAGGTTCCAATTAGGTCGCCCCTCATTCAGTGACTACAGGCCCAGAGCCATTAAACACTCTTCATATGATGAATCATTTAATCCTGGAATCATTTTCATGAACCTTCTTTGAACCCTCTTCAGTTTCAGCACATCCTCTTCAAGATAAGGGGCCTAAAAGTGCTCACAGTACTCCAAGCGGAGCCTCGCCAGGGCTTTATAATGTCTTAACATTACATCCTTGGTTTTTAAATTCTAGTCTTCTTGAAATGAAAGTTAACATCACTTTTGTCTTCCTCACCACAGATTCAACCTGCAAAAATACCTTTAGAGAATCCTGCATAAGGACACCCAAATCCCTTTGTGTCTCATATTTTTGTATTTTCTCTCCATTTAGAAAACAGTCAACTCTTTATTTCTTCTACCAAAGTGCATGACCATACAATTCCTGACTCTGTATTCCACCTGCCACTTCTTGGCCCATTCTCCTAATCTGTCTAAGTCCTTCTGTAGTCTCCCTATTTCCTCAAAACTACCTGCCCCTCCACCTATCTTTGTATTGCCTGCAACAAAATAATTAATTCCATCATCC
This sequence comes from Mobula hypostoma, assembly GCF_963921235.1. Classification (NCBI taxonomy): domain Eukaryota; kingdom Metazoa; phylum Chordata; class Chondrichthyes; order Myliobatiformes; family Myliobatidae; genus Mobula; species Mobula hypostoma. The sequence continues at coordinate 22,263,762 of NC_086105.1, read as the reverse complement.
AAATCATTGACATATAATGTAAAAAGAATCAGTCCCATTGCCGGCGCCTGTGGAACACAACTAGTCATAGGCAGCCAACCAGAAAAGGCTCCCTTTATTCCCACTCTTTGCCTCCTGCCAATCAGCCACTGCTTAATCCGTGCCAGAATCTTTCCTTTAATACCATGGCTCACAGTTTGTTAGGCAGCCTCACGTGTGACACCTTAACAAAGGCCTCCTGAACCAAGTGAACAATATCAACTGATTCTCCTTTGCCTATTCTTAAATGTGAACATTTCAGCCACAAACTTATAATAAATATAGATTTTTGAGAAATCAGTATGTTTTCTATATTTCGTTACAAATGTTCGTGAGAAACTGTCATGCAACATGAGGTCTAATCATATATATATTACTGAAAGATCTATCATCTATTGAACAGAAGATTAAATAGCAATGCATATCACCTGCATTATTGATGAATTTTACTTCTTAATGGGAATAATCTACTGATTATATTTTAATTCTTAAGGAATATTTAAAAAGGAACAGAAGCACACTGACCCATTGAATGTATTCACTGCCATCTTTCTTCAAAGTGAATACAAAAGTACTAAATTACTTGAAGTTGGCACTTGAGGTAATGGATAAGGTTCTCCATTGCATAGGTTCCAGTGAAGAGAATAAGTAAATATGAAGGAAATCAGGGAGGCTGTTTCTCCCACAAAAACTTTCATATGCTCATGACTCTTTCCCTCAAAGCCAACCCAATCTGAACTCTGTGAACGTTATAGATGTCTAACTATATTTTAATACTTAAAGCAACTATATTGAAACTGCTGAACACTTCTGCAGTCTATTGGTAAATTTCATACACTAGCATAATTTTTCAGAAGTACTTATAGCAATTAAGAGATGCACATAGAGAAAATGTTCCCTTGTTAAGGAGTCTAGGAACAAAGGTTTGTAGTTTCAAAATACAGGGTAGAGCATTTTACAGTGAGATGGGGTGAAAAAGGATCTACTGCTTTCCTGCCATAGGTGATGAATAAACTCTTCTCGAGTATCCAGCCGGGTACAGGTATCGATTTTAAGATGTTTTGATGACAGACTCTACCATCTTCTTCAGGGATGGTGCCTGGGCATATCTAGTCTGGTAGTGTTTAAGAAATTTCTTCAGAGGATGTGAAGAAATGTCTTTACTGTAGAGTACTGTTGTGACTATAAGACATAGGAGCAGTATTGGGCCATTTGTTCCATTGCATATTCTCCGCTATTCCATCATGGCTGATTTATTCTCCCTCTGAACCGCATTCGCCTGTTTTCTCCTGTAACTTTCATGATTTCATGGAGGCTTGGTTGATGGTTGTTTTCAAACTAATTGACAGATTTCTGGATATCAAAGGTATTGAAGGATATAGGGATAGGGGAAATCTCACTGCAGAAGTACCTCCCTGCTCTGTTCACCACATGATCTGTTGACCTTTCCCCCATTGCTGTTCAGTTGGGAAGCCATAATATTCTATGGAAATAGACTCTTTGCTGCTGACTGTCATCTTGATTTCAGCTTTCTAACTACAATACAAAGGTTAACATCACCCATGATGCTATGGTGTTGGCTGTGTCTCCACACCCAGGAGAATTCTCACCCATCAGTATTCAGAACTGGATGCAGAGCGGAGAACAAAATGTCCCCATAGGACCCATCTGCCCTTTTTCTCTCTGTCTGGCAATCCTCTGTCCCTTTTACCTTGCAGTCCCCCGAGCTCCAGCGGAAGCACTTCCAAGTTCATGGTATACATGAAATACTCAAGCTAGCAGACGGACTACACAGACAGCAGTTCAAATTCCCAGACCTGGAGTTCCTCTAAGTGATGACACTTCCTGTAATGGTGCTTGTAAAGGCCACTGGCAGCGTCATAGGTTTGCCACAAGACCAGGAAGGAGCAGTCCATGGATCTGAGTTGCCATGCCACATCCTTATTTTTAAATTAATGTACAAAGCAGATATAAAGATACCAAAATCGGCAGTCACTGCAGCAATTCCCCTAATCATCAAAATCCTGAGTATTGCTTTCTGTGGAAGCAGTTCTCTGTGAATCTGGGGTCCTTCTTAGTTGCCAGTCTGGGTTTTTCAATTTTCTGACTAATCTTTGGATCTGTGCATGCATTTCACACATGTGTCATATCCACATCCACTAGAGTTCTGTCATAACACAACCAAACTGTAGACTTTCCTCATTGTAACTCGTTGGCTTTCTTTCCCCTTTTGGTATACACATCTCTTAGAATATTTCAAAACTTTGATCAAAGGAAGTTGGCTTTAATACAACTGTCACTTTTAAACTTTTAAATTGGTGGATGGCATGTTCATTTAGCTTCATATTTTTCTCCTTCCCCTGAATGGGTGCATAGCCTGACTACATTTGCCTTTTCTTAAATTAAATCATGTTACTTGTGAGTAGCAGCTGTTTGATATTATTTTTGTAGGCATTGTGCTGGAATCTACTATCCAATATTGGCCTCTTTCTAGTACTTGCGGAGTCAGAATTTGCCATTAGATACTCTGGGCCCATTATCAAGGGCCATTAAAAGTAGTTTAGCAAAAACAGATCCACACCTGTTCTTATGCAGAATTTCAGTAAAAGCTGATGTAAGTGGTAGCGTTACATGTAGGTGATACTCATTGCCTTGGCCATCAATCACTGTCATTTGTAGATAAATCAGTTTAGTCAGTTTGGCTGGATTACCACTTACATATAGCAGGACGTTGTTTTAAGCAAGTCAGTTAAGAAAACAAACAGTGCTTGATAATAGCATCGTTGGCTCAGCTTCAGAGATCTTTCATTCCTTTTTAATACCATTGTTTAAAAATGGCTGTTTTAGACAATATGGTCCACTTGCAATGCTGTACATATTTTCAGTAAAATATTTATGAAACAAAAGTTTAATTTTATGAACTATGATCAAAACATAATACTTAAGAGTTGAGTCAAGTTATTAGGAGCTTCATCGGCTACCATAATGTTTAAAAGACATGGCAAATTCAGATAATTTTCTTGATGAATTTCAAAGTCCTTAATTTATTCATTTTCTACTTCCTGTTAGATTTTCTTTTAATTGAGGAACCCAAGGTGACTGTTCTATATCTGGGAATTTTCAGATGAGAAAGCTTTTTATTCTGTCAGCAAGTTAACATGTTTCAGAGACAAAAGGCTTTTAATAAGACATCAGTTTGGCAGTATATCCTCGTTACTGCTGCGCAAGCTGTTTGTTTGTGCCATGTTTTCTTTAGAGTAATAAAAATGTCTTCAAGAAAATGACATAAGCTCTTTTTTGTTGTTTGACAGTAAGTCCCCTTAGTGGTAACAAGTCGACATGAAAAAAATTCAATTTTATGCAAGTAAATTAGAGTTGTTTTTGTCCAAAGTGTGGAAAAGCTGCAGGTGCTGATGTGCCTAACTTTGATTTCAAACAACAAAGAACTTCAGTGACTGACAGCTCCAGGAATGCAAAAGTCAGGTCTGATTCTTGATATGAAGCTGGTGGTTGAACTGCCTCAGAAGAACTGACATCTATTAAGGTAAGCAAAGAAAAATGTTTGAAAGCGATTCAATCACAACTGTCAGTATGTGCTGTGGACTTCTCGTTATTAAAGATTTTTTTTTGAGCGTGACTGTGTGTAGACCACAGTATGGGGGAAACTTGTGGATGCAGAAGAATATACTCTGAATCCTTTTGTGCGAAGTGAAGTCATTACCATGCTGACTATTGTTGTTGGAGTCTCAGTAACTGCATATATTTTTACAGAATTAAAGCAATGTTATTTTCAATAAAGGAAGAAGAGTGCTTCACCTTGTTCAGCTGAACACAATGTTCTCAGCACTGACAGGGAACCTAGGCCACGGGTTTATTGGAAGAGGTGGTCACTGATATAAAATCGGAGTGCCTAGTTCAGATCTTGCGTTTCATATACATATGGAATGGAATAGCAGAATATCTCTATGTTGTGGGGTGATTTTTCAAATTACTTACAAGTGAATCAAATTAGGTTTGAACCGGGACAGAATTTATTCTATTGAGAAGCAGTTTTATTATTTCTGGTATTTATTTGTAGTGTGATGTCATATAATTGGGTCAGATGTTGATGGGAAATGTTAAGACTTTTGCACAACCCTGCTGGAATTTCCCTATGTATTTTTCCACTACTGTTCTTTTTTCCATGACTGCAATAGATCCAAATTTGCTGAACCATTTTCACTGGCACATTCACAAGAGTATTCATGAGTCCACAAGTTGTGGCAATTTTCTTACATTTACACTGAAAAATCTGCTCACTGAGCGTGTGTCATATTAGAACAGGCAGAATGCCACAAACTCCACCTATTTGAATGGGGACTGGCTGCAGGGGAGGAAAAATGGTAATGTTAGGTACATCTCTAAAATAGGGTTTAATGAATGGAAATCAACTGCACTTGTAAAGAACTTTTATTTTATTTTAGTCTTGCTTATTCTTAAATTGTCAACAGGAGACTGGAACAGAGTTAATTTTAAGTCAATGACCTTCCAGCTGATGAAAGATGAAAGTTTTGTTCTGAAATGCGATCATCAACCTGAAATGCTAATTCTGTTTCTCTGTAATTTTACAGATTGTCAAGTAGATGTCCATCTTTCTATACTGGTACTGCTTAGCTGGATACACACCAGCACTGAAGCTCAGGCCTACAGGACTACAGCAGGGATGTTGTCTGCTCCCATAGTCTTTCCTGTATGCTGTGTTCCTCCACATTTCTTTATACTAAGTTGGGTGATTTCACATTAGTTGAAAATTGGTCTCTGTGATGGCGGGGATTTGAGGATGAAGCTAAGGTGAATTATTCACAGTGGTTCTGGCTGAAGATAATTGTGAAACCTTCAGCCTGCTCCTTAGCATTCACAAGCTAGGCCTCACTATTATTCAGGTTAAAACAAAGAAAAACTTAACATAGGATCAGGCCCTTCAACCTAGAATGAGAATGTTCTTGGTGCCTCTTTTCCCATTAGCTTTTCAGTTGTCCACCACCATTCAGAACTTACAGATCTCTTATCTGGTTGATTGATTGTAATATTACTTTGGTTTCTTCATTGCTTGTAGTCTTCTGTTGTACCTTTGCTAGACTGGCACATCCATTTTAGGTTTGCCTAGTGCTTCTCCTAATTTTCCCCTCTTCATTTCCCGTTGAAATTTGCTGAAGACTGGCCACCACAGAGATGGGAGCAGACTACATCCCAGCAGTGCTACTGAAGGTACCTGAGCTTCAAAACTAGCATGTCTCTAACCAAGTACAACAACTACAACATTGACATCCATCTGACAAAGCAACATGCACAAAATGCTGGAGGAACTCAGCTGGTCAGTCAACAGCTATGGAAATGAATAGGTATTTGACGTTTTGGACCGAGACCCTTCTCCAGGACTGAGAAGGAGGGGGAAGATGTCAAAATAAAGAGGTCGGGGGAGAGGAAGGAGGCTAATGAGAAGGAGAGGAGACTGGACCATAGCTGAAAGGGAAGGAAGAGGGGACACAGGGGGAAGTAATAGGCAGGTGAGAAAAAGTAAAATGTCAAAGTGGGGAATAGAGGAGGGGGTAATTTGTTTTCCCAACCCCTCCCCACAGCATAATTTGTCTTAGTTCTGAGAGAAAAGAGTATTCAAAGACAAACCTGAAAGATGGCATTAATCTTATTGGTTTACCAGCAGAGGTCCTTGTCCTGTTGTATGCTCTTGAGGCATGGACAATCTACAGTATGCACCTCAACATTCTGGCAGTCTGTAACTAATGCTGTCTCCATAAAGCCCTTAAAATCTCTTGAGAGTTTTGGGGAACCAATGACAGTATATCTTTCAGGCTAACATATTCATCATAAAGCTGCTGATTATATTCATCTAGCTCTAACGGCACATAGCATTGCCAGCACTCTTGACGTCATTCTCCTCAAACTAGAATGACACACTGAACACATGGACACACATGATGGTAAGATTTCCTAGAGGATAGGAAAAAAAAATGCCTCTTGGATGTTCTCAAAAATCAGCCTGAATAATATCCTTGTTGATTCATGGGAAGCCCTGGAGTGTGACCATTTAAAATGAAGAATAAACATTGTGGAATACTGAGCATCTAGAGAACATTGGGAAATAGTGAGCACCTACAGCAGGGGTTCCCAATGTGTGGTCAATAGATCCCCGGTTAATGATAGGGGTCCATGGCATAAAAAAACTTCAGGAACCCCTGACCTAGGGAGTAACTATCACAGGAACTTATGGAGGCATTTTGCAAATAGCAGGTGTTCACAGAACCTTACCACATCTGTCGCTGTGGATCTTGCATAGGATTCACTCAGAAACACAGAACTGGAGTAAAGCAAGTCATCCTTGACAGAAAGGGGCTGTTTAAGAATGAAAGGAAAGGGTCAAGGAAGTATAATAGCAGGAAGGTCATTTCACAGCCACAGCACTGCATTGTTTTCACATTGTAGTGAAGATGTCTTGGTCCAACAGATTACAGAGATGATTTATGAAAACGTTGCTGGGACCGAGGGAGATTAGTTTCAAGATAACATTGACTAGACTGGAATTATTTCATTTGGAACAAAGAAAGTTGATGGATTTAATCAAGATGCCAAAAATTCCCAGAAGCCTAGACAAGGTATATTGGAAAGAATAAGTTCAATCTGAGGAGAAGCAAGTAACTGAGACAGAGCTGTGGGATCATTTATACAGGGAAATGACTGGGGCTTGTCTATTTTGAAACTGTAAGGGGATAGGGATCAACTCAGGAATATACAGTGATGATTGTAATTTCTCACCGATTGTCCATTTGACCATTTTTACCCTATGTTAATTACCACGGATGTATCTGTGGCTCTAATTGTTTTTAATTTCTTAATGATCTCTGCACTGTAAGAATAGTGTAGGAAGAAACCTTCATTAAATTTAAATCGTAGCTGAATGAGAAATTGAAGCATGGTAATCTGCAATGCTAAGAATGGTTGAACTGAGAAGTGGGATTACCCTAAACAGCTTCTATCTCTGGTACCGGCAAGAAGGGCCAAATGGCCTCTTTTTAACCATAAACTTTTAAATACGTTTTAAATTTAGAGATACAACACAGAATAGGCCCCAATGCCCTTTGAACCGCACTTCCCAACAACCCCCAACCACCCCGATTTAACCCTAACCTAATCACGGTATAATTTACAATGACTAATGAACCTACCCAGTCTTTGGACTGTGGGAGGAAATTGGAGCACCCAGAGGAAACCCATACATTCCATGGGAAGGGCATACAGATACTACTTACAGAGGACACATGGATAGTACTCCAAACTCCAATGCCTAGAGGTGTAATAGTGTTGCACTAGCCACCATACTATCGTGGCACCTGTATAACTTTATAGCAGTTTATGGCTTATTGTCTTCAATATACCCATACAAGTACATCTAATATTCCACAATGCACACTTTTTCCTGCCTTACATAACTAAATAACAGTTATTTCAAACTAATACAATAGTACAAACAGTCTTCTTCGAAATGTGACAGCTTGTATGAAGGTTATGAAATTCAAGGCATAAGTGTCTTTCTTTCTTAAGGTCTCACTCCTTTTTTTACGGGCCTGGTGTTTAGAGTTGATAAAGGCATGTGTACACTTTACACTTTTAATAAAATGCTCCTTCTGTTTGGAAATATTCTGGTTTGCCCTGTGAAAGAGGTACTAGTTAAAATTAAGATACTCGACATAAGATTTCAGTCTTTTTATCTTCAATTTAGAGTTTTTTGCAATATAAAATTAATACGAGCAAAAGAAATATACGTCTCAGTAAAACTATATACAGAGAGCATTGGTAGTCAGTAAATGGAAAACATATCCATAGGTCTAAAACCCCTCACTTGTGAAATAAATGTATGTTTTATAGTGGTATGAAACATGTCATGTTCAATCTTTCTCAAAGAGTTGATTTAGAAGCAGATAATTAAGTATTTATGCCTTATAGACTATAAGGACATTTGTTTGCTCATTAAAATTACATAAATACTCATTATGCAATTTTATTAGTTTTCATGTCTAACTATTTAGCTGTATGATTACCTACCGTGGGTGCTGCCATGGAATGTAGAAAGTCTTTGGAATCATTATATTAATCTTTAGAAATCATTATTTTATTGATGACAATTACTGCGAGAAAATAGAGGCTGCTGTGGTACAGTAAAAGATAAAAAAATGTCAAATAGACAATCAGTGAGAAATTGGGATCGTCTCCATTTATTTTTTTAGCTGCTTTTTCTACCCTCAAAGTATGCACCATACTTGTACAGTATATTTATGGTAAACTGCAATAGGTGCATTACTGCTTGAGAATGAAAGTCTGCCAGAGCATCCAAACTCTGCAGAGGTGCTAAATGATACACAGAATGCTGGAGGAACTCAGCAGATCAGGCAGCATCTATGGAGGGAAATGATCAGTCAATGTTTCAGGCCAATGCAGATTACCACTTCATCCCACACCACCTTTTAGCCTTGCAAGGCTGAACAGGCCATCTAGCAGGAAAGGTTCCACCAACACAATTTAAAGGAAACACAGCTACTTGTAGTCTGGATAGTGATTGATTTGTTGCTAGCTGTTAATAAGATTCTACAATGTTTGAGGCTTTATGAATAATTATAAGTGTAAAATCTTGCAAGAAATAGTGAATGGGCCCCGATATTTTCATCAGAACATTGCCAATAAAATTGGTTGTCCCCTTGTGTAGAAAATCCTTAGAATACATTTTGTCTAGGAGAATATGAAGGACATGCCAGTGGAGGAGAAAGCCTAAGGGGTAGGTAGTTGATTTCTTCTGGACCTCCCATAAAGAACTTGTAAAAAATATGCTGTGAAAGGAAAGACTGAACAACCAAAAGACCCAACCATTAACCACAGCCACCAAATTTGGTGCCCACACTGCACCAGAATATGTGGATCCAAGATTGGCCTCCACAGCTACCTGGGGGTCCACCAGTAGTTACCCTTCTGCTTTCTGAGGAGGGTGAAAAGAGGGGGACCATGAACATCTATACTCACATTATTCTACAGTACAAATGTGCAATAGAAAGCATCAAGGCATGGTCTGAAAACTGCACAGACAGGAAGGCTCTACAATGGGTAGTCAAAACCACTCAAAGCATCATCAGCACCAGCCTACCCACCAACAAGGACAAATATATATAGAAAGGAGTTGGAAAAGGGCCAGTAACATCATGAAGGATCCCACCCACCCTTATCTTGGACTGTTTGTCCCACTTCCATCAGGGAGGAGGCTACATAGCATTCATGCCAGGACCACCAGATCTTTTACTTTCCCCAAGCAGTAAAGCTGATCAACATCTCCACTCATTAACTCACTCCTATCATTTATCATTTTCTATCAGTAAGTACAAACACTCCTGTGCCTAGCGTCATTTTATTGATGTACAACCAATCTATGAGGGGTGATTGATAAGTTTGTGGCCTAAGGTAGAAGGAGTCAATTTTAGAAAACCTAGCATGTTTATTTTTCAACATAGTCCTCTCCTACATTTACACACCTAGTCCAGCAGTCATGGAGCATACGGATCTTGGACCTCCAGAAAGTGTCCACAGCAGGGGTGATTGATAAGTTTGTGGCCTAAGGTAGAAGGAGATGAGTTATACAGTGTATCTCGCTACATGCACATGCAGGTCAACTCTTTGAGTGGGTATGCAGTAAGTTTGAAGTTAATAACTCATTGGGGTGATTGATAAGTTTGTGGCCTAATATAGATGGAACTATAAACTTATCAATCACCCCTGCTGTGGACACTTTCTGGAGGTCCAAGATCCGTATGCTCCACGACCGCTGGGCTAAGTATGTAAATGTAGGAAGGGACTCTGTTGAAAAATAAATGTGCTAGATTTTCTAAAATTGACTCCTTCTACCTTAGGCCACGAACTTATCAATCACCCCTCGTATGTACATAAGCTATCTTATGTATTTATATTTATTGTACTTTTTATTGTTGTGTTCTTTAACTTTTTGTGTTTTTTATTTGTGCTGTATTGGATCTGGAGTAACAATTATTTTGTTCTCCTTTACACTTGAGTATTAGAAATGACATTAAACAATCTTGAATCTTGAGACCATCTTACTTAACTCGAGATCACACTTCTACTACCAGTAACTACTGACCATCTGCTCTTTTAGTGTTCCAGACCTCAGCTCCTCTGAACTTAATTATCATAGCAGCAGGGACCAAAAAGCACTGCCACTAAGTAACCATTACAAGCCAAATTTATGAATGCTATTAAGTGACATTATATGTAAAGTCAACTTATCACCCCTGCATCACCTTGGTTCCCATTTTGTGTGTGCAATTGCCTATTCTCCTCAGTGCTCCTCCTGAGAATCCAAATCTCCATTATAGCAACTGTAGGTAAACTTGGAGTGTTAACTTTAGATCAAGAAGGCCTGACTTTGGACTGCATCACCTTGGACTGAGTAACATCACCCTTGGTCGGCAGATGACAGAAGGAGCATTGGCAGATGGGCAGACTGCTGCCTGCTGAGAAAGGAAAATAGGCTCATGCTGTCAATCAGTTGGAAGACGGGTTGTTGGAGTGCTGTGAGACCATATATATATATTCAATATACAAAGTATTTTTGCATATTTGATTTCTGCAACTGAAGTAGCAGAAGAGCAAGGTAACCTTTCTACTTCAGCTTCTTTGTCTTTTTCGTCAGTGTCTTGGAGTCAATGGGCACCACATCTATGGGGTCTGATGTGGCTAATGCAACCTGTTGCAGGTGGGGCAGGAGGTGCTTCACAAACTACGTGGGGATTTGCAGGAGTTGTTACAAGTTGCTGAACTGTACAGGAAATGGTGTCACAGGTGATGAAGTAATTCCTCAAGCCTTCTACTGCTTGTGCTTGGATCCTATGTGCTTCTGCTGGAGAGCCTCAAGTCCTAGGTGATTTGTGTACTCTGTTGCCAATTTGAGAAGCATTGTGCCATCAGTAAGGATGTTACATATTCCAGAGAGGCTTTGAGAATGTCCTCAAGGTGTTTTCTCTGTCCTTCTGGTAATTTCATGCCATGTTGGAGTTTGAAGTAGACAGTCGATTTTGGGAGTTTGGTTTCAAACGTATAGAAGATTGTGCTCTGCCCATTGCAACTGGTTGAAAATGATTGGTGCCTTGATGCTATGGATCTTGGTCTGGAAGATGATGCTGTCATTGGAATATCTATCATGTTAATGGGCATGGAGGATTTTGTAAAAGCAATGCTGGTAGTGTTTCTCCAGTACTTTAAGGTGGCTGCTGAGGACCGTTTGCATCTCTAACAACATACGAGATGGGAGAGATCACTGCTGCTCTGCTAGCAATGAGCTTGGTGCCAGTTTTGAGGTTATAGAAACAGTACACCTCTGGGGAGGCCTTTTGGCCCTTGATGCTGTGTCTATCTTGATGATGAATTAAACTAAATGGCCTCCTACTGTGTGTCATCCATATTCCTTCATTCCCTTTATATTCATGTGTCTGTCTAAAAGCCTATTAAACAGCATTGATCTGCCTGCTTCCACTACTACCCCTGGTTAACCATTCCGACTACTTACCACTCTCTGCATGAAAAAAGTTTTATTCCTCATGTTGCTGTGAAAAGATCCTGACTGTCTACCCCATCTATGTCTCTCATAATTAAAAAAAAAATCTCTATCTAGTCTCCGTCAGCCTCTGAAGCTCGAGGGAGAACAACCCAAGTTTGACCAATCTCACCTCGTGTAGATTCTCATACCCTCTGCAGTCTCCATATCTTCTATATAGTGGGGAATCCAGAACTGTACACAATACTCCAAGTGTGGTCTGACTGAAGTTTTATCCAGTCCTAGTATGACTTTCTTACCGTTATACTCAACACCCCCTAACAGTGAAGGCAAGGGTACCTATGCCTTCCACTTTGAGTGAATTAGGGATTTGTACCCCAAGATCTCTCAAACCTGCCTGGAGTAAACTCCACCTGTGACTTCTCTGCCCATCTCTGTAACTCCTGCTCCAATTGTTTATGATATCCAAACTTGCAAATTCACTCATGTACATTTTCATCAATATCATTGATAATTAACACAAGCAACAAAGGCTCCAGCACCGATCATTGCAGATTAACCCAGATCAATGTGAGGTGGTTCATTTTGGTAGGTCAAATATGGTGGCAGAATATAGTATTAATGGTAAGACTCTTGGCAGTGTGGAGGATCAAAAGGATCTTGGGGTCTGAGTCCATAGGACGCTCAAAGCAGCTGCGCAGGTTGACTCTGTGGTTAAGAAGGAGTATGGTGTATTGGCCTTCATCAATCGTGGAATTGAACTTAGGAGCCGAGAGGTAATGTTGCAGCTATATAGGACCCTGGTCAGACCCTACTTGGAGTACTGTGCTCAGTTCTGGTTGCCTCACTACAGGAAGGATGTGGAAACTATAGAAAGGGTGCAGAGGAGATTTACAAGGATGTTGCCTGGATTGGGGAGCATGCCTTATGAGAATAGGTTGAGTGACCTCGGCCTTTTCTCCTTGGAGTGACGGAGGATGAGAGGTGGCCTGATAGAGGTGTATAAGATGATGAGAGGCTTTGATCGTGTGGATAGTTAGAGGCTTTTTCCCCAGAGCTGAAATGGTTGCCACAAAAGGGCACAGGTTTAAGGTGCTGGGGAGTAGGTACAGAGGAGATGTCAGGGGTAAGTTTTTTACTCAGAGAGTGGTGAGTGCATGGAATGGGCTGCCGGCGACGGTGATGGAGGTGGATATGATAGGGTCTTTTAAGAGACTTTTAGATAGGTACACGGACCTTAGTAAAATAGAGGGCTGTGGGTAAGCCTAGTAATTTCTAAGGTGGGGACATGTTCGGCACAACTTCATGGGCCGAAGGGCCTGTATTTTGCTGTAGGTTTTCTGTATTTCTATGTTTCTAACACCACTGATCTTGTACTTTTGACAACACTTTCCCTGAAAACCCATGGTGGTGCAGTGGAGTAATAGTGAATTCCATCATCAGCATAGGCCTGTATTGAAAGGTGATTCCTGAAGGTAGTGATTCTTGTAGTCTCTAGCAGTCCCACAATTTTTCTTGATTGCCAGGTCAGTGATGTGTAAAGTGGGCCTTTGCCTTCCACATGTACAAGGCCTCTCCTTTGCTCCCAGTCAGGAGACTGGGGCCCAAGGTAAAGGTTCAGTAAGAGATTAATGAGGCATCCAAAGGCCTATTTGAATATCAGTGATGAAAATGGGAGAGAGTAGGAAGCTGAGGGAACAAACACTTACATAAACATAAGCCTAATTTGAGTAAGATCAATACCTTGAATTTGCTGACAGTTTCACAGATACTTCCCGTTCTTCCAGTTGAGTACTGTGCCACCAGTTTCTATTGATGCACCATAGACAGCATCATATCTAGATGTATCATGGCTTGATATGGCAACTGCTCTGCCCAACACTGCAAGAAACTGCAGAGAGTTGTGGATACTCAGCACATCACGGAACCCAACCTCCCCTTCATGGACTCTGTCTTTAGTTCTTGCTTCCACAATAAAGCAGCCAGCATAATCAAAGACCCTACATATGCCAGACATTCTTACTTCTCCCCTCTCCCATCAGGCAGAAGATTTGAAAGCCTGAAAGCACCTGCTACCAGGCTCAAGGACAGTTTCTACCCCAATGTTTAATGGTTCCCTTGTTGAATAAGATGCACTCTTGGTCCCACAATCTACCTCAATATGATCTCTCACCTTATGGTTTATCTGCACTGCACTTTCTCCATACCTGTTAAACTTTATTCTGCATATTTTCTGTTTTAAGTTGTTCTACCTCAATGCACTGTGTAGTGATTTAACCTTTCTCAACAAGATGATTTAAGAGGATCATTGGGTCTCTCTTCCACTCATCTGAGATATTTATCAGGGGTGCTGCATACACAGGACCCTTAGATTTGTTGATGATCCCTTTCACCTGTCCAACAATCCCTTTGACCCTCTACCATCAGGCAGGAGGTTCTACAGCATTAGGACAAGAACTGTTAGGATAGGAAATAGTTCCTTCTCCCAGGTTATGAGACTACTAAACTCCTTGCTACCATCTAAGTCTCATCACGTATGAAGTGCCAGTAGATTATACTCTTACTTTATGACTTGAGTCATAAATACAAATTATTATCTGTTAATTTATTTGTGGTAATGTTACCTTCATGTTGTTATTTGTTACATGCACTGTGTTGTGCACCTCAGTCCAGAGGAACACTGTTTCATTTGGCAGTATACATGTATACTGTGGAATGATGACACATTTGAACTTGATTTGAAGTATGCAAAACAAGCTTTTCACTGTATACCAGTACCTGTGACAATAATAAACCAATTCCAATTCACATTGGATCTATAGTCTGTTAAAAACAAAATTTATTATGCTTAACCATATGTTTCATCTTCTTACAGTTTGTTGATGATCACGGTAACAGTTTCTTCAGTTTAGTGAAGGCTGCTTGCATTTCATCAGTAGTGCAAAGGAGAAGTTATGGTAATCCTGATGTATTTGCTTTAGATAAAGGGCAAATGATTTACATATTCTATTAGGCCAGCTTCTCAGTTAGTTGAAATTCGGAATATTTTTCACAATGTTTCCAAGTTACTCACACTGGAAACCATGAACCATTCCCATCCTTAATTTCTCTCCTATCTTTTCATGTCACTAAACATTAAAGAAAGAGTTTCTATGTTCACTTTATCTAATAATAGATTATGAATTCAAGTCAGAAATGGTTTATAGTAGGACACTGTTCACTTTTGGGAATTATGGTTGAAAATAGCCAAGGTCTATCAATTTTGTTTCATTGTTCTCACTTTTGACTAACCTTCTAATAATCTGTGTAGAATAGCACAGGAGTGAATTTAGATTTAAAGTATTATTGTTTGTTAAAGAATGTGAAAGGTGGTTGCATAATACATGAAATCATCACCTCTTAGTTGCTGTTGAATTCTAATGAATTTTATGCATTCAGTTTCCTTTACTTTTAAATAAGGAATTAAAATATTAATGCCGTACATGTTTATGTAAGTCATGTATAATGTAAAAAAAGCTATTCCTGAAATTTAAGGTTTGCAGTTTAAAAGGACACTCCTTTAAAGTAAGCTTAACATAGTATTCTTTGTCTATTCCAAGCTTGTACATTGCTAGATTAAAATATGTTTTGTAACTTCAACTGTTGTAAGTACAACTGGTATTCAATAGGTGTTCAATAGTAAGTGACTGACGACACTTACTCTTGAATCCTCAAACTGCTATGTCTTATTCTTTGGGAGGAAATGAATATAGATGCAGAAACAATTAGTTGTATTTCCTCCGAGTGTTTGGGATATGCACAGTGTTAGATAAGCTACACACTACAAATTATTTCTGAAGATCATCTGGAAAATGCTATAAGCAGGTATTTTTGATTTTCACTTAGAAGATTTACTTTGAGGAAAATGATCCATTTTTTTCCGTCTCTAAAAATGCAGTCTATTTAAATAAAATCATGTTCTATGCTCATTTGCAGTAACCTATCTTGAGAAAAATTTCTGTTGAACTGATTTTACATTCTATGGAATTGATTAGCTTTTGCTGCTACAGTATTTTCAATTAAGATTTCGAGTCAATTAAACACAATACCTGCTGTAAGTGTGAATTTAGTAGGCTTGAAGTCAGACTGACCCTGAGCATTTGGTTCTCACGTTAATCTTGCAGCTACACTGGCATACTGCTACACCAGCTGAATGAGGCAAACACCTCATAGTTTTTCTACAAGATGAGTGGTGACCTGGTCTTAGGAATAGAACTAGAAATTCTGCCCTATTAACACTGGGGGAAATGCAGGTAGCTGGATCAACATCAATACCTGGCTTTTTCTTTTGAACTCGCACAAAATTTTGACTTCTTCAATCCAAAGGCACCATATAATATTCTCTTGTAAATTTGGCTAAACTGCAAATAAGCATTTTTATTTTACAACTGCTCCATCATTGCACGCATTGGTCAATGGATCACCAAGAGAACCATCTGAGTGTGGTGAAGAAAGACTGTGTAACTGCCCCAACAATTTGTCCATTTTTCCCCTATGCACTAGTGCATCTCACCTTCACTGATGTCGGCACGGTGCTGCAGCTAGCAGAGCAGCTTTTGTACAGCTCCGGTGACCAAGGTTTGTTCCTGAATTCCAGCTCTCCAGTGCAACCATATAGGTTTCCCCTGGATTCTCTGGTTTCTCCCTGCAGATTGGTAGGTTAATTGGCCACAGTAAATGGCCTCAGGAGCATAGGTGAGTGGTAGAACCTGGGAAGCATTGAAGAGGATGTAGGGAAGATAAAATTGGATCAGTGTAGGAGATATTTAGGAATGACTCAAATGAAAAATGATAAACTTGATTAAATTAATTTACAAAATATTAACATAAATGTACCTTTTTAAATAAAGGGCTGGAAACCTTCTTGAGATTGGACCTAAAGGTTAGGGACCACGTGCAGATGGCATCCTGCCCTCCCTTTGAGAGACACCACCAGGGTGTTGTTGTCATTGGCAGTCAGTACAGAGATGCAGAAACTGAAGACATACTGAACACTGAATGCTGGATGGTTAGCAGTTCCCTAAAAAAAAAAACCCCTGAAAATAATGAGCACTGGCGCTAACTTGACAAATTCAGTTGTTTTATATTTCTTTCACGGTAATGAAAATGTGGCAATGTGGCAATAATACAGAACTTACTGTCAGACTTTGTACATGGTCACATAAAATACTGACCAATCTTATTTGCCTGTGTGATCTTCTAGCTGGTGGCTTTAACAGTGTTCAAGAAACTGGAAAATGAGAGCTTGGAAGTGCTGGGTTGGGGAGGGAGGTAGGGTGTGGTGAAAAAACAATAATGTAAATGATTACGTGTCGATAGCTTCTGAAAAGTAATGAAGGGAAAGTTCAACTAGAGTTAACATATTCCAGTTATTTATGTGATTACTGTGAAAACCAGATAGCTGTGCAACACAAAGCACATAAATCTAAAAAGAAAATCCAGTCAAAACTTATGGAGCAGTTCTGCTATCAATAAGTGAAGTTGTAAATTCAATGAAAAGAAATACAAATGAGAAAATAACACACAAGTTTGTTCAGACAACGGAAAATCTAAATGATTCAGATAATTTAAAACTGAATATGTTGGAACTTCTTGGCAAGGATTCAGAACCTCTGGAATTCTCTATCAGAGATATTTATCTGGGGCACTGTATACGCAGGGCTTTTAGCATCATCAATGATCCCTTCCATCCGTCCAGCAATCTCTTTGACCCCCTACCATCAGGCAGGTGGCACCATTGCATTGAGCCAAGAGCTGTTAGGATGGGTAACAGCTTCCTACCCCAATCTGCAAGACTACTGAACTCCCTGCTACCACCTAGGTCTCATCACGTATGAGACGGCAGTGGCATTGTACTGCTTACTTTTTTATTTGAGATTTAAATACACCGTATTATTTGTTAATTTATTTGTGGCAATATTACTTCATGTGTTGTATGTGTAAGTTATATGTTGTGGGTTGTGCACCTTCACCTATATGGAGGAAGAAGTTAATTTTTTAAAGATCAGAGAATTGAGTGCGCGCGCACACACACGCGCGCGCGCACACACACACACACACACACACACACACACACACACACACACACACTTACTTTGTGGTAAGTAATTGTCAGAGATTCTTGAAAATGATTTGTGCCTCATTGCAGTCAAGGTGAGTAATTAAAAAATCCATTATCTTGAAAGTCCAGTTGTAAGTATCCTGAATATACACAGATTTTTGTCTCAACTAGGTTGATTCTTTTTATTGCTTTTTGGTTTGGGTTACCAAATAATACGAGTCTTAAATAATCTAAGAATAAAAATAGACAATTCAAGTTCTAAATTTGTAGTCATTTACTGACTGTGTCTGCATGCTGTGTATTATGATAAATAGGGCCAGGTCTAAAATAAGTTCAAGTTCAGTTTATTGTCATTCAACCGTACACATGTATACCACCAAACAGAACAAAATTCTTCTGGATGAAGGTGCCCAACCCATGACATATAACTCACAGATGCAACACATAAATAAAACTACCATAAATAACTTAACAAATAATAAGATATATTTAAATCTCAAACTACAAAATAAGCAGTACAGCACTACTGCCATCTCATACATGATGACACCTATTGTGGCAGGAAGTTCAGTAGACTAACAGTCTGGGGTAAGAAGCTATTACCCATCCTACCAGTTCTTGTTTTAATGCTACAGTACTCCTGGCCTGATGGTGAGGGATCAAAGAGATGGTTAGACAGGTGGGAGAGATCATTCATAAAGCTAAAGGCCCAGTGCTCCAGATAAATATCTCTGATGGGTGGAAGAGTGACTCTGATGATCCTCTCAGTAGTCCTTACAATCCTTTTTAGGGACTTGTGATCAGATACCTTGCAGTTCCCCTACCAGACAGTGATACATCTGGTCAGGGCACTCTCACTGGTGCTCCTGTAAAAATTGGTTAGAGTGGGGATGAGGAGAGGGCGGGGGCTGGAGACTCTCTCGCCACAAACTCCTCAGGAAGTGGAGATGCCTTTGTGCTTCCTTAACCAAAGAAGGAACGTTGAGGGCCCAGGTGAGATTGTCCATTATGTGCTCTCTCCACGAAGGAGCTATTTATGTACAGTGAGGAGCTGCTAACGGCAGACCCAGCAAGAGACTGATGGGGAAGATGGAAGAGCTACCACCTTGGAAGACAATGGTTGCTTTGCAAGCAGATGATCTACCAAGAAGAGAGGAGGTGATCTTTTTAAACTCACCGGGCAGAAGGCAAAGGTAAACCACTGCTGTAACCTGCCAAGTACATAATTTCCCGATATGTCAGTCTCAATAAAGGATCAAAACAATGACGTTAACGGAGCACGAATAACAGTAGTGGAGTCGTGTCAGTCAACGGTAGGAATGAGGCTACCAGAGCCGTCATCAAGCAAAAGCCTCATGTCAGGTTAGCTACGTGGAATATTAGATCTCTTCTTATACGAGGTAAACTAGAAAATGTGGTTATGGAAATGAAAAGATTGAAGATAAACATACTCAGACTATGTGAAATGAGATGGACAGAGGGGGGATGGATCTATTCAGGAGGAAGTGAACGTAAGCATGGAGTTGGAATCTTGGTAGACAAGGAAACTACGAGAACTATCAAAGGCGTGTATCCATTAACGAAAGAGTGATAATAATTAAAATCTCGGCTAAACCATTTGACATTAACATCCTACAGGTCTATATGCCAACCACGGACTATGAAGATGATAAAGTCGATATGGTCTACGGAGAAGTTGAAAAGCTAATGAAGAAGACTAAAAACAATGAGATAATTGTGATTCTTGGTGATTTTAATGCCAAAGTTGGCAGCGCAAGAGAAGTTTTGACTGTAGGACCCTTCAGGCTTGGAGAAAGAAACGAAGGTGGAGAAAGACTGGATTGCGAACAGCTGGTACTGTGTGCCAAAACGGAGACTGTACACATGGACCAGTCCTGATGGATCAGTGAAAAGACAAATTGACTATATTTTAGTACCCAATCGGTTCAGGAATGGAGTGAAGCAGGTGAAAACATACTTCGGTGCCGACTGTTATACAGATCACAACCCTGCGATATTGGACATGAGTGTGCATTTGAAGAAGATGAGAAAGGCCAAACCATCAAATAAGATAGACTTTGATTTACTCATTACAGATGAAGCAAAAAAGATCCAATATTTGGTCGAAATGGAGAATAGATTTTCAGTCTTAGATGTCGAGGGTAGCAACATGGCAGTGGAGAACATCTGGGAAGAGTTTAAAACAACAGTGACAAAAGTTGTGGAAAAGACTTTGGGTTATCAGAAAAAGAGCAAAAGACATAACCTTTGGTTCACCGACAAGTTGAGAAAGTTAACTGAAGAAAGAAGAAAGGTAAAATGTCGGGATAATGAACGCTACAAGGCCCTACACCGCTTGATTCAAAGAAAATGTAAGGAAGCGAAAGAGAATTGGATGAATGAACAGTGAGAAGAAATTGAACAGTATGAACGAAGTAATGATTATAGAGGCCTTCACCAAAAGATAAAGGATATGACAAAATTAAAGAGGACCATGCCATCAGCTGGGTGTATGCTATGAAAAATAAGAGATCATAGACAGATGGGTTGAGTACATCTCGGAATTATTTGAAGATAGCAGGATTGAGGATTTACCAGAATTAAATCAAATGACTAATCAACCTAAAATATTGATGTCAGAGATGGAAAGTGTGATTTGGAGTCTAAAAGTCAGAAAGGCAGCCGGTGAAGATAAGATTTCCACTGAAATTCTGAAATCACTTGGTTCGAAAGGAAAAACGAACTTTTTAATGATATTAAACAACAGTTATATGACAGGAAATCTTCCAGAGGACCTTCTCAAATCGGTATGAATCGCCTTACCAAAAAAGCCAAGAACGATGAAATGTAACGAACACAGGATGATAAGCTTAATGTCTCACTGTGTCAAGTGACTGTTGAAAATAGTGTTCGGCAGAATGAAAGGTACAATCAGCGATGAAACTGGAGAAACACAGTCTGGTTTTTGTAAAGTCTCAGGAACAAGGGAAGGAATATTTGCAATGAGAAACATCATGGAGAGATGCATTGAGGCACAAAAGACTATCTACTTATGTTTTATTGACTATGAAAAGGCTTTTGATAAAGTAAGACATGAGAAAGTAATAGAGGTGCTGAACAAGTACCAACTTGGGGATGGGAGAATGTGCAGATAATAAGGAACTTGTATTGGAAACAAAGCGGCGGTCAGGGTAGAAAATGAGCTATCACCATGGGCATGTATTAAACAAGGCGTAAGGCAAGACTGTGTTGGCTCGCCATATTTGTTCAACCTCTATGGAGAATGGATTTTTCGGGAATGCAACCATCAGGAGACAGGTATTCCAATCAGAAGCCGGAAGGTGGATAACATCAGGTATGCGGATGACACCGCATTGTTAGCTGACAGCGAATGCAAACTGCAAATTATGCTGAATAAAGTGAATGAGAAAAGCCTTGACTATGGACTTAAAATCAACCCTAAGAAAACAAAATCGATGGTGGTAAGCAAAACAAACACTAAAGACTCATTCATGATAGCATCATTAGAAGTGAATAGACAAGACATTGAATGGGTGTGAAAGTTTGATTATCTTGGCAGTTGTCCGACAGATGATGGGAGATGTGAAGCTGAGATCAGAAGGAGAATAGGTACGGCTAAACCCCAGTTCATGAAGCTAAAAGATCTACCATGCAATTGGAAGGTAGACATCCAAAGTAGAATCCGCTTCCTTGAGTATGGTCAGTGCTGAGGTATGGATCAGAAACATGGACCCTGAAGAAGGATGACATGAAACGAATTCATGCTTTTGAAATATGGTGCTATCGACGAATGTTGAAGATCAGCTGGGTAGAGAAAGTTTCAAATGAGAGAGTTTTGTCCAAAGTTGATAGACCACGGATACTGCTGGAGAAGATCACGAAGTTAAAAGTTGCTTACTGTAGACACATTACACGGAGAGGTAACATCTTGTTGGACTTGCTATATAGAAAGGTGGAGGGAAAGAAAGGAAGAGGAAGGCAAAGAACAATGTGGCTGGATAACATCAAGGATTGGACCAAGCTGGACAAGACTAGGGATGTTGTGGACAAGTGTCGGGACAGAGTGGCACGGAGGGAAATCATCCGCCAACTGGAAATTCCAGACATGACCTAATGACGACGCCGACAACGAGGAGCTGTCAGTGTGCACCTTCATAAAGTCCACAATGATCTCTTTGGTCTTGTTGATGAAGAGACTCAACCACCAGCCTCTCTACCTCCTCTCTGTATGCCGTCTCATTGCAGTTGTTGATGAGACCTACCATTGTTGCGTGATCAGCAAACTTGATGATGTGGTTTTAACTGGACTGAGCAGTGCAAGATGAGGTGAGGACTGGGATATCGCTCAGAGGTGGTTCAAATTGGAAGAAGACAGGAGCAGTCACTTTTGGTCACTCGGGTTAGGGAAGGAATCTGGCTTTGATGAGATTTGCTAGTCACAGTTGGGTGGAAGTCAGATTGGGTGTGTGGGAGCACCAAGTGAAGTTTCTGCAAGGGTAAATTTTTAAGTAAAAGTGAATGGAATTGAAGTGTGTTGCTAGTACTGCTCCCCTTGCCTTTAAGTCACAGTGAGGTGTGTAAGAGTTGCACCTAAACTTCAGCTTGGCTTATTTATGCCATGGTGGAGATGTAAAGAAAACAGCAGGGGATCTGAGTATTAATTGGACACTATTGGAAGTATGTTTAGCCATCTTCTGGACTGTACGTTATGCATTACAAAATAGAATTTGTCGGCCCATTTTGTTTTCCCAGATTTAAGTTTCCATCGGTAGCCATGGCTTCAGCAGTAAGGTCCAAAGGTTGGTAACTCCATCTGTAAATCTCCACATTGACATACTTCTCCTTCATCATTCAAGATGCTTCTTCACATGTTTCTTTGATTGTTGTTATCTGCCTTATGTGCTAATGTATTATTTCCCTACGTGAAGTTTCCATAAAGTGCTTGGGGATATTTTCTATATAGAAGGTACTATATCAAAATGCTATTTGTTGTAATATATAGCATTAAACTGTGCATTGCTAGTGAAAAGTACAATTTCAGGAAAGTAATTTTGAAACTTGAATCTACTTCATAAAGCCTACCCAAAACCATGCTTCCTTGGAGCCAGAGTTATTGAATCATGCACTGACATTCTGGTGATGCATTAGATGGCATTGCAATATATGAAAACACCTATGATTACAAAACATTATAATCAGATTTCTCCCTTTCAATTGTCTCATCCAGATTATATAAATAATAGCAATAAATTAATTACTTTTTTCATTAAAAAGGGCGCTGTCAATAACCATTTGATATTTTAATAGTTTCTAAAAAACAGCAATGACATAATCATTTTTAATATTTGTGATTATTTATATATTTTGGTTGATGACCTGTTTTACCTGAGCGCTGAAGTAAATTAAAGTCAAAGCCAATTATGTCTAATGACCCTTTCCTTTCCAAAAAATAAAATATATAACTTTCATCTGAATACTGAAAGAAGTCAAAGTACATTTTATATAACCATATAACCATATAACAATTACAGCAGGGAGACAAGCCATCTTGGACCTTCTAGTCCATGCCGAACTCTTACTCTCACCTAGTCCCACCGACCTGCACTCAGCCCACAAATTTTATTCAAATTTATTTATATTTTTATATCTGCAATACTTCAGAAACTGTGATTTTGATTTCTTTGCAACTTTTCAAGCCACATGGTACCACTTAAAATGTACATATATCATTTGGCACTTGGAATTGTTATGAGTTATCGAGTACAGTACATCACCTCTGTGGATAAAGTTAGGGGCACGTTCAATTGAGTAAACTAGAATATCAATGAAAATTATAACCAAGTAGCAGCAACATGACTGTTGAATCTGCCCTGCCCAACCCGTTTGCCATTCACACCAAGGATTCTCCTGAGGTAGCTTTGTAAGTATTGAATGGGATTACATTATTTATTGAGATACTGTGTGAACAAGACCCTCCGACCTTTCGAGCCATGCAGCCCAGCAATATCCCAGACTAATCATGAGAAAATTGACCAATTAACCTACTAACTGTATGTCTTTAGGCTCTGGAGGAAACTGGAGCAACCAGAGGAAACCCACATGGCCATGGAGAGAAGGTACAAACTCCTTACAGGCAGTAGCAGGGACTGAACCTGGGTCACCTGTACTCTAAATCGAACCACTACGCAACCGTACCATCCCAGCTCATTATAGAGTAATTAAAGGGAAAATTGATCAAAAGCCTCTTTTCGTTAAAATAACAAGGCTGTCTTTGACCAGAGTATGTAAATTCTGAAACACAAAAACAATATCTACATCAGTATTTCAAGTCAATGTGTGCTCAGGATTAAAACTTGTTTTCCTTATGCAAGCTCTACAAAGAAACTCATTAAATTTCTTCTTGAAAAAATTTGATTTAGTAACATAAATTCTCAGAATCAGGGTCGAAAGGCATGTGAAAATGGAGCCAGCAGGAAACACTTAGTTTCATAGGCAGAATGAATTATGGAAACCAAAGCTTTAATTCATTGTAATGCAGTGAAAGCCTTGACCCAGTGAACAGACTGACAACCGAAGTCAGAACTGAAATTATATCCAATAGTCAACTGTCAAGCTGGAAAAATTGTTGCAAAGTTTCAGGTTTAATTGGCTGGAAAATATTTCATAAAATAAAGCCAGGCTTGAAGAATTGGACAAAGGGACTGCATTTACCTGATGTAACAGAAACCTCCATTGAAAAGGATGTGGAGCATGCCTTGTTGTTTGAGTGACCAAATAATGGAGTGTAGCAGACTCTGAAACCATGGCTTAGCAGTGGCTACAAAACTGAGACAGTGGCCTCACAATCATTGTCCTGACAAGCTACTAGGAGTGGGATTAAGTCTGGTCAGTATTAAACCATCTGATGCCGTAGTGTTTCCTGTGCATGCAACTATTTCCAACCAAAAATAAAACCTTGACTTGCATGTTGATACAGAGTTTATCATCCAAAATAAATTAAAAAAACAGCAACAGGAGGCAAACAACAGGAATTCAGCAGATGCTGGAAATTCAAGCAACACACATAAAAGTTGCTGGTGAACACAGTAGGCCAGGCAGCATCTCTAGGAAGAGGTGCAGTCGACGTTTCAGGCCGAGACCCTACGTCAGGACTACACGAAGGGTCTCGGCCTGAAACGTCGACTGCACCTCTTCCTAGAGATGCTGCCTGGCCTGCTGCGTTCACCAGCAACTTTTATGTGAGCAACAGGAGGCAGCCATTTTGGCCCATCAAGACTGCTGTAACATTTAACAAGATCGTAGCCCATCTAAATTCAGTACGTTGTCCCTGCTTTCTCTCCAAAATCACTTAAGATATTAGTACAATATCTATTTCTTTCTTTCCTTCTTGACACTTAACTGTCTTCTCTGGTTGAGAACTTCACCACTCTTTGGGTAAAGAAATTTCTCCTGGTGTCAATTTAAAATGGCACACCTCTTATCACCAGTTGGTCATCTCTAGTTCTGGAGTTCCCCACATCTTGAATATCTTTTGTCTTTCCAATCATATCAGGTTTTAATAAGCATCAAAGGGGACCCAAGTCATTCTTCTAAACTCTAGTGAACATAAACACTCCTTATCTGTCAGTCCTGGTGAACCAGCCTGGTGAATCTTCACTGCACTTCCTCCACAGCAAGAGCACAGGGAGAAGAAAAGTGCTCTGTCACAAGAACCTGTCCAATTGCAGTAAACAATTCTCCTACTGTGATCAGTTTCTCATGCTTGGAAGGCCAAAATACCTATCTCCTCCACCTGCATTGACTGGTACTCAACAACTTCCACTTCTTACTGCAACCCTCCCTTTGCCAATCTCTTGCCTTCAGATAATAATCTGCCTTCCCGTTTTTGCCATCAAACTGAGGGGTGAAAAAGACTAAGAATGTTGCACTGGAGGAGCACAGAGATTTTGCAGGGCTGGGTAATATTCTGCTGACATAGAGGAGGAAAGATGTGCAGCATTTCAAATCAAAGACTGAGAATGTAAATACTCTACCTAATGGAAATAGGTACAGTAAGGAAAAGGTGCAAAACCCACCCATGAAAAACAGTGAAACGATAAAAATAAAAACATAGAACCAGTCAAAGTGGTGTGTGAGCATTGAATATTAATCATGTGGGAGTAAGGTTGAAGCAAAGAAAGAAAGACATGGAAAATCAAACAGGGATCAGGGAAGGGAACTAAATTCCAAACAGGCAAGTGCAACTGAACAATGTAAAGGAATTGGTGTAACAATTTAAGCGCTAGAGATTGAAATACAAAAAAATACTGGAGATGTTACAAGTCTGAAGCAATGACTGCCTGAAGCACTCAGCAGGCCAAAAAGCTCCATTTTAAAATTTCATGACCTTTTATCAGAACTGGGAAAAGTTAGAAAGCAAATGAGTTCCAAGTTGTTGAGAATTTGGAAAAGGATGGAAAACAGCAAAGCTAAAGACTCTGTTTCTCCCTGCACCCACCCCCCCCCCCATGACACAAACTGACCTACTGAGTGCTTGTGGTATTCTCCATCTTGATTGAATTCAAATGGTCACAGTATCGAAATCTGAGAAAGAGTGTAGACCTGGCATCCCTGACTACCAACGTTTACAAGAGGCAGGCTATTAAATTAATAGTCGTCATGTTGAAATCCTGACTAGGGAGTTTTAGCATCAGTAGATAAAGCTGCATTCCTTATCCTGTGGTGAAATATCCTTCCTTGAGGTCATGAGTTAAAGTAATCTTAATGTAAGGATTAATGCTGATACAGCCTTTCCTTAAGCTTCTATACCAAAAGCTGAATCTTGGTATAGTCACTGGGTCATTCCTGTTTTATTTATTTTCAGGATTTTGACATTGGTGAAGATGCCAGCTTTATTGTTTATCCCTAACTGTTAATTGTTCTTGACTGCGGTACCTTCAAGACTGAAGGCTTACCTTTAAGGTAAAACCCACGTTGCTATAAACCTTTTCTCAGTTCTTTTGTCTTCACCATTTCTGTTCTCAGGAGCAGACTTTCCTTTCCAAGACACCAGAGATGCTCTACTTCTTCTAGGAGTGGGTGTTCCCTTCCTTTACCATTGATGCTGCCTTCACCCGCATCCACTCCACTTTCTGGACATCCACACTCACCCCATCTTTCTGCCACCTTAACAGCGATGGATTCCCTCTTGTCCTTACCTACCAGCCCATGAGCCTCTGCATCCAACACATCATTCTCCTCAACATCCACCATCCCTAAAGGAATCCTACACCTAAATACATCTCAGCCCTACACTATGCTTTACTCACTCATTTCCACAGGTGCTGCCTGACCTGCTGCAATCCTCTGGCATTTTGTGTGTGTTGCTATAAGCAATTGTATTTGTTGATTTTCCTTTGATCTAAGAATGAGTTCTTTACTGCTCCTGCCATGCTTGCTATAACAAGGAGCGTTTAGCTTGCTTACCCTCCTTTGTCTGTTATTTCTGTAAAGTGCATAAGATGATTTTTAATGTTGCAAGTTTATAATTCCTTAATTACTTTCCTGTGTTGCAACTGAGCTTCCAATTATTATATAGGGATTACCCATTTACAATAGGATTTCAAATGGAAAGATTGTTTCAGTGGAACTACACATTCACAATGGGATACATTTCAGGTTGGAATTATAAACTAAAATTTTTGCAGCACTAGTTCAGTTTTTCTAACTAAGTTAACCATATATGGTCACAAAGTGCCATAGATACACAAACCATCTTTGCAAAGGATTGAAAATGACAATAATTTTTGACTATTAGAGTTTCAAAATGTTGTATCAGGAATCAGATATGAGGCTATTTTGCAAATTTTATAACATTGACTATTTTAACTCTGTAGAGAGTCATAAACACAGAGTGTCAGTGAAGTGAAGTCTTCAGGCTAACCTAAGAAAATACATGTGTGCATGTGTATATATATATCAGTGTGTGTCCGTGTGTGTGTGAAGGAAACAGTTCAAGATCTAAAAGTGGAAATCTGAAACAGGAATAATTAACTTGAGATGAGACTTCAATAACTTGAAATGTCTGGGTTGTTTCTTGGTGCTGTCTGACATATAGAGTATTTCCAGCATCTTTTTTTCAAAGTCAGTAAGAAAGTTCAAGAAGTTCAAAGGTGTTTATTTTTGTGGTCAATAAGGACCCAAGCTGGAAATTTAGGTGTACGACAAATACAAAATTGAATTACCTTTAGACAGAGTTAGATTTTAATTATTATAGTTTTTCTATGCTTTTTTTGAAAATTGTCACAGTGACTGTATAACAGATATTGGCAGGTGTGCTAAAACAAAAAAATATTTCATATCTTTCTCTTCTGATGAACCATGAATTGTATTTGAAGTAGTTGAACTGTGCATTTTTACCAATGTTTACATAGACTCCACAGCAAGGTCTTTTCTCACAATGTCCCAGAAGGGATAATTTAGACCATAACATATAAGAGCAGAATTTGACCATTAGGCCATTGACTCTGCTCCACTATCTAATCATGGTTGATTTTATTCAATCTCACTCTTCTGCCTTCTCCCGGTAACCCTTAACCTCTTTATGAAGCAAGAACCTATCAACATCTGCCTTAAATACAGCCAGTGGTTTGGTCTCCACAGTGCTCCATTGCAACAAATTCCATAGATTCAGCACCATCTGGCTGAAGAAATTCCTCGTCTCAGTCTTAAAGAGATGCATCTTTATTCTGAGGCTGGGCCCTGAATTTTAAAACTTTTTTACTAATGGAAGCATCCTCTCCGTGGCCACTCCATGAATCTCATGCCATGTTCAGTTACTTTAATGTATTGCAGCATAAAAAGTTACTCCATAAGGTCTACAACCTTGTTGCAGGGTTTGGAGGTTTGAGGCCTCAATGACTCAGACAGTGACATTGGCTGGAGTCAGGGCTTTATGTTTTGGCTCTTGGTAGGGTCACCGAAGCCAAACAGGTCAAGGGTAGAAGCCAGACCAAGAGTGATCCACCGGCCCTCCAGGTTTCGGGGTCTGGCACAGAGCTAACAACCCTGACTGGCAAAAACAAGATTGTTATGGAAACAGCAATGAAGAATTGAAGCAAAGTAGCACTTTCGTAGCACTTCTACAGCTGTGTGCAACAGAGATGGTATTCGGGAACTTGCATGACTGACAGCAGTGAAAACTGAGCTACTGACATGATGAAGAAGCTCTGAACACTGCCAGATATGAAGAAACTGCAATGCTGCCCTAAACAACTGCAGCGTAATGGGCAGCAGAGAGAGGAGAGAGAGCATTCAAAGTTGCAAGGATCAGTTGGTTCTTTTCACTGAATTTGGAAAATGGGAATAATTTGATTATGTCCTACATAATTTATTGGTTGCCCTCCCAGAATTCTATTTTATGCACTTTCGTAGCACAATTTAACAAAACAAAAATGAATGAAAGTCCTTAAGCTCTCATTGGGTTACAGTTTTAATGATTCGATATGTGTGCAATATCCATTTAAAATACGAGGGTGAAAGTCATGCACAGGATATTTTCATAGTACTTCAACAAGACAGAATATTTCTTGTGGAAGTTATCAAACTGATCAAAAAATAGCTGTCAGATAAATGACATTTAGTCCTACAAATACTCTTTTATATTTGACCAACTCATTAATAAAGTAAGGCTTGAGAGAAGAAAAAAGAAAAGGAATCTTATTGATTTCACCATTAGTGTTTGATATGTCAGGTAAGATTTCCATAATCGTGATTTTTGATAACAGTACACAGTAATAATATTGTACTGCTGTTTTCAGAATCCATTGTACTTTCTATTTACAGTGACTTAGAAAAAGGGATGAAAAGGTCTCCTGTGATGTGAAGCTGAAAATTCAAACTTTGATCTTTCCCTTTATAGTGTTGGTATTAGCAGCAGGGAGTGTATTTGGTAAAATATAGCATGTTTATGTCAAAGAAAACAACAGCTAAGCACAAACTAAGTGGTGCAATACAAGACTACAGTTGTATTTGGTACAAAGATCCTATTTTGCTTGACTATTGGCATCCAAGCTGCTAGGAAAGCAGATTGTTTGGAAGGGACTTTGCATTTTTAGATAAATTAATTGGGCACTCTCAGCGGCAGAAATTCCCAAGTACATTTATCAAAGTGTGGCTGAAAAATGTTGCATTAAGAAAACATTGCAGTTTCATCTGTCATGACAAGTAGCTCTAACGGAGACTGCAAATGACAATCATTCCCTCGTAAAGAATCAAACTGTCAATTTTTCATGATGTATTTTTATAGATTACCTAAGTGATTCCGAGTTATTTGATTCAGGTAATAAGTGAGCTACTGATTGACTGTTACAGCGAAGCCCTAGTGACTTTTTGATGAAATGATAAAGTGCTTATGTCAATGAGAATTGATGCTATTTGTTTGGTTAAGTATGCATGAGCTTTTGAAAGCTTGTACACATCAGAAAAAAATCTGAACAAAAGCGATTATATTTATCTTCTCCATTATTTATGAACAATACAATAGCTTCAACTACTGCTGAGGGAGCCATTCGTGTGCTCAGAAACAAGCTGTTTTAAAATATTTGATTTTTCTTTTTTAATGATTTGAAACATCAATGTTTTGTTAAAAGAACTATTCAAAAGTTATTTAATAGTTGAACAAAGCAATTGTGGAGAAGCAGCTTCCTTATATGCAAAAGATTACGAGCTCAGAGTTGGATTTTATCCTTTTTTTGGCTGTGATAAACTTTTTGCTTTTTGTGCTAGTGGTGAAGTGGATCTCCTTTGAAAAATAGTGTCATCAGCCACAAGGATGTTTAAAATAGTGCCAGGGAGGTTCACACTCAGAACGTTGCACTAAAATGAGACAGGTTCTGTTCTCAATACCACCACTCCAAAGTAGCACCACCATTGATACTTTACTGTGCATCAAAAACAGAAGGACATCAGTCCTGAAGACACTTCTTCAAAGAGAGGAGTAGACTTGTAGATTCATACAAGATAGTGCTAAAAACCTGTCTGGGAAATAGAGTTCTGGGGTTGGCACAGGAGAAATGCCAAGGCTGCCATAAGGTGAGCCTGTTGGTACCTGCCTGGGATATGGCCAGCCAAGAGTGAGAATTCTTGAAGCACGGAAGAAACTTTATAACTAGTTAAAAAGACCTATCAACTCAAGAGGTGGTGTGCTCCTTTCCTGGGTTTCTTTCCACTCTTCATGCAGAGGCTATAGTTTCTCAGGAACATCCCAATTGCTCCTTCTCCAAGGACTGGCCATGAACCAGATACTCCCAGGGTGAGAAACTGCATTTTTTTTTTTAAAAAAGAGGCTTTGAGAGCATCCATGAATCCTTTCTTCTTTCCACACTGTAATCTGTTATAGAGTCATACAGCAGGGAAATAGGCGCTTCACCCTATCTGATCCATACCAATGGAGATTTCCATCTAAGCAAGTCCAATTTGCATGTATTTGGCCCATCGCTCTGAACATTTCCTGTCTAAGTATTTGTCCAAGCTCCTTTTGAATGCTGTCAATGTACCTGCCTCAACTACGCTGTCTAGCAGCTCCTTCCTTATACAGCCTACCCTCTGGGTAAACAAGTTGACCTTCAAATTCTCCTGTGACAGAGGCTGGAACAACCCATTTGTTTCAGGAGTCTGACATCAGGCACTTGTAGCATGTGGCCAGGCCAGGAAGCTGACTGAATATATCTTTGGATCAATACTGACAATATTGAGCCAGAGGAGAATTCAGACATTAAATGTAGGACACATTGCCTCATACACATTAGTAAATAAATCAACAACAACATATTCCACCAACTCCTACACTTCTCCTCAGCCTCACTTCATAACTGAAAGCTAAAAAGCCAGCAGATGTTTGAAGTCTAAATGGAAACAGAAAATGCTGGAGCTACTCAGCAGGTCAGGCTGCACCTGTGGGAATTGAAACAGAGTGAAAGTTTCAGATCAAAGGCCTTTGTCAGGACTGGGAAAGGGAGAAAAGGAGCTGTAAAGCTGTGGGGAGGACAAGGGAGGCAAAAGAAAGTAGAGGTTGTAAACTGAGCAGGAAGACATGCCGCAGAGCAGGCTGGAAAATCCAGCACTTCCAGCCAAAAATAAGAAAGGGAAAAAATAAACAAACAGCTCTGAGTTATTATTGTAGACATGATGATACAGACCAAGGAATCTCAGTAGTCAAAGTTGTAGGATTCAGTACTGAGCTCAGAAAGCTGCACAATGCTCAGACAGAAGATGAGGTACAATGACCTTGGGTGCGGGAAACTGCAGACGGATAGATTGGAGTGGGTGGAGCATTGAAGTGGCACACAACGGGACGTGCACGGTCACCACTACAGATTGAACGCAGGTGATCTGTAAATTGATTACCTAATCTGTATTTTTTTTCCATTGTCGAGGAGATCACATTGTGAATACCACCTGCAGTACACCACACTGGAAGAAGTGCAAGTGCAGTACCCTTCCACCTGGTGAACCAAGAAAGCTCACCAACACCTCTGGTTTCTCAGGAAATTAAAGGAATTTGGCATAACTCTGTCAACCCTTATCCATTTTTATCAATGCCACCATAGAAAGCATCCTATCAGTCCAGCCTGGGCATTCACTCTTCTCCCCTCTTTCATTGGGCAGAAAATGCAAAACTCTGAAGGCTCAGGAACAGTTTCTACCTTGCTGTTATCAGACTATTGATGGTTCCATGGTATAACAAGATTGACTCTTAACCTCACAACCTACCTTGTTATGATCTTGCTCCTTATCTTTCTTGCACCTTATTTTCTAATTGTGTTGCGCGCGGCTAAGCAGTTAAGGCATCGGTCTAGTGATTCGAAGGTTGCTAGTTCGAGCCTCAGCTGAGACAACGTGTTGTGTTCTTGAGCAAGGCACTTAACCACACATTGCTCTGTGACGACACCGGTGGCAAGCTGTATCGACTCTAGTGCCCTTCCCTTGGACAACATCGGTGGTGTGGAGAGGGGAGACTTGCAGCATGGGCAACTGCTGGTCTTCCATACAACCTTGCCCAGGCCGGCGCCCTGGAAAACTTCCAAGGCGCAAATCCATGGTCTCACAAGACTAACGGATGCCTATATATATATTCTTTTTTTCTTTATTAATCTTTTTATTGATTAAAAAAACCCCATAAATACTATCAAGAGGAGAATTAGTTCAAATATATATATATCAGTAACCAAAATTAAAATAGACACTGTCAAAATCATAGATATTGTTAAACTAGCATAAAATATATAATAATAAAAAAGAAAATAACAATTCTCCTCTTACCAGTTAAAAGGAGAAAGGAAAAAAATGGGTTTTAAATAGAGAGAAAAAACCCCACTACACTATATTTAAAAAAACAGAACAAACAAAACAAAACCAAAAAAGGGACTGGGCAGCCCATTTTGAGGATACAACCAAAAAAAGAGGAGAGAAAAACTTTCTGATCAAATCTAAAACCTCAAAAAAACTTGAAAGAGTAATAAATCAAATTAAATGAAAATATTGGATAAAAGGTCAGCATATTTGTTCAAATTTAAAGGATGTATCAAATGTCTGACTTCTTATTTTCTCTAAACTTAAACAGGACCTGATGGAGGAGAGCCAATAAAAGACCGTAGGCGGATTAGAATCCTTCCACTTCAATAAAATATATATATTTTCTAATTGTTACACTTTATTCTGATTCTGTTACTATTTTACCTCATTCTACCTCAAAGACCCTTCTCAATGCACGTGTGACGATTTGATCTGTAGGAACAGTATGCAAGAAGAACTTTTCACTTAATCTCAGTACATGTGATGATAATAAAAGAGCTCCAATTCCAGTCTGTTTTGGTCCTTCGATGAAGAGAGGATGAGAGTTGAAAGGGGAAGTGTTGCTTTTTCTGTGGTTGTAAGGGAAAGTGCTGTAGGAAATCAAGGTGGTTGTTGCATACAAAGGAATGGGGAAATTGTGAACTAATAAATTATGAACGTACATTTCCTGCAAAATACTCCAAGGAGAGGGGGAGGCTGATGTGTCCATTGGTGGAATCCTTTCGGTTATGACAGAAATTGTAGACAATGATCTATTAAATGTGGAGGCTGGTAGAGTGGAAGCTGAAGACGGGGGAACTCAATTTTTGTTCTGTCTGGCAGGGGGGTGGTGTGGGGGTCTGGAAAAGTAAATGAGCTGCAGTCAAGAGCTTTGAGCTTCTTTAACAATGGCAGAGGGGAAGCCATGGCTCAGGAAGAAGCAAATATTTCAGAGGTATCAGAAAGGAAAGTCTCATCAATGAAGCAAATATGGAAAAGATAAAAATGGATTATTTTTCCTCGTTATAAACAACTGAACACAGAACTAGTGATCAAGTATGTTCTAATTTAGGAAAAAATAAATTGTATATTGTGCAGAGATTATAGGTACTGATATAGCAGCTTCTGGCATAGTGCAACTTCACCAAAAAAATGTAGATTGTGTAGTGCTGCCTGCAGTGCTGACACCCAGGTACAGATTGAATGTCAGCTACTAATGACCTGTGAATAGGTTTGTAGTGAATGAAGGATAGAAATGTAATCTGTGCACACTTTTAACAGGATTTTCATCAAATATTGGTCAAACTGTAATGAAAGAAAGTATAAATTATTATGATTCCTTAGTTATTCGTTTGTTCTCATTAATAATTGAAGTGAATTGTTCCATCTGTAATGTAAATCTGTACCCTGCCACATTTTTGTCACAATTATTTAATGTACTCTAATGTTAGTTCTATGACTTTTGTGCATAAAAGAATGGTTCAGAATTATTGGATGAGTTTAAGGGTATTCAACACTCTTTTGGACAAATAAAATAGTGATTCAAAGCAATGGAGCTGTGTCCAGTTACACTCAAGAGAGTCCTTGAGAAGGATGACTAGGACCCAAATGCTGGAGTATCCGAGGCTGGGATTGAGAAATTGAGCATAAAACATAGGCAAAAATACTGGTAGATTGAGCACTGCACCTATGGTCATGTTTTCCTTAAATACTCAATTCTTGGCACCCAAAGCATGACTATCAATTAAGGGGAATGTCATTAGCCCTTAAAGAGTACGTGCTAGCTATCTATACTCTGGAGAGTTACAGGGTTTATGTCTCAGAAGCTGGCGTGGGTGGGAGCATCTCGTAACACAAAGATCCAGAAGCTCCTCTTCCATTTACAGCCCTCAACCGTTATCTATGGCAAAGGTGTTGTTACTTTCTACCAAAGTAACTCTGTTTTGAAACCATGGCAGGTCATTCCTTAAAATTTTTGAACTCTTAAAAATGTGCGATTTTAAATAAAACTTCCATTCACTTTTCATTTCTGTCTTTTTGTCTGTTACTTATTCCTATCTGTCTATCCCTGTTCAGTCAGATCCCAGGCACCCTTTACCTTCAATACAAGGCTATCAAAATTGGTTTTCAGCAACTGAGTGATAAAAATCAGCACAACTTTACCTCATAAGGATCCGTCTAATTAAATTATAGACAGTTCACACCTCTCTTAACTTTCACAGTTACCTTAACCATACCTCTTTGGGTGGCGGGTTGGAGATACATCTCTACCAAAAGAGGTGTAAGGTGCTCCTTCCTTCCGCTAGCCTGCAGTTCATCCTTGGGCAAGGTGTAGCACCTGCTTAACACTCCAATCAGGGTCACATGAAGCAATGGGAGCAGGTGATAGATGAGCAGCTGGTGCATAAATCCTGGCTATGCGACCACTGGCACCAGGTAGACGGTCTTTGAAGAGTATTGGTAATGGCTGGGATCACCCATCTTATAAAGACACTGCCCAGAGGAAGGCAATGGCAAACCACTTCTATGGAAAAGTTTGCCAAGAGCAATCATGGTTACGGGACCATGATCCCCTACGTCACACAAAACGGCACATAATGATGGTGTCATACAGCACGGCACATGATGATGATGTCATACAACATGGCACTTAATGATGATGATGATGATGACTTCTTCTCACACTGTCACTTGTAAAAGTACTATTCCCTTCTTGTTTCTTGATAACAGACCTAAACAGTTCCCCCTCACCACCACCCTTCCTCCATCTGGCAGAACTACCCTCAACAATTCAGCTCCACATACTTTCTCCAAACTAAAGATGTGGCCATGGGCAATTGCACGGGCCCTAGCTATGCCTATCTTTTTTTTGTGATGTGGAACAATCCATGTTCCAAGCCTACTCTGGAAATGCTCCGCAACTTTTCCTGCGCTACACTGAATACTGTATTGGTACTGCTTCTGGCACCCATGGTGAGCTCATCAATTTCTCCATCTTCCACTCTGC
This sequence comes from Mobula hypostoma, assembly GCF_963921235.1. NCBI lineage: Eukaryota > Metazoa > Chordata > Chondrichthyes > Myliobatiformes > Myliobatidae > Mobula > Mobula hypostoma. Next base: position 22,227,702 of record NC_086105.1, on the reverse strand, counting down.
CCTCAATGTACTTGGTCCATCTCTGGCACTTCTCTCCACTACCACTAAACACATGTTACATCCTACTACATCCTACCACTAAGCACATGTTTCCCTCCCCCCCTCCTCTTTCCATGGAGTTGACTCCTTTGTCCATGGCAGCACTTAACCTGCGAGTCTGTCAAGGCCATCTACTGTACCCAGTGCTCCTGGCGCTGTTTCCTCTACATCAAGGAGACCTGACGTAGATTAGGAGACTACTTCGTCGAGCACCTTCACTCCATCCACCGCAAAAAGCAAGATTTCCCAGTGGCCACCCAGTTTAATTCAAATACCCCCTGCTTCCCATTCCACTGAGGCCACCCTCAGATTGGAGGAGCAACATTTCATATTCCATCTGGGTAGTCTCCAAACTGATGGCATGAACATCAAATTCTCTGACTGGTAGTTTCTCCCCCTCTCCCTTCTCTTTTTTTTGATTCCCCATTCTGGCTCCCCCTTACCACTTCTCTTCTCCTCACTTGTCCAGCACCTTCCTCTGGTTCCCATTCACCTTCCCTTTCTTCCATTGTCTACTGTCCTCTCCTATTATATTCCTTCTATTTCAACCCTGAATTATACTGTAAATTGGCTCTCTGAAGTTCAGCAGTTGAATAATAGCTTGGACCTGGGAGTGAAGAATCTGCATTTAACAGGAGATCTACACATTTTACTTGAGGTTACGTAAAGGAAAAATTATTTTCTGAACAAAATGATACCTGATTAACAAATAATGGAAAGAATACTTAGTGTGCTTTAATCCTTTAAAAATTGCGATGATATAATTGAAGAATATCAATATAATGTATTCAGGGGCTTTTTTGCAATTTTGTAAATGTGGTTTCATGCTGAGCTGGGCTCTTACAAATCAAACCTTTCAAGCTCTCAAGCAGTTTGGTGTCATAGGATCTGTTTCAATGCTGGTAATTCAAACACAATTGACAAAAGTGATCAGGGCATCTCTCTAGCTTTCTCTCTGTTGGTTTGGTTTCTGACAAGTGATGAAGAACGACAGTTTTTGTAATCCATTTCTACAGCAGGGTTAAATGTAAATCGAGTTAGTTACTGATCCAAAGAGCATCAACACTGTTATGCTGGAAGAATTAAATCATCTGAACCCAGATCAAATGCATTCTTTTTTAGTTTGTGGCCTCTCTAGGTATTCATTTCCTTATCTCATTGGCATTTCCAACATAGACCGGAGCTGAGGATCATTTTTTTCCAATGGTACTTTTCCATCTGGGAGTTGTTCAGATTGTCTGTGAAGTGCATTAATTATCCGTGTTGAATTTACTCGGTCTTTGGAGATTAAATCGAAAGGTTTCGATTTTAATATCCTTTGCCTTGGTATAAACTGCAAACTGGGTTTCCAAAGAAAAAGTTCATTCCTTCCCCATTTCTGCACCATAAGTTTGTTTACTGCATCTGATCTAGACTTTGTGGTTGGATTCAGATCAAAGTAGAGCTGCTGCAATCACTGCGTTGTGTTCTCTGTGTGTGTCTACAGGGCAATTACAACATTCACACAGGGGGAAATTTATTAGTAATTGTGGGAAAAGCCATTTTCAGTTTCATTAATATAAAAAACATGACTACGGCTGCATCTAATCTAAAATTTATTTATTCATGGGGGAAGGGCTTTTGGGAAGTTCACTTTTAGATAGGAAGTAGCAGATTTTTGAGAAGAGTCACAGGCCCTTATAGAATCAGGTGTCATCGTTGCCATATTAAACTGTAAAAGTATGATTACTCTACAGTGTTAATTAATATCACCTGAACTCCAAAGTTTTGTTAAAGACTTGTTGCATCGGTTGGTTTATTTTATAAGATGTACATACAGTATTTTGATTTTATGTTTTTATAGAAAGTGAGCCCATTGGACAGCTCTTTTTTTGCCTGAAATGCTCTCGCTACGTGCTGTACTCTCAGAATGCGTACAGGAGGGCATGATGGTACCATTAGGCTGCAGTGTTAGTTTGCTTAGTGGTGTTGCTTATCAGGCTGTGTTTTAAACTCTGTAAATCTCTCCTTATCCATTGTGAAGTAAATCCAACAAATGAAATGGAGAGCATCAGAAATAACATAGTCATTGATGCTAAATATTTCATTAACGTCATAGTCAATACAGTAAAGAGGGAGGTTGTTCAGCCCATTAAGTCCATGACTGTTAACTATACAGCCATCCATCCATTCCATTTCTGTTTATTTCCCTTAAGTGCTTATCCATTTTCCTTTTCAAACCAATAATTGTCTCTGCTTTCACCACTCTTGTAGTTAACATGTTCCAAGTTATTACCATGCAATGTGTGTACAAATTACTGCTCATCTCCCCCTATCTCATAGTGGTGGTGACTGGATCACACACCATAGAAACGGGCCTTTAGGTCCACTATGTTCTCTACCGCCGACCTATCCAAAGCAATTCCATTGTCCAGCACCCTGGCCCAAAGCTATTCATGCCAAAGTGTTTCAATTGCTCACCTGAGCACTCCTTAAACATGTGAGTGTACGAACCTCCACAGCATTCTCCTCCCAAATTCCCACAACTCGCCTCACTTTCTCAAAACTAATTCCGTGTCCCCAGTCCTTGCACCAGCAGCTAATGAAAGCAACTCCTCTTTGACTACTTTTTCTAAACCTATCATTATCTTGTGCACCTCTATTGCCCCCCACCCCCAACCTGCTTCAAAATGGTACCTGTTGGACCGGCCGGTGACAAAAAGAAGCTTGATGACCGGCCTCAATGGCACTCACATCAATCGTCAACCTGCTTTGAGAGGTTGGTTATGGTGCAGATCAGCGTCTATCTCAGTGGTGACCTGGATCTGGTCCAATCTGCCCACCAGCACAACAAGTCAACAGCAGATGTAATTTATCTGGCTCCTCACTCTCACTTGGACCATCTGGACCGCGGGAACTTATATGTCCAGCTATTGCGCATCAACTGTAACTTGGCTTCAACACAATCTTCCCATGCAAATTCATCATCAGTTTTCAAAACCTGTGCCTCTGTACCACGTCTTGTATCTGGATATTCAACTTCTTCATTGGCAGACCTCAATCAGTGAGGATTGATAACAGATTCTCCTCCCCTCTGGTCATCAACATGGCTGCACTCAAGGCTGTGTGCTTAGCCCCCCGACTCTACTGCTGATGCACACATGACTGTATGGCCAAGCACAGCTCCAATGACATCTTCAAGTTCATGAATAACACTACTGCTGTTGTACAAATCAAGGTGGTGATGAATCTGCTTACCAGACTGAGGTTAGGCCATCTCGTTGAGTGGTGTGGCAACAAAAATCTCTCACTCAATGGCAGCAAAACTGAGGAGCTGATTGTTGGCTTCAGGAAGGGAAAGAAGGGTGACCATGTGCCAACCTACGCTGGGGAATAGGTAATGGAGAGCAAGTCAACAGCTTTAAATTCCTGGGCATTAACATGACCTTTCCTGGGTCCAATACATACAATAGATACAATCATAAGGAAAATGTAGCAGCATCTTTATTTCCTCGGGAAGTTAAGAAGGATCAACCTGTCACCAAACACTCTAACAAACTTCTACAGATATCCTTTTGAAAGTATTCTGAATGGTTGTATCAATGTCGCTTTCAGGAGGCATTTACAGGAAAAATAAAGAGTGCAGTGGATTCTGGTTAATTGGACCATTGGATACTTATGGCACCTGCTTATTTGGGATAATTCTTAAAGAAGAGAAGCTAATTGAGAAAATAGCCCTTTGTTTACTTGGGACAGGAGACTGTTGCCGAACAGTTTCTAACTAGCCTCAGTTGTGCGCACTTGTGCGGCCATTAGGTGCTACACTGTGCTTAGAGTGAACTGTTTCTAAGTAGCGTCAGTTGCTCTTGTCTGTGATCAAAAAAGCATTGATTTTTGTCACTGATATTTGGCGAGAAATGAGCTGTAAGACAATACTCACAACACGCTGGAGGAGCTCAGCAGGTCAGACAGCATCCGTGGAAAAGATCTGTCGACGTTTCGGGCCGGAACCTTTCGTCAGGACTGTAGAGGGAAGGGGCAAAGGCACTATAAAGAAGGTGGGGTGAGTATGGGAAGGAGAAGGCTCGTAGGTTCCAGGAGAAAAACCAGTAAGGGGAAAGATAAAGGTGTGGGGGAAGGGAGGCAGGGAGATGATAGGCAGGAAAGGTGAAAAAAGAATAGGGGAAAACACAATGGATAGTAGAAGGAGGCGGAACCAAGAGGGAGGAGGTAGGCAGCTGGGGGAGGGGGCAGAGTGACATAGGGATAGGGGAAGGGAGGGGGAGGGAATTACCGGAAGTTGGAGAATTCTATGTTCATACCAAGGGGCTGGAGACTACCTAGACGGTATATGAGGTGTTGCTCCTCCAACCTTATTTTGAGTTTATGAGCTGTAAGACAATTCTGAGCTGTTTTGCTCACTATGGTTTCAAGCAGTCAGGCTTGGAGAAGCCCGAAAGGGATGGGAGTGAAAATGAAACAATTTCATTACTTCAACAACAGGAATTCTGCAGATGCTGGAAATTCAAGCAACGCACATCAAAGTTGCTGGTGAACTCAGCAGGCCAGGCAGCATCTCCAAGAAGAGGTACAGTCGACGTTTCAGACCGAGACCCTTCGTCAGGACCAACTGAAGGAAGAGTTAGTCGACGTTTCAGGCCGAGACCCTTCGTCAGGACTAACTGAAGGAAGAGTTTGTCGACGTTTCAGGCTGAGAACCTTTGTCAGGACTAACTGAAGGAAGAGCCAATCACCTGTCCAGCTCTTGGCTCCATCCCTCCCCCTCCTGTCTTCTTCTATCATTTTGGATCTCCCCCTCCCCCTCCCACTTTCAAATCTCTTACTAACTCTTCCTTCAGTTAGTCCTGACGAAGGGTCTCGGCCTGAAACATCGACTGTACCTCTTCCTAGAGATGCTGCCTGGCCAATTTCATTACTTCAACAAGTTAGGAATTTGAAGGTATCAATAATCATCTTAAATGTCACAATAAAAATGAAGATTTGGGGGTTCCAATTATCAGAATCATTGTATGAAGGGATGTGTGTGCACTAGGTGTCTGTTCTGATTTTGTTTATTTACAGTCAATCAAGAGAACATGGCAGTGTACACTGGGTGAATTCTTCCATCGATAACTGTTAGGAACCAATACAGTTTTATAGTACTGTAGTAGTATTGATAGTGTTCTAATTTGTTCTCTGTTTCATTAAATATGTTATTTTTTACTCAGTAAAATGGTGGTTTGTCTTTTTTATACCCTTTTACTTATTTTCTTTAAACTTCAGTTAATTGGGGCAAACACTGACAAACCATCAATGTACAAAGAAAGATAAACTGCAGACTGAAAAAAAATGAGACGTGGGTTGTAAAAGTGGCCTTGAAAGTGCGTCTGTAGGTTGTAGAATCAGTTCAGAGCTATGGTCAGTGAAATGATCCATGCGGGTTCAGGAGTCTGATAGTTATAGGGTAATAATGGTGCCTGAACGATTGGTGTGGAACCTAAAGCAGTTGTACCTCCTGCCTATTGGTAGTAGCGACAACAGAGCATAGCCTGGATGGTGGGGATCTTTGACGATGGACGCTACTTTCTCGTGGCAGTGCTCCATGTAAATATGCTCTGTGATGGGGAGAGCTTTGCCTGTGATGGATTGGGCTGTATCCATCACTTTCTGTTGTCTTTTCCATTCCAGGACACTGGTGTTTCCATACCAGGCCGTGACGCAATGAGTTAGAATTCTCTCCACTCTGCATCTATAGAAATTTGTCAAAGCGTTTGGTGACATGCCAAATCTACGCAAACTTTTAAGAAAGTAGAGGTGCTGTCATGCCTTCCTTGTGATGGCACACAGTGCTGGTACCAGGACAGATCTCAGATCTTCTGATATGTTAACATCATAGAATTTCAAACTAGTGACTCTCTTCACCTTGTGTTCCCACCCCATCCCCCACGCCAATTAAAGACTGGCTCATGGGCCTCCAGCTTCTTCCTCTTGTAGTCAATAATCAGCGCTTTGGTTTTGCTGACACTGAATGAGAGATGCTGCCCTGTTCACACTCAGTCTCCCAATCCATCACCACCTTTGATTCAGCCAATAACAGTGGGGTCACCAGGGAACTTAAATATGGCATTGAAGTTGCAATTAGCCACACAATCATAAGTATAATGTGAGTAGAGCAGATGGCTCATCACACAGCCTTGTGGTGTATCCATGCTGATGTTGACAGTGAAGGGGATATCTGTATCATCTAGGGTCTGCCAGTGAGGAAACTGAGGAATCAGTTGGGATTGCAAAGAGAACTGGAAAGGACAGGTAATAAGGGTAATGTCGCAATTGTAATAGGAGACTTCAATATGCAAGGAGATTGGGAAAATCAGGTTGGTGTTGGATCTCAAGAGAGGGAATTTGTTGAACGCCTATGAGATGGCTTTTTAGAGCAGCTTGTGTTCGAGCCTACTAGGTGAAAGGTTATCTGAGACTGGGTGTTGTGTAATAACCTGATTTTATTAGTCAGCTTAACGTAAAGGAACCCTTAGGAGGCAGTGAGCATAATTTGATTAAATTCATACTGCGATCTGAGAGGGAGGAACACAAGTCACATGTATCAGCATCGCAATGGAATAAAGGGAATTACAGAGGCACGAGAGAGGAGCTTGCTCAGGTGGATTGGAAGGGGTTACTGGTGGGGCTGACAGCAGAACAGAGCTGGATGAAGTTTCTGGGAATAGTTCACAAGGCGCAGGATAGATATGTCCGACAGAAGAGGAAGTTCTCAAATAGCGGGGCTAGACATCCGTGGCTAACAAGGGAAGTTAAGGACTGCAGAAAAGTCAAAGAAAGAGTGTAGAATGTAGCAAAAGTGAATATGAAGTTGGATGATTATGAAGCTTTTAAAATCCAACAAAAGGCAATTAAAAGAGCTATAAGAATGGAAAAAAAATTAAACTTGAGGGCAAACTAGCCAATAATATAAAACAGGATACAAAAAGTGTTTTCAGTTATTTTAAGAATAAAAGGGAGTTGAAAGTTGATATTGGACCACCGGAAAATGATGCTGTTGAGGTAGTCATAGTCATGGTCATAGTCATACTTTATTGATCCCGGGGGAAATTGGTTTTTGTTACAGTTGCACCATAAATAATAAATAGTAATAGAACCATAAATAGTTAAATAGTAATATGTAAATTATGCCAGTAAATTATGAAATAAGTCCAGGACCAGCCTATTGGCTCAGGGTGTCTGACCCTCCAAGGGAGGAGTTGTAAAGTTTGATGGCCACAGGCAGGAATGACTTCCTATGACGCTCTGTGTTGCATCTCAGTGGAATGAGTCTCTGGCTGAATGTACTCCTGTGCCCACCCAGTACATTATGTAGTGGATGGGAGACATTGACCAAGATGGCATGCTACTTAGACAGCATCCTCTTTTCAGACACCACCGTGAGAGAGTCCAGTTCCATTCCCACAACATCACTGGCCTTACGAATGAGTTTGTTGATTCTGTTGGTGTCTGCTACCCTCAGCCTGCTGCCCCAGCATACAACAGAAAACATGACAGCACTGGCCACCACAGACTCGTAGAACATCCTCAGCATCGTCCGGCAGATGTTAAAGGACCTCAGTCTCCTCAGGAAATAGAGACGGCTCTGACCCTAAAGGGGGACAAAGGAATGGCAGATGAACTTAATAAGTATTTTGCTTTAGTCTTTACTGTGGAGGACAGTAGCTGTATGTCAGAGGTCTGTGAGTGTTAGGGAGTAGGAGTGAGTGCCATTGCTATTACAAAGGAAGAAGTACTAGGCAAACTGAAAGGTCTGAAGATGGATAAGTCACCTGGACCAGTTGGATTACATCCCAGAATCCTGAGAGAGGTTGCTGAAGGGTGGGAATAAAGGGGGCCTTTTCTGGTTGGCTGCCAGTGACTAGCGGTGCTCCTCAGGGTCAGTAATGGGACCACTACTTTTCACATTTTTTGTCAATGATTTAGATAGTGGAAATAATGGATTTGTGGCAAAGTTTGCAGATGATACGAAGATAGGTGGAGGGGTAGGTAGTGCTGAGAGAGCAATGTGATTACAGCAGGACTTATATAAATTGGAAGAATGGGCAAAAAAATTTTTTAGCCAAGGAGTGGTGAATCTGTGGAATGCTCTGCCACCGACTGTGGTGGAGGCCAAGCCCGTGGGTATATTCAAAGTGGAAGTCGATAGAGTCCTGATTGGTTGAGGCATTAAGGGATATGGTGAGAGGGCAGGTGTATAGGGTTGAATGGGATCCAGGGTCAGCCAAGATGAAATGGCGGAGTGGACTCGATGAGCTGAATGGTCTAATTCTGCTCCTATGTCTTATGGTTTGATGGTCTTATGTGGAGGTTTGAGGAAGAACCTCAATTTTCTGATGGTCATGTGAGTATAAAGGTCATTGAGATCATCTGGGAGTGAATTTTAAAAAATTATGTTGCTTGGTTTTGCTTTGTAGGATGCGATGGCATTCAGGCCCTGCTACAGTTGTTGAGCATCTCTCAGTGGTTCAAGCTTAGACTAGAATTGCTACATTGCAAATGAGATGGCCTTCCAGGGTCTTACATGGACCTCTCGTACTTTCCTGGCTCACCGGTCCTGAATGCCACTGATATAGTTCTCAGCAGATATTGAATCTCTTGACTCATCCAGGGTATCTGATCATATCCCATCTATGAATATCTTTATAAAGTCCATGACAACTGTTGCTTATTTTGCCTCCTGTGACAATCGCTTTGAGGTTCTTACCTCTGACGCCTTGCCCTTTAGTTTCTGCCTATGTATACAGGTAGGAGGAGGACAGGCAGATGGTCAGATTTCCTGAAATGTGGCCGGGGGATGAAAAGATGGTGATGGTGGTGTCGCAGTGAGCCCAAGTAACACTTGGGTCATTATGTTCCCAGGTATCAGCGTTCTCAAGTTCGTTTATGTCCCTGTAATTTTTCTGTCATACTTTTATTTAATCTTCTGCATTTTTGGAAATCAAAGGAAAATTTCATTTCGGAGATATCTTCCCTTATTATACAAACACTCCACTTAATATTTTTTTCCCTTTCTTAGCTACATGAGCACCTTGCATCCGTGAGCATTGAACACTCCATCTATTAAAGCTGCTAAGTTCTTCTAGCACATTCCTCTTTTGCTCTTGAATTTACCTGACATTGCTAAACCTGTCAGATTCAGATTCCTCAGATCTCTTCTATGTCTTTAAACATAAATTAGAAAATTCAGCTCATTAGACAGGGGACATCTCATATCCTTCAACTGAAGGCTGCATGACAAAGCTTCATAACTATTTCGGTGTACTTTGTCAGCGAAAGTGTTGTGTACAATATTAAAATGAGCTACACAGTTCATTGCAAGTACTTTGTGAAATGTGGAAGGTGAAGTGATCTGTGGCAGAGTTAATTAGACCTCAAATTTTGAATTAACTATTTTTAAAAGAAAATTGATGATTACTTCATCAACAACATTTAAAGCTTCATTAAGGGAGGTCTGCTCAAGCAGCCTCAGGTTAAAATTTTTAACAAGCACTTTAGTGGATAATCTGTGTTATTGCCAACATATGTAAACTTCCTGATGCTAATTGCACTCAGCTGTGAATTGAACAATGTCTACTTGTCTTCAGGATTAATTATTCACATGTGCAGATTGCATTTCTAAACAAGACACTCATAAATAATAAGACATACATTATAGCAGATGGGAACTTATTTTCCAACCAATGATCAGTTTATCAGAAACAAACGTGTGGCAATTGAAAGTACTGAAAAACACTGAATATTTACAGTCATTACAGCATGAATTAGTTTCCTATCCACTTGTTTTTAGAGCACTACTTGAATTTTTTTTTGCAAGAAGCAGAGATTAGTAACATAACTGCATTTCGACTGCTTGCAGGCGTCAACATTGGAGCTAAGGGAAGTTTCACACTAATCGAGGGAGGAATTTCTGGCCCAGTCATCAATGTCAGAAACAAGAGTCCTGACAATAACAGAGATTGTCAAAGCATCTATGAATCTGTAAGTACATTTTGCTGTGGTGCATTCTGTTGGTGTTGATACAATGTTTTCTCTATCTTAATGTTGGAAGGGTAAGGTGAAATGTGTCTGGCATTGCTTGTAGGTGCGAGAAGGAGGGTAGAAATACTGAAGAGCATTCCACCACAACCTAACCATGCAAATCAACTTGTCAACTGCATTTCCCAAATGAATTACGTGCACAGTAACACCTGATCCACTGTTGTGTTTGATAGCAAAAAATATTACCTAGCATAAACATGACAGCTTAAAGTTCACTTAAGACTTTGAAAATTTGCATCCTTAAGTGTTTAGCATTATATCAGTGAGGTCATTTATGAAATATACTGATTTAGGTATATGTTCTTATAATAATCTAACTGATTTAGTTATTCAAGACCTTGAGGCTTGAAGGTTCCTTCGGTTGTTATAGCTGCAAGGGATAATGGTAGTCGGGATGAGCTCTCACTATCTATTAAATACTCCCTGTGGCACGTGTCTCAAGTAGCCTGAGCCTGTGTCAACGAAGTCCATCTCTTGGCCTTCATGTGTGGATTAGCTACTCAGTCCAGCGGAACCGTTTCTACTGACAGGAGATGTTGCAAAGGCAGATTACTGGCATCTGAAAACCAGACACTTCGGGCAAAAGAGACTTTTCAGCTGTGGTTGGCAGCTCAGCTAGGAGAAAGAAAACTCTATTCTCAAACCCCTGCTGCCTTGCTGCTATACCAACTCATAGGGAAGAATTTGGGAGTAAACCCCCAAGGAAAAATCCAGACCTAGAGTCCCACGTTGAGTTCAAAGCTGACTGGAACTCCTGCGACACGACTGGTGCCAAACTGTACTGGCCTCTGCCATTCCTTTGGATTCATCAGCTGCATGGAGAGGGGGAGCCCACTGCATTGGCAACATCTTGCTCTCCATATTGTACTGCTCTGGCTTGTGTACTGGCTGGCGTATCATGTAGGACGCAAAATCCACGGTCAATTCCAACAAATAGAGGACCTCAGAGGTTTGAAAGCTGTGGCTGTTTTTTACTTAATGGCATATATTTCTTCAGCTTCTTGAAGATCAGTCCATTTCTCTTTAAACATGAGATTCTGCAGAGGAGAGAAATTTCTGCACATCTCCCCTCAGCCCATAACAAGGATAGCATTCCCCTTGTCCTTACCTACCACCCCATGGCCTGTTGTATCCACCTCATCATTCTCTATTCTGCCATCTCCTATGGCATCATACCACAATCACATCTTTCCCTAAGCCCCTATCCCTCTGCTTTCCATAGGGAATGCTCTGTATGTGACACCCTTACCTCCTCCCACTGATTTTCCTCCTGACAGTTATCCTTGTAAACAGTACAAGCGCTACACCTGCCTTTCCATCTCCTCCCTCACCACAGTTCAGGGCCTCAAACCGTCCTTTCAGGTAAGATGACTCTTCACCTGCAAGTCTGTCAGGGTCATCTATTGTATCCAGTGCCCTTGGTGTGGCCTTCTTTACATTGATGAGACCCAACATAGTTTGGGGGACCACTTTGTCAGCACCTTGGCTCTGCCTGCAGCAAGAGTCAGTATATCCTGATGGCTATCTGTACCAATTTGACTGCCAATTCTCATTCTGACATGTTTGTTCGTGGCCTCCTCTAAAGCCATGATGAAGCCAAACTCAGGTTGGAGGAGAAACACCTCAGATCCTGTTGGGTAGCCTCCAAACTTATTCCATGGACATTTCTAATTCTCGTAATTTTGCAAGATGGTTGCAGAATCTACAAGGCACAATAAATGTTTGCAATATATGAACCCAAAAGAATCTCATTAAATTTACAACTGTGGCATCCATATGCTAGCCTTGCAAAACTCTTCTTCTTCTTCTCAGGCCCTTAGCTCCCAGTGGAGCATGGTCCATCGATGACCGCCCATCTCCATTGTCCTCTGAAGTCAGTGGTATGGTTAGAGTTCATCAATGCTTCTGAAATCCATTGCATTTACTGTTCAGGGGATTGTCCTATATATTTTCACGAGAGAAAAGCTCAGGAAAAGCAGCTATGATCTGCACGAAGCTATCAAGGCTGTGAAACAACAATACAGGGACAAGATTGAGTCAAGATTCACAACAAGTATCACATGTGACTCGTGGCGAGGGCTAGATACCATTGCAAACTTTAAAGCCAAACGTTGTGGTGCCGCCAACGTCGCGACCTCTCTCCCATATGAGCTCAATCACTTTTATGCTCGGTTCGATGTCGCCAGCTCTGAGCCTCCGAGGAAAACTACCGCTACAACCTGCAACCTGGTCATCTCGGAGGCTGAGGTACGCAGATATTTCCAAGGAGTGGACAGTCGCATGACTGCAGGACCGGACGGCATCCCAGGGCGAGTACTCAGGATGTGCGCAGCGCAACTGGCAGTTGTGTTTACTGACATTTTTAATCTCTCCCTCTCCCAATGTAGAATGCCCTTCTGCTTCAAATTATCCACCATTCTCCCTGTACCGAAAAAGACCAAGGTAAAATGCCTGAACGACTGGCATCCTGTTGCACTCACCTCAATCATAAGCAAATGCTTTGAGAGGTTGGTCGAGGATTACATCTGCGGCTTGCTACCAGTCAAACTGGACCCCCTATAATTCACCTACCGACACAACTGATTGACAGACGATGCAATAGCCACTTCTCTACACACCGTCCTTACACAGGATGCTTATGTGAGAATGCTGTTTTTGGACTACAGTTCAGCATTCAACACCATAATTCCATCCAGGCTCGACAAGAAGCTCAGAGACCTCGGCCTTGACCCTGCCTTGTGCAACTGGATCCTGGACTTGCTGTCAGATCGCCAGCAGGTGGAAAGAGTGGGCTCCCTCACCTCCAACCCTCTGACTCTCAATACAGGAGCCCTTCACGGCTGTGTACTAAGTCTCCTCCTTTCTCCCTGTAAAACCGTGACTGTGTCACCACCCACAGCTCTAATCTGCTAATTAAATTTGCCAACAATATTACATTGATTGGCCTTATCAAAGACAATAACAAGATGGCCTACAGGGAAGAAGTCATCTCTCTGACACGGTGGTGTCAAGAAAACAACCTCTACCTCAATATTACAAAAACAAAGGAGCTGGTTGTGGATTACAGGAGGAACGGAGACCACTTAACCCGAATTGAAATCAATGAATCTGGGGTTGAGAGGGTAAACAGCTTTAAGTTCCTTGGCATCCACATCACCGAGGACCTCACGTAACCTGTGCACACCAGGTGTGTGGTAAAAAAGGCACAACAGTGCCTCTTTCACCTCAGATGGTTGAGGAAATTTGGTATGGGCCCCTAAATCCTAAGAACTTTCTACAGGGGCACAATTGAAAGCATCCTGACTGGCTGCATCACTGCCTGGTATGGGAACTGTACCTCCCCTAATCACAGGACTCTGCAGAGAGTAGTGCGGACAGCACAGTGCATCTGTAGTTGTGAACTTCCCAGGATTCAGGACATTTACAAGGACAGGTGTGCAAAAGAGGCCTGTAGGATCACTGGGGACCCGGGTCACCCCAACCACAGTCTATTCCAGCTGCTACCATCCAAGAAATGGTACCGCAGCATAAAAGCCAGGACCAACAGGCTCCAGGATAGCTTCTTCCACCAGGCCATCAGACTGATTAACTCACGCTTATTTGAGTGTATTTCTATGTTACATTGACTATTCTATTTATTATAAGTTACTATGATTGCACATTGCACATTTAGATGGAGACATAAGTAAAGATTTTTATTCCCCATGTATGTGAAGGATGTAAGAAATAAAGTCAATTCAATTCAGAGCCCAAACAACAGGAATTCTGCAGATGCTGGAAATTCAAGCAACACACATCAAAGTTGCTGGTGAACGCAGCAGGCCAGGCAGCATCTGTAGGAAGAGGTGCAGTCGACGTTTCAGGCCGAGACCCTTCGTCAGGACTAACTGAAGGAAGAGCGAGTAAGAGATTTGAAAGTTGGAGGGGGAGGGGGAGATCCAAAATGATAGGAGAAGACAGGAGGGGGAGGGATGGAGCCAAGAGCTGGACAGGTGATAGGCAAAAGGGGATATGAGAGGATCATGGGACAGGAGGTCTGGGAAGAAAGACAAGGGGGGGGGAGACCCAGAGGATGGGCAAGAGGTATAATCAGAGGGACAGAGGGAGAAAAAGGAGAGTGAGAGAAAGAATGTGTGCATAAAAATAAGTAACAGATGGGGTACAAGGGGGAGGTGGGGCCTTAGCGGAAGTTAGAGAAGTCAATGTTCATGCCATCAAGTTGGAGGCTACCCAGATGGAATATAAGGTGTTGTTCCTCCAACCTGAGTGTGGCTTCATCTTTACAGTAGAGGAGGCCGTGGATAGACACGTCAGAATGGGAATGGGATGTGGAATTAAAATGTGTGGCCACTGGGAGATCCTGCTTTCTCTGGCGGACAGAGCGTAGATGTTCAGCAAAGCAGTCTCCCAGTCTGCGTCGGGTTCCCCAGGTCCTCACCTACCACCCCACCAGACTCCGGGTCCAACATATTATTCTCCGTAACTTCCGCCACCTCCAACGGGATCCCACCACTAAGCACATCTTTCCCTCCCCCCCCTGCATTCCGCAGGGATCGCTCCCTACGCAACTCCCTTGTCCATTCGTCCTCCCCATCCCTCCCCACTGATCTCCCTCCTGGCACTAATCCGTGTAAGCGGAACAAGTGCTACACATGCCCTTACACTTCCTCCCTTACCACCATTCAGGGCCCCAAACAGTCCTTCCAGGTGAGGCAACACTTCACCTGTGAGTCGACTGGGGTGATATACTGCATTCGGTGCTCCCGATGTGGTCTTTTATATATTGGCGAGACCCGACGCAGACTGGGAGACCACTTTGCTGAACATCTACGCTCTGTCCGCCAGAGAAAGCAGGATCTCCCAGTGGCCACACATTTTAATTCCACATCCCATTCCCATTCTGACATGTCTATCCACAGCCTCCTCTACTGAATAGATGAAGCCACACTCAGGTTGGAGGAACAACACCTTATATTCCGTCTGGGTAGCCTCCAACCTGATGGCATGAACATCGACTTCTCTAACTTCCGCTAAGGCCCCACCTCCACCTCGTACCCCATCTGTTACTTATTTTTATGCACACATTCTTTCTCTCACTCTCCTTTTTCTCCCTCTGTCCCTCTGAATATACCCCTTGCCCATCCTCTGGGTCCCCCCCCCCGCCTTGTCTTTCTTCCTGGACCTCCTGTCCCATGATCCTCTCGTATCCCCTTTTGCCTATCACCTGTCCAGCTCTCGGCTCTATCCCTCCCCCTCCTGTCTTCTCCTATCATTTTGGATCTCCCCCTCCCACTCCAACTTTCAAATCCCTTACTCATTCTTCCTTCAGTTAGTCCTGACGAAGGGTCTTGGCCTGAAACGTCGACTGCGCCTCTTCCTACAGATGCTGCCTGGCCTGCTGCGTTCACCAGCAACTTTGATGTGTGTTGCTTCAATTCAGAGCCCTGCTGGCCCACCTTACCTGTTTGCAACTCTCCTGATGGGGACATAGGGTTGAACTTTGAGAGGCAAAGCCTAGCACAACCAACAGGAGAGAGATCAGGAAGTTCATTAAGCATTTTTAAGCTATTCTTCCTCCAGACAATACTGCCTCTCTTTACTCTCCCCCATCCCCACTTTATTCTGAGTGCTGCACCCTTCCTTTCCAATCTTGATATCTTCTTTTATCTGTTTAGTGTAATAGTGACATTTGTATCATAAAATTAAGTTCTTATCGACTTTTAAAATGGATGTTAAAAATATTGTACATTTTAATATGGCTTGTAAATTCCCCTGTCATCTTGCAAAATTTTAATAGAAGCTGTCAAAGAAGGTCATGAGGATGTTGTCCGAACCGGAAAGGTAATAATAGGAAGGGTATGCTGGCCTCTAACTGCTCAGCCTGGACTTGACAGGCAGGATTTTTCTGCATCTACATTATATGTTTTGTCTCCTGCATCTGTTGGTTGCTGTTCAGTAGGCTTTCCTGGACAGTTCGTTGGCGTCCCTGCAGGTCTACTCTGACAGAATAGGCTCCGTCACCTGCAGCATTGTCTGGAGGAAGAATAGTTTCAAAGTCCTTGATGATATTCCTGATTTATTCACTACTGGTTCTGCTCTGGTGGACTTTTATGCTAGAGTATAGAAACAACAGTTATAAACTTAATGAGGATCTTTTCGGTTATGGTATTGTGAACATTTAAATTGTCTGTACTATAGAATCATAGAGTCATGACACACAGAAAAAGGCCCTTTCTCCCATCTAGTCCATGCTGAAACCACTTAAACTGCCTACTCCCATCAATCGACACCGGCTACATAGCTCTCCATATCCCCATTATCCATGTAGCTATCCAAATTTCTCCTAGACATCGAAATTGAGCTCGCAATGCACCATTTGTGTTGGCAGCTCATTCCACACTCTCACAACCCTCTGTGTGAAGAACTTTCCTCTCATGTTCCCCTTAACGTTTTCAACTTTCAGCCTTAACCCATGACCTCTGGTTGTAGTCCCACCCAACCTCTGTGGAAAAAGCCTGCTATCAAATCTCCTCTCAACTTTCTATGTTCTAAAGAATACAATCCTAACCTGTTCAATCTTTCCTTTTAACTCAGGTCCTCCAGACCCAGAAACATCCTTGTAAATTTTGTATGTACTCTTTCAACCTTACTTAGATCTTTCCTGTGGGTGAGTGACCAAAACTGCACACGATACTCCAAACTAGGCCTCACCAATGTGTTATACAACTTCAACATAACATCACATTTCCTGTACTCAGTACATTGATTTATGAAGGCCAATGTGCCAAACTTTCTTTATGACCCTATCTACCTGTGACACCACTTTCAACGAATTTTGGACCTGTATTCCCAGAACCCTTTGTTTTACCACACCCCTTATTGCCCTACCTTTCACTGTGTAAGGCCTACCCTGGTTGCTCCTAAGTGCAAAAGCTCAGACTTATCTGCATTAAATTCTATCTGCTATTTTTCAGCCCTTTTTCCAGCAGATTGTTTTTAGCAAGCCTTGATAGCCTTCCTCACTGTCCACTACACCCCCAATCTCGGTGTTATCTGCAAATTTGTTGTTCTAGTTAACCATATTATCATCTAGATCATTGACATTGGTGACAAACAACAAAGGAACCAACAACAATCCCTGCAGTGCTCCAGTAGTCAGAGGCCTCGAGTCAGAGAGGTAATCCTCTACTACCACTATCTAGCTTCTCCCACGAAGCCAATGTCTATCCAATTTACTTCCTCATCCTAAATACCAAGTGACTAAACCTTCTTGACCAGCCTCCCATGTGGGAACTTATCAAATGCCTTTCTAAAGTCCATGTAGACAACATCCTCTGCCTTGTTTTCATCTACTTTCCTGGTAACTTCCTTGATTATACATGACCTACTATTAACAAAGCCAGGCTGACTATCCTAAATCAGTCCATGTCTATCTAAATACCTGTATATCCGGTCCCTTAGCATACCTTCCAATAACTTTCCTACATCTGATGTCAAACTCATCAGCCTATAGTTTCCTGGTTTATGTTTAAAGCATTTTTTAAACAGCAGAATAACTTTGGTTATCCTCCAATCCTCTGGCACCTCCGCTGTCGCTAAGGATGAATTAATTATCTCTGCTAGAACCCTGGCAATTTCTGCATTTGCCTCTGGTAGGGTCTGAGGGAACACCTTGTCAGGCCCTAGGGATTTATCCATCCTTATTTGCCTCAGGACAGCAAACACCTCCTTCTCTGTAATGTGTACAGAGTTCATGAAATTGATTCTGCTTTGCATCACTTCCGTAGACTCATGTCAATCTCATGAGTAAATACAGATGCAAAGAATTCATTTACCATCTCCCCCACCTTTTTTCAGCTCCACTTGTGGTTTACCATTCTGGTCTTCCAGAAGTCCAATTTTGTCCCTTGCAATTCTCTTGCTCTTATCATATCAGTAGAATCACTCAAGAATTTCCTTCACCTTGTCTGCTGGAGCAACTTCATGCCTTATTTTAGCCTTCCTGGTTTCTTTCTTAAGTGTTCTCTTGCATTTCTTGTACTCCATAAGCACCCCATTTGTCCCTACTTGCCTATACGTGCTATGCACCTCCTTTTTTTTCTCTAAACCAGGTCCTCAATATCTCTTGAAAACCAAGGTTCCCTACACTTGTTATCTTTGCTGTTTACTTTCACAGGCACGTACAAGCTTTGTACTCTCAAAATTTTGTTTCTGAAGGCCTCCCACTTACCACGTACTCCTGTCCCAAACCACACTTGCTAGATCATTTCTGATACCATCAAAATACGCCTTTTTCCAATTTAGAATCTCAACCCATGGACCACACTTAACTTTTTGCCTATTTACTTAGAAACTAATGGTATTGTGGTCACTGAATGCAAAGTGTTCCCCTACACAAACTTCTGTTGCCTGCCCTGACTTATTCCCTAATAGCAGATCTAGTATCAATGTTCTCTTATTGGGACTTCCATGTACTGATGAAGGAAAATTTCCTGAACATAACTGACAAACTCTATCCCATATAGTCCTTTTACAGTATGAGATTCCCAGTCAATATGTAGAAAGTTAAAATCACCTACTATCATACCCCTATGTTTCTCGCAACAGTCTGCGATGGCTTTCGATTTGTTCCTTTAAATCCCTAGGGCTGTTAGGTGGCCTGTAGTATTGCCCCATTAACGTTATGATACCTTTCTTATTTCTCAGTTCCACCCCTAACACCTCATTAGTCGAGGTCTCCAGTCTGTCCTGAAGGGGAACCGTCGTGATGTCTTCCCTGACTAGTAACGTCATCCCTCCCCATTTAATCCCTCCCGCTTTGTCAAATCTAAAGCAAAAGAACCCCAGAGTACTGAGCTGCCAGTCCTACCCCTCCTGCAACCAAGTCTCACTAATGGCGACAGTGCCATAATTCCAGATGATGATCCATGCCCTGAGCTCATCCAACTTTCCTACGATACTTCTTGCATTGAAATATATGCAGCTCAGCTCAGGACACTAGTTGCACCATGCTCAACCTTTTGATTCCTGACTTTGTCTGAGGTCTTACCAACATCTGTCTCAACAACCTCTCCACTAACTGTTTGGCACTCTGGTTCCCATCCCCCTGAACCCCAGTTTAATCCCATCATGCAGCATTAACAAACCTTCCTGCTAGGATATTAGTCCCCCTCTAGTTTAGGTGCAAACTGTCCCTTCTGTACAGGCAAACACGAGGAAATCTGCAGATGCTGGAATTTCAAGCAACACACATAAAAGTTGCTGGTGAACATAACAGGCCAGGCAGCATCTCTAGGAAGAGGTACAGTCGACATTTAAGGGCCGAGACCCTTCGTCAGGACTAACTGAAATAAGAGCTAGTAAGAGATTTGAAAGTGGGAGGGGACGGGGAGATCCAAAATGATAGGAGAAGACAGGAGGGGACATTCTTTTTCTCTCTCTCCTTTTTCTCCCTCTGTCCCTCTCACTATACCCCTTGCCCATCCTCTGGGCTTTTTCCCCCTCTCCCTTTTCTTTCTCCCTAGACCTCCTGTCCCATGATCCTCTCATATCCCTTTTGCCAATCACCTGTCCAGCTCTTGGCTCCATCCCTCCCCCTCCTGTCTTCTCCTATCATTTTGGATCTCCCCCTCCCCCTCCCACTTTCAAATCTCGTACTAGCTCTTCTTTCAGTTAGTCCTGACGAAGGGCCTCGGCCCGAAACGTTGACTGTACCTCTTCCTAGAGATGCTGCCTGGCCTGCTGCGTTCACCAGCAACTTTGATGTGTGTTCCTTCTGTACAGGTCCTAACTTCCCTGGAAGAGAGCCCAATGATACTAAAATCTTATGCCCTCCCTCCAACACCAACTCTTTAGCCACGTGTTAAGCTGTGTAATCTTCCTAGTTCTGGCCTCACTAGCACATGGCATGGGTAGCAATCCTGAGATCAGAACCCTGGAAGTGCTGCCCTTTAACTTAGCACCTAAATCCCTGAACTCTCTATGCAGAAACTTGTCACGTCCTACTGATGTCATTGGCACCTACAGGGACCACGACCTCTGGCTGATCACACTCCCACTTATGAAATGCTGAGGACTTAATCAAAAATTTCCAAAACCATGGCACACGGGAGGCAACATACCATTCGGGAATTTCATTCTCATCCACAAAACATCCTGTCTGTTCCTCTAACTAATGAATCTCCTATCACCATAGCGTGCCTCTCCCCCCCCCCCACCCCTTCCCTTCCGAGAAACAGAGGCAGGCTCAGTGCCAGAGACCTGACTGCTGTGACTTCTCTGAGTGAGGTCACCCCCACCCCACAACGGTATCCAAAGTGGTATACCTGTTGTTGAGGGGAATGGCTATAGAGGTACTCTGCACTGGCTCCTTAACCCTTCTCCCCTTCCTGACTGTCACCCAGTTTCCTGTGTCCAGCACTTTAGGTGTAATTAGCTTTCTATATGTCCTATCTATCACTCTTTCAGCTTCCCGAATGATCTGGAGTTCATACAGCTCCATCTCCAACTTCTTTGGTGTTAGAAGCTGCAGGTGAATGCACTTCTTACAGTTGTCATCATCAGGGACACTGAAGGTCTCCTTGTCTTCCCACATCCTGCAAGTGGATCATTCCTCTATCCTGCCTGGCATCTCTACTGTTCAAACAGAGCAGATATAATCTTCATTAAGATGGAGAGTGACATAGTTAATTCAGAAACAAAGGTTCTGAACTTAAAGAGGGGTAACTTTGAAGGTATGAGACGTGAATTAGCTAAGATAGACTGGCAAATGACACTTAAAGGATTGACGGTGGATATGCAATGGCAAGCATTTAAAGGTTGCATGGATGAACTACAACAATTGAGTTTGTTGTAGTTTGGCAAAAGAATAAATCAAGGAAGGTAGTGCACCCGTGGCTGACAAGAGAAATTAGGGATAGTATCAATTCCAAAGAAGAAGCATACAAATTAGCCAGAGAAAGTGGCTCACCTGAGGACTGGGAGAAATTCAGAGTTCAGCAGAGGAGGACAAAGGGCTTAATTAGGAAGGGGAAAAAAGATTATGAGAGAAAACTGGCAGGGAACATAAAAACGGACTGTAAAAGCTTTTATAGATATGTAAAAAGGAAAAGACTGGTAAAGACAAATGTAGGTCCCCTGCAGACAGAAACAGGTGAATTGATTATGGGGAGCAAGGACATGGCAGACCAATTGAATAATTACTTTGGTTCTGTCTTCACTAAGGAGGACATAAATAATCTTCCAGAAATAGTAAGGGACAGAGGGTCCAGTGGGATGGAGGAACTGAGCGAAATACATGTTAGTAGGGAAGTGGTGTTAGGTAAATTGAAGGGATTGAAGGCAGATAAATCCCCAGGGCCAGATGGTCTGCATCCTAGAGTGCTTAAAGAAGTGGCCCAAGAAATAGTGGATGTATTAGTGATAATTTTTCAAAACTCGTTAGATTCTGGACTAGTTCCTGAGGATTGGAGGGTGGCTAATGTAACCCAACTTTTTAAAAAAGGAGGGAGAGAGAAACCGGGGAATTATAGACCGGTTAGCCTAACGTCGGTGGTGGGGAAACTGCTGGAGTCAGTTATCAAGGATGTGATAACAGCACATTTGGAAAGCGGTGAAATGATCGGACAAAGTCAGTATGGATTTGTGAAAGGAAAATCATGTCTGACGAATCTCATAGAATTTTTTGAGGATGTAACTAGTAGAGTGGATAGGGGAGAACCAGTGGATGTGGTATACTTGGATTTTCAAAAGGCTTTTGACAAGGTCCCACACAGGAGATTAGTGTGCAAACTTAAAGCACATGGTATTGGGGGTAAGGTATTGGTGTGGGTGGAGAATTGGTTAGCAGACAGGAAGCAAAGAGTGGGAATAAACGGGACCTTTTCAGAATGGCAGGCGGTGACTAGTGGGGTACCGCAAGGCTCAGTGCTGGGACCCCAGTTGTTTACAATATATATTAATGACTTGGATGAGGGAATTAAATGCAGCATCTCCAAGTTTGCAGATGACACGAAGCTGGGTGGCAGTGTTAGCAGTGAGGAGGATGCTGAGAGGATGCAGGGTGACTTGGATAGGTTGGGTGAGTGGGCAAATTCATGGTAGATGCAATTTAATGTGGATAAATGTGAAGTTATCCACTTTGGTGGCAAAAATAGGAAAACAGATTATTATCTGGATGGTGGCCGATTAGGAAAAGGGGAGGTGCAACGAGACCTGGGTGTCATTATACACCAGTCATTGAAAGTGGGCATGCAGGTACAGCAGGCGGTGAAAAAGGCGAATGGTATGCTGGCATTTATAGCGAGAAGATTTGAGTACAGGAGCAGGGAGGTACTACTGCAGTTGTACAAGGCCTTGGTGAGACCACACCTGGAGTATTGTGTGCAGTTTTGGTCCCCTAATCTGAGGAAAGACATCTTTGCCATAGAGGGAGTACAAAGAAGGTTCACCAGATTGATTCCTGGGATGGCGGGACTTTCATATGAAGAAAGACTGGATGAATTGGGCTTGTACTCGTTGGAATTTAGAAGATTGAGGGGGGATCTGATTGAAACGTATAAGATCCTAAAGGGATTGGACAGGCTAGATGCAGGAAGATTGTTCCCGATGTTGGGGAAGTCCAGAAGGAGGGGTCACAGTTTGAGGATAGAGGGGAAGCCTTTTAGGACCGAGATTAGGAAAAACTTCTTCACACAGAGAGTGGTGAATCTGTGGAATACTCTGCCACAGGAAACTGTTGAGGCCGGTTCATTGGCTATATTTAAGAGGGAGTTAGATATGGCCCTTGTGGCTACGGGGGTCAGGGGGTATGGAGGGAAGGCTGGGGCAGGGTTCTGAGTTGGATGATCAGCCATGATCATAATAAATGGCGGTGCAGGCTCGAAGGGCCGAATGGCCTACTCCTGCACCTATTTTCTATGTTTCTATGTTTCTATAAAGAAGGAAAGGAAAAAAAAACGTTTACCTAGAGTTTTTATTTTTTTGCTTTCTCTGACTGAAGCTTCTCTTCACTGAAGACTTGAAGAGCTAAAGCGTCACCACTCTAACTCTGTCCACTCAGATGATGGCTGTTGCACTTGTGCCTGCCTTCCTTTAATTTTCTCTTGCTTATCAATCCTAAATGCTGATTGGTCACTAGTCAGAGCTCAAAATAAGCTGCAGCAATCCTCTGCTGCTTTTTTTTTCCCCTGGTCAGTGGACCTGCGTGAAAACCCCTCCTCTCAAACCTCTGATGTCCAGATTAGTTGCTGGTCAGAGCTCAAATCATCAAAAGCTGGTTGGAAAATAGTTATTTTGCATCTCCAGTGACAAATAAAAGCATACTACAGAGGAAGTGAAGATCATTTGGCCACTTTAAAAACACACTCCAAATCATCCCATTCAGACCTTTGAAAATCTTTCCTTTTGAAGCATTTCTTCAAGGATCTTCAAGGAGAGGTGCCTCAGTAAGACAGTGTCCGTCTTTGAGGATCACCCAGGACGTGCCTTCTTCTCATTGCTACCATCAGGGAGGAGTTACAGTATCCTGAAGGCACACCCTCAATGATACGGGATTAGCTTTTTCCTCTCTGCCGTCAGATTTCTGAACAGATGTAGAACCCACTCCTTGCCAACTTATTTAATTTAACTTTCTCTCTCTCTCTCTCTCTCTCTCTCACTCACTCACTCACTCACTCACTCACACACACACACAAATTTTATGACATATGCAAGGGATATTGAACCTGATTCAGATTCTGATTCTGACATAATTTCAAGGTGTTATTGAATCTCCATCCATTAACCCCTCTTGCATTCTGGATAACAGCAAATCACTGTGTAAAATAAAACATCATCTAATCTCCCATTTGATTCCTTTGTCCATGATCTTAAATGTTTCTCCTTTGCTTTCAAAATCAGTTGCTAAAGGAAAAAAAGTTTCTCTTTTGTCATTGCATCAAAATTAATCATAATTTAGAATAACTGTATTAATTTTCTCATTAACCTGCTTTCAGGAGAATGCTACTACTTTTTATAATGTATAATTCAAGATCTGAATTGTAACTTATATTTTTGTTGCTCTTACATTTTTCTCATTCCACATTTAACATATGGTTTCTCTTACCAAGTGGAATGCAAGTTAAATAGATAACTCACATCCTGTTCTAAGGAGAAAGCTGCAAATTTTGATGAAAATATATGTAACCGAGTGACCGTTGGATCTTATTCAGTATCGTTAAAAGTGTATTTAGACATCCATCCGGGTAATGCTAAAATAATTGTCTGTGCCTTTAAGGGAGACGGTGATGTCATTACACACGCACTGGATAGTGGGGAGACCATTTTGTTTCTACTGAAGATGCTGTTGGGGCATTGGAATTGGGTTCCTTCCAGAGTGTGCTGGGCATGGTGAGGAAAGGTGAGCATTAATTGACGATATCCATGTGAATTTGTTTATGCTTGTTGGCAAATCGAGAATATCGGTAATTTGACATGTTTTACATGTGGATGCTTTAGATTTCCATGAGTGAAGAAATCAACGCTGGGTAGCCTAGTTTATACAAAGTTCCTCACCAGCCAAGTAGGTTAGTCTTCCTGTAATTTAACTACCAGGCAATATCTTGTAAAAGATGTGCAAAAGTGTACCTTTTGTCTAACTTTATTGTATCAGGACTGATTGTGCATGTAACCGTGTAACATGAATGTTTAGTCTCTGTTCGGAAGTTCAGCATGTGTGTACGTCTTAGATGAGATGTATTTGCTTACATTTTTCACTGTTACATATAAGATGCAGGGTGGGTGGGATTCTAATGTTGTTTGTATTGTGTTCCTTCAGAATTGCCACTACCGTATCAGTTCTGGTATTTTTTTTATACTTTTTTATACTGTTCATACACAAGGGTGTGGATCGAAAGCTAAACTGAGATTGTAACAGCAAGAATGGATTGTAAATTCGTTCATTTTGTTTCGCGACCCTCTTCTAGCACTTAAACATCTAAAACAGATAAAGGAATTAAAACCCAAAAAAAAAGAATTTGTTGTCCTGAGTGTGTACTTTTCCCCAGGCTACATATAATTATTTGAAAACAATATCTCCTCCTTTAATGCACAAACTAGTCAGTGACTTTTAGTGAGAAAGAAATACCCAGTGCATTAAGAACAGCATAAGATGCTGGACAATATTTGCCATCCCATTGTTACCTTTGTGAAAATGGTATATTTTACCTTACTTTCCTGTAGTTTTCATTGGTTGCTTTATTTGAAAATGAATTACCTTTTAAGTAAATGAAAATAATTTATTTTCATTATTAAAGCAAATACTTTTTAGTTACATGATAACTTCATATCAATCTCTTGCACATTAACTGAGATTCATTTTTATTCAGATTATAAACTGTTCCAAGAGATCGTAACAGGACAGGATGCTTTTTTTTTTCTTTCCTTTTAATACCTGTCCTGATCTTATTAGAGTATCACCCATGTTTACTCCAACATTTTCCCTCATTTTGTCTCCCTTTCTGAGTTCAACTTAACACTGAATTTACGACAGCCAAATTATACATCCTTTTTGGTCCTTCTTCTGTTTATTCTCTAATTCTTAAACCTCATTAGTTACAGAGAGATACTTCTGGTTATATTGTTTACTAAGTTCCTAGGACTCTTGTTGTGTCGTTATTACCCCATGCTTCCAGCAAATTCCTAAGGAAACCTTTAAAAGCCTAAATATGCATGCATCAATTAAAATTTTGAGGTAAGGCCCAAGTTATCCTGTTTAATGCAAAGTTTGCGTCTCTCAGTATCTGTAAGACACACCAAACATTGTTCACACCAGACAGTCTTGGATCCTTGTTTATGATGAGAAAGGGGAAGTAACTGGTAACCAGAAGTATATCATTTCTGTTATTTAATGGATTTCCTATCTTCTCAAATTTCTACTCAGTTTCTCTTTAGTCCACATTTGAGTCTTTTATTCTATGCTTTGCTCTTATCAACTTATTATTGTTTCCTTTGTTGCTTGATACAGTCATAGAGCTCCACAACACAGAAACAAGCCCTTTGGCCCATTCAGTCCATGCTGACCTATTATTCTGGTTGGTCCCATCGACCCCCACAGTCCATATCCCTCCCATCCGTATGTATATATCCCAACTGTTCTTAAATGGCGCATTCAAACCCACATCCACCACTTCTGCTAGCAGCTTGTTCCACACTCGCACTGCCTCTAGATCAGGGTTTCCCAACCTGGCGTCCACAGACCCCTCAGTTAGTGGTTGGGGTTCATGGCATAAAAAAGGTTGGGAACCCTCTCTCTCAGTAAATGCCTGCTAAATGTCTTCAAGTCACATCTATTTTCCTTATGTAATGTTCCAATTGTTGAAACACATTAAGTTCTATATTTGAATTCTATCGAGCCAAACTAAGCTTTTTGCCCCACACGATGGCTTTTGAATTTCCGATTTACCTTACTTCATGGTTGGCGTTCAGCAAAATTCTTTTGGCATTTATTCTCCTTGCTTCCTGACTTGCTGCTGTCAACTATGACACTTACTAATGTTTTACATCAATAGATTGACTGCTCTGCAAAGGCATGCACCTGCACTGAGCTGCTGACCATCTGGTTTTACCAGATGTGAATTGTACCAGTCACTTGCATCTCAGCCGAATCTCTGGGCCCTTGAGTTCTTGAACAGTCCTCACCAACCATGATCCAGGCAACATCAAAATGAGTAAGTGGATTACCAGAATGCTACAGCTTGGTGCAGTCTCACAGTTGTAAGGAAAATCTGAAAGCTAAGTTCTATACTACAGTGGGGATTATGGGCTAAATGCTTAATGCCACCTTATGGATCTGAGAAAAGTCGTTAAGTTGTGCAGTTTGTCAAGAAGAAAACCTGATGAAAGAATGTTTTCTCAAAGAAGAAGTCCTTCCCTTAGGACCTATTTTCTCCTCTAGCTCCTGAAGATGGTAACTAATGCTCGGAGCTTAATAAGAATTAGCTGCCCTATCCTGGCAGCTGTCCTTTGGGTCCAAATGGCTGATCACAAGGAGTACCATATGTGAACAATGCTTTCTTTCCTTATCATT
The DNA here is from genome assembly GCF_963921235.1 of Mobula hypostoma. Classification (NCBI taxonomy): domain Eukaryota; kingdom Metazoa; phylum Chordata; class Chondrichthyes; order Myliobatiformes; family Myliobatidae; genus Mobula; species Mobula hypostoma. The sequence goes on along the minus strand of NC_086105.1, from coordinate 22,200,521 downwards.
CAATTAGAGCAGAACAGGAATAATTTTATCTAATTTCTGAAGTCTTGGCCAAAAGGTGCTAAGCTTGAATAAATCACTTCCAACTCCTGTCCCAGCTCAGAACTCCTATATCTGCATTGCCATTTTGTGCATTATTATTTTGTTCCTTTCTTTCTTTCCTCCCTCAGAAACATAATTCTGTGTTAGGGTACAGCACCGTGTTTCTGATAGACTATATTTCTACTTGGTTGTGATGTTGCAGCATTGTGGTTCTGCTGGGATGTGATTCTCCTGCACTATTATTGTGGAATCATATTTCTGGAATACAGCTGAGGTTTTATTTCACAGAAACTCATGACTGCTGAAGTGTAGCTGTGTTGATTATGGTTCTGCAAGACTCTGATTCTGTAGAGATGCATGGATGATGGCTATGAAGTTCCCAGTTATAAAATAAAGAGCAGTTTCTTAAGGTTATTTTGAATTTAGTTGGAACGATGGTAGGGGCAGAGGACATAATGCAAGGCAGGTGGAGAATTAAGATGAAAGCTGACATTAAACCTGGCTTTCATTTGTGAACTTATTGGAAGTTTGAACTTACTGAAAGTTTTCTACACCACAGAATCCCCATCACAAAAGAGACAAGATCTCAAGTATTAAAATATAATATACAAATTGAAAGAAGTTTTCTTGAAATACTTTTTCCTCAGGATGATGCATTTGAAGCGTTCAAGGTCAGCAGAGGAAGAAGTAGGATGAGTAGATATTAAGACCATAAAACGTAGCACACACTCAATGACGTTCCTACAGAAAGTTGCTAGAATGGGGTGGGGAGCCTTGCACTCCTCATTCTCCTCAGAGGTCGTAGATGCTGCTCTGCATGCTTGACTGTTGAGGAGGAGCTGTGCGTCCAGGTTACTCTTGCGGCCAACCATTGTTGTATCAACAGTGAACTTGATGATGTCATTTGAGCTGGATCTGGCAGTGCATCCCTGGGGGCATCAATGCTCAGCACAATGGAGTTTGAGATGTTGCTGCCAGCTCAGACTGACTGAAGTCTTTTCATCAAGAAGTCCACAATCCAGTTACAGAGAAGGGTGTTGAGTCCCAATAAGGGCAGTTTACCCACTAGTCCCTGAGGGATAGTCATGTTAAATGCTGAGCTGAACTCAATGAATAACATCCTGGCTATGAGGCATTGTTTTCTAGGTGTGACAGGATGGAGCGGAGGGCTGATGCTGTGGCATTATCAGTGTACCGGTTTGAGTGGTAGAGAAATGGAAAGGGTCCAATGTAACTGGAAGATGATATTTTACATGATCCATTAACAGCTGCTTAAAGCACTTCATGATTGTTGAAGTCAGTGCCACTGGGCAGTGATAATTTTGGCCAGTTACCATTAATGCCTTGGGCAGCAGAATGATGGTGATTGACTTGAAGCCTGCAGAGACAGTGAACTGTTGCGGAGAGATTTTAAAGATGTCTGTTAAAACCTCTGTTAGTTGGGCTGCACAATCCCCCAACACCTGGTCAGATATGTTATCCAGCCCTGCAACTTTGCATGGGTGTACTCTGGCTGGGATCCTCCTTACCACGGCTGCGGCCAGACAGGGTGCCTGCTCCTCAGGGGTTGAGGGGGCTTTCCTCGATGTCACATCATTCATTGCATTGAACCGTGCTGAAAGCCTATCAGAAAGGGAGGTGTTTCTGTGGTTGGTGTGCAGGATGGACTTGTAAACTGTTATGGTTTCTATAACTTGCCACATGTGCCACATGTCCCCGGCGTCACAAAGGTACTAGTGAATTTTCTGTGAGCTCATTGGAAGTTTGAACTTACTGGAAGTTTTCTACACCACGCAATCCCCATCAAAAAAGAGACAAGCTTCCAAGTATTAAATATAATATACAAAATTGAAAGCAGTTCTGTTGAAATACTTTTGCCTTCCTGATGGCACGGGGGAGCATGGCTCTTGCTGACCTTAGAGTTGTCTTATCCTCCGATCTGAAGGCAGCGTCTCAATCCCCAAGCAGTACATAAACATCTGCAGACAGCCATGGTTTGTAATTTGCCCTGGCAGTGTAGTGTACAATCACAGTAACACAATGCATTTTCCTACGTAGCCAGTCACCGGTCCCACATATTCATCAAAGTTATGTTGATGTGATCATCATCAGGAGCTGCCTCCCTGAATATGCTCCAGTCCGTGCTTAAAAAAGACCTTCAGCACTGAGGTGGCACCTTCTGGTCTGGTCCTGATCTCCCTGTAAACTGGATTGACTCATTAAATCAATGGTATGTATACTGGGATGAGCAAAATGGATATGTGGTCTGAATATCTGAGAATAGGGTGGACAGCAAGAACGCTGGGATTGAGCAGATAGACCAGGGCTAAATTTCACTCATACTTCTGACGAGACTTCCTTATACCTTTTTGAAGATTTCTCTCAAACGTTTCAGGGATACAGACATGTAATGTAATGTTATGAAGGGAAAAATCTTTGAGATGGAGAGGATATGGAGTTGGAAGCTCAGCTTCGGATAAAATAAAGTAGCGTAGTTGTAAAAATAGAATCAGGAACAATTTGAGATTGTGTCAAAGCAGAGGGTAAAACTCATGACTTTGACCTTCACCCTCTCAATGTTTAAATGGAGTACAGGGGAGGTGGATGTGGATGTGTTGAATCATGGAATGGAATGATGCCATGAGAAGAATGTGAGATTTGGGAGTAATTGAAGAGAAGTTTAGTAAAGGGCTGATCTAGGTTCAGCCATGATGAAATGGCAGAGTGGACTTGATGAGCTGAATGGCCTAATTCTGCTCCTATGTCTTATGGTCTAACTAAACATCAGTACCATTGAAACATGGTTATGAGTTGTTCAATTGAAACACGAGGAATGATTCCCTGATTTTCCCGTTTAGATGAGCATAAAAGTCAAAAAAGGACAGAAATAGGTCATGTGAGATGAAATGTACAAGAACACGTCCAATGGATTGGAACAACCATGAGAAGCAGACAATCCTGGAACCAATAATAAATCCCATAGCACACCCTTTACTTGAAAAGAGTGAAAAACAAGTTTAGCCAAATAATCCAAACTATTAATTGATTCATAGTTATGAAATATGTTGAGAATTTTCACCATCTTTTGCTTTTAATTCCTAATTATTTATTTGTAGTTTGTTTCCCTTTCCCAGTGACCTCTGTAATATGTAAACTGTTGAGACATACTACTCCACTGCTATTCTTGACCTCCTTTTGCATTGCAGATATTCTCATCCTCATCTTCAATCCTACATTCTACCTTCTTTTAGCTCCCAAATCCTCCAAGGGTTCTGCTTTCTAATTCTAAACACAGGAGATTCTGCAGATGCTGGAAATCCAGAATAACACATGCAAAATGCTGGAAGAGCTTAGCAGGTCAGCCAGCGTCCATGGAAAGAAATAAAATGTTGACGTTTTGTGCCAAGACCCTACATGAGTCCTAGTGAAGGGTCTCGACCTGAAATGTTGACTCTCTATTTCTTTCCATGGATATGGCCTGAAATGCTGAGTTCCTCCAGCATTTTGTGTGTGTTACTCTAGCTTTTCCCCTCATTCTCCACCTAAATATTGCTCTACATCATGGGTGCTCTAGAATTTTCTTGGCTAACCATTTGCCTCCCTATTTTTCTGTTCTCCTTCAGAACTTGCCTGATAATTATATTTTTATTATTGTTGTAATTACTGTTTGATTATTTACCTGTGAATTACATTGGGATGTTTTGCTCCTTTCAAGGTGATATTGGAAGACAACTTTGTAATGTCCAATTGCATTCAATTTTCCTTTGCGTTCCAGCTTTATAATTTGTGCATTCTCAGCCCTTTACTAAACTTGCATTTTTCTTTTAACCTTGCATCAAGTCCTAATCCAACCTGCCTTGGGTTCAGCCTAATTGACCTTGTTGCTAGAGAGAACACTAAATTGCTTGAGGTTCATTAGTGAAATCTGTGAGGAAGTGTGAGAGTTAGCCAAGAGATGCAAGGTGTCATTTGCACACAGAGAGATTTTATAAGTCATTTTACCCATTTAGATGCCTTCAACTGAGTAATGGTAGGGCGAATGTTGCTATGCAACATTGGGTCCCTGCATTCCTTATGAAGGATAATGACCCATGCCAGTTTTAATGAAGTGGGAATAGTGCCAGTCTTCAGATCGTGATAATATAAATAAAAAATTAAAGGTATAATCAGTAGGTATTTCGAAAAAATAAACGGCTCCTTGGAGACAGGTTTTGGTTGGCAGTGTGAATGTTGTTTAATGATCTTGAGAATCGTTGAAAGTTTTTTATATTCAGGAAAAGAATTCAAGTGAGATGCTATCAACACCTTTCATATTCATTGAAAACATAATGGATTTTTAATGTGTTACAAAAAAAGTAAATAAAATAGCTTGTATCATTTAATGTACTCAAAATTTATTAAGGTCCTGTGTGACACTATTGAAAGGGCTCTCCATTGGTTGGGGTCGACCATGACCGTAGCATCCTAGCTGTCTACGTGTCAGTCAATACACAAACAGGGGCAATATGATATGGAGAGCAAGCTGTTGCCCATGCAGCAGGCTCCCTTGTCTGTGCCGCTGATGAATCCAAAGGAATGGCAGAGAGGATACTGTTCGACATCGGCGGCATCTCAGGAGTTTCCAGTTAGTGTTCAACTCAATGTAAGACCACCTTAGGGACTTCAGCTCTGGATTTTTCCTTGGAGTTTACTCCTGAAACCTTCCACATGAATTGGTATAGCCACAAGGCAGTGAAGGTTTCAGATCAGTGTTTTCCTTCTTGTAGCTAAGCTGCCAATCATGGCTGATGAGCCCCAACTGCCCAAAGTGACGGGTTTTAAGGCACCAGGACCCCTGCCTTTGTCCCTTCTCCTATCAGAAGAAATGGTTCCACTGGGCTAAGCAGCCTGGCCTCACATGAAGGCCAGGAGTTGGGTTTGAGATGGATACCGCTGGGAGCATTTTATAGGTAGTGGGAGCTTATCTCCACTAGTCCCTCCCCTCAACCCAGCTTTGACAACATTAAGTGGAATTATTAAAAGTAAAATGAAAATCACTGGCTGTCAGGGGAGGGGTGAATGTGACACTGGATAAAATGTGAGACCTTTTAAAATCGTCACAGATGATTACAGGGGTGAGATTGAAGTCACCGGAGAGACACTGAATCTGGTGAAAAGGAAGTCTTTGTTTGGCACCATAAGCAAGCATCATTCTGGAAACACTCTTGGTAGATGCTTCCAAACCCAAAGATCATCACATTTTCAAACCCTTAAGATCAACGGTAATAGTTGATGAGTGTTGGTATACGTTCATGTTCCCGTCTCCTACAGCTTCTGAGTCAAAATATCACATCCATGACTTCATTCTTGCTATCTCTACAAGTCCTTTTCTTGATCCTTTGATCCTATAATGTTTCTCTGGCAAATTCACCTGCCATTTCTTTGTCCCCCATTAGTACCGCTCCAGTGTCATTTACCAGTGGTCCGGTATCTTCCCTCATCTCTCTTTTTCTCTTTGTATATCTGAAAATCTTTTGCTATCCTATTTTAGATTATTGGCTAACTTGCCTTCATACATCATCTTTTCTTCTTGCATTTTTAGTTGTCTTCTGTTGGTTTTAGAAAGCTTCCCTATCTTTAGCTTCCCACTAATTTTTGCAATATTGTATGCCCTCTCTTTTGCTTTTAGGCTATCTTTGACTTCCCTTGTGAGCTACCGTTGCCTCATCCTACCTTTAGGATATGTTTTCTTTGGGATGTGTTTATCCTGTCCCTTCCAAATTGCTCCCAGATATTCCAGCCATTGCTGTTCCGCTGTCATTCTGACCAATGTCCCTTTCCTATCAACTTTGGCCAGCTCCTCTCTCATGACTCTGTAGTTCCCTTTACTCCACTGTTATACTGATACAACCACCTTGTATTAGCCATTTCTGCCCTGGAAGAAAGTCTCTGGCTATCCATTTAGTCTATGCCTCTTATCACCTTGTACATCTCTATCCAGTCACTCTCATCTCCTCCTTTGCTCCAAAGAGAAGAGACCTAGCCCTCTCAACCAGTCTTCATAAGACATGCCCTCTTGTCCAAGCAGCATCCTGGTAAATCTCCTCTACACCTTTCCTAAAGCTTCCACATCCTTCCTTCCTATAATGAGGTGACTTGAACGGAACACAATATTCCAAGTGTTGTCTAACCAAGATTTTATAGAGCTGCAACATTACCTCACAGCTCTTGAACTTAATCCCCCGACTAATAAAGACAAAAACACCATACCCCTTCTTAACCACCATATCAATTTATGTGACAATTTTGAGCATTCTATGGACATAGATGCCAGGATTTCACTATTCCACCACATTGCTAAGAAGGGCATTGTGACTGTTTGTCACTAAAATGTACAACAGCCAACGCAGCAACATGTGATGTTGGCAGTGCTTGATTACGATGAAACAATAAATGGAGCACTTGTATAGCTGAAGACATTTACAGTATTTTTCTTTGCTATTAAATTTCTGCCACTTGAATGTATTTAAAATTGAGGCCGATGCTATTACTACAACGAAGGCCATATTCAGGCAAAATAAACACATCATCTAAACTGATTTTTCCATATTTAATTCCAAAAACAAATTTTCCATGTTGGCCACAGAATGTAGAGCAATATCTAATCTTAATGGAATTTGTTCACCAATATGCTCATTTGTAAGCAATATTCAATAATCTAAAAACAATCATCCAGCAGTCAAAGATCAATTTACTTGTCAAAGAAAAAGCAATAATTAAAACAATATGTGAGGGGCCCTTCCCTTCTACTGTGTCTCCCTTTCCCCAAATCAACCTGCTTACCATTTTGTAGTAATTTCAGGGACCATAAAGTAGCTTCCAATGGAACTCAACTACAGTTGTGTGTTCATTTAGTGAATCTGGAATCTCCAAAAAATTCCAAGTCACGCAGAGGAGACTATATAGGTGAAACGCCACAGGAATGGGGAAATGTAGGGCACAAAGGGATATCACTGATATAATTACATTTGAATATATTTGTTATCAAATTTCTCAACGGCTTTTTCAATATAACCAAGGAAGTAAATGGCTGCCATCAGAATATTTGATTTACTTCCCATACTGACCTGCCAGAAATTAGATGGGTAATCAGTACTACGAAAGTTCTTTGATATTTTGACATATAGAATCATAGAACACTACAGAATAGAAACATGCCCTTTGGTCCACCTAGGCTGTGCCAAACCATTAATCTGCCTAGGCCCATTGACCTGCACCCAGCCGTTAGACCTCCATACCTCTTTTATTCATGTACCTATCCAAGTGTCTCTTAAATAGTGAAATCAAAACTGCATTCAACATGTGTCCTGGAAGCTTATTCCACACTGTCACCACCTGCTGCGGAATATCCTCCTCGTGTTCCTCTTAAACACTTCATCTTTCACCCTTAACCCATGACCTCTAGTTCTAGTCTCATCCAACCTCAGTGGAAAAAGCCTGTTTGCATTTGCCCTATCTATATCCCTGATAATTTTGTGTATCTCTATCAAATCTCCCCTCAATCTTCTATGTTCTAGGGAATAAATTTCAAACCTATTTAACTTTTCCCTATAACTCAAGTGTTCCAGACCCAACAACATCTTTGTAAATTTTCTCTGCACTCTTTCAATCTTTCCTGTAGGTAGGTGACCAAAACAACACACAATACTCCAAATTAGGCCTCATTATGTCTTGTATAATTTCAACATAACATCCCATATTTGTACTCAATGCATTGATTTATGAAGGCCAATGTACCAAAGCTTTCTTTATGATCCTATCTACCTGTGATGCCACTTTCAAGGAATGATGGACCTGTATTCCAGATCCCTCTGTTCGGGAAAGGAGAAATAATAACAGGGTTGTCACGGTGGGAGATTTTAATTTCCCCAATATTGATTAGTATCTCCCAAGAGCGAGGGGTTTAGATGGGGTGGAGTTTGTTAGGTGTGTACAGGAGTTTCTTGACACAATATGTAGATAAGCCTACAAGAGGAGAGGCTGCACGTGATCTGGTATTGGGAAATGAACCTGATCAGGTGTCAGGTCTCTTATTCAGAGAGCATTTTGGAGATGGTGATCACAATTCTATCTCCTTTACCGTAGCATTGGAGAGGGATAGGAACAGACAAGTTAGGAAAGCGTTTAATTGGAGTAAGGGGAATTATGAGGCTATCAGGCAGGAACTTGGAAGCATAAATTGGGAATAGATGTTCTCAGAGAAATGTACAGAAGAAATGTGGCAAATATTCAGGGGATATTTGTATGGAATTCTGCATAGGTACATTCCAATGAGACAGGGAAAGAATGGTAGGGGACAGGAACTGTGGTGTACAAAGGCTGTCGTAAATCTAGTCAAGAAGAAAAGAAAAGCTTACAAATGGTTTAAAAAGCTAGGTAATGATAGACAGCTAGAAGATTATAAGGCTAGCAGGAAGGAGCTCATGAAAGAAATTAGAAGAGCCAGAAGGGGCCATGAGAAGGTGTTGGTGGACAGGATTAAGGAAAACCCCAAGGCATTCTACAAGTATGTGAAGAGCAAAAGGATAAGATGTGAGGGAGTAGGACCAATCAAGTGTGACAGTGGAAAAGTGTGTATGGAACCGGAGAAGATAGCAGAGTTACTTAATGAGTACTTTGCTTCAGTATTCACTACGGAAAAGGATTTGGCGATTGTATGGATGACCTACAGTGGACAGAAAAGCTTGAGCATGTAGATATTAAGAAAGCAAATGCGCAGGAGCTTTTGGAATGCCTCGTTGAATAAGTCAACGGGACCGGACGAGATGTACCCCAGGCTACTGTGGGAGACGAGGGAGGAGATTACTGAGACTCTGGCAATGATCTTTGCATCATCAATGGGGACGGGAGAGGTTCTGGAAGATTGGAGGGTTGCGGATGTTGTTCCATTATTCAAGAAAGTGAGTAGAGATAGCCCAAGAAATTATAGACCAGTAAGTCTTATTTCACTGGTTGGTAAATTGATGGAGAAGATCCTAAGAGGCAGGATTTATCAACATTGGGAGAGGCATAATATGATTAGGAATAGTCAGCATGGCTTTGTCAAAGGCAGGTTGTGCCTTACGAGCCTGATTGAATTTTTTGAGGATGTGACTAAACACATTGATGAAGGAAGACCAGTAGATGTAGTGTATATGGATTTCAGCAAGACATTTGACAAGGTACCCCATGCAAGGCTTATTGAGAAAGTAAGGAGACATGGGATCCAAGGGAAATTGTTTTGTGGATCCAGAACTGGCTTGCCCACAGAAGGCAAAGAGTGGTTGTAGACAGGTCATATTCTGCATGAAAGTCGGTGACCAGTGGTGTGCCTCAGGGATCTGTTCTGGGATCCCTACTTTTCATGATCTTTATAAATGACCTGGATGAAGAAATGGAGGGATAGGTTAGCAAATTTGCTGATGACACAAAGGTTGGGTGTGTTGTGGGTAGTGTGGAGAGCTGTCAAATGTTCCAACGAGACATCAATAGGATGCAAAAAATGGGCTGAGAAGTGGCAGACGGAGTTCAATCCAGATAAGTGTGAGGTGGTTCATTTTGGTAGGTCAAATATGATGACAGGATATGGTATTAATGGTAAGACTCTCAGCAGCGTGAAGGATCAGAGGGATCTTGGGGTCTGAGTCCATAGGCTGCCGCGCTGGTTGACTCTGTGGTTAAGAAAGCATACGGTACATTGGCATTCATCTATCGTGGGATTGAGTTTAGGAGAAGAGAGGTAATGTTGCAGCTAAATATTGCAGCTGGTCAGACCCCACTTGGAGTACTGTGCTCATTTCTGGTTGCCTCACTATAGGGAGGATGTGGAAACCATAGAAAGGGTGCAGAGGAGATTTACAAGGATGTTGTCTGGATTGGAGAGCGTGCCTTATGAGAATAGGTTGAGTGAACTTGGCCTTTTTCCCTTGGACCGACGGAAGATGAGAGATGGCCTGTTAGAGGTGTATAAGATGATGAGAGGCATTGATCATGTGGATAGTCAGAGGCTTTTTCTCAGGGCTGAAACGGCCAGCACAAGAGGGCACAGTTTTAAGGTGCTTGGAAGCAGGTACAGAGGAGATATCAGGGGTAAGTTTTTTTATGCAGAGAGTGGTGAGTGCTTGGAATGGGCTGCCGGCGATGGTGGTGAAGGCAGATACAATAGGGTCTTTTAAGAGACTCCTGGACAGGTATATGCAGCTCAGAAAAATAGAGGGCTATGGGTAACCCTAGGTAATTTCTCAGGTGAGGACATGTTTGGCACAGCTTTGTAGGCTGAAGGGCCTGTATTGTGCTGTAGGTTTTCTATGTTTCTACCACAGTCCTCAGTGCCCTATCACTCACAGTGTAAGACCTACCCTGGTTGGTCCTCCCAAAGTGCAGCACTTCACACATGTCTGCATCAAATTTCATATGCCAGTGTTAGCTCATTTTTCCAGCTGGTCCAGATCCCACTGAAAGCTTTGATAGGCTTCTTCACTGTCCATTACACCCCCAGTCTTGGTGTCGTCTGCAAACGTACTGATCCAGTTCACCACATGTTCATTCAGATCATTGGTATACGTGACAAACAGCAATTGACCCAGCACCAATCCCTGTAGCGCACCACTAGTCACAGGCCTCCAGTCTATCATTCTCTGGTTTCTTCTGTGAAGTTAATGTCTAGTTCAATTTACCACCTCGTCTTGAATGGCAAATCAAGTTTAATTATTATTTAAACCATACATGGATACAATCGAATGAGACAGCTTTCCTCTGAGGCCAAGGTGCATAACATACATTCAAAAGAGCGACAGAGGAAAAAAAACACACATTGTTACGTAAGAAAACATATGTATAGTCCAAGACCATGAGCGACATGCAAATTGATTGTACAGCTGCTGGCAATCCAGCCTGCCATTCCATTGTTTGAACATTGAGGGGCAGCACTGCCAGGAGAGGACAGCACACCAACCGAGCCCAGATGTCACACTACACTGCCTCTGACATTTCCTCACCTGGACTGCAGCTGCAGGCAAACGCATGGCTTTAGGTCTAGTCCTTGGTACAATGCTACAACTGAGGCTCCTTTGACAACCCAGCCAGTGACCAACCTCTCATGTGGGGCCTTGCCGAAATCTATGTCACTCTTTTATTAAAGCTGATTCTCCAAACACCTGTCGGCACAGTGATGATTTATCAGTATTCAAATATGAGACTAAATTCCAGAGTCCTGAGAGAGGTTGCTGAAGAGATAACAGATGCGTTGGTCATGATCTTTCAAGAATCATTTGATTCTGGCATGTCTCGGAGAAATGGAAGATTGCAAATATCACTCCACTCTTCAAGAAGGGAGGAATGCAAAAGAAAGGAAATTATAGGCCAGTTATCCTAAACTCGGTGATTGGGAAAGTATTGGAATATATTATTAATGATGGGGTTCTTGGAGGCTAATGATAAAATAAGCCAAAGTTTCTGTAAAGGGAAACCTTGCCTGACATACCTGTTAGAGTTCTTCGAGGAAGTAACAAGCAGGGTGGACAAAGGAGAGGCAGTGGATGTCATTTACTGTACTTGGATTTTCATAAGATATTTGATAAGGGGCCATAAATGAGGCTGCTTAAGATAAAATCCTATGGCGTTACAGGAAATATAGTGGCATGGATAGCGGAATGGCTGACAGGCACGAGGTAGTGAGTTGGAGTAAAATGTGCCTTTTCTGTTTGGCTGCCAGTGACTAGTGGTGTTCCTCCAGGGTCAGTATTGGGACTGCTACTTTTCACATTGTTTGTCAATGATTTGGATAATAGATTTATTGGCTTTGTTGCTAAGTTTGTGAATGATATGAAGATAGGTGGAGGGATAGACTGAGGAAGCAATGTGATTGCAGCAGGTCTTAGACAAATTGGAAAATGGGCAAAAAAGTGGCAGATGGAAATTGGTGTATGGTGCCACACATTGCAATCAGGGTGGGTGGCCATGTAGACTTGAGACAGTGTGGGATATTTCTGGTTTCCCTTTGGATTATGTTTGCCACAATAGGCAGACTTTTGTTTTGCATTATGGTAAATACCTCAAGAGGAGTGTCCACTTCTGAAAATTTTTCAGGTGTTTCCTTTTCCAAGGGTAAACAGGACAATTCATCAGTATTTCCATGATTACCTGTCCTCTTGAATTCAATCTTGTAATCGTATTCTCCAAGGAACAAAGCCCATACCTGCATTGATATTACCGATGCTAGGAGAACATTCTTCTATGGATTGAAAATGGACACCAGTTGTTAATGATCAATAATGAAGATATAATCTCTCTCTAACAGGTACTGGTTGAAACGATTTACACCCCGAACAAGACTCAGGGCTTCTCTGTCAATATGTGCATATTTTTGCTGTGCATTGGTGAAGGAGCATGATGCAAAGTCTATAGGGCTTTCACTTCCATTGTTCATAACATGTGGCCTGACTGCACCTATATCACCAGGTGAGGCACCACAGGCAAGTTTCACTGGACAATCTGAATCATAATGTGTGAGTACAGTGTCTTTTGGAAAGCGACCTCATACTATTTTGTCAATTGGCATTTCTTCCTGACATTTAGTAATGAGTTCAAGTGATAGATTACATTAGCCAGGTTTGTCAGGAACCTGTAATAGTAATTGACAAATCCTGAAAATGATCACAACCGTGGCATGTCCTTTAGCTTTGGGGCATCCAAAACTTCTTGAATTTTTGCAGCACACCAGAAGACTATAAGAGTAAACACAAAATAATCTGCAGATGCTGGGATCAAAGCAACACTCGCAACGTGCTGGAGGAACTCAGCAGGTCAGGCAGCATCCGTGGAAATGATCAGTCGATGTTTCGGGCTGGAACCCTTCGTCAGGACTATAAACCCTTTAACAAGACTTTAAGACATAGGGGCAGAATTAGGCCGGTCAACCTATCGAGTCTGCTCTGCCATTCCATCATGGTTAATCCTGGATCCCACTCAATCCCATATCCTGCCTTCTCACCATATCCTTGATACCCTGACCCATCAGGAAGCTAACAACATCTGCCTTAAGTATGGCCATGCACTTGACCTCCACCACTGTCTGTGGCAGAGCATTCCACAGATTCACTACTCTCTGGCTAAAAAATTCCTTCTCTCCACACCCACCCTACCGAGTCCTTTCAACATTTGGTAGGTTTCAGTGAGATCTATGAGAAACCTCGTTGCTGTAGCTTTCTCCTGCCGGTGAGTGGGCTGCCAGAGATGAGAAGTTGAGCCTGAGCATGTTCAGTAGTGACTCTAGTTCCAGGAAATACGTCACAACATTGAAGGACAGTAATGTCAACAGTACTATTAGACCCAGACAAACAGAATGAATTTAACTAAATGTACCACCAAAACATTCCACGAAAACTGAGGTCAATGGGAAACGGGCTGTGCCATATCTAGCTGAATAAGCTATGGCTTTGAAATCCGGTCATCTAAGTGATGTTCCAAAGCCATTCTGCCATCTACCAGGTGTATTTTATTGGAAAACTTTGCAGGTACTTGGATAAAAACAGCATTGAATTGAATTGACTTTATTTCTTACATCCTTCACATACATGAGGAGTAAAAGTCTTTACGTTACATCTCCATCTAAATGTGCAATGTGCAATCACAGTAATTTATAATAAATAGAACAGTCAATGTAACATAGAAAACACTCAAGTCAGCGTGAGTTCATCAGTCTGATGGCCTGGTGGAAGGAGCTGTCCCAGAGCCTGTTGGTCCTGGCTTTTATGCTGCGGTACCGTTTCCCGGATGGTAGCAGCTGGAATAGATTGTGGTTGGGATGACTTGGGTCCCCAATGATCCTACAGGCCCTTTTTACACACCTGTCCTGGTAAATGTCCTCAATCCTGGGAAGTTCACAACTACGGATGCGCTGTGCTGTCCGCACCACTCTCTGCAGAGCCCCGTGATGAAGGGAGTTACAGTTCCCATACCAGGCAGTAATGCAGCCAGTCAGGATGCTCTCAATTATGTCCCTGTAGAAAGCTCTTAGGATTTAGGGGCCCATACCAAACTTCCTCAACCATCTGAGGTGAAAGAGGTGCTGTTGTGCCTTTTTCACAGCATAGCTGGTGCTTACAGACCTCATGAGGTCCTTGGTGATGTGGATGCTGAGGAACTTGAAGCTGTTTATCCTCTCAGCCCCAGATCCATTGATGTCAATAGGGGTTAGCCCGTCTGCATTCCTTCTGTAATCCACAACCAGCTCCTTTGTTTTTGCGACATTGAGGGAGAGGTTGTTTTCTTGACACCACTGTGTCAGAGAGATGACTTCTTCTCTGTATGCCACTTCGTTATTGTTTCAGTTAAGGCCAAGCAATGTAGTGTCGTCAGCAAATTTAGTTAGCAGATTGGAGCTGTGGGTGGCGATGCAGTCATGGGTATACAGGGAGTAAAGGAGAGGACTCAGTACGCAGCCCTGAGGGGCTCCTGTATTGAGAGTCAGAGGGTTGGAGGTGAGGGAGGCCACTCTTACAGTCTGCTGGTGATCTGACAGTAAGTGCAGGATCCAGCTGCACAAGGCAGGGTCAAGGCTGAGGTCTCTGAGCTTCTTGTCGAGAACATTGGCATCTTCTCAAATAAACAAGCCCAGTTGATTGATTTTCCATTTGCATCTTAAATGCTCCTTCAATCTTTCATCTTTTCCTTCATTTGAGGAACCTAGCTGCAATAAGCGCAATCTAAAAGACAAACTGCACAAATTCCTCAAGAGTTCTTCAGCAGCCCCTCCTAAACTGATGGCATCTGCCACGTGGAAGAGGAGGGACAGTGAACATTTGGAACTATTATGATTGTTAGCTGACTGAATAGTCTGATTTGGAAATGCATCGTATTGTTTTAATGTGGACGGGTCAATCATCTTATAAGTTACACAGAAGTTCATGATAATGGCTCAGTGACATTTTGTCACGGTTGCATTGGGATGGACTAAAAGGTGGGGCTTGCCTGTGATAGCCACAACTTGCAATTCCTTTTCCAGTAAATATACTTAGTGGTCACCTTACGAGTTAGCTTCTGTACCTAATAAAGTGGCCACTGATGTATGTTTGTGGTCTTCTGCTGCTGTAGCCCATCCACTTCAAGGTTTGACATACTGTGCATTCAGAGATACTCTTCTGGATGCCTCTATTGTAATGTGTGCTTCTTTGAATTACTGTCATTTTCCTATCAGCTTCAACCTATCTGGCCATTCTCCTCTGACCCTTTGCAATAACAAGGCATTTTTGCCCACCGAATTGTTTTTTGCACCACTCTCTGTGAACTCTAGAGATTGTTGTGCATGAAATTTCCCAGAAATCAGCAGTTCCTGAGATAATCAAACCACCCTGCATTGCATCAACAATCATTCCATGGTCAAAGAAACTTTGATCACACTTCTTCTCCATTCTGATGTTTGGTCAGAACAACACTGAGCCTATTGACCATGTCCGCATACTTTTATGCATTGAGTTGCTGCCATGTGATTGGCTGATAATATATTTGCATTAGCAAGCAGTTGTACAGTGCACATAATAAAGTTGCCCATGGGTGTATATGTTTGATTCATTCAGGACATCAAGGAACTTTTTAAAAGTAGTTAAACTTTAAGATTTCATAATTTTCTTTTCTGTCTGTTCCCTCATCTTCAATGAAGTATTTCCATACTTCTCCTTCCTTTACCAAATTTAATAGTAAATTCATCCATACAGCACCATCTTTCAAATCTATTTTACCTCTGTTTACTTCTCAGTTCTTCTCTCTTGCTGGTTAAGAAGACAGTTTTGTCCTGATGTTCACCAGAGTAATGTTTACCTCATTCTGTTCTCATCTTGAACCAATTTCTTTAGGCACAAAAACTTCAGGACTCGAAGTCCACAAACCAGTCCAAACAATAGAGCACATTGTGAGATGACTGTTTCAGCAAAATCTGGCTCAATATTTTCTGACATTCTTTAAAGAAATAATTGCATCCAAGTCTTACATCTAACATGGGTCACTTTTCAGTCATTTTAAGGTGTCATTTCATTTCAGTTCTTATTTGTAATTGTAGTCTTCTGTGACATAGCTATTGAGGAAATGCAGAAGTTCAAGGCAGATAATCCAAATTAACTTGATGAAGTAGATCAGTGAATTATGAATTGTATATGGTTGGAGATTTCCACAGTTGAAACAAGAGTTCTTTATATAAGTGGGTTTATACTTGGAACCAGGCAAGGTTTAACAAAGATGTTTTTATGGTTATATGACAGCTTTTTTTTTGGTAAACTGTTAATAACACTTTTGTTTTCTGAAAATGCAATATCTCTCTGGAGGTTTAAATGATTGTCTTTGAAGAATTATAAATGATTGTAGTCAAGTTTTTGAAATTTTACGTAAAGGAGCTAATCTACTGACTAATAATAAATGTGATTTCAGCTGCCGAAGCTGCTTGGCTTCTTCCAGTGAATTGATTAGACAAATGTGTCAGGGAATGCTGCCAAGTTTAATGAAAGCATGTATTTTATTCCTTAAAGGTTGCTAAGCCATTGGCCCAAAGTAATGAGAAAAACAAAATACACGTTATTCAACAGCTTTGAATCGTGTGCAAAATCGATCTCTATATTCTCTACAATTCCCTTTCATGAAACTATAGACATTTCAATTTGTCAGTAATTAAAGTAAGCGCTCCAAAATATTAACTTCAACATTTTTTGTCTTAACCATCTAGAGCATTTTATTCAGCACAATGTGGGTTAATGAGCTGCTTTACAGGGACTTTCCGAGCTCCCTTAGGTCCACTAAGCATAGTTGGTAAAACGCTAAGTGATTCAATATGGAAACTTCAGTGTAAAGTGTGCAGGCAAGAAAATGGTAACATAGACCTCTTTTAGCTACACAAGAAAGCCAAAGTGTGGATCTGGTGTCTTGATGTCTCTGTGTTTGAAAGGCATCCATTCATCTTCATTTGCCAAAATTAAATAACAGTGAATATTTAATTAAGAATTGGCAGCAGGGGTAAATATTTGCAATGTGGGCAAATATTTGCAAATGAAAAGTAGTAGAATTTTACTTAGTATTGTTCTTTTGCATTTTAGAAAACCTAAGATATTCAAGTTGTGGATAGGATTTGAATATACAGAAAATTTACACCTACAATGTAAACATAATTTATTTTGAATCAATGGTAACAATTTTGCTTGAGGAACTGTTTCTTTCTATTGCAGGGCAAAATATCCTATTTAAAATAGTCCCATTGTCGTGGCAGGATTTCTAAGTTATAATAAAGAATTTCATCAAAGATACCAGACTGAGCTATATAGGATAGTCCAGCTAGAAGGCCAAGAATATATAATACAAATTTACATTTGCATAATCTTAATTCAGAAGAAAAGATCCCAAGGCATTTTACAAATGAGAAAACAGATATTGAGCCAATAGGGTTACATGAAGTAAGACCAACAAAATTCAGTTAAAGAAGTTGGGTTTCCTGAAGAAATCAGGAGGAATAGAACATAGAAAGGACCAGCATAGGAACAGGCCCATTTGCCCACAATGTTGTGCTGAACCAATTGAACTAGTAATCAAATGGCTAAAAGACAAACTGCACAAATGGCTAACTAAACTCATCTCTTCTGCCTACACAGTCCATATCTTTCCATTTCCCTCAAATTCATGTGCCTATGTAAAAATCTTTTAAATGTTTCTGCCTCTTCCACTACCCAAGACATTGCATTCTAGCCACCCAATGCTCTCTACGTAAAAAAAAAATTGCCCCTCACATCTCCTTTGAATTTATCCCTTCTCACCTTAAATGCATGCCTCTTGGTAAACTTGAAAAAGGATATTGTTTGTCTACTCTGCCTATGCCTCTAATAATCCTATAAACCTCTATCAGATCCTCACTCAGCCTCCACAGCTCCACAGAAAACAATAGTTTCAATAGTTCCATTTAATATCAGAGAATGTATATATTATACAACCTGAAAGTCTTGCTCTTTGCAGACATCCACAAAAACAGAAGAGTACCCAAAAGAATGAGTGACATTAAAAATGTTAAAACCCCAAAGCTCCCTACTCCTGTCTCATGCACAAGCAGCAGCAAAGCACCAACCCTCCCCCTTCCCTACTGATTTCAGCAAAAAACTTCAGCAGTCAGCACCCACTAAGCAAGAAATAGCAAAGCCCCCAAGGGAGACCATGCTCTTCAGTACAGCAAAAACTAATTGTTCACCTGACAATTCGACATGCCACAGGCTCCTTCCCTTTTTAATAAAGGGACAGAGAGGTGTCACTCAGGGAGAGGGGAGACAAAAACAAAACAACTTGCTGATTACGGTGTTAAAACCTGCTGTGTCTCTTTATTCAAGTTCTCCGACTCAAGAATCAGTAGCAGAGATTTCAAGAAAAAAGCAATCCACTTTTATCCAACCTCTTGTTGTAACATATGCTCTCTAAACCAGACAACATCCTGGTAAGGATCTTCTGCATTCTTTCCAAAGCCTTGACATCCTTCCTATAGTGGCGCACCGGAACTGTATGCAATATGCGAGTTGCGGCCTATCTAGAGTTTTATAAAGCTGCAAGATAACTTCCTGACTTTTGAACTCAAGTGCCTCAACTAATAAATGCAAGCATGCCATTTGCCGCCTTAACCACCCTATCAACCTGTGTATCCACTTTTAGGGAGCTATGAACTTGGACCCCAAGATAGCTCTGCTCATCAACAGTATTAAGGTCTTATCCTTAATAGTGTACTGTCTCTTTACATGTAACCTACCAAGGTGACTACTTCACATTTGGCTGGGTCAAACTCCATCTGCCATTTCTTCGCTCATATCTGCAACTGATCTATATCCCACTGATTCTTTGCCAATCTTCTATGCTATCCACAACACCAACCAATCTTCTTATCATTTGCAAACTTACTAACTCACCCATCTATACTTTAATCCAGATCATTTATATACATCCCAAATAGCAGAGGTCCCAGTGCAAATCCCTGTGGAACACTTCTAATCACAGACCTCCAGCTAGAATAAGTCCCTTTGACTACTACCCTCTCTCTTCTATGGGCAAGCCAGTTCTGAATTCAAACAGCCAATTCACCATGGATCCCATGCACCTTGATCTTCTGGATGAGCCTCCTGTGAAGGACTTTGTCAAACTCCTTACCAAAATTTATGTAAACAACAGCTCTACCTTCATTAATCACCCTTGTCACCTCATCAAAAACCTCGGTCAAGTTAGTAAGACATGTCTTGCTCCACACAAATCCATGCTGGATCTTCATAATCAGACCATTGTTTTCCAAATGCTCATATATTTATCCCTGAGAGTTCTCTCAAGTAATTTCTCCTGCCACTGATGTGACACTCACTGGTGTACAGTTTCCAGGATTATCCCTAGTTTCTTTCTTGAATATTGGAACAATATTAGCTACTCTCCAATCCTTGAATCTATGCATGCAGTTAGGAGGACAAGAAGATATTGGTTAAGGTCCTAGCAATCTCTTCTCTTGCTTCTGTCAATAACTTGGGTATATATCATCTGGCCAAGGGAAATTATCCACCTTAAACTCTTTAAGAGACCCAATATTGTTGCATCCTTTACCTCAAAATACCATAACATATCAATACGTTTAGCACTGATCTCCTTATCCTCCACCTCCTTCTCCCTGGTAAATACTGATATAAAGTACTTATTAAGGTCCTTACCCTCATCTTTCTTATCTGAGCAAATGACACACCCTCCCCACAACCTCCTTTATCCTTGACTGGTCCTACCCTACCTAGTTATTCTCTTGCTCTAGATGTATGTATAGAATGCCTTGGGTTCTCTTTAATCCTATTTGTCAAGGACTTTTCATGTCCCTCCTGGCTTCCATAGTTTCCTTCTTGTTCCTTTCTGGCCTTTTTATTATCCTCAAGGGCTCTGTCTGATTCTAGCTTCCTATGTTTTACATACTTCTCCTTTTTCTTCTTGACTAAATTCATCACCTCCCTTGACATCCATGGTTCTCTTACTTTGCCATCCTTGTCCTTTCTTCTAACTGGAACATACTTGTCCCATGCTCTGTGCATTTGGTCTTTAAATGTAAAATGTGGACATGCCCAAAAACAGCTGTTGCCAATGAACTCTCCCTAGTAGCTCTCGAATGCTCTTGTAATTATTCTGCTCCAATATAATACTCTCCTGAAAGGGCCATACCAATCCTTATCTATAGCTATCTTGAAACTTAAGGAGTTGTGGTCACTGTTCCCTAACTGCTCACCCACTGGTCACCTGGCCAGGTCCATTACACAACCACCAGGTCCAGTACTGTCACGGCCCTGACTGTTAATTCCTCATATTCTACTAATTCCCTTTGATTGTGGCACACCTGATTCTCATCTAGACCTGCAGCTTAAATATCCCGGCTTGGCATCCACTCATCGTTGAATCAGCCAGTGTGGTAATTGACATTCCTGGCTGCTTAGGATTGTGTGTTCTAAGTTTTACTTCAGTACCGAGGTTCACCTGTGTAACTCCGTCTCTCCATCTCACGATAAGTATTGCCTGCCGCCTGCCTTTCCTCCTGTTTGCCGTTCAGTTCCAGCAGTGCTTCGTGTCATGATAAATACTGCCTGCCTCCTGCCTTTCTGTTCATCCTCCTGCCTGCTGTTCTTCTCAAAGCCGCACTCGCACCCTGGTCTGCATCCCTGCTCTGCCTCGTTCCGCCGCCCGCTTACACTCTCCGTTGGCTCAGTGGTTAAGCGCTGCACTCTCACCGCAGTGATCCGGGTTCAGTCCCCGGTCAAGCCTCGCTTGCTCCCCAGCCTTCCCTGCAACTGTTAATAAGCACTCTTTAGATTATTCTACCTCCGTGTCAGTGTCCTGCCTTAGGGTTCACCTATTCCTTGCAAGAAGTACATCCCCTTCTCTTGTTGGTTGATCTACATATTGATTTAGGAAACCCTTCTGGATGCACCTAACAAATTCTACCCCATCTAAACTAACAGGAACGGTGACAGTAACTCACCTAGCCACACATCACAACATTGGTGGGAGGAAGAGCATCTCTGAATGCACAACATAGTGAACTTTGACGTAGATGGGGTGCAGCAGCAGAGGACCATAAACATACGTTCAGTGGTGGAGTGTAATTTAGGACTCTCTGTGATCTTTTCATACCAGGGGTGGCATGGGATGAGAATGCTCCAAGACGTGAGAGCCAACATTAACTTCAGGGGCTAAGTATTGTACAAAAAATATGGAAATACAAACCTGTATGATCCCTCCTCTGCCTCTGTCTCAGCCAATCTGTCATTTAAACTTTTACTTGTGCTTTTTCCCATCACGTTCAATTTCTCACTTTTGAAATTATAGGAATTCATCCAAAATCTGATACCTCTTTATTACCCTGTTATCCATTGGCCTTAAGCTTTATTGGCTTCTGGTCCTCAGCAATTTAAAATTCTTATGCATATGTTTGGTCTGCACATGGATCCACAATCTCTGTATCCCCATACTTCCTCTAGCCTACAATCACAATCTCTCCTCTGGAACCCTCTGATCCCCCGACTTTGTCTCTACGGAATCTCTTGCATTATCCTTTCCACCTGTTAAGACAATATCTTCAGCAGACTAATTCAGACATTCGGAAATTCCGACTCAGGATCCTCCTATATTGCACCTGAACTGGAGGGGAACCAAGACCAATGGAGAACAGACGCCAATACAGGATAAGAAAGAGGAATCGGAATTTTGGATGAATTCCTATAATTTTAAAAGTGGGAAGCTGAATTTGATGGAAAAAAAACACAGGTGAAAGTTTTAATGACAGATTGGCTGAGACAGAGACAGTGGTAGGATAGACCAGGTTTGTATTTCCATATTTTTGTACAATGATCAGTCCATTGCGTCAATTCTGGCTCTCAAAGCTCAGAGCATTCACATCCCTGGTACGAAAAGTTCACAGAGGCCTGAATTAGTTTAAACATATCAATAATTATTGTGGGACATTAGGTGGGAAGGGAGATTTTGTTTTGCATCAGTATTTAAAGAGAAAACATCTAACTTTACTAAAATTTTAAGGACGCAATCTAGGCATGGTTGGTTATCATGGACCACTAAACTGGATTATACTTGAGTTGCATTGAATGCCTGATATAATGAAAATTCTACAATTTCAGTTCAAACGAATTTTGTATACTTACAGTATTTAGATTAATAAAGGCTGAAGTATAATAATCATATTCCAAAGTATTGTTCACATGATACCTCTTTGCTTCTACCTACCTCAAATTATTTAGTTCTGCTTTTATTCTTTCTCTTCCGATAGAGTTTACATCTTCACTTTGTTCTATTTGCTTGTATCCTGGTATATTCCATACTTATTATCTCTTCCACTTGCTGCAAGTCCCTCCTTTGTTTCTGTTCCATGTAGTCCAAAGACAATAATTTTCTAATTTAATAAATGTGTGCATTTTGCATGTTCTACAGGCATGTAACTTAAAAGGTAAAATGCTTTTTGTTTGAATTAGAAAATATGGATGGTTGAATAAAAGCCAAAGGAAAAAAAAACATTGCAAAACTACTTTAATATACAAATGTGTTTTGGGATTTGTGAGACAGTTAGCTTTTGATGGAGTATGCATTTGGAAGCTTTAGCATGGACACGGCTGGTGTGATTGGATCTTTCCAAAAGAAACAATGGATTTGGCATCATAACTTTAAATCCTGAGCTGGATAGCTTATTCCTTGGTTTTGCAGTTATCCAGCACAATGCTGGGAACCAATGTGCATACGTAAGTGACTGAGAAACAAAAGGCTTAAGCTGTGAGGTCCAGAGGACAAGAGCAAAGAGGAATGGAGGCCATGAACAATGAGAGTCTGAGCACAAGGTCTGGTACCCAGTGAGCTGGGTATGGAGAGGTCTAATAAAGACGCACATGTGAACAAATTTGTCTCCACATATGGTGCTGGAAGCAGAGCACAGACACGGAGGCTGTGTCTGTGGAGAAGCTAATAAGTGGTACCTGGACCTCCTGCTATCTCAGGATCAAGGACCATCTGGTGCAATTCGTATGTTGTCCCTATGATCCCATGCACTTTACCCAGGACTCTGGTTTCCACCTACATCCCAAAGATGTGCAGTTTAACTGATCTTTGTAAACTGCTCCATTGTGATGTTAGTGGTAAAATCAAGGGGGAGATGGAAGCAACAATATTAGTGAAAGAAGAATGCAAATGTGTGCTTGATGGTCAGCATTGGCTCAATGGGTTAAAGGGTTTGTTTCAGGACAGTGCACTCCATGACACAATAAATTGATCCCAACAATGAATGATAGTTAATGCAGATATCATAGAACTGTTCTGAAAATGCATAAACGTGTCAATCAGCAGAGGGAAAGTGGTTCCTCTTGCCCCTGAGCGCTGCCTAAACTAATCATTGTATGGTTACTTTAGGCTGATCTACAATTTATTTTCACCATGCAAAGGTGTGATCCCTGTCAGAGATCATTCCAACATACAAATAACTCTGATGCTGGAAATGAACGGAGTAAGCGCTCCTGTCAGAAGGTACAACATTTACCTTGGGATGTTAATTCAATTACCCCTGGCTCTGCTGATTACTAACCTTTGCAGTCCGACTCTCCACCTGACCTGAGCACACAAAGTTTAGCTGGCTTCCCCTCTGCTGTCTGGCACCCATGTCAGTTTCCTAACACATTTTGAATATGATACAAAATTAATTCAAAATTATATTCCAGGTGGTCAAACACAATTTAATAGTTACAGTGGGGCTACTTCACCTCAGTGATGTTACATACAGGAAACACATTCAGTGGATTTACATGTGCACAATGGGGTCTCATTTCAGGAAGGATCAAGGATTCAGAAATGCTTTCAGCACACTCTATGATCAAACTCTCTCTCTGTACCTCTCTGTGCAATGAAGTAGTGAGATCATCCCTGATATCGCCATGACGATCAAGTAGCGAAATGGTAAAATAACTAAACTCTTTGAATTAAATTTTATGCCAAATTTACATGAGATATAAAATCTCATATTTCTTTTCTGAATTATGATGAAAATCTGTTTTGTGAACTCTGAGACAGTTTTTTTAAACTTGCTAATGCAACAACTGATCATCAAAAAAAACTTGTACAATCCTCCAATTAACTTTATTACAATTGTTTACTATTGCTCTAAATACATGAACTACACTAGTTGTTTAATAAAACAATACACATTGACTGAAATGAGTTCCTAATAGTAAAATATCAAGCCTACTAGAACAGTTTTATGGTCTACATGTGGCAGGATTGCAGTCAAATATATATTGGGTCACCTAATTCAGTGCAGATGTGCTTCAGCAATTTATTACACAATAGTTGAATAACTGAATCATTAAAGTGTTTTTATATTGGGTCGGTAGACTGTTCAGGGAATTCAATAAAGAAACTTGTATGGTTTCGCTTATAGCTCAGCAAACTGAAAAGAATTGAGCAATGTTATTTGTCTAAGCATGGTTTGTAATCTTTCTGACTCAAGTATGAACAACTCCATGTGGGAAATGTTGCTTCAACAATATTTGTGGGAGGGAAGGATTAGATTGATCTTAGAGAGGGTTAGAAGGTCAGCACGACATTGTGGGCTCAAGGGTCTGTACTGTGCAGTCCACTTCTATATTCTGTTAACACTTCTCTATCTTTAAAGGAGAGACTTTTTTTTTTGATTAGGAGCTGGCATGTGCTGCAGAATAGTGAATAAATAACAATCAGATGAGAGTGGCAGGTTCCAGATTTCTTTTCACTTTAGCTTTTTCTTGGTGCATTTTTAGGTCATTGACATTTCACCCTAGAGAATAGTTTGTAAAATGCATTATCATTAATATCATGGGAAGCATCACCATCAAAAAATGTTTTAAAAGTACATTCAGTGGTGAAAATACATAAACCTTTGTGAAGCAATGACCTGATAAAGTGAGTGTGAATTTTAATTATAAAATTTATGGGTGTACCGGAATATTTGACTTTTAGACTGAAAGAGATCTTTTTTAGTTGTTTAGGGAATCGAGGTATATGGAGATTGGGCAGGAGAGTGACATAAGGTGGAGAATCAGCCCTGAGCTTTTTGAATAGAGAAGTAGGTCTAAGCAGCCACATAGCCAACTCCAGCTTTTATTTCTTACCTGCTTATGTGTATTTCTTTAGCCTCTATGCAGATAATTTTTCTTGTAAAGTAATCATTATGTTAAATGAAGTGAAGCAGCATATTATTAAAGTTTACTTGTCACCTTTTTACCATCCTGATTACTAGATTTTTATTTCAGTATGTCTTAAAATATAAAAAAAAGAATCTTTCAATTTCTACAGATGTGATTCTGTGCTCCATGCTGGGAACAACAATTTCATGAGTAATTGGCTTGCAAATACTTTAGCTATGACAGTATTGGAGTTGTTCAGAGAGAAATTTATCTTTTTTTTTCCCTCACATATGTGGCTGCTTTATGAAAACATTGTTTAATCTACTCCTTCATGCATGCATTAAGAAGAGCAAACTGGATTATTTGCATTAATAATCCATTAAACATGCTAGAAGATTTCAAAACCTGATTCCAAAGTTCATTTAATTGTGAGGGGGTGTTTTTAACCCTATTTGTACAGTGGAAACAGAAGGTTCTGGTCTCAAGTTTGGAGCAAAAAGGAATGAGAAGTTGAAACATATGGTGCTTTGAACTAAGTATGCTGACAGGCCTCTAAAAATAGTCTTCCCACCATTTTAACCTACATTCTGCATGGATATTCATTGTGACTTGCCTGTCCAGCTAAGTTGGCAAGTGAAGTGAAATCGGCAGTAACTTTATCCTACCCTCAAGATTTATAAAAGAGTTTTCCCTACATCCTTTAGGCCAAGGCCATTGGGAGCCCACTCTGGACGCCGCAAAGCTTAAATGTTCCATTTTCTAGATTTCCTCGTCCACTACTGATCACAAGACCCTCAAACTCTTTTCCATCTTTGTCAAAATGAAGGTGTTCTTTGTTCTTCAGTATCAGCAAATCACAAAATCACATATTAATGACACCTTATTAGTAATGTTTCAGCACTGTTGACAGTTTTAGGATCAGTTTGCAATGATACCTGCACTATCCTCAGACTTCTGCTTGCTGCCCGCAACAGCTTGGGATTACTTCATGTAGCCTGGGGAAAAGTACACACTCAGGACAACAAGTACTTTTTCGGGTTTTAATTCCTTTATCGGTTTTTGATGTTTAACTGACGGAAGAGGGTTGCGAAACAAAACGAACAATTTTACAACCAGTTCTTGCCATTACAATCTCAGTTTAACTTTCGATCCACACCCTCGTGTATGGACAGAGTTGCGTATGCAGTATAAAAATACCAGAACTAATATGGCACTAATATGGTAGTGGCAATCCTACTTGGATGGTGAGGAACTTTGTATAAGCCACGCTACCCAGTATTGATTCCTTCACTCGTGGAAATCTTTCCTCACCATGCCCAGCCTCGGGAGGAACTCAATTCTAACACCTTACCACATCATCAGCAGAAAGCAAAATGGTCTCCCCCCTATCACGCGCGTGCGTAATGACATCACCATCTCCCTTAAAGGCACAGACAACTATTCTAGCATTACCCGGATGGATGCCTAAGTACACTTTTAACAATACTGAATAAGATCCGATGGTCACCTGGTTACATTCCTAAGAGCACAAAGAGTGCCAAAGGCTTCTGAAGGGCAGTTACCACTAACACCGTCACCACCTCTGTCAGTAAGCAAGGATCCATGATGAAATCAAACACGGTAGCAGCACCAGTGTTCCTTCCTCCTCCTCCTTTACTCCGCAAATCTTCTCCTTGTTCTGACAACCATTAGATGATTAAGTGAAGCAACTAACAAGGTCACCATTTTTGGAAATAAAACAAGGTTTTACTGAACTTAACGATGAGGATATAATGCAAGTTCCTGCCCTGATTTTTGTACTTCTTTTATACTAAATTACTTCAAAGGTGAAATGCTAAAATACCTGCACTTCTTAAGATAATTTAAACCTTTGTTTCTTTCAAGAAGCAGAATGTTCCAACAAAGAAATAAAAATTTTGGGTGGAGTGTAAAATTCGAGTCGGAGTTAAGGGCTTTCTTCTTTCTTCTTCATAAAATTTAAGTGGAGAATAAAAACCTCTGAATTTTGGGAGGGACAGCAGAGTAGTATAGTAGTCATTGCAATACTATTACAGCACTAGCTCTAGGTTCGATTCCCTTTGCTGTCTGTAAGGAGTTTGTGTATGTTCTCCCTGTGACCCTGTGGGTTTCCTCCTACATTTTCAAAGACATACGAGATAGGCCGTGGACATGCTATTTTGGCAGCCCCAGCACAATCCTCACTGATTAAGCTTAACACAAATGACACATTTCACTGTATACATATGACAAATAAATCTCATCTTTGCCTAAATCTAAACTTGCCTATGTCAGATATAGCAATGCCAGCTCTAACCGTATACCAACACAGTGCATTACCCTGAATCTGAAAAGCCCAGTGTTCCCTGCATTTTTCCCATCACCCAACTTGTGGTCTTTTTAAGTATGACTGATAGCAGAGCTGTACTGATTGTAGTTGCACGTTAGGAATGAGGTTAAAATTATTCAAACTCATTTCATACTACTCTGAGAGTCTCCTGCCATCAGTCTTTGTTAACATGGTTCCTGAGGGAAAAGGCCGCTGAAATACTTTTTTGCCCCTCCGTGTCACCTTTAGAATCCATTTCTCTTAATTTTAAAATTTTATGTTTTATTTAACTGTTCACAGTGAGCAGCAAAGTTTAGCTTTATTTGCCTCATGTACGTTGAAACGTGTGGTGAAATGCATCACTTTTGTGTCAACGACTAACACAGTTGGGGGCTTGGGCTAGAGGCAGCCCGCAAATGCCTCTCAGATTCCTGCGCTGACATGGCATGCCCACGACTCACTAACCCCAACCATAGGTCTTTGGAATGTGGGAGGAAGCCAGAGAACCTGGAGAAAGCCAAGTGGTCATGGCAAGAAGGCACAATTTCCTTACAAAGAGTGACAAGAACGAACCTCGATGGGAGATTACTGGCACTGTAGTGTGACTGTACTAACTGCCCAGTTACCATACTACCCACAATAGAAGGCCCTCAGGAGTGTTGTAGGATGAGGAGCCTAGGAGGGCAAATACATGGTTTCCTGAAAGTGGTGTCAGAGATAGAAAAGGATGGAGTAGAAGACCTGTGGCATGGTGGCCTTCAATAGTCAGGGCACCGAGTATACAATTTGTAATGTTATGTTGCAGTGTGAAAGATACTGGTGAGGCCAAACTTTTAAAATAGTGTGTTTTGTTTTGGTCATTCTGCTATAGGTAGGTGGCATTAAACTGGAAAGAGAGCGAAGAAGATTAACAAGAATGTTGTCGGGACTTTGAACAAGTTGGATCTTTATTCATTGGGATGTAGGGGAATGAGTGGTCATATCGAGGTGTATAAAATGACAAAGGGCATAGATAGGGTGATTGCACACATTCTTTTCTCTCAAAGCTGTGGAAGTAAGTATTATAGGAGATAGGCTTATGATGAGAGTAGAGAGACTTAATAGGAGCAAATGGGCAAGTCTTATTCACTCAGAGGATTGTCTGATAGTATATGGAATGAGCTGCCAACGAAAGTGGATGAGGCAGGTATGTAGGTACATTAACAGCATTTAAAAGGCACTTGGACAGGTACATGAGTATGAAAGGTTTAAATGGATTTAGTCCAAACTTGGGCAAATGGGATTATCTTAGATGGGAATCTTGGTTTACATTGACCAGTTGGGCCGAAAGGCTTTCAGCTGTGCTATATGTCTCTATGACTGTATTTACTGTGGTTAAAACAGTGTTAGAATATATATTTAATTACATAACATGGGAAAACTTTTTTCTCATATAGAAAATATATCAGAAAATACTATTTCATATGACATCATGAGCATACATTTCTTGATGTTACTAAAATAATGTCAAGAAGTGCATGTCCATTGTGTCAGAATGATTCAGAAATGTTTTATTATTTTTCGATGCATTCCACTACAAGCATTTAATATTTAAGCAAATATATCTTTTTAAAAATA
The DNA here is from genome assembly GCF_963921235.1 of Mobula hypostoma. Taxonomy (NCBI): domain Eukaryota; kingdom Metazoa; phylum Chordata; class Chondrichthyes; order Myliobatiformes; family Myliobatidae; genus Mobula; species Mobula hypostoma. The sequence goes on along the minus strand of NC_086105.1, from coordinate 22,171,346 downwards.
GCAAGTTAAATATGATTTAATGAGTTTAATAAAGGAAATTGAAGAGGCAACATCCCTCTTCACTGTCCTGATTACTATGGTTATCTGTCCTTTTGGAGATGACAATGTCATACCTGTAGTATGTAGCTCACAGTGAGGGTCTCATTTGGTCAGGGTCGATCATGGATGTTGTGTTCTAGCTGTCTATGTGATATGCAAGCCAGTAAACAAGCCAAAGCAGTACAATATGAAGAGCAACCTATTGCTCATGCAGCAGACTACCCCTCTTCATTTAGCTGATGCATCCAAATGAACTGCAGAAACTGATACAGTTTGGCACCAGTGGCTTGCATGAGTTGCCAGTTAGCGTTGAACTCAACATAGGACTGCCTTAGGGTCTCCAGCTCTGGATATTTCCTCGGGGTTTACTCCCTTTGCCATGAGCCTTAAGGCAGTGGAGGTTTGAGATCAGAGTTTTGCTTCCCTTAGTGGCTGTCAAGCCCTATCTGCCCAAAGTGATTGGTTTTAAGGTGGTTATAAGTCGCCACTAGCCTGCATTAGTCCCTTCTCCTGTCAGTTGAAATACTCCAGCCAGACTTAGTAGCTAAGCCACATGTGAAAACCAGGATCTGAACTTGGTTGTCAGAGGCTAATTGAGATGCACACCATTGGGAGCTTATCCCCATTACCACATCTGGCTTTGACAACCTCAAAGAGCTTAAAGAAGCAACTCACAGAAGAACAGAGTACATGTAGTAAAATGTGGATTAACAAAGTGTACAGGTTTACATCAATGGGACGTGTGAATTTTGGATAAATGTTATGAAATAGCATTTGAAATTTGCAGAAAGCGATACTTCGAGTTTTTTCCATATAGTAGTAATTAAACCTAAATGATATCACATTTTCACTGCTATCTTGTCTGAAATGTGCTTTTATATTTTCCATTGAAAATGGAATTGATCCTGCTGTCCATGGAGGTTATATTTCAATTCACTATGTGGTGGGCTCTTTTTACCATTTATTAATGTTTATGTGTCTACACATGTTGTTGTACCAGCATAAAAGTTTCTATTAGTTTACAGGCAATATTCATTGTACTTTCTTCCATATAATAATTCACCAGTATTTACTTTGGTAATCAGATACATTTCAATCACTAACTATTCACTCTCTCTTATTTTCAATTGCTATTCATTTTTGTAACTAACTATTGGTTTGTTAGGTTCAACTGTGTTCCCAATAAAATTAATTTAGAGTTGGTGTCCATTTTACTACAGTTTCTCATTATTTTGACTAAAATTGAGCTCAGTTACAAGAATTTGATTTAATTTGTTGAATTTCTATTTCTGTCCTTTCCTGCCCTGCCCTTTATCTGCACTCTTACAATGGGAAATATTTGGATTGAATTGAAGGGTTTCTGACAAACAGAAGGCATTACTGGTCAATATAAATGTTTTCACCACCATTATGGAGAGTCCTAATGTATAAAGACTCATTTTTACAAGTTGGAACTGTCTCCTCTACAAGGATAGCATGTTACCTTGTTGAACTTGCACTTAAAAAAATTCAATGCCAGCCCGGGGCTCTTCGACAACATATGTTCAAAGTCTTCCAGATATTACTTCCAGTGGTACAAACTGATGACCACATTGTCAATTTATGCAAAACAGATGGTGCATGTAAACACTGAGTTTTTTTTTTGTGCACAGGTGTGGGGGGGGTGGTTTGGTTCTGAATTCTTAAGCACAAATGACAAATCTGTTTTTCAGTGAACCAAACCTTCAGGCAGGGTGCAGACTCTTAGCTTATTTACCGAATTTAAATCATTCCAGATGCAGCAGCTTCACCAGTCTCCTAGATCAGAGCAGATTCACTGAGAGTACTAATTTATTGTCGTTGGTGCCTCCTTGCAAAAATAAAGGCCAAATGGGAATGCACAATAGAAACATAGAAAACCTACAGCACAATACAGGCCCTTTGGCCCACAATGTTGTACCGAACATGTAGAAATTAGTAGACTTCCCCACAGCCCTCTATTTTTCTAAGCTCCATGTACCTATCCAAAAGTCTCTTAAAAGACTCTATCGTACCCGCCTCCACCACCATTGCCGGCAGCCCATTCCATGCACTCACCACTCTGTGAGTGAAAAACTTACCCCTGACATCACCTCTTTACCCCTCCCCAGCACCTTAAACCTGTGTCCTCTTGTGGCAACCATTTCAGTCCTGGGAAAAAGCCTCTGACTATCCATACAATCAATGCCTCTCATCATCTTATACACCTCTATCAGGTCACCCCTCATCCTCCGTCACTCCAAGGAGAAAAGGCCGAGTTCACTCAACCTGTTTTCATAAGGCATGCTCCCCAATCCAGGCAACATCCTTGTAAGTTTCCTCTGCACCCTTTCTATGGCTTCTACATCCTTCCTGTAGTGAGGTGACCAGAACTGAGCACAGTACTCCAAGTGGGGTCTGACCAGGGTCCCATATAGCTGCAACATGACATCTCGGCTCCTAAATTCAATTCCACAATTAATGAAGGCCAATACACTGTATACCTTCTTAACCACAGACTCAACCTGTGCAGCTGCTTTAAGCATCCTATGGACTCAGACCCCAAGATCCCTCTGATCCTCCACACTGCCAAGAGTCTTACCATTAATCCTGCCTCTCAGGATCTTCTCCATCAACTTACCAACCAGTGAAGTAAGACTCACTGGTCTATAATTTCCTGGGCTATCTCTACTCCCTTCCTCGAATAAGGGAACAACATCAGCAACCCTCCAATCTGCCGGAATTTTCCCATCCCTATTGATGTCGCCAAAGGTCATCACCAGAGGCTTAGCAATCTCCTCCCTCGCCTCCCACAGTAGCCTGGGGTATATCACATCTGGTCCTGGTGACTTACCCAACTTGATACTTTCTAAAAGCTGCAGCACATCCTTTTTCCTGTAGTGCATAAACGACACTACAATAACCAAGATCATTTTCCATAGTGAATACTGAAGTAAAGTATTCATTAAGTACCCCTGCTATTTCCTCCGGTTCCATACACACTTTCCCACTGTCACACTTGATAGGTCCTATTCTTTCACGTCTTATCCTCTTGCTCTTCACATACTTGTAGAATGCCTTGGGGTTTTCCTTAATCCTGCCTGCCAAGGCCTTCTCATGGTCCCTTCTGGCTCTCCTAATTTCCTTTTTAAACGCCTTCCTGTTAGCCTTATAATCTTCTAGATCTCTCACATTACCTAACTCTCTGAACCTATTGTAAGTTTTTCTTTTCTTCTTGATTAGATTTATTACAGTCTTTGTACACCACGGTTCCTGTACCTTACCATAACTTCCCTGTCTCATTGGAACGTACCTATGCAAAACTCCACACAAATACCCCTGAACATTTACCACATCTCTTCTGTACTTTTCCTTGAGAACATCTGTTCCCAATTTAAACTTCCAATTTCCTGACTGAGAGCCTCATAATTCCCCTTACTCCAATTAAACACTTTTCTAACTTGTCTGTTCCTATCTCTCTCCAATGCTATTGTAAAGGAGATAGAATTATGATCACTATCTCCAAAATGCTCTCCCACTGAGAGATCTGACACCTGACCAGGTTCATTTCCCAATACCAAATCAAGTACAGTCTCTCCTCTTGTAGACTTACCTACATATTGTGTCAAGAGACCTTCCTGAACACACCTAACAAACTCCACCCCATCTAAACACCTTGCTCTAGGGAGATGCCAATTGATATTTGGGAAATTAAAATCTCCCATCACGACAACTCTGTTATTATTACACCTTTCCAGGATCTGTTTCCCTATCTGCTCCTTGATATCCCTGTTACTATTGGGCAGCCTATAAAAAACACCCAGTAGAGTTATTGATCCCTTCCTGTTCCTAACCTCCACCCTCAGAGACTCCGTAGACAATCCCTCCATGACGTCCACCTTTTCTGCAGCTGTGACACTATCTCTGATCAATAGTGCCACGCCCCCACCTCTTTTGCCTCCCTCCCTGTCCTTTCTGAAATATCTAAAACCCGGCACTTGAAGTAACCATTCCTGCCCCTGAGCCATCCAAGTCTCTGTAATGGCCACCACATCATAGCTCCAAGTACTGATCCATGCTCTAAACTCATGCACTTTGTTCACAATACTCCTTGCATTAAACTAGACACAATTGGTAATACAACTTTAATGATGGTCTGCCTTAAAACTTGATAATGTTTTAATGCGAGGTCCGGTTTTCTAACAGTGGAAACAGATGTTATTTATTCATTATTTTAATTATTGCTAAATGAATGTTGCTTACAAAGCATCACTGCCAAAGTTTACATTGATTGCCCTTCTCTGTATGCCAAATTCCAGAGTGTGAACCAGCGGTCCTGTTAGAATGGCAGTGCTTTTCCAAGCTGGGTGAGTGACTTGGAGTTTGCTGATGTACCTTACTTTAGGGAGTGAAGTGTTGCAGCTTTAACCTAATTCCAGAAACATCAGTATGGGAAGAATGTGGGTATATGGATGATGCACTTCAGGAGGACATGTGGTATAACTTGGCATCTGGGTCAGGACAACATTGTGTGCTGAACATCCTGTCCAGTGCTGTAGTGTTCTCTGTTCTATTAACTGGTTAGAAATTAGTGAACTGCTGATCCTAAAACTCAGGCTTCCCAACACCTGGGCTGAGCCTGCACTAGGTTAACTTGATGCTCATTCATCACTTCAACTGGAACAAAATGGCTGCAGGCAACAAGATGTGTTCAAGGTAGTTTTCACATTTGATTTACTTGTGCTTGTTTAAATGCATTCAGCTGTTTGTAATGTATTTTTTGTTGTTTTAATAAATATCTTTTATTTTGATATTTTCTGAGTAGTTTTGATTATGAGAATGAATTTACTAATGTGAGTATTTTTGACAGTGAGTCAGACTTAGGTAGTAGGAGAGAGGTAGCTGTCAAAACAATCTTGATAATGGGGCTTGACACTTACTTTCATAGGTCCTTTGCTAAGTTGGTACTTGATCATAAATAGGAATCCTCCTTCCCAGTGGACAACTGTACTCATAGGTCAGCTCCAAGATCACCAGTCAGCAGAGTGTTCAGTCCAGTGTGGAAATGCGGAAACTGCTTTGCATTACACTTTCTCTCCAGCGTGACAACACGTGCCTGAATAAAATAAAATATCATCACAAACAACAGGAATTCTGCAGATGCTGGAAATTCAAGCAACACACATCAAAGTTGCTGGTGAACGCAGCAGGCCAGGCAGCATCTCTGGGTCTCGGCCTGAAATGTCGACTGTACCTCTTCCTAAATATCATCACAATTAGTTTTGGAATTTGGTTGGCCATGATTTTCAGCATTTGCGCTTTCTATGTCCTTGTATAAACTAGAGAGTAATTACTTTTTATCGACCCTGTTGGTATTACAAGATGGCAGCATTCTATTGCTAGATGCCTTTGGTTGGAGTTTCCAAGCTTGTCCAATCCAGCCTAAATTCATGGAGTTCTTTCCCTGAAGCACATTGAAAATATTGAATGTTCCTCTAATTAAGAAGACTTGGCCACTCAACTTCTCCCCCCTTCCTCATACACACTCCCCCATTCCTTGAGGGATATGTTTCTATCCCTCTTGAAGAAGGTATATTTATATGATGCTCTAGGTTCCAATCTGTAGGCTTTGAATTCTCAACACCACCCTTACATCTTGAATACAAAGTGAATGGAAATATCGATCATGAGGATGTCAAGATCATCTTGAAACTTGTAAAGACTCAGAGGAAACCTCTCAAAAAATTAAACAATTTTAGTTGGTGTAGGACAGGCATATTTTCAAAACATATCTGACAATGATCAAGTTCGGCAATGGGACTTCACAGGGAAAGGACAAACTGTAGCAATACCATTAATTCCAAAGCACGAGGTAGTCAGAGCTTCATTATTCTGTAACCTAGTCAATAAATAATTCCAGTCAGGAACTTGGAATGAAAGGATGGCTTGACAGGTGGATAGGGTAGTTAAGAAAGCTTATGGAGTGTTAGTTTTCATAAGTCAAGAGACAGAGTTTAAGAATTGCGGGGTAATGATGCAGCTCTATAAAACTCTGGTTAGGCCACACTTGGAGTACTGTGACGAGTTCTGGACGCCTCACTATAGGAAGGATGTGGAAGCATTGGAGAGGGTACAGAGAAGATTTACCAGGATGCTGCCTGGTTTAGAGGGTATGGATTATGATCAGAGATTAAGGGAGCTAGGGCTTTACTCTCTGGAGAGAAGGAGAATGAGAGGAGACATGATAGAGGTATGCAAGATATTAAGAGGAATAGATGGAGTGGATAGCCAGCGCCTCTGCCTCAGGGCACCACTGCTCAATACAAGAGGACATGGCTTTAAGGTAAGGGGTGGGAAGTTCAAGAGGGATATTAGAGGAAGGTTTTTTACTCAGAGAGTGGTTGGTGCGTGGAATGCACTGCCTGAGTCAGTGGTGGAGGCAGATACACTAGAGAAATTTAAGAGACTACTAGACAGGTATATGGAGGAATTTAACGTGGAGTGTTATATGGGAGGCACGGTTTAAGGGTCGGCACAACATTGTGGGCCGAAGGGCCTGTACAGAGCTGTATTGTTCTAATGTTCTATGTTGACTGTTTGTGCTAAAGTGGGTAGAATACATTCAGAACAGGTATGTTAAGGGAAAATAAGTTGCAGATTTCATAAATTCTCCAATTTATGCCAACTGGGTATTATATCATCAAAAATGGCTTTATTATTCTAATTAGTTTTAGATGCATATTTATTTATACCTTTATCTGCTGTTGCATCACCAAGTTTCCCTGGTTTTATATTCCTTTTTAATGGATTTTTTAATAGATGAATATTTTGTATATTTTCTGCACATTCACTTTGCTCAAGTTTTTTTCTCACAATAGCATTGACGGTACTTTCACTTTTAACCCATGTTATATTATGCAAAAAATAATGAGAGGGGATGCCTCTCTTGTCTGTCAGACTCTTGATAAATCTAAATGGAACCATTCTATTCTCTGAGCTAAAATAATGGAAAAAGATAATACCTTGAGTAAATTAAAAGAAGATTGATTGCAGGTACAATGCAATGTAATAAAACTGTTTGTCTTCTTTAAGTTAGTTATTACTGTTTTCCTGTTTCAGCATTCTCAAACAATATGCTACTATCTATTTTAGCATTAGTTTGGTAGCATAGTCCAACATTGACAATATACTTTGACTTACTTGTGTACTAATGATATTATCGGTTTAATCAAGGATAGAAAACAGTGAGGCTGTGGAATAGAAATGAGAATTACAAGTGGATTGAAATGGTATTTTTAAATGAAAAAGTGTTATCACTCTTGATTTAAACTTTAAAATCAGGTGTTTTCGATTTTTTAAAATTTCTGAAATAATGTTAAATAGTGTTAACATTGAGAATATTATAGTCATGATCACAATTATTGACCCAGACAAAAATACATTAAATTGCATAAACTGATTTCAGAATGATGATTTCAGAAATTTTATTGTTATGATCCTTTTCCTAATGCAGTTTATAAGTATGCAGGAGGGATATAAAAGGTCATTAAGGACCCCCATCACCCAGGGCATGCCCTGTTCTCATTGTTACCATCAGGAAGGAGGTAAGGACGTGCAGAAGCCTGAAAGCACACACTGAATGATTCAGGAACAGTTTCTTCCCCTCTGCTATCTGAGTTCAGAATGGACATTGAACCCATGAACACTACCTCACTAACTCTCTACTCCTTTTAATTTCTATTTTTGGCACAGCTTATTTAATTTAACTAACACACACACACACACACACACACACACACACACACACACACACACACACACATACATATATATATATACATACACATACACATTTGTGTGTGTGTGTATATATATACACACGCAATATTTACTGTAATTCAGTTTTTTCTCTATTATCTTATATTGCATTGTACTGCTGCTGCAAAGACAACAAATCTCACATTTCACAACACATACCGGTGATATTAAAACTGATTCCCATTCTGAGTTGGATGAGGCCATTCCACTACCTGTTAGTCAATGTAATCGTAGCTGGTATGCCTGTATCCTCAACTCCCACATTCCTGATTACTTTTGGCAACCATTTCACTCTATGCTTTTCAAGAACCTTTCTAACTCTGCCTTGAAATTATTCAAAGGCTCTGTTTTCACATCTTTTTGAAGAAGATAGTCCCAAAGACTCTCAGCCGCTCTTAGAAAAGATTCTGACTTCACCCCGATCTGTATTTTACCAGGTAATTCTTAGTTCTAGATTTCGTCGCAAGAAAAGCCATTCATATCCACAGGATCAGGACATAGTGACCTTGCTCACACAAATGTTACAGATCAAAGATATTATAAAATTCATGTTAAAGCTGGATGCAAAGAATAAATCTTTGAAAATCTTTTCAAAGTTGCAACAAATATTGCAAGCATTCAGGTTAATGGTTTTATTTAGTAATCACTCAACCGGATAGAGACCGTTGACAATCACCAAATGTAAGAACGGGTAAATAATTAACTAATTAACTTGATCTTGAGGTTCATCTCTGAGAAGATTTCTCACATATAGTCTTATTTACACAAGCTTTTTGGAGTATGGGAAGAAAATAAATTGCTTTTAGTCGCGATTTTGCAAGTCGCATTTTGTGAATTCATTGTGGAAATGCAGCAGATTATTTCTGAAGAAAAATACAATTTTGTGGATCCACAAAAGTCTTTGTGAATAATGGGGCCTAAACGTCTGTGTGTTCTGCTGCTCTCTTTGTCAGTGGTCCATTGCTGCTGCTGAGTTTGTATCAAATTGACATTGATTTGCCCCACAGACTTATGAAAAATTCATGGACTAGACGATTCATATGAAAACGTCTAATCATTAATGGTTTTTATAGTACCTATTCAGTCTCATCATTTTAACAGTAACTTTCCTTCCATTTTAAATTACTGAAACCTTTGTGTCTGCTTTTGTGAACTGTAGATTTCTTTCTATTTTTTTGTGTGATAGGTGAAGGGTGATTATATGGCGAAATGAATACTTTCCATTTTGTACAGCAGTGTCAAGCACTTTAGGGTCAATACAAAGGCAGATTTGGACTTCTCCGACAATATTGTTCACTGAGTAATGCCTCAAAGCTAATACAGTGGAGCATCATCTTCTGCAGGGGTGCAGGGGTTCCAATCTTCAACTTCAGTCCACCATTGTCTCACAGACTGAACTTTGTAAATTAATTGCATTTAGTGAGAAATGTACAGCACTTCTCAGTTCTACACCAGTCCTCTTGGGGCTGGAATGAGATTTGCCAGGATTTATTTTCACCTCTGACTTATGCAACCTTTCAGCACAGGGGAATTTAATTATATCTGATTATGCTTTTTGTTTTTCTTATGATCTCTGTTAATCTTGACGTTAATTTCTGCTGTTTCATTTTCTTTTCAACAGTAATCTGGTACCCTCACCACTTCGGTGGTTTTGGACTCATGAATTTTCCAGTACCGATAAACACAAGAAAGTTTGCAGATGCTGGAAATCCCAAACAACCCAGACAAAATGCTGGAGGAACTCAGCCGGTCAGGCAGTATCTGGAAATGAATAAACAGCCAATGCTTCAGGCTGAGACCCTTCTTCAGTACTCAAGATTTTCCAGATGATTAAATTTTATTCTGACTGATATTCTGTCAAACTTCTAATTCACATTTTGTTAGTTGTTCCACAGTCATTGAAAAAAGATTCCAGTGAACCCAGTGAGGTTAAATTGAGTGTAGGAAAAGTAACTTTAAAATATTTAAATGGACCATGAAAGTCAAGCCCCTGTAATTTAAAAGTTGTGAGAACTGGGGCCAAGTGAATTTGAAGACAGCTTGAGAAACAGAACCAGGTAAGCCTGACATCAAACTACTGTGATTTCTGAACAGTCAGGTAGCTGATGATCAGAGTTTTACTGTGTAGTATAATTCTCACTTTGTGTTCTAATGCTTCCCGTTAGTGTTTTTTTTACCCTTCTCTAAAGCTGCATTTTTGTGCTGTCAGTACACATATATTTATCTTTTAACTCAAGTAGTTTCCTTTAGGATGAACTAGTCAGAAAAAGGTTAAAATTTTACCTGCCCAAAAGAAATTAGTTATTGTTCAGCCTGTCTCCAAAAGTTAAGCTGGGTCCTCTTTAGGATCATCGCCCAGCTGAGATGACTGATTCAAATGGCAATATTGGAACACTGCCTGTTCTATTTTTTGTTTGTTTTAAGGAATTCTAATGTGTTTAATATTTAATCAAAATAATTTGTAAAGAAATAACTTAGGAAATTGCTTAGTATATTGTCTGTGATGTAACTTATTTTGAATTACATTTGCCTTCCTTTCATATTAATTATCAACCCACTTATGCAACCTCCAAGTCTAGATGGGTGTAAGCATCACTTCACTAAGTTAAGGAATGGTTGCAGGAATTGCACTGATAAAGAAAAGCAATCTGAACTTGGGGCAGGTCTTCCACTGCTAAGATCATGGGTTGTCTGCTGCTTTTGCCAGCATGGTCTATACCATGCTTTCATCTGGGAGGCTGACTCCAAGCTCTGTAACGTAACTCAAAGTGTAGCACAGTCCCTGGTCTCATAGGAGACCTTCGAATTCAATGAGTACCTATTCAGAGGCACATCGACTGTCAGCGCTGCTGCTCAAAACAACACCCTTTCCAAAGGCCATTATTAGCATTACAATAATATATTAAAAGAAAAACAAAATCGATCACGATAATTGAAAACAATTAGGTACATTTAAACTGAATTAAATCAGTCAAGCAGGAGTCTTTCACATTAAACGAAAAGACTTTTCTCAAATTGATTTCCCTACCTGAGACCTTGGAAGTCTGACTCAGTGAATTCTGTAGGTAACTCCTTGAAGTAGCACAGGGGCAGATGACAGCACAGGCAGTGTTGCAATAGGTGCCAAGTTTAAGCACATGCCAGCGCTAAACTTCAGGGACAATGAAGAAACTGGATAGTATCCAGCAGAGGTGCTGGTACACAGGGTGGTGATCTATCCCTTTGCCTACATGGAAACAGATGCATCCATGATGCATCTGATCACTGGCTGGATTTATCTTCTGTGTTTGTCTGTTGCTCCTCCAACTCCATCAACATCGAGCACTGCATCCAGGGCAATCTGAATCCCAGTTTCCTGCATGATGAGTGGGAATTAATTACTACTGAGGAAACGTATAAGCAGAAATCCAGAAAAGCTGTAGAAGATTAGCAGGAACAATGAACAACCGACATTATGGAACATTACCAAGACAGAGGAGACAATTAAGTCTGATTCTTTCAGTTTGCCAAAAGGAGAGAATTTCATTTTGTAGCAATACCATTCATCTTTACCTCAATAGGCAAGCAATTCAACATTCTGCTTTTTTTTTGTCTTTATCCAATTGAGGCCAAATAAAACTAGAGAAAAAGAATGTTAACAATGACGAAGATCTTGCTCGAAGTAAGAACGAGAAATCAATTGTAAACAGGGTGGTACATAGGAAACCTGACTGGATGAAGACTAACCAATCTGGGGGATGGACGATGGGGGTATATATCACCTAGAACTGCCCAAGCATCATCCCCAATGAAAATGGCAGAGTTTGTCATTGAAACCTTAGTTAAAATCAATACCTATACCCAGCTGGAAGCCCAAGAAGAGTTTATTCATTTAAGCAAACAAATGAGTTGATCTTAATGGGTTAGAAGAATGAACTGTTAAATCTCCTTTGAATTTGTCACAAATTTGTTATGAGGATTTAGCACTAGCTTTTAAAAGGTGAAACTAACAAGATATAAGTGAAGCAACACACATCAAAGTTGCTGGTGAATGCAGCAGGCCAGGCAGCATCTCTAGGAAGAGATACAGTCGACGTTTCGGCCGAGACCCTTCGTCATGATCTCGGCCTGAAACGTCGACTGTACCTCTTCCTAGAGATGCTGCCTGGCCTGCTGTGTTCACCAGCAACTTTTATGTATATTGCTTGAAATTCCAGCATCTGCAGATTTCCTCATGCTTGTGAAGATATAAGAGAACTTGTATTTGTGTACCATATGACAATTTTTATGTAATACTGAGTTTCAGTGAGTTTGTTCAGAACATAAGGGCAACATTGACAGTGTCTCAAAAAAGTATTCAGCCCCACAAGTATTTTTACATTTTACTGTTTCATTTTCTAAATTTAAAATAAATTGAAGTAGGATTTTCAGCTGATCTACAAAACATTGTGCATCATGTCAAATCGAAAGAAAAATTCCAAAGCCTGCCAATAATTTACTAAAAATTAAAAACCAAAATTGTGAGGCTGAAAAATTATTCATCCCCTTTATAATCGTTACACTAACTTTTCTCAGGTGAAATATGTTGTATTAAACTCACCCAGTTTGTTGGGTGAAGACAAAAGAGCATTCAAGACAAAACAAAGACAAAAGACCATTCAAGACAAGTCAGAGAAATGATAATAGAGAAGCCCAAATCTGGGGAAGGGTACAAGACTATTTCAAAAGCACTAAGCATACCATGGAGCTCAGAGCAGTCCATCATGAAAAAATGGAAAAAATATGAAACCACAACCATACTGCTGAGGTCAGGCTGTCCCTCTTGACATTGTCACTGAAGAAGAATGACACTTGTAAGACAGGCTACTGTGATGCCAACAGTCACTGAGTGAGCCGCAGAAGTCAATGGCTACAATTAGAGATGAAGTTCATGGCTCCACAAACTCTAAGGTCTTGCACAAAACAGCTGTTTATGGAAGAGTGGCAGGGAAGAAGCCCTGGCTAAAAAAAGAACCAGCATATCCTTGCCCAAAAAGACTTTGCAAAGTGTCACTTGGATACTATAACGACGTGGAAGAAGGTCTTGTGGTCAGATGAGACCAAAGTGGAACTTTTTGGCCTCAATACTAAGCAGTTCGTGTGGGATAAATCTAATACTGTGCATCAGCCAGGTAACACTGCCCTACTGTAAACTATGGTGGAGGTAACATCATGCCATGGGATACTTTTCAGCAGCAGGGCCTGGAAATCTGGCCAGGATTGATGAGAAGATAAATACTGCTAAATACAGAGAGATCCTGGATAAAAACCTGCTAGCCTCTGCCGGAAAGCATAAACTAGGGTGGAGGTTCATCTTTCAGCAGGACAATGTCCCAAAGCACATTGCCAGTGCAATGATGGCTTCAAATGAAGAAAATTGATGTTCTTGCATGGCCCAGTCAGAGTCCACCCCTTAACCCCATTGAACATCTCGGGCAAGACCTCATGATTGCTGTCCACCGCTGCTCTCCTATTGAACTGCTTGAGCAGTTTTGCAAGGAGGAATGGGCAAATCTTGCTCCATCTTGTTAAGCAAAGCTAGTAGAGACTTATCCAAAAAGACTACTGGCTGTAATACTTGCAAGAAATGATTCAACTAAGTGCTGAGCAAAGAGGGATGAATACTTTTGAAGTGCTAATGTTTCAGTTTTTTAATTTTTATTTTTTCATGCATAACAATTTTCCCTGCTTTTGGAGCTGTACTTTGGGGAAAAAAAAAGGAGCATGTAATTCACAAATAAAAATTCTCAGTTACGTTGATCAAAATTCATGGTTGCAGTACTCATTTATGTGAAAAAAGGGTTGGGGGCTGAATACATTTTCAAGGCACTTCATATTAATAATAGTTCTAATGAACATGATATTTTGCTGCAAAATATGATCAATATTTAGTTATAATAGTTTTGCTTAAGGTATTCATGCTTTGAACCACTTTGCAAATTATGCTATTATCGTTAATGCACTATTGTAACTGTCTAAAGACTATATATCGGAAGGGATTATATTAATTGCTATAATCAAATTTCAGCTATCAATATCCATCGTACTGATTCAATAGTATAATTTGCATAAAATAGTTAATTCATTTGCAAATATATGGTATTCTTGTTGTTCATGATCTAATTTATTTAACCTTCACTTGCTAATGCTATGCCCTGTCGCATTATTTAAGTGTGCCTACATAAATGTGCATGTATATGGTATTCCACTGAATATCTGTACTTTTTTTTAATCAATGTGACTGAGTAAATAAACAGAGTGTAATCATTTTATTTCAGGACCGAAGCAAACATTTACTTTATATATAGAGGAAGGCATGAAACATGCAAACATCAAGCTGGTAGCAAACATCATAGCAAAAGAAATATTTGATTCAAAATATCACACATAAAATGCTGGAGAAACTGAGCAGGTCAAGCAGCATCTATGGAAATGGAAATTAATAGATAGTCATCGTTTCGGGCCGAGACATTTCTTGAAGAAGGGTCTTGGCCTGAAACATCGACTATCTATTCATTTGTACCTCCTACATCTGCAGATTTTCTTGTGTTTTTGATTCAAAATTTAACGCGAGAGCAAAATATGTTAAGCAGGTAAGATAAAAGACAAAATGATCCTTTATTTGACAGCAATGTGGCTAAGTAAGCATCCCAATGTGACTTTGTATGTGTTGATGCACAAAAGAAAATCAGAGTAATTTACTGTACACCTATGGCTTGTATACTTAATATCATATAGGTCTGGATTTAACTATTCTGTGCACTCAGTGCAAACATAATAAAATGGGAAGAAGGAGAGCAAGCTTTTCTGATCACTGTGACTGTTTTATACCTTGGTTAAACTCAGTGGCCACTTTATCAGGAACAACTGTACACCTGCTCGTTAATGCATATATCTAATCAGTCAATCATGTGGCACCAACTCAAAGCATAAAAACATACAGACATTGTCAAGAGGTTCAGTTGTTGTTCAGAGAAAACATCAGAATGGGGAAGAAATGTGACCTAAGTTACTTTGATTGTGGAATGATCGTTGGTGCCTGATGGGGTGGTTTTAGTATCTCAGAAACTGCTGATCGCTTGGGATTTTCATACAAAACAGTCTTCAGAGTTTACAACAACAGTGCCAAACCAACCCCCACCACCAAAAACAAATAAAAAAAAGCATCCAGTGTGGCAGGTCTGTGAGTAAAATGCCTTGTTAATGAGAGAGGTCAGAGGAGAATGGCCAGAATACTAGCAGAAGACCACAAACATACACTCAGTGGCCACTTTGTTAGATACATCAGGGACTGTATGTACATAAAGTGGCCAGTGAATGTAATTCTTATTGGTTATTTACTCAAATATAGTGTAACAATAGATAAAAGTGCTAGATAGGTAAGCAATAATGACATGAGCTATCTTCATGCTCAACTTGACCATTCAGGTTTCATGTCTGCAGGAAACCTAGCCAATAACAAACAATTTCAATAGGGCTGATAATTCTGAAGGGAAAGCAGTATCCATTTATATTTTGGATGCAAGGCAAAAATGAACCTGTTGCATGTTGATGCACTTCAACAGTCATTTAATTATGTGAGGGAGATAAATATTGTTGACAAGGCCAGCATTTCTTCCCCACCACTAATTATCTTTGAGAAGGTAGTGGTGAAGTGTCTTTTTGAACCACCGTAGTCTTTTTGATAAATGTGCTTTTACATTGCTGAGTTTGGACATGATATCAGGAATAACATTATACATCCATGGTGCATGACTTGGATAGGATCCTGTTGGGTCATGGTGCTCTAAATCCTACTGCTCTCACTCTTGGTGACAGAGCTTGAGTCTAGATTGGGTGACTGAGTGCATTTAATTGATGGTGCTCACTGCAGGCCCACAGCACCCAAAATGGAAGGAATGTATTTTCATGGAACTGGATGAAGTGCTATTCGAACCGGGTGTTTTGTCCTGGATGGTACTGATTCACTTGAGTGTTGCTGGAACTGAAATTATCTGGGCTCGCAGAAACAGAAACTGGTAGAACTACATGGCCACTCAAGCAACATCCACGGAGAAAGAATAGGAGTTAATATCTCGGTCTGAAGATCTTTTCTCAGAATATGACTTTCTCTCTGTAGATAATAGAAAGGGCTTTGATTGAAGCATCTATTTCTCTACAATTATAGAAATGAAAGCAAAATATCACTCACAATTCAGAATTGGGTACTGAGTTCTGAAAAAGCTGATGTATGTAAGTGATTATTGGGACATCTCATCCTCGTATTGCAGGTAAGAAACATTGTCTGTGATATATTTACAAACCACGGATGAATTAAACCATGCTTTAAACCTAACTTCAAGCTGCGAATCAAACTGGGTTAATATTCTCTTTATTGAGGTTTTCCCTCCTCCTAGTACCACTCAGATGAGCAACGCTTTACAGCACGTCATATTGTGAAGAGAGAACAGAAAAAAAATTGGCAAGACCTCTGCAGCCCTGCAGAAGTTTAGTTCATGATCCTTATACAGAAATCAATATTTCTAATACTTTTTTTTGCAGCAGGATGAAAATATTCAGTTTAGAATTTAAAAAATGTGTATGACAAAGATGTAGTGTTATTAAAAGAAGGATAAATATGGAAAACAAGCAAAATTAATTTAATTTCAGCAGCATATAATAATGACTAAGAAGACAAAGATGATGTATAACTGCACATAGTTACATAATAAAAGAATACAAATGCTCTTTAGCATAAAAATCAGATATTTTGTATGGCCTAACAACCTCCTCCCCCCCCCCCACACACACACACTCACACACTCATGCACACTATTTAATCTATATGGCTTGTTTATCACTGGTTACACATAAAAATGCATTGTTAGTTTTAAAGTTAGACATAGCCTCTTTTAGAAAGTGCTGCTTGGATTGGTATTGCTATTAATCTTTCAAAAGGAGCACATAATTTATCTCCCCAATGATCAGTATCCCCAAAGGGTAAATTACTCTAGAGGTCTCTGTGCCCCTGCACTGTATCAGGTTGACCTGCTTCTTGTTTGCCATTTTTGTATACTACTTGCTTATTTAACAAGAAAGAGAATGACTGCAATTCTGAGAAGGTCCTCTGATAGTAGTTTTGACACTCTGGCTGAATAATGACCCTCATTATGGAGCCCATGACAGGCTCTGAAAGTTCTGATTTATGAAGTCATTGAAGGTCCAGGATTAGTGCTCCCCTATTCACTGTTCACGGTACTGGGCCACTTATGAAAAAGGCTAGGAAGACATTACTTTTATTGCAATCAACGACAGTGAATTCAATAAGAATGGAATATTGTTCACTTGCAGCTTACAGTAATGAATAGATCATCCAAATTTTATGTTAGATAATGAGGGGGTAGCTTTCTTTCACTATACAAGCTTTTATAACTACTACAATGGTCTAGTAAGATTATATTAAACACAAACTTTAACCATATACCTTAAAAAGTTGCACATATTTAATATTTTTGCAATAAGAGCAGAGTAATTAAGTGCTTTTAATGTAATGGAATGGTTATATGTAATGGTATATACTTAATTGATAATATACATGTTTAATATCAATCTTTGTCAATATAGGTGTTAATAAATTACAATGCTCATGAAATAACGGAGTTTGGGATAAATAACTTCATTTTACACGACTATTTAAAGAGCTGTAAGGTAAGTTGTGTAACTGGTCCTTTGACAAACTATGGAGGATTGTCATATTCTTAAATTAGGTTTTAATGCTACACTAATTTAATTTTGGTTTTCCTTTGGAAAGATTGGTAGCATTTATGATATTACAACCATGTGTACAAAGTTAATATTTTATTAAAGAGTCCTTAAAAAATACTTTTCCAAATTTAAAAAGGAAATTGCCTGAAACTTATGTCACAATGTTAATTTTAATTATCTCAAGTAACCAGATGTACTTTATATTATACTACAGAGGATACTAATACAGGTTGTTATATTGTAGCCTGTAGTACTGCATTAAGAACCAGGAGTACCATATACCAAATTACCATTTTTCAAATCAAATTATAATCATCATTACTATAATTCTATTAGTACAAATGAGAATTGTTATAAACCAATGTAGAGAAATATCATGCTTCAAATTAATTAAAATATAATGAGATTAAAAATATTCTCATTGAAAGTTCGCTTTCAGTGCAGGTGGGGGTTATTAAAGGGAACATGCATTATTTCCTTGCCATTAATATTTCTAATGGAAAAATACAGCAACTTTCTGAAAGCAAGGCTGGATAAGTTGGTTTATGGTTAACTCCCAGAAAAGAAACATCAGTATCTTAATATGTTTATTTATATGACCATGTTAATATAATTTTCTCTCATTTCCCACAAAGAGCTTCTCCAAGAAATACCCTACCCCAGAATCACACAAACTCTTTCTCATTCAGTGGTAAGTGAATGCAAATTTTAGATGACCTCTAGGAATTAAATCTAGAGTTTGGTTAGCAGGTAGCCTATCATCTGACCTACTGTTTAAGAATGAAACCAGTATTTGCCTACATAGCCACAGGGTATGTACTTCAAAAGTAATAAAATGGCTTTGCAAAGTATTCTGAAAGGGTTGTAACTCTGTATAAATTGTTCATTCCCTTCTCAAATTAATAGGTGGAATTATAATTAAGATTCTTGACTTTGGAACTCATAAAAAGGAGCAACCAGTCCACTGAACAGGAATGTTTTAATGAAGTATATCAATAAATCCATAACATTCAGCATTGATCCACTATATTGTGTGAAGGCAGAATATCTGGAAGTAAAACTTGAATGTAGTTTCCAAGAGTTATTAATTCTGCAAGTTGACCATAATGGTATTAAAAATACTCTCAGAAATGTAGAGGTAAATTGAGACATCACGTAGAATGCTTAATGAATCTTCCCTCCACTCAATAGTGTTGAAAAGTGCTCAGGTATAACCTATTTACAAAAAGAAGATCAAATCTAATCTGCCTAATTACTGCTCAATCAATCTACCTTGAAATATCCATAAAGTGATGGAAGGTGTAGTTAACTGCACTGTTACTTTTTTTCCAGGTTGTCCATGGTTCTGTTTCCATTACACTCTCTGGCAATGTATTCCAGGTACTTGTCATTTTCTGTGTGAAAAATTCAGATCCCCTCTAAATCTCTTATCCCTTACCCTAAATTAGCCAATTTTATCTACTTCTAGTTTCTTGCTCTCTCCCCTATTTGTTCCCCTCATAACTTTATGCACTTTAATCATGTCTCCTCTTGACGTCTTCCATTCCAGGGAGAACAGCAACCTTGTTGGAGGAATCACTATCAGGACTAGGAGTGATATAACACTATGGTCTCTTGTATCTGCTGGGTCTTGATATGCTTTAGAGACGTAGATCACGTTTGTTTGCACTGAGTTTCATTAATGCAGCAACAATGTTTTGGTCCTTTCAAGAGAGATTAGAGAAGCTGAGTCTGAAGTCAGCTTCTCCAATCTCTCATCATAACTGAAATGACCCATCCCAAGCAACATATTGGTGAACCTCCTCTGCATCCTCTCTAATATGATCGTATGTTTCCTGAACACAAAATACTCTGCAGATGCTGGGGTCAAAGCAACACTCACAACATGCTGGAGGAACTCAGCAGGTCAGGCAGCATCTATGGAAATGATCAGTCAATGTTTCGGGCCAAAACACCTTCGGACCTGATGAAGGGTTCCGGCCCAAAATGTTGACTGATCGTTTCCACGGTTGCTGCCCAACCTGCTGAGTTCCTCCAGCGTGTTGTGAGTGCATGTTTCCTGTAATGTGGTGTCCAGGACTGAATGCAGTACTCCAGGTGAGGTGTGACCAACATCTTTTAAAGTTCAAGTGTATGCTCTGCCAAATGAAGACCAGCATTTCATAATGCCTACTTAATCATGTTACTTGCATTGCCATCTTCAAGGATTTTTGGACTAGTACAATGTAGTTATAAACACCTATCAATTACTGGTATTATCTGAAAAGCCTCAGATAGAACTATTCTGCAGAAACTATTCTGTCGCCTTCAGTAGTCCTTACAAGCAACCTAAAAAGACAAGAAATTCAGTTATTTACAAATGTCCTTTACGTCCAGGAGTAGCTGGGAGTGATGCTGCAAGTTACAGTCTATAAATTGGTACCAAAAATCATGCATTTAATTAGTGTCTTTTTAAAGCTCTAGATGTCTCAGAGCAATTTACAGCTAAAGAGGTACTTTTGAAGTGTAGTCAGTTTTGTACCATAGGAAAATCCAGCAAATGATTTGTGTAAAGCAAACCCCCACTAGAAGCAATGAGAGCCTATTTTGAGTGATACTGATTGACGAGAAGTATTGCGTGATTCACCATGGATACCTCTACTTACCTTTAAAATAATTTCATAGAACCATTTGAAGCCACATGAGTGAATATACAGGAGCTAATGTTAATTTCTCATCTGCAAGTCTGCACCTCTGATAGGCTTTTAGTGGTACAACAAAGGAGTGTCTCCTGAGATATTTTTTTGTTCAAGTCCTAGTTGTCCTATTTCACGCATGAAAGCATTGCCTGTTGACTAACTCTTGACACTTTTACAGGTGTAGTTTTGTCCTTTTGGGAGTCAGCGTCTATGAAACCCCAGCACACTCAACAGTTTATAATCAAATTCTATTTCCCCTATGAGAGCTGTAGTTACTGTTAACTTGTATTTATTGACAATCTCGTGGTCTGGGTTTAAACCGCTTAACAGGGCCGAGACAATCTAAATTCATTTAACTTAAGATAATTACATTTACTCGAGCATAGAAGCTTGCAACCAGCTGCTACAGCCTGAAAGATAAAACGAGTATCATTACCATCGCTTAATCTGAACTTCATAAAAGCTCTTTCTAACACACGACGTTGACCCTATTGACATGGCTCCTTCCCCATCATAAACAATAAAACTTGCTCTCCAGGCTGTAGACAAGTGAGCAAATGCACAGGAAACAGAGAAGTATATTTTGTAAGATCTATTGGTGTGTGAACTGAGTACATTAACCTAAAGCAATGGAATTCAACCCTCCATTGTCGCAGAAAGATCACTTGGCTTTGATGCCTCTGGTCCAGCAAGGGGAAAATCAATCATGGCATCTAATCCAGTTCAGTAACTAGTGACCTCTGTTGAGTATGTGGTTATTAAATCGTGACAGAGCTTGGTTGAACTATGATGTCTATTACTGTCAAATTGCTTGCCAGCACTTACTGTCTGCTCCCTTGTGTAGAGGGTGGCCACATGGGTGAAGTATTGGAGAATTGCTGACACTCTCAAAAACGTGTCTCACTGTTGGCTGGCACCTTTAAGAGATCAGAATGGATTACTGAAGAGGAAATGGCAATATTCACAGTGTGCAGTGACACTAAATTTTTAAAGAAATCATTTTTGTACATTGTTGTTCTGAGATAGGAAATGAATCTAATCAAAATTTTAGGCACAAGCACGTCCTTGAACCAATGTGTGCAGTGTAACTGAAATAATAAAATAGAGATGATAATTCCTTGCATCCTTCACATGACTGATTTTCTAAGGCTAATCTGCAGAAGTGTTTAACAGTGGGTTGTTGATTACAGTTTCTAAAAAAAAATGATGCGGTGATAACTGTCTGGCTGATGGCAGAGAATTTTCTTAAATAAAAAATGAGAGCATGCAAACGTAGGACTCAGCCGTATTTCTGATCCTTAGGCTATTAGGTCAGCTGGTAACATCAGTTGTTTAGTACCTGGATTCAGATCAGATGATCATAACATCAGTTTGCAGGGTTTTGGCCTTGTCAATTCTGCAGGGAGAAAAAAAAAATCAGCAATTGCTTATTGGCCTGTAAACGTCTTCAGATTTTAGAGTGTAGGGAACTGCCTCAGACAGTTTGTGCACTGCAAGTACTATAGTTAAGTTTATTCTGGATTGTTAGATGGTGAATCACTTTGATTCTCTTACTATAGATCATCCTACAGGGCTGCTGGTTTGTGAGTTCGAAAAGGGAAGCTAGTAGAGCACTTGCTTCACAGTCCCAGTTACCTGAGTTCGATCCTCACCTTTTGCAATGCAGCAATGTATTGGCATGTTTTGCTGAATTCACTCTGGAGGGTTAATATACATCTATGAATGACACAAACAAGAACACATGAGATGAAAAAACACACTTCAGAATCTGAATCTGATTCTAAAATGTGTT
Organism: Mobula hypostoma; assembly: GCF_963921235.1. Classification (NCBI taxonomy): domain Eukaryota; kingdom Metazoa; phylum Chordata; class Chondrichthyes; order Myliobatiformes; family Myliobatidae; genus Mobula; species Mobula hypostoma. The sequence continues at coordinate 22,149,260 of NC_086105.1, read as the reverse complement.
TTTGACTTTTCTCCCTCACTTTTACCAGATTTTCCATGACAGTGACGTGTCTTGAAATTAATTTTTCTTTAAGCGATAGTTGAAACAAGAACAGATTTTAAATTCTTGACAATTTGAGATAAGGTAATGCTAGCAATGCAAAATAAGGATCTGGACTTTGTTATCACAGCAAAAGGTGATGCTTGATACTAACCTTTAAGATATCTTCCAGTAAAGATCTGTGCTGAAGATATCCCCTCTTTTGGTGTAATTTGCATTCAATATTAGCCACAGGGAAATCCAACCATCAGTGCAACAGTGATGTCATAAGACGAGCTGAACAGCCAATCAGACTATGAAATTCACAGTGATAACAGTTCACAAAAAATATGAATGTCATCTGTATCTTACAGATAAGGACTAAAACACTGGATTCAAGTAGAAGCTGATATATAAGCAGATTCTAAATAAAATAAAAATGTTAATTTCAAAGTTTTTAAAGTTATAGATGCCATTCTGAGGGAAAGGAAAGCAATATATATAAAATTCTGTCTTCAAAGTCAGAAATGGCTCAACAGTAATTAAATTCGGACGAGACATTAAAACCTCATTTGACAATGTTTAATTTTTCAATGACATTTATCATGAGAATCGTAGCTGCCCATCAGACCATCCATTCTGCATTGATTGTACCTGTAATTCTGAAACAACATATCTCAGAAAGTGCAGGTATCATACACCAGCTTGCGTTGACCATGTTTAAAAGCATGTATGAGGATTCCAGATATTGGTGTCTCTTTTACATTGTAACGGTGGAAAGTACTGACAGTTTCATTGCCATTAAAACAGCAAATTCTGAGCAAATATGAAAATCATGAGAGTTTGCTTACCAATAACAATGTGTGCCATCAAACAGCAACCGTCAAGTACAGTTCTCTCATTAAAGCTAATTAGGGACATGCAAACTGTGGAGAATATTGAACTTTATATCAGATCTCTGCTTTGCAATTTGCACATTTCATTCATTATGTAGTGACATGTAACACATGCAGAGATTTTTTTTTGCCTTTTAACTACCTAATATCCATACAAACTCAACTAAATCTCAATGCAACCTTCTCATATTTAAATAGATTGACAATATTTAGGCCATTGTTAAACCACCCATGGTATCATGTTGTGTTCCTTTATTTCAAAGTGATGTATTTGGTTGTTTTTCCATTTAATTCCTATTGGCTATGGGTTTGTTGATCAGTAAAAGTTTTAAAATTGGCTCCCTTAGTATTAACAACACACATAAAATGTTGCAGGAACTCAGCAGGCCAGACTATTCTAAGGAAAAGAATAAGCAGTCAACTTCTCGGGCTGAGACCCTTCATCAGGACAGGAAAAGAAGGTGAGAAGTCCCTTATTATGTCTTCCTTTTGACATCAGATTGCTTAATCTTTCTTTAAATCTAACCTTCCATTTCCATTAAATGGCATATAAATTATACTAGAGATAATAACTCAGACAACTAGAAGGAGGTAGATTTTCTGTTTTTGATCCAGCAGGAGAAATATTGATGTTAAGAATTCCTTGGATAAGATAGCTAATCAGGATAAATTAAAAAAAAAACAAAAAAAAAGCAGTGGTTCATGATAGCCCTCCGTTAGTAAATTGCCTCATGTTTCCCATCTATGCCAATCCAGACAAATTGGATGCCGTATATCTTTGAAAGGGTTATCAAATATGCATCTAATGGCATGAGGAGCAAAATATGTTTAATATCTTTTTGTTCATTCTAATTGTAGCAATAATTCACATGTAAGACAATAGTTATAAATCCATTGGAATGCTTTGAAAAAATGTAATCAGTCAGTCATTTCGATGGTAGTAAATAACAGATAGAAGTTGCTGGAATGATCTGTCATCATACGCATTGATAATCGGTGCTTGGTTATTCCTAGAGTTTTATACATGTTATTTATTGTGAAGAGTTTTGCTTTTATTATCTTGCCAGACTCAGTCCCATAATTTAATCTGATGTATCTTCTTTGTGATTTCTGATTTAATTAGCATGCTGTTAGACCATACCTTTGCTTTTTATGCTTGCCATTTCAAGGAGCACTTCAAATGATATACTATCTAAAAAGTCAACTAATGATCGAGTCACATATTTTGCTAAGACTGGATTTTTGGTCGTCTTTCTATTCATTCTTCACCCAGCAAATCATTATATCTTAATTACTATCCTTCCACGAAAATTACTGGTTGTCTTTTTCCACTCATTAAGCATCGCATTTCTCTTAAAAAAAAACAGATTTGAGATTTAGATACTAAAAAAAAAGTAAAGAATAGATCATTCAGGGTAAAATACCTTTGTGCTAAACATTGTCATTAGCTTCCGCTCACCTCTTATTTTCCCTTAGCGTGTGCTGCCCTGTAATAGTCGCAGTGCTAGTTATGGCTTTATTATCCTCTCACTCTTCCTATTTATTTTATGGCTAATGAGTAGGTGGCAGATATGAAATTGTCTAATTTGGCACATCTAACAGAAGCAAGCAGTGCACATCCTGTAGCTCAGCAGGAAGTTCAGGTGTGTGCTGCAGTCTTAATAAGTAAAATAATTGCAATTATAATACTTCTTAATAATTCAAAAACATTAATATGTAAACTAAATATGTGTTTTAATGTTGATAATTACATTACCAAAATACATGTGGAGTGTTAGTTCTTCATGATAACACCACATATTTTGTTGCAGTCATTTGTTAACCCTTTAAGTACTCATTATCCATGTTATGTTAGCATTTGCTTTTATGTAGATAGGGATGAAAGAAACAAACATAATCATTACATACTATTTTAACATGGTTTATTATGTTAAATCTAGGAATGTTAAGAGCAAGCGGGTATTTTTGAAACATGTCAAACGTGTACTTTTAAGCTTATTCATAGTCATGGTCATAGTCATACTTTATTAATCCCAAGGAAAATTGGTTTTCGTTACAGTTGCTCCATAAATAATAAATAGTAATAGTACCATAAATAGTTAAATAGTAATATGTAAATTATGCCAGGATATAAGTCCGGGACCAGCCTATTGGCTCAGGGTGTCTGACCCTCCAAGGGAGGAGTTGTAAAGTTTGATGGCCACAGGCAGGAATGACTTCCTATGACGCTCTGTGTGCTGCATCTCGGTGGAATGAGTCTCTGGCTGAATGTACTCCTGTGTATTCTATGTTTGGAAAGTTGAAAGTTATTACCAGACAGAAGAGCCACTTGACCTTACAGCTCAAAATCTGCAAGATTTAGCTACTGGGTTGAAGAAAATGCTCTGCAAGCATCAATTAATTACCTTTGTTACGAAACAGCATCATAATGTTTGTTACTCTATGGTGAACAATGTAAAAAGGTCCTTCTGGTAACTTTAAAAGAACTTTGGCTGAAATTTCACATAGCTTTGATGTTATTTAACAACACCATGGTAGTGCCCTTTCTGCTGTTGACTGTAATTACTAAGATTTGTGATGGAGATTGGTTTTAAGCTAGAAAGTCAATATGCATCAAACATCAAATTCCCAATCAGGCCTTAATTAAAACCCAGGATGAGAATGGAATGCAGCGTCAAATAGTTTTCCATTTGATTTTCCATTTCTGGAACAAGCTATAAACGGCTGGTGGGATGGAGAGGAACAGACATTGAGAGAGTTTGGATTGATGGAGTCAGGGTTCCCAATCTTTTTTTTATATGCCATAGACCAATAACATTAAGCAAAAGGTCTGTGGATCCAAGGCTGGGAACCCCAGGATTAAGCAGTTCAGAGGCTGCCTCCCGGTAATTTAAGGGAAGGCTGTTGAGAAGTTTCCCTGTTTGGGTTATTGCCTGGGTTTCAGAGGTTGTAACTTTTCTTTGAAGCCTGTGTAAGTACCCATGCTCTGCGTGGCCCCGAAGGAAAATACTCTCAATTACATTAAATAGTTCCTTATCTGACTTTGCTACCAAAATGAACATGAAGTCCATTTGGATGTCACTGATGTGTAAAGGATGAAGCAACATCCTATGGTTAACTCAAACAACAGGAATTCTGCAGATGCTGGAAATTCAAGCAACATACATCAAAGTTGCTGGTGAACGCAGCAGGCCAGGCAGCATCTATAGGAAGCTAAACTTCTTCGGTGTAGGCATCACCGGAAGAGGCTTCGCAGTAGTGAATTTAAACGCAAACAACAGGAATTCTGCAGATGCTGGAAATTCAAGCAACATACATCAAAGTTGCTGGTGAACGCAGCAGGCCAGGCAGCATCTATAGGAAGCTAAACTTCTTCGGTGTAGGCATCACCGGAAGAGGCTTCGCAGTAGTGAATTTAAACGCAAACAACAGGAATTCTGCAGATGCTGGAAATTCAAGCAACATACATCAAAGTTGCTGGTGAACGCAGCAGGCCAGGCAGCATCTATAGGAAGCTAAACTTCTTCGGTGTAGGCATCACCGGAAGAGGCTTCGCAGTAGTGAATTTAAACGCAAACAACAGGAATTCTGCAGATGCTGGAAATTCAAGCAACATACATCAAAGTTGCTGGTGAACGCAGCAGGCCAGGCAGCATCTATAGGAAGCTAAACTTCTTCGGTGTAGGCATCACCGGAAGAGGCTTCGCAGTAGTGAATTTAAACGCAAACAACAGGAATTCTGCAGATGCTGGAAATTCAAGCAACATACATCAAAGTTGCTGGTGAACGCAGCAGGCCAGGCAGCATCTATAGGAAGCTAAACTTCTTCGGTGTAGGCATCACCGGAAGAGGCTTCGCAGTAGTGAATTTAAACGCAAACAACAGGAATTCTGCAGATGCTGGAAGTTCAAGCAACATACATCAAAGTTGCTGGTGAACGCAGCAGGCCAGGCAGCATCTATAGGAAGCTAAACTTCTTCGGTGTAGGCATCACCGGAAGAGGCTTCGCAGTAGTGAATTTAAACGCAAACAACAGGAATTCTGCAGATGCTGGAAATTCAAGCAACATACATCAAAGTTGCTGGTGAACGCAGCAGGCCAGGCAGCATCTATAGGAAGCTAAACTTCTTCGGTGTAGGCATCACCGGAAGAGGCTTCGCAGTAGTGGTTAACTACTGTCCACCAGCAGGACCTTCATCTTGTGTGAATACCAGCAGCGCGGGAGAGAGCAAAAGAGCTGACAAATACTAACTACATTCCTAGAATTGACCATGGTCAAAGTTCCTCTCCATAATTTCAAAATATTCTAAGACCTAAGAGCTATAAAACTGATATACTATCTAAAATGTTTATGAAAGTGATGGATATACTTAGTAGAACAAATGGCAAATTCAGAGAGAGGGTAACAGAACCAAAAGGATACAGATTTATTTTTCACTTTATGTTGTCCAATCTGCAGACTATAACCAGCATTTTCTGTTGTTCTTTATTATTTCTGGCTGTATTTACCTATCCAATGATTTCATTATAATTAAAGATATTATGTTTGTGAAATGTATCGAATACTTTCAAGCTATAGAACACAGAGAAATACTGAAGAAAATGGTTAATACTGTCCCTTCTGGACAAAGATATGCCTTGACAAAGTACAAGACATATCTTACTTCCCTTTGATTGTCTTGGGTGCTTTCCGTGATGGGCCAGCATGCTGCACAGATTGCTATTCTCTCTCAGATATTCGCAGATGCAGATCCTGTTACCAATGGGAAAATAAAATGATCTCTTGAACATACCTCCTTGTCTACCTGCACTGCACTTTCGCTGTAACTGTAACATTTTACTCTGCACTTCATTATTGTTTTACTTTGTACTAACTGAATGTAATGAAATGATCTGTACGAATGGTATGCAAGCCATATTTTTCATGTACCTTGGTACTTTCTATCTATCTAATCATTTATTTATTCAGAGATACAGAGCCAAACTGGCCCTTCCAGTCCCACACATGACAATTTACAACCGCCAATTAACTGATATGTCTTTGGAATGTGGGAGGAAGCCAGAGCACCCAAAGGAAACACATGCTTTCAGAGGCAGAACATACAAACTCTTTACAGATGGTGTCAGAATTGAACGTCGAACTTCAACACAAAATACTCTGCAGATGCTGGGGTCAAAGCAACACGCACTACACCTTGGAGGAACTCAGCAGGTCGGGCAGCATCTATGGAAATGATCAGTCAACGTTTCAGGCCGAGATGCTTCGTCAGGACTGAAGAGGGAGGGGGCAGGGGCCCTATGAAGAAGGTGGGGGGAGGGTGGGAAGGAGAAGGCTGGTAGGTGCCAGATGAAAAACCAGTAAGGGAAAAGATCAAGGGGTGGGGGAGGGGTAGCAGGGAGGGGATAGGCAGGAAAGGTGACGAAGGAATAGGGGAAAACACAATGGGTAGTAGAAGGAGGCTGAACCATGAGAGAGGTCATAGGCAGCTGGAGGAGGGGGCAGAGTGAAACTGGGATGTTGCCCAACCTGCTGAGTTCCTCCAGTGTGTTGTGCGTGTTGCTGAACTTCAACGTCCTGGGCTGTAATATCGTTGTTCTAACCGCGATGCTACCATGCACCCAATTACATGTGATCATAGTAATCCAATTTACCAATTTAAATGGTACTTAACGGGACAGATTTATCAGGAATATTGTGTGCTCTTCCACAATTTCTCTCTATATTGTGTTGCTGCCTTCAGTTTGGAGACTACTCAGATGCTATGTGAGCTGTTGCTTCTTCAACAGTATTGGGCCTTAAAGGAGATCATGGACAGACATGTTGCTATGGGAATGGACAAATGAACTGAAGCGGGTGGCTAAAGGGAGATCCTGGCAGTTGTAGTGACCATAATGAAGGTGTTCAACAAAGTGGTCCCCCAATCTGCTTTGGGTTTCACGATGAAAAGGAGACCATGCTGGGAGCATCAGTTATAATAAATGACCTCAAAAGACTCACAGGTAAAGCACTACCTTATCTGAAAGAGGTGGTTCCTCAATTTCCCATGCGTCTGCCCTCACACCTTCCCCGTCCACCAGCATTACAGGAACGGGTTTCCCTTGCTCTTGCCCTTACCAATAATTCCATCAACTCAACGCAGTGTTTTGTTTGCAAAACTACACGGGACAAAATTTCCACACTGTAGTTACCCCTAAGCCTTGTCAACAGAATTAATTTCATTCTGCATTGCTTTTTTTTTTAATGGCTACACTTTCAAAAAATATCAAAGTTTGAATTGTAACGGTTAGGAATTTAGAGTCTAGGAAACATTAATTTTTCTGTGTGATATAAAAATGAACCAGTAATTTTTCTCTGCGATATAAAAATTAACTGTTCTGTTTCAATCAGAATCTTTTAAAGACAGTCTAAAAAATAAACCTTGAAAGGAAAGAAATTCTTTTGAATTTTCAGTAAAGAGATAAGTTGGGAAATTAGAAAACTAAAGGGAAAATATCACACTATTCTGGACTATTGTAATGAAGTGATCTGTATGGATGGCATACAAAACAATGTTTTTCACTAAGCCTTGGTACATGTGGTAATGATAAACAAATAAGCAAATAAACAAGTTACACATTAACTGTCTTGAAAATAAATATATTGGTATATCAAATGAAGAATGTAATTTCCTACTCATTTCGAGTGTAGAGTCTCATTTAATTTCATTTCAGTTCCTTTAATATCAGAGAATATAGAGTTACAAAATACACTTGGACTGAGATGTTAACTGTCCTGTGCTATCACCAGTGGGATCATCAGTTGATCTGCCACCTGTCTTCAGGAGTTTCGGCCCGCTTATGATCAAGACTCCCTCGAGGTGGTGGGCCAGCAGTGCTAAAGCACCACCTCCCACTGGTGAGCTTAAAAACTTGGCATCTGCCTCTATCAGAGTTGTTGGTCACTTCCATCCAACAGATAGTCTGCTCTTCAGGTGTCTTTGCAACTACTGAAGGGTTTTCAAGATATGTGTACACTGTCTGACTATCTGCCCCTCTGGACGTACTTGGTCCACACCCATGCTGATCCTTTCTCGGCTGCCTCAGCTACAGCCCTGCTGGTTGACTTAATCTTTCTTCTAGTGAAGTCAAGGTCACGCAGCCACTTCTGGAAAGTGAACGCAATAAACCCACAGCAGCCTACTTCGAATGGATAGCATGAGATCTTCCACCCTCTGTCTCTGCACTCTGATCTTAATTCTGCATACTTGGTTAACTTGCGCTCATGGGCTTCATCGATGTTGTCTTCCCAGGGGACTGTGAGTTCACCAATAACCACTTCTCTACTGGTGTCAGACCATCCGATTATATCTGGACACAATATATACAGTATACAACCTGAAATTCGTACTCTTCACAGGCATCCACAAGAGACTCCATAGAATGAATGATAGAACATCGGAGTCCGGAAGCGCATGCCCACCTCACCCCCGTGTAAACAGCAGCAAATGCATCAACATCCTCTCCCTCCCCACTCATACCAGAAGAAGCACCGACCCACCCCCCCACCATGCAAGCAACAGCAAAAGCCCCCTCAGAAACCTTGATCCGGAGTCCATCAGAACTGCAGTCCATAACCCAACACTTCTGTATCTCACAGAATCTCTCTCTCCAGTGAAGGAGAGGGAGGTTGCTCCTGAAACAACGAGAGCGGAGAACAGTAACTTGCCGTTCCGGTGTTACAATCTTCCACATGGCTTCTCCAACCACCCCGTCTTGAGGACTGACAGGTGCTCACTCTCCATCAAAGGGGAGAGAGAGAGAGAGAGAGGGATCACTCACGTACAGGAACCTTCTTCTGACAGCGGCTGACGATTAGCAAATGCACCGCCTGCTGTCTTGGTGTTTCAGTCTTTACTATTTTACCAATGGCAACTATAGTATTAACTTTGGATTTTCCTCATGTTTCAATTGAGCATTGAGTTGGAGCTTTGATCCAGGAATAGGTTGGATAGGCATGGCACAGCTTGCAATTAGTTTAGAACAGAAAGTGTAGAACCTTGTAATCCTATGTATGTATATGACAGCATATCTTGTTTACTCTCTTTAGCCTATGGACCTATAACTTATGAAGAAGGTATTGCACTTTGGGAGGACAAACCAGGGTAGGACATACACAATGAGCAGTAAGTATCTGGGAAAGCAGATGCATAGTTCCTTGAAAATGGTGTCACAGGTAGATAGGGTTGTAAAGAGAGCTTTTGGCATATTGGCCTTCCAAAATCAAAGCATTGCGAACTGGGGTTATGATGTTAGGTTGAAGTTGTATAAGACATTGATGAGGCCTAATTTGGAGTATTATGTATAGTTCTGGTAACCTACCTACAGGAAAGATAGAAATACAATTGTAAGAGTGCAGAGAAAATTTACAAGGATACTGTCAGACTTGAAGACCAGAGTTATAGGAAAAGGTTGAATAGAGTTAGGACTTTATTTCCTGGAGCAGAAGAGAATGAGGAAAGATTTGATAGAGGTATACAAAAATATGAGGGGCATAGACTGGATAACTACAAGCAGGCTTTTTTCACTGTTTAGGTGAGACTAGAAGTAGAAGTCATGGGTTAAGGATGAAAGATGAAATAGTTAAGGGGAACATGAAGGGGAACTTCATCACTCAAAGGATGGTGAGAGTGTGGAATAAGCTGCCAGCACAAGTGGTGGATGCAATTTTGATTTCAACATTTAAGAGAAATTTGGATGGATGCCTGGATGGGAGGGGAATGGAGGGCTATAATCCGGGTGCAGATTGGTGGGATTAGGCAGAATAATAGTTTAGCATGGACTAGATGTTTCTGTGTTGTAGTATTCAATAATATAGTCTATAAAAAGGAAAGTATAATTACTTATTAATTTAGCATGGAATAACCTTTTCTATTAGCTGCACATATCTGTATTAATGTCTAAATAAACTGCTCAAGCTGGCACTTCCACTTTTTATTTCAACAAGGAAACTTTTTTTTTTAACAATTGGTACAGTATATAAAAAGAATTTGCACAGTTTTAAAAATATGCAGACAATTATTCAGTAAAGAATTCAGAAGACTTTGAAAACAATGACATTTTAGCACATTATCCTGCCTGAGTGCATTAATATATGCTCTCAATGTGAATCCATATGGATGGATTGAAGGAAAACCCATTTATAGGACTACTTCTCATTGCAGGGGCAAGAACATTTCATTGTGTTTGTTCGATGACCTTCTATCTCAAGTGCAAATGTACAATTATTAAATTTACATAACCAAAACTGACCGGTGACAGGGTTAAGAACTTTTGCATTAAACAGAGTTAATTAGTTAATGAATAATTATTCTTGACGTGCTAAGATGACATGTTTAGCTGAACACTGCATGGACTGGTAATTATAAAAATGGTAATTGAGGAAATTAACCCATAGCATTGTGTGTATGGATTGCTAAGCTTTAGACTTAAAGGCAATCAACTCTGCTCTGATCAGTGACTTTCTTAAAAAGCTACAATGCTAATATTGTGATTAGTATTCAACCACTTATGAAACTATTTTGGACACTGACAAATCCTTCAAAATTTGAAATGGTTCAAGTATTATCATAATACGACATATAAAGATACATTATTGACAAAAATGTTTGGAGAAATTATATACTTTTATATATCAAATAGAGCAACAGAGTGAGATGGCCTGAAATTAAATTGAAGGCCAAAATAGGTAAAATAGAGAAACTTTGTGAATATCCAAATTTTGATGAGTTTAGATCACCAAGGGTTTCTTTTGCCTGATTTCTTTGAAACACTGGTGACACAAAAGATTGTAGATGCTGGAATCTGGAGCAACAAATAATCTGTTGGGGGAACTCAATGTATCAAGCAATGCTTGTGGGAGATAATTAATTGTCAAACTTTCAGGTTGAGACCTGATGCAGGGTTTTGACCCAAAACATCGTCAGTTACTTTCATCCCACACATGGTGCTTAAAACGTTGAATTCCTCTAGCCGGGTTGCATTTTGCTTCAGATTCCAGCATCTGTAGTCTTTTGTGTCTCTTGTAAACCACAGCTGAATCCAGCTGTTTCCTACACTGTAGGTTTTATTTTACGTGACTTCCCATTTCAGCTATTTTACTCATTATTAGCTTAAGATAATATTGTGGAATAATTTGGATCTAAGAATCTAAGATAGGGCATTATGTCTCTTGTATGCAAGCTCATGAATGATGTACTAGCAAATCTAGGAATGGGGGAGAGGAATCTGGTAGAATTCAACTTTTTACGTTTCCTGAATATAGTGAGCAAAAAGGAGAAAATAAAGAGATAATCAAATAAAGGAGATAACTGCATTTAAAGCAACTCAAAATTTGTCCTTCTGGAATTCACAAATCACCTTGTGTTAACTTTTGTTTTATATTTCAACTCACATGTCTTGATATATGTGCAGCTATGTCTTTGCATTATGGGGAGTTTTTTGGGAAAACGACCTCCATTCCTTTCTCCATAATGTAGTGGTCACCTATAGTTATGCCTTTCAGGTAGTTACGCCACCAATTATTTTAATTTTTATAAAACTCATGCAAAGTTGCCAGTAAAATATAATGCAGGGAAGTTGTGATTCAAGATTGGAAATGAGAGGACTGATGTTGCTAATGCCATCATCTTTGAAGTCAAGTAACAGATTTGACTAAGAAATGGGACAAGCAGCCAATGGTTTCTCACAAAAGCTTCTAATCAAATCAACCAAACACAGTCCCCATATGGTGACATTTATGCATGTTTACCTCAGTTAGAAGAAAGAACTGCTATAGTTTCCAAGTGGATAACATGTAAAAGGCATCCACTGTGCTAATGTAAGCAGATAGAGGAGTCAATTTCTACAAATCAAAGCCCTACCAACAGGAATACGATGGAGAAATTGTCCTCTTTGATGGTGTCAGCTAATGGATAAACATTGACCAGGCCAAGTGTAATTTAAGAGCTTGACAAAGGGAAAGTTACCAGGCACGTAGCTCTGCCTTCTTTCTGTATTTTGTACAAAAAATCCTGATCTTTTTTCCTCTATGAACATGAGAACGGTTCGAATCAAAAAAAAATTAGAAGTGGATTCTCATGAGAAAAGGTTTAACGAAGTTTTTTCCATGTTCTTGACCTGGAAAGTGGATGAAGAGGAATACTTATGTCATCTTACAGTCTGCATTATTTATCCATGACTAGTTGCCCTTGTTGGTGAAAAATGCTTATATTCTCAGTAGCTAAAAAAGTTACATTTCATAGAACTTATCAACATCTGCATTGACCCTTATAAATGCAACCCTGTTCCTAATGAGCTATTTAATTAGATATTTTAAGTACATCAACCTATATTGTGTTCATGATATTTTCTCTAAGGTTACAGCTGGCATTTATTACTGGATGAGAGGGAAATAACATAATTTTGATCCTAATTGAGAGTTTGCTATAGCTAAAGCAATCAATTTAAGTGTCTGCTAACCTGGAATTCTTTAAGGTAAACTCTTTTTCTTAAGTATGGAGAATTAAGAACTAAAAGACAAAGGTTTAGGCTGAGAGGAGTGAGGTTTATGAGGAGCCTGAGGGCAACTTTTTCACCTAGGATGTGCTCAGTGTATGGAAAGAGCTGCTTGAAGAAGTGGTTGAGGTAGGTACATTAACAGCATTTAAAAGGCACTTGGATAAGTATACGGAAAGGAAGGTTGTCGAGTCACATGGCCAAACGGAGGCAAATCTTAGATGGGAATCTTGATTGGTAAGGACCTGTTGGCATGAAGAGCCTGTTTCTGGGTTGTGTGACTTTATGACTCTATAACTTAGTGGGTCAAGCAGCATCTGTGACAGTATAGTTAATGTTTCAGGTTGCCTCCCTGGATCAAGACAGTGAGTGTACAGGAGAGGTAACCAGCATAAGGCGGTAGAGGGAGGTGTGAAGCAGGAACTAGCAGGTGATAGGTAGGATCATGTGATAGAGCAGAATGGAGGAGGAGGAGGGCTAGAGATGAATTTAGGAGACAACAATGTTTTACATGGGTGAATCCAGATAGATATCTCCACTGATCCCATCCCTTCCACCATGTGCTGCATCTGCCTGCTTTGCCCCCATCACCCGGTTCCACCTTTTGAGTGCCTGATTCTGCCTCTCCTCTCCCTCTCCTCTCCCTCTCATCTCCCTCTCATCTCTCCTTTCTCCACTCCCTCAACCTTGATGCAGGATCTCCGGTCAAAATATTGACAATCCCTTTGCCTCCACGAATACTGCCTGAGTCACTGAGATCCTTTGGCAGCTTGTGTTTTATCCATCATTTATGTTATCCATGACCAAGATTTCATGATAAATCCTTTTATTGACTTCGTGAAAAATAGCAACACTCAATTTACTTTGTTGATAAGTTTCTCAATCACTGAATACTATACTTCAGTAATGGCCAAAAATCACTCCTAAGTTATTTCCAGCTTTGTTAATGGGTATTGCTGTATCGTGCTGAGCTATTTCCTGTTCCAATCTTCATTGTCATAAATATGAAAAAAAGAAATTCAGGCCATCATTTACATGTCCATTTGCTTAACCGGCTAGGTATCAGCTGTTTTGCTGTCAGTCTTTCTGATGCATTTTATCTATTCATCTAAGAGGCATCACATTCTGTATTAACACAAGGTATACTCAATCCACATCAGTTGTGAATAACCTGAATAGCTTGTTGAAAATTGTTCTTTTCCTTTTAATTGCCATATAAAAATTGTAAACCCCATCAACAATATTGTTTTAATAATATTCTGTTGCTACAGAGAAAAAGAAGCAGGCTTTGTTTTTACTGTTGACTGTAAAGGTTTGTTTTTTTTTAGTACAGAGTGGTCAAGATGGAATGTTCCTCCTGTCAGATGTAGGAATTCAAGATAACTGATGGTTTCACTGATGACTACATCTGCAGGAAGTGCACCCAACTTCAGATCCTGACTGACTGGGTCAAGGAGTTGGAGCTGGAGTTGGATATACTTAGAATCATCTGGGAGGCTGAAGACGTTATAGATGAGACTTTTTCTGAGGTGGTCACACCTTTCAGGCAGTAGATGGGTGACCACCAGGAGAGGCAATGGGATGAAGCAGTCAGTGCAGGGCTGCTTCGTGGCCATTCCCTTCAGCAGGGAAGTGTAAAGTCGACAGCGCGGTAGCCATGGTCTAGTACAAGCGATGACAGCACAGATGAATGAGTGGCTGAGGAGATGGTGTAGAGGGCAGAGTTTCGAGTTCTTGGATCACTGGAAAGTTTTCTGGGGAAGGGATGGCCTGTACAAGAGGGACGGGCTGCACCTCAACTGGAGGGGAACTAATATTCTGGCTGGGAGGTTTGTTAATGCTACTTGGAAGGGCTTAAACTAGTTTTGCAGGGGACTGGGAACCGGAGACCCAGGTCAGTAAGGGAGGATCAGACAGGAAGGTAAATGTCAGGGAAAGTATCGATAGGCAAAATCAAAATAAAGTGTATGATGAGTCGGATAGTTTGAAGTGAGTGTATTTTAATACCAGCAGTATTATGGGTAAAGGTGATGAACAGTGCATGGATCAGTACATGGAACTGCAATGTTGTAGCCATTACTGAGACTTGATTGAGGGAGGGGCAGGAATGGGTGATTAATGTACCAGGTTTTTGAAGCTTTAGAAAAGTTAGAGAAGGAAGTAAAACAAGGGAGGGGAGCTGCACTACTGATCAGGGACAATATCACAACTGCACTCAGGGGAGACATATTGGAGGGTGTAGACACTGAATCCATTTGGGTAGAACTTAAAAATTGGAAGGGTGCAGCCACACTGATGGGATTGTACTATAGATGCTCCAAGAACCACCGAGACACTGAGGAACAGATATGTAAACAGATTAAGGAAATGTGTAAAAATAATAGGGTAGTTATCATGGAAAATTTAACTTCCCTAATATAAACTGCGGCTTTCTTCATGCAAGAGGCATAGATGGGGCAGAATTTGTTAAGTGTATCCAGGAGGGTTTCTTAAATCAATAAGCAGACAATCCAATGAGAGGAGGGGCCATACTGGACCTGGTGTTGGGTAACGAGCCAGGTCAGTTGACTGACTTTTCAGTGGATGAACAGTTAGGAAACAGTAACCACAACTCCCTAATTTTCAGGATAACTATAGATAAGGATAGGTGTGGTCCTTGTGAGAGAGCTTTAAACTGTGGGGTAGAACAAATTATTAGGGCATTAGGCAGGATCTAAAAAGAGTTAATTGGGAAAGAGTTAATTTTCTCTGGCAAATCCACATCAGACAGGTGGACGGTGTTTAAAGACCATTTTCACAGAGTACAGGAAAGGAAGCTTCCTGGTAGAAGGAAGGACAGGGAAGTGATGAAGGAAGGAAGGACAGCGATGTGATGAATTTAGTCAAGAAGAAAACAGAGAAGTATGTAAAGCTTCAGAAGTTAGGATCAAACAGAGCACATGTGTATTATAAAAAAGCCAGTAAAGAACTAAAGAAGGAAATTAGGAAAGCCAGGAGGGGCCATGAAAAGTCCTTGGCAGGTCTAATTAAGGTGAATCCCAAGGCATTCTGTGCATCCTTCAAGAGCAAGAAGATAACTAAGAGTGGGTAAGACCACTCAAGGATAAAGAGGGGAACATTTGCTTGGATGTGAAGAAGGTGAGTGAGGTCCTTAATGAGAATGTTATTTCAGTATTTACCATGGAAAAGAACCTGGAGGGCCAAGAAATCAGTGCTGAGTGCGTAAATATGTTAGGGCATTTAGCGGTCAAGGTGGATAAGACCTCAGGGCTTGATGGGATTTACCTCAGGCCCAGGCAAGAGGTCAGATTTCTGGAGCCTTAACCTCTATCTTCACGTCCTCTCTAAGCACAGGCAAAGTCCTGAAGGACCGGCAAGTGTCTAAGGTTGTACCTCTATTTAAGAAGAGAACAAGGGAAGACCCTGGGAACTATAGACAGGTGATTCTCACATCAGTTGTAGGGAAATTGCTGGAGAAAATTCTTAGGGATAGAATATATGAGCATTTGGAAACCCGGGGCCTAATTAAGAAGTGCCAGCTTGGCTTTCTGCAAGGTAAGTCATATCTTACCAACTTGATTAAGCTTTTTTACAAGGTGACGAGAAAAATTATTTGAAGGTAGAGCAGTGGATGTTGTCTCCATGGACTTTAGTAAGGCATTTGACAAAGTCCCTCATAGGAGGCTATTCCAGAAGATTAGGATGCATGGGGTCTGTGGCAAATTAGCTGTTTGGATTCAGAACCTACTTGTACACAGAAGACAGAGGGTAGTGGTTGAACAAACTTATTCAAGCTGGAGGTCTATAATTAGTGGAGTTCCACCGGGATCAGTGCTGAGACCTCTGCTGTTTGTGATGTATATAAATGACCTGGATAAATTGAATTGTATCGAACTGAATTGACTTCATTTCTTACATCCTTCACATACATGAGGAGTAAAAATCTTTATATTACTTCTGTCTAAATGTGCAATATGCAATTTATAGTAATTTGTAATAAGTAGTGTGTACAACAGTACGGACGATATAGCATAGAAATACAATTATATCAGTGTGAATTTATCAGTCTGATGGCATGGTGGAAGAAGCTATCCCGGAGTCTGTAGGTCTTGGCTTTTTTGCTGCGGTACTGTAGCAGCTGGAACAGTTTGTGGTTGGGGTGACTCAGGTCCCCAATGATCCTTCGGCCCTTTTTTATCCACCTGTGTCTGTTAATGTCCTGAACAGTGGAATGTTCACAACTACAGATGTGCTGGGCTGTCCGCACCACTCTCTGCAGAGTCCTGCGATTAAGGGAGTTACAGTTCCCATACCAGGCAATGATGCAGCCAGTCAGGATGCTCTCATTTGCTTTCAAAATGTTGAATGGTAGGTTAATAAGATTGTGGATGATACCAAGATTGGTGGAAATGTGGATAGTGTAGAAGACTGCCAAAGAATCTCGTGCAATTATAGATCATTTGCTGATATGGGCAGAGGAATGGCAGATGGAGTTTAACCCAGATAAATGTGAGGTGTTGACCTTAGTAGTGCAAATGCCAGGAGACAGTACACTGTTAAGGGCAGGACCCGTAACAGCGTTGCTGAGCAGAGAGATCTTGGGGGCCAAGTTCATAGCTCCTTGAAAGTGTTACACAGATTGATAGGGTGGTTAAGAAGGCTTATGGAATGCTTGTTTTATTAATCAAGGCATTGAGTTCAAAAATTAAGATGTTGTAACTTGATAGAACCTGGTTAGGCCATATCTGGAGTATTGCATACAGTTCTAATCACCCCACTATAGGAAGGATGTTGAGTCTTTGGAGATAGTACAGAACAGGATTACCAGGATGCTGCCTGTTTAGAGGGCATGTGCTATCATGAGAAGCTGGACAAACCTGGGTTGTATTCTCTGGAGCGGTGGTGGTTGAGGGGACATCTGATAGAGGTTTATAAGATTATGAGAGGCATAGATTGAGTAGACAGGGAGTATCTTTTTCCCAGGGTAGAAATGCATTGCAGAAGTGTACCAGAGGGAATGCATTGAAGGTGAGAGGGGTTATGTACATAGGGGATGTGAGGGGAAAGTTTTTTTCCTCAGAGAGTGGTGGATGGCTGGAATGTGCTGCCTGGTATGGTGGTAGAGGCTTTGAAGAGATGTTTAGATCGGCACATGAATGCAAGGAAGGTGGAGGGATCTGGACATTATGTATGGAGGAAGGATTAGTTTATGGAGTTTTTTTGATTTACTTTTTAGCTGGTTCCACACAACTTTGTGGGCTGAAGGGTCTGTTCCTGCACTGTCCAATTCTATGCTCTATGTTCTATTTAGCATTATGGAAGCAGTAAATCATTGTATTTCTGCAATTATGTAGTCATATTTTAAACATACTAATGATTTTAAATCAGATTTGAAAAAAAATTTGTACCATGATGTATCAGCCATCCTGACCATCAGTTTCAGGCCTCTTTTTCTGTCAGCTACTATTTAATGCTCCAGGTGCACTAGGGAGTCCAGGTGCATGATTCTCAAAGGCTAATCAGCAGGTAGAGTAAATAATTAGGAGGGATGAGGGAATGTTACCTTTTATCGCTGGGGGATCTGAATATAAAAAGTAGAAAGGTTACGCTTCACTTACATGGGGCTTTGGTGAGCCAGATCTATAATACTGCCTATAGTATTGGTCTCAGGAAAAATGTTGATGTGCTGAGAGCGATTTAGGGAAGCTTATCTTCAAGGAAAAGCTGGACATGCTAGTTTTGTATCTGATAGAGTTCAGAAGAGTAAAGGGTAGGGGTGACGCAATTGGAAATTTAAGATCCTTAGGGATCTTGACAGGGGCTATGTGTTTGAAGTTGCTTCCTCCTGTGAGAGAACCTAGAACTAAGGGTTCACGTTTTAAATAAATGGGATTCTGCACTTAAAATGGGCACAAAACATTGTTTTCCCCATAGATGATAGTGAATTTTTAGAACTATCTTTCCCAAAGGGGATTGGAAGCAGGGCCTCTGAATATTAAGGGTAAATAGATTGTTGATAAGCAGTTGGTGAAAGAGTGTTGTGGATAGATGGGAACGTGGAGCTAAGGTTACAGTCAGATCAGCCACGACCTTATTAAAATAGTGGTGTATGCTGATAGGGCTGAATGGCCTACTCCTGCTCCTAATTTGCATGTTTACATATTCATTTTGTGACTTTTCAACTTCTGTTTCTGTTGTAGGCGTATAAGTGCAAATTCAGAGATGGTTGAAGTTAGAGGCCCCAGTTTCTGCTCCGCTAGTGTTGCAAAAGAAAAGTGTCATTGGGGACCCAAGGCCAGGTCAAAAAGCAGCATAGAAATTGCCAGAAGAATTCAGCGGGTTGAGCAGCATCAGTGAGAGGAGAGCAATTGTTGATATTCTAGCCTCAGCCCTGTGACAATATTGAAATCAAAGAGCAAAGCCTGAAGATCAATCAAAGTCCAGACCGAAGCCCAAAAGTTGGTATCGGAAGTCCAGAAGTAGAGGTTTGAAGTTTGATTTGAAATCCAATGGCCAGAGCCCCAAGTCTGTAAATCTCTGCAAGTCTGCAGGGGAAGTTGAAGGCCCAGTGTCTGCGAATCCATCAGTCCACTAGAGGCCAAAGATAGCCTGTCCAGGTGTTAGGGGACTGTTTATCTGCATGTGTGGGTGGGAGGGAGGAACCGGCCTTGGTTGTGTGGTATGTCCTGTTTTATCGCTTTTGCTTAGGAGATTGACAGACTGGCAGGAGGCAAAGAGTGGGAATAAAGTGGGGGGGGGGTTCTAGTTAGATGTTAGTGACTAGTGGTGTTCTGCAGGACTCCTTGTTCGGACTGCTCCATTTCATGTTATATGTCAATAATTCGAATAATGCTTTGTTTTGGTCAAGCTTGCGGACTATACAAAGATAGGTGGAGTAGCAAGTTGTGTTGAGGAAGCAAGTAATCTTCAGAAGCACTGAGAGGGATTAGGAGAATGGGCCAAGAATTGGCAGATGGAATACAGTGTAGGGAACTATATGGCCATGCACTTTTGCAGAAGGAATAAAGGCATAGACTATTTTCTAAATGGAGAGAAAATTCAAAAATCAGAGGTGCAAAGGTACTTGGGAGTCCTCGTACAGGGTTCCCTAAAAGCTTACTTGCAGGTTGAATCAGTAGTAAGGAAGCCAAATACAATGCTAGCATTCATTTTGAGATGTCTAGAATATAAAAGCAAGGATATAATGCTGATGATTTATAATACATTACTCAGACTGCATTTGAAGTAATGTGAGCAGTTTTGGGCCCCAAATCTAAGAAAGGATGTGCTGGCATTGGAGAAGGCCCAGAGGAGGGTCACAAGAATAGTTCCAGGAATGAAAGAGTTAACGTATGAGGAATGTTTGATGGCTCTGGGACTATGCTCACTGGAAATTAGAAAAATGAGGGGGTTCTCATTGAAACCTATCAAAACTGAAAGGCCTAGATAGCGTGGATATGGAGAGAAGGTTTCCTATAATTGTCTCGAACCAGAGGATACATCCTCAGAATAGAAAGGAAGAAAGGTCTCCCTTTAGAAAAAGGATGTGGAGGAATTTCTTTAGCCAGAGGGTGGTGAATCAGTGGAATTTATTTCTACAGATAGCTGTGGGGGCCAGGTCATCGGGTATACTTAAAGAGGAGGTTGATTAAATTAAAATTAAATTAAAAGCATCCATTAGTCTTGTGAGACCATAGATCTGCACCTGGAAGGTCTTCACTCTCCTGGGCAATGTTGTATGGAAGACCAGCAGTTGCCCATGCTGCAAGTCTCCCCTCTCCACGACACCAATGTTTTCCAATGGAAGGGCATTAGGACCCATACAGCTTGGCACCAGTGTCGTCGCAGAGCAATGTGTGATTAAGCGCCTTGCTCAAGGACACAACACGTTCCCTCGGCTGGGGCTCGAACTCACGACCTTCAGGTAGGTAGTCCAATGCCTTAACCACTTGGCCACATGCCCACTGGAGGTTGATAGGTTCTTGATTAATAAGGGAAAGAGAGTGGGGTTGAGAGGGATAATAAATCAGCTATGACGCAATGGTGGAGTAGATTTGATAGACTGAATGGCATAATTCTGCTCCTGCTGTATGTCTTATTTATTCTGCTGAGCATTGTGGGCAGGCTATGTTGATGCCAAAATGCCTGGTGACACTTGTCGGCTGCTCGCAGCACATCCCCAAGTGTTATGGTTGTTACTGCAAATAATGCATTTCTCTGTAAGTATTGATGTACATGTGATAAATAAAAATGAATCTGAATCTGAATCTGATTTCTATGCGAGTCCCTGCCTCAGAGCTGAATGTGGAGAGCCAGCATGGAGAGGAAAAGGGGAATGGGAAAAAAGGACACCAAGGTGATTGGTGGATTGAGGAGGGGTATAAGATGAGAGATAGGTTATCTGAGGAGGTACAAGAGATGAGTGATGGTTACAGTTGGAAAACTATAGCAGGTGAATGATAGATTGAGATAAAAAAGAGAGGGCAAAAGGAAGATAAAATAGCAGATGAAGAAAGATGGGGTGGGGAAGAGGAATGACAGGAGACAGCTGCTGGAGGGAGATAAGCAGGTACGTCAGTGCTAGGTTCTGTTCAGTAAAGGAGGTGAGAATAGGAGCCATTACAGGAGAAGAAAGAGTTGAATGGCATTTGATGCCAGATGGAAGGTGGGATGTGGGGAACCAGTGTGTGAAGTTGTTGGATGGAGGAGGGGAATGAGACAAAGATGGGTGAGAAGGCGGACAAAAACAGGTGGACCAGAGCATAAGTGAGAGAGGGCAGAAGGTGGGGGAGTGGCAAACAAAGGAAAAAGGAAGGGAAGCAGAGTGGGAATTTGGAAAACTCAATATTCATGCCATGTGAACTTAAGGTTCTGTTCCTCTCTTTCACATTGAGCTTCATCTGGCCGTAGAGAAGACTGAAGGTAGACAATGTGGAAATGGACAGGGGATCTGAAATAGTCTTCAGCTAGGAGAATGGGGTGGCCATTGTAGACTGAAACAGTCACTGAGCCTGTGCTTTGTCTCTCCAGTGCAGAGGAGGCCACAATAGGAGCTCAGAGTGCAGAAGACAAGATTGGAGGAGATGCATGTGAACCTTTGTGTCAGCTGGAAGAGTTGTTTATGCCCATAGATGGTAGTGAGGGAGGAACTGTAAGAACAAATATTACCTCTACTGCAAGAATTAAGGGATGAATGGGTGTGGAGGGATGACTGAACAAGGGAGTCACGAAGGGAGTGGTCCTTGCAGAAGGTGAAAAGGGTGGAGAAGAGAAGATGTGGTTGGTGGTTGGATTTTGTAGCTGGTATAAATGACGGAAGATAATATGTTAGATGTGGAGGCTTACAGGGTGAACGAAAAGGACAAGGAAAGCTCTATTACTGTTCTGTGTAGGAGGAAGCAGGGAGAGAGCAGAAGTATGGGAAACAGGGAAGATGTGAGATGGAGTCCACCAACCAGAGCAGAAGGGAAGCTATGCTTTCTGAAAAAACTTCACTTTGAGAGCAGATGTGGTGGAGATTGAGAAGCCGGGAGAAAGAAACGCCATCCTTACAAGAGACAGCATGGGAAGTGTTCCAGTCTAGCTGAGCCAGCTGGAGGGTCTATGGTAAATATCAATGGATGCCTTGCCTTCTGAGATGGAGATAGTGGAACCTAGTAACTGGGGAGAAATGACAGAAATGGTCCTCAGGGCAAAGAGGTTTGAAGGCAATAGAGGTTTAGTAGTCAGGGGTCTGACTGGGGATGGGTGAAGGGCAATGTATTGGAGTGGTCATTAGTACTGGGACAAGGGGCTGAGTCAGTGGTTAGAACTGAATAGGATAGAGTTAATAACTAGGAGCAAAGAGGGTTAAATGTTCATGGATCTGTGGCCCATGGGGATGTCAGTGATCTGAGTGAGTACTGCAGCAGAAAAAAGGATTTGTGCTGGAAAGGCGGGACAGTGGTTTGTATTTTCAACCTGTGTGGAGAACAGGACCTCTACTTGGGGCATTGGTAGAACACAGAAATGAGGAAATTAGGTGATTGAGGGCGATTCATCAAAGGTTCTGAGTAGATTAGGGAGTCAAGATCTCTGATCAGTGGGTGGGAAACATAGGTATCATTAGGAAAGGAGGAAGCCCAATAAGTAGGAGCTAAGTGTTGGATTTAACACATTCTGGTGCTGTGCAATGTAAAAAAGCCTGAGTTATTCAACAGCAATGTGGCCTAATTTCCATGGAAATACTCCAAATGGAGAACTGCTTAAGGGATGATATCACTTGATGCACGTCTGCCCCTGATATTGGAGCAGGCGGGGAAGCATGATTCATGCCTGGAGAAGCACAGTCAAATTGCCACAGTGACCCGAAAAAACAGTCACAATAGTGTTTTACTCTGAACGTCCAGTAGTCTCAATCATATAGCACTCACATCAACAGCACAATGCAAACAGGTTTCTGGAATCACTTTTGCATTTCAAAATGACATGTCTTTTTTGTAGCCAGGATGCTGACAACAGTATCTGTTCACATGTTATTGATTCAGATTTAGCTTCTCACATACTAAAGTTGTGTGAGAAAATATGATCTGAGTAAAGTGCAGGCACTTGTTTTAAATCGCCCTCACCACGCCAGGTATGTAATAACTAATCATAATGCAAATAATGGTAAATATGGCAATCGGTCTCAGTTAATCGCAATTGGATTCCCCAAATCAAGTTAAATATGCTATTTGAATAGGGCATATCAATATAAATCGGCATGAAATTCCCAAGGGATATCTACTTTGACTACTGAAATACTGGTGAGTGTTTCATATTTAATCATTTGATACTTTCAGCAGAGGCCATCTCTGTGAGGTTGAAGGTTAAAAGTTTCTATTGATTTTCATGTCTGAATTTACTGTGAGCACATAACCAGCAGCCATACTCCTGGCAAACATTTTTGATTGCCAGTCAGTGAATAGCTGGCTTATCATCAAAGAAATATTTCCAGCTATTCTGTTGTACCCTCTTTGAGTGAGGGGTGTCACTATCATGCGCTCTTCACTTCCACTGGTACATTGATGTTGTGATGAATAATTGGGAATAATCTTACAACCAATCTGCAACATTAAATGCTAAACTAAGTCAAATAACTGTGTGAAAGCACAATAATCAAAAATACTATTTTGCCACCTTAATTAGAGAGGAAAGTCCCCCCCCCATTGAAAGGCCACATTTTGACAAATTACTCAATAAGACATCCTCCTACAAAATATGAGCAAATACAATAATTGACCCAATTCATAGATAACTCTGAGAAAAATAATTGTCTTCAGACTCCAGTGCTGAAGGTTTGCAACAGTATTGAACTTGATTGACTTGCCACTTGATAGTTGGTTCCAATGATTAGATTAGATTAGATTATGAGGACACTCAGTCCTCGTTTATTGTCATTTAGAGATGCATGCATTAAGAAATGATACAATGTTCCTCCAGAGTGATATCACAAGAAAACAGGACAAACCAAAGACTAACACTGACAAGACCACATAATTATAACATATAGTTACAACAGTGGAAAGCAATACCATAATTTGAGAAAGAGCAGACCATGGGCACGGTAAAAGAAAAAGTCTCAAAGTTCCGATTGACTCCCGATAGTCCCGATGGCAGGTGGCAAAAGGGAGAAACTCTCCCTGCCATAAACCTCCAGGCACCGACAACTGCCGATGCATTGGAAGCACCCGACCCCAGCTGACTCTGAGTCCGTCCGAAAACTTCGAGCCTCCGACCAGCCTCCCAAGCACCATCCTCTGCCGAGCGCTTCGACCCCGCCCCGGCCACTGAGCAACAAACAAAGCCAAGGACTCGGGGCCTTCTCCTCCGGAGATTCTGGATCACACAGTAGTAGCGGCAGCGAAGAAGGCATTTCAGAAGTTTCTCCAGATGTTCCTGCGTTCTCTCACATCTGTCTCCATCAAATCTGGATTGTGCACGGCACCATACTTGACAGATTACAGATATCATTCACTGGAGTGGCCGCTGCGCGCTGCGTTGCACTGCCATCTTCTCCTCAATAATATCAGTGAAGCTGAGAGTGCAACAGTTTGTTCAGGCCTAAAGACTAAATTTTCCCCGAATGTTTACTAAAATGCAAACTAGAGTTACACTCAGTGGCCTCTTTATTAGGTATGTCTGTTCATTAATGCAAATACCTAATCAGCCAATCATATGGCAGCAACAATGTATGAGGGTGATTGATATGTTTGTGGCCTAAGGTAGAAGGAGTCAATTTTAGAAAACTTAGCACATTTATTTTTCCTACATTTACACACTTAGTCCAGCGGTTGTGGAGCATATGGATCCCTTCTTTGTAGAGGTCTTGGACCTCCAGAAGCAATCCACAGCAGGGGTGATTGATAAGTTCGTGGCGTAGGTAGAAGGAGATGAGTTATTAACTTCAAACTTTCTGCATTTTCATTCAAAGAGTTGAACTGCATGTGCATGTAATGAGAGCTGTATAACTCATCTCCTTCTACCTTAGGCCACAAACTCATCAATCACCCCCGCTGTGGACCACTTCTACAAAGAAGGGATCCGTATGCTCAACGACCTCTGGACTAAGTGTGTACATGTAGGAGGGGACTATGTTGAAAAATAAATGTGCTAGGTTTTCCAAAATTGACTCCTTCTACTTTAGGCCACAAACTTATCAATGACCCCTCGCATAAATGCATGCAAACATGGTCAAGAGGTTCAGTTGTTTTTCAGACCAAGGGGAAGAAATGCGATCAAAGTGACTTTGGCCGTGGAATGATTGTTGGTACCGGATGGGCTGGTTTGATTATCTCAGAAATTGCTGATCACCTGGGATATTCACACACTACAATCGCTAGAGTTTACAGAGAATGATGCAAAAAACAAAAAAAACACATCCAGTGAGCGGCAGTTCTATGGACAAAAATGCCTTGTTAATTAAAGGGATCAGAGGAGATTGAGCAGACTGGTTCAAGCAGAGAGGAAAGTGACAGTAACTCAAATAACCACACTCTGTGATGTTCATTTATTTATCCATTGTGCAATTGTGAGAACCACTCTAGTCATCCACAATTTGTAGGGGCAAAGCTAGACTGTGGGTTGGCTGGATGGCTGGAGAAGCCAATCCATACTTAGAAGGTTCCTTGGCAGTATGGACAACAGATGGCAGCCACATTGGGTTGAGGGTCGCTATCTCGGGCTTCCGTCGCTACTGCAGCGATTCCTTCTGCCTCGTATATCATGGCGCCCTTATTGGGAGAGGAGCGCACTCAACCTGATCCAGGGCAATGTGTTCCCATGTGTCTGGGTTGATGCCACAGGCTTTTAGTGAAGTTTTTAGGGTGTCTTTATAGTGTTTACTTTGGCATCCATGGGAACGCTTTCCTTTCTGTAGTTCACCATAAAGCAGTCTCTTAGGCAGCTGATGGTATGGCATATGACCATCTTAACTGGGACTGCATCAGTATAGTGAAGATACTGGGCAGGTCCACCTTGGTAAGTACCTCAGTGTCAAGGTTCTGAGAAGCATTCTGAGGAAGACTGTGTTATCTTCATGGCATGCCATTGGTGCACTGTTCATGTTTCACAGGCATAAAGAAGAGTGAAAAGTACTATGGTCCTATACACCTTCAGCTTCTTTTGTAGGCTTATGCCTCCTCTGTTCCAGATGTTGGCATAAAGTCTGCTGAAGGCCACACTTGTTTTGGCGATCTTGGTGTTTACTGCACCGTCAATGATGATGTTCTGGGACAGTGTGCTGCCAAGATATGTGTGGTAAACCATGTATATAGGTTGTAACTGGGTTACCTGTCTGGACCTGCCTGGACACATCCCTCTGCTGACTGCTCCTGTGGCTCCTCCCACAGACCCCTGAATAAAGGCGATTGTGCCACTGCTCCTCCCTCAGTCCAGGACAGATATTCAGCATGGACGTTGGTCCATTTTACTGTTAATAAAAGCCTTTTAGTATTTACTCTACTTCCAGTCTTTTGGATAGTGCATCAATATGAGGAACTGTTCAATGAGTTGGGTCTTTGACTGTTGATTGTGATGTACTACTCAATGTGTGATTTCCCGAGAATTGGCTGATGCATTACCTCAGTCATTTTTAGTGCTGATGGTAAGTCTGAAGTTGGTACAGGCATCAGAAAACTCATCCACACAGTGCTGCATGTCATCTTTTGAACCAGCATTGAGGGCACAGTCATCAGCAAAAAGGAAGTCTCTGATGATGTGTCAAAATCTTAGTTTTTGCTTAGAGCTTCCTAAGGTTGAACAGTTTCCCATCAGTGTGGAATCCGATGCTGATGCCTATGTCACCGGCTCTGAAGACATGAGTCAACATGGCTAAAAACACCAGACTGAATAGCGTTGGAACTGAATAAAGATGATTAAAAACAAGACCCAATCAGTGCCTACTGAAGAAGTATATTCTGATCTCATATATATCATTGGATCTAAATTTTGACATCAAATGACACTAGTTGCCTTAGGCAGTCAGATAATTTTGCCAAATCAAAAAAAAATGCAGCTGTTGGACATCAGAATAAAAGCAGAAAGTATTTTGTATTGATAGGTATTTTGTATATTTCCAGCAGTTTTTCGTTTAAATTTAGGCAAATTTGACATGCAGATATAAACTTTATTGCTGCTAGTAATTGGGCACAAAGCCACTAATACCATTTTGAAGATGTTACAACCACAATGCTAAGACAGTAGAAGATAAGGTCAAATCTTTTCAATCTACCAATGTATCCTGCATTTATATTCAGTTATTAAAAGATTGTTACCTTATCCAAGGCTCTCTCCACTTCCAGTATTACTTTGAATTTATTTGTAGTCCAAATAATTTCAATAAAACCCAACTTTAGTGAAATGTTAGCCTTTGTTGACCATTAAAAAATTGCCAATAATGAAATAAAGTTGATTTTATCCATTCATAAGACAAACCTTTATTAAATAGGAAATATGGAAATAACTGACTGACTTGTTTTCTTTTAAATTTTGTTTCAAAATAATGATTTTCATTTCAAGCTTTTCAGAATGTCAGTGCATCTTACCATAAATGTAAATAACCTTGAATGATTGAAAGACGTGTTTCACTTTGTGTGGTTACAAAACTCGCTATCTTCAATATTCTTTCATTGATGATTTTTACATTATTGTACTGACAAATATCCCAAAGCACGCTGAAGGACAAAAGCTTTACTGTGCTACAAAGGCAATTATATATTTATTAAATCAAATCCAACTTAATTATGTAGTAAAATAGAACCGTTGTCAGTAAAAGTTAATCATAGTCGCTGAAAGAGATTGTCTCTCTTAAATGTGGTAGAATTTACAAAATTAATGGTAACATTATTTTTTACAATCAGCATCTTCTAATCCAGGGCACCAGGGTTTCAGAGGGAATGGCTAGTTTGATGGGCAAGCAGCTCTATGGGAGTCACTGGATAATGCTTCATTAATTGTCATATTTGATTGGCTGTCAGCTGCAAAATTGGTATCTACTGAGTTTTTACTGTAGATTTGGAAGTAGGTGGGTCAATAATTTGGGCACTAAATATCTATGACTGTCTTGGTAACCTAAGAAAATCTGCAGAAATAATTTGGCTAATTAAAAAGATATATATAGTTTATTTGGACTATTTATTTGCACAATATACTCTGAATTATTGTCCTTTTACTTTCTCATCTGAAGATACTACAAAGCAGAACAATTTTAGGATTGTATAATATGGAATCAAGTAAGCAAGCCAACTTTAAGATATCTCAAAACGAATGTTGTAGGTAGCCATATCTTTTAATTTCACATTAAGGGACTGCTTTAACCACTGACTGGAAGAAACCAAGACTTAATGCAATACTTCCTGCTATTGTCTTCCATGTTAACCTGGCCATTTTTTAAAAACCTAGCAAAGTAATTTTGGCTTCCAATCCAGGTGATCCTAATAATAAAATTATCCTGAGAGAGTATTAATCAAATTTCTTCCTTTGAAATATATTTTTTGTAGGAGTACCGTCTGGAGGAGGGCCATGAAAGGAAGCTTGCCAGATACAAGGAGCTGGTCTACGATGGTCGGAGGCAGGGATGCAAGGCAAAGTACATGCCTGTTGAAGTGGGCTGCTGGGGCTTCTCTGGGCAGTCTGTTTACAGAGCCCTCAGCACACTGGGCATCGTTGGTACAAGGAGGCAGAGAGCCATCAGCAACATCACCTAGGCAGCAGAGATAGCCTCAGGATGGCTCTGGATGAAGAGAGCAAATCCATGGGGATTTGCAGCACATACTATCTGAACACAAGTCATGGCTTGATCAGCCATGGCTGGGACGCCTAGGTGAGGGGGTCTGAATTCGAAAGAGTTGAAACACCAGATGACACCACTGATGATGTGCTCATAGTATCATGAGATGTATTCTTCAAATCAAAATAAAAATGTTGTAAATAAATTCCAATTTCTGGATGATTGGGACCTCTTTTGGGGCAGGTATGACCTGTACAAAAAGGACGGTTGCACTTGAATCCCATGGGGACCAATATCCTGGCGGGGAGGTTTGCTAAGGCTACTGGCAAGAGTTTAAACTAGAATTGTTGGGGGATGGGAACCAAACTGAAGAGAATGGGGAAGAGGCTGTTGGCTGACAAGTAGAGAAAGCTTGGAGACAGTGTGTGAGGGAAGATAGGCAGATGATAGAGAAGGGATGCGCTCAGACTGACAGTTTGAGATGTGTCTATTTTAATGCAAGGGGTGTTGTGAACAAAGTGCATGAGCTTAGAGCGTGGATCAGTACTTGGAACTATGAAGCGGTGGCCATTACAGAGACTTGGATGGCTCAGGGACAGGAATGGTTACTTCAAGTGCTGGGTTTTAGATGCTTCAGAAAGGACAGGGAGGGAGGCAAAAGAGGTGGGGGTGTGGCACTGTTGATCAGAGATAGTGTCACAGATGCAGAAAAGGTGGACGTCATGGAGGGATTGTCTACGGAGTCTCTGTGGGTGGAGGTTAGGAACAGGAAGGGATCAATAACTCTACTGGGTGTTTTTTATAGGCTGCCCAATAGTAACAGGGATATCAAGGAGCAGATAGGGAAACAGATCCTGGAAAGGTGTAATAATAACAGAGTTGTCGTGATGGGAGATTTTAATTTCCCAAATATCAATTGGCATCTCCCTAGAGCAAGGTGTTTAGATGGGGTGGAGTTTGTTAGGTGTGTTCAGGAAGGTTTCTTGACACAATATGTAGGTAAGTCTACAAGAGGAGAGACTGTACTTGATTTGGTATTGGGAAATGAACCCGGTCAGGTGTCAGATCTCTCAGTGGGAGAGCATTTTGGAGATAGTGATCATAATTCTATCTCCTTTACAATGGCATTGGAGAGAGATAGGAACAGACAAGTTAGAAAAGTAAACAACAGGAATTCTGCAGATGCTGGAAATTAGAAAATTAGAAATTAGAAAAGTTAGAAAAGTGTTTATTGGAGTAAGGGGAATTATGAGGTTCTCAGTCAGGAAACTGGAAGCTTAAATTGGGAACAGATGTTCTCAAGGAAAAGTACAGAAGAAATGTGGTAAATGTTCAGGGGGTATTTGTGTGGAGTTTTGCATAGGTACGTTCCAATGAGACAGGGAGGTTATGGTAGGGTACAGGAACCGTGGTGTACAAAGACTGTAATAAATCTAATCAAGAAGAAAAGAAAAACTTACAATAGGTTCAGGGAGTTAGGTAATGTGAGAGATCTAGAAGATTATAAGGCTAACAGGAAGGAGCTTAAAAAGGAAATTAGGAGAGCCAGAAGGGGCCATGAGAAGGCCTTGGCAACAGGATTAAGGAAAACCCCAAGGCATTCTACAAGTATGTGAAGAGCAAGAGGATAAGACATGAAAGAATAGGACCTATCAAGTGTGACAGTGGGAAAGTGTGTATGGAACCGGAGGAAATAACAGAGGTAATTAATGAATACTTTACTTCAGTATTCACTATGGAAAAGGATCTTGGTGATTGTAGTGATGACTTGCAGTGGACTGAAAAGCTTGAGCATGTAGATATTAAGAAAGAGGATGTGCTGGAGCTTCTGGAAAGCATCAATTGGATAAGTCACCGGGACCGGATGTGATGTACCCCAGGCTACTGTGGAAGGTGAGGGAGGAGATTGCTGAGCCTCTGGTGATGATCTTTGTGACATCAATGGGGATGGGAGAGGTTCCGGAGGATTGGAGGGTCGCTGATGTTGTTCCCTTATTCAAGAAAGGGAGTAGGGGTAGTCCAGGAAATTATAGATCAGGGAGTCTTACTTCATTGGTTGGTCAGCTGACGGAGAAGATCCTGAGAGTCAGGATTTAAAAACATTTGGAGAGGTATAATATGACTAAGAATAGCCAGCATGGCTTTGTCAAAGGCAGGTTGTGCCTTACGCGCCTGATTGAATTTTTTGAGGATGTGACTAAACACATTGATGAAGGAAGAGCAGTAGATGTAGTGTATATGGATTTTAGCAAGGCATTTGATGAAGTACTCCATGCAAGGCTTATTGAGAAAGTAAGGAGGCATGGGATCCAAGGGGACATTGCTTTGTGGATCGAGAACTGACTTGCCCACAGAAGGCAAAAAGAGTGGTTGTAGATGGGTCAAATTCTGCATGGAGATTGGTGACAAGTCGTGTGCCTCAGGGATCTGTTCTGGGACCCTTACTCTTCGTGATTTTTATAAATGACCTGGATGAGGAAGTGGATGGATGGGTTAGTAAGTTTGCTGATGACACAATGGTTGGAGGTGTTGTGGATAGTGTAGATGGCTGTCAGAGGTTACAGCAGGACATTGATAGAATGCGAAAGTGGGTTGAGAAGTGGCAGATTGAGTTCAACCCAGATAAGTGTGAAGTTGTTCATTTTGGTTGGACAAATATGATGGCAGAATATAGTACTACGGGTAAGACTCTTGGCAGTGCAGAGGATCAGGGGGATCTTGGGGTCTGAGTCCATAGGACGCTCAAAGCAGCTGCGCAGGTTGACTCTGTTGTTAAGAAGGCATACGGTGTATTGGCTTTCATCAATCGAGTAATTGAATTTAGGAGCCGAGAGGTAATGTTGCAGCTATATAGGACCCCGGTCAGACCCCACTTGGAGTACTGTGCTCAGTTCTGGTTGCCTCACTACAGGAAGGATGTGGAAACCATAGAAAGAGTGCAGAGGAGATTTATAAGGATGTTGCCTGGATTGGGGAGCATGCCTTTTGAAGACAGTTTGAGTGAACTCGGCCTTTTCTCCTTGGAGTGACGGAGGATGAGAGGTGACCTGATAGAGGTGTATAAGATGATAAGAGGCATTGATCGTGTGGATAGCCAGAGGCTTTTTCCCAGGGCTGAAATGGCTGCCAAAAGAGGGCACAGGTTTAAGGTGCTTGGGACTAGGTACAGAGGAGATGTCAGGGGTAAGTCTTTTACGCAGAGAATGGTGAGTGTGTGGAATGGGCTGCCAGCAACGGTGGTGGAAGAGGATACGATAGGATCTTTTAGGAGACTTTTGGATAGGTACATGGAGCTTAGAAAAATAGACGGCTATGTGTAACCCTAGTAATTTCTAAGGTAGGGACATGTTCGGCACAACCTTGTGGGCTGGAAGGCCTGTATTGTGCTGTAGGTTTTCTATGTTTTCTATGAATTGTAGGATTTCAGATGGACAAGTTGTAGCTCAACCACCATTAATAATTATATATAGCTGGCTACTAGTTTTGTAGTCAGATTGGATCTAATATGATACATATTGTTTAAGATCCATGCTCTGAAAAAATCTATCATCTAATATCATGAAGCAAACTTGCTTTGGGTTTATACTTCATCTGGTATAATATACAGTATATAAATGTACAGCTTTCTGCTTGTTAGTTTCAAATATATCTGTACTACAATCTGCATTGAGGAAAAGTCAGGATTCAGAAAAGAATAAATGGAATTCCTGTGAAAGGGTATTGTAATAAAGTATTGATGGATCTGTTATCTTGCTTTGCTATTCAAGGTGTTTATGTGAAGTGAATCATCAGATACTCTGTAAGGAGACTTGATGTCTTATGACTTTCTTTTAGCCACCAAATCCAAATGACAGTAATTATTGCCTGAGGTTTCCCAGCATGTGGGAAATCTCTGGAGTTATGGAGCGAAATCAGAATTAAGAGACAGTTGGATAGATGTACACACCATGAATGAATGAATGATGCATTCAAAAGTAAAAGAAAGAACAAGTTTATATTCTACATAAATATAAAAGCCGGGATCTCAGGCCAAGTAGAGGTTGAGGAGATTTTAATTCACTGGTATGAGAAAGTCTGCAGATGTGAAAATCCCAAACAACACACACACACACAAATGCTGGAGGAACTCAGCAGGCCAGGAAGCATTTATGGAAAAGAGTAAATATTCGACATTTCAGCCCAAGCCCCTTCATCCACCAGCATTTTAGGTGTGTTGCTTTTAATTACCGGTCTCAGTTGCATGTTCCCTACGACTAGTGTCCAACTGTTCCTGATCAGAGGCAGCAACTGCCTGGGTGGCATGAGCACAATGCAGAGGAAGCAGCATCTGGTTTCTGATAGTGTGTCATCACCAACTAACTGGGCTCCGAAAACTTTCATTCGTTCCTCAATCACACTGTGTACAAGGAGAACAGCATGGCCCCTGTCACCAAAGTGTTCTAAAGTTTAAACAAAGTAATGCCATATGATGCAGAAATTGACTACAGTAGTTGGTTACAGATACTGACCAATTTATAACTTTGTGGATGTTCAAGTTCCTTATTTGTATAATCAATCTCCCATCATACTATATTAATACAGGTATTAGTAACCAATAAAATATAATGTTAAAGGCCAATAATATTTTAGAATTAATAAAGCAACTGACCAGTAGAAAGTGTCAGCCTAGAATCCTTCATTTGCATCTTTATCTTTACCCCACCAGTAGGCATGATTACAAGGAGCTGTGCCACAGGAAGGCAGCACCCGTCATCAAGGAAACTCACCAGTCAGGCCATACTCTCTTCTCACTTCTGTCATCAAGAAGGAGGTGCGGGAGCCTCAAGTCCCACACCACCATGTTCAGGAACAGTTATTACCCCTCAATCATTAGGCTCTTGAGCTAGAGGGAGCAACAATACTCACCTCAACACTGAAATGATTCCACAACCTATTCACTACCTATTGACTCACTTTTAATGACTCTACAACTCATGTTCTCAGTATTTATTGATTATTTATTAATTATTATTATTATTACTATTATTAGAGATGGAATTACACCTTTAGAAAGAGGTGACATAGGGTCAGACAATGTTGGATCTTTCTGGGTGGAGTTAAGAAACTGAAAGGGTTAAAAAACCGTTATGGGAATCATATATAGGCTCCAATAGTAGCCAAGATGTGGGGTTGAGATTGCAAAGGAAGCTGGAAGAGGCATGTAATAAGGGTTATGACACAATTGTAATGGGGGAATTCAATATGCAAGGGGATGGGGAAAATCAGGTTGGTGTTAGATCACAAGAGAGGGAATTTATTGAATGTCTATGAGGTGGCTTTTTAGAACAGCTTGTGCTTGAGCCTACTTAGGGAAAGGCTATCTTAAATTGTGTGTTGTGTAATAACCCAGATCTTATTAGGGAGCTTAATGTAAAGGAACCCTTAGGAGACAGTAAGCAGAGTATGATCAAATTCATACTGCAATTTGAGAGGGAGAAGCAGTCACATGTATTAGTATCACAATGGAATAAAGGTAATTACAGAGGCATGAGAGAGGAGCTTGCCCAGTTGGATTGGAGAAGGATACTGCTGGGGATGACAGCAGAGCAGAGATGGTCTTAAGGTGGATAAGTCACCTGGGCCAGATAAACTACATCCCAGAGTCCTGCGAGAGGTTGCTGAAGAGATAATGGATACATTGGTCATGATCTTTCAAGAATCACTTGATTCTTGTATGGTCTTGGAGGACTGGTAGATTACAAATGTCACTCTACTCTTTAAGAAGGGTGGAATGCAAAATAAAGGAGAATATAAGCCAGTCAGCCTAACTTCAGTGGTTGGGAAAGTATTGGAGTCTACTATTAAGGATGAGGTTTCGAGGTACTGAGAACCTAGTGAAAAAGAAGTCAAAGTCAGCATGGTTTCTGTGAAGGGAAATCTTGCCTGATGAATCTGTTAGAGTTCTTTGAAGAGGTAACCAGCAGGGTGGACAAAGGAGAGGCAGTGGATGTCATTTACGTGGACTTTCAGAAATCATTTGATAAGGTGCCACACATGAGGCTGCTTAACAAGGTAAAATCCAATGGCGTTACAGGAAAGATACCGACATGGATAGAGGAATAGCTGACAGGAAGAAGGCAGCGAGTGAGAATAAAGGGAGCCTTTTCTGGCTGGCTGTCAGTGACTAGTGGTGTTCCTCAGGGATCAGTACTGGGACCACTACTTTTCGCATTGCTTGTCAATGATTTAGATAATAGAATTGATGGATTTGTGGCAAAGTGTTCGGATAATACAAAGATAGGTGGAGGGGTAGGCAATGCCAAGGGAGCAATGCGATTGCAGCAGGACTTAGACAAATTGGAAGAATGGGCAAAAAAGTGGCAGATAAGCATCTGCTCCCCTGAGGAGTAGCACGTTGTTCTGTGCATCAGACTGATCATAAAAGACATTCAGCCTGTCGGGGAGTGAGTCATTATAGTCACTAATGCTCAAGGTAGATTTGAAGTCTGTAATCCTCTGAATTTCCTGCACCTCATGTCTGAGGAAGGGAAAAAAAAGATCAGCCATGATTGACTGATGAAGCGGACCCAAATGGCCTGATTCAGCTCCTGTGTCCTCTGGTGTCTCTGGCATCACTGCCTTCCCAATGGAGCAGGAAAGCGCAGTTGTCGCTTCTCTGAGAAGTGTCAAATCCCCCAATCTGAGACAGCATCACACACCCTCAATCATGCACGTACCTCTGCAGTAAGCCATGGCTTCTAATTTGCCCTCACCTGGATGTGTTTCTTGATGGTAACATCCTTAGTGTATTTCTCTATGTAGCTGGTCACAGATTCCATGTATTCCTTGATATCAACACGATTGCCATAGATAGTAACCTCCCTGAACATTCTCCAGTTCGTGTTTTTACTTTCAACTTATCTTGGTATGCAGAATAAACTATCCTTCCTTCCTTGGGCATTGTCTTAACCCCCTGCCTTGTCATGACTTTCACAAATGGAATGAAAGAGATCGCAATAATGAAAAATCGTTACGGCCAGGCAAGTTCAATGCTCCCAGTGTGCTACAATGAGGCAATGCATTTAAAACAAATTTCCAGTTCCATTGAGATTATCCCTGAAGAAAGAACACATACGTTACTTTTATTTATCCAGCTGTTGTTTTTCATGCTTCTGATCAAGTTAATCAAATTCAGTAGCAATCAGTATTAAACAATGGAAACAAACATGACCAAAAACCTTTCTGTGGCTTTTGATATAACACAGAGCATGCAATACTGAGGAAAGCAGCACAAAATAGTGTGTGAATATCTCATATTTGCCTTCCTAATACACTTCCAAGGGCAGTCATCATGGTTATGTGCAATGGTTTGGCCTTTCTCAAACAAATACCAAAGTTCTGTCGGGAAAATTGTCAGCATAACAAGAAAAAATAGTCAGCAAGGACAGGGATTGTTCAATATGGAATGGAAGCCATTATGTTAAAGAGAGGGAATTCAGAGAATTGGTGACTATCTGGTCCTACTATAGACTCCTATTCATTTCAAGTTGTCATTTGTTATTGAATATATTTATTTTGCATTTTAAAAGGAGCTTCCAATTCTTACATCTTCACAGCAGCACTGATATAAAATATTGCAGAATAATGAAATGTTGAGCTACTGAGCTTATTAATGTGAATGGAGTATGCAGCTAATAGCAATTCTAGGCCAATTTTGTTTGTAACTTCCATCTCTACTGAATCGAACATAATGGGATATTTTCTCCATAAAATAATCAAGATTTTTTAATGATGGAGCAGTGGGATTCTTTACTTGTGCATTACTATTCACAGAAATTTTTAGTAGCTGTGAAATAACTTATAACCTAATCAAGTGCCTATTAATATTGGCTTTATGTGTCTTTGTCAGAAAGATTCATTAATTGAATGGTTGACTATTTTTCTCTTGCTCCTTATCCTCTATCAGCATGTTGATTGGAATTAGTGAAGCATCCGCCAGCACATTGTAAAGTAGTGGGACAGACCAGTTGCCTTTAATCTATGGCAGTGTTATTTGCAATACATTTGATGAGCACCTTTGTCTTTGAGTCAGAAGGCTGCAGGTTAAGTCCCACAGTGTAACATTGAAAACAAATATCTAGGTTCAGATCTCAGCACTGCTGATGGTACCATCTTTCAAGTGCCATATTAAACTTCCATCCTTAATTTAGAAATAGCAAAGAATCCCTGCTGAATTTTAGTAAATGCACTAAATTGACGTTGTAAACATATTGCCTGTTTTATTACTTTACTGTTTCTACAATTGTATCCATTACTGACATTTAGTTTAGGTGCTATTATTATGTTTCCAAGGTTAGGAATTAATTGTCGTTTATAACTTGTCTGGTGGCTTATTTGAAAATGAATAAAGAAAGGTTACTTCTGTGGAGTTTCTCTACAACAGATAGTTAAAAATTCCATACACATCACCGGCACCAGTCTACACACCATCAAGGACATATATACAGAAAGATAGCAAGAAAAGGCCAACAATATCATAAAGGATCCCACCACCCTGCTTACAGACTGTTTGACCACTAGACTCAAAAAGTTACTTTCCCAAGCAGTCAGGCTGATCAACTCCTCCACCTATTAACCCATCCCACCATCCCCCAGCACCATCACGTACACACCACCTAGCAGCACTTTATATACGTACATTCAGTTTATGCATATAACAGTTACTTATACATTGTGTTTTAGAGGGTTGTTTTTATATTTATATTTATTGTGTTCAGTCAATGAGTGACAGCGCTAAGTTGAACCAAACGAAACTAAGCTGACATGCCCAGACTGTTTCACGTGACGATGAGACTGTAAGATATAGGAACAGAGTTAGCCATTTGGCTCATCAAGTCTGCTCTGCCATTTCATCATGGCTGAACCAACTGTCCTCTCAGCCCCAATCTCCTGCCTTCTGCCTGTATCCCTTCATGCCTGGCCCAATCAAGAATCTATCAACCTCTGCCTTAAATATACATGAAGACTTGGCCTGTGGCAAGAATTCCACAGATTCACCACTCTCTGTCTAAAGACTCTGTGGTTTGATTTTTTTATATTCTGCGTCTTTTCACTTGTTTTTTGCCAAGTGTGTGATTTATTCTTTTTCTGTGCATTGGATAGTTGGGGTTTTCTTTGAACCGGTTCCATGGTGTTTCTTTGTTCTGTGGTTGTCTGTGGGAAGATGAATCTCAGGGTTGTATACTGCATGCGTACTTTGATAATAAATGTTCCTTGAATCTTTATGCTTATTCTGTTTTTATGCTGCATCAGATCCGAAGTAGGAATCATTTCATTCTCCTTTACGCTTATGCTCTGAAGAATGACAATAAACAATCTTAAATCTTGAATCATCTTGAGAGGTGAGTACTGTAAATATTAATATATTTGAAAATGGCTGAAATTAAGGCTACTTGGTAAAGATGAATTAGGTGTTATTAATACCAAAGAATGGTTGATTGCAGATCATTTCTTCAATATTGTTCGGGTAAATAAGCTAAAGGTTTTTACTGCTTTAGTGATATTTATCATTATCCTTTCCAATATTTATACAATGAAACATATTAGGACAATTTGTTAAATGATTGTATTTTCTTTTGCTG
Organism: Mobula hypostoma; assembly: GCF_963921235.1. NCBI lineage: Eukaryota > Metazoa > Chordata > Chondrichthyes > Myliobatiformes > Myliobatidae > Mobula > Mobula hypostoma. The sequence goes on along the minus strand of NC_086105.1, from coordinate 22,110,948 downwards.
AATTGCTGGAAGAAATTTTGGATTTCTTCATTTCATAACATTCCTAAAATATCTTGAACTCGAATACATCCTTTTGGTTTATTATCGTAATTTTCATTGTTAAAATTGCATATTTACTACAATCATATATGGATGTTTGGGACAATTGCTGGTATTCATAGAAAAGACCGAAGTTTAGAGCTGTTTCAACAATCAAATGATAGTCCCAGTGAGAGCATCCACATATCAATATGTCAAAAAAGACAGAGCATTTATAGTAAGAAAAAGTAAAAAGTCACAAAATGAGTCCAAGAGTATTGACTAAGGGGCCCATACTAAACATAAATAATGTTCAAATGAATATCTAAACAGAAATTGAAAACCTATATGACGGAGTAAAAATTTGAAAAATGCCTTTATTTGATCCTCTATTGCTGCTTTCATACTGTACTACGTTAGCCCTCAAGGTAAGAAATGTTTGAAGCCTTTAACTTCATATTGATCAACCGAAAAGGAGTTCATTGCAGGAAAAGAAGCCTCCCCGTTGAATATTAACACTTGTACTTCTTAGGGAGATATTCTCAAGGTCTAGTGGACTCTACAAAATATGACTGCATGAGGCTTGCTTGTAAGGTCACCAAGTTCAGTGATTTATCCCCATTCCAAATTCTACTCTGAAAAAAAAGACTTCCTATTATTGTGAAATACTGCATTAATTACAAACAATGCTTAACAAACAAATGACTTCCATATGAACTTAATTAAAGATGTTGCAAAATATTAATCAGTATTGCAAGTAAGATGTTTGTTAAGAATGTGGGTTTATCGTTAATAGCTACAGCCACAGTCTCAAAATAAGATTGGCCAATACTGCTTTCATTTCTTATATTTTTACACTTCAATGGTAATTAAGATTTTGTGGCTCCACCTCCAGTAGGAACTGCTTCATATTGTCTCTGAAATATCTTGGACACACTTGACAAATTCCACTTCATTTAAGTCCCTGACATTAAGGTAATTGAGACACTATAGTAAAGTTAAAATCCCCAATATAATCCTAATGCTCTTACATATTTTTGCATGCATATCTGTTCCTCTAATTCATGTTAGCTATTGTATAGTTTCCAAAGTCTTCCCTACATGGTTTCATTGGAAAACTGGGTGACACTGTAGCATAGCAGTTTGCTCTCGATTTACAATGACACTGATCACCATTTGGGGTTCATTTTCCGCCGTTGCCTGCAAGGAGTTTTTCCCCGTGACTGCGTGGGTCTTCTCCAGGTGCTCAGGTGTCTCCCACTTCCTTTTGTACGGTTAAGGTTAGTGAGTTGTGGACATGCCATGTTGCTGTCAGAAGCAAGGTGACACTCGAAGATTGCTCAGCACAATCTTCATCGATTTGATTTGGCACAAATGGCACATTTCGCTGCATGTTTTGAGATTTTGATGTACAAATGACAAATAATGTTAAAGGTAATCTCGCAAACACGAGGAATTCTGCAGATGCTGGAAATTCAAGCAACACACATCAAAGTTGCTGGTGAACGCAGCAGGCCAGGCAGCATCTCTAGGAGGAGGTACAGTTGACGTTTCAGGCTGAGACGCTTCGTCAGGACTAACTGAAGGACGAGCTAGTAAGAGATTTAAAAGTGGGAGGGGGAGGGGGAGATCCAAAATGATAGGAGAAGACAGGAGGGGGAGGGATGGAGCCAAGAGCTGGACAGGTGATTGGCAAAAGGGGTATGAGAGGATCATGGGACAGGAGGCCCAGGGAGAAGGAAAAGGGGGGGGGAAACCCAGAGGATTGGCAAGGGGTATAGTCAGAGGGTCAGAGAGTGAAAAAGGAGAGTGAGAGAAAGAATGTGTGTATATAAATAACAGATGGGGTATGAGGGGGAGGTGGGGCATTAGCGGAAGTTAGAGAAGTCAATGTTCATGCCATCAGGTTGGAGGCTACCCAGACGGAATATAAGGTGTTGTTCCTCCAACCAGAGTGTGGCTTCATCTTTACAGTAGAGGAGGCCGTGGATAGACATGTCAGAATGGGAATGGGATGTGGAATTAAAATATATGGCCACTGGGAGATCCCACTTTCTCTGGCGGACAGAGCGTAGGTGTTCAGCAAAATGATCTCCCAGTCTGTGTCGGGTGTCGCCAATATATAGAAGGCCACATCAGGAGCACCGGATGCAGTATATCACCCAGCCGACTGATGAAGCCATACGTTCACCAGCAACTTTGATGTGTGTTGCTTAAAGTTAATCTCCCTGAGTTCTGTTCTCCCTAATCAGTGGTGCAGCTCTCCCTACTCTTTTGCGTTCCCTCTGTTACATCTGAAACTTCCACACCCCAGAATACTGAGCTGCCTGTGCTTCTGTTCACTCAAACACATTGCTGTGATCATTCCAAGTGCTAACCCATGCTGAAAACTTGGAATGCATTTAACTTGAAAGTGGCATCCACAGGTGGTAAAGAGAACTTTTGGCACACCGGCCTTCACAAACTGGAGCACTGAGTACAGGATTTAGAATGGTATGCTGAGGTTATATTGGTGAGGCCAATTTTGGAGTATTATGTGCAGTTCTGGCCACCTGCTTACAGGAAATATATCAGTAAGATTAAAAGAGTATAGCAAAAATTTACAAGGTTGGTGCTAGGATTTGAGGAACTAAGTTCTATAGAAAGATTGAATAGGTTAGGACTTTAATCCCCGGAATGAAGGAGAATGAGGGGAGATTTGATAGAGGTATTCCAAATTATAAGCAATATAGTTAGGGTAAATGCAACAGACCTTTTCCACTAAGATTGGGTGAGACTAGAACTAGAGGTCATAAGTTAAATGTGAAGGGTAAAATATTTAAGGGAAAACTGAAGGAGAACTACCTCACTCAAGAGAGCAACACAAGTGTGGAATGAGGTGCCAACAGAAGTGATGGATGTGTGTCTGATTGCAACATTTAGGTGAAATTTGGATAAGAACATGGTTGGGAAGGGTTTGGAAAGCTATGATCCAGGTGGGGGTTGATGGAACTAAGCAGAATAACATTTTGGCACAGATTAGATGGGCCAAAGGGCCAGTTTCTATGCTGTAGTGTTCTATGACTCGATGATTAAACCTGATGTGCAGTTTAATTTGGGGCTGTGTTTGCCACCGACAGTGTGGACTGTAAACTCTATAACTGCACTGTGCTATTCTATGCTCTATGTATTGAAGTATTCACTCAGTTAGCTACTTTATTGGGTACACCTGCATACCTGCTTGTTAATATAAATTTCTAATCAGCCTATCATGTGGCATCAACTCAACGCTTAAAAACATGCAGATGCCAAGAAGTTCAGTTGTTGTTCGGACCAAAGATCAGAATGGGGAAAAAATATGATCTAAGTGACTTTGACCATGGAATAATTGTTGGTGCCAATTCAGTATCTCAGAATCTGCTGATCTCCTGGGATTTTCATGCACAACAGTCTCTAGAGTTTACAGAAAAACAAAAAACAAGAAAAAAAAATCAGAGAGTGTCAGTTCTATGGGGGAAAAAAATGCCTTGTTAATGAGAGAATTCAGAGGAGAATGGCCAGACTGGTTCAAGCTGAGAGGTCGGTGACAGTAACTCAAATAACCACAGAGGTGTGCAAGAGAGTTCCTCTGATTGCACAGCATGTCAAACCTTGAAATAGATGGGCTACAGCAGCAAAAGACCACACTGGGTTCCACTCCTGTACCTAATAAAGTGGCGATTGAGTGTACATCTATAATAATTCTTGCCAAAGCAGAATCATTATTACTGTCAGCATATAGTGTAGATGATAGTAGATTTTAATAATTTGAGTGGGATATGCTGGGTTATTATGACTGTTGGCCAAAGCAGAATACTGACGCTTTTGGAAGATGGAATTTTGCAACTGTATTTAATAATTGTTATACTCATTTCTCTTTCTTAGATTGTCATGTAAAATGTTATTTAATGTGTGTTATTCTCTTGCAGTGTACTAGCTAGGAAGAAAATAAACTGTTTAACAAATAAATTGAAAATAAATTAGGGTTTGAATTTCTGAGCGTATCATTAAACTGAGCTGGTGTTCTGCATTTTGCTCCTTGCCCACAGCCTTTGGTTTTTAATCCCAACCACAGTATGATGCAAGAATGATTTTCTACATTTTCCACATTTTTCCTTCAGGCTCCATTAATTAGATTGTCAGTTTAATGCAAGGACGATACCGTGCTGCAGCCCAAGCTCACCTAGACTGGCGTTAGATCTCCCCAGCACCCACAATGAACTTCCATGACCCATTGATCTGGGTCAAATTTGAATCTGGATCTCTGAGGGGAAAGATTTCTCCATCACCCCGATATTTCAATAGAACTTGTTTAAGACATATTGATACTTATGTCTGGAGTGACTCCAGTAAAACTTAGTTTGAGTTTTCTTAACATAACTGACAAAGGACTCTATGTTTCTGGAAGTATGCTGATAATTAGCAGTTGTAATATAGGTTGCCATCAGGGACAGGGCCACTTTCACTGTGTGATACCAGTCACTGAAACATAAAACTTTTCAATGAGGAGAAAAACCATTCAGCCTGTCTTGCCTATGTCACCTCCTTACAAGAAACTAGCCCCATTCTGTCAATCTTTCCCCTGTCTATGCAACTTCCTTCATTTTCAACTCTGTGCCTAATTCTGCTTTAAAAGTTTCTATTAAAATTGCTTCCAAGCATCCTTTCAGGTGCATTACAGATCATCCCAATTTGCTGTGTGATAACCTTCCCTGGTGTAATGAGTACCAGTGCAGAGGGATTTGGGGAATGTATATCAAAAAGTATTAATATTTACTTATTACAATACAAAAGGATGCCATTTGACCCGTCAGGTCTCTGGCAGCTCCTAGCAGAATAATTACATTAGTTCCTGTCTTTTAATTTCTCTGAACCTCTGGAACATATTTTATCTCAAAGTCTATCAACTCTCTTACATTCTTTTGCCACTTGCCTCTGCTAAGCATTAATTTGCGTTGGCCATTTAATGCAGAAGTATGTCTTTGGGATGTAAGAAAATCAGAACAGTCTTTAGAAAGCCACAAGGTCACAAGGAGAATGTGCAGGTTCCAGGGCGGGTAGCACAGAAGGTCAGGATGAAATCTGGGTGCCGGGAGCTGTGAGACAACAACACCAACTGCTATGTCATCATAACATCCTCGACTGTTTTCCTTCTGGAATTAACAAAGGTCTTTTCTGCAGTGGAGCAATAAAGAATAGTTTTGTATCTTTAATTTAGTGGCAGTTTTACCTTTAGATGAAGTGTGACACAAATTTGTGGTGTAAATGAGACATTAGATTCACAGCTTGAGACAGCATGGACTAACATAGCGATCTGCACTCCGACGTGTAAAAAACATTAAGGGCCAACATTGTGTATATCAATGAACGTTAGAGACCATTTTAATCCAGTACTTCAAAACAGGAATCACAAAATATGTAGAATCTTCAAGTCTTTAGGCTTGTCCTTTGTCTGCATTTAACTCTTTGATGAATGATTTTGTTTAATGACTGCATAAAATTAATTTGTTTTCCACTCTTCATGAATAGCATTAAGACCAAAATTTAATGAAATATAAATCAATCAAATTATATGAAAAGGGGACAAAATTACACTGTTTCTTATACAGTGGCATGCAAAAGTTTGGGCACCCCTATTCAAAATTTCTGTTACTGTGAATAGTTGAGTGAATAGAAGATGAACTGATCACCAAAAATCATAAAGTTAAAGATGAAACATTCTTTTCAACATTTTAAGCAAGATTAGTGTATTATTTTTGTTTTGTACAATTTTAGAGTGAAAAGAAGGAAAGGAGCACCATGCAAAAGTTTGGGCACCTCAAGAGATTTGAGCTCTCAGATAACTTTTACCAAGGTCTCAGACCTTAATTAGCTTGTTAGGGCTATGGCTTGTTCACAGTTATTGTTAGCAAAGGCCAGGTGATGCAAATTTCAAAGCTTTATAAATGCCCTGACTCCTCAAACCTTGTCCCAACAAGCAGCAGCCATGGGCTCCTCTAAGCAGCTGAATAGCACTCTGAAAATTAAAATAAATGATGCCCACAAAGCAAAAGAAGGCTATAAGAAGATAGCAAAGCGTTTTCAGGTAGCCATTTCCTCAGTTCGCAATGTAATTAAGAAATGGCAGTTAACAGAACGGTGGAGGTCAAGTTGAGGTCTGGAAGAGCAAGAAAACTTTCCAAGAGAACTGCTTGTAGGATTGTTAGAAAGGCAAATCAAAACCTCCGTTTGATTGCAAAAGACCTTCAGGAAGATTTAGCAGACTCTGGAGTGGTGGTGCACTGTTCTACTGTGCAGCAACACCTGCACAAATATGACCTTCATGGAAGAATCATCAGAAGAAAACCTTTCCTGCATCCTCACCACAAAATTCACATCAGAAGTTTGCAAAGGAACATCTAAACAAGCCTGATGCATTTTGGAAAGAAGTCCTGTGGTATGATGAAGTTAAAATAGGACTTTTTGGCTGTAATGAGCAAAGGTATTTGGAGAAAAAAGGATGCAGAATTTCATGAAAAGAACACCTCTCCAACTGTTAAGCACAGGGGTGGATCGATCATGCCTTGGGCTTGTGTTGCAGCCAGTGGCATGGGGAACATTTCACTGGTAGAGGGAAAAATGAATTCAATTAAATACCAGTAAATTCTGGAAGCAAACATCATGCCATCTGTAAAAAAGCTGAAGATGAAAAGAGGATGGTTACCACAACAGGATAATGATCCTAAACACACCTCAAAATCCACAATGGACTACCTCGAGAGGTGCAAGCTGAGGGTTTTGCCATGGCCCTCAGAGTCCCCCGACCTAAACATCATCAAAAATCTGTGGATAGACCTCAAGAGAACAGTGCATGCAAGACGGCCCAAGAAACTCACAGAACGAAAGGCCTTCTGCAAGGAAGAATGGGTGAAAATCTCACAAACAAGAATTGAAGGACTCTTAGCTGGCTACAAAAAGCGTTTACAAGCTGTGATACTTGCCAAAGGGGGTGTTACTAAGTACTGGCCATGCAGGGTGCCCAAACTTTTGCTTTGGGCCCCTTTCCTTTTTCGTTATTTTGCAACTGTAAAAGATAGAAATAAAAAAGTAATCTTGCTTAAAATATTAAAGAAATGTGTCATCTTTAACTTTATGCCTTTTGGAAGTCAGGTCATCTTTTATGCGCTTAGCTATTCACAGTAACAGAAATTTTGACTGGGGTGCCCAAACTTTTGCATACAACTAATTTGTTTTCCACTCTTCATGAATAGCATTAAGACCAAAATTAAATGAAATATAAATCAATCAAATTATATGAAAAAGGGAAAAAATTACACTGTTTCTCAACATTGTGTATGTCAATGAATGTTAGAGACCATTTTAATCCAGTACTTCAAAATAGGAATCACAAAATATGTGGAATCATCAAGTCTTCAGGCTTGTCCTTTGTCTGCATTTAACTCTTTGATGAATGATTTCGCTTAATGACTGCGTAAAATTAATTTGTTTTCCACTCTTCACGAATAGCATTAAGACCAAAATTAAATGAAATATAAATCAATCAAATTATATGAAAAGGGGAAAAAAATTACACTGTTTCTTATATACGCCTTACTGATATGTTTTCGCTTTCCTGGGATGAATACAGGTAAGAAGACAAACCTTGCAGATTTTAAATTTTCACGGTTAATCATTATAAAATAACATTTCATATAATTGTCAAAGTAAAATACTCTGTTTTTTTTAACCAAAAAATGATGTAATTTTTTTAGTCTTCAATTTTAAAAAGGCTATTTCATTCATTTCATCTTTAATTAATTTAATTTTATAAACTCTAATTATCTGTAGAAATTCATCAATTTTCAGGAAACCTACTCCCAAACTTGTACTGAAAAAAACTCACCAATGAAACATTTAAAGATGCAAAGGAATTGTCATGATATTATCTGTACGCACCCTAATTTCTTTGAAAATTATCACCTTAGTTCGTTTTTCTTTATGTGGACATTGCTTCAGAATGGAAAGCCTGCCAACACTATGCATATCAGATCAGCCTACTACGACTTCTTAGCACTATATTATTTGGCAATCATAAATTTGTAATTTGCATGAAATTGCTTAATTAAAATACAGTCACTAGGGGTATTAATTTCTCTGGCAGTTGAGATGAACCAAATGCAAACTACAGAACGTGTAAGATCCTGTCAAATATAGCTGTAAAATAGTGAAAAATGCTCTCTTCGCATCTTGCGTTATGTCAGGAGAAGATTTCCTTTTTTAACGGAAGCAGAAATGGAAACATGCCCTTAATTGTAGAAGCAGTGCAAAATGTAGTATTTTTTAATATCGAGCACAAATAGAAACCCTTGGTGAAGCATGAAATAAAGGCAGATTTGAATTTTCCATCTTCACATTTGAATATCTCTGCAACCTGCATTTCTTACCCTTTTGTCTTAAATATCAAAGGGATAGCATACGTGTTAACATTTTAATAATTTCAAAAGCTACAAAAGAATGGGACAATGAAAAGGCTGAATGCACTGAAGTGGTATACATCAAATGGGAGAGTATTTTTCATGGTGCTGCTTAGGACTATTTTGACTGGATTCAGAACCCTTGTACCATTCACAAGCTACAAAGACACTCACAGTGATGTGGAGTCAAGGCCTAATTAAAATCCTTTAACAGATTGAAAGTCCAAGGATTGACACATATTCAAAAACTACAGTTCAAACGAGCTTGTAGCTAGCAGAATCAAACGGCTGGAAAGTGTGGCTTTGCTGCCCTCAACAGCTTTCCAGTGTATGCACGCCACCCAATTTGTGAGGGAGCTAATTGGCTCATTGATGTCTCAGGCAAGATGTGGGAAATGAATGTGAAGCCCTTTTTGTACAGATTCTCTGTTTATTTTATATTTAAAAAATGCATTGCTGTCTTTTTTCTCCTTCCCCTGTCACCTTGCTGTTATCCTATAACATGACTCTTCTCCGGGTCACAATTTTGGACTAATTTTCACTTGCTAATTTCCCAGCAGAAAAGTGGGAATGTTACGGTTCCCTGCTGCCACTGCTGATCAAAATGGAACAACAAGGGCAATGCCTGCTAATATGGGAAGATATTTAGTGGCACACTGCCTTTTGAAATGATGATGATAATGGATTCAGTCTGCTCATTAATGGAGCCGAAGTGCTCATTAGCGTGAACAAACAAGCCAGGTTGTCAGCACTGAAAATGCCAAGTGCTTGTTTCCACTTTATCTGAGGAGTCTAGAGACAGTGATTTTACCATTTATTTCCCCTTTCTGTGCTTGACCCTTTAGCTCCCTGCATCAAAGTCCCCCGTATGATGTAGAATGTAAATTTGTGGCATCTTCATGACTTGACACTGATCCAAGGTCGGCTGTGACGCGAGGCTGGCCTCTGTGTAGAGGAACTATGTGACTCTAAGCTGATCTGCTTAAGGCCAGGAAAAATAAAGTGGGTGTGAAAGACAATTAATCTGAACCGTTCACATATTTTATTTAAGTACTTGGCATCTAATTTTGTTAGTTTGTAAACCAAATAACTGAGGTTTTAAACTTCTAAGTTTCTGTTTAAAATCTGATAAATTCTCCACGGGGGTCTCAAATCCTACACTTGTTGGTCATTCACCATCAGTCTCAATTAAATAGCAAATGTCTGCTGGGATACATCGATTTATGAACATTAAGTCATCCATCTCATTGGTATGAGTAAGCTATATCACGTATGGTTAATTTACTGCTTTGTATTTTTTACACCTCAGATGTCTAGTAGATTTGTTAGAGTAGCAGCTACTTTTTTGTGTAACCTAGAAAGAGTATAAAACACTAGATGCCATTACAAGGCTGGTGGCTTCATACTATTTAAAGCTGTGATCTAAGGGAGTTTTATGTTATGGGAACTTACCACTGCACCTAAAGGTATTTAAAGCAAGGTGAGCTGGCACATGTAAAACCTCAGCAGTGAAACAAGAGGGCTTCAATAAAAACAAAACTGGGACATGTAGGTGCAGGCGAAAGACAAATAATGATTGATTCATAAAATATCAAAAGAGAAATGAGTAACTATAGTCAGGGAATCATAGCCTGCCAAATAATTACATCAAATTACACAGCATTATGAGCTATTGAACATAAAGTATGATATAGTGTAAAACACATATTTATTTGAAACAGCAAGGACCAGCAGTCCGTTCCCATTCTGCACCCACCAGCAACTATCCATACTGTCTCCAATTCCACATACACAATGCAAGACTTATGTGTTTTTGCTTTGATACATAAAGTGGGCAAAATAAAGATATAATACTTTCCATGGTGTTTATCGTATATACACAGTGACTGTCTTAGATACATCACTACTTATTATTTTAACAGGTCAGATCATTTACTGGTCAAATATCAAAGCAATGAAATTTCATTATTGTGCACAAGGTACTGCAGCTATTTCCAAATAATTTCATCTGGGTTTAATACTAATGATCAAGTGTTTGGAATAAATATTATTTAAAATTAGCTTCTATATTTCTGGTTACTTGACCTCGTTAATATCATCACACTGTGCCTGTGGAACTATGCACTGCACAATACTCCCTGATCACGAGACCAGACATGTGAGACTCGCACGCTGAATAAAGTATGCTGATGTAACCCTTGAAAAACTCAAGAAACAATTACAAAAGAAAATTAAAAGGCCCAGTCTATGCAACTAAAAATAAAGATTGTATTTCAGATGCACCAGTCTAAATTTAACACAATTTTATTGTGATTACACTATTTAGATGTGAATTAGTTTTTAAAGAGATTTGTTCATTTGGGTTTGCATGTTTTATTTGTTTCCTTTGTAAAATAATCTGGTAAAAACTTAAATTTGACAAAATTAATCCTTTTGAGGTTACGATGCTGTCTCAGAGACAATAGCAAGATCTAGACCATTTGTTAGTTCTACCTATGCAAAATGCTGGACATTCTCTGTCAAATAATGAATAAGGTGAGTGGCAGTGAACATAGGACATACTTTCCCATAAGTGACCTACTGAAATTGACATCTACCTGTTGATGGATTCCCTGAGCTAGGTATATATAAAAAGAAAATATTTTCTTATGTAAGTGCCTAACTACAGTCTGTTATACATTAAATATTCAAAGTTAAGGAAAATGTTTGTTTATCCCTGTCTTATTTTTCAGCCTCTCTAATTATATTATTCTTTGAAATTAATGACTGAAAATCAATATTGCAAAAAGACTGTGAAGTGATATTAATGTTTTGATAATAACCTGAATGAATCAGGCAAAATTAACTGCAAAGCCCAATTGTTGGTAGCTCCAAATTCCATCTCCTTAGAATATAATGTGGTTTCTGTATGATTTAAGGTACACTTGAATCTGGTCTTTACCTTATAGGAAGCGATCTTTGTAATTGTTTTGTGTGTTGAATGCTAAGAGGATGTTCTTCCAGTAACTGAGCCTTCTGTTCAATGCCCCGCAGTTTGAAGACTCACTGTTCCTGGTATTAATTATCTTTTGTTTGCCCTTGATAATCCTGAGGTCGGTATGTAGTTAATGAAGGCAGCAGAATCAGCTCATGGTAAAAATGCTGGCATGGTAATTACTGCATCCCGACATATGAAAAAAAAAGGAATGTTTCACACGTTAAAAAGAAACACACTTGGCAGGATACTTATATGAACAGAATAAATTATATATATTGCAGCAATACAATTTATTAAATACACCTCAGTAGTTGGGAAAATACATGAAACAATCTGTAGTTTGCATAATAAAAAAATTGAGATTGAAGCATATAAAGATGATGGCTTGAAACCTATGAATGTTGAGAAAAGCATTTTACATTTTTGCATGCAAAAGAATATTTGTCTATACCAAAGATTGGCAGTAATAAGAAATCAATTGTTTATTTTTTTCTGAGCTTTAATTTCCCTTTCTGGTAGTTCAATGCGTTATCTTCTTTGAAAATGCAATTTTGTGTGCTAATAAGAACCAAGTGATTATATATTTTTATATTAATTTATCAGTTGAAAAATCATTCCAAAGCTCTTACAGTATTTTGTATTAAAGCAATGAAATGTAGCATTTTTACTTTAAAAGTGATCCGTAATTCACAAAAATATTATGTGAATCGGTACTATACAAAATATAAAATATCAAATGAGTTTTATTGCATTTCTGCTTTTAACAAGTAAAATTACCAGGCAATTGTTCCCAAATTTTCCATGAGTTTGAAAACACTGTGCCAAATTGTCTAGATTGACATAATACATATAAAGGTAAATTCAGACACTTTGCAAAGTTTTGATTGAAAATTTTAAAAATGAATCTTTTTGAAATTTAAAATGTTTTTTCTGTAAATGAATTGACTTCCCTTGTGTTTTACTCTGTATAAAATCAAGGTTAATGCTGATAAGGCCAGGAGGTTGCTGGATATATTTGTCTCTATGCTTCCAGCAATGATTCACAGTGTATTGTGTGCTGAGCACTAGATACAGAATTGTACAGTTTTTTTTTCTGAATCGTACCCAGATGTGTTCATGAGCAGCACAATGCAATTGCATAGGTGCTGTTTTCCTTCCAGCAGTTCTTTTTTTTTAAGAGAAGGGAAGAGAGTTGGTCTGTCGGTATTGCGAAGAACATCTTAGCGTTTTTTAAATAAAAACAGGCAATTAATTTGATGTACAGTAAAAATTGAAGAGCCTCAGCTCGAAACGTCGACTATCTATTCACTTCCATAGATGCTGCTTATCTGCTGAATTCCTGCAGCATTTTGTGTGTATTACAGTAAAACCGTTTTCTTTGGTAATAGTTTAGCTAACAAAGCTGTTTTACTATTAAAGGAAAACAAGTGGTTGCCCTATAATGATAAAATGTAATTTATTAATAAAATTGCGTTTTAGTGGTTTAAATTCAAGGTGTTCTTCCATAGCTGCAAATAATTTTATGAGATATCCATTCGATCATTTCAATTTTCCCTCCTGCTACACACCTTATCTTACAGATAATGCTCTAATTTGGGAATGGGGATCGAACATTGCATGAGAAATTCCAGCATTGCAACTTAAATGTGTTACCTCAGAAATTTATCATATTATTCTCACAATGCTTCAAATAAAAAAAAATTCTGAAGGTGGAATTTGAATTTAAGGTGGTGCCAAGTGGGCAATAGAAAATGGCAACCTGTTTTATATTATGGTATCTGCCTCATTTTCATTTCGTTTCCATGGGAAAGAAAATTAGATGGAAGTGAAACCAGTCAAAGTTGAATTTCACATTCGCATTTCTTCTGTGAACATGGGATATTCCTTCTTAAAACTGGAGAATCTTGCATACTTACGCAAATAGAAATAGAAGCATGGTTATGGATATCATGAACACTGAATATTCCACTGAAAATGTGTGCCAGATACTATCAGACTAACAGTTTTCCGAAATAGCTTCCAGGGCAGTTGTTTGCTCATTTTAATTTTATAACTAAAGGTAATACTTCAGGTATATTGATTATTTTCTGAAATAGATGCAGTACAAGGTTAATATCTTACACACATGAATTTACATAGAAACGACATTCTTGTGGAAGGAAATAAGCACACACTCCAGAGTACGGTGATACTGGAGGACAATTTCTTTGCTATCTTAAGGCAGAATCCAGTGCAATACAGAAATTAATCTGTTGTATATTAACTTATTCCCTGGTTTATTAGCATTCTCTGGTTTAATTTTTCGACCTAAATATAATGATTAACACAATCACTTTGCATATTATTAACCTGTATGAATTGTTACATGAAGCTCTGCATTGTGCAAATATCCAAATGTCTTTGCATTTTAGCAATTTGTGACTGTATTTGCCAGAACAACATACAGAACAAATGCAATTCAAACAACATATAAAGAGTTCAGCCAAAAATGAACATATAAGTTTTCAGTCTAGTCAGAGAACATCAAAGATAGTTCCAGACTGCCTTCCGGTGCTTCTTATGAGGGATTCATACAACAGTTTTCAGACTGGTGAAGAAATATATAATGTCAAATGGCACAAATGGAATTCAGTACTTATTGAGTTAAATAGCCAACCAACTTTCTCAAGTGAAGTTCAAACAAGGCATCACATCAGCCAATACTTAATTCTGGATTGAGAGATTCTCAGCGACTCCTTGTCCTGTGGTGTGGATCGATATATCCCGTTGTTTACAGATATGTTTTCGATGTCTCTTTATAATCAATCAAATTTACGCTTTCTGCCCCTTAGCTGTGGAATTAGTAGGAATTTTTCCCAGTTATAACTTTCTCCTTTAAAATATTTAAATGTTATTTAAACATACTGACTCCAGATGAAAACACGACCAGGAGTTTGGTCCACACTTCCCCTTTTAAAAATGGTAAGAATGCACATTTGATGGGCGCTGCAGCCATAGATTCCAATTGGCTCTGCAGATTGAGAGCAATCCCACCTCATTTTCTGACTGGGCATATTTATTATAATTATGTGTTTATCTGACAAAATTGACAGATATAACTCATTTTTCCTTCAAAAATATAATGCCTAGAAAAAGTTGGTAAAGAAGTGGGTAACCATTGTAGCTTGACATTTACATTAGGCTGAAAACATAATGTTAGAGTTTTCTTGATATGAACACAAACCATGCCAATATGTATATATTTCTCTTTTTCTTGACTATCAAATCATTTATTTATTTATTTAGAGATACAGCCTGAATCAGGCCCTTCTGGCCCAATGGGCCAATCCACCTATTTTACTGTGGCCCAATTTACTTAATCTATGCACACATGGGAAGAATATATAAACCGAGAATTGAACTCAGAACTCCAACATCCCAAACTATAATAACGTTACACTAACCGCTACACTACTAAGATGCTCCAATGTCCCCTTCCCATTGTAAATGCCAAGCAGTATTTCAATAGCTAATACTTATAACTGCAAGGGAATACTTTATTGTGGAATGGCTTTTACACTCTTCTCATTTGAACCTCTCTCTCTGAATTGCAAACTTTGCGCACCTTACGTTTTATGTCAGTGTTTCAATCTAAAAGAGATAGTGTACGAACTCTCGACATTTAGATACTGTGCCTGGTGAAATACAGTGCAAGGATCAAAAAGGGAGGGGAATCTATATGTAAGCATGTACAAAAGAGCATTTTATTCAACAGTAGCAACCTTAATTGTTTTAAGAAAATAATATTTTGCCAGATTACGAACAAAAAGTTTGCTGGGAGCTAAAGAAGGAAAGAACACTGAAAAGTAAAATTGCAAATATTTAGAGGCAGGAAATAGTCCAGTTTTCAACTGCAACACAATGTCAGCAATCTGTTATTACAAATAAGTGACAAGAACACATGTGCTTGGTTCAAATTTCCTCCCTTTATTGCAACAGCCAAAAATACATTTTGAGCAGAGACAGACAGCAAATACTTCATGAAGACTATAGCTATGAAGCACAGATCAATGAATACTAATCTACCATTTGTTGTTTAATCAGACGTCTAATTTTTCAAACTGTAATACAATCTTGCTTCGTTTTCAAAGATTATTATATGGAGTGGATTTATTTTATGGCAATTTATTGGAAAGCAGATATTGTTCAGGCTGACTCAGAATAATGTGAATTAGTGAAGACCAGATCCCATTTATTCCCTTGGATGAGTGTTGCATTTTTAGTGCATAGACAGTGAGAGAGATTTATATCAGCTCGTGAAATGTTGTCTTACAGAGACAAAGAGAGAAAATGAAGTTCACTAAAATAAAAACAAGGATTTTTTTGTTCAGTTTTATTCCTTAAAGTTCGCTACCATTGCCAAGAAAAATAATGGAGTGATTTTCCTTTCCTGCCTTTACAACTGCTCGACTCAGCATACTTTCTTGGCCTATCTGATTACGCTTTAAAATGCCAAATATACCTGCAGAGAATGGAAAATACTTAAACCAGAAAAAGCACGCAGCAGATCAAAAACTTTGTTACAAATTGGATCACTGCAAACATAATACTGCATGAAAAATGCAGAAGACATTGAATTCTTTATTCTTTGGGTCAGTATTGGCATTTCGTAAAATACTAGAATTACTTGCCAGTAAAATTAAAATAGGAAGGTTAGTTAAATACCAAATTAAGAAGAATGTGATGTTGTGAATTTTAACTCCTTAAGTACTGAAGGTAATGCTAAAATGAAAACAAAGCATAAAATAGGACAATTAAAGACTATTGTTGTTCGTTGTTATTTATACTTTTTGCTATTAGATGTCAAATTAAAACTCATTTTGTCAGGAGGTTGTTAACTGGCTTGCTTACAAAGTAGAATGCATTGTCTCAGAATACATGCATACGTAAACATAGACATATATGAAAAGATTTTTTTAGATTATGAGGACACATAGTTCTCTTTTATTGTCATTTAGTAATGCGTGCATTAAGATGCAAACACACACAAGCATACAAACATATAACAGAGAAGTACATTTAGACAAATACAATATATAGTCACACAAACACAGACACACACACACACACACACACATACACACTTGCACATGAACAGTGCTATGTGAGTTTTATACTTTGAGAATAAAAGTATTTTTTTGGAAACATTGCTCAATATATTCCATTTAAGATTCCATTTTCAAATATTTTTGGCCAGAAAAGGTAATATTATCTGCAATATAATGTGTAAATAGACAAATATGTTTAGCTTGCTTATAATTAGCACACTGACTGAATGTAGTAGAACCTAAAACAGATATAATAATTTCGTGATAAATAAATATGCTTTTGCATGGCTCTCTCCTCTTCCATGTTTTGTGGTAGACTGGTGCAGCTGGTAGTACTGCTGTCTCATTGTTCCAGTGACCTGGCGCTGTCTCTGTGCAGTTTGTACATTCCCACTGTGAATGCTCCGATTTCCTCCTACATCCCAAAGATGCGTGCGTTGGTAGATTAATTGACTATTAGCTACCATTAGTTTTGACAGGTAATAGGAGTATGGGGGAAATTGAAAGGTATGTGAGAAAGAGAACTGCTTATAGAAAAGTAAACAAGGGGATGGGACTGACAAAATTGTCTCTGGAGGTGGCATTCAATGACTTTTGATCCTGATAAAATATGAGAAAATAGTTTGTTTGTAAAACTTAATATTAAATACTAACAACATACTCAATGCAGATGACATCACCATTGGCTTCTTCCTATCCTCATCAAATTTAAAAAAAACAGTATATGGGGAAAATAACCAAAAGTGAAACCAGTTTGTGACTTCTATGTAAGAACAGAGGTCAACTGCACATTTAAACAAAATTCTATTAAATTCAAAGTTCAGAAGTTCAAACTTCAAAGTTAATTTGTTATCAAAGTGCACATGCGTTACCATATGCTACCCTGAGATTCATTTTCTTGCAGGCATTCACTGAAGCACAAAGTAATACAATAGAACCAATGAAAAGCTTCACCCAAACAAAGCAACCAGCGCAAGCCGAAAACTGTGTTTTGATTTCCATCATTTACATAGACATTGGATACGCTTTCTGAATGATTCAGGGTGAAAGGGATTTAGGGTGTGTAGTGTTAAATTAGACCAGGGGATCCCAACCTTATTTTCCACCATGAACCCCTACCATTAACTGGGGGGTCCGTTAGATAGCTGACTATTTTGCCTTTTCCAATTGTAATGAGGTATAGATATATAACAGCGTCACGCAAAAGCTGGGAAACTCAGTGAATCAGGTAAGCTCTATGGAGGGAAATGGACAGTTAACATTTTGGGTGGGGACCCTTCATCTGGATTGGAGGGCAGTCCATTAACTGTTAATATTTCCCTCCGGAGATGTTGCCCGACTCACTGATTTCCTCCAGCTTTTTGTGTATTGCTCCGGGTTCCAGTTTCTTGCAACTCTTAGTGATCTAAGTAACTTGGATTACGTTTAAATTTCTAAAATCATTTTGTTCAAGTGTGTGGTTAGATCTAAAATTTAGATCTGAATTAGTGTGTAGTACTCCATCATCAAATATGCTGATTAAATGATTAAACAAAATATTTTAATGGATTTCTTTTAATGCAGTTAGGTACTAACGATTAGATGAGAGAGTTTATATTGGATCTGCAGCAATTTCTCCTAAAATATTTCTATCTCATAAAAGTTCATATATCAGCACAAATAATATTAAGTATAACTGTGATCATTTATGCTGGAAGCTAACTCCACCTACTGCCCTGGCCACATTTCTGAGTCTGATTTAATTCATGAGTTTCTGCTAACTGTGTCAACTTGAAGACATGCGGTGAATTTAAAAACTAAACAACTTGGATTCAATAAACTTTGGGTCAAAGGAAACTAACTACATTTGGGAAAAAAGCTATCATTCTTTTTTAACCTAACAGGAAACTGAATACTGTGCTTAATTAGCAAACGTTCTGAAGCAATCTCTAAAAGATGTCTTCAGTCATTTAAAATTAGATACTCATAGACAGTGGAGTGGATGTTCTGATTTAAAGATCTAATTTCTTGCCACAAAATTCTTTTTCAGCTAAGATTGAAAGAAAAAAAGGAATATTTTTAAGCAAATTTGTCAAAAAATTAGCTTTTAAAATGCTTCCTAGCTGCATTATTTCGTAACGGCTTTTGAACCAAGAAATAAAAACATTTATCAAAATGGGTTAAAGGACATTGCCCAGAATACTTGGCCATTGGGACATTTGAGCATGATATGACAAAAAAAGTAATTTCCTCTTCCACACAAATAATCAGAAAATATCCTGGTACTTCTAGTGAGTTCGAGCATTTCAACACAATGGAGAATGACAAGTTGTAGTGGACACTCTTACAAATATATGATGAGTGTGCATGTGCATATAGATACACTCAGTCATCCCATTTCATTTTGTGAGCCTACAAAGATGACCAGCATGGAAATTACCATGCAGAACACTATTGACATATTACATGCAGAGGTTATTTCTGTGATATTAATAACTTTGAAATTACACTAATGCTGACAGTGTAAAATACGCTGCCCATTTCAAGACATGATACAGTTTCTTTCCTTCACAAACACCAATAAAATACTTCAATTATCAAAAAAGAACTTTAAAATTTCAGGTCAATTTGAAATTCATTTGAACATGTTTCTTTATATAAACCCAGGGTAGTTTATGGATTTCAGTGTTCCTATTTAGTTGGTAGTGACTTAAAATTCAAAAGTTTGCACTGTTCCATTAAAAGAGAAATTAAATTATTTAATACAGCACAGATTCTGTTTGTAAATTACCCATTGGCATTTTTTCTTCCTTTGGAGTTAGATTTTAGAACTCTCCGTGTTTCACTGCATGACTTTGATAAATTTTGTTTTACAGTGCAGTTTTAGTGAAACCCATGCTATCTGGACAAACGTCTGTGCTTCAGATTGAATTCTGTCAAGGAGTCAGCGTCCAATGTTTAGCCGAGCATACTGGAACTCAGGAATATTGACTGACAATTGTACAATTATTTTATTAGATATTGAGTGTAAACACATTTATCTCAGGTCCACCCTCCTGAGTGGGTGGGGGTAGAGAGGGTGGCATCTTATGGCTAAGAGGTTGGAGCATAGTAGAATGAGGGGTGACCTTACAGAGGTGTTTAAAATCACTAGGGGTGAGGATAAGGTCAATATGCACAGCCTTTCTCCCAAGGATGAGGAATCAGGAAAAATAACCCATTAGGTGTAAGATGTGTAGAGAGATATTTAATTGAAACTGCTGGAGAAACTTTCTCACCCAGATGATGGTGAGCATATGCAATAAACAGCTGGAGAAAGTGGTTGAAGCAGATACATTAACAACACTTAAAAGGTATTGGTATTGCTTTGTTGTTGTCAGATGTACCAAGGTACAGTAAAATGCTTGTCTTGCATACTATGCATATAGATCAAATCATTACATAGTGCATTGAGCTAGAATAAGGTAAATAATAAAAATGCAAAATAAAGTGTTAAAACTAATAAAACAGTGCATTGCAGGTAAACAATAAAGTGAAAAACTATAATGAGGTAGGTTTGTGAGGCCTCAGATCCATGTTATCATATAAGAGGTCCTTTCAAGAGTCTGATAACAGTAGGATGGAATTTGTCCTTCAGCCTGATGGTGCGTGTTTGCAGGCTTTTGTATCTGCAGCCTGATGGGAGAGGGGAGGAGAGAATATCAAGGGTGAGCGGGGTCGTTGATGGTGCTGGCTGCTTTACTGAGGCAGCAAGAAGCAGAGACAGAGTCCATAGAGGGGAGGCTGGTTCCCATGATGTGCTGAGCAACTCTGCAGTTTGATGTGGTCACTTTTATCAATTGCCAGACCAAACATTTTCTAAGGTGCGGTGAGTCGAAAGGGTCATGCCAAATTTCTTTAGCCTCCTGAGGAAGTAGAGGCATTGGTGAGTGCTCCTGGCCGTGATATCAACTTGGTTGGATCAGGACAGGCTTTTGGTAATATTCACATCTGGAAGCTTGAAGCTCTCAACCCCCTTAACCTCAACACTGTTGATGTAGACAGACATGTGAGCCACCTGCTTCTGAAGCCAATGGCCAGCTCTTTTGTTGACATTGCACCATAAGACCATAAGATATAGGAGCAGAAGTAGGCCATTTGGCCCATTGAGTCTGCTCCGCCATTCAATCATGGGCTGATCCAATTCTTTCTAGTCATCCCCACTCCCCTGCTTTCACCCCACACCCATTGATGCCCCGGCTAATCAAGAACATATCGATCTCTGCCTTAAGTACACCCAATGACTTGGCCTCCACAGCCGCTCGTGGCAACAAATTCCACAGATTTACCACCCTCTGACTAAAGTAATTTCTCCCCATCTCAGTTCTAAAAGGATGTCCTTCAGTCCTGAAGTCGTGCCCTCTCGTCCTAGAATCCCCTTCCATGGGAAATAACTTTGCCATATCTAATCTGTTCAGGCCTTTTAACATTCAGAATGTTTCTATGAGATCCCCCCTCATTCTCCTGAGCTCCAGAGAA
Organism: Mobula hypostoma; assembly: GCF_963921235.1. Lineage (NCBI taxonomy): Eukaryota > Metazoa > Chordata > Chondrichthyes > Myliobatiformes > Myliobatidae > Mobula > Mobula hypostoma. Next base: position 22,089,898 of record NC_086105.1, on the reverse strand, counting down.
TACAGCCCAGGAGCTGCCAGACATTCATCATACCGTAACCCTTTCATTCCTAGAATCACTCTCGTGAATCTTCTCTGAACCCTCTCTAATGTCAATATATCCTTTCTAAAATAAGGAGGCCGAAACTGCACACAATACTCCAAGTATGGTCTCATGAGTGCCTTATAGAGCCTTAATATCATATCCCTGCTCTTACATTCTACACCTCTAAAAATGAATACCAACATTGCATTCACCTTCTTCACAACTGACTCATCCTGGAAGTTAACCTTTAGGGTATCCTGCACAAGGACTCCCAAGTCCCTTTGTATCTCTGCATTTTGAATTTTCCCCCCCATCTAAATAATAGTCTGCCTGTTTGCTTCTTCCACCAAAGTGCATGACCATACATTTCCAACATTGTATTTCATTTGCCACTTCTTTGCCCATTTCCTTAAACTATCTAAGTCTCTCTGCGGGCTCTCTGTTTCCTCAACACTACCCGCTCTTCCACCTATCTTTGTATCATTGGCAAATTTTGCCACAACTCCATTAATACCGTAGTACATATCATTGACATACATTGTAAAAAGCAGCGGTCCCAACACTGACCCCTGTGGAACTCCACTGGTAACCGGCAGCCAGCCAGAATAGGATCCCTTTATTCCCACTTTCTGTGTTCTGCCGACCAGTCAATGCTCCACCCATGCTAGTAACTTCCCTGTAATTCCATGGGCTCTTATCTTGCTAAGCAGCCTCATGTGCGGCACCTTGCCTTCTGAAAATCCAAATACACCACATCTACTGCATCTCCTTTGTCTACCTTGCTTGTAATTTCCTCAGAGAATTGCAGTAGGTTTGTCAGGCTGGACTTTCCTTTCAGGACATTAGCTCTCTATCACCCTTCTGTACTTCATCTTATCATTATTTGAAACATGGTCCAAGACAATGGTATCAGATGCAAACCTGTAAATAGAATTAGAGCATAATCTGGCCACACTGTCATAAGTACATAGTGAATAGAGTAAGGGGCTAAGGATGCAACCTTATGGAGCACCAGTGTTTAGAATAATCATGGTGGAGGCTGCCTATCCTTAGTGATTGAGGTCTGTTGGCCAGACCATATGCTTTACAAGTACTTGTTGGCCTGGTACTTGGAAAAATCTACGGATAGGAAATGTTTAGAGGTATACAGGCCAAACAAATGCACTGGTTTGAATGGGAATCTCAGCTGGCCTGGATCAGTTGCACTGAAGGGCCCATTTCTGTGCTCTGTGACTATGACTCTTCATTGTTCTGTGTCAGATATTCAGCAGGCTACAATGGGACATCCTCAAATGACTGAGAGCAAATGGCTTCCTCTTCATCACAATGATGTGGGACCTCTACACCCTGATGGGCATTGGGAAATTTGATTCAATGCTCACATATGTGTCTTATTTTCAGAGTATTTCACTACTTTATACTTCCTGTGTTAAGTCTTTGGACTTTCAGAGACTATACTCAAATGAAATGAAAACTATGCTGACCACAGCTGGTTCCTGCATCAATTGAAAGCAAATGGCTCAGACAGAGTATATACTTTTCAAATAATATGAATGTTATTAAATGTTCATATGGTGCATGTAATAATCCTTTCCTTCTTGGTTCACCCCAATTCAGGCTGATAGGTGAAACCCACTTCGTGCCCCACTTTTCTTATGGTTGTGTGGCGATATGGGGTTGAACATTCTTGGAATTGCTCCAGCTCGAATTTCCTTCAGAGATACAGAATTGCTACAGAATCGTCTCTGAGGAATTTCACCATGTTTTATTTCAATCCAGTCCTCATTGTCTGCACAATAAAACTACTCATAACTTGAAGGAAATAATTGGAACTATGTTAATAATCCTGCACAAAAGGGACCACAAGTGGACCTCATATGGAAATAGTTGGTATTCTTCTGAGATTCGTATTCTGTAAGTACAAATGAGACACAGCTTTGTATACAGCCTGCACAGTCCTCCATCTCCTGGAGAAAAAGGAGCCCTGCTCTACTTATTGGCGGATCTCCACTACGTTTCTACCTTTTCAAAAAATCAAAATCTCCATTGCACCAAATACACCTTGCATTCCTGTCATATCTTCACACCTTCCAGCAAGATCCTCCAGTGATATTCTGTAAAGGTTCTTTTTAGCAGCTAGTAGAATTGACCTCAACCATTTTGTCACTTCTCTTGGAACGCTTGATTCTACTCTAGCTCAGTGGGTTCTGAGGTGGCTGATGAACCTGTAATGTATCTGAAGGACCTTACACAAATGAGACAGGAAATGGTTGAGGGAGCAGTGAGATTGTGTCCTCCTTCTGCTGCTTATGCTGCTTACATTGAAGATACTCAGTGCCTGTACAGATGCTCCCTCTCCTTTTTTGACAAGTCAGTGTTGAGTAATCATTCCTGCAGATAGTTGAGGATGTTATATTTTCTCAAGGAGCTTTGAGAATATCCTTGAAGTTTTCTCTCCCTGAATATCTACTGATGGAGTGTTTCGTTTGGAGTCTGGTGTCAGAAAAGCAGACAGTGTGCACCACCCTTGAGAAGTGACTGAGTGTAATTAGAGTTTCACTGCCTGGGATATTGGCTTTGGAGAGACTCACGTTCTTACCAATGGAATTAGAGGATTTTGCAGTGACTGCATTGGTGTCACTTTTCCAGTGCTTACTGGCATTTATTGTAGTTATCTACAGCCTGTCTCTGAACGTACAGGAGGATCAGGATCAGTGTTGCCCAATAAACATTGAGCCTGGTTCCAGGCTGAGGTCTGATTTATACTTTTGCGTAGCCCTACGCCGTAGTGAACATGCGTAGTTGTGTCTGCGTCGCTCTGCAATTCACCGCCAAAAACGCTAGTTGGCGGTGGGGTTTCTATGCCACTGTGTTGAGTTTCTTCGTGAGAGACATGGACGAGGAAATGCTTTTCAAATATTTTCGGATGACAGCAGGTAGATTTGACGACTTGGTTCATCGTCCCCAACCATTTATTTCGCATCAGTGTACAGACATGATGGAGAAAAGCAACCGGAAATGCGTATAGGTGTCCCCCGCTTTTCGAACGTTCGCTTTACAAAACCTCACTGTTACGAAAGACCTACATTAGTACCCTGTTTTCGCTTTCAGAAGGTGTTTTCACTGTTACGAAAAAAAAAGCAGTGCGCAATAAAAAATCAACGCGCGATAAAAGGCAGCGCGCGCCCCAAGCAGCTGCTTTTCCCCGGATTTGGAACTGCATTCTTGCCGGCATTGCTTAAACACATGCCTGTGAGCAGTCGTTTGCAAGATGAGTTCTATGGTATCGGAAAAACCTAAAAGAGCTCGTAAGGGTGTTACACTTAGCATAAAACTAGACATAATTAAGCGTTTCAATCATGATGAACGAAGTAAGGACAAAGTGAGTTTGGCTTGTGGAAGCTGATGAACATGGTGTTGAAAAGGTTTTGGCATCCCATGACCAAGATCTGATAGATGAAGAGCTGATGCAATTGGAAGAAAAAAGGATAGCAATCGAAACCGAATGAGTAATGATAAAGTATGACTTTAATTTTGAAAGGGTACGTTGGTTTAGGGGATATTTGCAGGATGGTTTGAGTCCTTACAAAGAACTGTGTGATAGAAAAATGCGCGAGGCTCAGCAGTCAAGCAAGCCTTCCACATCAGCCACAGCAGATGACGAACCTTGACCTTCGACATCGAAGCGGGCAGAGATAGAAGATGAGCTGCCTGCTCTAATAGAAACAGACGATGACGAGGTGACACCCCAGTGTCCCACCACCCCAACACCCAGGCCACGGACAGATACCGATTTGCGGAGAATGCAGCAGTAGCCGGGAGGCACACAGCACATCTTTAAGAAAAAAGGCCCAGATCAGAGATGACAAAATCGGAAATCAGCACTGACTGGGCTGACAATTATGTGCCGGGCGGCACCTAATTAATTAGCATGTTTGTTTCGGCTTTCTTCTTAAAGATGTGCTGTGTGCCTCCCGGCTACTGCTGCACCCCTGCATGCTTCGCGGCAATGTATCGCTCAGCAGCCTGGAGGGTGGGGGTCACTGCACCACCCAAACACCGACTCAGCCTAACACACCAGCATCAGTGTGCTCGGCGCTGACTTCCTGATTCCGGTAAGTGATACTACACTGTACATACATTATTTCTGCTTTATATAGGCTGTGTATTTTTACGTGTTATTTGGTATGATTTAGCAGCTTCATAGCTTAAAGGTTACTGGAGAGCGCGCTTGTGCCGTGTTTTTGCCAACAGCGCTTGCGTGAGATTTTCTGCAGGCGGTGCTTGCGTGAGATTTTCTGCCGACGGTGCTTGCGTGAGATTTTCGCTACGGAGAACAGTCCAGTAATGATTGTGGAAAAGTATTTCTACTTTATATAGGCTGTGTATTTACCATATCATTCCTGCTTTTACTATATATTACTGTTATTTTTGGTTTTATGTGTTATTTGGCATGATTTGGTAGGTTATTTTTGGGTCTGCGAATGCTCACAAAATTTTCCCATATAAATAAATGGTAATTGCTTCTTCGCTTTACGACATTTTGGCTTAAGAACCATTTCATAGGAACGCTCTACCTTCAGGTGGTGGGGGAAACCTGTATGAGGAAATGCGATGCTACCAAGCAGACCAACCACAGTTGTTGCAGTCTGCATCACTGCAAAGTGTGAGTTACATTTTTGGGGAGGTGCACGTCACCCTATGGCTTAGGGTATGCGGTACCTATGGTGTACATTTGACGCTCAAGTATAAATCGGCCTTTGAGGTGCTTATCTTTACACTATTCCCCTCCACAGTGATGTAAGCAGGAAACAATGACCTTACTTGGATGGCAGACTTTAGCAGTCACTTAAAATATGGCTGATGAAGTTGCTAAAGATATTTGAAGCAGGCAGTAACCTCCTAGTTTTTATTTAAGCACTGAAGTGAAATTTTTCATTCACCTTCTTTGGATTCCCAATGAGCACAAGTCTTTTACCCTGTACAGCACTCACACATTGCAAAGAGTACAAACAAGACCCATATTCTCAAATCTAATTGAAAGACAGTTAAAATACATTTGTTTACATGTAATAATTTTATAAACTATAAGTTAGTTAAACATTATAAGTCCAATGGTGGAGGAGAAGATCAGATGCACAGGCATCTGATCTCCTGCTTGTCTTGGACATTAGGCTCTGAACATCCGTACGGAAAGTACAAGACTTGCTGAGCCACAGTGAGCAAGTGCCAACTAAAGATAAGCTTAATCCAGGCCATTGGAAACCCTGACACACAACACCAACCAATTTCTGGCAAGTATACTGTACATTCACCCTTCACTGAAGTGACTTATAAGCTTTCACTTGCAGTTAATTTGAACTCCCCAATCTTGAAATAATTACCTGGATCTATTTCAGCAATTGGAAGTACGATTTTATATTTTGTGATGATGCATGTGCACAATTTTTAGTAAAATGACATTTTGGATTTATTTTCACCATAAGTGTAACTGAGCAATGCTCCATATGCTATAAGGCCAGGAATTTCGGGTTGTAAGTGCATCATTTTTTTATATCAGCGCTAGTGGCATCATTTCTACTGCTCCCACAAATGTATTTCATTATAGCAGATTTAATGGAGCGTTGAGGATGTGTTATCACCATTAAACAATTTAAGGAAAAATCCAAAATTAAATTGAGAAGAAATGACTCTTGTTCGCTACTCAGAATCTTAATTTTGCCAGACAAACTTTTGCATTCAGATGAAACAGGCTGAATTGATTCGTAGACCTGTTGTTGTTCCTCACCTGTGGTCAGAATTGAAACAGTGGTGCCTCACTGGGCTGGAACCTGTACTAAAATGTTGATATACTGTATATGATAGCACCAATGAAGTGGAATAAAAATGCATTAAATGTTGTTTAAGTTCTTCAATGCAAAAGGCTATTGAACGTCACACTAAAAAACCTAGAAAATACATTTACAGAATGAGACCCATGGTGCCTATAACAGGTCAATATGTGCCACTAGCAAAAGTCAACATAAAGCTCTTTCATGTGTTTAAAAGCAATATTACATTCATGTGGAAATTCAAAGCTACGCTGTGTATTAAATAGCTTTATTTGGCATTTCAGTGGTGATTTTTCAGCTCAGGAAACTAAAAGAAAATCAAGTGAAAATCAAAATATTTTTAGAAAGACATCTTAATTTTTGCACGTTATTAAAATAAAGCGTTGGTCTTAGATTGTAACGGTTAGGCAAAGAGTTAACGTTTTTGCAATGACCTAGAATTCATCAGAAATAGATTGCAAAATAAGTTGAGACTAGAACAATTCAGTAACTTTGATCTGTCTCCTGTGCTGCAGTCTGTGTCTCTTTCAGCCTTTGTGAAATATCTAAGGATACGAATGGGCTGTCCCAGCTGGGTCTATTAGATATCATCAGGCTTTGACATTATGTACACTGGATGGATGATGGCTCTGTGTGTAGCTGTCAGTGCAGAGATGTTACAATAAAATGACTCAAAGAGGTTCAGCTACCTGCTAACATTCAAAATCTGAAAGGAAAAAGGCTTCTGATTATTAAAAGAAAAGTCCATAAAACCAGATTGATTTGAAATGCTCAGAATTGAAGTGACAGTGTTCCTTTTGTTGATTTACGTGAAGTTTAAAAAACAAACTCCAAAAGTAAAAATCTTCCAAAAGATTAAGAATTAAGATTTTTTTCTGTAAATGTGTTTGGGAAAGGTTAGTGTTGAAATGATTCAGTTATTTTTATTTAAATAAAGATATTGGAGCAATGAAAGAGCATTTGTGTTAAAGCAAAATACAGCCACCTAATGCAGAAGTAAAAATAGATAATAGATAAATTGAGAAAATAATTTCATGAGATTTATATTGTATATTTTCTTTCATCACGAAAGGAAGAAATGAAATAAAATAGTAAAATTTAATGCACAATTTGGCTACATATAAATGCATTCCATAAGATTTTTTAGTTTTACATTTTCTTTGTAGTGACATTTTTCATGCATTACCCTTGCTAAGCTGAAGCCCCAATTCAGAAAGAAGAAAAAATATTCACAAATGGGTTTGAAAAATTCATTTGGGCAAGAGGTATATTTCTCTGAGATGCTTTTCTTTATCAAATCACTAACTCTCACAGATGTCACAAATGTCAATTGATTGCATCTCATTTTAAAGTATTAAATAATTTTCACCACTGAAACAAATGACACTAGCAACATTTAACTGGCATGTAGAATTGCAATACAGAATCAACTCTGTGTGATTCTTTACGAGGGTTTGTACATAAATACTAGAATTACATGGAATTAGCTTTAGAAAGAAGTAACTAATTTCATTGAAGTGCAAATTGTCACTGTCAAGAGAAATAAACTTATATCAAAGGGGCAGTGACATGCAATTTTCTCTGGAGTGTTTTAATAAAAAATAGCTTTCTTTGAATATTTCTAAGTGAAACGTGAGCGACATTCTGTGCATTTGTCAGAGTTTGAGAGTGTGAAAAATTGCTGCCTTAAATCATTTAAGCTGAAAAGCAACTTCTTCCTGCTGAGATAATTTCACATTGACTTACCGTGCAACCCCTTCAGGCATTCCCAGTTCTGAACAGAAGTTTTCAAGGTAAAACAGAGAAAGAATATGAGAGAAGCTGGGACAAGGAACAGCAGCAACTCTAGGCATTCAGGCAGATCTGACTTTGATTAATTAGGGAGCTACTTTTCTATTTCCACATGTAATGCCTGATGGAAAGGTGGAGTGGACGAATACTCATCCAGACTTAGAGCTGAGTGTGTTAGATATCAGCAGGTTTTGACGCTGTCTGCAGTGTTTGCAGGTTATATATGCTTAGAAAGGCTAAATTGCCACAGCACTTTTAATTTATGCATCCGCAGCAGTCTAAACTGATTTCAGATGACGCGCATCTACACCATTAAGATTAATTCAAATGCAATAGAGGCATTTTTAGATTTTTGACACCAAATTACGTATTTTATTTGTAGCTGAAAATGATTCACTAAATTTCATGTGTACTAAGAGCAAGAAAGAAAGAGTTATTCAAATATTCACCACTTTGTCAAGACTCTGTCCAGAGATGCTGTTCAGCATTGAATCCTGAGTAACAGATATTGAATCAACAGCAATTAACGTTGAGTCCAGTGTGTTTATTCCTGATTAACATATTTATTGAATAAAACCTTGTAAGTTTCAACATCTGCTCCATTTTCTTGCATGACAGGGTTACAGCATAAACCTCATCTGTACTCAACAAGGCATGAACCCTATGCCCAGTACGCAAGTACAACCGGCAAGAGGTTGTTCGGGGCTTTCCTGTGGGAGTACATGGCATCATGCTCTTACATCAAGAGCAGTCAAGCTTCCAGCATCACTACAGTGATCAAAGTTCCAAACATAAACAGTGTAGGGATTATTTTGCTGAGTGGTGGAGAATATATGCCGCCTCAAAAATTAAGAGAGAAAAGAAGCTGCAGGCTCTCAGTACTCCAATACTTTTGATGCCAGTACCTTTACTTTGGATGCAATGATCACAGTTTTTATCCTGATTTCTATCTTCTGCACTTTTAATTTTAACTTGACCCCATATATTGTACTTTAATCACAAGTTTTCCTGGGTATAAGGTGCCATAAAGATTGAATAACATGTGAAACTTACTATTATTCAACCTACAAGACAATAATTATCATTTCATTACCATCAAATTGTATCAGATGCTGTGAGGCACCACATTAGTAAGATCGTTTATAACGGGATCATTATTTAGACTTCGTTTTTGAACTGGTGTATGAATAGCTAATAACCAGGTTTGTACTGTGTTTGATTGAATTGTTTAATAATGTCCTTGTAAAGTTTTAATTTCCCAACTGTTTCAATTAGCTTGTTTCTGAGAATGAGCTAACAGATTTCTGTTGCCAATTTTCTAGGTAGCTATGGTCAGAGTGATATTATTAACGTTGGAAGGTTTATGTACTCAGGAATGTTAGCTTTACAGCATTAATTATGGGAATTTGCGATCAGTGTCTTCAAGAAGCTTTTAGACCATTTGTGTTAAAAAAGGTATCTGAGAAAATATCACATGTATATGAAGCAAACAAACAGAATAAATGTAAAGTGCAGTCCAGGCTTAACAGGAATTGGGTAAGGAACATAGCAACATAGAGACATAGAAACATAGAAAACCTACAGCACAAAGTTGTGCCGAACATCAAGAAACCTGAAACACTGGTTAAACAGGAGTCCATTCCTTTGCTTTCAACTTATTGACGGATGACTGGTTTACCTTCATCATTTGTACATCTTTTTAGCTTATAGAAATTGCATCTGTGCTTTGGAAAACCCTTCTGTTTTAGAGTTATGATTATGATTACGAGGACACGCAATCCCCTTTTATTGTCATTTAGTAATGCATGCATAAAGAAATGTGTGTTTTTCCAGAATGATATCACGAAAAACACATGACAAATCGACTTAAAAACTAACAAAAACCACATAATTATAACATATAGTTACAACAATGCAAAGCAATGCCATAATTTGATAAGAACAGACCATGGCACAGTAAAAGTCTCAGAGTCTCTCGAAAGTCCCATCACCTCACGCAGACGGTAAACCTCCAGCTCCGCCAACTTGCCGATGCAGCATCCCGGAAGCATCTGACCACAGTCCAACTCTGAGTCCGTCTGAAAAACTCCAAGCCTCCGACCACCTATTCGACACCGAGTACCGAGCACCATCTCTGCTGAGCACTTCGACCCCGGCCCCGGCAACAGGCGATACGCAAATCCGAGGATTTGGGTCCTTCGTGTCCGGAGATTCTCGATTGCACAGTAGCAACGGCAGCGAAGCAGGCATTTCAGAAGTTACTCCAGATGTTCCTCTGTGCTTCTCACGGCTGTCTCCATCAAATCCTGATTGTGCACGGCCCCTAGTTACACATATGATATCATTCGGAATGTCCGCACGCGCTGCGTTGCACCGCCATCTTCTCCTCCCTCATTAGTTTGTAATTTGCAAGTCTTTTATAAGGAAGAAATCCTCTGTGAGTTTTAGATATGTTTTAAGAAGGTTGCTTGGATTTAAATGTGTACCACTGAAAAGAAATGAACTGCGTTGTAAACTACTTGCTTAGCTGGAAGTATCTTCTTCTTGATAGGGAGAGGGGATCCACCATGCGAATAGTGGGTATTGGCAGCTAAACTTACTGTGGAAAATAAACAGGGTAGTGAACTCGTCTTTGAAGATTGGATAGTTACAGCATACCCTCCCTTTAGGGAGGGTGCTCCTGGCTGTTTATATCAGATAGGGCTTAAGGTCTTTGTTTGAGTTGAGACCTTTATGGTCAAAAAACCCAATACTATACAACAGGTGGCTGTGATTGACTACGAGAGGGCCAAGGATTTGATCTGCCACTGTCAGTGTGAAAGCCATAATCAAAAAATGACAATGGCACTCTAAACCAGGGGTTTCCAACTCTTTTTATGCCATGGACCCCTACCATTAATCGAAGGGTCCATAAAACTCAGGTTGGGAATCCCTGTTCTAAACCATGGGTGCAGTCATTTTCAATGCAACAATATTCACAACAGTGGGTGCTACGTGCAGTATAAAGACAATATATCAGAAATGTTTCTGTAAATCATGCTGATTTCATGGCTTTTACCATTTTCACACTTTGCTGACCTCTTAATTATGAGAGCTATAAATCACAACCTTTTGATCCAATTTCTGCTGTTAAATAATTGATGAGTTTTGTTCACATTGTTGAATTGATATATGCAAGAGATTCAATAAAGAATTATTTCAACTTTGGGATGAATCATTCAACCAGGTGCCTGGTCATTTCCTAATGGATAGGACTTCAACAATGAGTGACAGCATTTCAAAACTTTTTATGCAATATTTATACACAAAAAAGTGCAAATGAACTTTGTCTAATCCAGTAATTAAGCAAGTGATCTTTTCTGCCCTAAATCTTTCCATTGTGCTCAAGTGATTAGATGATTAGGGTTCCCATTGTTTGCTTAAGGGCAAATGATAATCACTTTAATTTTGTTCTCCCTCTTGAAATTCTTCTCTTTTTCATTATTATATGCATTTAAATAAAATAACATTTTCCTCCCTATGAACTCACATGACAGATTTTTTAATGCTTCTTGAATGCATTATTGGCACAGCGATAAACTGGCAAAATCCGTTCACCAAATCTCCAATAACAAAACAGAATATTGAACAGATGGGCATTCACTGGAGTCCAGACCTGGCTGTTGTTGGAGTAGTCAAATTTCACATATTCTCCAGCTGTTCCAATGCCTCAAAGCACCATTTTGGCAACCACAGCTCTCTGGCTACAAGTAAACGAGGACCAGGTTTGAAAATGGATCAAAATTAAAACCAACCCCTTGTTGCTGTCCTGATATTTTCTTTCTTTCAAGAGAATAATTAGTTTTTGTAACTGAAGGACTCTGCCAGAATGATTTTGATATAAATGTTACAGGACTTATCAAGATTAAATGCACGTCTGGATATCATTTTTAGAAAGTTAATGTATGCTGTTTGACTTACTAGGTAGGGAACTGGACTTTTCTATGCCAATGATGCTGTTGGTGGTTTTCATGTCTGAACTGTGCAGTGACATTTGTAAAATGTTTTAATGCAGTGTAATGTTTCCAAAAAGAATCTTAAGCACAACTTATTGCATTGTGGTTGAGTGTGCGCTGGTATATATTAACATTGTGAATGCGTCTGTCTACATTGTTTTCTACAGCATCCCTTAGTGATGAGTTTCCTGTGGTAAAATGCACTCCTTCATTTCTATAGTAAGAAAACAAGGTGGCCAAAACTTCTGTCCAACCATTGGAGCCATTTAAATCTCAGTTTCCTTGAAAAAAATGATATTGCATCATTTAGCATTTATTAAACATTACTGACTTAAGCATGTGTCCATAAACATGGCACAGTTTATATTTCTTTCCTAGCTTTTTAGACCAAAAGACACATAAGACATTGACCAGAATTAGGCTATTCAGCCCATCATCTGCTCCGCTAATCCATTATGTCTGATTTATCATCGCTCTCAACCCCATTCTCTTGCCGTCTCCCTGTAACATTTGATGCTCTGACAAATCAATAACCTATACACCCAATGACTTGGCATCCACAGCCATCCATGGCAATGAATTCCACAGATTCATCACCCTCTAGTTAAAAAAATTCCTCCTCATCTCTGTTCTAAGTGGATATCCCTCTATTCTGAGGCTGTACCCCCTTGGACCTAGATTCACCCACTCTTGGAAACATCCTCTCTACATACACTCAATATAGGCCTTTCAATACTTGATAAGTTTCAATGTGATTCCCCTACTTCTTCTGATTACAGGCCTGGAGCCATCAAACACTTCTCATATGTTAACCCTTTCATTTCTGGAATCATACTCATGAACCTCATCTGAACTGTCTCCAATGCCAGTACATCTTTTCTTCAATAAGGGGGCTAAAACCGCTTTAAAATACTCCAAGTGCGGCCGGTTCAATGTCTTATAAAGCCTCAGCATTACATCCTTGTTTTTATATTCTAGTCCTCTTGAAATTAATGCTAACATTGAATTTGCCTTCCTTACACTGATGCAACCTGTAAGTTAACCTTTGGGGAATTCTGCATGTGGACTCCCAAGTCCTTTGCACCTCTGATTTTTCAATTTTTTCCCCAATTAGAAAATAGTCTACTTTATTATTCTTTCTTCCAAAGTACATACACTTCATACACTTCCCTGCACTATATTCCATATACCACTTCAGTGCACGTTCATCCAATCTGAGTCCTTCTGTAGACTCCACCTGCTTCCTCAACACTACCTGCCCCCCTCCACCTATCTTCGTAGCATCCTCAAACTTAGCCACAAAGCCATCAAATCATTTACCTATAATATGAAAAGAAATAGCCATAATACCATCCTCTGTGGAATACCACTAGTCACCAGCAGCCAACCAGAATAGGCCCCACTTACTCCCACTCTTTGTCTCCTGCCGGTCAGCCAAACTTTTCTCTTTCTTGTAATGCCATTGACTGTTATTTTGTAAAATAGTCTCATGTGCGGCACCTTATCAAAAATCTTCTGAAAATCTATGTAAACAATATCCATTGACTCTCCTTTGCCTAGTCTGTTATTTTCTCAAAGAATTCCAACAGATTTTCAGGCAAGACTTCTCCTGAAGGAAACTTTGCTGACTTTGGCCAAATTATTATGTGCCTCCTAATACCCTAAAACCTCATCCTTAGTAATGGATTCCAACATCTTCCCAACTACTGAAGTCAAGTTAACTGGCCTATAGTTTCCTTTCTTCTGCTTCCCTGCCTTCTTAAAGAGTGGAGTGACATTTGGTATTTTCTAGTCCTCTAGAACCAATCTAGAATCTAATGATTATTGAAAGATTATTACTACTATTCCTTCAGAATCTCTTCAGCTATCTCCTTCAGAACACTGGGGTGTAGCCCATATGGTTCAGGTGACTTAACTACTTTCAGACCTTTCAGCTTCACAAACACCTTCTCCTTAGTAATAACAACTACACTCACTTTTGCCCCAGCACTCAAATTCATGGTATACCTCTAGTGTCTTCTATAGTGAGGACTGATGCAAAGTACTTATTAAATTGGACCAACTTCTTTTATCGCCCATTACTGCCTCTTCAGCCTTATTTTCTGGTGGTCCAATATCCACCCTTGCCTCTCTTTTACTCTTTATATATCTGAAAAGCACTTTTTCTACACTCTGTGATATTTTTGGCTAACTTACCTTCATATTTTATCTTTTCTCTCCTTTTGGATTTTTAGTTGCCTTCTGTTGGTTTTTAAAAGCTTTCCAATCCTCTAACTTCTTACTAATTTTTGCTATATTATATGCTTTCTCTTTTGCTTTTATGCTGTCCTTGACTTCCCTTGTCAGCCAAGATTGCATAATCCTTGCTATAAAATGCTATATTATGGTCACTGCCTCCTAAGGGCTGCTTTACGTTAAGATCCCCAATCAAATCTGTTTCATTACACAACACCCAGTCCAGAATTACCCTTCTCCTAGTGGACTCAACAACAACCTGCTCTAAAATGCCATCTCATAGGTATTCTACAAATTCCCTATCTTGGGATCCAGCACCAACCTGATTTTCCCAATCTACCTGCATATTGAGATCCCCCATGACTATCGTAGCATTGCAGTCAGAAATGAAAATCAGCTTGAACAGAAACTGTCCTGGCTGAAAAAAATGTGTTACCATTGTGACAGGGGCTCACATACACCAGAATGTAATGTATGGATCTATTTCTTTTAGAGCATTGACTGCTCTTAGCACTACGAATGGACTGATAACTTACCTAAGCACAATGATCTGTTATCCACACATGCACATTGATCATCTCTCTGTCTTGCTGCAATGAGAATACACCAGTTAAAGCTATCTCTACATGTGTGCTTTTATTTAATTGATATGTAGTTGCACAGACATAACAAATTGGCGACGAGTATGAACCTGAATGTCAGAGAATATCACCAGCTGAACCAACAGTTATAGGACCATATGGGAGAGAGACAGTTGGAGGTAGGGAGACAGCCGCTACAGATGCTAACAAAGTGATGAGTGAGTAACTGTATGGTACACAGAGAAGGATGCACAACTAGTAAAGTTAAAGTGAAAATAACATGGTGAAGGCTTTAGTCAGGAAAGCTGATGAATTTGTTAGTGCAAATGTAGGCTGCGAGTCATATATCAAGAGAGTTGAACTGTATTGTAAGGTGAACGATGTGGATGAGGAAAAGGAAGCTACCACGTTTCTTAGCTTAATGGGTGCTAAAACATACAGGCTCTGAGAAAACCTAGTAACCCCTGAAAAGCCAGCAAGCAAGATGTTCGACAAAATTGTTGCACTTTTACAAAAATCACTTGTCCATAAGTAATAGCTGAGAATTTAGATTGCACAAAAGGAACCAGTCAAAAGATGAAAGCATTTCTGAATACATTACAGAACTGCACAAATTTCCACAATACTGTGCTTTAGAGATGGACTTTCTGATGCATGAAGGGACAGGCTTGTATATGGCATGCACAGTCAAAGCACTCAATAGAGGCTACTGGCAGAAAGAGACCCAACCTTAGAATGGGCATTGACCATTGTAATATCACTAGAGACTGCAGCAAAGGATGCAGCAGAACTATAGAAAAAAAAGTTTAGGATGTGAAATGCACAAAATATCCCTGAATAGTGCAAAAAGCCGAAAATGTTACTGATGTGGCAAATCCTCCAATGATGCAAATAACAGTTAGTTCAAAGAAAAAGTTTGCAGAAAATGTCATGGACAAAGTCACATAGACAAATTGTGCAAGGCAGACAACAGGCACAAGCAAATAGAAAAACCACACCAAATGAAATGTTTCAAACACAAAACTAAGTAAATGCATAAAGTGACTGAATGTGAAACAAAATCAGACAACATAGAGTCTGACAAAGGTGAGCTGTCATGGCTAGAACTGCATAGCATTACTGAAGCATTATAAAATCATATGGGTCACAATAGATGTGTCTGAGGTAAAAGTGAAAATGGTGATGGATACAGGGTCAGATTTGTCTATAATTTCAGAGGCTGACTACAACAGACTGTTTTCTAAGCTACCATTGGAGAAGACCTCAGTGATGCTAAAGACCTACACAGGCATAAAATGTCTCCCAAAGGCAAACTGAATGTGAATGTGATGGATGGAGACCAAAAACAGCAGTTAGAGCTTTCTGTGTTGAAAAGTGGAGGGTCAGCACTTTTTGGAAGTGAATGGATGAGGAAAATCCAACTCGACTGGCACAGAATCAAAGCTCTCAGTGTGAAATCAACAGGCAAAAGCAGCCCAAGTGGTAGTACTAACCAAAGATTGTCATAGTTGCTTAATACTAATAAGAAGGTGTTTGAGAAGGGTATTGGCAAATTCAAAGATATAAAGGCCAGAAGTGAACTGGTGAAGCAGCAACACCAAGGTTCCTTAAAGCGCATCCAATTCGTTATGCACTACATCCTAAAGGGGATGCTGAACTTCAGAGCTTGGAGACATCTGGAATTCTCTCCAAGGTTAAGTGGAGAAATTGGGCCATGCTCATTGTCCTGGTGAAGAAAGGGAAGGCCAGAGCTATTCGCAAACTGGTCTGGCGTACTATACAGTATCCCCTGCCACAAATAGAAGATATTCTTGCATCTTAACAGGCAGGGAGTGGTTCTCAAAGATAGACTTGTCAAAAGTCTATCTGCAAATGGAGATTGAAAAGTCAAACAGGAACTCCCTTACAATCAATATTCACAGGGATTGTTCCAGTATAATCGTTTCGCCTTTGGCTTTGCATCAGCTCCAGCAATTTGGCATACAGCAATGGACCAAGTGCTTCTAGCTATCCCAGGAACACAATGTTAGCTTGATGACATTATCATGACTATTAAGAAAGATGAAAAGCACCTCTAGAGCCTCGGCAAAGTGGTTACCAGACTGAGTGAGTATGGTCTGCATGCAAAGAGAGAGAAATGTGGGTTTTTTGAGAATGAATCTCAAATTGTCATTGACAAGCACAGCTTAAATAAGTCACAAGAGAAGACTAAAGTAGTGCTACAGGCACCCAAACCCAAAAACGTATCACAACTTAGATCATTCTTGGGCCTTGTAAACTACTACCACCACTTTCTCCCAAACATTGCTACAGTGCTGCAACCATTGAACACATTGTTACAGACAGGCGAAATGTAGGAATGGTCAGAAAGATGTGAAAGAACATTCAATGAAACAAAGAGACTAAAAACATCAGATGAGCTACTCACCCATTATGACCCATCTCTGCCCATCAGACTGGCATGCAATATGTCCCTTTATGGAATTGGTGCCATTTTGTCACACACTGTAAAAGATGGATCTGAATGTCCGATTGTATTTGCTTCAAGATCACTGATGAGTGCAGAACACAACCATGCTCAGATCGACTGAGAGGCCCTTAGTCTAGTATGGAGATTAAAGAAGTTCTTCCACTATCTCTATGGACAAAAGTTTATGCTAGCGACAGACCACCAGCCCCGTGTGTCCATTTTCAGTCCCAGGAAGGGAATTCCAGTGATGACTGCTACCCAGTTACAACGTTGGGCACTGCTCCTAGGAGCCCTTTCTTATGACATGGTGATCAAAGGTAGCAAACAACACAGCAATGCTGATGGCTTGTCACATCTTCCACTGCTGGCAACTGAAGAAGAGAAGTCTTTATACTGCGACCCAGCAGTAGTATTCCACACCGCATTGGTGGACAAGTTGCCGGTAACAAATTCTGAACTACAAAGGAAAACAAGGAATGACCCAGCATTGTCAACAGTCTGTGAAATCACCATGCAAGGATGGCCAGCTCATGGTAACCCTGTGTTTCCAGAGCTCTCAGTGAGATGAGACCAACTGTCGGTATGTCAAAGAATGCTGATGTGTAGATCTTGTCCTGTGGTTCTCTCTAAACTGCTCACCAGTGTTATAGAATCTGCATAAGGACACCTGGGTGCAGGCAAGATGAAGACTCTCACCTGGAGCTATGTGTGGTGGCTGGGAATAGACAAACAGATTGAAGACTTGACCAAAAGCTGCTCAGTGTGCCAAAAAGTTCAAAATGCAGCCACATGGGAGTAGCAGTCATCACTGTGGCAAAGAGTACATATTGACTTTGCTGGGCCATTAATGAACTCCATTAACTTTACAACTCCTCCCTTGGAGGGTCAGACACATTGAGCCAATAGGCTGGTCCTGGACTTATTTCCTGGCATAATTTACATATTACCATTTAACTATTTATGAGTTTATTACTATTTAATTATTTATGGTGCAACTGTGACGAAAACCAATTTCCCCCGGGATCAATAAAGTATGACTATGACTATGACTATGTTTCTGATTTCTGTGAATGTGCTTTTGAACTGGCCAGAGGGTATACCAATGAAGTCAACCACATCAGAAAAGACTGTTTCCACCCTGAAGAATACCTTCACCAAAAATGGCTCACCAGAACAAATTATGAGTGACAGTGGACTACAAAACACGTCAGAAGTGTTTAGACTATTCATGAAGAAAAATAGCATCAAACATTTCAAGTCACCTCCTCACGACCCAGCCAAAAATTAGTTATCTGAAAGGATTATCCAAACCTTCAACATGTTCATTAAAGCTATGAACAAAGAGGACTTGCAGAAAATGCAGCAATGAGTAAGTTGGCCAGACAAAAATCAAAGAATTGCACAGGTGAAGAGAAAAAACTAAAACATAAAGTTGCAGTTTCAAAAAGAGCACCACTCTGTATGTGGCTGATGAAAATTCTGATAATCACTAGAGCGACACAATACTGGTAGCCTTGAGATTTATAATGTGAAACTAACAATAGACAAGCAATATGGCTTACACCAGTAGTGAACTAATTAAAATGGAATTGGACACTGGCTCAACTGTTTCAGTCACTGCACCAAATGAGTTTGAATGGCATTTCAAAGATGCCTTCCAATACAATATCCAACTAAGAATTTTTACTGGAGGAAAGGTAACGTCTGTGGGAATCATATTTAGAGCAGTAAAATACAACAAACAAGAAGCCACATTAGGCTTGTAAGTGACTTAAAAAAAAAGGAGGGAAAGATTGTGGGTATGTGATTGGCTAAGGCAACTACAACTTGATTGGTGATCTATCCACTATTTGCATGCCATGTACCTTACAATAGAGTTAACTGACTGTGAAATAAGAAAAGTACTGGATGGTGCCACAGCAGTGTTCAAAGTTGGCATTGGAAAACGCAAACATGTCAAGGGTAAAATAGTGTTAAATGATAGTGCTACACCCAAGTTTAACAAAGTCCATCTGGTTCCTTATACCACCTGTGACAAAGTAGCCAGAGGGTTAGGTTGCATGGAGCCTGAAGGAATTCTTTCCAAGGCTGAGTGGAGGGCATGGCAATGCCAATGGTCCCAGAAGCCAAGAAGGATGGGTCTATCAGGATCTGTGGTGATTTTAAGGTCAACATGAACCATGTACTGAAAGTAGATCAGTATCCTCTACCCAGGATAGGAGGTATCTTTGCTAGAGGAAAGCACCTCAGAAAAGTGGACTTATTTGAGTCCTACCTACAGATGGAGAAGGAAGAAGAGTCCAAAGTCTTTCTCACTTTAAACAATCAAAAAGGTCTTTAATCTTTGTAACAAGGTTATTTTTAGTGTAGCAGTGCACCTGCACTCTGGCAGAAAGCTATGGACTAGGTCCTGCAAGGCTGCCCAGGTGCTTTGTGTAATCTGGTTGACATCATTATTACCAGTGAGGATGACAGAGGACATCTCCGTAACCTCAAGACGGCATTAAAAATGAGAAGATTATGGGTTCAGAGCACAACAGTGTGAATTTTTTAAAACAGGCAACACTTACTGTGGCTACACCAATGAAGCACAAGAACTACAGAAATGTGTTGAGAAAATTCACGCAGTGGTGGATGCCCAAGGACAAAGAATGTGTCACAGTTGTGATCATTTTCAGGATTTGTCAATTACTATAACAAGTTCCTGCCAAACCTGGCTACTGTGCTCCATCCATTGAGCTCATTACTACAAATTGGGAAGAAATGGCAATGGATGGCTTTCCAAAAGGTAAAGGAAATGGTGATGTCAGACACTGTACTCATACGTTATAATCCACATCATCCAGTAAAGCTTATCTGTGATGCATTGCTTTATGGTATAAGTGAAATCATGTCACATGAGTGATAGAAGTAAAAGCCACACAGCCTTTGTATCACGTTCCCTTACCGCTGGATAGAAAAATTACTCACAGATTGACTGAGAGGCCTTGGGTCTGGTTTGGAGTGCAAAATGCTTCAACCAGTGCCTGTATGGGAGAGAGTTTACCCTCATTACTGATCATCAACCACTAGTGTCCATTTTCAATCCACAGAAGGGTGTTCCACTAACAGCGGCAGCACGGATGCAGCAGTGGGCTCTGTTTCTTGGAGGGCACAATTACAAGATTGAATTCAAGAGGGTAATTAATAATGGAAAGGCTAATGAATTGTCTCGTTTTCCCTAGGAAAAGGAAATACCTGAAAAACTTACAAAAATTCAATTGGCATATTCTCCCTAATGCAAATCGGAAGTCTCCCTATTTTGGCAGAGTTGATCCAAAGAGAAATCAGAAAAGACCCTGCGCTGTCTCATGGTTTACATGGCAACTTAAAGTGATTGCAATGTGTCGTGGAAATTCCAGTTCCTCCAGTTTTACCAGCGCTAGGATGAACCTGCCCTTGACGGGGGTTGCCTTATGTGGGGATTGAGAGTTGTTGCACCATCCAAGCTGAGAGCTAAAGTGTTGCAGGAGCTACATGCCCATCATCTAGGCATGGTCAAAATGAAAGCAATGGCTTGGAGCTTTGGCTAATGGCCTGGGACAGATTAGCAGATCCAGCAGCTTGCTCTGTACTATTCCTGATGCCAACATTTTTAGAAGGTGCCATGAGCGGCACTTCTCCATCCCTAGGAACAGTCTGCATTGTCCTGGCAGAAGATTCCTGTGGATTTTGCGACACAAATTTCCTGGTAGTAGTAGATGCAACTACAAAGTGGCCAGAATGTTGCCTCTTTGCAGGCTCTGGTGTTCCAGAACTCTTAGTCAGTGACAATGGACCACAGTGTGCTGCGGAACAGTTTCAGATATTTTTGAAAATGATTGGAATTAGACATGTTACACCTGTACGGTACCACGCAGCTACAAATGGCTTGGCAGAAAGGCTTGTTCAGAGTCTAAAGAAAGCACTCTGAGCAATGTCAGCAGAACACAATACATTAACGTTGAATTAAAAGCTTGCAGTTTTCCCCTTGCATATCGCAATGCATTACACTCCACAACCAACAACTCACAAACTATACACGAGGAATTCTGCAGACGCTGGAAATTCAAGCAACACACATCAAAGTTGCTGGTGAACGCAGCAGGCCAGGCAGCATCTCTAGGAAGAGGTACAGTCGACGTTTCGGGCCGAGACCCTTTGTCAGGGCCCACCAACTATGCTGTTCCTGGGTCTTTGCAGTCATGCTTGTATCTTCTCAAACCTAATCTCAAAAGGAGTATGGAGGACAAACATCTGAGGCAAATTGAGAACTCCTCAAACAGATTCAATGTTTTCCTTTTGGACAAGCAGTACTGGTAAGGGACTACAGAATTGATCAAATGTGGGGACTTCAAAAGTTTAAGGATATAACTGGACCATTTTCCTACACAATGGAGATTGTGCCTGATGTCATCTGGAGATGACACATTGACCAATTGTGGAGAGCAGAGTCAATTGTTAGTGAAGAAAGATATCCCAAGCTATCTGAATCACTTCCTGCAGTCCCAGAGTCATCTCCTACAATCACCACGGAGGAGCGCCAGAACCTGAGATTATTACACAACCACAAGTGTCACCTGCCAAGCAAGGCAACCAACCCCTTTCCCCATCAGGAAAGACGATATCCCACAAGAGTAAGAAATCCTCCATAGTGATTAAATCTTTAGGTCTGAATGGGACATTTTAAAATTGACTCTGCTGTGGATGTGTGCATATAGTAGTTGTATTATATTGTATACTGTGTATGGATGTATATGATGACGAGAGAGCAATATGTTACATCGTTGAGTTAAGAAGTATTCTAGATTGAGTTGGAGTTTGCAGCTAAGCAAGGTGGAGTGTAGTATATATAATATTTCAGTAATATTTGAGTAATATTGTAAATATATTGTTTAGTTTAGCATTTTTGGTTGTTTACGTAATTCATTAGTACATAAATGGCATACCTCATTACGCCGCCAAGTCTTATGTACGCGCCTCACTAAATGAAATAAATAAGTACACACGCATCCCAGCTCCCATGTTTTTCTTTCAATTAGTTTCAAAAGTTACAAAACATAACATCTATCTTATTCCATATACAGTGTGCATTCAAATATAATATCTTGAGTCCTATATTCATCAACCTTTTCAATTTTGTCCCCATGTTACACTTCAGCTCATCCCACTGACTGCTATTTTGCCCTGCCATCTGCCTGTCTTTCCTCACAGTCTCACTACACAATGCATCGACTTGTATACCAACCCTCTCACCCTCAGCCCTATTAACCCAGTTCCTATCCCCCTGCAAATTAATTTAATCCCTCCCCAACAGCTCTAGCAAACCTACTTGCAAGGATACTGGGGTTTAGCAGTAACCCGTTCTTTTTATACAGATCATACCTGCCCCAGAAGAGATCCCAATGATCCAGAAATCTGAAACCCTGCCCCCTGCGCCAATTCCTGAGCCATGCATTCATCTGCCAAGTCATCCTTCCTTTACCCTCACTGGCACGTAGCTCAGATAGCAATCCAGAAATTACCACCCAGGAGGTCCTGCTTTTGAGCTTCCTATCTAACTCCCTATATTCTCTCTTCAGGACCTCCTCCCTTTCCCTACATATGATGTTGGTACCAATATGTACCTCGACTTCTGGCTACTCAATCTCTCCCTTGAATACTGTGGACCCCATCTGAGACATCCCTGACACTGGCACCTGGGAGGCAACATACCAGCGGGGTATCTCTTTCATGTCCACAGAATCTCCTGCCTGCTCTTCGATCTATGGAATCCCCTATTATGACTCCACTCCTTTCTTCCCCCTTCCCCTCTGAGCCATAGAGGTAGAATCAGTACCAGAGATCTATTTGCTGTGGCTTCCTTCTTGTAGCTCATTTTCCCACCCCGATAGATTCCAAATTGCTGTACTTATTATTGAGGGAGCAACCACTGGGGTATTCTCCACTAGCTTTTACTCCCTTTCCTTCTCCTGCCTGTCACCCAGATACTACTTCCCTGTAGCTCCGATCTATCGCCTCCTCATTCACCTGTATGAGCTGAAGGTCACGTGGTTGTAGCTCCAGTTTCTCAACACGTTCCCTCAGGAGCTACACATCGATGCACTTCATGCGGGTGTCGTTATCAGGGAGACTGGAAGTCTTTCAGAGTTCCCACATCTCATATGATGAACATATCAGTAACCCTGGACCTATTCTTACCACACTAGTTACGTACTAGTGGAGAAAGCAACAGATAAAAATACTTGCTAGAAACTTACTCAGAGCCATTGCCCCTTTTCGCCAAAGTCTGTCCACTCCAACAATAGCCTCTCTACACCTCGCTTCTTTTTATTGGCCTTAGCCGAGAGCTGAATAAACTGTTATGACTGCAGCTCACCAAAAAGTCCCAAAAGGCCATGAGCTCTTTTTAAATCTCACGCTACCTTTGCCGAACAAGTGACTCACAATAATTGCAGTCTGTCAAAGATTTTTGTCCTTCTTTTGCTGACTTCTAAAATCGTAAACTTCTTTCAATAACAGGCATATCCAATGTTATAAACAGCTTTATTAAACTAGTACTATCTTTAATTTCCAATGACTTATGGATTGACAATTTTTCTTGTGGGTTATCATTCCTAATTCCTGTGAATCACTAAATATTTCTTTACATGTTTGCTATTGCTAATCTAATCTATATCATTTATTCCAGTTTTATAATTTACCTTGGTCATTTATCCCCTAAACCTATTGCTAGCTTTGCTGAGATTTAATATAGTTGTTTTGGACTTATTTAAATCACACTGAAATTCAATATAATTTTTTTTTACATTACGATCACTAAGCATAAGACTGCTTGAATTTTCTGTGCCTAGAAACTGAAGATGAGACAGCTTATTAAGTTTCCAAGCCAAAAAAAGGACATAACTGGAGATCAAAAACATCCTTCATGGTAACTGGGACTTTACATCTGGGTTCTGTGTGCATCTGACCTGCTATTGCATGAAGGAGCCTGGACTTGCTACATATGGCTAGAATTTCTTTGAGGATTTTGAACCACACATATTCGGCCCACACTGTTTCTGGGTTCTTGTGCTGAAGCGGAGTTCAAAGCGCTGTGAATTCCATGCCTGAGCAGCTGATCTGTCAACTCACCTATCAGTAATCTTGACCACTGAATCCTGTTGCCCAGCTACTGAAGACTGGACCTCTCCCCAGCCCACTGCTTCTCAACAGCAGAGGCAGGTGGTGGGAGTGAAGAGGTGGTAAGGTTGAACATAGTGAATGGTTAGGTCTTGGCCTGTTTTCCCTATGAATTGCCTCACTTGCTCACCATTATCTTCATGCCATCAGGACAGGCAATTGCTTTTGGGCCCTGATGAGTGGCTGCAGCTTCTGTTAACAGACAAATTATCCCCCCGCTCCTAAATTCCTTGCAATAAGATCTCAAAGCTGCTTCTGGAAGACCTGAGACACAATCAACTACTTGGCCCAGAGCTCATGAGCGTTCACTCCTGGTAGGATGTTAGATCATAAACCCATGAAGCAAAGCAACTCACTGTGTATAAAGTGGCAACTCAGCCTTTCACGTCCTGGACAACCAAAAAAATAGACTGAGGTTAATTTCATTTCAAAGGTTTCAAAGGTACATTTAATGTCAGAGAAATGTATACAATATACATCCTGAAATGCTTTTTCTTCACAACCATCCATGAAAACAGAGGAGTGCCCCCAAAGAATGAACGACACTTAAATGTTAGAACCCCAAAGTCCCCCCCCCAGCTTCCCTCCCTCCTGCGCATAAGCGGCAGCAAGCAACGACCCCCCCATTCCCCGACCAGCAAAGCAAAGCACCACTGAGCAGTCAAGCATGAGCAAGGCAACAGCAAAGACACAGACTTGCAGTACTCCAAAGACTTCATGTTTCACCTGGTATTCGACATACCACAGGCTCTCTCTCTCTCCCTAATGAGAGAGAAAGAGGTGTCTCCGTTTCATAGCAAGAGGGGAGACATGACAAACAGCTCATTGGTTTATGATGTTAAAAATCCGTTGCGTCGCTTTTTCCGTGCTCTGTGCCCAAAGATCTCAGATCCCTGGGTACACACCCAGAGATCTTCCAGCTCCCACGACACACCGATCTGTTGGGACACCAATCTTCAATCCGCCCGTCTCCTGAGCCCCGAGATCCTAGGCCTGCAAAGGCAAGCCAAACTCTTAGGCCGCGCCCTTGGCATGTCGGATAACGGGCTGTCAAGAAACCTCAAGAGCGGGTGTCATTTCCGCAGAAACCAAAGTCAGTGTGTAACTCCAGGTCAGAGTCTTCAAAAGAAGCCTGAAATGGAAAAATATAGATATTAAAGATGGAAATAGAGCTGCTTCCAAAGATACAAGCAAAGGAGTCGCCGTTTAGTGCCATCTTGACTAAGCCCTGCCTCCAGCATTTCTTAGCATTAGTTCCATAGGCAACAGATTATCGTTCTTTACTGATCATACAGGTTCTGTTCAAAGGGTTTATGCCTTTATGCCTTCATTAGCCTTTCAAGTAGTTTGTTAAACTGGTACAATCCTGTTACTGTCCTCTATGTTAAAAAAAATTAATTTGCCCTCAGCATTTTATGCATATCAGTGAAATCTCTCCTTGATCTCCTTTCTTTCCAAGAATTCCAGCCTCAAAAGTCTTTCCAGATAACCATAATTCTCTGACTTCCTTGTATACTTCTTCCCCCTCTGGTGTGGTGACCCAAAACAGACACATTACTCTTGCTGTGGTCTACTTAGCATTTTGTTAAACATTAAATGTATATTCCCTATTTTTTGCCTTACAGGAGTGAGTGAGTGAGGGCCACCATCAGTCATATTGTGACCAAGCTGTCTAGATACCCAAGCCTAGGCAGTACAATTATGGACAGCAAGCTGTTGCCCGTGCAACGTTCCCTTTCTCCACACATCTGATGAACCCAAAGGAACGGCAGAGACCGATACAATTTGGAACCAGCAGCATCACAGAAGTTGTCAGTCAGCATTGAACTCAATGTAGAACTGCCTTAGCTCCGGATTCTTCCCTCAGAGTTTAGTCCCGAAGCCTTCTCCATGAATGGGTATAGCCATATGGTCGTGAAGGTTTGAGGTATGAGTTTTCTTTCTCCTAGATGAGCTGCCAACCACAGCTGATGAGCCCATCGGCCCGAAGTGACTGGATTTAAGGCACCAGTAATCTGCCATTGCCGCTTCTACAGTCAGTAGAAATGGTCCCACCAGGCTTAGTAGCTAAGCCACATGTGAAGGCCAGGAGCTGGACTTCGTTGTCAGAGGCTATTTGAGGTGCATACTATTGGGGGCATTTAATAGGCAGTGGGAGCTTGTCCCCATTACCACCCCCAGCTATAACAATCTTAAGGAATCTTAGCAACACACACAAAATGCTGGAGGAACACAGCAGGCCAGGCAGCATCTATGGAAAAGAGTATAGTAGACATTTCAGACCGAGACCCTTTGGCAGGACTGGAGAAAAAAGGATAAGGAAATAGATTTAAAAGCGGGGGAGGGGAGAGAGAAGCATAAGGTGATAGGTGAAACCGGGAGGGGGCAAGATGAAGTAAACATCCTATCTGAGCGACTCACCAAAACAAGGGGGAATAAAAGTTAGGTAGACAAATACTCCTGCTCCTGTGTTTTCCTTTCAATTAGATTCTGGAGTTACAAAACATAATAGTGGTGACAAGGAAGTTTAAAATGAACCCGAGACAACTACCTACCTATTGAGTACAGCATGTTTTTCTCTAAGGGAGAGAGACATTCAAGATAAAAAAAGAAAGAAAATGGGCGAAATTAACAAGCACCGAGTACGGCCACAGTTTTATAAATGGTGAGTTCTGTGTGATAATAATAATAAATTTTTAAAAAAGCAAAAATTGCTGGCTCCATTGGAAAGATAGATATGTTCAGTTGCACAGCAGATAACTCGATAATGCATATGAATAAATTGAGCAGTAATTTGAAGCAAATGAAATAGCCAGTGAAAAACGAGTCCAGTGTTGCTGAGTGCAATGGGTGGAAAAGCATACAGTTTTCTTCAAAGTTTAACTACTCAAACCAAGCCAGCAGAAATGAGCTTTGCTGATATTGTGAACATAATGCAGGAACTTTGAGAACAGAAACCATTGTTTGTTGCAGAATGCTTGAAGTTTCATAAGGGGAATCTGAAGGAAAGGGAGCCCTTTACAGCTTATGTGGCTAAATTCCTCCATTTTTACTAGCACTGGGATGAATGTCCTGTGATCCCAAACCGTAAACTATTGATGATCCGAAGATCCACTTCTTACTAAAGTTTAGGACTGTATTGTTCAAATCAGGTGACTCTGACTTTTACAAAAAATGAGATATGATCTCTGTAAAGCTATCAGGGATGTCAAGAGACAATACCAATCCAAAATCAAGTTCCAGACCAGTTGTCAGTGTGACAGAGCTTATGTGCTATAATGAGTGACAAAACAAAGTCAAGCAACATTGCCAACAACAGTGCATCCCTTCCTAAAGAGCTGAATGAATTGTATGTCATTGCCCATCCTCACAGTTTCTAATACATGTGAAACATAGTCACCATTCTAGACATAAAATCAGTCTTCCAGAGAATAAACCTGCAGAAGACATTGGCCCAGGTGGCGTTCATGGCCATGTCCTTAAATCCTGTGAAAATCCGCTTGAGTGAGTATTTGCAGAACACTTAGTCAGTGACAATGGGCCACCATTTGCAGAACAGTTTCAATCATTCCTGTAAATGGATGGAATAAGGCATATTATATCTGCACCACATCACCCAGTGATAAATGGTTTGGTGGAAGGGCTTGTCTATTGTCCAAAGAACACACTGTGTGGAATGTCAGCAGAACATACCACACTGAATCAGAAGCTCATCAATTTCATCTTTGCATGATGCAGTACACTCCACAACCAGCAACTTACCAGCTGTGATGTTCCGGGTTTGTCCCTTGTGCCCACGCTCGGATCTCCTCAAACCCAATCTCAGAAGGAGCATGCAGGTCACACAGCTGAGGCAAACTGAGTGTTCCTCAAACAAGAAGGTTCGGTATTTCACTCCTCAACAAACTGTCTTGCTAAGGGACAACTGAGAAGATCAACGTGTTTATATGTAAAGATTAAAGGTGGAACTGGACCACTCTCCTACACAGTAGAGATTGCATCTGATGTTATCTAGAGGCAACACATAGATCAGTTAAGGAGGGCAGTCAATTGTTAGAGAAGAAAGGTGTCCAGAGCTGTCAGAACCACTTCCTGAAGTCCCAGAGTCAACTTCTTCAACCACTACAGAGGAGACCCCAGGATCTGAGATTGTTTCACAGCTACAAGTCTCACATACCAAATAGTGACACACTTATCAGGAAAGGTGTTTTCCCACAAGACTGATAAACCCTCCACATCAAATAAATCTTTCAGCCTGAATGGAACTATTTAAAAATTTACTATGCACTGAATGTTTATATAATAGTTGTATTATATTGTATACTGCGTGTGTATTATATATATATATATATATTTAACTAGAGAACAATATGTTACATACTAGAGTTGTGCTGCTTTCTATTTCTATATGGACTTGGAGTTTATAGCTAAGCAGGGAAGAAGAGAGGAGTGTAGTATATTTAATATTTTAGTAGTATTGTAAATATATTATTTAATTAAGCTTTCTTTGTTTGCTTACATAATTCCTTACAAGTTATATGTAAAACTATGTGAATAGCATACGTCATCGTGCCACCATGTCAATATGGGTGCCTCGCTAAAAGAAATAAGTGCACATGCATTATGGCTCTTGTGCTTTCCTTTCAAATAGTTTCTAAAAATTTGCTGACAACACTACATTGATTGGCCTAACCTCAAACAATAACGAGGTGGCCTACAGAGAAGAAGTCATCTCTCTGACACTGTGGTGTCAAGAAAACAACCTCTCCCTCAATGTCACAAAAACAAAGGAGCTGGTTGTGGATTACAGGAGGAATGTAGACGGGCTAACCCTATTGGCATCAGTGGATCTGGGGTTGAGAGGGTAAACAGCTTCAAGTTCCTCGGCATCCACATCACTGAGGACCTTATGTGGTCTGTATACATCAGCTGTGTGGTGAAAAAGGCACCACAGTGCCTCTTTCACCTCAGGTTGAGGAAGTTTGGTCTGGGCATCCAGATCCTAAGAACTTTCTATGGGGCACAATTGAGAGCATCCTGACTGGCTGTTCACTGGCTGGTATGGGAACTGAACCTCCCTTAATCGCAGGACTCTGCAGAGATGGTGCGGACAGCCCAGCGCATCTGTAGTTGTGAACTTCCCATGGTTCAGGACACTTACAAAGACAGGTGTGAAAAAACGGCTGGAAGGATCATTGGGGACCTGAATCACTCCAACCACAATCTATCCCAGCTGCTACCATCTGGGAAATAGTACTGGAGTATAAAAGCCAGGACCAACAGTCTCTGGGACAGCTTCTTCCACCAGGCCACCAGACTGATTTGATTTGAACTCACACTGATTTGAGTGTATTTCTATGTTACATTGGCTGTTCTATTTATTATAAATTACTATGATTGCACATTGCACATTTAGACGGAGACGTAACGTAAAGATTTTTACTCCTCATTTATGTGAAGGACGTAAGAAATAAAGTCAATTCAATTCAATAAAGTTACAAAACACAACAGTGAGGGTCAAATGGGAAACGCCAAATTTCTTTAGCCTCCTGTGGAAGCAGAGTTGCTAGTGAACTTTCTTGGTCATGATATTTAAGTGATTGGACTGGGACAGGTTAATGGTGATGACCATTCTGAGAAGTTTGAAACTATCAACCCTGTTGATTTCTCTACAGCTGATGTAAAGAGGAGCAAAACTTCCCTTGCTGAAGTCAAGAACCAACTCTTTTGTTTTGCTGACACTGAGGGACATATTGTTGTCATGACAGGCTGTCAAGAGGCCCTTTGTCTTTTTCCTGTACTTAGACACATCAGTATTTGAGATATGGCCCACTATTGTGGTATCATCTGCATTCTTATAGATGGAGTTAGAGCAGCAGAATCGGGCCTCACAGTCATGAGTTTACAGGGAGTTTAGTAGGAGGCTGATGACGTAACCTTGTGGGGCACCAGTGTAGATGATAATCATGGTGGAGATGTTGTTGCCTATCCTTACTGAACGTATTCTGTTGATCGGGAAATCAAGGACACATTTGCAAAGCGGGGTGTTGAGTCCTAGGTCTAGGAATTTGGAGATGAGCTTGCTTGAAGTTATAGTATTGAAGGTGGACCTGTAGTCAATATACTATAATCTTACATAGTTGTCTTTACTGCCCGGATGTTCTAAAGATGAGTGTATGGAGGGTGTCTGTTGTAGGCCTGTGTCAGCAGTAGGCAAATTGCAATAGCTTGAGGTTGTCTGGTGAGCTGTTGTTAACGTATACCATCTTGATGGTGGATGTCAGAGCCACCAGGAGGTGGCAATTTAGGCACATTGCCTTGCTTTGGTCAGGTACTAGGATGATACTGGACTTTTAAAACAAGTGAGAACCTCAGAATGAAGCAGGGAGAAGTTTCAAATGTCTGCAAATACTCACTCCAGCTGATCTTCACGGGATTTAAGGACATGGCCATGAACGCCACCTGGGCCAATGCCTTCTGCAGGTTTATTCTCTGGAAGACTGATTTTATGTCTAGAATGGTGACTATGGTTCAGATGTATTAGAATCTGTGAGGATGGGTAATGACATACCAGTCCCGTTCTGTTCAAAACATGCATAGAATGCATTCAGCTCTTTAGGAAGGGATGCACTGTTGTTGGCAAAGTTGCTTGACTTTGTTTTGTCCCTCATTATAGCACATAAGCTCTGTCACACTGACAAGTGGTCTGGAACTTGATTTTGGGTTGGTATTGTCTCTTGACATCCCTGACAGCTTTAGAGAGATCATATCTCAATTTTTTGTAAAAGTCAGAGTCACCTGATTTGAACAATACAGTCCTAAACTTTAGTAAGCAGTGGATCTTTGAATTATCAATAGTTTATGATTTGGGATCACAGGATTGTCCTCTTTTGTAAACAGTTCTCAACACACTTGCTGGATGGTGGTGATGTAGTTATCTAGGCTGTTGAGCCTTTGAATATGGAACTGTCCAGTGACTCGAAGCAAGCATATAGAAGTTTATTTACTTTCTCAGACCAGCATTGAACAACTTTCTTGACTAGATCCTCATGTTTCAGCTTCTGTTGTCGGCAATGTAGTCTTACTTCATTTTGTCACCCATTATAGTATATAAGCCCTGAAACAACTGACAGCTGGTTTGGAACTTGTTTTTGGACTGGTGCTGTCTCTGGGCATCCCTGATAGCTTCACAGAGGTCGTAGATTTACATACTGTCACCAGGATAGCTGAAGTGAAACTCAGCAGCAGGTAGTGTGGGCGACACTTCATTGTTAGATGTTCCAAGCTGTGGTAACAGGAATATATGTTCCAAGCTCCCTCTGTTGTTTTACTCAGCTTAGTATTCTACCATTAATTGTGCTTGCCTTTGCTTTATTTACACTCCACAGTGCATTACAGTTCACCAGATTGAACTCCCAAATGCTGCTTCTGTGTCTAACTGATCAAGTCATTGGCCGCCCAAGCCTAAAACTTTTTCCCACACTCTCAATGTAGCCTTCAATAGCCTTTTTCCCTGCCAAGTAACGGACTGGCCATGCATTTCGATGATCAATGTATTCCTACTCAGGCTGAAATTGTTCACAAAGGTTCCTTTGCAGAAAATTTATTTTCTCGATATGGCTTCTTATTGCCTATACTTGGTTTGTCAATTTTATCAAGATGGCATTACGTCCATTATTGATTATGGAGGCACGAATATGGGACAGGGAAATGGGCTATAATATGAGGTTATATTATTGGTTGGAGCTGTAACTGACAGGACATTAGGAAGAAAATTGAGAATGCTCAGACACAATGCGTTTTCTATTCAACAAAGAGGGACAACACTCATCTATTAGGAGCTTGACTCAAAACCAGGTCTGGCTGTTGAAAGACCAGTAGACCTAAACTATGCATTTCATAAAAAGACTAATATAACTGGCTGTGTGTTGTGTGAGCTCCTGCAGATAAAGTATCTGTCTTTGTCCACATGTACCTGGATTATTCAAAGTGGTCAGTTCCTGTCCATACTGTGTATTACACAATCCACAGATACTTTGTGAAATTTATCTGAAAGT
Source organism: Mobula hypostoma (assembly GCF_963921235.1). NCBI lineage: Eukaryota > Metazoa > Chordata > Chondrichthyes > Myliobatiformes > Myliobatidae > Mobula > Mobula hypostoma. The sequence goes on along the minus strand of NC_086105.1, from coordinate 22,057,714 downwards.
GAATGCCAATAGCAAATCATACTTTTAACTATTGTTTTTTTCTGAAAGAAACACTTAAATAATGAACTTTTTCCAGTCATTTTACTTTATAGTACTGTGGTTTCTTGGATAGCTGGCTGGCGGTGTAGTTGCATCTGCACCTGACTTTGGGGAAGTGGTCCCGGGTTCGAATCTGACTGCCTTGCATGTTTTTATTCCATGCTGGGTTGAGTGTCGAGATAACAACTCAGCCTCGTAAAAAGACAACTACTAAAGAAATGGCAAAATTGCCAGTGAGATGTGAGGAAATATTATTACTATTATATTTGTTGGATAGAAAGAAAAAAAATTCAAAAGGGAGGAATTGGAATGACCAAAAGCTTAAAATTGGATTCTATTTCCTATCTGACAGAAATTTCAATTTTTAAGAAATAGGCTTCTACTTATGGATGATTTTTATTCTGAATAGTGACTCTGATCCCTGATATCTAAAGGCTGGGATAGAATGTATAGATTTTTTTTAACTATTTGGTTTGTTGGGAATGTCAACAATGGTCTTAACCTATAAAGTTCAAAGTAAATTTATCATCAGAGTATATACATGTCACCACATACAACCCTGAGTTTCTTTCTTCTGTGGGCATACTTGGATGGGCATCTATAGAATAGTAACTGTAAACAGGATCGATGGACAACAAATTGTCCAAATGAAAAAATAAATAAATAGCAATAAATAACAAACATGAAATAACGAGATAAAGAGTCTTGAAAGTGAGACCATCGATTGTGGGAACACCAGAAGTAGAATGAATGTAGTAATCCCCTTTTACTCAAGACCCTGATGGTTGAGGGTTAAATAACTGTTTTTGAACTTGGTGGTGCAAGCCCTGAGGGACTTGTACCTTCTATCTGATAGGAGCAATGAGAAAAGAGCATGGGTGGTAAGAATCTTTGATGATTGATGCTGCTATTCTACAGTAATGTTTCATGTAGAAGTGCTCAGCGGTTGGGAGGGTTTTACCCGTGATGTACTGGGGCAAACCCGTGATTTACTGTTCAATAGCATTGGTGTTCCCATACCAGGCCGTAATGCAGCCGGTCAGTACAGTTTCCACCACTCATCTATACAGGTTTGCCAAGGTTTTTCAAATGCCAAATCTCCACAGACTGAAGAAGTAGAGGTGCTGACGTCCTTTCTTCACAATTGTATTTATATAATGGGTCCCGGACAGGTCCTTTGAGATTTCTGTTTATCTATGACAATGTAAAAGCGGAAGTCTAAGTTTTCAGTGAATTGACAGAAGCATTCAACAGTAAGTCGATCAAGACAGTAAAAGATAATGGATGCAGTGCAAGCAGCATCCATGATGTTGTGTACTTAATATTCCAATAACATTTGAGTAATCTTGTACATATATTGGTTGGTTAATTATTCTTGTTCATTTAAACAATTCATTGCTAGTTATATGTATAAATACATTAACTCTGTACGTCATCACTTTACCATATGAATCCTGCATGCCTTGCTAAAAGTAATTGCGGTACACCCTTATTCCTGTACTCCCGTGTTTTTCTTTTAATTAGTTTAATGTTTTGAAGTTACAAAACATAACACAGAGGGAGTGAACTAGTCAATAGTTCTGATCATTGATTAATTCCGGTGGAAGTTTGTTCACCTAAAGCATTAACTCGGTTTCTCTTTTCACCTTGCCTGCTTTTTCCTTAATTTTCTGATTTTATTTCAGACTTTCAATATGTTCCGTATACTGCCATTGATCAATGTATTAATGAGATAGGAAAATGTAGGGGATTGCTGTGATCTCCAAATTTAACCCCTTAATGAAGGAGGAAAAATATTTTATTTTGAATTTTGTTCCTTGCCAACTGATAGAAAGAAAATGCACTGGAGATAAATTGATGTTACCAGTTTGGACAAGGTGCTGTATTAACTCATGTCTGCTGAGTCACCACTAGCTGACCCTAGATCAAGTTCATAGTGCTGCTTTCCTGCAAACTAGTGATTCCACAAACATAGCTTGAAATTGTACAGATGTTTCGGTGAAGAATCTTCAGATGGTCTCGTTCTATGGAAGTAAATATGACAGATGCAAAATAATAGAGAAACAAAAGTCCTTGAATGGAGGCTCCAGCGGTGCTTTCAGAATACATTAGGCAACATGATGATTGTTTTGCATGTTGACATTTCCACTCAGGTAAACACTATGGTGCAAAAATGCAAAGCTACTGTGCCAATGTGGGCTTCTGTAGAACTGTAATAGATGCTAATATTGTTAGTTCTGATACTAAATACTAAGCATACTTCTGTAAGAAATATGTGGTTATTTGGCCATGCATAACAAAGGAAAACTGGTCCTTTGTAAATAGTATTATGCATTTTTTAATGCTGAATACATTCCATGAAGTTAATATAATAGGCAAATTCACAATAATGGGTGCACAAATATATAAAAATGTCTATTGAAAATAATGTATTGATGTGATTCATTGTATCAGAAAATAACACAAAATCAGTATAAAAGAAGCAACAAGAGAAATTCTGCAAATGCTGGAAATCGAAAGCAACACATACAAAATGTTAGAGGGACTCAGTAGGTCAGGCAGCAGCAACGGAAATGATTAAACAGCCAATGTTTCAGGCCAAGACCCTTCTTCAAAAAGATGAGTTCTCATGCTGGAAGCAGCTATAGAATACAACCTGTAACACAATACATTTCATGTTATTACTCCTATGGTCTATGCTAAGATATTGGGCCATATAAAAATAGATGTGAATAAATCTTATGACTTGTGCAAGTTACCAGCATCAGAAACTAAAGATATTGGGAAACTTCTGTTACAGCAGGGTGATACTTCTTTACGATCTTTTCCAAACTTATTTCAGTGAAGATTCATATTATACTTATTTTAAGGATAGCTATTTTGAAGTCCCCAGCTTAGAAGCTTTGAGATGCTCTCCTGTCAGTATGACTGCATAGCATAGCTCTCTATATTTTCATCTTTTAAATATCTTCTTTTCAAACAGGGAACAATTAGATTCATACTTATCATCCTTTTGTTGATTCAGGAAAGGCCTTAGGAAGTTATGGAGTTGATTCTAGTAAGTACTACAAAATGATTACTGTGCTTAATATTCACAGATTTGATCTCAAAAGAAAAAAAAAATCAGTTTGAAGCACACATAAACTTAATACCTCTCTTTATGATTTTAATTTTTATTCCAATGACATTTACATTAACATATTATCATAGGCAAAGTTCTAAAGTTCTAATGTAAAGCTCTTGGTATTACTACAGTAAATGTTGGCAATGTATCAGGTTGTACATAGGAGAATTGTATTTTAAATATGAGTGCAATTATTTTCTCCTGAAACCAATTTTCAAAATCTTTCCAGGTGTGGAAATAAATCTATATATGATTGAGCATGACGCGGAGAAACTTTTGCAAAGCATTTCATAATCAAGTTAGTCTGGATCGTAAAATTGTTGAGTGGACTCCAATGCAAAGGCAAACAAAGGAAAATGCCTCCAATTATGGTTTTCCCATAGTGTATCTTTTCCTTCCATTTTCTTCTTGAAGATGCTTTCTTTATTCTTAGGCACTTGCAATAATCAATTCCAGTTGCTTTAAACAGTTCAGGTTAAAAGGACAATGTTAGCCTTATATGTGATATTCTTCTGTCAGGGGTGATTTTTGAATATATTCTGCCTATGGGGGATTTCGAATATATACTGCTCTTTTGTACTTAGAATTACAATTTAAATATATAAAAATTCTGTTACAGACCTGCCAAGACTGAGAATGCAAATGAATCACTATAGACAGTTCATATTTATGGAACTATTTTTTTCTAAAAAAGGGGTAAGCTGCATCATAATTGAAACCCTATTAAGGCCACAGTGTATTTTTTGTTGTCAGAATGTGATCTGGTGCTTTGTCATTTAAATGTTGCCATCTAGTGGCATGATTGGAAGGACAACCTGTTTTACAAAGGTGGGATCATACCTAAAGGAATTTTTTAGAACTTCCATTTTGAGTATAATTCTACAAGCTTAACTATTCCTGAAATGCATCCTAAACTATAGAGGAATTGATGTAACTGAAATAAAACTTCTGTGATAATGTAACAAATTGCATGAGGAATAATCCTATGATAACATTGGTTCATTGAATTTGCATTATTATTGTTTCTATTGATCATTTGATAAGAACACAGAGAGATGGATTGTTCTCTTCATAGGGGAAATACACTCCTAGGCTGATACAGGCACCATTTGCACTGTGGCTTCGCTCTCTTGCTGGCCTAAGCTGTTGCTGAGCATCTCAGCTGCATGGTAGTGCATTGTGTGGGAGAATCTAGCTTCCTTCCATCCTCCCTTTAAAAAAGTCATCAGGTTATCATTCCAACTGCTTATTTAGGGTCCTTGTCAAATTATGTATGTTTCATTGGTTAGGCTCTACAGTTGCATTTTCTAACCTGGGTCCACAGACCCCTTGCTTAATGGTATTGGTCCATGGCATAAAAAAGCTCAGGAATCCTTGCCAACATAGGTGATAACCAGCTGCCATCGCCTACGCTTATAAGAACAGCCATGGCCAGATGTTGAAAAACCGTAGTCTCTGCTCATGTTGCATCTTAGCACAGATAGGATTTGTGCCAGAGAGGAGAGCAGTAAAGATGGAGAAAGAAAGAAAGATGTAGGCATTTGAAAATTAAAGTTATTTGTAATTGTTAATTGCTAGTTAGGATCTATTAACTGCATCAGGTTGAGAGAGCTTGTGTCCCTGTAAGTGGAAAGCATCCTCCCTTCTGTCAATCTCCACCATGACAAACATTATCCTTTTCTGAGCTCAGAGCAACAATTCCATCAAACTTTATTATTTACACCAGAATAAACAACTGCAAGATTGCACAAAAGTTATAAAATATGGAAGCGCAGTCAGAATAAATCCAGCCACATATTGATTTAAATCTTATTCAACATACGGTGTTATTCTTTTTTCTGCTTCATAAAGCAAATTGAAGTTTTAAAAAAATCTTTACAAAGTCAATGGTAGCTTTTTAGGGGAAATATCTGAGTGTCTTTCAACTTAGATTCATTTCAGTGTCTCTGTAAATTTATTTTACTGTCTCTTTCAGCATGCTAATGGAGAAAAAGTGACAAGAATGGCTCAGACATACATGTCAGAGTGTAGGGTCAGCTCTTGGCTGTGGGATGTTAATTCTTATCCATTAATGAAATTTATCCTCTTTCCTGTCTCTTTCTTTTTAAAAATAAAGAGAGCTTTTTGAGAGAACATCATGGACTTCTCACACAAGCTTGGGGGGACCACAGGGGCAAGATAAGGTAAGAGGCTGACAATCTTCAGGTGATTAAGGAGACTCAAAGGCTAGGTAGACCTACAAAATGAATAACTATGGACCCAGAACCATGCCATAAGGCTCAATGGCTTGTGATTTGCAAGTTGATAAGACAAGAAGATTAATAATCCTGCATGATAATGGCTGCTCCTTCTCAGCTGGGGAGATGGTAATGATCTGATATTGCTGTAGGAGCATTTCAGTGTGCTGAGGAGAGGAGGGTGTGAATTCACTCATCCCAATTGGCCCTGAGGATATAGAGGTTTTGAAAAATGTGAATGCAGTAATAATTCTAATTAGATATAAAGTTTTTAATAATTTTGCTGAAATGAGGACTTCAAAGATTGTATTTTGCTGCATTGAAGCCCATAACTCCTGAGTGACAGTTTTGGTTAATTTGCAAGTTTTCAGATCCAACTTTGCCCCTGGCTTCATGCTAAGGGTAAAATAAAATGTCATTTTCTTTCTTCAGTGCTGTTAAGCATCTTATTTGGGCAGGTGTGCTGACTACTCATAATGTAGCAACCTAAGCTGTACCAAAGGTGCCCATTTATACATATGCTAAAAAGGGAAATTAATAGTACAAATAAAATCACTGTTAATAAAAGCAATCAATCAGTGAGAAAAATGTACTGTAATATACTGTATAAAAGTTTAAAGAAGTATCACAACCATCTTCTTGTATATTAAAAACAGATTAAGTAGCAAACATATGATTAGGTTGTCACTGTATATTACATTCCTACAATGCATATATTATATATGAAAGGAGAATAAATTAAATCCTTCTATGGAGAAGGGATTATATCATCCCACACCTTGATATTTAAACGTTTTCTGGTAATAGCTTTGTGTATGCAGTAATATTTACAATTATTAAAATGTTTTTTTTCGCATTTGAGCCAGAACGATAAAAATTTGATTTCTAAAACAAAATCAAATGCTATCAAAGCTAGGTTTGTTTGAATATATTTATAAGCATTTTGTAATAGGGAACAATGTATGCATAAGCTATTAATATGAGAAAACACTCAGCAGTGCAAGATAATTATTGAAAGGAGTGAAGGAAATATATAATTACTAGGGACATTGCAGAGCAGCGCATGTACAGAATGGCATGTAGGATAAATAGGAAAATATAATAGCCCCCGTTTTTTCCTACCATAAGGTGAATGTTTAATAAGTGGAATATAGTGCCATATTTGGATCTTATATTTCACAAATTAGGGGATGTAATGCAGAAAGTTATAAATGGAAATCATTTTTATTGTTCCAAATTGTTAAGATTAGCTAGTGTATCACCATCACTGTTTTTTTTCTAATTGTACCTCATACCATTCAATTCTGCAAATTTCACTTAATTATGGCAGTCAGTTTTCAAATGACATGAATCCACATTTGCATAGGTCACTATTAAATAAATGAATTGCTGGAATTGCTGCGGCATTTAACTGTCAGCACTGGTGGATGATGAGGGTGCTCCAAATGTTCTCCTAACACCATTTAATGTGTTAATAATAGCAATTAATTTGCAATTAAAAGGCCATGACTGAGTGTGTGAAACAGTTAAAGTAAAAACAGACAGGTTGCAACATTCAGAATTTACTTTCGGTTGCAATATTTGTTTAAACTTTGAAACTTTGATTTATTGAAAATGTAAAATAAAGTTTGGCTAAAAAGAGTGTAATGCTAGATGCTCTTCATAAATGGTTAATCTCCGGCCCTCAATTAGTCATTGTAATGTTTTTGTCTTTGTGAATTTGTAATGACTCTTTCTTTATATTCAACATTAAAATATGTGTGTTGGTTTGGTGGTGGAGAAAGGAGTTGGCAATAGTGATGCACTGCAACTGGTAATGGTCTAAATCTGATTCTTCAAACTGGATAACTTTAAAGGGATCTTATTATCAAATACCAAAACCAGCACAAATAGAAGAAAACTAGTTGTAATAACACACTCATTCTGCTGTGTGCAAATATTAAATATTATTTGATATATTTATGTAATTTATAAATGAACAAACTCAGAGAACTGTAAGTGAAATTGAAACAATAATAAAATTAGGCGAGAGATCAGCTGACAAACACACTCCTTTAAAATTGCTTCGGTAGTCTTTGATATCATGTTGAAGATTTTCAAACTGTATTCCCATGTTACAGTTCCTTGGCTCTCCTTCCTATTGCTGGATGTAAACGTCTCTGAACTTCAATCCTGCAATTACGAAGAATTATATAGCCAGCAGCTATATTTCATGAGGAGTTTGAGGAGATTTGGTATGGCAGCAAAGACTGCAGCAAATTTCTACAGGTGTATCATGGAGAGCATTCTAACTGGTTGCATCACCATCTCGAATGGAAGCACCAACACACAGGATGAGAAAAAGCTGCAGAGGGTTGTAAACTAAGCCACCTCCATCACGGGCATTAGCCTCCTCACTATTGAAAGGGGATGTCTCAAGAGTTGGTATCCATCATTAAGGACCCTCATCACCCAGGATATGCCCTCTTCTCATTACTACCATCAGGGAAGAGGTACAACTGCTAGAAGACACATACCATTCATTTTTAGAACAGTTTCTTCCCCTCTACAACCAGATCTTGCCGCTGTTTTGCTCTCTTTTTGCACTACTGCCTTGTTTATTTTTAATATATCTTATCGTAATAAATAATAATTTTATGTTTTGTACTGTACTGCTGCTGCAAAGCAACAAATTTTTCTTCATGTATCAGTGATAATAAACCCAATTCTGCTTCTGGTCCTCTTCATGGCAAATAGGGAAGCAATTTCCCAGCATTTTATGATCCAGAACCACCATGGTTTCCTTTAAATAATGAAGCCAATTTAGAAGATTGCATCAGGTTCTTCTTTTAATATTTAACCATCATTGCATTAGTGTAGTTAATTGTGAATCAACAGTTTGAACCTGTGAAATACTTTTAAAGCCAAGTTATGGAATCGAAGAAGATCGAGTAAGTTTCTTACAATGTATATGCATTTATTTACGGCTGTTTCTAATCTATCAGTTTATATACAATTTAATGCAGCTTCTGGAAAGATTTAAGAAAATTATTACAAATCTATTAATTTTCTAAAAATCTGCAAATTATTGCTAAATTATACAAAATATAGAATTAAACTATATGCACAATAAAAGATATCCGTGAGTGATTAGAAAGCAGTAACCGAATTGAAAGCTTTTGATAGCAGTTAGCAAGAATAAAGCTAGGGAGGTTAATATCCATCATATGAATTGCTTGATTAGATCACAGCATTGAAATCATTTCATAATTATGGTCTGTAACATATACGACTTCAATTTTATATCAACAATTTTGTTTTATTTTTGGACAATGCAATAGTGGCAGATTAGATATCAACTATCAATATCTTTTTTGTCCTTGACATATAATAACACTACAGGACAAGAATTTTGAAATCACTACTGAGGGCTATCAGTTGATTGGTGAGACGGCACATTTATTACATACTACAAACTAAGGGTTTTGGCATGCAGACCGGTACAAGCAAATTATCAGAATTGTGGACCAGAATTGGCGGTGGTGTGGAAGGTGGGGATGTGACAGAAACATCTGGTATTTTGATCTTTCTGACTGAGCTAATCCAAGAAAAATAAGGCATGACTTCTAAAGCATGATCATGAATGTTTTGTAGACATGGCTGCAAAGGCATTTTGTTGATTGCTTTAATTATAGATGGTAATCTTGTTTGATTTCAAATTCAGAATGACAGGAGTTATTGGGCATTCAGATGTATTGTATTTTGACAAGAGCTGAATGCTGCAGGTTAGTGATTGACATTACGCATGCTAGAATTTACATTACAGCACACATAAACTCACTGGTAATGTAACACTCAAATTCGAGTGGTAATGAGTAATGAGGTAAAAATTGACTTTGTCTATTGCCACATCCCCTACAGGGAAGAATAATGAAGCCTATATGTGTTGGCGATCAGAAGTGGCTTTTGTATTCTTCCAAAACGTGTTGCTGGGGACAGTGTCAGCAAACATTGGGTAAAGAAATAAAGAGAGTTTGACGAGTCCATCTGGTAGAAAATAGGACAGAGCTATGCTAGGCTCTGCTTCAATATGATACCAGTTCCCCAATGAAATCATTTGACTGAAACCATAGCAAATGGCTGAATTTATATCTGTCACTTAATGGTTTGTTGAGAAATTAGCACTTTACTCTCTTGGTAACACTGATTAATTTGCTGTACTTTGAGGGAATGAAGTTACGGAAAGAAATCACAGGCGGAAATGGTGAACTGGAAGTTTGCGAAATGCAATTAAAAAAATACATAATTACCACAAAAGTCACTTAGCAAAGAATGCATGATGGTTCTGCTTTGGGAGCCTGTGCTTGATTTCCTATGAAAATTAATCGGCTATCAAACAATCTTCAGCCACTGAGAATGATTATAAAAGGGAAGAAAATGCCCTTTGTGTAGGTGAAACGTGTCGTGGACTGTCATCATAATATACCTCAGTGAAATGAAGGTTAATTCTGATGTACAACCTGCATGACAGTCATTATCAGTGAATCATGAAAATAAATTAAGCCACTGAAATAGATACGTTCTCCTCTCATACACAGCGGGTATCCTGTGAGGAATGGACAGATGAACTTTACAGATTATTATTGGAAAATAGTGTGGAATTCAATTAATGCACCTAAAGACACCTTTATAGAGGGCAGCCATAATTTAAATGACAGCAGGAAGTAATTTTGCTGGGTATAAGTCAAATTTTCAGAATTTCATGTTCTACATTATTAATTCTAACAAAAATCTTCTAAAGATGTCTCTCAGTCTTTTTTGTGAAAGAGGCAGAATCTTTATTCAAGGAGGATTTCAGTAAATTTAAAGTAATTTCAGTTGTATTTAACTATCTTGGCATTTTCCATATGAAATAAAGCCTTATTCTTTGGGAGAATTCTCATAAAATTGGTTATATTCCCTGAACATCAACCTCATTTTTTTGCATTTGATGCCTTTAGGTGCTCTGAAAGTGATAGAGTGGGACTCATGAATCCACATCGCAAAGCAAATAAATGGTAGTTCTGTTTTCAAAAGTTCTGAGGAGGAAAATTGCAGCACCACACAATAGAGTAAATGGCAACCTTCAGCATGAAAGGTTAACCTTAATCCAACCAGGCATCTGACAAGCTGCAGTACACGTTGAATCCATACTGTGTGACCCTCCTGCAGACCTCTTTTATCCATTAATCTACAGTTCTTTTTAGCAGCAAGCTGAATTAGTGCAGCAACAGGGCATATCCAACTGATTAGTGCACATCACTCTACTGGCTGCATTATTGAGAGCTGAAATAAATGGGCTAGTCTTGAATATTAGGTTTATTCTGTATCATAGCTAACGCGCGGTGTGAGCGGGGTTTTATCCCCTATCATGCAGTATAGCCAGACATGTTTCTAAATTCCCCACCTCACACCCCCCTCCCACTCCCTTCAAAGCTATAAGCATATATTTTAGACAATTTCCAAATGATAGAGGTATACAAAATGATGATGGGTATAGACAGGGTAGATGTAAGCAGGCTTTTTCCACTGAGGTTGGGTGGGACTATAAACAAAGGTCATGGGTTAAGGGTGAAAGATAAGAAATTTAAAGGGAAGATGAGGGGAAACTCCTTCCCTCAGAGGGTTGTGAGAGTGTGGAATGAGCTGCCAGCACAAGTGGTGCATGCGAGCTCAATTTCAACATTTAAGAGAAGTTCAGATAGGGTACATGGATAGTATGGATATGGAGTGCTGTGGTCCCAGGGCAGATGGATGGGAGTAGGCAGTTTACATGATAGCAACACGGACTAGATGGGCCGAAGGGCTTGTTTCTATGCTGTACTTCTCTATTACTCTATGTCTCTATGATGTCCAAAGTAAATTTTACTATCAAAGTACATATATGTCACCATATACAACCGTGAGATTTATTTTCCTGTGGGCATACTCAGCAAATCTATGGAATAGTGATAATAACAGGATCAATGAAAGATCTACCAGAGTGCAAAAGACAACAAACCGTGAAAATGCAAATATAAATAAATAGCAATAAATAATGAGAACATGAGATAATGAAATAATGAGTCCTTAAAGTGAAATCATTGGTTGTAGGAACATTTCAATTATGGAGGAAGTGAGTATAATTATTCTCTTTTATTCCTGATGGCTGAGGGGCAGTAACTGTTCTTGTAGCTGGTTGTACGAGTCTTGAGGCTCTTATGCTTCTACCTGATGGCAGCAGCAAGAAGAGAGCATGACCTGATTGATGGGGATCACCGTTGATAGACGCTGCTTTCCTATGACAGTGTTTCATGTAGATGTGCTCAATAGCTGGGAGGGCTTTATCTGTGAGGTACTGGGGGAAATTCACTACCTTTTGTAGGATTTTGCATTCAAAGACATTGGTGTTCCCACAGCAGGTATCGCCTTGATAAGTAGTGTCTTCATGAATCCCTTACAATATTTTGAAGTTTTTTGTTACTTCCAACATATTGATTGACTTTTCAATGTTTTCTTGCTTTTTGCATGTGCACCAGCAAAATATCTGCCTTGCTTACAAATACATATAGCCCACAGGGTTTCACTGGGAAAAAGGATTATTTACATAAGTTATGACTTCCGAAACTATACGTAAACACACAAACGAAAGGAATGTAAATGAACCCTAAGCCCAACATACTGGGTTAGAAGTTGTACTGCAAATTGGTAATGTCAGATTCATACACAGTCCAAAGTGTAGACTAAATTAACTACTGGTGGTCAAAATGGTTTATATTTGATATTTATTATTTATTTAGAGCTGCAGCACATTAACAGAGCCTTCCGACCCAATGAGCCCGCACTGCCCAATTACACACATGTGACCAATTAACCTACTAACCCATACATCGTTGGAAGTGTGGGAGGAAACCCACGTTGGCACGGTGAGAATGTACACACTCCTTATAGATAGCAGCAAAACGGAACCCGCGCTATTCCAAGTGATGCCTTAAAACATGGTAAAGTTGATGCTAACATATAGTGTATGTGAAATAAACGTAAAATGTAAGGGAAGTTATCCAAGCTGGGAAATGGCTGAGCACATGCACTCAATTTTGACTGAAGTCGGAAGGATAAATAATTTCTCAGTCGATTCTTGAGCTTCCTTTCTTAAACCTTTAAGTAAGGGAAACATTTATTGTAATTAAAATACTTATACTGTAGATCTGCATTGACATCTCTACAAAGCAGGCAGAATAGAAGTGTAAGGAAGAAGAGTCATAAGCTACAGAAAACACCAAGCAATAGTAAGGCAACAAGTGATGTCTGAATTTACGGACTATATTGCTACATCAAATGAATAGTTTGTTGAAGACATACGTAAATTTCTTCACTTGCCTTAACAATAGAGTCATAGTCAGAGAAAAGTACAGCACAGAAACAGACCCTTCAGCCCATCTAGTCCATGTTAGACCATTTAAGCTGCCGAGCCCCATCTATCTGCACCTGGCCTATAGCCCTCCATACTGCTCCCAGCCACCTTTAAATTGCCTCTAATACAGGATCAAGGAACAGCTTCACATCTTTGGCCTTCATTTGACGGCTTCACTATGCACATGCATGTTTACAGCAATTGCCCAGGCTATATTTGGTTCTGGTTTGTGATGTTCCCAGTTTTACCAGTGACAACGCTAATGTGCTTAGCTGCACTATGATATTATGTGTCTCCTGAGATTCAGTGGATGCTTGTCTGGCAGACATTCTTCAACAGGCTACACTGACACTTGGCCAGTGTACTTTGGTTCCACAGTGATTGAGGTGAAGAAGCTTAGTACAGGTGGTTGAGTTTTTATTCATAAAGTTCTAAAGGCAGGAGGGGCACTCATTTATGAGTAATGATAGCAGAATCAGGATATAAGCTGCACCGTGATAACAATGCCTTGTTTTTCTTGCTGCTCAGTGGGGCACCTCAATAGCAGATGGTCTTAATCGAGTAAATAGCAACGAGATTTCTGCTCCGTGTCACAAAAAGTTGGCACTCAGATGGAAGTGAGAACATGTTTTCCCTTCGCATGACTACAGATAACAGATCACCAAGTGTCAAGAGGTTGGGCAAAGTAAGCAGTCCGATAGGCTGTGATATCCCTTAATCCGAGCATGATGGTGACTGCTTTGGAGAATAAAGGCAGAGGGGAATTAACTGTGAAACTATAGGAAGGCCTAATTAACAAAAGGAATGATTAATGGAAGAATGTCTCTTGATTTACAGGCAGCTGATCTGCTGCCCCTTCCTCCCTGTTATCTGCCAGAGGAAGGCTCTGCCCTATACTTGTCTTTCTGGTAGTGGTTGACATGCCCACAAGGCGCAGTTAAATGAATTCAAGACATGCAGAAAGACGTGAGGAAGATCTACACTGCAATGTTTTAACTCATTCCCGTGCTGGAATTTAAAATGTTTAATTCTGCTTTGTATTGATTTTGAAATGATGAAAGGGATCAATAAGGGAGATGGTAAAAATCTTTTGTTCCGGGGGGGGGGCGGGGTGGTGTCTATAATAAGAGGGCACAGAGATAACGTGAGAGGTAAAAAGTTTAGAGCGGGGTTCTCAACCTTCTTTATGCCATGGATCCCTACCATTAACCAGGTTGGGAGCTGCTGAGTTAAAGGGACCTAAAGAACAATTGTTTTCATTCAGAAAATGGATGAAATCTAGAATGAGTGCCTGAGGAGGCACTGGAAGCAAATACTCTCATGGCAGAGGGGGTGCAAAACAATAAGTAGTGGTTAGTGTAAACTATTACAATGCCAACAACCCGGGTTCGATTTCCACCACGGTCTGTAAGGAGTTTACGTGTTCTTCCTGTGACCATGAGGGTTTCCTCTGGGTGCTCTGGTCTCCTCCCACATTCCAAAGACATACGTAAATTAATTGGCCACATGGGTACGATTGGGCAGTGTGAGCTCTTTGGAAGAGAAGGGCCTGTTAATGTGCTGTAAGTCTTTAAAAAAACCTATAAGGAGCATCTTGATAAGCACACACAAGGCCTCAGACCACATGAGTCTAGAATAGATAACCAAAATACTTGACAATTACTGTACATGATGAGCTGAAGGGCCTGTTTCTATAATACACTGCACTATGAAACATAGAAAACCTACAGCACAATACAGGCCCTTTGGCCCACAATGCTGTGCCGAACATGTACTTATGACTCTGTGGTGTTTTTTTTTAATTCTCTTCTATGATAAAACTTAGTAACCTTATCTATAAAATCAATAGAATAAAATGCTGTGCATGTGTAATCGGTAATAGCATGCATTAATATTTTACCACAGGAAAGCATGATGCAAACTTAAGAATGCAAATTGTGCCAATAGTGAGTTTCTGACCTTTCTCAGACTGCTTTCGAGAGGAAAAGTGCTGCCCTGGAGGGAAATAAGTAAATTAAAAGGTGAGTCACCTTGTGTTATTCTCAACTTGCTCATACCAATTAGGGACATAACCAACGTCCATCACATCCTTCCTATCTGGGAAGGTAGGTTCCAGCAAGAAGAGGGTGAAGGAGAAAGGAAGGATAAGAGAAACATGCAGTAAGGGGATTAAAATTCAAAAACTAAGAGGAATACAAAATGTTGCACTTTGCTGAATTTGAAAAGTCGGATGTTGACTCCAGACTTGATCATTTTAATTCATTTCAAAATTTTCTGCTTTCATCAGTTTTTCTTTGAAAAAAGTAAACCATGAAGTTTTTCAAAGAAGTTCCACACTTAAAATAAAGCAGTGAATAGTGTGTTTGTCTCCCTGACTTTCAATGTCTTCCATTTACTGTGATTAACATTAATCTTTTGAATTTAACCTCACAAGCTGACCTGTGATCTGCAAATAGCTAATGTCAGAGACTTCATTTCTCAGGTGTCTCCTGTATGGACAGTATGATTCTTTTCATTATCCCTGAAAACCCACATTGCAAATGACTGTGGTGCTCTTGTGAAAGTAACACACTGACAAAATTACACCTTCTGTCTCCACTTCAGCAACGAATATATTTTTGCATTAATGCTTAATATGATTTCATCTAGTTGATGTTAAGTTAAAAAATAGTAAGGCAATTGAACCTTAATAAAGAAAAAGACACAAAATTTGAAAGATATTGAAGCCTTGCTAGATAAAAAATTTGCTATTGTTTCTTTAACACTTGCCTCATATTAACCTTATACAAAATGTGAAGCAAACCTGAAAGAAATTTATCTCAAAACATCGTGAGACTTTGAATCTCAAACCATCCTACATTGTGTTATATCTGTTTATTATTTGAAACCTCCCCTGAAATTCTGGTATTTATTTCGCTTTATTTGGTTTTCTTTCCCTTCCAATCTCCCACACCTGTTTGTGGCATTATTTTGGCTCTCTAAATGCAGATTTTGTCCCCAGCTCAAACAAACTTCCATTTATGATCAGCAGTAAGATGCTGAAGCTAGATCTGTTTCTTTGAAGCAGAGTTTTCAAGAACATATTTGCACACAGTGTGACACAAAGGGAGCAACAAAATAGCACCCCAATTATTTACTTATTCTTTCAACACATTACCTTTGTGATTTTATTTGTTACCAAGCCCAATCTGCAAATGAGGCAAATTTTGTTCCACAGATATAATCTTAATTTGGAAGAATAGCAAGGAACTGAATCCTGACTCTTTGGGATGTGATGTATTTAGAATTGGTTTTCTCTTTTTGATTTTTTTTCTTCTTCACGGTAATGTGTGACCTTTAACTGAAAGAAGCCCTTGTTTGCAAAGTTGAAATCTGTTACAAATATTTACCATTGGGAAACACGACAGCATGGCATTTTGCCAGCCAGACTATGTATAAAATTCGTAGCACATTTTAGAACAATTCACTATCACCCTACTGAAAAAGCATCCAGTTTTTAAATTAGATCAGCTTGTCGCAAATGAGTGGAACGTTAAACCAGATAGTTATGAATTCAATATTCCCAACCAGCTCAAGTGTTTAATTTTTTTTTTAATTAACTTTTCCTTTTACTACCACAAGATGCTTGCAGACAACTTTACTAGTCACTGACATGCAACAAACCGAATAGTCGTAGATACAGGAAATCCTAATCTTGACTAACTGACAAGATTTAAATTGAGAAGACATCTTCTGCTGATTAGCTCCCACACCCACAATTATCCAACTGGGGTGTCAAGCAAGGTTTAACTTCTCCTCTGATTCTGGTCTCAGGAGAGATCAGAGAGGAAATGCAATCGCTTTTAATAACTGCTGCTTTCTGAACATGCAGACTCCCCAGCTGCACAATTTCTAGCCATTCAAACTCCCTTCAAAATTAACCTTTCCAGTGAAAATATAATTTCACACAAAATGAACCACCAAGTGATTTTCAGCATAATTTATTCAAATTGCTGAACTCTGAACAGCAGAGCAATCTGCAGTCCGAATGGACCCATGAATCAAGAAAAGTTTATGTACCCAACTGTCTCCCGGCAAATATGGGACTAATTTTAACATTCTCCGAATTCTTTCTGGATGCACCACACCGGCACCTGCTTCTCATTTAAATTTACTTGATCTGAATTTTTGCAAATAAGATCTCATTGCTTTCCATCTCATAAAATGCCACAAAAGGCATTTCTTTCCGTATACTTATTGTGCAGTAGGTGTTCTCAGACTGTGCCTCATTACACAATGTCTGTATATATTGTTAACCTTAAAAGTTAAATTAAAATGTGCATTGATCACATCTGCAATTTGACTCGGTCTGGTTATTTATTTCTTTGCATTTTGCATACTATTTCTTTCTGTTCAGTCTGAAGATTCTCCTTATAAAATGGTGTCAGCTTTAGAGTGTTGTCAAAATATTTTATTGGCAAAGGCATTGGGATAATGATACATCCTTAGTCACTTGTACTAAAGGAATGAAGAGAAATCGCTGCTGGTTCTACGCACAGCTTTCTCATCGGTTTAAATGGAATCAGGTATACTGAAACTGAGAGCAATAGGATACTGTTCAGTTAGAAGTGTTCAGTCCTGGAGGCTAACAGCAAGTTTATGAACATAAGAAACAGAAGCCACCATTCAGCCCATCATGTCTGTTCCTGCATTTCAATAAGAATATGCCTCCTTTCTGACCTCAGTCCCACTATCCTGTACTAGCCCCATATCTCTGAACTCCTGGTGTTATATTTTAGTGAAATATGTCACGCGAACAATGTTAGTTTAAAACATTCATTATCACTGAGGATTCAGAGCATGTGCCAAAGAGCCAATTACTTTGGTCTGAAGTAAAAATGCTTTGTTTAATTTTGAGTTTCAAATCCAGCAAATACATTTTGTCAACTAAAGACCTAGTTGATTTCCAATGCTAAATATAGCATATTAATAAGAATAAAATGAGTTTTCAGCTAATACTAATAATGCCATTTGTAAATGCAGACTGGTACCACAGGGAACCATACTCTTTTCAGGGTAGTTGCCCTCTAAAAGGATGAAAATGTTTATTCATTTTCCATAAATTACTTCCTGTTCTAGCATGCAGCTGTGTCAGTTGATTGTGAGATGAGAAAATACCTTATATTTTATATTCTATCAGGGCTTGCCACGAACACTCTCACTACCAGTTGTTTGTTGTTTTTATGAAGATGTGTAGATCCCTCTGTTCTGTTTGATGTATTTATTCTTGTTCAACAAGATCTGATCCCCACAAGAAACATGACTGTTTATTTTCCCTCTCATCTTCCACACAAACGGGCATGAAGGGTTGCAACAGAATGAGGTGGTTATGAAGAAAGCAGAGGCAGGATTTGCCAATTTGCTAATGAATTCTGATGGCGCCACATCTCGGTGTGCTTAAACTTGCAAAAAGAAGCAGCAACAGAATGTGAAAATTCCATTGATAGGGGCATTTTATTCAATATGGTATCCCTGCAAACTGATTGAGCCTCTTTGTATTCTTTCCTAGGCAGTCTCTTAGGATCGAGAAAGACATGTTTCCACTTCTGAGGCATCCGAGCTTCATCAGGTTGGTACAAGTGGTTTTTACAGAGGAAGTACAGTATGAACCTTGCTCCTATACTGAAGTAACATTGCACACGGGTTGATCACTGTTTCTGGACTCAGTACCAAAACCTTAATCTCAGTTCCAACTCCCTAGAGTTACTATCTTTTGATTTTCTAAAAAATTAATCTCCAGTCCTGTTGTGAACTTTCCACATGATGTACTGCCAATAATGTAAAACAAAGTGCTTTGTTCAGTTAATATTGTTTTGCTTCAGACAATGCATTTATAAGAAAATAACTTTGAACTCCAAGTAATTGGATGATGTATTCAGGAATCTAAGAAATTTTACAGAACAAAGAGGCTTTTTGTTTGGAGCTAGCATTAGGTAGCACTGCACATGGTCAATATAATATAAAGAGAGCGATATTACATTGTTAGCTCGTCATTAGTGGAAGACCAGTTTTGCAGAACACAACTCATAGGCCTTAAAGGACAGCACCACTACCTTTTAAAGTTAAATGGGAAGCTGTTGACTCCAGCAGATGAACATCACATTGCTGCAGGCTGCTAATCTAGCATTTGCCTTTTTTATGAAGTTTCAGGGAGTTCATCTAATTTATAATGAACTTCCAGGGGGCCAGTTTGCACTTGAAAATGACAGTGTATACATGATGATCTTTGTTGATCATTTCAGAAAGGTTAGGATCCCAGATAGAGATGGGGATAAAAATCAAAACTTCTGAACACGATTATTCTC
Organism: Mobula hypostoma; assembly: GCF_963921235.1. Taxonomy (NCBI): domain Eukaryota; kingdom Metazoa; phylum Chordata; class Chondrichthyes; order Myliobatiformes; family Myliobatidae; genus Mobula; species Mobula hypostoma. The sequence continues at coordinate 22,038,559 of NC_086105.1, read as the reverse complement.
ACTTAATAGACAACGTAACAATAATTATTTTGAAATGAAGGCGAGTCCTAAGCGAATTTCATCATCAGGTACTTTCCTTTCCTGCTCTCTCCTTTACATCTGATTGCCTAACAGTGGGGGCACATCCCTGATTGTTGCTGAAGAGCTTCAAATATGAATGTATTAGAAGCAGATGGAATTAAATTAACACCTACAGTAAATTTTATGCGACTTTGATAACTAATTGCAACTTTTTTTTTAAATGTGTCTACCCAGCTGTTATTTTGAACAGTAGCCAATATGTTTTCATTGTAAAATGAATGCTCCTTTGGAATCAACAGGAATTGCAAATGCCAGCTGCAACAATCAAATGGAAGGCTAATCATTCAGCTTAATTTGGTTCTTTTGTTTTAAATAAGAACTCTATTAATATTTGATAATAATTATATTCAATTTCTGCTGCATTGTTTCCAGTTACAAAAGATGAAAGATCTGTGAAAGGGATTAAAACTCTTCAATGGTTATAAGAGATTAAGTCATGAGTGAAAGAACCACAGATTTTTAAAAAAATACTTTGCATTGTGGCAATTTAATGCATTAGTCTAACCATCATGTCAAAATATAAATTATGCAGACCCCTTTACTAACTAATGCACAGAATAGAGGACTCTTGATTTCTCTCAATATGTATATAAAGTATCTTTTAATCTCTTTTCCTGATTAGTGTTGACATGTACAGTCAGGTTCCTATCTCTGCCAAGACAGTGCAAGTGTGTGCCAATGTTACCACCTATGTCACACAGCAAGTGTGCTGGCTATCTGGGTGAAGGCAGCTGGGTTTTGTGATCAGCAGGTAATTATCTCTGAATAAACAACAGCACTCTGAAGTCAGCCCAACATGATGGATTAATCGCCCAGGGCAAAATTGCATCTATAGTGTCATGGAGCGCCACCTGGGGGTAGGAAATAGTGGAGGTCCTCTTGTGAGAAAGAAACAACCTTGAAACTCTTGCTGTGACAGTGCCACTGTGAGGCCACATTGTTTATCCTCCAACAACCAGACTCCGATAAAAAAAAGCAGCAGCTAATGGCGGCCTGCAACTCATGAAAATGGTCCCAGCAATAAGCTTCATTCTCTGAAGATCTAACCATATATCTTCCTAAGCCTCGGGATAGTTTCCATTTGTGGAGAGCCCTTCCCCCAACAGATAATAAATATCATATCACAGGGATGGCAGTGCTCCTTCATGGAACACTGACTGTTTATTAGAGGCAAAAAAGTTTAAGAGAAATGCTAACAATGTTCATTAATGGCCTGCATCCAGGTTTAATGAGCCGTGTCAATATGCGAACTGGGCAACATCAGTGGCATAATGGTGGTGGTAAATGGGAGTAATTGTGTCCAATTGTATTGCGCAGCTTCTAGGAATGAGTCAGAACTGCCAACTGACAATGACAGAGCAATTATGGGAAGGCAAGTGAGCTGTGTCAAATTAGCACTCGCTGAGAACTCATTTTTCAGTGATGTGCTTGCTCTACAACACCAGGAGTGATAGCTACTTTATTGTGAGTGATTGGGAGACTAGCTCTGAAAGTGATGTTCTGATTTGTCAATATCTGTATTTAAAAGCTCAGTGTCACAAATATATAGAGATATTCATGGAGGAAGCAAGCCTGCTCATGATCCAAATGATAAGATTCTGCTGGGAAGGTCATCTGTCAGTAGGCACTGACAGCAAAGGGAACATTCAGCCTACTTAAGTAATTACATTTGACTGAGATTTAAAGATGTCTTCTTTTGTTGGCCTACATTGACTGTAATTTATAATTTACAATATTAGCTCCATGGTCCAAAGATCTGCCAAGCTGTGCCTTGTGCTTCTCCCTTCTCTAATTGCCAAGTTAAAATAAATGTGGCTTCTACAGTTGTATAGCCACTCTATGTCCTTATCAGAGGTTAATGTAAAAGTGCATATTTCAAACCTCAAAGAATGTTTACTGGCATGTTTTATTCAGCAATAGGAAAGGTACATATTTTGAAGTCGATCATAACCAGGGTGATTTAAGCCCACAGCAAAGTTGTACTGCAAATTATGCTGGTATTTTGGTAATTATTTCAGAACCAAAAGTTTCAATCTTTAAAATAATAAACTGCAAACTCATAATCTTCCACTTGGAAAAATATTCAAAGATATGTTATATATTTATTAATAGAATGGCAAGATCTGTAGGATTAATTTTAAACTTTCACGGGGCAATATAATCCTCTTCTGAAATAGGAACCAAATAACAAAACAAGTCATTGTAATAAGGCTGCTATCAGATGAGATTTAAATTTTGAGCAGGAGATAAACTTAAGAGTTCTAGAAATCTCCTTGTATTATACCGATAAGGGTAAACTATTTCAATATTATTAAAAGTTAGCACCCTTTTCCAAAAATAGAAGCAGTTGAAGATGAATCTCTAACTCCAGTTAAGGCTAGAGGTACTATTTGCTACAAGTACTTGCTTTCACCACAAGAATTAAAATAAACCAGTATATAAGTAATCTAAATTAAAATGATTTGAAATCTATACTGTGCTTTTAGATTTCCCAAGTGTTCAACTCAATATTATTTCCTGTAAGCTGTTACAAAAGGCATTAGTGGTGAAGTATTAGTCTGTGCATGATCCTAGTTATCAGTATCTACACTGAGCTGGTATAAGAATCCTGGGGAAAAAAAGCTGAATTCAGCCCATTTCTCACAAGCAGTGCCTTAATCTTTATTTTTGTGGACTGACAGATAATGGGCAGGCTGCTCATAATTTTCCAGCTATATGGAAGCACTGGCAAAGAATTTTGAATTTTCAACCAAAAATGTAAACACTGTGGTGGTTTTTAAGTCCCATTTTTAATCCTGGGATTCAGATGACAGTTGGCATTGGTTAAATTCAGTCAGTCTGCGGCCTTATAATTAATGAAGGCATTCCATTGTCTAGTTTATTCCACTGAGGATGAATGAGGAAACAATTTTCTTATAACATCTTAAGCAATCTGAAAAGCCTTCAATGTGAGCTGCTCACTTGTTACTAAGTCGGGGTTTTTAGCTATATTGGGGGTTTAGCGAGTCAAAGATTAATTCCTCTGGGATTATTTTTTTATTAATAATCAGGCCCAAAGAGTAAAGAATGCAGCTCTTAGATCACTGTTAATGGTTTAGCAGCTTCACTGTTTTTATGCAATGAAATTTGCCTGAATCCCTACAAAGAATAATGGTTGCATTGGAGTTGATCTTTTCCCTGTGGGGGGAAAAAATGACATTTCAACTACTTGTGACTGGTGCCACATGTGGGCCAAAAATGTAAAAAAAGAGGAAGTCAACATAGTAATTGCAGCTCTTGTCTACTTACCTTCATTGACCTTTTCAACTGACATTTTAGTCTTCAGGTTTAACTGCCACTTTCCTGTGATTTTTGGAGTCATGCATTTCAGTATGTCATTGCCATTGTATGATATGTGATGACAGCAGAAATTTCATTTTTTTTTGCTCTCTCAAGGATGACTGCTGGAATAGCTTATCAGTTCCAATAAATGTGTGCCATAATGAAGATCAACATGTGAGAGGGTTGGTTTACCAAAAAAACTAAATCTCACAATTGTGCAACCCCTGGGAGCTGTATTGCTCAATCTGTGGAAAAATGTAAATCGCCCAATTAAGTAAGTTATTAAAGACCCGTGGAATAGGTGGGTTACGTGCCAACAGATGGTATGTCTCATTGGAGAGAAGCATTTGGGGAATGTCATGTTTATCAAGTAAGTGTTTAGAATGGGAGACTGCAACCTTCCCATTTTATATTCTCTACTTGACAAGATGTTTATGAAGGTTTAGAATTAAAGCTACTCAAAGAAGCTTTGTATTTCTTGAGCACTCTCTGCCATGTTAGTGTGATTTTATTATATCCAAATATTTTTTATGTTTTCTGAATGAAAATGTTTTTTGTCACTCCTCACTGTAATTTGCAACCAGTTCTCTGTTGGGAACGTGTCTAAAAGACTGACCCTGATACCCAACAGAGAGGGAACATTTCTTTTCAATGGAGTTGAACTTGAATGTATAGGCAGCTAACTAGTAGATGAATGCAGTAACAATGGAGAAGGATTCTGAGTTATGCACCTCGTGATATATGGTTGAATAGTGCTTAAATGACTGAATTACTGAATAATGCAAACATCTTGCCTGGTGATTTGCAGATCAATTCCAAGCACAGCAGCTGTGGAATTTAGTCACAGTTATTGGATGAAGCAAAATCAAGATTAGTAGAAACAGAGTCAGGAATGTTGACAACAAAGCTATTGGATGATGTCCAGTTTACTGACATCATTTTGGGAAGCAGGTCCCCCCCACCACCACCCTCCTCCATCAGGAAGAACTGGTCCTCACCCTTCAGCTCCACCCTCTTTCTCCAGACTTGAAGGGTAGCCATGGGCACTGGCATGGGCCCCAGTTATACCTGCCTTTTCATTAGCTATGTAGATCAGTTCATGTTCCAAGCCTTGCCCCGTAATACTCCCCAACTCTCCCTGCGCTACATTGATGACTGCATTGGTGCTGCTTCATGCACCCATGCTGAGCTCGTCAATTTCATCAATTTTGCCTCTAACTTCCACTCTGCCCTTAAATTCACTTGGTCCATTTCTGACATCTCCCTCCCCTTTCTCAATCTCTCTATCTTCATCTCTGGAGACAAAATGTTGACCACCACTTTTTATAAACCTACCGATTCCCATGGCTATCTTGACTATACCCCTTCCCATCCTGTCTCCTGTCAAAATGGTATTCCCTTTTCTCAGTTCTTTCATCTCCGCTGCACTCGTCCTCCTTCCTCAATGAATGGGGCTTCCCTTTCTCCACCATTGCTGGTGGAGGAAGTGCTGCTGTCCCCACCCACATCTCCTCCATTTCCCTGAACTCTGTGCTCACCCAATCTTCTCACCACCTTAACGGTGATGAGTTCCTCTTGTCCTTATGTACCACCCCACGAGCCTCTGCATCCAACACATCATTCGCTGCAACTTCTGCCATCTCCAAAGGGATCCTATCACCAAACTCATTTTTACCTCCCCCCAATCTATGCTTTCCACAGGGATCACTCCCTTTGTGATTCCCTTGTCCATTTATTCCTCCCTGCTAATCTCCCTCCCAGCAGTTATCCATGCAAATGGCCAAAGTGTTACACCTGGCCATTCACCTCCTCCCTCACATCCATATCCAGGGTCCCAAAAAGTCCTTCCAGGTGAGGCAACATTTTACCTGTGAATCTCTTGGGGTTAGCTATTGTATTCGGTGCTCCTGATGTGGGCCCCTCCCCCCCCCACACATTGGTAAGACCTTTTGTAAATTGGGGGGCCGCTTTGTCGAGCACCTCCACTCTATCTGTCAAAATCAGGATACCCCGGTGGCCCAACGTTTTTATTCTGATCCCCTTTCCTGTTCTAACATGGCGGTCCACAGCCTTCTCTTGTGCCACGATGAGGCCATTATCAGGGTGGAGGAAGTTTATATTCCATCTGGGTAGCTTCTAACCTGGCATGAACATCAATTTCTCCTACCAGTAAAAAAAATTCCCTCGCCCTCCCCTCTTTTTCTATTTCCCACTCTGGCCTCTTACCTCTTCTCACCTGCCTATCACCTCCTCTTGATGTCGCTTCTCCTACCCTTTCTCCTGTGGTCCATTCTCCTCTCCTATCAGATTCCTTCATCCGCAGCCCTTTACCTTTCTCACCCACCTGGCTTCATCTCTCGCTTTCCAGATATCCTTCTTCCGCTCTCTGCCCCACTTTGATATTTTGGCATCTTCCCCCTTTCCTTCCAGTCCTGAAGAAGAGTCTTGGCCTAAAACATTGACTACCGTTCATTTCCATGGATGCTTCCTGACCTGCTGAATTCTTCCAGCATTTTTGTGTACGTTGATTTGGATTTCCAGCACCTGCAGAATGTCTTGTGTCCTGATTTTGGGAAGTGTATATTTTATGACTCCAGTCTCTAGCATCATGGCTGTCTCTTAACTGCCCTCTAAAATGGTTAAGTGAGTTCAAAACAAGTAAACAATAAAAAAATGTTTGTCAGTCACATCACACCCCATAAGTATTCTTTATTTTTAAATTTCATTGTCCCATTAAGCTGGTAGGTACTAAGGAAACAATTTGGTGTGGAATGGGGGGGGTGGGTCAAAGGTTCAAAGTACATTTATTGTCAAAGTATGTATGCATTATACAACCTTAAGATTTGTCTCCTAACAGGCAGAAAAAAGAAGACCATCAAATATCCAATGTGTAGAGAAAAAAAACAAGTCATGTGAACGATAAATGCAAGCCAAGAGTATTCTGAACTGAAGTCCACAGACGGTCTGACCCCAGAGATTTAGTTCAGTGCCCATCACCCACCTTTGGCCCTGCCAGCCTGCTACTTTCAGTCTGGCCTTGCGCCTAAATTGTCCAAACATTGGGTTCAGTCACTTCAGTGAGCTCCGGGGCCTGGACACCACTGCCTTGAATCAGCCTGTACCAAACCTTTCCAACTTAACCTTAAATCGCCATCTAAACATTGAGTTCCTTCACTTCGACATGCTCTGGGGCCTGGACCCTGCTACCTTAACTTGGCCTGCATGTGACCCCTCTGACTTTTCCTGGCGATTAAATCATCGTCCAATCATCGGGTTCGGTTGCTTTGACATGCTCTGGGGCCTGGGCACTGCCACCTCAGTTCAACCTGTGCCCGATCTTCCTGAATTGGCCCAGTGCTTAAACTGATTGAACCTTTGACCTTCCTCGCTCTTGGCGATGGGCCTGCCACCTCGCCTCCCCGCATCAAGTCGCCTCCAAGTCCAACAGAAGGTTACAGACTATTGCTTGCGATGATTGTTTGCCAGAAAAAGAGTGAATAACGAAGTATTTAGTTGTTTTCCTTGCTTCATTAGCTACCAGCCAGAAGTCATTGAAACTCACCAGCACCATCTTAAACCAGAAAGCACGAGACGGGTGACACAAGCCTGTGGTCCCATCGGCTAAACCCATGAAATCTAAGCATTTGAGTAGGTACTTTAGTTATGTTAGCTATGGGCTTATTACCTGTGAAGGACACATTTGCAAAATTTGATTTGTATGATCATTAGTAAGAGCTCAGTTTCCTTACCTCCGCGCATCACAACTTCCTCCACCCCACCGTCTCCCTTCCTTACCCTGAAGCCTGCTCTGCATCCCATTCCTCACACTTAACCTGGATCTAAGACGAGTGGTTCAGTGCTAATAATTCTACTTCTGAAGATGATCATATCATCTTCTGTTGCTGCTAGAGGTTTATCAATTTAAATACATTTCATGCCAGTTAGTGGAATATTTCCAGGAGCCCTTTTGATGGATGTAACCTCAAACAGGCCATTTACCTGACAGCATTATATATCTTGAGCTTGCTATTGAAATGTATGTCACATTATTAATAATGTATATCAAACAAATACCCATGTAATAGTTATGAGGTGAGGTGGATAATTCACAACAGCTGCATACTTTGACAAACTCTGCAGCTGCTGAACTTTTCCCACAGCAAGGTGAGATGAGATGGCAGCCAACACATTGTACTGAGGCAACATTTTTGTTTTTATGATGTCAGTGCTGTATTTTATTTTCCAATGACAGTCTGTCAACATGAATTTTCAGGATTTCAACAAATTTCAAGCCCTTTCATAATAACTGATGCAGCATGACACATTCAAGTGAATAATCCTAAGTTACAAATTTGAAAGCAGGATAAATATTAAAATGACCGGATACATCAAAATTTTGGTCAACATTTTAATATCTCTACATGAGCTCAATTATGTTGAATAAACTAATCAAGGTGAATGTGACAGAGTTGAATTTATTTATTTATTGACATACAGTGCAGAGTAGCCCTTCTTGTGCTTCGAGCTGCACCCCCCAGCAATCTCCTGATTTAATCCAAGCCTAACTATGGGACAATTTACAATGGCCAATTGAACCTCCCAACTGGGGGGTATGTCTTTGAACTGTGTGAGGAAAGCAGAGCAGTTCCACGCAGTCACAGGGAGAACGTACAAACTCCTTACAGGCAGTGATGGGAATCTAACCGGGGCTGCCTTTACCGTAATGTGTTGTGCTAATCACTACACTATCGTGCCCGTTATTATAGGGGTGGCACAGTGGCATGGGTGGTAAAGCCTCTGCCCCACAGTTCCAGTGAATCGTGTTCAATCCTGACCCCCAGTGGGGTCTGTTTGGAGTCTACCCCTTCTCCAGTTGCTCCGGAATCAGTAGCAGGTTTAATATTACCGGCTCATGTTGTGACATTTGTTGAATTTGAGGCAGCAGTACATTGCAATACATAATAATAGGAAAATAACAGTAAATTACAGTAAAAAAGTAATGAGATAGTGTTCATGAGTTCAAAGTCCGTTCAGAAATCAGACGGCAGAGGGGACAAAACTGTTCCTGAATCATTGAGCGTGTGCCTTCTGGCGTCTGTGCTTCCTTCCTGATGAGAACAAAGCATGACCTTTGTGGTAAGGGTCCTTAGTGATGGACACTGCCTTTCTGAGGCATCGCTCCTTGAAGATGTCCTAGATACTACGGAGGTTAGCGCTCATGATGGAGATGACTAAGCTTACCACATTTTGCAGCTTGCTTCAATCCCGTTCAGTAGCAACCCCCCCCCACACCCACCCACTTCCCATACCAGATGGCGATGCAGCCAGTTAGAATGCTCTCCACTGTAGATGTGGGTTTCCTTCCACATCTCAAAAGAATGTAGGTTGATAGATCAATTGCACATTGTAAATCGTCCTTTGTGTTGCTGAGGCGTAGAATCCGAGGTGGTTAATGGGTAAGTGGGGAGAATAGATAACAGGGAAAATTAGTGGGAGAATGGGGTCAGGCAGTGGGCTGAAATAGATGGAAGAATCAAGTCCTGACGAAGGGTCTCGGCCTGAAACGTCGACTGCACCTCTTCGTATAGATGCTGCTTGGCCTGCTGCGTTCAACAGCAACTTTGACGTATGTTGTTGGAAGAATCAAGTGGCCTCTTTCTATGGTGTAGGAAAATAATATGAACCAGAAGTTGATATATGAATTCTGTACAAGGTGGCATGGTAACGTAGTGGTTAGCACAATGCTTTACAGTACCAGAGACCCAGGTTCAATTCCTGCCGCTGTCTGTGAGGAGTTTGTACATTCTCCCCATGACTGCATGGGTTTCGTCTGGGTGTTCTGGTTTCCTCCCACAGTCCAAAGATGTACTGGTTGATAGGTTAATTGGTCATCATAAATTGCTCTGTGATTAGGCTAGCGTTAAATCACTGGGTTGCTGGGCAGTGAGGCTTGAAGGAGCTGAAGGGCCTGTTCCATGCTGTATCTCAATAAATAAAAAAAAAATAAAATACGTATGAATGCTATTTGTACATGAACATTAGTATATTTTCATTATAGCCATATAACCAGATAACAACTACAGCACGGAAACAGGCCATCTCGGCCCTTCTAGTCCGTGCCGAACTCTTACTTACGAGCTGCATGTTTCAAGTAAACAGCATTGGTTAAGTCGTTCAGCAGGTGAAAATAACATTGTCACAGTAGCTATTTTATGCGTTCCCGAGGCTCATTTGATGTGATGTTAAATGGCCAACCAACCTGATTACTGCAGCAGTTTGGAGATCATCAGCTTTTGAAAAGCAGGGCCACAAATGATTGGAACCTGCAGAGCTCTGTTCCTAAAAGGTGCCATACCCGAATAGTTTGAGGAATTTTTGCAGAAAGTTCTTGGCACCTCTTGTTTCCATCAAAATGCCATTGTTTTCTTCCTCCTGCTGGATGAGCCTCACCTCCCTGCACACACACTGCACTCACCTTTTTCCAAACACCCCACTTTGCCTCCACTTCAAGGTTTAAGTCCATCTAGCTTGGCTTGCCTGAGGATCCATCAGCACTCCTGTTCACCAGTGTGGCACGTCATCCACCCGCACTGATTGGGGCTCACTGGAATTGGGCAACTTGCTGATTGTATGCTAATGGTTTGAGATCCCTCTAAAGCTCTGGAAGGGGGCCACCAGATGAACATATTAACATTGCTCACATGGGTTCTGCAGCAATCCAGAAACCTTCTATAACATGGCGACTCAATGTACTCTTGCAAGCATACAGTTCCACGAAATGTACAATATTGTCCTAACATCCTTTCCAATAACCTGTGTGTCTTAATCTGATTCATATCTCTGGAGGTGAAGGCAACGTCATTGGATGATGTTGTGAGAAAGAGTAAGATGTGAGTGAGGATTTGGGGGTGTATTCATGGTGGCCCGATGCAGGCACTTTTAAGAACACTCTGCCATAAAAAGTAAATGAAACATAGGGCATGTTCTCACCATTTATCTTTAAGCAGCCAAAGACAATAATTGTAGGTTTAAAATCAATTGATATTTCCCATGCAAGATGGAAGGATGCAAACGTATAAAAGTAAAAAAAGAAAATAAAGCAACTAGTCCTTTGTTTTTCACGACTGAATTCCCATGATTTTCTTCATTAAACAGTTCCGACAATTAGGCTATGCAAATCAGAGAACCTTTGATCTATTTGTACAACATCTTTAAGCATGTTTTTCAGTTTATTAATTTCATGCTTACATTATTTTGGCATTTTTGTTATTCATCTTAATTCTATTAATTAGGCAACGGGCTTTAATTAAACATAATTATTAAGTAAAGGGGATGTGATGGTCTATAAATATTACCTCATTTTGAAAATTCCACCACAACTTCAGCTTTCTGATTAGTTAACCTGATTAAATGCGACCTCTATTGATTAACTGAAAAGTTTATTGACAAAAACATTAAATCTAAGTGTTTCTAGTCAATTTTACTTTATTTGAAGTAACCAACAATGAAACACAAGGGAACACCAGTGCAATGATGCCAATCAATGCAAAGTGTGAAATTTCCCTTTGCGGAAATACTGAAACGGCTAATTGTCCTCCATGCAACATAATCCATTCTAAACCATTGTAATTTATTTTAAATTATTAATCAACAGATCAGCAGTGGCATCCCAAATAAAGATTAATTAAACATCACCCTCCAATGAGAGATTACAGATGTAGCTTTTAATGGACATATGTAAAATATCATTGTAATGTACAGAGGGGTCTTTTGTTCTACACTGTTCCAGGTAACCATGCTGCTGCATAGTGAATTAAATGCACATAATATCCATCATCTGAGAAATATGTACAGGTATATATACTTTTGTCTTCATATATTCAGTAAAATAAACAAAAAATACTTTTTGATGAACTAAAACTGACATTATTATATCATTTCAGTCATTCTTCAAATGTGACCAGTATATTCTGTGAAATTTAAAAATAAACCTGCCACACGGAATTGGCCTAACTTCAAAGGGATAACAGGGCAAGTGAATTAACTTACTCATTATCATACTCCATTTCAATTCATCAGGCTCTCCTCCCCTGACTAATGTTAATAGGTAAGTCATCAAATAGCCAGATCAGCATGGGATTCAGAGGTGTCACTCACTAGACAAAATTCTTCCTCATTGTTAATTTCTACCTTCACTGCTGGGTCAATAACTGGCAGCAATCTGTGCTCTCTTTTAGGTAAATTACCTACCTGTCATAGAATTAACATTATTGTATAAATTCAATCATTGTTAGTAGTTTCAATATGCTCACCTCTGTTGAATTTTAGAATAAATGATTGTTTACTAGAACATAGAACTTAGAAAAATATAGCACACTATGGATCCTTCAGCCCACAATGTTGTACTGTCTTATATAACCATACTCAAAATCAGAATCAAATTTAATATCACTGCATATGTCATGAACTTTGTTAACTTCGCAGCACCAGTACAATGCAATACATAATAACAGAAAAAAACATAAATTACAGTAAGTATATATATTTGTTGAATTAAATAAGTAGTGCAAAAATAGGAATAATACTCCAAGATTAATCTCATTCTTCCCTCCTAAATGGCCCATAATCCTCCTTTTTTCTTACATCCATGTGCCTATCTAAGAATCATTTGTCAGCCTTTACCATCACCTCCAGCAATGTGCCCCAGCGCCCACCACTCTTTGCATAAAAAAATCCTACCTCTGAAATATCCTCTAAACTTTCCTCCGTTCACCTCAAATGAATGCCCTCTGGTGTTGGCCATTGCCACCCTCGGAAAAAGGTGCTGGCTGTCTACTTTATCTGTGCCTCCTGTAATCTCATACGCCTCAGTCAAGTTACCTCTCATCGTCTGTTGCTCCAAAGAGAAAAGCTTCACCTTTCCTCATAAGACATGTTCTTTAATCCAGACAGAATCCTGGTAAATGTCCTCTGATCCTTGTCTAAAGCTCTCACATCCTCCTTTCATTTCTTATTGAGATACAGCACAGAATAAGCTCTTCTGCCATCCAGGAACCCCCAATATAACCCTAGTCTAATATCAGGGCCGTTTACAACAACCTACTAACTGGTATGTCCTTTGGACTGCGGGAGGAAACCAGAGCACCCGGAGATAACCCGTACATTCACAGGGAGTCCATACACCCAGAGATAACAGTGTACACCCAGAGATAACCCGTGTATACCCGGAGATAACCCGTACATTCACAGGGAGTCCATACACCCAGAGATAACCAGTGTGCACCTGGAGATAACCCGTACATTCACTGGGAGTCCGTACACCTGGAGATAACCCGTACATTCACAGGGAGTCCGTACAAACACCTTGCAGTTTACGTTGGAATTGATCTCCGAAATCCAACACCCCAAGCTGTAATAGTGTTGTTCTAGCTGCTACACTACTACTGCATGTACCTTCCTATAATGAGGTGACCAGAGCTGAACACAGTACTCTAACTGAGGCTTAAACAGAGTTTTATAGAACTGCAACATTACATCGTGGGTTTTGAACTCAGTCCTTTGACTAATAAAGGCCAGCACAACATATGCCTTCTTAACTACCCTATCAACTTTAGCAGCAACTATGGACTTGGACCTCTGTTCATCCACACTGCCTAGAATCCTAGCTATTGATCTTGTACTCTGCCTTCAAGTTCAATCTTCCTAAGTGTATCACCTCACACTTTCCTGTAATTAACTCCATCTGTCCCTTCTCATCCCAGATCTGCATCCTACGAATATCCCGTTGTAATCTATCTGCCCTGTTCTACACTATCCACAATACCACCAACTTTGTATCATCTGAAAACTCACTAACCCACACCACAGCTTCTTCATCCAAGTCATTTATAAAAATCACAAAGAGCAGAGATTCCAGAATAGATCCTTGTGGAACACCAGTAGTTACAAACTACCTGTGGTCCATCCTTCTCCCCTATCAGATTCCTTCATGTCCAGCACTTTACCTTTCTCACCCACCTGACTTCATCTATCACCTTCTAGTTATCCACCTTCCCCTCTCCACCCCACCTTTATATTCTGGCATATTCCCCCTTTCTTTTCAGTCTTTAAGAAGGGTCTCAGCCCGAATCATCAACTACTGGCTCATTTCCATGGATGCTTCCTGACCTGCTGAATCCTTTCAGCATTTAGTGCATGTTGCTTTGGATTTCCAGCATCTGCAGAATTTCTTGTGTTCATGATTTTGGGAAGTGTATATGTTATGACTCCAGCTTCCAGCATCATGGCTGTCTCTTATCTCTCCTTTAAAATGGTTAACTGTAAAACAAGTAGAGCTTGGACAATAAATACTATTTGTTGGCCACACCACATCCCATAAATGTTCTTTATTTTTAAATTTCATTGTCCCATTAAGCTGGTAGGTACTAAGGAAAAAAACAAATCACGTAAACAATAAACAAAGCAAATAGCATTCCGAACTGAAGTCCACAGAGAGTCTGTCCAAAGAGTCTTAGTTCAGTGCCCGTCTGTCACCTCGGCTCCAACACCCTGACGTTTTCAACCTAGCCTTGCACCAGGCAGAATGCACTCTATCTACGACCAACTTCTGCCTTCTGTAGGCAAGCCTTTTCAAAGCCTTCCAGCCAAGTCCCGACTGATCCCATGTTTTACAACTTTTTGGATGAGCCTACCATGGGGAACTTTGTCAAAGCCCCTAATTGAATCCATATCCACCTCATCCTCCACATCCACCATTGTACCTTCATCATAAGCACAAGAGATTCTGCAGGTGCTGGAAGTCCAGAAGGTCTCGCCTATCACCTTCTAGCTTGTCCTCTTACCCCCCCTCCCCCATCTTCTTATTCTGTCATCTTTATCTTACTTTTCAGTCCAGATGAAGGGTCTAGACCTGAAATATCAACTGTTTATTCATTTCCTTAGATGCTGTCTGACCTGATGAGTTCCTTCAGCATTTTGTGTGCATTGCTCTATCTTCATCAATTTGTTCATTGTTATTTTATTGACAAAAGGGAAGTTATAAATGTCATTTAAAACATAACTACATGCCAACTTGCAGCTATATAGGACCCTGGTCAGACCCCACTTGGAGTACTGTGCTCAATTCTGGTCGCCTCACTATAGGAAGGATGTGGTAACCATGGTAATGGTGCAAAGGAGATTTACAAGGATGTTGCCTGGATTGGGAGCATGCCTTATGAGAACAGGTTGAATGAACTCGGCCTGGAGTTCAACTCAACTCCTTGGAGCGTCGGAGGATGAGAAGTGACCTGATAGAGGTGTACAAGATAATGAGAGGCATTGATCGTGTGGATAGTCAGAGGCTTTTCCCCAGGGCTGAAATGGCTAGCATGACAGGGCATAGTTTTAAGGTGCTTGGAAGTAGTTACAGAGGAGATGTCAGGGGTAAGTTTTTTACGCAGAAGTTGGTGAGTGCGTGGAATGGGTTGCTAGCGTCAGCGGTGGTGGTGGCAGAAACGATAGGGTCTTTTAAGAGACTCCTGGATGGCTATGTGGAGCTTAGAGAAATAGAGGGCTATGGGTAAAGCCTAGGTAGTTCTACGGTAGGGACATGTTCGGCACAGCTTTGTGGGCCGAAGGGCCTTTATTGTGCTTTAGGTTTGCTATGTTTCCATGTTTCAAAATCAGGATGGTGGTATTTTTATGGGTTACATCCATCTGCAATGTTAAGTCTTCTAAGCCTGTGGTGGAGACCTGACCTGAAAGGCGTTAACATAATAGGCTCATATTCAACTGAAAGTACCCAATACTGTAACCACTTTTTAAAAAAGAGTGCAGGTGATGGAAATCTGAACTAGAATCAGAAAATGCAGGAAACACTTCAAAAGTCAAGCAGCATCTATACAAAGAGAAATAGAATTAATGCTTCACATCAATAATCAAATCTGCTGTAAGAAATCTTATTGCAATTTTATGCAGTTGAGATTAAAGTAACATTTTATGTTTACATATTGACTTTAAAGGACAGGAAACTCTGGCAAGCCATCATCCGAGAAGGAACAGCAACTTTCGAAGCCAACCGATGTGCAGAATTAGAAGAAAAGAGAAGAAAATGGAAAGAAAGGCAACAACAACCAAAGCCCGATCTGCCATCTGGAACTACCTGTCCTGAATGCGGAAGAACTTTCAAAGCCAAGATTGGACTCATAAGCCACTTGAGAGCCCATAAGTAGTTCAACAGAACGAAGACCATCATCCTCGACCTCGAGGGATAGCCACGACGATGAAAGTAATCCTGTTCAGATACTGAAAATAAAGCTTCATAAATTTATTCAATATTATTTTGTGTCATTATTGTAACTTTTTGTATGTTACTTACAGAGAGGTGAATGGAGTCAATGCATGCTTCAAGATTTCAGCCAGCCCACTTTGTATTGGTTGGTATGGAGATCTGTATCAAAAACCTTGGGAAAGCATCACTGGGCCATTGTTGCAACTGAGAAAGAGGGGGTCATGGTGGGCAGCGAGAAATGCTATAATATTTCCGTTATATTTTTCTGCCTCGTGTTTGAGTGGGAAGGAAAAATTCAATGATGAACAAGGAGAATCTTAAGATGCTGCCCTGAAAAACTGCTCTAGTGATGTGAACAGGCTTCTCCAAATGTTGCTCCAGTAAGTGTTCATGAACAAATAGGGGAAGGACCATGGTGACTGTTGACCTGGTCATCTTCTTGAGAGGAACTGAGGAGGTGCTTGCAAAGGGTCATTCACTGAACACTTCCAGCTAAAGCTGGATTCAAAGCCATCAATATTATCTTTGACACCCACATTATGGACTTGTTCGTTATTGATGATGAGGATACCCATGTAGCCTCTTTGTTTCATTACCTGTTTCTACATTTCGCAACTAGGTATGTCTGTTCTGTATGTTGTACTGAGTATCCGTACCTGTAGAAGGTTCCTTATACTATTTCTTATGTACGCAGTTTGCCGTTATAGTTTTACCAGACTTTTACCAGTTGTACCTGAGTTTGATGCTATTTCTGCCACGGCCTCCTTCTATCTCATTAAACAAGGGTTGGTCCCGTAATTTAATGGTAATGGTAGAATGAGGGAGATGTAGGACCATGGATTTAGATTTGTACTAAGCTATAACAAATGCATTCTGAATTATTTATGCCTTTGTCTCTTGTCTCTTTAAATAATAGAGAGCATAGCTTACTGTCATTATATCGCCATTTCATCATCTGTTAGTATTTAGGAAGGAAGCTTTCTGATCGTGGTAATCAGGTAAAGAGCCTGGAAGCCATTTCATTTCAGCATCACTTTGTGCATTCTATGAATATTTTAACACTGTACAGAAATGACCAAGGTGTATCTTTGTTATCTGTGGCTATCCGCTGATTCAGTCATTAGTCAGTTGATCAAAAGAAATTCTGGTAACAAAGCTCTCTGATGGTGATTATGTCACTGAACATGGTTTAAATGTTTTTTTTAGACTTCACCACTTCAGTATCATTAAATAGGTCAGTCATAATGTGTATTTATCAGGAAAGAAACAGAAATATAGATCTATGTTATTTGACTAAAGAATAGCTTGGGAGATTAAAGTTATTTCAATAATATATTAAATCTACACTGTTAATGAGGTATTCATTTGTACAGTTTGATGTGAATTATTTCTGTACACTGTGATATCCTATTGTCATCTGAGACCTAAGGGAAACAAAGTGAACAATATGGATTGCTGAATTCCATCGCTCCAACAGTTGTGCACTGCACGTTTCAGCAAAGCACCAAATGTAAACGACCTTCATCCATCCTGCCCATGACTGTACCACTTAATAATAGCACAGTACATCAGACTGACAAGTCACAAATTGTTATGTATGACTGTCAAAGCAGTTTTAAGAAGAAAACTCGTGTTTTCTTCCAATTGTTTGAAGGGTGGGGGAATTGTGGCTCTAATGCTGAGGTCCCAGGCGAGAACTTCGAGACATGACAGGTACGCATTTTTAGCTACATGCGCTGCTGTAATGAAAACTAAATACACAACTCTTACTTTCTGCTCCTGACAGATGCATTGGGATTCTTCCACACCTCTTTTAGATGTCTGGAGAGCTAACCAATAAGCAATCAAAGTTCTCAGTGCAAAGCTTGGCAGAATGAAAACATTCGACTTCTGTGATATCCTGGCAGGGCCTGAGTGCATAATTAACTAACATCGGAACCAGGGGCACTTAATCTTTCCCCTAATGGCAATTCCATCCCATCACAGCCTCCCTCTGGGGGGCAAAGTGTGGCTTTTTTTTTTATAGTCACCCGGGTCCCCAATTGTCACTGCGCATTCTTTTTTCTCAGCTGTAGATGCCTTTACATAAGTTCTGGCATTATTCCATTCATCATTGCCTGGCTTCTGTAAGATTCTAAGGGCTAACCTGAGGTGGCTAAGAAAGCACTATTTATCATCTTGTAAAGTCTGAAATAGAAGCTCCCGGAATGGGCCCAGTTGCAAAGTTGCTGGTTTATGCTGGTGAGCATATCAGATCATTGTATTTGTTCTGTCTTGGAAACTTAACATGGCATTAAAAATACAAACTAAAAAGCACATCCCTTCATTTTAAATCCCAAATAAATTCTGTTCAGGATTCCTATTTTGAATTGCCAATTAGTAAAATTGTCCTCGAATAAAAGTCGCTCAGAAATGATTGACCTTGAGGACTGGTTGGACTGACCACGAATGTCCTCTGTGTACTCATCTGCTATATATTTTTATTATCTCATCAAAGCTTGCATCAAACTCTGTTGGAGAATCAGTAACAAAGATTAATGAGCACTGTTAGCAACCAGCCTTCTTCAGTTTCAGTACTTGAAATCAGGTGAATGCTGATGTTACTGGAATGATAAAATCAGGCGTAATAGATTTATGTACAATATGCTAATATTAAGAATTACAAGTTTAAAAGGGATGATTTAATCAAAAAACTCATAACATATACAGTGTTTATTAGCTTGATTTGCTTAATTTAAAGGTTGCAATGGGAAGTGTGAGCAGTATCAATGACCAGCCCCATATAAAGCTTATAGTCAATAACTAGGAATGAGTTGCACAGAGACGTCTTGCAAAGTAAGACTGCACAGTAGCGTAGTGGTTAGCACAACGCCTTATGGTACAGTTGAAAGGGGCTCAATTCTCACCGCTGTCTGAAAGGGGTTTGTACGTTCCCCTGTGACCACGTGGGATTTCTCCTGATGCTCCAGCTTCCTCCCACAGTCCAAAGGCATACGGTTGGTAGGTTAATATGTTATTGCACATTGTCCTGTGAATTGGCTAGGATTAAAATGGGGGATTGCTGAGTTGCGTGGCTGAGTGCTGAGGGCCAGAAGGGCCTATTCTGTGTTGTATCTCAATGAAATGATCTTTAAAAATGATTTGTTAGGCTGCAAGAACACAGACCATTTTTTTTTACCTCTGGGGCCAGTTTGAATTCATCCCTGACTTTTCTGTTGCATAATCAGTTGGCTGTGAAGGTCTTAGCTAAACTGCCTTGCTACATCATGTTCTATTTCTCATTTGTTCAAGCACAATGCAAAACAACTAAGCCTGACACAAATTGATATCAAACTGGAATTCTCATTCACCTGTCTAGAAGACCAATTTCTGGAAATGGGAAGTGCTGGGCTGATGGTTTTCGTTGAAGATTGGCATTCGCTCAGAACCCTGTGATGCCAGTGGTGCTGGTGCAACAATTACATTATTGGACAAGTATTTTAGAGGCCTGGGCTAACAATCAAGAGACCTAAGTTCAAATCCCACCACAGTAGTTCTGGAATTTGAATTTAGCTAATAATCTAGAATTTAAATTAATAACACAAGTCATTAATGATGACCACAATATGATCAGTTTTCTGTAAAGTCCCATCTGGTTCAAATCATCCCATCTGGAGGAAATCAGCAGCCTTTACCTTTACTGGCCTATATGTGAATTCAGGCCTACCAGTAAGATCCTGTCCCTGAGACAGGCTGGCTCTTCCTCGACTTCATAACAACAAAGAAGAACTTCCAAAAAATATAAATTTCAATGAATGGAAACATAAATTTGAAAATGATGCTTCATTAAGGATCCTCACCATGCAGGACATCCACCTCTTCTCACTACTACCATCAGGGAGGAGATACAGGAGCCTGAAAGACACACACTGAAAGTTTTAGGAACAGCTTCTTTCCCCCTCCAGTAGATCTCTGAACAGACAATAATCGAAACCATGTACACTAACTCACTATTTTTTGCTCTCTTTTTACACTACCTATTTAACATAAGTTTTTCTATCTATCTATATATATTTCTTACTGTAAAACTATTTTGTTTTCTTACTGCAAAACAACAAATTTCATGACATACTCTATGCCAGTGATATTAAACATGATTCTGATTTTGCATTTCTGAAATGCCTAGAATACCTGGAATCTGATTTACCATATGGGATCTCAAAGAGCAATCAAAAGATTTCACAAAACAAGGCAGTAAGTTTTTCAGAGACTAATAGAGTGGAGGAGAATGCCTAGATTTAATACTAAGTGAGATACAATTCACTTTTTATCTAGGGATACATTTTGCCCTTTCACATTATAACACAGAACTAATGTGTGCAAACTATTGGTTGCAAATACATTAGAATGATGATGCCCTTGTTCTCAGATAGCATAACAACTAACCTTCAGTAACCTTTAGTCATCAGCAAACTATAACTCTATGCTTCCTATTTGCTGAATAAGAATACTAGTCTCCTGAGGGTAAAGGTGACAGTTTAAGTATTGTTTCCCTGCTTTTAGGGCTTACATAAGACACTAATGGATTACAACAATTAATTAGCTGCATTCATTCCTGGAGTTAGTCCAATGTTGTTATAATTATTCTGTATTTATAATTATTTTGTAAAAATGTACAACATTAAATGCATTGTCAAGGCATACATTGTAACTAATGTCTGCTTTGGACGAGAAGCCTAATCTTCTTTTTTAAACAATACACATCGTTAGAAGGATTGGCAGTGGATCAACTACTTAGTCCGTTACAGCAGGAAATAGCAATTTTGTTCTAGTTTGAGCTGGCATATTCCAAGTGAACCAAACTTATTTTCTTTCTTCGCAGTTCAATAAATAGCAATGCAATAAATTGAAAGGTTTGCCAGCATCTGCAGAACTGATTAGAAATATTTATTGCTGACAGAGACTCAAGTCAATGATACAATAGCAGCTCTAAACATTGAAGTTTTGTCTTCTATGGACCAAATTTGTTTTTGTAAATTATTTTGCATTTTACAATAAGGCTATATAGTTCTCTTTTAACAAAAGCTCAGCTTCCTGGGTGAAGCAAAACAAAGCAAAGCAATAACAATCTGAAATTAAAAAAAAAACAAAATGAGAGACTTGGAGTTCATGTTTTAGATCATTGACTCTCTGTGATCTTTCTGATGAAAGAACAATGTTTTCCTTTTCACCGATGCTGCTGAGTATTTCCAGCAGTTTCTGTTTTTCTGCTTTTTACGTTGATAAATTGCTAAAAGAAAGACTATAAACACAAGGGAGTCAGCAGATGCTGGAAATCTACAGCAACACACACGCAAAATGCAGGAGGAACTCAGCAGGTCAGCCAGCATCTATGGAGGGGAGTTGACTCCTCAAGCCGAGACCCTTCATCTGGACCGGCAAAACATAATGAAATACTTTTCCCTGGAAACAGCCAATGGTAATTTTAAAGGAACGATAGAGAATGGAGAAGATATTGTAACATTTAGATCAATATCTTGAAAATATTTCCTTCCTAGCACTTTTGAAATAGTTAGAGTCTTAATGCTCATGATTTTTCCTGTATTTGCATCACTTAGCTGAACCAGTGCCTTTGGGTATGGATCCAGGAAAATTATTATTGTCTCATAAGGACAGCTGTCCTGGAAGCAGATAACTGCTGGAAGAACTCAATAGGTCAAGCAGCATTTGTGGAGATTGAGGAATTGCTAAAATTTGTATCGGATGTGGAAAGAATAAGAGAAGAGAAGCTGGTGGGTGATAGGTGGTAACAGGTGAAGAATGTGGTGATGTATTCAGACAGAGGGAGGGATGAGTGTTATAAGATCCTAATGTTGAATCAATTTAAGGATTAAACATGGTGGATTTCCTTTAATTCAATACCCAGATAATTCATGTGAAAATATATGCCTATTTTATTTTCTTTGTTTGAAGGGTAGCTAAATTCATTTTGGCGCTTCTCCACAAATTAGTACTGGATATGAACTATTTCACGCTGTAAATCTGCATGGCATAAGTGCAATATCACAGGTGCAGTCAGTTAGGCTTTATTGACAACTTGCATTTGTGTAGTGTCCTTTTGTGGGGGAGTGGAAAGAAACTGGGGCACAGGGGCCTGTGTTGGATGGATCAACCCCCCTTATTCAAATACCACCACTGCTAACCTCTCTGAGCACCCTGTTATCCAGTTTCAATCCCTGTCCTTGCCTGCTTCCATCAGCCCATCATTCCTCCTTCATCAAATTCCACATCACTTTCCTCAGTTATCAGATTCCAGAATCTATAGCCCTCTGTTGTCTCCACCTATCACCTTCCAAACTTTGACTCTAGCTCCACTCTTCCCTCCCTCTATCTGACTACATCACCACCTTCTTCACCTGCTATCACCCACCACCCACCAGCTCCTCTTCTCTTCTTCCCTCTAACATCTGACCCAAATTTTACAATCACTTAGTCTCCACAGATGCTGCTTGGCCCATTGAATTCTTCAAGTAGTTATCTGCTCAGGAGTCACTGTTGACTACTAAAGTATGAATTTTGTGCCAGGTTTAAGCTCTTCAACTTCAAATCTGTTTTTTTTTGTCAGCCAGCTAAAGGATATGCTGGTGCCATGAAGATGAAGATGACTTTATCATCAATGTTTGCCCTCATGGAGAGGTGCTCCTTAGAAATAGGAAGTAGCCTAATTTTTCAGGAACACATCATGAAGCTTTATTGCTTGTTTGAAATATTGTAAAGTGGGACAGGTTGGCAGAGTACCTTTATTTTGCTGAAATTTAGTGTAGATACCTCCTCTCCAAGGCTTGGTGAATGAACTGATGACAGCTAGGAGCTTGGTCTCTGAAGCAGAAAAGCAGTCACCATTTGCTTACTGATGTTCAACGACTGATACTGGGGTGCCCATTGTTCTGGAGTGGAGGCGACATAAGTGAAGCTGTTTCCCATTATGTGTTTGACTCTTCATTGTCCGTGACACAAACCAGCCAGCTAGTCAATTGTAACAAAGTCTGCAATGCTGGTAATGTGTAGCTCAACCAGGGCTTGTGCAGTGTGTATTTGGTCTCAGTGTGAGAATATCCAGGCAGATTAGACAAAAGCAGGAATGTTGTAAACACATATTATGTTGGTCAGCAAGGGTGCTGGGGAAGGAAAAGGTGGGATGCAGCTGGGGAGGTTGTAAAATATGTCCGCAAAAAGTGTATCTCATCTTCAAAGGTTCAAGGGTTCATTTAATATCAAAGAATGTATACGGTATACAACCTGAAATTCGTACTCTTCACAGACATCCACGAAACAAGAAACTGCATAGAACGATAGAATGAATGAGAGAAAGAAAGAAGCCTCGAAACTCCCCCTCCCCCTCCTTCTGGACAAGCAGCAGCAAAAGCATTGACCCCCACCCATGCCAGCAGAAGCTCTGCACCCCCATGCATGCAACAGCAAAAGAATTTGTGCTATTGTATTTCTTGCTCTATTCAGATGCTATATTCTCCCACCATTTTCTGTCCTTGATTCATGCTCACTATCTCGGGGCATTGGAATAATTCAATGGCAGTGTGGGGTTGAAAGGCCATTACAAGATATGCTGGGGCTGTTTCTCACTGCTGGACAACATACAAGGCCAGCACAAGGACGCATGTTCCATTGAGAGAGGGCAAGGAAAGGGAAGAGCATCATAGTCCATGACAATATAACATGTGTTTAACTGTGGAATAGAGATATATTAGATTGGACATCAAAAATATTCAGGCAAACTAAAACAGAGAATATTTCATTGGTTTCTGGAAATCACTGTCTTAGAAATAGTGAGTTTATGAGCTAACTAAAAGGAGCCTAATATTGATATCTTTTCATTTCTGCATGTAAAATGCATCCCACACAAAAGGAAAACTATGAACTTCAATGGTCCTTCCTTCTTACTCAACATCCAAGCAGTGAGTATTCAGCTTATATTTAAAATAGAACACTAGTTTAGGATTTCTTTCATTGATTTGTGAGTGTGGTGTTAACTTTAAACCATGACATTTGAGGTATCAGCTTGTTAAATCTCTATTTAGAGATATTTGCCAGTTATCTTCAGAAGACTACAAGGGCAAACTGTTTAAAAAGCAAGTGCTATTGCAAATGTTATCCACAGAACATGTGTCGTTTTTTTGTTTAAAGATTTGTGGCTCCTGGGAGTGTGAAAATGAAACAATTGAAATAACTATTAGCGTTTATATTGTGCTGCCAAGCACTCTGTACTGAACAGAAGAGAGCAATGTGCTATCATTATTAGAGGGATGGGAGCTATTATGGCCTCACTGAGGTGTTCAGATGGTGTTGTATACAGAAGAAAATATCTAGCAGTTTATTTCTGAGCCCTGAGGCCATTTTATTTTAAAGGAATCTGTTCTGAAGCAGAAACTTGACAAACCCTCATAAATTTACCCAGTTTTTAAAAGTCCAGCTTGAAGGTTAATCAGAAAGAAATGGTAGTGCTAATATTTCCTTTTTCTTTCAAACTATGCCATATCCAATTAAGCTTTTGTTTGGCTGGTTGCTGAGGGTTGTTGAATTGTAATGAGCAGCATCCCATAAAACAATGTGATAATGTCTAGTTCAATCTTTCTTAGCAATGTTGACTTGAGGTTTAACGATTAACCAGGACACTATGGATAGTTCACTATACCTTTTCAAAGAAATGTTTTTTTTTCTGTCCATCTGCGGGAACTGATCAGACCTTGCCTAATGGCTGATTCAAAAGGCAACCCATCCAACACTGTCACATTACCTTAGCACTGCACTGAAATACCAGCCAAGTTGTTTCGCTCAATTTTCTAGAGTCCAACCTAAATTCAGAAACTTTTGATTCAGAGGTAAATCTACCAATTACCTCACAGAGGTAGACAATTGACATTGTTGGTCCAATTTTGCTTCACCATCTCAAAAGCTCCTTTTGGCCATTAACTTTATTTTTATCTTTTCCAATAAATTTGTAGACTAATTCAGACTGAGTTTCTGGTAATATAATTCTTATTCACCATTTATACCTTGATTACCTGACATCCAGAGATACTAAAATACAGAAATTAAAACAACAATTAAATGCCATAAAATAATCTAGATTACTTCTCTTCCATTGGTGTCCTATAATCACTTGCTGGCTCAGTTGTAGCATGACAGAAGTATCATATGTAATGGATAAATGATTACTGAAGCCAATCCCAGCAAGCTATTAGATTGCAATAAGTACATCAATATTTGCATTGGATTATCATTTCTCCTTCATTCCTTTAGGATCAAATGGGGAGGTTCTGGGGGACTGGCGAGTTGCTAATGTTGTTCCTTTATTCAAGAAGGAAACCAGGGATAATCCTGTGATCTATAGACTGGCAAGTCTCATGTCAGTGGTAAGGAAGCTACAATAGAGAACTCTTAGGGATAGGACTTACAAGTATTTGGAAAACCATAGCATAGTTAGGAAGAGCCAGTATGGCTTGGTGCAGGTCAAGTGTGTCTTGACCCACACAACTTGATTGAGTTTTTTGATGATGTGACGAGGGTGATTAATGAAATTAGAGCTATGGATGTTGCCAGTATGGACTTTAGTAAGGCATTTGAAAAGGTCCATCATGGGAGGCTCATCCAGAGGATTAAGATGCATGAGATCTGGTGAATCGGTTGTTCAGATTCATAACTGGCTTGCCCATAGAAGACAGGGTAGAGGTCGAAAGGACTTAGTCTAACAGGAGGACCATGCTTCGAGGTCTTCTGCAGGGATCTGTACTGGGACCTCTGCTGTTTGTGATGTATATAAATACCCCTTCTCACCTTAAATGCGTGACCTCTGGTATTAGACGTTCTGGTTGAGAATGTAGATGGGTGGGTTAGTATGTTTGCAGATGATATGGCGGATGATGGTGTTGTAGATAGCATAGAACACTGGCAAAGAATACAGCGTGATATAGATCATTTGTAGATATGGACGAAGAAATGGCAGATGGTGTTTAATCCAGCCATATGCGAAGTTTTGCGCCTTGGTAGGTGAAATATAAAAAGACAGTACTCTGTTAAGGACATGTCCCATGACAGTGTTGATGAGCAGAAGAATCTTGGGGTCCATGTTCATAGCTCACTGAAAGCTACTGCACAGGTTGAATAATTTGGCATTCGATATGCTTATCTTTATTAGTCGAGGCACTGAGTTCAAAAGTCAGGAAGTTATGTTGTTACTTTGTAAAATTCCAGTTAGGCCACAACAGGAGAACTGCGTACAGTTCTGGTGCCCCACTACAGGAAGGATATTGAGGCTTTGGAAAGTTTGCAGAGGAGATTTACCAGGATGTTGCCTGGATTAGAGTGCATGTGCTCTAATGAAGGAATGGGCAAACTTGTTTTTTTCCCTCTGGAGTTGTGGAGTTGGGACCCGATAGAGATTTTTAAGATTATGAGAGGTATAGATAGAGTAGACAGTCAGTATCTTTTTCCAGTTGTTGAAATGTCTAATACCAGAGGTCATACATTTAAGGTGAGAAGGGGTAATTACAAAGGAGATGTGAGGGGCAAGTTTTTTTTTCAATGGAGAGTGCTGGCATTGCCTGGGGTGATGTAAAGGCAGATACATCGAAGACTTTTAAGAGAAGCTTAGATAGGCACATGAATATGAGGAAAATGGAGTGATATGGATATTGTGTAAACAGGTGGGATTAGATTAGCTAGCCATTTGATTACTAATTTAATTGATTTGGTGCAACATTGTGGGCTGAAAGACTATATTTTCTATGTCCTATGTTCTACTCTTTATATGCACGTATACACGTTGGAATAGAACTTTCCGTGAAAATAATAATATTTAATACAAACACTGTTGTAGTTTTTAATGCATCCAGCAAATTTGGACTTGGGAGAAATACTTGCAAGCTGCAAACCTTCACAAATTACTGTGCGATTTGCACTGTTCACTGCTCAGTAAAACGGAATCTTACTGTCACCACAAGGGATTGATTCAAGGGATTATAGGATTCAAGCTATATGAATGAGTTAAACCCAATGTAAGGAGTAAGGGCTACCACTTCTCAACAATGGGAACATTTTACTGACTGGATTTATATTTCTGCAAAGATGCTCAACATCAGGGACCTGGGAAAAGAATAATTGTGATCAAATGAATCATAGGTGAGGCAAACTGTCCCTAAAGCTTGAAAAAAATTAAAAGAAATTGTTGTTGTCTGTCCTGGCTCGTGTCCCAGCAAGCAACAGAAATGCTACACCTGCCAATCCACCTCCTCCATTCAGGGCCCCAAACAGTCCTTCCAAGTGATGCAACACTTCACCTGTGAATCTGTTAGTGTCATCTTCTGTACCCAATGTTCCTGATGCGGCCTCCTCTACATTGGTGAGACCTGACCTAAATTGGTGGACTACTTTGTCAAGCTTCTCCATTCTATTTGCAAAAGAGCGGAATTGCCAGGTGGCCGACCATTTTAATTCCAATCCCAATTCCTGTTCAAATATGTCGGTCCATGGCATCCTCTTCAACCGTGGTGAGGGAACAACACCTTGTATTCAAAGTTCAAAGTAAATCCTAGGTAATTTCTAAAGTAAGTACATGTTTCACACAGCATTGTGGGCCAAAGGGCCTCTACAGTGTTGTGCTGTGGGTTTTCTATGTTCTAAATTTATTATTAAAGTACATATAATGTCATCACCTATAATTCTGAGATTCATTTTCTTGCAGGCATTCACAGTACATACTGGAAACACAACAGAATCAATGGAAGACTACATCCAACAGGATGGACAAAAAGTCAATGTGCAAAAGACTTGATCTGTTTAAGTAGCTTCTAATCTGATGGCATGAACATCAATTTCTCTTCTGGTATTGTTTTATCCCTCCATCTTCCTTCTTCAATTCCACAATCTGGCCTCTTACCTCTTCTCCTCACCTGCATATCACCTCTCCCTAGTGCCCCTCCTGCTTCCTTTTCTCCCATGGTCCACTCTCCTCTGCTATCAGATTCCTTCTTCTCCAGCCCTTTGTCTTCTCCAATTATCACCTCCCAGCTTCTTACTTCATTCCCAGTTTCTTACTTCATTCCCAGTCCCATCCACCTGGCTTCTCCTATCAACTCCTAGCTTGTTCTCCTTCCTGCCTCCCAAATTCTTCAGGCATCTTCCCCCTTCTTTTCCAGTCCAGATGAGAGGTCTCAGCCTGAAATATCGACTGAAGTTCCTTACAAGCTACCTGACCTGCTGAGTTCCTTCAGCATTTTGCTCGGGATTTACAACATCTGCAGAATCCCTTATGTGTACGTTGTTGCTTTTTTATGTATCTTCCTTTGCTCAGTTTAAACCCATTCCATGTTTAACCCTTTATATTTCTCTACTGCACCAAAATTGAAATTAATTCACTCTACACTTATAGTAACTTTCTCCAAACTTAAGTTTAATTAGTTAAAAAAAACATAAACACAAGAGATTCTGCAGATGCTGGAAATCCAGAGCAACACATACAAATTGCCGGAGGAACTCAGTAGATCAGGCAGCATCGATGAAACCAGGACAGTCTTGAGACTTTTCACCAAGACCCTTCGTTCATGAGTCATTGACTATTAATTCATCTCTATATATGTTACCTGACCTGCTGAGTTCCTCCAGTATTTTGTGTGTGTCGCTCTATTAATTCCAAATGTCCTGTTGACTTTGTGGTTATCAACTTGTATATCCTGCAGTTCACACTGCAAAATGAATTGGTCTGAAAAAATTAAATAAAATCCAACTGAAAATGTTGCATTTTAGATTCCCCAGTCTGTAAAATCTGGCTGAACATGCATGATGGTATCTACTTGGATATACAGTAAATGTACATAATTTGAATGTATAGAAAGATAGAAAGGGATGATGGTAGAGAAGGATATGGATGAGGACATGGACAGATAATTAAAAAGCTTTACATAAAATCATATTAACAATCTCATAGTTACTGCTAGTTATAATATATCTATTTTTTCCATAAGAAAATTGGAATTAATCTACAGCAAATTATTGGTATATTTTTTCATATTCAACTCTAATTAGTCATGGAAGTAGTATTTTAACTCAGGCTGCATATACAGTACTGTTAAAGTGTAACATAGGTAATCAGACTTATTGATTTTAATGTAATTGATAAAGATACTGAATGTAACATCTGTCGTCTGATTTGCTAAGTTACTGATGGAGCCAAGATAAATCGCAGACTTGGAAATCAGCTGTCATTATTCAAATATGATCTTACAAAGACACATCCGAAAAATCCAAATCAGTGTAGTGCAAAATGGTAGCCCACTGATATGTCCTGCTGTAACGTTTCCCACTCTATTCAATCTCTTCTAGCATGCATTTGAGGGCATTTTGAATTACTAGACGCTGAATGTTGAGGTAAATGAAACAACATTGCCAACATATGTAGAATTGTGACAAAGATATCTGGAACTTTGCATATTATACTTTATCACTAGCTAATGTGTCCAAGCAAGCAGAAATCCAGAGGCTTAAAGCTTTGTATAGGATATGTTTTCTTGAGTTTAATTATTCAATGTTGAAAAGTAAGTTTGCCAGTGCAGCATTTTAGTTTAACATAAATATTAATCTGATTTGTAAAAGGTAAATATGTATGTTGCTAAATAAAAGCACCGTTAAATAAAACAATGTAAAATTATGAATTATGGCATTAAGAATTAATATAACAAATAGATATATTATATCTAAGCTGACATCATATTTTATATCCTACATTTACAGTTCAAAGATTGAGATGAAATGAAAAACTCCAGCAGGAGTTATCTTCCCCGCTGACTGCAGAAGGGTTCAGCTCTCGAGCTCAAGTAAGTTGTTCCTTTTATTCTATGTGTAGAGTAACTGAAAGGTTTAGGATGGCTTTTTCTTATTTATTGCTGGGATAAAGAATAAATCAATGAACATACCTTGACCTTACATTAAGATTGGAACAGCAGTAGATAGCAAGGACAATCTATTTCAGTCTTTGGAAAACCTGGGAGTGATCATTTTAAATCTGACTGCTAGCTGTGCTTCAAACCTTAACTTAGGATACCTGTTGGGATATCCAGTGGCATGGTAATACAATCTCTGAGTTGTCAGTAATTTCTATTTTATTTACTTGTACAATTATTCACATTTCCATCACCTTTCTCTTATCTGAGCTGGCAATTCCTTGTTTTACTGCAGACCAGGCTTAATCTGATGACACCATGCAGTGATAACAGAGCTCTGTACACTCTTCAATGTCCAAGGCTTTCCTCACTCAGCAGCAAATTTTGATTAAGTTATGAAAGAATGGGCTTGAGCATTTGATCTCTTCTAAGATTTCACACAGTACGTTACATGTTACCAGGTGCTCCAGTAGGCTTCCACAGCTCTTCGACTTAGGCCTTGCGCTCTGCCTGAGTTGTCTGGCAGTTGATGCAAATTTTAATGATTGTAGCATTGTCACGTCAAAGGTCTCATTATATTTAATTTTAAGGCACTCTGATGTACAGAGCTGAACTTCAACTGTGTTGTGGGCATGCTGTGGTGGTGCTGGAACGTGTGGTAACACTTAAAGGCTGTTACAAGCATACCATTGGGAGTGTTGGTTGTTAACATAAAATGACATATTTAACTGTATTGTCACACATACATTTCAATGTACATGTGACAAATCTAAATCAGAAATCAGAATTGGAGAGGGATCTAAGTATTTTAGGACATAGTTCACAAAGGGCTGATTTACTGCGGAGCAAGTTATTAGATATGCAAACAGAATGTTATCATTTATTGTTAAGACAAATGAATGCTAAAAGTACTTCAACAGCACTGTGCAGTCTGTTGGTCTCTTTATTAAAGGAAGGATGCAAAGGCATTGCAGACAGTCCAGAGGTTTACTAGACTTGAAACGGATGGATTGTTTTATGAGGAATGGTTGGATAAGCTAGGCTTGTATCCAATCAAATTTAGAATTGCGAGATGTGACTTAAGGCCAAGTCCACTCAACCTGTTCTCATTGGGGAGCATGCCTTATGAGAATAAGTTGAGTGAACTTGGCCTTTTCTCCTTGGAGTGACAGAGGATGAGAGCATTGATCATGTAGATAGTCAGAGGCTTTGTCCCAGGGCTGAAGTGGCTAACATGAGAGGGCACAGTTTTAAGGTGCTTGGAAGTAGGTACAGAGGAGATGTCAGGGTAAGTTTTTTACGCGGAGAGTGGGGAGTGTGTGGAATGGGCTGCCGGCGACTGTGGTGGAGGCAGATACAATAGGGTTTTTTAAGAACTCCTGGATAGGTACATGGAGCTTAGAAAAATAGAGGGCTATGGGTAACCCTAGATAATTTCTAAAGTAAGTACATGTTCAGCACAGCATTTTGAGCCGAAGGACCTATATTGCGCTGTAGGTTTTCTACGTTTCTATGTTTGAATGATTCTGTCATTGGAGGATCAGAGGCGGAGGGGGCCAGCAACTTTAAATTCCGGGGTGTTACTATTTCAGAGGACCTGTGCTGAATTCACCATGCAAGTTCAATTGATTTGCTGAATATGCCCACAGGAAAATGAATCTCAGAGTTGTATATGATGACATATATGTACTTTGATAATAAAATTTACTTTGAATTTTGAACTTTGAAACTTGTAAATTAGTTACTTATTTTTGCATGCATCAAGGTACAGTAAAGATCTTAGTTTCAGATGCCATTCATACGGGTAATTTCATTGTAACAGTGCATTGAGCTAACACAAGAGTAACCAATAACAGCATGCATAATAAAGTATTACAGTTACGGAGAAAGTGTAGTGCAGGCAGTTAATAAATTGCAAGACCGCAGTGAGGTTGATTGTGTCTCTGGAGTTCATTTAAAAATCTTGAGAGGTATTGTCAGGTTGGATGTGAAGACGATGCTTCCTCTTGCCAAAACCTGAATTATTCTTGATAAAGAAGAGTGTAAGTGCAATAGTAGAGGTTTATAACAGCCCCATTTCCACTAACTGAAGGTTAGTGTCGGCCATGATCAATCTCAATAGCAGAGGAGGCCTGAGAGGAGATTTTAAAAACCGATGCTGAAGTTTCCTGTTTTGGAGTAAGAGAGTTACACAGCACAGAAATGGGCCATTTATAAGCTGTCCACAAATTGGCTGATAGGGTAATTATACTTAAAAGACTTGAACTAGACATGGGTGAGACTAGAACTAGAGGTCTTGGGTTAAGGATGAAAGATGAAATGCTAAGGCGAACATGACATGGAACTTCTTCACAAAGGCGGGTGAGAAGCCAGCGGAGGTGGTGGATGCGGGTTTCATTTCAAGATTTAAGAGAAATTTGGATAAGGGTATGGATGGCTATGGTCTGGGTGTGGGTCAATGGGACTAGACAGATTAAGAATTGAGCATGGACTAGATGGGCCAAAGGGCCTGTTTCTGTGCTGTAATGTTCTACAACTCTATGACTGTAAAGCAGAATAATGGAAGAATGTCACTATCATCTTGAGGGTGTTATTGATGAGAAACAAATATGTAGTTGTCATAGGTGGCGATGGGGGTGGAGTGATGCAGGTAGTGGGAATAATCTCCCATGTCCTATTAAAAGTTCCCAATGCATATATCTCAAAAAGCCTCTGATAACCTAGTCCAGCTCCCAGCCTTCACATGTGGCTTAGTTTCTAAGCCCAGTAGAACTATTTCACCTGCAGGAAAAGAGGCAAAGGTGGGTTACCAGTGATGCTCGGGCCAGATGGAGCTTGTCAACTAGAGCTGGCTGCTGATCTAGGAGAAGGAAAGCTCTGCTCCCAAGCTCCACTGCCTTGTTCTATACCCACACATGGGGAGGACTTCAGGAGTAAAGTCAGAGGAAATATCCAGAGCAGGAGTCCCTATGGCAGTCCTATGTTGAGTTCAACACTGATTGCTCTCTGCTGTTCCTTCGGATTCATTAGCATCATCATAAAGAGGGGGAACCTCCTGCATGAGTAACAGCTTATTCTCCATATTGTACTGCCCTGGTTTGTATGCTGACTTGAATTTCAATTTTGACAGCTAGGGCACAAATTCCTTGGTTGAACCTGACTAATGGAGGGCCTTATTTGATACAAAAATATTGCTATTGTTTAACATACTTGATGATGTACACAGTCTGAGAAAAGTCTCAACTAGACTTGGTGGGACTAATGTTCTGAGTTGTGTAGATTTCAATGCAGGAAGTATTGTAGGAAAGGCAGATAAGCTAAAGGCTTGGGTGAGCACGTGGAATTATGACATTGTAGACACTAGTGAGATTCGGTTGCAGGAAGGACAGGACTGGCAGCTCAGTGTTCAAGGCCTCCATTGCTTTAGACATGATAGAGTGGGAGAGATTAAAGGTGGAGGGGTGGCATTACAAGTTAGGGAGAATGCCATGGCAGTTCTCAGATAGACCAGACTGGAGAGCTCATCTATAGAGGCTGTATGGGTGGAAATGAGGAATAAGAAAGGGATGTCCACATTGATAGGATTGTATTATAGACTACCCAACAGTCCATGGGATTGAGAGGAGCAAATCTGTAGGGAAGTAGACCACTGCAAGAAACATAAGGTTGTGATAATAGGTGATTTTAACTTTCCACATATTGACTGGGACTCCCATACTGTAAAGGGGTTGGATGGAAAAAGTGTTTGTCAAATATGTTCAGGGTAGTTTCCTTAATCAGTAGATGAGGACCCAGCTATAGAGAGTGTGATCCTAGCTCCACTATTAGGGAATGAGACAGAGCATGTATCAAAAGTTTGTGTAGGGGAACACCCTACATCTAATGATCATAATGGCATTAGTTTCGAGGTAATTATGGAGAAGGATAGGTCTGGTCCTCAGGCTGAGATTCCAAATTGGAGGAAGGCCAAATTTTGTGGTATCCAAAGCAATGTGGCAAGGTGGATGGGGACAGATTGTCTGCTGGCAAAGGTGCACTTGGTAAGTGGGAGGACTTCAAAAGAGAAATTTTGAGAGTACAGAGTTTGTATGTTTCTGTCTAAATAAAAGGCAAAGATAACAGGTTTAGGAAACCTTGGTTTTCAAGAGATATTGAGGCCCTTGTTAAGAAAAGAAGGAGGTGCATAGTAGACAGGAACAAATGAGGCACTTAAAGAGTATAAGAAATGCAAGAGAACACTTAAGAAGGAAATCAGAAGGGCTAAAAGAAGGCATGAGGTTGTTCTAGCAAACAAGGTGAAGGACTTCTACAGATATATAAAGAGCAAAAGGATAGCAAGGGATAAAATGATCAGAGGTGAGAGATCAGAGTGGTAATCTATGCATAGAGCCAAAAGATATGGCAAAGATCTTAAATGGATTTTATGCATCTGTATTTACTCGGGAGATGGACACAGAGTCTATAAAGTGAGGCAAAGTAGCAGCAAGGTTCTGGGCCCAATACAGATTATGTGGAGGTGTTTGCTGTCTTGAGGCAAATTAGGGTGGACAAATCCCTCGCGCCTGACAAGGTGTTCCCTCAATCCCTGTGGGAGGCAAGTGCAGAAACTGTAGGGGACCTAGCAAAGATATTTAAAACATCCTTAGCTATAAGGGAGGTGCCAGAGAATTGATGGATAGTTAATGTTCCCTTGTTTAAGAAAGTCTCTAAGAATAAACTATGAAATTATAGACCAGTGAGCATGATATCAGTAGATGGTAAGTTATTGGAAGGTATTCTAAGGTACTGCAGTACTTGGATAGACAGGGACTGATTAGGGATAGTCAACATGGCTTTTGCGTGGTAAGCCATGTCTAACCAATCTTATAGAGTTTTTCAAGGAAATTGAGGAAGGCAAGGCAGTGCATGTTGCCTACATAGACTTTAGCAAGGCCTTTGTCAAGGTCCCACATGGAAGGATGGTTAAGAAAGTTCAGTCATTTGGCATTCTAGATGAGGTAGTAAATTATATTAGATATTGGCTTCACAGGAGAAGCCAGAGATGGTAGTAGGTAGTTGACTCCCTGACTAGAGGCCTGTGACTAGTGATGTGCCACAAAATCGGTGCTGAGTCCGCTGTTGTTTGTCCTATATATCAACAATCTAGTGTCCAGTTATCCAGAGATTCAACTATAGGAGAATGTGGGCAAGTGAGCATTTCTACAAAATAAGAGGGTAATCATTTAGAACTGAGCTGCATGAAAATTTCTTCTCAGAGGGCAATGAATCGCTGAAATTCTCTGCCACAGAGCACTGTTGACTCCAGAACATTAGTTATGTACTCTGTTTATACAGAACTCTGTACAAAGAACAGTACAAAACAATATGGGCCCTTTGGCCCATGATGTCCATAAGTCCATAAGATATAGGAGAAGAAATAGGCCATTCAGCTCATTGAGTCTGCTCCGCCATTCAATCATGGGCTAATCTAATTCTTTGAGTCATCCCCACTCCCCTGTCTTCTCCCCATACTCTTTGATGCCCTGGCTAATCAAGAACCTATCTAATTCTGCCTTAAATACACTCAATGACTTAGCCTCCACAGCTGCTCATGGCATCAAGTTCTACATTTACCACCCTCTGACTAAAGTAATTTCTCTATATCTCTGTTCTAAATGGACGTCCTTCAATCCTGAAGTCGTGCCCTCTTGCCCTCGACTCCCCTACCATGAGCTATCGGTTTATCGGAAGGATAGGAAGGTAGGCAGAGGGGGCGGTGTGGCTTTATTGGTAAGAAATGATATTAAATCATTAGAAAGAGGTGATATAGGATCAGAAGGTGCAGAATCTTTATGGGTTGAACTAAGAAATAGCAGGGGTAAAAGGACCCTGATGGCAGTTATTTATAGGCCTCCAAACAGCTGCAGGGATGTGGACTACAAATTACAACTGGAAATAGAAAATCTTTTTAGAAATAGTGAATCTTTACTGAACCCTCTCCAATGTCAGTACATCCTTTCTAAAATAAGGAGCCCAAAACTGCACACAGTACTCTAAGTGTGGTCTCACCAGCACCTTGTAGAGCCTCAACATCACATCCCTGCTCTTATACTCTATACCTCTAGAAATGAATGCCAACATTGCATTCGCCTTCTTCACCACCGACTCAACCTGGAGGTTAACCTTTAGGGTATCTTGCACAAGGACTCACAAGTCCATTTACATCTCTGCATTATGAATTCTCTCCCCATCTAAATAATAGTCTGCCCATTTACTTCTTCCACAAAGGTGCATGATCACACACTTTCCAACGTTGTATTTCATTTGCCACTTCTTTGCCCATTCCCCTAAACTATCTAAGTCTCTCTGCAGGCTCTCCGTTTCCTTGACACTACCTGCTCTTCCACCTGTCCTTGTATCATTAGCAAATTTAGTCACAAATCCATACATCATAAAAAGCAGTGGTCCCAACACCGACCCCTGTGGAACTCCACTGGTAACCAGCAACCAGCCAGAATGGGACCCTTTTATTCCGACTCTGTTTCCTGTCGATCGCCCAGTGCTCCACCCATGCTAGTAACTCCCCTGTAATTCCATGAGCTCTTATCTTGCTAAGCATCCTCATGTGCAGTACCTCGTCAAACGCCTTCTGAAAATCCAAGTACACTACACCTTCTGCATCTCCTTTGTCTACCCTGCTTGTAATTTCCTCAAAAAACTGCTGTAGGTTAGTCAGGCAGGACTTTCCTTTCAGGAAACTATGCTGTTTTTCGCCTGTCTTGTCATGTGCCTCCAGGTACTCTATAATCTCATCCCTAACAATCAATTCCAACAACTTCTCAACCACTGACATCAGGCTAACAGGTCTATAGTTTCCTTTCTGCTGCCTCCTACCCTTCTTAAATAGCGGAGTAACATTTGCAATTTTCCAGTCATCCAGTACAATGCCAGAATCTGTTGATTCTTGAAAGATCACTGTTAATGCCTCCACAATCTCTCCAGCTACTTCCTTCAGAACCCAAGGGTGCATTCCATCAGGTCCAGGAGGTTTATCCACCCTCGGACCATTAAGCTTCCTGAGCACCTTCTCAATCGTAATTTTCACTGCACATACTTCACTTCCCTGACACTCTTGAATGTCCGGTATACTGCTGATATCTTCCATTGTGAAGACTGATGCAAAAAACACATTCTGCTCCTTTGCCATCTCTGCATCTCTCATTACTATATCTCCAGCATCATTTTCTATTGGTTCTATATCTACCCTTAACTCTCTTTTACCCTTTATATACTTAAAAAAAGATTTAGGTATCTTCTTTGATATTAGTCACCAGCTTACTCTCATAATTCATCTTTTCCTTCCTAATGACCTTTTCAGTTTCCTTCTGCAAGTTTTTAAAAGCTTCCCAATCCTCTACCTTCCCACTAGCTTTGGCTTTCTTGTATGCCCTCTCTTTTGCTTTTACTTTGGCTCTGACTTCACTTGTCAGCCACGGTAGTGTCCTTCTTCCATTCAAAAATTTCTTCTTATTTGGAATATATTTGTCTTGCACTTACCTAATTTTTTGCAGAAACTCCAGCCATTCCTGCTAGTGTCCCTTTCCAGTCAACTTTGGCCAGTTCCCCTCTCATGCCATTGTAATTTCCTTTATTCCACTGAAATAGCGACACATTGGAATTTAGTTTCTCCTTCTCAAATTTCGGAATGAACTTCATCATATTGTTCCCTAAGGGTTCCTTAACCTTAAGCTCTCTTATGACCTCTGGATCATTGCACAACACCCAATCCAGCACAGCTGGTCCCCCAGTGGGCTATTAGAACAACAAGCTGTTCTAAAAAGCTATCCCTTAGACATTCTACGAATTCTCTCTCTTGAGGTCCAGTACTGGCCTGGCTTTCCCAATCCACTTTCATGTTAAAAACCCCAACGATTATCATGACATTGCCCTTCTGACACACCTTTTCTATCTCCCGCTGTAATTTGTAATCCACATCCCATCTGCTGTTTGGAGGCCTGTATACAACTGCCATTTCTACCCTTGCCATTTCTTAACTCAACCCATAGAGACTCTACACCTTCTGATCCTATATCATCCATTTCTAATGATTCAATATTATTTCTTATGCACAGGGCCACACTATCCCCTATACCTACTAATCTATCTTTCTGATACACCGTATATCCTTGGACGTTCAGCTCCTAATGACAGCCATCCTTTAGCCAAGTTTCAGAGATGGCCACAATGTCATACTTGCCAATCTGTAGCTAAATTTCAAGATCACCCATTTTATTTATAAAGCTGCGTGCATTCAAATATAATACTTTAAGTCCAGTATTTGTTGCTTTCTGTTTTAACTGCACCACACCTCTATTGCCCTGAAAATCATCCCACTGGCTGTGATTATGCCTCATCTCCTGCCTGTCCTTTCTATCATCTCTGTTGCACGCTATCTTTGATTTATTTCTGTTTTCCCCTTCCTCAGCCCTATCACTCCACTTCCCTTCCCTCTGCCAAGTTAGTTTAAACCCTTCCTAACTGCTCTATTAAACTTGCCTGCTAGGACATTGGACCCCTTTGGGTTCAGGTGTAACCTAACCTTTTCGTACAGGTCGTACCTCTCCCAGAAAAGGCCCTAATGATCCAGGAATTTGAAGCCCTACCCCCTACACCAGTCTCTCTAGCATGTGTTGGCGCGTTGCCAAGTGGTTAAGGCATTCGTCTAGTGATTTGAAGGTCACTAGTTTGAGCCTTGGCTGAGGCAGCACGTGTGTCCTTGAGCAAGGCACTTAACCACATATTGCTCTGCAATGACACTAGTGCCAAGCTGTATGGGTCCTAATGCCCTTCCCTTGGACAACATCGGTGGCATGGAGAGGGGAGACTTGCAGCATGGGCAACTGCTGGTCTTTCATACAACCTTGCCCAGGCGTGTGCCCTCAAAACCTTCCAAGGCACAAATCCATGGTCTCATGAGACTAACGGATGCCTATAAATAGCATGCAGTTCAGGCAGCAATCCTGAGATTATTACCCTGGAGGACTTGCTTTTCAGCTTTCTACCTGTATTCTCTCTTCACGACCTCCTCCCTTTTTCTACCAATGTCATTGGTACCAATGTGTACCAAGACTTCTGGCTGTTCACTCTCTCCCTTCAGAATACTCTGCACCCAATCTGAGACATCCCGTACACTGGCACCTGGGAGGCAACACATCATGCGGGTATCTCTATCAGGCTGACAGAGCCTCCTGTCTGTTCCTCTCACTATGGAATCCCCTATGACTACTGCATCCCTCATCTTCTTCTCTCCCTTCTGCACCCTGGAACCAGGCTCAGTGCCAGAGACCCGATCACTGTGGTCATCCTCTGTCAGGTCACCCCCCTCAACAGCATCCAAAACGAGATAACGATTACTGAGGGGGATGGCCACAGGGGTGCTCTCCACTGTCTGAGCTCTTCCCTTCCCTGACGATCATCCACTTATCTAACTCCTGCAGCCTTGGCGTGACTAACTCCCTGTAGCTCCTATCTATCTCCTGCTCACTTTTCTTAATAAGCTGTAGGTTATCGAGCCACAGCTCCAGATCCCTAATATAGTCTCTCAGGAGCTGCATCTTGGTGCACCTGACACAGATGTGGCCGTCTGAGAAACTGGAAGATTCCCAGGATTCCCACATCTGACACCTGTATTAACCCTACAGACATGCTCTCTATTCTTCCAAAAAAAAAATGCAAGAAAAAAAAACGAAGTCCACTGACCTCGCCGAAGCCCAAATGAGCCAAAGCCCTACCACTCTGACTCAGACTGCTCTGCTAGGCAGTGTCTCCCTTTTATGCCTGAACCTTCCCTGCTCTCTAACACATGATTGGTGCCCTGGTTATAGCCGAGTTCCTACGAAGCTTTCCCCTTTTAAACCTCACTCCTGGACCTGTGCACCACCTTCTCTCTCGTAATTCTCCAACTCACGATTGGTACATTGGTTGTCGTGCCAACCTTTTAAGCTATTTCCAGATCAATCCAACCCTTCCCTCCCACATAGCTGTCCCTATTTCTATCATCCATGTGCTTGTCTAAGAGCCTCTAATGTATTTTCCTTGACCACCATACCTGACTGTTCATTCCATGCACTTGCTACTGTATGAAAAACTTACCTCTGGCACACACACCTGTACTTTACTCCAAGCACCTTAATATTATGAGCTCTTGTATTAGCTATTGCTGCCATGGGGAAAAAAATCACTGGTTGTCCACTCTATCTATTCCTCTTATCATCTTATACGTTTCCGTTATGCTCATTTGCACCAAAGGGTAAAGCCCTTGCTTGTTCAACCTTTCCTCATAAGTCATGCTCTCTAGTCCAGATGGCATCTGGTAAATCTCCTCAGCGCACCTTCCATAGCTTATACATCCTCTCTATAATGAGGTGACCAGAACTGAACACAATACTTACTCTAAGTGTGGGCTAAGCAAAGTTTTATGGAGTTGCAACATTACCTTGTGGCTCTTGAACTCAATGCATGAACAACAAAGGCCTAAACACCATACACTTCCTTAAGCATCCAATCTATTTCCGCAGCAACTTTGAGGAATCTATGAATGTGGAGCCTAAGATCCCTTTGTTCTTCCATATTGCTAGGAATCCTGACATTAACTTTGTACTCTTCCTTGTCTTCCAAAGTCTATCACTTCACAATTCTCCAGACTGAACTCCATCTTCCACTTCTCAGATGAGTTCTCCACCCTACCAATGCCCCCCTTGTAATGTACAATAACCTTCTACACCATCCACAACACCACCAACCTATGTGTCGTCTGCATACTTACTCACCCACCCTTCCATTACCCCATCCAAGTCTTTTCTAAAAATCACAAAGAGCACAGGTATGAGAACCATTCCCTGCAGAACACCTTTAGTCACAGACCTCCAAGCAGAATATGTTCTACCTACTACCACCATTTGTCTTCTGTGGATAAGCTAATTCTAAATCTATGCAGCTAAATTTCCCGGGATCTCATGCCCTCAGACTTTCTGAATGAGCCTACCACATGGAAACTTGTTAAATCATTTAGTAAAATCCGTATACACCACTTCCACTGCTCTACCTTCATTAATTTGTCTGTCGCCGTCTCAAAGAATTCAATTAGGCTTATGTGGCAAAATCTGCCCCTTACATATCTATACTATCCTGAATAATACCATGATTCTCTAAATGCTCGTAAATCTTATCTCTAAGAATCCTCTCCAATAGTTTGCTCACCAGCGATGTAATACTCACTGGTCTGTAATTTGTAGGATTATCCTTTATCATTCTTGAACAAAGGAATAACATTTGCAATCTTCCAATCTTCTGGTATTACTCCTGTGGTCATGGACGACACAAAGATCATCACCAAAGTTGCAGCAGTCTCCTTCCTCACTTCCCGTAGTAACCTGAGATATATCTCATCTGGTGCCAGGAACTTACCTATTCTAATGTTTTTCAAAAGTTCCAGCACATCCTCTTTCTTAATCTTAGCACGTTCCGGCACATTAGCATGTTCTATGCTGACCTCACATTCATCATTGAAACAAAGTATTCACTATTCCCTTACGCTTCCTCCCTCACCACCATTCAGGGCCCCAGACAGTCCTTCCAGGTGAGGCGACACTTCACCTGTGAGTCGACTGGGGTGATATACTGCGTCCAGTGCTCCCGATGTGGCCTTCTATATATTGGCGAGACCCGACGCAGACTAGGAGACCACTTTGCTGAACACCTACGCTCTGTCCGCCAGAGAAAGCAGGATCTCCCAGTGGCTACACATTTTAATTCCACATCCCATTCCCATTCTGACATGTCTATCCACAGCCTCCTCTACTGTAAAGATGAAGCCACACTCAGGTTGGAGGAACAACACCTTATATTCCGTCTGGGTAGCCTCCAACCTGAAGGCATGAACATTGACTTCTCTAACTTCCGCTAATGCCCCACCTCCCCCTCGTACCCCATCCGTTGTTTATTTTTATACACACATTCTTTCTCTCACTCTCCTTTTTCTCCCTCTGTCCTTCTGACTATACCCCTTGCCCATCCTCTGGGTCCCCCCCCACCTTGTCTTTCTTCCTGGACCTCCTGTCCCATGATCCTCTCATATCCCCTTTGCCAATCACTTGTTCAGCTCTTGGCTCCATCCATCCCCCTCCTGTCTTCTCCTATCATTTTGGATCTCCCCCTCCCCCTCCCACTTTCAAATCCCTTACTCACTCTTCCTTCAGTTAGTCCTGACGAAGGGTCTCGGCCTGAAACGTCGACTGCACCTCTTCCTAGATATGATGCCTGGCCTGCTGCGTTCACCAGCAACTTTGATGTGTGTTGCTATTCACTGAAGGCCTCCTTTACCTCCTCCAACTCCAGGCACATATTTCTCTTTTAATGCCTGATTGATTCTACCTCACTCTAATCATCTTCCTGTTCTTCACATACGTGCATGACGTGGGTTTTTGTTAATCCTACTCGCTAAGGTCTTCTCATATTCCCTTCTAGCTGTCTAGAGCTCTGTATGATCCCTGTGTCCTAAACCTTAGGTAAGCTTTTTTTTCCTGTTAATGAGATGTTCCACACCTCTTGTTAACCATGGTTCCTTCTCCTTACCATCTTTTTTCCTGCTACAGTGGGACAAACCTATACATAACCCGTTGCAAGTGCACCCTGAATAACCTCCATGTTTCAATTGTAAATTTCCCTGACAATATCTCTTCTCAATTTACAATACCAAGTTCCTGCGTAATTTCTCCTCCTCCAATTAAATACTGCCCCATACAGTCTGCTCCTGTCCCCGTCCAAGTCTATGGAGGTAGCTGTGGTGAGTGCCTCCAAAATGCTCACCCACAGAGAGATCAAACACCTGACCAAATTCATTAGCTAATATTATATGCTTTATGGCTTCTCCTCGAGTAAGCCTGACCACATATTAGTCAGGATTCCTTCCTGAACACATCTAAGAAGTTCTGTCCCATCTAATTCACTTGCAGTAAAGAGGTGCCAATCAATATTCGGGAAGTTGAAATTTGACAACAACCCTGTTATTTTTGCACCTTTCCAAAATCCGCCTCCCAATTTGCTCCTTAGTGTCTCTGTTGCTATTGGGAGGCCTAGAGACTACTCACAATACTCCCTTCCTGTTTCTGACTTCCATCCACACTGACTCTGTGGACGATCCCTCCCTCCCTGTCCCTTTTGAAATATCTAAACCCCAAAATCTCCAGGAGCCATTGCTGCCCATGTGACAGCCAAGTCTTTGTAATTGCCACAACATCATATTTGCGTGTACTCGTCTATGCTCTGAATTCATAACCCTTGTTCCTGATACTTCTCATATTAACATAAACAAATTTTAACACATCCAACTGTATGTATTTATGCTGTATCCTTACTCACAGCCTCTCTACATTGCATCTAACTTTACACCAACTGCTCCATCATCTGACCTATCACTCTTGCTCTCAACGCCCCTAGCAATCTAGTTTAAACTCTCCCCAACAGCTTTAGCAAACCTGCCCGCAAGGACGTTGGTTGGTCTCGAGTTCAGGTATAACCCATCCCTTTTGTAGAGGTCATACCTTCCCCAAAAGAGATCCCATTGATCCACAAAGCTGAAAACTGCCTCCTGCACCAACTCTTCACGCACGTATTCATCTGTCACATTATCCTATTTTGCCCTCACTGGCATGTGGCACAGGCAACAATCCAGTGATTACCGTCTTGCTTTTCAGCTTCCTTCCTGGCTCTTCAGGATGTTATCCATTTCCCAAACTACATCATTGATACCAGTATGCACCATGACCTCTGGCTCCTCACCCTCCCCCTTAACAATGCTGCTGACCTGATCTGGGACATCCCTGAGCCTGGCACCTGTGAAGCTACATACCATCTAGAGGTCTCTTTCACCTCCACAGAATTCCCAAAATATTGACTTCCCTATCTTGTTCCCTATCAGGGGGTCAGTGTGGACATGGTGGAGGATTACAAATACCTGGGGATATGAATTGACAATAAACTGGACTGGTCTAAGAACACTGAGGCTGTCTACAAGAAGGGTCAGAGCCGTCTCTATTTCCTGAGGAAACTGAGGTCCTTTAACATCTGCCGGACGATGCTGAGGATGTTCTACGAGTCTGTGGAGGCCAGTGCAATCATGTTTGCTGTTGTGTGCTGGGGCAGCAGGCTGAGGGTAGCAGACACCAACAGAATCAACAAACTCATTCGTAAGGCCAGTGATGTTGTGGGGATGGAACTGGACTCTCTAATGGTGGTGTCTGAAAAGAGGATGCTGTCCAAGTTGCATGCCATCTTGGACAATGTCTCCCATCCACTACATAATGTACTGGTTGGGCACAGGAGTACATTCAGCCAGAGGCTCATTCCACTGAGATGCAGCACAGAGCATTATAGGAAGTCATTCCTGCCTGTGGCCATCAAACTTTACAACACCTCCCTTGGAGGGTCAGACACCCTGAGACAATAGGCTAGTCCT
Source organism: Mobula hypostoma (assembly GCF_963921235.1). Lineage (NCBI taxonomy): Eukaryota > Metazoa > Chordata > Chondrichthyes > Myliobatiformes > Myliobatidae > Mobula > Mobula hypostoma. The sequence continues at coordinate 21,994,461 of NC_086105.1, read as the reverse complement.
GGACTTATCTCCTGGCATAATTTACATATTACTATTTAACTATTTATGGTTTTATTACTATTTATTATTTATGGTGCAACTGTAACGAAAACCAATTTCTCCCGGGATCAATAAAGTATGACTATGAGTATGACTACTACTATCACTATTGCACTCCACTCCTCCCCACTTCCCTTTTGAGCCGTAGAGCCAGACTCAGTGCCAGAAAAATAGTTGCTTGGCTTTTCCCTTCCACCCACCAACCCCGCCACCACCCCCCCCCCCCACCAGAACTGTAACCAAAGCAGTATACTTGTTATTGAGAGAAATGGCCACAGGGGTACTCTACATCATCACCCCTTTCCCTCTCTTGACAGCTACTTGTGTACCTTCCTCTAGAAGCTTAGGTGTGACTGCCTCCCTGTAGCTCCTATCGACTTCTCAGAATCATCCGTAGGGCCAGCTCCAGTTCCCTAACATGGTCAGTAAGGACCACAAACATGAGAAAGTCTGCAGATGCTGGAGATCCAGAGCAACACACACAAAATATTGGAGGAATTCAGCAGGCCGGGTAGCATCTATGGAAAAGGGTAAACCATCGACATTTTGGGCCGAGATCCTTCTTCAGGACTGGAAAGGAAAGTAAGAAGTCAGAGAAAGAATGTCGGGGGGAGGAGAGGAAGTAGTACAAGGTAGTTGGTGATAGGTGAAACTGGGACAAGGGGAGGGGGTGAAGTAAAGAACTGGGAAGTTCATTGGTGAAAGAGAGATAACATGCAGGAGAAGAGGGAATTGATAGGAGAGGATAGAAGACCAAGGGAAAAAGAGATGGGGGAGGAGCACCAGAGGAAAGTGATGAGCAGTTTAGGAGATAAGGTGAGAGAAGAAAACAGGAATAGGGAATGGCGAACGAGAGTGTGGGAGGGCAATTACCGGTAGTTTGAGAAACGATGTACATTCCATCAGTTTGGAGGCAGGTGTTGCTACTCCAACCTAAGTGTAGCCTCATCAAAGCAGTAGAGGAGGCCACGGATTGACACGTCAGAATAGGAATGAGAAGTGGAATTGAAATAGGTGGCTACATGGAAATCCCACCTTTTCTGGAAGATGGAGCGTAGGTACTCAGCGAAGTGGTCTCCCAATCTATGTTGGTTCTCATTGATATACAGGGGGCCACACCAGGACCACTAGATACAGTAGATGGCCCCAACAGACTCGCAGGTGAAGTGTCGCCTCACCTGGACGGACTGTCTGGAGCCCTGAATGGTAGTGAGAGAGGAGGTGTAGGTGTCAGTGCGGTACTTGTTCTGTTTGCAAGGATAAGTACCAGAAAGGACTCCTCCAGCCCTTTATCTCTTTCTTCAAACAACATCTCAGCTCTTTACTTCACCCCTCCCCCTACCGTCTTACTCTGAGGTCTCCCCTTCCTTTCCATTTCTGAAGAAGGGTCTCAACCTGAAACATTGACTGTTTACTCTTTTCCAAAGATGCTGCCTAGGCCGCTGAGTTCCTCCAGCATTCTGTGTGTGTTGCTATGGTCTGTAAGGAGCTGCAGTCCTATGCACTTCTTGCACGTGTAGTCATCAGGGACACTGCAGGGAGGAAGGGGTTTAATGAGGAGATAGATAAATATTTGAAAGTTCAAAGGGTTATGAGGAACTGGTACAGAAGAGGAATCGAGGCCAGCATAGATCAGCCATGCTCATGTTGAATGGTGGGGCAGAGGCTATGCTAGCTGATATATTATATCTTCTTTTGAAGTGATACCCTTCCATGGGATGTTTTGCAGAAGTGATGAGCTTTCAGGTGAAGTATGGTATGGCAATTGTCCCATATCGGACCGCAAAGCACTCCAGCGTGTGGTGAAAACTACCCAGCGGATTATCGGCACCCAGTTGCCCACCGTTGAGAACATCTACCATAAATGCTGCCTGGGCAGGGCAAAAAGCATTATCAGGGATTCATCTCACCCTAACCATGGACTTTTTACTCTTCTCCCATCCGGTAGGCGCTACAGGAGCCTCCGCTCCTGCACCAGCAGGCACAGGAAGAGCGTCTTCCCTGAGGCTGTAACACTGCTGAACCTCTCATCACAGTGCTAAGCAGTATTGCACCCATATTGTACTGTCTCAGTACTTTTATATTTGTGTGCTGTAGCACTTTTTTTATTCACAGTTATTTTGTAAATAACACTATTCTTTGCATTACTGGTCAGATGCTAAATGCATTTCATTGGCTTTATATCTGTACTCGGCACAATGACAATGAAGTTGAATCTAATTGAATCTAATCTAATCTAATCTAAAACAAACCATCCATGACCAAACATCATGTTGCAATATCATAATTTAATAGATCCTATAGAACAGATTTCCCAACTTGGACTCCATGGACCTCTTGCTTAATGGTATTGGTCCATGGCATAAAAAAGGTTAGGACCACTTGCTTTAGAATGTTCTCTACAAGGGGCTTTACTAAAGTCACTTAATTGTGCCACCAAAACAGAAAGGTTTATTCTGTTTGCGTCATCATTCTGTCTTTAGTAAGTTATTATCATACTAGGACCGAGGTGTTAAGGCTGGAGTTATTTCAGATCACAACCAAATGCATTGATTATCATGTGGTGATGAAATAGGAGAATCATCAGAAACCAGTGCAGTTCCATTCCCACTGAAGACCATGCATCCTCAGCATTAGGAAGGCCACTGGCTGAAAACAGTCACAGCATTTTCCGACATCTATGTTGCTGTTCTGTATCCCGCCCATTTTTAATCGCTCACAAAACTGCTTGTCCCCTTCTACTCAGCACTGCAAAGGACAGACACAAACTGAGCTCAGAGGTCCCCACGTCACCCCGCATTTCAGCCTTCAATTGACCACAAGCACTGCCATGGGAGATCTAGGAACATCTATTAAACTCAGTGAATTTCAAGACAAGGTTAAAGATCATGTTAGATAACACAAATGCACCATGCTAGTAGTTCTATTAATCTTGTACAAGTGACCTTTTGTTATTTATATTAACAGCCAGTGACTCCTTCACAAATCTAATCATACAGCTGAAGGACTCCAAGGTCTCTGGGATTCATGACTATTTTAAAATGGGTCTTTACATAACATACAATTCTAGGGAAATATATATATATACATTAAATGCTTATAGTACACACAATTAGCAGCATCATCAAATCCTTCATTGCAAGACTTTTATTCACTTATATATTCCTGAACTCTTACCCAATGGCATTTAAAGTCACCAGCCTGGAGAATTGACAGTTTGGCAGTTATTACATGCTGTATTGAATGCTAGATTACTCAAAAGTGGCTTGGGGTCAGGAATCAGTGTGTTCCCTTTTGGCACTAAATGACTTTAATACCTTTACTGTATTAGTCAATTACCTTAAAGCTTCCACTCCACGCACCCCTGCAGTGTCGTATGGACATTTGAATAGCTTCCATACTTAACCCACAGACTACCAACATTTGCTTTTTAGCTGTCAGTGGAAATGAATGGTACTATCAGTGATGTCCTTGACAATACCAGCCTAAGAAGGATATATACTATACTAATCAACCCACTCTTTGTGTGATGTTTTCAACTGCAATCTAATAGTTATTCTCACTCCAAAAGTGCTTTTTGACAAGCTGAAAAGGTTTTTGAAGGGTTTTTGAAACTAAATGACCTCTCCAAGCCTCAACAGGCCCTCAGAACAGACCCAAATAATTTCTGCTCCACACAGGATGATGGAATATATATTTATCATTATTCAGAGATACCTCAAGGTCACAATCTGCTTTATGGCTCTTTTTAAATGCTATTCCATTTAATCTTTGTAAACCAATTGCCTGAACGCCGGCATCAATGTACTTTAAATAGATTTGAAACATAAATATGGTGTGTAGTGATCTCTTGAAAACACGCATTGTAAGATGTTATTAGTTTAATGCAATGAGTGCATTAATTTTGCCCCTTTAGAGGGATCTAGGTGTAGGTTCTGACACTCAAGAAGCTAACAGGCAGTGGGCCTAACTGTGAAGAGGCATTATGGTGACTATACATTTGAGTTCAACAAATGGACTCACTTTCAAGGATTCTTCATCTCACGTTCTCGATATTTATTGCTTATTTAGTGATAATTATTAATATTATTTCTTTCTTTTTGTATTTGCACAGTTTGTTGTCTTCTGCACTCTAGATGAAGCCCAAGTTGGGTCTTTTTTTGTTGATTCTGTTATGTTTAATATTCTGTAGATTTATTGAGTATGGCCACAAGAAAATAAATCTTAGGGTTGTTTATGATGACGATATGTACTTTGATAATACATTTACTTTGAACTTTAAAGTACGATCTGTGGATTATATAGGGAAGCTCAGAAGGCTTGGACCATAGGATCAGCAGCAGGCTGGCTCCTGGAAGGGCTTAAGGGAGGTACGTCAGCTGGAAAGAATTTGTAAATGGAAAGACAATGTCTAGTGGTCAGTGCTGTTGTTTGTGGGACTCTTGATTCACAAAAGCAACTAGCCTATAGGATCTCATTCAGCCGACTAAGGTGCTCCCACTGACTCAAAGGGAGACCTGCCTTTAAAGCATACAGTTTCCACCAGGATGATTGTTGCATAATATTCCCCACGTATAATTCAATCACTTATTTGTTTAATGTGTCAGAATAAAGGTCACTATGCCTGAGGCTTTTGCCCTTTAGATGATGACATTGGGTGAGAAAGGGGCTATTGGGCAATGCTGAGTGGTGGTTGCATCAGATGCACTAGATGCACATCTGTGAAGCCAGCCATCTCTGTTAGTCAATGCTCCGACAAAACAAATAGTCACCCATTGGATACCACTGCATTTTTCTTCAACTACCAGCTACAATCGTATCCAACAGGGGACTATAAAGACAATATCACTGGGGATGGGAAAAATTTGAAAACATTCAAATTAAAAAGATTTTTCTGGATTTTGCAAGGATTGCAAGGGAATTTAATTATATAAATAAATAAATAATTTTTTTAAAATTATATATATATATATATATGAGCTGAAGTAATTAAAATTGCCAATGTCGGATATTTATTTATTAGAAGCTGTGGTTATTTTCTTATTGCATCATTGTACACCTGTTTTGGGGTTATAGCTTGCTGTTGTGATAAACATGTAGATTCTTTTTTTTTGCTGGAATGAATGCCGTTATTATCAATAATCTGCAGGGAACAATCATCATTTCCACTTTCTGGTAGAAATCAGACACTGATCAGAGTTAAAAATAAGGCCATTTTCCACTCTGGTTGCCCTCTGATTCATTCAGGATCCTAAACAGATTTCTAACCATGTTGTGAAGGTCAGGTCATAGGGACTTGCAGGTTGCAAGTTAAATCTCAGATCTTGTCCGTGCTGCTGAAGACATGTAGAATAAACAAATGAGCATCACGAGCTCTGCTCTAAGCTAACTTGCAGTGAGAAAGAAGTTATACAAGTATGTAAGTCATCGGTCATACTGTGAGACTTGAAGATACATAATGCTCTTTCTTTGTCAAAATCATAAGAGTTTGCAGTTAAAAAAAGAAATCAAATTGTCTAACTAGGCTGGAGGACCATTTCTGAGGAATTTCCTCAGGGTAATACACTTCATTTAAGTACACCATCAGTCGTTCTTTCCTACTTATTGACAGCATGAGTTCTACTGCAGGGCTGAGAAATAATTCTAGCAGTAATATTTGAGTGTCAAAGATGATCAAGAAAAAGGCTTATTGTAAGAATAGCTCAATTTGATAAAAAGTGGATCATCAGTTTTGGAGAAATATTTAATGTCTAGCAATATGGCAATCACCCCGGTGGAAGCATTTACAGTAAGTTTGACCTCTACCAAAGCAAGCTGCTCAATGTTTTGAATTCTTCTTTCAGGGCCCAGAATTACCACATGCCTGAAGAACTAAGTAACTCAGCAAGTTCACACAGACTTCTTTTCATTTAATTCCATGTGGATTTGCTTCAGCCAACAGCTCAGGTAGATGGGTCTGGGGTGGAATATAAATTAAATCTCAGATTTTAAAACCCATTGTTTAAACTCATTGTATCTAAGATCTCATTCAATTCATGGAATTGGAAATAAAAAAAATGTATTATTCCATTAAGTTCATAAGACTATAAGACATAGGAGCTGAATTAGGCCATTCAGCCCATTGAGTCTGCTCTACTATTCCATCACGGCTGATTTGTTATCCTTCTCAACCCTGTTCTCCGGCCTTCTCCCCGTAACCTTTGACACCCTTACTAATCCAGAATATATCAATCTATGCCTTACATATACCCAATGACTTGTCTTCCACAACCATCTGTGGCGATGAATTCCACAGATTCACCACCCTCTGCCTAAAGAAACTCCTCCTCATCCCTGTTCTATTCTGAGGCTGTGCCCTGTGGTTGCAGTCCCCTCCACTATGGAAACACCCTCTCCATATCCACGATATCTCGTCCTTTCAAGATTTGACAGGTGTCAATAAGATCCATAAGGTCAATAACTGTACACTTTAATCAAAAAAATTAACATTTATAATTTATATGAAGCTAGCAGCATCCTTGAAATAATTTTGGTTAGTTTTTGCATATTTAATGAACTAATTATCAAAGATAGCAAACTGCTTCCTGATTAATCCTCTGTATACGAATAAACTGATGCCCTGTTTCTTATAGTGTCCAATAGTCAATTCTGTAGATTTCCTGCCAAGCTTGTTTATTGTTTTTAAACTCTTATTCAGGTTTGCATTAATCTTGCTAATTTTTTCACCATTTACACAGATAAACTTGTATTTAGTGTTAATTTTAAAAGAGGATTGATGGAAGAATCCATTTATCTTCCTGTGCATATGTGGATTGGTATCGCTATTTCAAATTATTATTTCTCCTTGACAAAACACTAGGTGACATTTTAAGAGTGATGAAGATCAAGCACCAGCTGATCTCAAGCCTTCCAGCAGTCAATTGTGCAGCATGGCACTTTTACATGTTGCCTTGTTCCAAGTGCAGTGTTTTGTTATCAACTTCAAACAGACAATACAGATGGTGATCAGCGACTGGAGTTTTCCCAGGAATCTGTCATCAAATATCATTGTCACTGAGAGTGAGTCCAATATCTTCATGCTGTGAGGGATGGTGGTTCTGACCATGTGACCCGCTCTGCGTACTCTGTGACCCTTGTGATACATAACACCCCTTACAAATATAAATCTGTCACTGACATTTTGGCTCACTCTGATAGTGTCTGTTTAGACTTCCAATCTTTTTTAAGAGGAAAATGTGATGTGTTAACTTAGAAATGCTACACATTGCCTATACTGTGAACTCTGTCAAGACTCTGTACTTCAGAATCTTAGAGATTTCACAGCAAAACATTCATGAAGCTTACTCTTTCCCCTTTGTAGGGAGGTACTATCTTTTCCAGAGTTGTAGTGATGTTAAATATTGATTAGTGACCAATTTCTTCATTATTCTTCTTGCCACAATTTAAGGTCAAAGCTTTATATGCAAATTAAATAATTTTGGTTGTCATTTTGGTTAAATAAATAAAGAAAAACCTCGGGTTTATATTCTTTTTATGGAGGTGAGTTGTGTCTCTTGTGTAAGTATTGAATTTGGAATAGAGAATGTGTATATTAGAGTTATAGTGGCACTAAAGCATACTAAATGTAAAAAGTCCACTTTGGTGATAATTGTTAAATGGAGCGCCACTTTCTGTGGTGCACATTGTCCTTGTTGACAATCAGTTATAATGTAGGCTGCCTTGGAAATTTTACTAAGAGGGTCATATGAACTCATGTCAGCTGCTACGAGGAAGAAGATTATTTGTATGACTTTCTAGGAAACCCACTGACCAGTACTATGAAGCCATGTGCCCATTTCTCAGATTGGAGAACAGATCTGATAGTATCAAGTAAACCTTACAGACTCTGTGTGGAGTCACATCAATAACCAATTTCCACCAAAGTTTCTGACTCGTCTTCCAAGAATAGAAGGCTGAATGTACAAATATACACTGAGTGGTCTCCTTGCTTTCCTGTCATGGACTGAATACTGATATTGCTGGTGTTAACTCTTGGCACTGGACTAGCGACCTGAAGGTCGTGAGTTCGAGCCCCAGCCGAGGGAACATGTTGTGTCCTTGAGCAAGGCACTTAATCACACATTGCTCTGCGATGACACCAGTGCCAAGCTGTATGGATCCTAATGCCCTTCCCTTGGACAACATTGGTGTCGTGGAGAGGGGAGACTTGCAGCATGGGCTACTCCTGGTCTTCCATACAACCTTGCGCAGGCCTGCACCCTGGAGAGTGAAGACTTTCCAGGCGCAGATCCATGGTCTCACAAGACTAACGGATGCTCCAGACAATGCGACAAAATTGAGAAAGCAGGTTGAGTCACGTAACAACACTAATCAGAAAGACTGACCAATCTGTTTCTTTCGCCAGATTCTTTGGAGATCTTGGCACCTACAGTGTATTGAGCTCTGTTGTTAGTTCTATCACTAATAGTTGTTGTCTGAAATTATTCTCAGTGGCTCAGTGCTAATGCAATACTTTTCTTTTTAAAGCTCAGAGTTCTGATTCTGCAGCTCCGGGGTGAATTAATCCGAAGCTCCAAAGTGAATTAATCCCAACTATTACATCTCACTTCCATCCTCTATCTTTGTTAGGAACATAAGGACAACAAATAACTGGATTTCCCTGTGCAGATGCCAGCAAATTAAGGATTTCCACAGATGTGCATGAATGTAGGAGCCAAAAGCTTGCTGGCAGATGTCTACAAGTGTTTTCTGACTCTGATCCACTGATGGATTCTTCACAAAACCCAGTGGCAGCAGATAACATTGCAATAGTTCTTTGTCACTTGTACCAGAGGAATCTGCTTGAGTAATGTGCAGCTGTTGAAACCTGGCAGAGGACGGTTTCCATCTTTTCATCTTAATGGATGAAAACAGTTATGAAGGAACTATCATTTGAATCTTCTGGAAAAGTTTCGCCATGTTCCAGATATTTTTTTTTACTTTTTTAAATGCATTATCACAATTGTTCATCAATTTTTAAGCTTTGGACCAATTTCTGAGGGACAGATCATGCCTCATGAGCCTAATCAAATTCTTTGAGGAAGTGACAAAACAAATTGATGAGGGTAGAGCAGTGGATGTGGTGTATATATATATTTTAGACATGCATTTGATGAGGTTTCTCATGGAAGTATCATACAGAAAGTCAGGAGGAGTGGGATCTGCGGAAACTTGGCTGCATGGATTCAGAATTTGGCTTGCCTATAGAAGGCAGAGGGTACTAGTAGATGGGATGCATTCTGCCTGGAGTTCAGATTCCTGTGGTTCCACAGAGATCTGCTCTGGGACCCCTGTTCTTTTTACAAATTACTTTGATGAGAAAGTGGAAGGGTGGGTTAGTAAGTTTTCTGATGATATGAATGTTGGTGGTGCAGATAGTGTAGAAGAGTGCTATACCTTACAATGGGTTACTGTTAGGATGCAGAGCTGGGCTGAGAAGTGACAGATGGAGTTCAATCCAGACAGGTGTGAAGTGATACATTTCAGAAGGCTGAACTTGAAGACACAGTACAGGGTTAATAGCAAGATTCTTAGCGGTGTGGAGGAACACAGGAATCTTGGGGTCCAATCCATAGATCCCTCAAAGCAGTTTTGCAACTTGATAGACAGGTTTGAGAGGCAGATGGTGAGACAGTCTTCATTAGTCAGAGCATTGACTTCAGAGCTCCAAGGCAATGTTGCAGCTCCATAAACTTTGTTTAGACTAGACTTTGAGTATCATGATCAGTTTTGGTCGCCTCATTACAAGAAAGATGTGGAAGCTTTGGAGGGGATGCAGAGGATATTTACCAGGATGCTGTCTGGATTAGAGATTATGTTTTATGAGTATAGGCTGAGCAAGCTAAGACTTCTCTCTTTGGAGTGGAGGAGGATGTGCAGTAACTTGAAAGAGATGAATAAGTTAATAAGAGGCACAGATCAAATGGGCACCCAGCAATTTTCTGGCTAAATGTCAATATTCTGGAATATATTTTATATTTTATTATTTGTTTATTTGTGTTAAGATTACTTTTTGTGTTGTGTGTTAGTTATATGTTCTGGTCTGGACGAATGCTGTTTCATTTGGTGGTATACGTGTGTATGGTTGAATGACAAGAAACTTGAACTTCCATCAGATAAACTTTTCAACAATTTTATGGGTGGATCTTATTCTTGACCTATGCCTTCTACCTGCCCAATAGATAATGGTATTTCCAGCTGGAGGACCTTGCAATGGCATAGATATTTGTTAATGAAGTCTAATCAGGCTGGGTAAAACTAATTCCAACATAGTGTTTAACACAATATTTGGATGCTAAAGTTTTTGGCTGTAAAGTACCTTGGGTTGTGGAAATCCCATAGAAATAAAATACCTTCCTTCTATTGATGTGACAGGCCTTTTTTGTCAGACACTGAGAGAGACACGACAGTCAGTCAGCTTTTTAAAATCCGGCAATCTCAGAGAAAGAATGCAGGAGGTTAGTTAGAGGTTACTTTTGTTTAAGTCATGCAAGATGAACCTTTTGGGCACTATAACTTCTATACTGTTTTCCATTAAACAACTATCATTTGCAATGATTGAACTCCAAACAGTTTGTTCTCATGTTCACCTGCTGTGCCCCAAAACAACTTAATCATTTGTGTCTGGTTTTGTTTACAAAGTGTTTCGTTTGAAGAGACCGAAAAAATGCATTTATGAAAAACATGAATATTCAGTTCAATACACACAGGAGAGTATTCCAACAGTCCTGAGCTCTGCTAACATATAGTTATAAAATTTACTGCATGGGCTCATTCCTAAGTCTTACTCACTTGAACTGCTTATAAGAGGTCTAGAATTTAAACTTGTAATATCACACAATCAACTAATCAGACCATTAAAACGAATATCTGGATGGGACATGGGCTCTAGATCAAGAAAACTTTTCAGACATTGAAGAAAAAAAACTAATTATGTGGTATCTAAAATGGACTAAATTTATCAACACAATTGTTATGAAAAGGGTAAGGATAGACAATAATTTCTTTGTTTAGACATTAGAAAATATTTTAAAAATCCATAGGCTGAATCCTAGATGTATGCTTAATTTTCACAATAATTACCTTTTAGAATTAAAAGAAATAAAATTGCATTACAAATTATTGAGTATGCCAATGAATTATGCAACCTTTCAGGAAAGAAGGGCAGACATATGAAAAGGTTTTAATCATGAAATATATATTCCTATAGTTTAGAATGCTATTTCCTGAGAGGCCAGGAACTGAAAAGAATTGTGGTTTTTGGCCTTTGTTGCATAGTTCAGTGGTTTTGATCATCTCAGACAATTATTATAATAATACAGATTTGATTTTTTTATGAGTTGATCCCAAGTGGAATCCATTGCGTTTGTAAAGCTGCCTTGAAGTCATCTGTTTAGATTCCTGCAATTATTTCTTAAATTACCACTGTAGTGTTTAGAATGAGTGCAGTTAACTATCTGCTCAACATTCTATAATAAATATGTTGGTTTGCAAACCTCAGAAAAAGTACCAGTGAAAAAGGGTAGTTGTTTAAAAACATATTTTTAGGGGATAGTGGGTAAAAATTGAATTGAATGACATGTACAATATGTTTGTAGTAAGTCTGATATTCAAAGCAGAATCGTGCATTGAACTGTGCTAGACACTATATTGGTGAAGGATTTAATATGCAGCATGTGACCAAAATGATAAGGCAGAGCAGGACATCAATGATATCCTGTTGCTATTGCTTAGCTCAATATTCCAGTCTACATAATCTTTTCACCTTGGGTTGTAGTTCTGTTAGTCATTTGAATTGAGCTGAATTGAATTGACTTTATTTCTTACAGCCTTCACATACATGAGCAGTAAAAATCTTTACGTCTCTGTCTAAATGTGCAAAGTGCAATTTATAGTAATTTGTAATAAATAGTGTGTACAGCAGGACAGTCAATATAGCATAGAAATATAATTGTATTTTCATGAATTAATTAGTCTGATGGCCTGGTGGAAGAAGCTGTGCTGGAGTCTGTTGGTCCTGGCTTTAATGCTGTGGTACCGTTTCCCGGATGGTAGCAGCTAAAACATTTTGTGGTTGGGAGTCCCCAGTGAGCCTTCGGGCCCTTGGTACCAGAGCCAAAAGGGAATCCACTCTCACAGTACCCAGCGATCTTGTCAGTAAATCAGATATATCAGTGCCCTAGTTCCTTTCATTCAGTGTTATGTGTTCAGTTTTTGTTGCAGTGAGTGCCAAAGTTAACTGCTCATCAAAGCCGCTCCCCATTGGGAGGTGGGTATAGGCCAGTTTAGGGAGCATTGTAGCCCCTCTCACTAGCTGCCATTTAGCTGATGAAGTCATGGGGCCAGTAGAGTATAAATCTAGTGTGCGGAAACCATGTGGTCTCTTTCACCTTCTGGATCACCAATCACCATAGACCAGGGTAGTTGCATGTGCAGTCATGGAAACAGTAAACAATGGATTGTTCTGCAGTATAAAAGACCTGAGCTCTCATCTTAGATAACTCTTTGCCATCTTGTGCTTCCATTTCAAGTGCAGCGCTTAGGTAAGTATTTGTAACTGAGTCACATTGTAATTTGAAGTGTTTACTGAATGTTCAGTGTCTATCTTGTCCTGACTTCATCACTATGTGCTGTGTTGGATGATATAGATGATCATGGTCTCATGACCATGATTGTTCTTGGCAAATTTTCCTACAGCAGTGGTTTGCCACTGCCTTCTTCTGGGCAGTGTCTTCACAAGACGGGTAACCCCAGCCATTATCAGAGATTGCCTGCCTGCCGTCAGTGGTCGCATAACCAGGACTTGTGATATGCACCAGCTGCTCATACGACCATCTACCACCTGCTCCCATGGTTTCACATGACCCTGATCGGAGGGCTAAACAGGTGCTACACCTTGCCCAAGGGTGACCTGCAGGCTAGTGGTAGAGACATATCACTACCCTGCCACCCTGTAAATAAGAAATTAACTTACTGGTAGTGAGTGTCTTCTGTCGCCATTCACTTGACCCGCAAACCTGATTTCACACAACAATTTTGTAGCTGACCAAAGGTTTCGACCCGAAACATCGACTGTACTTTTTTCCATAGATGCTGCCTGGCCTGCTGAGTTCCTCCCGCATTTTGTGTGTGGTGCCAACTGTATCTCTGTTACCACAGCAAACCAGACAGTGACAGCTGGATAATAAGTCTATTTGCTGATGACTTGCTTCATGCACAATCAGATCATGTGTTTATTAAACCTATGGGAGTGAAAGCCATTCTCCGACATGATGTGAGGTAGAACAAATGTTTGGAGAGCCAGGCAATCAATCCAATGAATTGACGATGACAGAAATCTGTAGCATTCAGCACAGTAGGAGTTCAAGATTCATAGTTGTCTCCTGCATGCTGTAGTGTTTCAGTATTTTGAGGGAACAGCTCGTGTTATAGAATAGAAGCAATCAGGAGCATGAGGGGAAAAGGAGTGCATGGAATCAGTCTTAGACCGGCCTTTTCAGTCTGGAGTTGACAACTCATGTTGGTTCTATCAAGGTATCAATAACCATTACCATTCATTCATCGTCTCAAACTTTCCCTTCCTTCACCTTCTGAATATTACAGCCTCTGATTGATCTGTCTGTCTGTTTAGGTACCATATCCAATGCAGACTTTGGTGACCATGGTTTTCCATATAGACCTATCCTTCATCTTTTGGATAACTTCCATTCCCTCGATGTGCAGCCACCTGGCGATGCTTTTGACGTACATAAGTCGAGGTCTTCCTCTAGGTTTACTCCCCTTAATCTTTCCAGAGAGTATGATTTTTTCTAGTTCATCTTTCCGCATGATGTGTCCTAGGAATCTGAGTTGTCTTTCTCTTATTCCTGGTATGAGTGATTGAACTGCTTGGGCTCTTCCGAGAACTTCTTCATTTGATGTGTATGCATTCCATGATATTTTTAACATTCTCCTGTGAACCATAATTCAGCTGCTTCTAGTCTCTTTTCCATTGCTGGAGAAATGGTCCAGCATTCACTTCCGTAAGTCAGGATAGAATAAATGTAGCATTGCAGTATTCTGTTTTTAGTGTACGTGCTCATCTTTCTGTCTGTTAATATGGTCTTCATTTTTTTGGAAAGCTTCTTTTGCCGTTGCTATTCTGTATTTGATATCTGTGTCTCACCTGCCATTACTTGTTATTAGGCTGCCAATATATTTGAATTTGTTGACTTGTTTGATGTTTGTATTTCCGATCTTGATAACACATTATCACAAATAACAGAAATAGCAAATAAAATCTATGATCATGGGGAGATACCTGATGATTTAAGTAAATCAGTGTTCATCACACTTCCAAAGAAAGAGGGAGCAACAGAATGTGAGTTACATTGTACAATAAGTCTGAGGAGCCACGTGGCAAAAATTATTCTCAGAGTAATGATGATGAGAGCAAGACGCTGTATAAAACCAGAAATCAGTAAGGAACAATGCAGCTTTGTGGAAAATACTGGAACCAGAAATGCAGTTTTCATGCTACGGATGATCTGTGAACGAGCCATCCAGGTACAAAAAGACATCTACCTATGTTTCATTGACTATACAAAAGCTTTTGAAACTGTCTGACAGCAAGATCTTCTGGAAATGCTTCAAGATCTTGACATAGATGGGAAAGATATACGTTTCTTAAGAAAGTTATACTGGGACCAGGCAGCATCCATCAGAATAGAAGGAGAAGTGAGTGAGTATGTGAATATCATGAGAGGAGTCGGGCAAGGTTGTGTCTTTTTGCCAGACTTATTCAAACTGTATAGTGAAAATACCTTGAGAAGTATCAAAGACATCAAAGGATTCACAATTGGAGGCCATAATATAAATAACATCAGATATGCAGATGACATCGTACTAATAGCTGATTCAGAAACAAAACTTCAAGAACTACTCACCATAGTGGCAGCAGAAAGTAATCGCAGAGGCCTCTCAATCAACACCAAGAAGACAGGAAGCATGGTCATCTCCAGAAAGACAAACATCCCACAATGTGTGATCAAGATCGGAAATCTGATTGATCACAAATAAACCACCATAAAGTGGACCTTGCAAACCATATTTACAAATCATGTCATAAGACATACAAACAACAACTTTACCTCCATTTTCCACCTTCTTTGAGCCTGTTTTCCCTGGTTTGCCAAAGCTCGGCTGGAGTATAGCTGAGGGAAGGCTGACTTTCAGTGATAGATGCTACAGGTAACCTTGGGGAACTGCCTCGAGCAGCTCCTATCCTAGAAGGCCTGGGACACGTTGGAATGGATGGAACCAGTCTGGAAAGTCCAGCTGACACACAACTAGCAGAAAAGCTGGATTTGTGTGACAAATGCTGCCATGATGACACAAAACAGCAGGTTTATGATCCATTGAGCCATTAGCACTTCCCGGAGAGGTGCCTCGGCAATTCTATTAACCTGTATGGACAGATTGATGAGCTGCTTGCCTCTTTCATCACTAAACAATGCCTTTAGCAGCAGCTGGGGCTTGCCTCAATTGAACTCAGACAATGAGACTGCGACTGTTTGAGTTGGGTTGATAGCTTCCAAAAACTAGAGGGTATCAGCAAGATAACTTTGACCACTATTTCCACGGAGGGAAGGATGGACTGAACCTCTATGCAAGCCTGCTGCTGATCACCTTCATACTCTTCGATATTGAACATAGCCTTTACTGCAAGCCATCTAGGAAACCAAGTGCATCACTGAAAGTAGCCATAAGGTAGGTATTGTATATCCTTTGATGCTGGTGGGACACAGCATTTTCATTCAGCTTTATTGGTCTTGACTTCTCATGGCAGCTCATTGGGCATCTTACATCCTGCATCCTGACCATATGGATTTGACATCTACCATTGATCTTTTATAGGCTGTTCCATTGAATGCCTTACCTTGGTCCTCGATAGGAGAACGCAAGTGTAGTCTCAGCTGAAGAACTCATGTATATGCTGGCATTTGTTCCATCCTTGCAATTATTGGTAGCAAGGTTGACTCAATTAATTTCCATCATCTATGCTTGAGTTCTCTGAATTTATTTGTATTAATTAATATAGGTGCCAAATCATGAAAAGGGACACTATTCTACTAAGGGTTGTTGCATATGGAAAATGAATCTCTACAATTGAATGATTGTCAACACTACAGCTCTGAATGACAAACACAAAATGCTGGAGGAACTCAGCGGGTCGGGCAACATCTATGAAGAGGTATAAACAGTTGAAGTTTTGGACAAAGACCTTTCTGATGAAGAGTCTTGGCCCAAAGCATCGACTCTTTATTCCTCTCCATAGATGTTCTCTGACCTGCAGACTTCCTCTAGCACTTTGTGCATGCTACTCTTGATTTCCAACATCTGTAGAATCTCTTGTGTTTACTCAGCTCCGAATACTATTTTACTTCATCTACGATGTGAATTTAACCTCTAGCTTCTGCTTGGGTGTAAGTCACTAATATACATGTTGTATCCCATTTTGTTCTGCAGTATATGCAGGGTCAATATTCAAGGTGAAGTGTGTGAGTGTCAGATTGTGTGTGTGTGTGTGTGTGTGTGTGTGTGTGTGTGTAGAAATGAGGATTGACTTCTGCCAACAACCCCATACCTGCCCTCCTCCCTGGAAATCAATGGTCAGGCTGTGTCTGTGATCATGTCATTCAAATTCCTGGGGACTACTATTACCAAAATGTGTCAAGTGTTTGTTGTGACGCTTCTGGTGTGGTAGTGTAGTGGGTAGTGCTTGTCACTCTCACTTTCAGCTTCCACCACTGGCTACCAATCCCGTGAAAAGGAGAGTTGAATGTTTAAGTCTTTCCCTGCCAGTACACAGCAAACCTTGTGTAGTGCCACCTGTCGAGTGACACACAGAAACTGATCTCCTTTCAGACTCGGGCTGAACTACAGATGACAGGGAGGTCTGGCCCCTGCACACGTAGCACACAAGCCCACCGGTCTGTGAACATGCTGTGGTGCTTGTGAGCCAGGTTCCCAGCTATCGGTGATTAGCCCCACTTCCTTGAGGGCAGCATCAAGGGAGATAAAAGCTACAGGAGTAGACCCAGACGGCAGATCCTGAGATGAACCCCTAAGGCAGCTGGACGTCATTGAACATCCTTCTGGCAGCTCCTGCAGCCAAGCCGGTGCTAAGTAAATTACTTCATAAGCTTTCCTTTGCACTACTCTGGTGAGACTGAGAGGGGAATCTTAATGACTGGGCATCTCGGGATCTCCATACCTCTGCCCAGGCTTGTGATGATTATCATCACCTATTGTCCTTCTAGACAGACAGATATCAACCACTATTACCAATACATTGAAGTGGGACAAGCACATTACTCTCATCACTAGAAAAGTCCAGCAGAGATTGTTTTTCCTACACCAGCTTAGGAAATTTAACATCTCAGGGTGTATCCTGATGAATTTTTACTCAGCTGGTATTGAGAGTGTTGTTGCACTGTTTGATTTCCTGTCATCTCCTGCCTCTCCTTGTTCAGGTTGCAGCAAGAGATCCACTCAGCAGAGAAGATCACTGGCTGTCAGCGACCAATATTAGAATACCTGTTCATTGCCAAAGTGAAGAAAAGAGCTGAAAAAGATACTGATTCCACCTACCTTAGCACCACCTATTCACCAAATTGCCATCAAGGAGACACTAGAAGTCCATCACCACCAGGACTACATGTCATCTCCGAAGCTTCTTTCCTGTAGCTGTCCAGCTTCTCAGCAAAACTCACTCAGGTGTAATACTCTAACTGTCCCTACACAACATCAGTTAAATGGTCCTTCCTGCTCTCCTTGTTCCGTTGGTAATTATTAAGTCTGTTCATATGTTCACATTTATCTAAGTTTGATTATTGATGTTTGTGCACGTGACCGTTCTGCTAGTTGTTGATTGCTCATGGCTGTTTGCACCATTGTCTTTTAAATTGTTGGCTGCTATTGTGTTGTCTGTTATGGTATTGTCCTGTGTTTTATGTTTGGCATCAAACCACAATCAGTTCTGGTATGGTTCTCATATTGACAATAAAGTGATTTTGATTCTGATAGTTGAAAACTGTGAGGGTAAAGGAGAGAAAGAGCTCCATGCTTATGTTATCTGCAGTTTCTCAGCTTGAACACATCATGTAATAGGGCCTAATTCTGTTTCTGTTAGTTTTGTTCTTATGTTTCTAACCATGAATGGAGAAATAAGTTAGAGTATAAAAATATTGTCATTGTAACTATTCTTAGCCCCATTGCTGACTGAAGCCTCAATAATGGCCAGCACAGACCTCTCCCATGTAGATTGTCCATGCTGCCTCCATTATGTTCAAATGCTGCTCGAGTGAACAGCTATATGTTTACCAATGAGTTTTGGTTTGGGTGATATGGCTGTCATAGGTGAGTAGCTGGCAATGCACGAGAGCAAGATGTAGGTATGATTTTAAGGAAGTGTTGAGGATGATGTATAGCACTTATATGTTTGCAGTAATTGACCTGAGATTTATTTTAGCTGCTATTGTCCTGGGGAAAAGTGATTAGTGTCTGAAGATAGTGGATCATTTAGTAAATGTATGGCATTTGAGAATGTATC
Organism: Mobula hypostoma; assembly: GCF_963921235.1. Taxonomy (NCBI): domain Eukaryota; kingdom Metazoa; phylum Chordata; class Chondrichthyes; order Myliobatiformes; family Myliobatidae; genus Mobula; species Mobula hypostoma. The sequence goes on along the minus strand of NC_086105.1, from coordinate 21,975,791 downwards.
ACTAACTTTCACCACTTGCATTTAATCACTAAGTATTTTTGCAGTACTGTTTCCAGGAGCATTTAGGCCTATCGGCTTACACTAACAATAGAGGAGCTACAGGGTCTCTTTACCCCCAGAGAATACTGGAACCCCCACCTACGTTTGACCTGCTCCATTCAGCCCTCCAGTGCATTGCCTGAGAATCTTAGGGCACGATTTCTCCATGTTGTTTCTCAATGTCTCCCAGCAGCTCAGGTTTATTTCCAGGGCAACTATATTATTTCTTGTGCCCACCATATTTTTTTTCCTTAAGGGTGCAGTTTTAGTATGAGTAGAAAGGGCTTGCTTTAAAAGGTTCAATACAATAATATGATTATTAAGTCTCGAGCCAATCAGCAAAGTGATTAACGTCAGCTGTCACAACCTCTCTGTAGCCTCCTAATTTATTGTTACAAAAACCAACACAGATTTAATAAAGTAACATTATATGATTCTTTGTATTATCACCCTCTGACTCCTTCGATGAACTTATTTACCTGAGGATCTTTACAACTTCTCCCAATTACATGCCAGGTGTCACCTGACTATAGATATTCCAGTTTCATTCCTCTCCATTCCTTCTCTGTAATTCAAATCTAATAACAGAGAGATTGGAGCCTTCTGACCCTCTGTGAGTTCTGGATCTTTTCCTTCGTATTCTGAATATTGATGCACCAAGGTGAGTTTAATGCCACATGTACAAGTACATAGAGTCACAGAATCATAAAACACTACAACACAGAAACAGACCTTTTGGCCCATCTAGTCCATGTCATACTAATAATCTGCCTGCCTAGTCCCATCGACCTGCACCTGGACCATAACCCTCCATGCTCCTCCTGTCCGTGTACCTATCCAAATTTCTTTTAAATGTTGAAATTGAACCCATGTCCATCACTTCCGCAGGCAGCTCGTTCCACACTCTCACCACCCTCTGAGTGAAGAAGCTCCCCCCTCATGTTCCTCAAACGTTTCACCTTTCACCCTTAACCTATGACTTCTAGTTCTAATCTCAGGGGGAAAAAAGCCTGCTAACATGTATACCCAGATAGAATGGAAATCTTCAAAATGGAAAACATCACTGGCACATAGCATGATATAATCAACATTCACAATAAAAACCTAAACATAGATTATGCACAATTATTACAAGAAAAAACTCAATTCAAAGAAAATATAACAAAGTCAGTTGTAAGGCAGTGATCATAGTGTTGCCAGCCTGTAGCGATTAAGGTTTTGTAGTTTGGTTCAAGGACTGGAAGGTTGATGGGAAGTAACTGTTCCTGGTCCTGCTGGTACGGGACTACCAGGTTTCTGTACCACTGTCAGATGATAACTATCTAGCCCAGATGGTGATAGATGTTTGAGGATATTTCAAACATGTAGTATATATTTTTTTCTGATAGTATTCAATTCTGTCTGCGTGAGTGAATACGCTTCCCTCTGTATATTGAAAGGATCTGGCTTTTTTAATAGATATGCTTACAGTTCTGAATATTTTAAAGATAAGAAGAGGATTCCAGCCTTTTCCCTGATAAATAACTTCATCTAATGAGGTGAGGCTAGGAAGTTAATATTGAAAGGATGAGGCAATAGGGCACTGGAAATGTGTTGACAACATCAGAATCAGTGCAATATTTCCAAAGCAACAAAGAACCAACTTCTCTTGCACTACAGCTGAGGAGATTTTCCTGGACACCGCTGTACCTTATTTTATTGTGATAACATCATTCAAAAATGAAGTAGCATCATTTTCATAACACCATTACTGATAATGATCATACAAATGCTCAAGTGTCAGGGAACATTACTGAACTTACAGAAGAATTCTTCGACCTTCATATCACTGTGAAACAATCATGAATGAGGAAGCCCATTTGGACAATATCAGTTTATTAGTGGGGCCTGAAGTTCCTGTCTTTGCGGTACCTAATTACTGCCTAAGTAAATTCAGTGGCTCCATATCTATTGCCCTGTTCACTTCCCCATTCTAAAGTTTTGAAGATAAAATGGGGACAGAAATGCTCAGTAATGCAGCCAGTGTTGAGCCATCGTTGGTGGTTCGTTGGCACCTATTCTATTCAATCAGTATCTTTCATAGGTTTCCAGAGAATAGGGCAGAATTAATTATGCAACTCACCTTAATAATTAAATAACACCCTGAGTTTGTTGTGGAAATCATTTGTGAAATCAAGGTTGTCCAGACCATGACGCACAACACAGATGAATCTGCCTCTCCTCCTGAACTCTCCACTTCTAGTGTCTACCGCGGTAGTGTAGTGGCTAGAACAATGCTACTACAGCTCAGGATATCAGAGTTCAGAGTTCAGAGTTCACTTCCAGTGTCCTTTGTGTATCCTTCCCATGAGCACGTACGTTTCCTCTGGATGCTCTGGTTTCCTACCACAGTCCAAAAATGTACCAGTTAGTAGGTTAATAGATCATTTTAAATTGCCCTGTGCTTAGGCTAGGGTTAAATAGGTGAGTTGTTGGGCGGTGTGGCTCATTGGATCAAAAGGGCCTGTTCAACACTGCATCTCTAAATGCTATAAGTGTTAAAAGTAATAACTTTCATGTATTATCTGGGTCCTGATATGGAAGGCTGGTGAAATTAACCCTATATGTTGGAATTTGCTTCCACAGAGCCAACCATGAGCAAAAGCAGGACTCAGAGAGCGGATAGTGAAGGCCTCACCCTCATATACACTGATAGCCTTTCTCATATTTTAATTTCATATTTCCTCGTGACAGCAAAGAAGGCCATTTGGCCCTGAAGCTTGTGATGGCTCTCTGTCCTATCTCTCACATTTTCCTGTAATGTTTTAGAGCACAAGACCATGAGATATAAGAGCAGAGGCCATTTGGCCCATCAAGTCTGCTCCACCATTTCATCCATGGCTGATCCAATTTTCCTCTCAGCTACAATCTCTCCTGCCTTCTCCCCATATCCCTTCATGCCCTGACCAATCAAGAATCTATCAACCTCTACCTTAAATATACATTAAGACTTGATCTTCTCAGCTGCCTGTAGCAAAGAATTCCACAGATTCACCATTTTCTGGCTAAATAATTCCCTCCTCAGCTCTGTTCTAAAAGGATCCCCATCTAGTACGAGGCTGTGTCCTCTGGTCTTCGGCTCTCCCATCATAGGAAACATCCTCTCCACATCCACTCTATCAAGACCTTTCATCATTCGATAGGTTTCAATTAGGTCAGCCCTCACTCTTATAGACCCAATGCCAACAAACGCTCTTCATATTACAAGTCATTCAGTCCTGGAATCATTTTCATGAACCTTCTTTGAACCCTCTCCAGTTTCAGCACACCCTTTCTAAGATAAGGGGCCCAAAACTGCTCAGAATACACCAAGTGAGGCCTCACCAGTGCTTTTTGAACTCTCAACATTACATCCTTGCTTTTATATTCTAGTCCGTTGAACTGAATGCTAACATCACATTTGCCTTCCTCACCACAGACTCAACCTGCAAATTAACTTTTAGGGAATCCTCCCAAGTCCCTTTGCACCTCAGTTTTTTGTAATTTCTCTCCATTTACCATTTGTAGAAAATAGTCAATCCTTTCATTTTTTTCTACCAAAGTGCATGACCATACACTTCCTGACACTATTCCATCTCCTAGTTCTTTTCCCATTCTCCTAATCTGTTTAAGACCTTCTGTAGCTCTCTACTTCGTCAAAGCTGACTGCCCCTCCACCTATCTTCATATCGTCTGCAAATTTTGCAACAAAGCCTTGAATTTCATTAGCCAAATCATTGACATATAATGTAAAAAGAATTGGTCTCAACACAGACCACTGTGTAACACCACTAGTCACTGGAAGCCTTTATTCTCACTGTTTGCCTCCTGCCAATCTGGCACTGCTTTATTCGTGCTATAATCTTCCCTGTAATACCATGGGCTTGTAGTGTGTTAAGAAGCCTTATGTTTGGCACATTGTCAAAGGCCTTCTGAAAATCCAAATACACAACATTAACCAATTCTTCTTTGTCTATCCTGCTTGTTATTTCTTCAAACAATTCCAACGGATTTGTCAGGCAAGATTTTCCCTTGAAGAAACCATGCTGACTGTAGCCTATTTTATCATGTGCCTCCAAGTACCCTGAGACCTCATCCTTAATAATCAAATCCAACATCTTCCCAAACACTGAGGTCAGACCAACTGGCCTATAGTTTCCTTTCTTCTGCTTCTCTCCCTTCTTAAAGGCTGGAGTGACATTTGCAATTTTCTAGTCTTCCAGAACCATTCTAGAATCTGATGATGCTTGTGAGATGTTTACTAATGCCTTTATGATCTCTTCAGCCACCTTATTCAGAACTCTGGGTTGTACACCATTTAGGCCAGGTGACTTATCTACCTTCAGACCTTTCAGTTTCTCTAGTTATAGTAACTTCACACACTTCATGACCCCTGACACCTGGAACTTCCACCATACAGCTAGTGTCTTCCACAGTGACAACTGATGCAAAATACTTATTCAGTTCATCCGCTATTTCATTGTCCTCCATTACTACCCCTCCAGCATCATTTTCCAGTGGTCCAATATCCACTTTCACCTCTTTTTTGCACTTTATGTATCCAAAGAAACTTTTGATATCCTCTTTAATATTATTGGCCAGCTTACTTTCATATTCCGCATTTACCTTCGTAATGACTTTTTTAGTTGCCTTCAGTTGGTTTTTAAAAGCTTCCCAATCCTCTAACTTCCCACTAATTTTTGCTTTATTATACACTCTCTCTTTGGCTTTGACTTCTCTTGTTAGCCACGGCTATGTCACCTTTGCTCTAGAATACTTCTTCCTTTTTGGGAGGTATATCTCCTCTGCCTTCTGAATTGCTTCCAGAAATTCCAGTCATTGCTGCTCTGCCATCATCCCTGCCAGTGATTTTTTTTCCAATCAATTCTGGCCAATTCTTCTCTCATGGCTCTGTAATTCTCTTTACTCCACTATAATACTGATACATCTGACTTTAGCTTCTCCTTCTCAAATTTCAGTGGATTTGTCTACGCTCATCCTTTGTAAGCTTCTCACAAAGAAGAAGAGGCTCTATTGTATTGAAGGCACATGAGAAATCATAAACTATGAATCTCACAACGCCACCAGCATCATCCCGGTGGGAGTGAGTTCTCTGCAACAGGTAGATGATGGCATCATCCACTCCCACATGAGGCTGGTAGGCAAACTGCAGAGGGTCCAATGAAGATCTCATCTGTGGTCCAAGGTAAGTCAGGACCAGCCTCTCCAGCACCTTCATCACATGAGATGTGAGGGCAATTGGGCTGTAGTCATTTAGTCCAGATGGTGTCGCTTTCTTGGGTACAGGAACCAAGCAGAAAGTCTTCCATAGCACCGGTATCTTCTCCTGACTCAGACTCAGATTGTAAAGGTGCTGCAAAATACCAGACAGCTGGCTCGCACAGACCTTCAGTACCCAGGGGCTGATACCGTCCAAGCCAGCAGCCTGGCCTTGATGTAGTCTCTCCAGCTGTCTCCTAACCTGACCTGCAGTTACAGTCAGATGGGGGAGGGTGGTCATCCCCATGGAGGCAGGATAACCCAAGGTTGGGGGGTTTGGAACACAGGCACTCACCAGAGAGGAGGGAGGAGAGGTGGAGGGAGAAGGCTTCAGAGGCAGGAAGGGTGTGTGGTTTGGGCAGGAGGTCCCATGCTGAACCTGTTGAAAAACAAGTTCAATTCATTGGCCCTAAGCAGACAGCCCTCGATCTTTCCTTAACCTTGAAGCCAGTGATCTGCTTCATGCCCAACCTCACGTCCCTTATGCTATTCTGCTGGAGCTTGTACTCCAGCTTCCTCTTCTAGGAGTCTTTGCACACCCCCAGTTCACTCAGTACTCACCTCAGCATGTCTATCTTCAGACCCGAAGGCTTTCTTCTTATTATTCAAAAGGTCTTTCAGGTCACTGGTGATCCAGGCCTTGTTGTTGGGGAGGCAGCGTACAGTCCTGGCTGATGGTTTCTTCATAGAATTCGATATAGTCTGTGATACAATCAGTCATCTTGTTAATGACTTCCCAATGTGGCTCACATATCACATCCCAGTCCTTCCTCTCAAGCATTCATGCAGTGCCTCATTAGCTTCCTGAGTCCACCTTGTTGACGTAGGCTGCCACTGGACAAGAAGCATGTACCCGGGTGTTAGCAGGATCAGATCATGTCAGATAATTGTTACCCTTTTGAAGCAGGTGGGAACTGTAGCAATGAGCGATTGAAAATGTCTTTGAACACCCCTACCAGTTGGCTGGCACAGGTTTTCAGAGGCTTACCAGGTACTCCGTCGTGGCCTTTGTGAGGATTCATCCTCCTGAAAGACGGCCTGTCATCAGCCTCCGAGGCAGAGATCACAGGGTCAATGGTTGCTGCAGGGATCCTTGTAGCTGTAGTTTTATTCTCCCTTTCAAAGCGAGCATAAAGGGCTTTGAGCTCATCTGGGAGTGAAGCATCACTGCCAGTCATGATGTTTAGTTTTGATTTGTCAGAATTAATGGCCTGCAAACATGTCAGAGTTGATGTGCATCCGATATTGCCTCCAACCTCACTCAGAATTGTTCCTTAGCTCTTGAAATAGCCCTCCACAAGTTACACCCGGTTTTCTTGTCACCTGGGTCACTAGACTAGAATGCCACAGCAGACTATGAACCTCCTGGTTCAACCACGGCTTTTGATTTGGGTATTTCCAGTAAGTTCTCGTAGACCCACATTCATTCACACGAGTTTTACTGAAGTCAGTGACAGTTGTGGCATACTCATTCAGACTTGAAGATGAATACCTGAATATAGTCCAGTCCACTGATTCAAAGCAGATCTGTAAGTGTACCTGCGCCTCCCTTTTTCATACTTTCTTGGTCCTCACTATTGGTGCTGCAGTCTTCAGTCTCTGCCTACACTCCAGGTGATCAGACTTTCCAAAGTGTGGGCATGGGATGGTATGGCAAGTCCCCTTGATGATGGTGTATCAGCCGTTCAGTGTGTTGGTTGCTCTGGTACTACAAGTGATTTGTTGGTGATAATTATTTAAAGATTCTTTCAAGCTAGCCTAGTTAAAATCCTGCAAAATGACAGGGAAGGCATCAGGATGTGCTGTTTCATGCCTGTTGATCACATTGCTCAGTTCATCTCGAGCCTGTTGACATTGGCCTGAGGTGGAATGTACACCGCTACCCAAATGGTCCCTGAAACCTCCTGCAGCAGATAAGATGGGCAGCACTTGATCATGTGGTGTTCCAGGTCTGGCGAACAGGACTGGGACTGCACTGCCGTGTTTGTACACCACAAGAAGTTTTTCATGGAGTACACTCCTCCTTCCCTGCCTTTGAAGGACTCAGCAGTCCTACCTTGGCGGTACATTGTGAACCTGTCAATCTGAATCACCTCATCTGGAAAGAAAGGGGTTAACCAAGATTCCGTGAAACAAAAGGTGCAAGTGGTCCTAATACCTCTCTGAAACAGCACCCTAGCTCTGAGATAATCGATTTCATTTACCTGAGACTATACACTTGCCAGCAGGATAGTATTGGGAGTCGAAAGCCTATTTTTCAGCCCAGCACAACAACCTCCCTTCTGCTGCCATCTTAAAGGGGCAGTGCGTTGGCCAGATTCTGATCTATTTCCATCGATTTTGAGTAGTGATGAATTGCTTTATCACATTAAAGCTTAATAACTGTACAGACCTTAGATGCAGTTGTGATTCTCATCTGTAGCAGGCTGAAAAGAGAGTATTTGATGGTTTCCATCAGAGCTGCCGCACGATTTGCCTTTATCAGGCAATATGGATGATGATATTGATAAAATTATGGAGGCCGGTTCCAATGCATACAATCCAGGATCAACTCCAGTTCACTTCATAGGAATGTGGATCCAGCCTGAAAAAACTGTAGTGAGAGTATGCATGACATCATTCAGATACTTTGTATTCATTATTTATGTAATATAATTTTACCTAGACAATTCCAGGTCACTTTAACTGCAATGGTATCACTTGCAGACATCCAGTTGATAATTGTGCATATGCTGTGAGCAATCAGGTTTAAACCTCTACTATTCCACTGGTAACTATCTTTCTGCTGGTAGAATGACTGTGACAACGTGGATTTTCTTCCTTTTGGACATTAAGTTTTCTGAAAGCAATGCCTTCTGCATATATATATGATAACGGTGTTAAAATGTTGTAATTATAGAGCACAGAAGAATGTAGAAACAGGCTACAAACATCCCTATATAGCACTGAGGAAATCAAAGTCAAAGCAAATTTATTCTCCAAGTACATATATGTTGCCATGTACTACCTTGAGATTCATTTTCTTGCAGGCACTTACAGGAAAATAAAGAAATACAATGGAATTTATGAAAAACTGTAGATTGAATGTAGAACATTACAGCACAATACAGGCCCTTCATCCCATGATGAGCTGAACTTTTAACCTACTCTAACATCAATCTAACCCTTCTCTGTTTCATAGCTCTGCATTTTCCTATCTTTTATGTGGCTGTCTAAGATTTTCCTAAATGCTCCTAATGTATCTGCCTCTACCACTGGCAGGGTGTTCCATGCACCCACCACTCTCTGTGTAAAGAACATCTCTGACATTCCCCCTGTACTTCCTCCAAGCACCTTAAAAGTATGCCCCCCATAATAGCTATTTTCACCTGGGAAAAAGTTTCTAGTTGTCCACTCAGTCTATGCCTCTTATCACCTTGTATACCTCTATTAAGTCACTTCTCATCCTCCTTCGCTCCAAGGTGAAAAGTCCCCGCTTGCTCAACCTATTTTCATAAGACTTTCCCTCTTGTACAGGCAGTATTCTGGTAAATCTCCTTTGCACAGCGCTAAGCAGTATTGCATCCGTATTGTACTGTCTCAGTATTTTTATATTTGTGTGCTGTAGCACTTTTTTTATTCGCAGTTATTTTGTAAGTAACACTATTCTTTGCATTTCTGGTCAGATGCTAAATGCATTTCATTGGCTTTGTATCTGTACTCGGCACAATGACATTAAAGTTGAATCTAAATCTAAGTCTAAAATAAAGCATCTACATTCTTCCTATAATGAGGCATCCAGAACTGAACACAGTATTCCAGCTGTGGTACAACCAGGGTTTACCTCGCAAATCTTGAACTAATGAGGGCCAACACACCATGCACCTTCTTAAAAACTCTGTCCATCTGTGTGGCAACTTTGAGGGATCTATAGACATGGACCCCAAGATCCCTCTGTTTCTCAACACTGCCAAGACCCTGTCATTAACCCTGTATTCTGACTTCATTTTTGACCTTCACACTTTTCTGGATTGAACTCCATCTGCCAATTCTCGGCCCAGTTCTGTTTCTTGTCATGTCCCACTGCAACCTACAAACATAAACATATAAACAAACAACCAATACGCAAATGAAGAAAAATTGGGTAAATAAAAAATGAATAATACTGAGAACACGAGTTGAAAACTCAAAGAAGAAAGGAAGTTCGAGATTTCATTTTTCATATATATACACAGCTCTGAGTAAATAAAAATATCAATAATTTACTGATTTAAATGGGAGGTAATTTTTAATTAGGCATTGCATCTGCTTCTCATTGCTCTGCCTTTGTGATGCAGTTGTTTGAATTAGGTTTTGTACAAGAAAATACATAGGAAAGAACTGACTTTCTCATTTCGAGGATGACTTGCTTTCACCTCAATTTGTGGGTTCTGAGGTGGTTGATGAGACTAGCGTGAGAACTGCAGTTTCTTCCACAGATGGAGCTGGAGGTTCCCAATGGGATGCACGGGTAGGTGGCTTTTGATGTGCTGCAGTTCTTTACTAATGCAGGGCCTCGTTGTTCTCCGATTTCATCGGTTTGATATACCCAGTATCATTCCAGATGGTCCTTCTCCATTTTCTCAGCAAGAGATTTCCAGCATGTTCAAGGAGCCTTTGAGCACATCTGTGAATCTTTTACTTTGTGCATTTGGGTAATCTTTACCTGCAACAGATCTTGAGAATGTCTGGTATCAGGCATATGAATGACGTGCCCTGCCCAATGTACTTGAGACCTTATTGCTGCAGATGTTGAACTGAGAGAGGACTCTAACATTGGCTCAGTTATCCTTCTAGTGAATTTGGAGGAATTTATGTAGACTAAACTGGGTGGTATTTTTTCCTGTGTCTTGAGTTGTGTGCTGAGCCAAAGTGAGGTCAAAAACAGCCATGTATAGTGGTGGTTGCTTCTTATGGTATTTTCCTTGGAGTTGTTTTGCATTGACGATCACGTCAAGTACAAAGTGTACCCACTAATTTTTCTCTCCTAAACCTGCAAATACTAGCACCCAAAAGGACAAGGACATGGCAAAGCACCTGCAAGGCATACACCTCCATAACTTCATTGTCTCTGGCTTCCTTTTCAGTCTGACCTGAAATGTTGATTCTGTTTCTTTTCCCATGGAAGAGGCTGGACCTGCTGAGTATTTACAGCATTTTGTGTTTTTCTTATGTTCAAGGTTGGCTCACTGCCACCACACCCACAAGCACCACCAGCAACACCCACTCCCTACATCCCAATCAGAAGAAGTAGCATCAAAGTAGTAACAAATGTCAAATCAATAGCATCAAAGTAGTGTGTGTGGGACAAAGACTGATTACAGGTCCAAAAATAAGGGGATGCATTTTATCAGAACCCTCAGTTCTATGTCCTGTTTAACAATAATTTCTCTCAAGTATAGCAAGGAGTTGGTGGGTGTCTGCAGAGCTAAAAACAAGGGGTTACATATCTTGTTCAAAGTGCTACTCAAGGTGTATAAGGGCTTAATGAGGGCCGACATGCACTCATTCCTGGGACATTATCACTCAATATATAGATGCAATTGTTAATGCTGTAATGTCCTATCACTCCCAAATGAGATGGATTCATTAGTTATAGTCCAACTGCATACTTGGCAATATGTTAGTTTTTGTTTGCCTCTGCTTGAGAGGTAGTCTGTTGGTCAAGTCACTGAGTTCAATATTTGAACGTGGGCAGAAGTTGAATTGCCCTACACTCTCTTGTTTGGACATTCCACTGCTGTCCCAGTGTCCTGTTCTTACTAATACTCAATTCTAGTGTGAGGTTCACAAATGACAGCCCAAGTATCCGTCTTACCATCACAAAGGAACAGTACGAGCTGGTGAGGTGTGTCCACCCTTAAGATAAGTGAAGAGTAGTCACTAGCATCCACCTGCTGCCATTCCTGGTTAGTTTATGACAGAGTAATGGCATCTTTAATTTTTGAAATGTCAGTCATCTCCAGGACATCCTCCTAGGCACGTCTAAAGGATGGAATATTTGGAGGGCCATCCCTCCAGATAGGTGCTTGTCCCTTGAGTCTTGTACTATCCTCGTCCACAAGAAGGAAATGGTCACAATTTGAAGCATGACATGTGCCTGTTTTGCTAATCATCCTGATGTGACTAATCTTTTACCTCACCCCTGTTTTCCTGTACTAATCCCAAATTCCTTCATTCCCTTCATTTCTAAAAATCTATCATCACCTCCCTAGACAATATTTAGAAATTGAGCCTCCACAGCCCAGGAGACATTTTGAAAGTTATGGAGTATGATGCACCAATGGAAAAGGGAGTCTTATGACTAAGTGAGGTGCATAATGATGGGGGTCAATGCTCAATGTGGAGGTGAGGAAGGGATGGTTGTACTAGCAATCTTACGTGGTATGAGGAGTGGTTAAGACAGCTGATATAGGTGTGTAGGAACCATCGTAGCTCACTCTGAGGAAGATCTGCAGCGCATAATGGATGCTTTTGCCAGAGCATACAAGCTCCTGTATCTTGATCCAAACATCAACAAAACCCAGGTCCTGCACCAACCTGCTCCAGATCAATCTCCTAAACCTCCACCCTCCAAGTTGGCAACATCCCTCTGGAGAACATTGATCATTTCCCATATCTTGGCAGCCTTCTTTCTTCAAGAGCCAACATTGACCTTGAAATAAATTGCAGGCTAGGCTACGCAAATGCAGATTTTGCCCGGCTGACAAAGAGGGCTTTTAAGATTGGGATATCAAGACCAACACTAAGCTTCTGGTCTACAAAGCTACAGTCTGCTCTTTGCTACATGGAGCAGAGTCATGGACAACATACAGCAGGCACATAAAATCCCAAGAAACTTACCACTGAATGATTCTGGAAGTTAGCTGGAAGAACAGGCATTCTATCTCCGGCATCCCAGAGGAAGCTAACATTAACTCCATAAGCATAATAGTGACACAACATCAATTGCGATGGGTTGGCCACATCGTCCATTTGCCTAACCCCCACCTCCCTAGGCAACTCCTGTTCGGCCAACTCAAGGATGCAAAGCACACTCCTGCAGGGCAGGAAAAGCTATTCAAAGACACACCTGAGGAAGTGCCACATAACCCTGAATGGTTGGGAGAAATTAGCACAGGGTAGAAATAGCCGAAGAAGGATTGTCTATGACGGAACTGCACAGCTCGAAGAATACCTCCATTCTGCTGCTGAGACTAAGTGGCTTTGGTGTAAGGAGAGACGGGGAAAGGCCCAAGCAGCTACATCCACCACCACTTGAATGACCTACACCTGCCAACACTGCAATAGGACTTACAGATCAGCCTTTTCAGTCATTTCAAGACCCATAAGTGACGAGATCAACCACCAGGGGAAGAATCACAATCATCTATGAGCAATTGCTGATGATGAAGATGGAATCAGAATGCAGATGAATGTCCCCATTCTCTCACCTCTGTTACTGCAGTGGTTGACCTACAGCAGCCCTTGTAAATGTGCTGGCGCGCAGTGACTCCCGCCCAATGGAATTTCCACCCAATCCAAGCCCCCAGCCTTCAAATCTGTAGTGTGTATTGAGCATATAACTGTTGTCTACTGCAAAGAATAGGAATCATAGACTGTAATTCAGATATTGAAGGACAGAACTCTTACATAGCACACAAGCACATTCTAGAAATTCCCTGAAATGTTTTAAATTATTTTGATGTGCAATTTATATTTATGAGATATGGAAAGAACAGCTTATTACGTTGATTGATTTCTCAGAAAACATGCGAACATAAGGCAAAGCTATGATCAGAACTCACTTAATTCAATTAGTACAGCATGTCTTCATGTATTGCTATGGAATAATGTGCATGCACATCAATAGATCATTAATAGGGAGAAAATGCTTCCATACTTGATAGTTTTAAATGTGCAATATCTTCTTCTTCAGTTGTCAACCTGTCAGTTTCATCAATAGGTTTATGTCTCTTGTGACATTTTAATGTTGTGTTTTTGATTACCATTTCTCTTCCTGCTTGTTTTGCGCTGTGCTGAATAGAGCGAGCTAGCCAGGCAGTTAGCAGGCAAACCCTTCCAACCTTTACCACATTTGTGTACTCAGTATCAGGTACCAGCATGGGTAGATACCCTGAGCAGATTTTTCTGGCTGCAATATTTTTCCAATAAGATACTTTCACTTTTCTTCAGACATATTATGGCAAAGCTCCTCCTTAATAAATTCCATAAATCTAATACATTCAGAATCAGAATCAGGTTTAATATCACTGGCATATGTTGTGAAAATTGTTAACAATTGTTAACTTTGCAGCGGCAGTACTATGCAATAGATGATAATATAGAAAAACCTGTGAATTACAGTAAATATATGTGTGTGTGTGTGTGTGTGTGTGTGTGTGTGTGTGTGTGTGTGCGTGTGTGTGTGTACATCATATAGTTACATTAAATAATCAGTGCAGAAGCAGAAATAAAAACATAGTGAGGTAGTGTTCAAGGTTTCAATGTCCGTACAGAAATCGGATGGCAGAGGGGAAGAAGTTTTTCCTGAATCACTGAGTGTGTGCCATTAGGCTTCTGTATCTCCTTCCTGATGGTAACAAAGAGAAGATTGCATGTCCTAGGTGGTGGGAGTCCTTAATGATAGATGCCGCCTTTCTGAGGCACCTGTGTTTGAAGATGTCTTGGATACTACAGAGGCTAGAGAAATACTATGTCTATTTCATTTCTGCAAAATCTATGTTATTCTGCAAAAGGCAGCTACCAATATTTGTCTGTATGTAGAAAATACAATCATAGGGAAATATGTAGGGAGTAGTTTACTGCCCCGTCAGAAGTCACTGACTATTTGTAGTTCTAAGTTCTGCATAAATATAGCCTTAGCAGGTAAGATGCAACGTATGACTTACTATCCCAGAGAAGTGGCAGAGATCCTTGCACTGCATGCTACAAGCTGTTAATTTTCTGCTTTCACTCAGACTATTCTAAGTGTCTCAAGTATTGGATCAGAAATGTCAATATGTTGTTCATATGGGAACTTTATAATTATATGCAAGTTTACACACTTTGAGATGGAAAGGATTTTTTGAATTTTTTCATTCAGTGAGCATGCTGAGTGTATGCAAAATGTCAACTGAGTCACTGGGGTGAATAATCATCTTCATCAGCAGGACAGGAATCCAGTGAAATGGTTCTGCATTCTTTACAGAACTCCTCTGAAGCAGAAAGGAATGTATGTCAGTTGGATTCAAAAAAGGTGAAGTGAGTTGTCCTGCCATAGCACAGCTCAGGCAGAGAAAACAGAAGTCACACTTACCCTTTCTATCAAGCTGGAGAATGATCAGGGAATGAATTTTGTGTAGTTAAAGCTGCTTTAATTCTTCCTTTATCTGAGATTGATCCTTTAATTTCATGCTGAAGTTCATCTTGAGCTCTGAGGAAAAGTCAGTGACCTGAACTACTTTTTTCCATAGAAAGTTAAGCTTTTATTGATGCATTAACACTTTCTCTCCTTCAATGCAGATACTACCATACTTTCCGATTATTTCCGGCATTTTCTGTTTTTGCTCCATTAAAAAAATTTGGGAAGTGCAAAGATGGAGCTGTGCATTTGCCTTTATCTTTGATAAAGAGGTGTTAAAGTACAACTTATGACAAAACCACATGACAAAATGAAAATCTGCTTGTAGTCTGACAAATATGGTATTTTGATTACAATTATTCTTTTGCACTAAGGTAGAATTTTAAAAGAAGCAAACAAGGAAGTTAAGATTGCTAAAGTCATTGAGTCATTGAGTTATAAAGCACAGAAGCAGACACTCCAGCCCAACTCAACCATGCTGACCAAGCTGCCTTACTGAGCTAGTTCCATTTACCTGCATTTGGCTCAAGTCCCTGTGAACCTTTCTGATCTGGGTACCTGTTTCTGATGTATTTTAAACTTTATAATTACACCCAACTTTACCATTTCCTCTGGTAACTCATTCCATAGAGCTACCGCCTTCCACAGGGAAAACCTCTATCCCAGTTCCTTTTCTGAAGGTTCAAACTTCTGATATTGGACTATAATTTGCTGGCGCAGCACACTAACCCTGTATGCAAAAATGGTGTTAGTCCCTAACGTGTCTACTGTGCCTCAACAGTGTTCTGATATTTGACTTTGAGTGGAGCACAAGCTGGCTGATGTTTCCAGCACTTCCATTTGGGAGCCTGCCCACTGTAGCTGCACTAGGTTAGACCAGAAGCAGGATCAGTTGCGGGCTATCTCCCATGAATAGAGAACAACATTTGTGAAAGAAAGAAATGTGTAAATGGGATTCCTAGAAAACTATTCTTATCCCTAATTTCTCTAATGCAAACCCTTGACAACAATTTATAATATTTGATGCTCTTTTTGCATTTTGTATTTATTTCTTTTCCTCATATAAATTCCATTGAAGTGAGTTTTTATTCTGAGACTCAATTTTGGTAGTGATTTGCAAATCCCTTGAGAGTGACTTTTCATTGCCTGTAAAGCAGGGTACACTATATAAGATTGATTAATTAATTATTCTTGAATTAGTATAGTTTGCTTTAATGTTTTAAATTGAGTGGATAGGGGAGAACCAGTGGATGTGGTATATTTGGATTTTCAAAAGGCTTTTGACAAGGTCCCACACAGGAGATTAGTGTGCAAACTTAAAGCACACGGTATTGGGGGTAAGGTATTGGTGTGGTTGGAGAATTGGTTAGCAGACAGGAAGCAAAGAGTGGGAATAAACGGGACCTTTTCAGAATGGCAGGCGGTGACTAGTGGGGTACCGCAAGGCTCAGTGCTGGGACCCCAGTTGTTTACAATATATATTAATGACTTGGATGAGGGAATTAAATGCAGCATCTCCAAGTTTGCGGATGACACGAAGCTGGGTGGCAGTGTTAGCAGTGAGGAGGATGCTAAGAGGATGCAGGGTGACTTGGATATGTTGGGTGAGTGGGCAAACTCATGGCAGATGCAATTTAATGTGGATAAATGTGAAGTTATCCACTTTGGTGGCAAAAATAGGAAAACAGATTATTATCTGAATGGTGGCCGATTAGGAAAAGGGGAAGTGCAACGAGACCTGGGTGTCATTATACACCAGTCATTGAAAGTGGGCATGCAGGTACAGCAGGCGGTGAAAAAGGCGAACGGTATGCTGGCATTTATAGCGAGAGGATTCGAGTACAGGAGCAGGGAGGTACTACTGCAGTTGTACAAGGCCTTGGTGAGACCACACCTGGAGTATTGTGTGCAGTTTTGGTCCCCTAATCTGAGGAAAGACATCTTTGCCATAGAGGGAGTACAAAGAAGGTTCACCAGATTGATTCCTGGGATGGCAGGTCTTTCATATGAAGAAAGACTGGATGAACTGGGCTTGTACTCGTTGGAATTTAGAAGATTGAGGGGGGATCTGATTGAAACGTATAAGATCCTAAAGGGATTGGACAGGCTAGATGCGGGAAGATTGTTCCCGATGTTGGGGAGGTCCAGAACGAGGGGTCACAGTTTGAGGATAGAGGGGAAGCCTTTTAGGACCGAGATTAGGAAAAACTTCTTCACACAGAGAGTGGTGAATCTGTGGAATTCTCTGCCACAGCAAACTGTTGAGGCCGGTTCATTGGCTGTGTTTAAGAGGAAGTTAGATATGGCCCTTGTGGCTACAGGGGTCAGGGGGTATGGAGGGAAGGCTGGGTTCTGAGTTGGATGATCAGCCATGATCATAATAAATGGCGGTGCAGGCTCGAAGGGCCGAATGGCCTACTCCTGCACCTATTTTCTATGTTTCTATGTTAATAAAATACTTATATGCATTTCTGATTATTTTTCTATTAATATAGTTATTTTCAATGTTTTAATCTTTTAATTGATTTATTAATAGTTTGTGATTTTCCTCTGAGTTTTAGAGGAATTCTGAAGGTATAATGTGTCTCTCCAGAGGAGTGGGAGACTTGATCCAGGAAAATGCCATAGGGAGGTCTTCAGATGGCAGATATAAACTTGACAAGTAGCTCAACCATAGTTTGTCATCCCAAGGTGTCAGGTCTGCAGAGGCAGGCACCTCCCAGTCTCTACACAGCTAACAGGAGTCACCTGCCACTCATTTCCAACTGATCACCTGCAACCCATTTAAACCCAGCTCTCAGCCACAGTCCTTGTTCACCCATCGAACCAGCCAGCCTCAAGCAGTCGCTCCTAGCCTTCAGTTACCTTGTTGCTTGTAGTGTTTTGTATCTATTCTCTCATGTTTTGTTTCTCCTCACAGCTCGTTATTTTGCAATTTATTATTAAAATGATCACGCACAGCTAAATAGTCTCTGCTTCTCTGCATTAAGCTCAAACCTCCTCTACATTTCCTGACAGGAGGAGGAAAAACCCTCAATGTGTTGCAATCATCATGGTCTGATGACATTAATCAGACTGTGATGCCTTCAACCAGTCTCAGAGGAGAACGGAAAAGATAAATAATTGCTAAGTAATTAGAGCTTAAATATTGACGTAATGTAAACAGAAAAGTTTTGCCTAATTCAGACTTTATGTTATTCAGAGAGTCAGGAAGAGATTAAGTGATAGATTGTGGTCGAAACAAACAATATTGCGGAGATTGAGGTAAGCAGTTTTAGTACTGCTTTTGTTGTGTGATTAGAATTCAATTCTGGATCAAATACAATTCCAAATTGGTATTATCACCAAATGATTGAGGAGGATAACCACATTTGAGGCAGAGGTATGGGAGCAGTTAGGAGAAGGCTTATCAGAATTATTCCTGGAATGGCAGGGTTGTCTTATGAGGGAAGGTTGGACAGACTTGACTTATATCTGCCGAAATTGAGAATTTGATTTGACTGAAACATATGAGATCCTGAGGGATCTTGATCAGGCAGATGTGGAGTGAATGTTTCCTCTTCTGAGAGAATCTGGAACTAGAGGTCACTCTTTAAAGGAAGTAGCTTATGAAATGAACACAAATAGATTTAGAAGGAGCGTAAAATGTCTCAGCTAAAAAAAAAGATCATGAGCATTTTGTGTTAAACATGTATTAAGCAACAGGGGAATTGGAGCACTTCAACCAAATTTTCCAGAGTTCCTTAGTTTGTTCAGGCACTATCTACAATTGAACTTAAGAGACCTAAGAGCTAAGAGGTGAGTGGATAGTGGGGTGGAAAGATGGGAGACCAGGATTCTGATGACAGAAGTAGAAGACCAGTATTTAAGCTCAATTGTAGGTGAAGATCAAAAATCAGAGGGTAATAAAAATGCATGTCTGAAAATACAGTGGTCTGAGTCCATTTTATGTATGCAATCCAACCACTAAAGTAACCATTATGGCTGGAGCTATGTGCACAATCAGGTGATGCCTGCAAGGCTTCCATAAAGCAGTTGGTATCTTAGTGGTCAGGGTTCAGAAATGATGAGACTCTGGGTCATATGCTAATAAGAGACATATGCTAATAAGAGACATATCCATCTTTGCTTCATCATTTGCAAAACTGATTTTCTCTGAATGAAATGACTGTGATCAGTGCAACCACGTGTATATGAAGGACAAGTAATGCCCCTTGAAGATTTCATTGTAGGCTGCATCCAAAAGGGTATCTTTGAAAAAAAAAGACTTTCTGATAACTGAAGTGGGAGGTAAATAAGTATTCTACCCGTCTCCGTATTACTACCACCAGACACCACTTGTACTTCTTTCCTCAGTTAACATCCTGCCTTGTGTCCCTTCTCTTCTTTTCTGTTGCCCTTCCGTGCTAATTGCATACCCACCTCCTTCCTGGTCTCTTCTCCCACCACCTCTCAGTCACTTAATTCACTCACCATTTAAAAACTACCTGAGGGGGCACTCTTAGCATTATGAAAGACAAAGCTTCAGGTTGTCCTACCAGTCTGGCTGAGGCTACTATTGTTGGAATCAGTCTGCTGGAGTTACACCAGTGGCTCATTGTTAACCAACTTTTAGATCACAACTATAAAATTATTAAGAGTTTACCAAAAACAGCACCCTGCGTCTTTAGAAAATCAAACTCATTTATAAGGTGGTATCACCATAATACAGAGATCATTTCAATTGCTATAATTTCAATGTTTCCAGTATTTTCATGGAGCAAACTAGAGGAACAATATTACTTCCTTCTCTCTGCCTTTTATTGATTTGAGACTCTGTGCACCTATCCTATCCATCTCTGTTTTGTTGTGTTTTGTCAATAAAAGGTACTTGACAAGTTATTGATGAGAACAATTCCTTTGATAGTTGCAAATGACAGACAGGGGAATACCTTTGGGTACACTAACCTATTAATGTAAATGAGAGTGGCAATTTATTAGCTTATTTTAAAATCTAAATAATGAGCTTTTTAATTCTACCCCAATGGCAAATGATATTTTTTGCTAGAATTAAAGCACAATTCATTCAAATAGCATTCTAGAATGTGAAAGCATAATAGTTTTCCCTCAAAATCAATTTTGTCCATATTCTTAACTCAGCTTTCCATTCTTATTTCTCATTTGTTCAAGTTCACAAATGAAAGAAAATGTGGCTCGAAGAATTCAGTTAGACAGAGAATGGAAATGAATTTGACTGCGCTCGGAGTACAAGGGAGAAGATAATTTCAATTACATTCATCGGTAAACCTCACCCATCCATTTGAAATGAAGAAAAGGCCATGGGGCTGTCTCCTATTAAGAGACTATTTATTCACTCTCATTGTAGGTTTAGAAAGTAGTTACCAATGTACATGCTGTGCAACTTTCAATGAATAGAAAATTATCCCATGTAGGATGTCACAATACAAAAAAAAAATCACCCACTCATCTGTGCAATAAAAGTGAAGAAAATCAGGGACAGTTGTAGAATGCAAACATTTTCTCTAAATGTCACAGCCATATTTATTAATCATTGGGTGCTGGTGCTAATCTTGCAATAAACGTTGATGGGAACGGGCTGAAAATGAACGTTCCTCCATTTGTTGAAGTTCTGACTGGAATGATTGTGGTTAAAAGTGAAAGTACAAAGTCTGCATTTTAAACAGGGGTTAGTGGTGTGCAAAATGTGAACAGCTCAGATCTGGACTGACAGAAAGTATGGCATAGACTCTATGCATTATATGCTGATCTTTGAAAAGTAAGCCAGCCTATAATCATCAGATAAAATCCAGCTAGCAAATATACTTCACATTTTCTTAAGGGTATTCTTTTGAGGTGTATCAGTGGTAAACTATTTGAATCTGCAGTTCAAAGATACAGTGAGCCAATTTTGTTCGATTCATAGAATCACAACACAGAAACAGACCCTCTAGTTCATAAAATGTGGTCACCAGAAAACTCCCGTTTTTACAATAATCTTGCCATAAATAATTTTACCAGCAATTCTATGAGGAACTTGTTGGGATTTCTTATGGTACACACCCATAACTTATGAAACATATTCTCTACTGAATTTGCTGCAGCACTTCACGAGCCATTACCTGAATAGACTCTGATGAAGAAAGTTCTATGAAGTTCCGACAGGCAGAAGCTTGTTGAGATTCTCTTGCAGTTACTGTGGTAACTTCTACTTTGAAAGAGGCACACTCGACAACTTCATGCCCAAGAACTTCAAAACTGTTATGTATATACAGAGGCTTCACAACCCGTACAGCATGGCAGGACCACTATATACAAAACCCACCGAAAGTAGAAAGAACGGAAGTAAAAACCCCCACCCATTATCCTAATTAGTATTAACTTACTTTTAATAATGCTCACATTACAACACTTCTCCCCCTTTAAAATCCAACATTTTCCAAATGTAAAAACTAGGAAATAAAAACAGTGGTGTTATTAATTTGCGTACTCATGAAAACATATACTAGTATCTTAGCAACAGTTTATCAATACAAAACATCTGGAAAATGTGACAGATTCAACATTCAATCTAACAACAACAACAAAAAAGAGAACTGTCCCATCAAAGATTCAGTCTGTCAGGAGGTTTACGAGTGCGCTGTGATCTGCGCACTACCCCCGGTGATCCAGCAGGCACCGCTGGTGATGGTGTTTTGGGTGGATCAGGTTTTGGGGGCATGAGAGGGGTCTGTATGTCTGTGTGAGAATGTCCATCCTCCTCAGGGGACCCCACCCCTCTGCCAGCATCTCACCCTCTGGCAAAGTCACTGGTGGACATGCTTCCACCGTAGTCTGTCTCACAAATGGAAACTCCATGGAACTGTCTGCCTCTGAGCCGGTATCATGACGCAGGCGCACATAGTCCTGATGTCTGCGGAAAACACGTTCACCAGTCAGCTTAACAACATAGGAGACGGGACCACTCTGCTTAAGAATAACCCCAGGCAGCCATTGCTGATTGTTCCTCACATAGACATTGTCGTCCGGTTTTAACTGTCTCTCTCATGCATGTTGATCATGTACCTCCTTCTGCTTTTCCTGCTTTCTCTCCATTTTCGCCTTCATGTCCGGGCGCAGCAGGTCCAATCTTGACTTGGGCCTACACCCCATCAGCATCTCTGCTGGAGTGCAGGCAGTCGTAGTCTGTGGCATGAGGTGGTATTTAAACAGGAAACATGAAAACCGCATGTTAAGACAGTGGCTTCAGGCCAAAATTCACTGTCTGAACAGCCCACTCAGCCAAACCATTGGAGGCTGGGTGGAAAGGGGCTGTCTGAATGTGATGAATGCCATTCTGCTGCGTGAACTCACTGAACAGTTCACTGGTGAACGTCGGGTCATTATTAGTGACCAGAGTGTCAGGCAACCCGTGGACTGCAAACACTTGCCTGAGTTTGTCAATGGTTGAGGGGGCTGTGATGTTGCTCATGATGTGAACTTCGATCCATTTAGAATGCGCATCTACCATTACAAGAAACATCTGCCCCATAAAAGGGCCAGCAAAGTCCAAATGTAGCCGAGACCAGGGGTGGTCTGGCCACTCCCATGGATGCAAAGGAGCTGGTGGTGGCATATTCTCATTAGTCTGACATTGCGTGCATGATTTTACCTTGTTCTCCAGATCCTGATCCATTCTTGGCCACCAAACGTAGGATCTTGCAAGGTTTTTCATTCGAGACACCCCTGGATGAGTCTCATGAATTTCCACCACAATCTGTGAATGGCCAGGGGGAGGCACGATGACCCTCACCCTCAGAAAATGCAGCCATCCTGCAGACTGAGTTCTGTCTTGCATTTGGCATAAGGCCTCAGTTCCTCTCCTTCCACGACTCTGAACCAACCTTGTAAAAGAACCTTGACTTGGGACAGGACTGGGTCCCTCTCTGTCCACTGTTTGATCTAGGTCGCCTTTCCAGGTGTCTCTGACAGCCTCTCCAATGAAAACACAGTCTCTGGAGGCATATATGTAGCAACAGGTGTCTCAGGTAAAGGTAGTCGACTCAGTGCATCAGTATTTGCATTATTCCCACCTGCTCTGTACAATAGTGTACTGGTAGGCTGACAATGAAAGAGCCCAACGCTGTATCCTGGCTGAGGTTAGCGGTGGGATGCATCTAGTCTCACTGAACAGGCTCATCAGTGGTTTATGGTCCGTATAAATTGTAAATACGCGTCCATAAAGGTACTGATGAAAACGTTTGACGGCAAAAACAATGTTCAGCTGTGAATATCCCTTCTCAGCAGCTGTTAGGGTACGTCAAGCAAAACCAATAGGCTTCTCTGAACGGTCTTCCATTACATGTGAGAGAACTGCCCCGACTCCACAGGGCGAGGCATCGCATGCAAGGGTGATCTCCTTGTCTGGGTCATAGTGAACAAGCAGCTTCGCTGACTAGAGGAGTACTTTCACTTCCTTGAAAGCTTTCTCCTGCTCTTCACCCCACTGCCACTTAGTGTCATTGTGAAGCAGCTTATACTGTGGGGTCAAAACCCTTGAGAGGTCAGGAAGAAACTTGCCATAATAATTCACCATGCCCAAAAATGATCTGAGTTCTGTGACGGTCTTAGGGCTTGGGGCCTCCTTAATAGCTCTCACGTTGTCCTCCACAGGACAAAGCCCCTCAGCTGTGATCTTGTGTCCCAGGTAAGTCACACTCGATGCCAGGAACACACATTTTCCACGTTTCAACTGCAGCCCTGCGTCTGAGAGCCTCTTCAGCACCCGTTCTAGGTTAGCCAGATGCTCCAGCTCTATAGCCCCCGTGATCAAAATATCATCAGGGTATACTGCTACGTGCAGAAACCTTGCAGCAAAGTGTCCATCGTCCTTTGGAAAATGGCAGGGCTGGACGCCATTCCAAACACCAGGCGACTATACTTGCATAACCCCTTGTGCAATCCTCGTCGAGCAGCAGCTGTTGGTAGGCGTGACTCATGTCCAGCTTTGTGAACAGCTTACCCCCTGACAGGGTCGCAAACAGGTCATCCACCCGTGGCAATGGGTACTCCTCCAGCCTAGAGACCTGATTCACCATAAGCTTATAATGCCCACATATCCTCACCGTTTTGTCTGCCTTCAAAACTGGAACAATGGCAGCCGCCCACCTTGAAAACTGGATGGGCTCAATAATGCCCAGCCTCTGTAAACGTTCCAGCTCCTCCTCGACTTTGCTTTTCATGGCATAGGGCACCAACCTGGGCTTAAAAAAATGTGGTGTAGCCTCAGGGTCGACATGGAGTTTCACTGTCACGCCCTTCAGTGTGCCCAGCTCGTCCCTGAAAACATCACTGTACCACTGCAGAATGTCCTCCATCGTGTGCGCATACTTAATTTCATGCCAATTTAGCCGGATTTTGCGAAGCCAATCGCAACCCAAAAGACTGGACCCCCTGCCCTTAGCTACCACTAGCCTGGCTTCAGCCTTCTGACCCCCTACTGAAATGTCCACATATAACACCCCTAAATTAAGTATGGGCTGCCCCGTATAGGTCCTAAGTTTGAGCTTTGACGGTCTAATGGGAGGCAGGTTGGACCCCCATGTCCTCCTGTAGGTCTCCTCACTAATGACCGATGCAGTAGCCCCTGAATCAATCTCAAACTTAATGTCCTTTCCCCTGACAGTGACTGTGGCATAATATGGTTCAGGTGGTTTCTCATCTGTTTCCACTGTAAACATGTTGTAGGCACACGCTGCCTCTTCATAGGCATCTTCTAGATGGTGTGTGGCTGCCTGAGTCTGTAGAGCTTTCCCCTGCCCAGGCTTAATCTTACCCTTTGAACTTCTGCACTTTTTAGCTAAATGTCCCTTTTTGCTACAAGCATGGCAGACAGCGTCTTTGAATTTGCAATCATTCGCATAGTGCGTTCCTGTGGATGTTAGTATGAGAGAGAACAGTGACATTGGCTTGTTTATCCTTCCAGTAGAGGATTTAGCAGGAACAACATTGGCAGAATATTTTGTTCTGAAGTGGCTGCTGCAGGCAACTCATGCCTCAGTAGCATATGGAAGAGTAGGAATCACTGTTGCATGATAGACAATGGGTTTTGGGCTAAATTTCAGGCTTTGTTCCTCAAACACTCCATTTCCTAGCCAGGCAAGGTTGGCACTGGCACTCAGAGATATGGCAGTAAAAGATCACCAGCTTACTCTTTGCCATAGATGCTGCCTAGCCTGCTGAGTTCCTCCAGCTTTTTGTGTGTGTATTGGCTGGATTTCCAGCATCTGCAGATTTTCTCGTGTTTATGTTACAGCCATCAGTGCATACCTCCAAACTCTGGAATCTCCAGAGCAGGCTAAAGAGGACGACTACTCTGATCTTAGAAATATTATGGTCCACATCTCAGGAAGGGACCTACTGCTTTTGGTGAATGACTTCATTTCTAAGGTAGGAAAAGATTCAACCCTCTGTGATGGCGTCATGGATGTGGACAGATTTGGGAAGGCCCTCACTAGCAGAATCCCTCACCTAACAAATTGTTTGTGGCACTCCCTTTTCATAAGCAACACCCTGTTTTGTCAAAGAGGCGAATGCAACTTCATGCCAAAAATCCCCAATCCAGGCACGAGTAGATATTAGATTATATTATCTTCTGAGCAAGGGATTGTAAAGAAATTCACATAATCTGTGCTGTGATAAGTTCTAATGACTGTTGTGTTTATCATTATCTAATCTGCTCTGTTATCTCCATGAACCTGTGTCAGAAACACTAGTGACAGCTGAAACATTGCTCTAGGAAAATCAAGGATCTTGCACTGATAAATAGAACATAAAACATAGAATAGTACAGCACAGTACAGGCCGTTCGGCCCACAATGTTGTGCCGACCCTCAAACCCTGCCTCCCATATAAGCCCCCACCTTAAGTTCCTCCATATACCTGTCTAGTAGTTTCTTAAACTTCACTAGTGTATCTGCCTCCACCACTGACTCAGGCAGTGCATTCCACGCACCAACCACTCTTTTCCTCTAATATCCCCCTTGAACTTCCCATCCCTTACCTTAAAGCCATGTCCTCTTGTATTGAGCAGTGGTGCCCTGGGGAAGAGGCGCTGGCTATCCACTCTATCTATTCCTCTTATTATCTTGTACACTTCTATCATATCTCCTCTCAACCTCTTTCTCTCCAAAGAGTAAAGCCCTAGCTCCCTTAATCTCTGATCATAATGCAAACTCTCTAAACCAGGCAGCATCCTGGTAAATCTCCTCTGTACCCTTTCCAATGCTTCCACCCACATCCTTCCTATAGTGAGGTGACCAGAACTGGACACAGTACTCCAAGTGTGGCCTAACCAGAGATTTATAGAGCTGCATCATTACATCGCCGACTTTTAAACTCTATCCCTCAACTTATGAAAGCTAACACCCCATAAGCTTTCTTAACTACCCTATCCACCTGTGAGGCAACTTTCAGGGATCTGTGGACATGTACCCCAAGATCCCTCTGCTCCTCCACCCTACCAAGTATCCTGTCATTTACTTTGTACTCTGCCTTGGAGTTTGTCCTTCCAAAGTGTACCACCTCACACTTCTCCGGGTTGAACGGCATCTGCCACATCTCAGCCCACTTCTGCATCCTATCAATGTCTCTCTGCAATCTTCGACAATCCTCTACACTATCCACAACACCACCAACCTTTGTGTCGTCTGCAAACTTGCCAACCCACCCTTCATAAACAACTCCAATCTAATCTGCTCTGTTATCTCCATGAACCTGTGTCGGAAACACGAGTGACAGCTGAAACATTGCTGCAGGAAAATCAAGGATCTTGCACTGATTAACAGCTCCATGAATCCTTGCCAACAGAAGCTGCACATGGTCTACAACCCTGATCCATTATGACTGGCACTTGTGAGGAGCTCTATGCCGAAGTTAAATCAATGGCTGTCTGGAGGTCAAATTACTACGATTCAGATGTGCCTATTAACCTGGAAATATGATCTAGAATAGGGAGTCCAAACTGAAAGGTGGCCCTGCCCCAGCCCTTGATTGCTGGTACATTAGTGGTAGAGGGATACCTGGTCAATTGGTAGGCTGAAACCAGCATGAAAGGACATTCGTTGATGACGCAGTGTGAGGTTTAAAAAGAGCTCTGGCGGTTTTGGCTTTTCTCAATGGGCTAAAATCAGCATGGGGCCAATAAAAAGAAGGGAGGTGTAAGAGGAGGGGCCATTGTGTGAGTGGGCCATTGTTAGAGTGGTCAGGCTTTGGTCCAAATGGCTGAGCAAGAATAGGTGGTGGTTTTAAGGAAGTAAGTAAAAAGGTTTCTAGTAAGTTTTTTTTTCTGTTAGTACATAGCTAGTACGCTGGGAATGTGTCTGGAGGTAGTGGTATGTTCTTTGTGTGACCTCTAGTCTTCCTGATAACTACATCTGCATGAAGTGCATTGAGCTGCTGCTCCTTAGAGCTTGTATTAAGGAACTGGGGCTGCAGCTAGATGACCTTCAGCTCATACAGAAGAATGAGAAGGTGATGGATAGGAGCTACAGGAGGTCGTCACCCCTAGGATGAAGGAGGTGGGTACCTAGGTGACTGTCAGGAGAGGGAAAGTGGACAGTGCAGAGTACCCCAGTGACTGCACCCCTCAATAATAAATACACCACCTTGTGTACTATTGGGAGGAATAATCTACTGTTGAGAAGCTGGTGTGAGCATGTCTCTGGTACTGAGTCTGTCTCTGTGGCTCTGAAGGGAAGGGGAGTGAAGTGCAGTGTAGCAATGATCAGGGATTCCATAGTTACGGGAGCAGAAAGCAATTCTGTGGATGTGAAAGAGACACCCGGATGGTATGTTGTCTTCTGGCTGCCAAGGTCAGGGATGCCTCGGGTCGGGTCGAAGGCATTCCAAAGGTGGACCCTGAACAGATGGTTGTTGTGGTACATATTGGTACTAACGAAATTGATTGGAAAAGGAGGAGGACTTAAATTCAGAATATAGGAAGTTAAGCAGAAAGCCGAAAAGGAGGACCACCAGGGTGGTAATCTCTGGATTGCTGTCTGTTCCACATGCCAGAAAGGGTAACAATAGGATGAAGAGTTTGTCCAGAGTCAAGGTTTCAGAATTCTGGATCATTGGGATCTCTTCTGGGGAAGGTATGACCCATACAAAAAACGGACAGGTTACACTTGAACCCCGTGAGGACCAGTATACTTACAGGCAGGGTTGCTGGAGCCATGGGGAGGGTTTAAACTAAGGTAAATGGGAACAGGAGTGATAGGAATGAGGATAGGGTGGTTGGTATATAAGTAGATGCCGTGTGTAGTGAGACAGTGAGGAAGGGCAGGCAGATGATAGAGCAAATTTGAATTCAGTGGGATGGTAAAGTGTAAAAGGGGGCCAAAATCAAAAAGGGTGATGAATACAGGACTATAAGTGTTATATTTGAATGCATGAAGTATACAGAATAAGGTAGATGATCTTGTAACACAGTTTGAGATTCGTAGGTATGACATTGTGAGCATCATTGTGTCTTGGCTGAAAGAAGATCATAGCTGGGAGCTTAGTATCTCAGGATATGCATTGTATTGAAATGACAGGCGGTTAGGCAGAGGGGGAGGGATGGCTCTGTTGGTAAAAAAATGAAATCAAATCCTTAGAAAGAGGCGACATTGGATCGGAAGATATAGAATCCTTCTGGGTATGTTGCAATGGGGCACTGGGGAGCTGACCCAAGTGCAGGACACAGGCATGGAGGTAACATTAACAGAAGTGTATTTTATTAATAGTTGCCAGGAAGGCCGGAGAGCGAGGATTAGATGCTTACATGGACGTAAATGTTGGACAACAAACCGGAGGAACCTGGACTTGGACTTGGCCACAGAGCCTGGACTCGGACATGGAACCTGGACTTGCACTCTGACATGGAAGCTGGACTTGGACTTGACTTGGACATTCAGCCTGGACTCAGACTTGACTTGGACTCGGAGCCTGGACTTGGACTTGACTTGGACATGGAGCCTGGACTTAGACTTGACTTGGATTCAGACTTGGACATGGAACGACAAAACCAAACAAAGACAGCCAATTCATATCTTGGCTCGGAGCAGCGGCAAACAGCCTGCAAAACTCAGCTGGACATGAGATGACAAAACCAAACAACGACAGACAATTCATATCTTAACATGGGGTAGCACATGAACCAGCAAATGGCCGGCAATCACTTAGCTGAACACGAAGAGACAGAATTCCCAAAGCAACCCCAGGCATTGAAGCCACTTAGAATCCACCATTCTCGGCGGCCCAGAACATGCATTGCCTCACTGGCTGAGGAGTCCATTCTCGGTGACCCCAGAACGTGCATTGCTGCACGGGCTGCGGTATGACGGTCCAGCACCGAGTGGATGAAAGCTGGAGTTTTTATGCTGCCGGTTCGCATAAGAATCAGGTGCCCTAATCAAGGAGCCCAGTAGAACATGGGAAAAGGAAATTAACTGAAATGGGGAGTCAACGGACTGGACTGTGACAGGGTAGAGATAAGAAACTGCAAAGGTAAAGAGATCTTACTGGGAGTTATATACAAACCTCCGATCAGAAACCAAGATGTTCTATGTTCTATGTTCTATGTGGAACACAATTTACAAAGAGAGACAGAAAATACATGTAAAAAGTGCAATGCTGCGATAATCATGGCTGATTTCAATGTGCAGGAGATAGGGAAAAGCCAGTTAGTACTGGATCCCAAGAGGGAGAATTTGTAGAATGCCTACGAGAAACTGAGGGGAATGATAATTCTGGATTGCATGTAATGTAATGATCCAGCTTTGATTAGGAAGCTTAATGTAAAGGAACCCTTAGGAGGCAGTGATCATAATATGATAGAATTCACTCTGCAGTTTGGGAAGTAGAGGCTAAAATGAGATTTATCAGTATTACAGTGGAGGCAGGACAGAGGAGTTAGCCAAACTTGATTGGAAGGGGACAATAGAAGGGATGACAACAGAACAACAACAGTTGATATTTCTGAGGGAAATTTGGAAGGCACAGGAAAGTACATCTCAAAGATGAAGTATTCTAAAGGGAGGATGAGGCAACAATGGCTGACAAGGGAAGTCAAAGAGAGCACCAAAACAAAAGAAAGGACATATATTATGGCAAAAATTAGTAGGAAGGTGGAGGTTTGGGAAGCTTCTAAAAACCAACAGAAGGCAACTAGAAAAGCCATAAAGGAAGAAAAGATGAAATATAAATGTAAGTTAGCCAATAATATAAAAGAGGATACGAAAATATTTTTCAGGTATATATAATGATATATAAGAGACAAGAGTGAATATTGGACTGCTGGAAAATGATACTGGAGAGGTCATAATGGGGGACAAAGAAATGACTGAAGAACTTAGTATTTTGCATCAGTCCTCACTGTGAAAGACCAGCAGTTTGCCAGAAACGTGAGTGATGTTGCTATTATGAAGGAGAAGGTGCATGGGAAGCTGAAAAGTTTGAAGGTAGATAAATCAACTGGACCAGATGGACTGCAACCCAGCGTTCAGAAAGAGGTAACTGAAGTGATTGTGGAGGCACTAGCGGTGATCCTTCAAGAATCACTACATTATAGAATGGTTCCGGAGGACTAGAAAACTGCAAATGTCACTTCATTCTTCAAGAAGGAATGGAGGAAGAAGAAAGAAAATTATAGGTCAGTTAGCCTGACTTCAGAGGTTGGAAAGATGTTGGAGTCAAGTACTAAGGATGAGGTTTCAGGGTACATGGAAGCACATGATAAAATAGGCCAAAGTCAGCATGGTTTTCTAATGGGGAAATATTGTCTGACAGATCTGTTGGAATTCTTTGAGGAAATAACAGGCAGGATAGACAAAGGAGAGCCAGTGGATATTGTTTATTTGGATTTTCAGAAGTTCTTTGACAAGATGCCACACATGAGACTGCTTTACAAAATAAGAGCCCAGAGTATTACAGGGAGGGTTCTGGTATGGATGGAAGATTAGCTGACTGGCAGGTGGCAAAGGGAGCCTTTTCTCATCGGTTGCCAGTGACTAAGGGTGTACTGCAGGTGTCGGTGTTGGGAGCGCTTCTTTTCACTTTATATGGCAATGATTTGAATGAAGGAATTGATGGCTTTGTGGCCAGGTTCATGAATGATACAAAGGTAGGTGGAGGGGCTAGTACTGTTGAGGAAACAGGTGTTCTGCAGAAGGACTTAGACAGATTGGGGGAATGGGCAATGAAGTTGCAGATGGAATACAGTAGAGAGAAGCGCATGGTCATGCACTTTGATGGAAGGAATAAGGGCATGGACTATTTTCTAAATTGGAAGGAAACTCAAAAATCAGAGGTGCAAAGAAACTTAGAAGTCGTCATGCAGGATTCCCTAAAGGATAATTTGTAAGTCAAGTCGAGGGTAACAAAAGCAAATGGAATTTTAGCATTCATTCTGAGAGGACTGAAATACAAAGAAAAACAAGGATTTAATGCTGAGATTTTATAAGGCAGATTGCACCTGAAATATTGTGAGCAGTTTTGGGCTTCTTATCTGAGAAAAGATGTACTGGCATTGGAGAGTGCCTGAAGGAGATTCATGAGAATGATTTCAGCTACGAAAGGGTTAACATATGACAGCTCTGGGCCTATACATGATGGAGTTTAGCATAAGGAGGATGGGTATTTCATTGAAACATCCAAATGTTGATAGAATGGATGTGATGAGGACGTTTCCTGTGGTAGCAGACTCTAGAACCAGAGAGCAGAGCCTCAGAATTGAGGGACATCTATCTAGAACATCCATTTCTTTAGCCTGAAGGTGGTGAATCTGTTGAATGTATTGCCACAGACACCTGTGGAGGCCAAGTCATTGGGTATATTTAAAGCAGAGGTTGATAGGCTCTTGACTAATCAGGGTGTTAAAGGTTATAGGGAGAAGGCAGGAGAATAGGGTTGAGAGGGATAATAAATCAGCCATGATAGAGTGGTGAGCAGTCTGAATGGGCCGAATCTTCCGATGGTTCTATGGTCCAATCCAGACATTTTTCTGTGACCAGTATCGGGGAGTACTGACCTCCTAATTAAAACATGTATTTTAAAAATATGTGTATTTTATGGATTTCCTTCATAACTGAGCCTCTCATCTTTGCATTACTCTATTTGACTTCCTGGGTTTTCAAATGTGGCAAGAGCCTTATACAAGCTGGTGCTGACACGAGTGCGCTTCATGCCATGTTGAAGAGGGCACTTGCTCCGGTTATGGGAACTCCACTAAGCTCTGTGACAAGCATCCTAGACAAGTGTTTGCCAATCTGACATCCCCTGCACTGATTTTGAAGGCTTTTGCCCCTATGTGAGAGACTCTTAGAATCAGATTGTGACACTTTTAGCCAGATCTTCACTTTAACTGCTGCTGGAGATTATAAAGGTTCTTTTGTGAATTAGCTGTTGATGCATTCACTAGCACTAATGAACCCATGCTGGTGTGCCGTCTGAACGATAATGGCGAAGTTAACGCTATCAAGCTGCCCCAGAGCAACGGTGAAGTGGAATAGAATCAGGCCAGTCTGAAAGAGCTAGCAGCTTATCCGAGGTCTGTTGCAAATCCACTATTTGAATTTAAAGCTCCCTCCTAGCAAGTATGATAATAATATTTTAAATGTGTGTAAAATGTTCTTCTACTGTACATATTTTATGCAAGTATTAAAAATAAAATTGAATGTTATTAAAAATGAAGACTCAATATTTCTGCTGAAATGAAAGATACCAAAGCAGGCATTTTCTTCATTAAAATGAAATTAGCTCGACCTTGAATCATTAGACAATTCAGTTACTGTTTCAAAACAGTCCACCAGGCTCAAATAAAGCTATTGGTCATGTTTAATTATTAATGCATATATTACATAATTTGTACTGAAGATTTGGGTATATAAAGTGCAGAAACATTTATATTATTTAGGTGTCATTACTTGGGCTACTTGCTTACTGGACAATCCTCAGTTTCACTAACTTCAGTTCCACAGTTCTAAACATGTATATTAATGTTTGCATGCAAGATAGATCAAAAAGTAGAAGATAGATCGAATTCTACTTTCTTGAGTCTGTAACATAAATAAAATAAATATACAAGCATTAATATGTTTTAACATTACAAAGATATATCCTGATCTTCATTTATTTGCCAAGTGAGGGCTCTGTACTATTGTTGGTCTATCTCAATAAGGATAAAATATAAATCTTAAAATAATGAGCCATTTTACTCTCACAAAGAAACTGAATGTAAATCACTATAACAGCAAATTATTAAGATTTTTTTTTTGGCTAGGCCTTGATTAGTTGTCTTTCATTTCAAAGAGCTCACTTTAGCATTTTAGCCCCCTTTGGACAGATGGTTTTGAATCAAATTCTGGGGAATATGAAATAGTCCAGTGTAAAATTACACCGATTTAGCAATTATCTATTGTATATTATGTAGATGAGTTTACTTTACTTGGGAAGAGGAATTTTAATGTTTGTACTTGAGGAATTCTTGAATTATTTGATTGAGGTAGTTGTGGGACAACATGCTGCTATAATTATTGATGGTAAGTATTCACCATTTATTTTATTAGTTTTTATTAATTACTTTGCCCAAGTGAGAAATTGAGATCTTGGTCGTCTGTGGGAAGATTACATGCTCAATAACATCTATAATTTTGGAACAAAGATGCAGATTTGATGTGCGTATTCCTAAATTATTGCTCAGGATTTTCCTCCAAAAGGAAATTGAATATCATAGAAAAACTTTCAGCTCCTCACCAAATTCTATCAAATTTTGTAGAATAATATGCAAGTTTACGCTTAGTCATGTCAATGCTAATGATGTTTTACATTGTAAATTTTTTATAAAGGGGCAGAAATAAAACTATACAAGCCACCATATTTTGTCTCTTGACTAATGTTAACCTATGGCTATTGAATTACTGAACTGTATCTGAGAACTAATGAGAAACATTTCCCCAGAGAATCTTTATCCATGGCACTTAGACTACACCATTGGGACTCATTCCTTGTCTGTCACCTTCCCCATTTCATTGACGGTGAACTTCACTACATCTATTACACCACTAGCCCCATTTGGCTTTACACTTCACCGTTCTGAAGTAGCAGAAAGCCATAAGGTCAAAGCCCATTTAACCAAACAAAATTTGTGTTATTTTTCACTATGATGTTTCTTTTAAAGACACAAGTGAAGGTTGAAGGCTCTGGTTACAGCTTTTTTTTCATGTGGTTAGCTGTAGAACCAAAATCAATTCCACGTTCTGTTTTAGACCTCATATTTCATTATCTTAATAGTTATTAATACTAATTCTTTACTAGAGGACTATGCTTTGCCTACACATTATTCTTCTGTTAAGGTATCATTACATAAAAATATAACAATAGCAAGTGCATTCATCAACACTAGAGATGAATCTTAACGTGGGTGATATGGTGCAAAGTAACATCGGAATGATATTATGCCTGTGAGGTAGGTGATTCCAACCTACCATACTTCACAACAGTGGAAGAAAAAGTAAGTAACAACTTATTCCAATGCAGAGGCCTGACTTTTTATGTACGCAGGGCTGATGTCCTCTGGTACAACCAGTTCTGCAGAATCGCATGGCCATCCTGGAAAATACAGCAGATGAAGAAAGGTGTGGATATTTCTGGATGAGGACAAGTGGCTTTGCAATATTAGTTGTGGGACAAAAGGAATAGAAGTGCTTTTATTCTAGACATTCTCCCTCACAAGGTCTTCCATATCAGACCTTCTCTCGGTGTACAAGATCCCAAAGGTCAGGAATCAAGGCACCAACCCAATAATTGATACTGCTCCCCCTTCCTCCACATGACCATAGATGGAAGCTACTTGGTCCTGCAATCTGATCCAAAGTGTCCCTACCATGAAATAGACTGAAGTCCAAGTGGGGAAACTGTGGCAGAAAACAATGAAGTAGAATTACATCTTCTCAAAATGTAGTCTGGTTACCCGCCCAAAATGCGAGCCCGTGCCTTCATAAGACATCCTCGAAAATATCCAGACCCACATTTTCCATCATATATTAAGCACACATTTGAAAGCAATCCCTGACTTCACAATGGCTTCATGAATAATCTTAAGCAGAAATGTCAAGTGTCCATTTCGCACCTTAGATATTGACTGACCCGCTGAGTTCCCCCAGTGTTGGCCCCTTATCAATCTACTTTCTATCATTATTTTGCTGCCATTACTGAAGAGGGTTTCCAATATCCAGATCAAAGTTTCACTTTTCCTGCTTCTGCATTGGTGTTATGTCCCCAAAGGATAATTATAACTTCTCTTCTTGTTGCAAATACCACCCAGTTTGCTTTTGTTATTTTTAGTTTTGGTGCAAGAAGTTCTGAAAGGCTTCTGTTTATTTCCTTATTGAGATACCGTGTGGAACAGGCTCTTCTGGCCCTTTGAGCTGCACTGCTCAGGAATGCCCCGGTTTCATCCTCACCTAATCACAGGACAATTCGGAATGACCAATTAACCTACCAACTGGTATGTCTTTGGACTCTGGGAAGAAACAAGAGAACCTGGAGGAAGCCCACGTGGTCACAGGGAGAATGTGCCAGCACTTTACAGGTAGTGGCAGGAAATGAACCCAGGTGGCTGGTCCGGAAAGGGTTATGCTAACTACTATGGTAGCGAGCCGCCCCAAATTGGCAATTGTTTACCTTAGGTTGTAGTAATAAACTGATAGTTGTCTATTCATTTTGGGAGAGGACAACACCAGATACTGGCAGAAAGCTACCTTATGAGCAAACTTATTACTACAGTCACTGTATGGTTATAAGCTGGAATATAAAGTTCAATAAGTGTTGATATCGAATTTGTGGCCATAAACATTGTGTAACAATGCTTATGCTCTCGGTGATCCATGATCCCTACAAGGAACATTTGATTTAGGTGAAAGCCTTATGGATACAAATATCTTACAATGCTATCTCTAAGATCAGATTTCACAGCAATAACGCAACATCAGTTGCCTACTAGGAACCCATCCCTGAATGTTCTGCTCACCAAAGCATGGAGACCACTCAGCATAGACCCACCAGGTCAGTGTAAGATACAGTATAATGCCATAATTCAAGTGCAGCACTTCAGAATAAAATTTGAACAGTAGTCACCCATACGTTTCCCTACCAGGATATTCTCTCAAGTCCAATCTCTGGCACCCCTGCCTCACTTGCAATTTAGCTCACAGCCTGCAGCTTCTGAGTTGCTTGACCTTAAAGAGCACAAAACCTCAAAACCCTTCTAGATGTTAGCGAGGTGTTAATTAGATCTGCCAGTTAACTAGAGCCCCAGTGGAGCTTTGGCTAAGTGGCCAGCAGATCCTACTGACATCTTAACTACTGGTTAAGATTCTTCCATGAATTCAAAGAGATTGATTTTCATTACACCTTCCAAAGGTATAACTGGTATTCTACAGTTTTCATTGAATTCATGTGGATTTTTTGTTCATGAGTTATGACTTTATTTTATTTTCTGCAGCTTTCTAATTAAGTAGGGGGGAAGAAAGAAAAAGAAATTGGACCATTATTCCAGAGTTGAATTGTGTGGGAATGGCTTGTCTCCTTCAGCAGTATAGTTTGCCCACAAGAATAGTAATGCCTTTAGAGAAATCAACTGAGGTAATTTATTAAGTGGACTTCTTAGAGCAAGCAGTATCTGGAGCCAATTCTCAACAGCTGCAACTGCCATTTACCGTGAGGAAACTTGTGCGTGAGTTCAGACAACATTTCCTCCTGCGTGATTATTTTCTGCATAACTTTAATTAATAATGAATTCTGATAAATACTTGGATCAGAATATATTTAATTACTACATTTACTTGAACTATTTTCTTGATTATTGTTTCAAGTAACTGTCACTAGATTTGGCACAATATCAAAATGCCTGTACTAGTTGGCAAAATATACTTGGGATACTTTTCAGCTTTGCAAAATTAACCCTTCTATGATAATTCAGATCCTGTACTTTACCAACCACCATTCTACTAAAATAATTGTTCATATTAGTGCTGATACCAACTAAAATGTTTACAGTTTATAAAAAAAGCAGGCAGAACGGGTGATTTGTTATTAGCTTATAAATAAAATATAGTAGGAGTAGAAGTCTATGATTCTACATATAGAGCTTATATGTAGTGGTTACTTGTGATTTAACTCCAAGTAAAATGAGCCATATGACCCATATTGGGGAATTCTAATACCCAACTAATATTATTCTTTTGAGACAAGTGGCTTACTTTAAGTACGCACTTGAAGGCCTGAAAGGATTTGTTTCAGATCATTGATCTGACATTGTACTGAGATCAATACAGTAGATAATCATTAGAATAGAAACTTTAAACTTCACATTACAGGTATTCAATTCAAATTCAATCCTAAGTATATTTATTATCAAAGAACGTATAAGTTATACAACCTTGATATTTGCTTGCTTACAGATAGCCACAAAGCAAGAAAGCTGAAAAAAATTATTAAAGAAGAAAAAAAGACCAACACCCAATGCGCAAGAGAAAGGATAAAAAACACAAATCATGCAACGATTGAAGTGAAAAACAACATTCCAAACCAAATTGAGTCCTCATATCTGAAACCTGGAGCAGCCTATGTAGGGCCAAAACCTCACTTATCAGTTCATTTTATTAGCGGGCATGGAGCACAGCAGCCAGGGGCAGTCTTCATAGCCTCAGCGCCACAAAGAGAGGAATGACCATCGTGGTGAGCCAGCAAAATCAGCTCTTGCCCCTGATCTGGGTTGGTGTTTAAATGGTGTAAGCAGCAGATTGTACGTTGCACTAGGACTAAGATCACTATTCTAATAAACATGGACTACGTGTATGGTTTGAGCATTTCTCTTCTGCTGGAAACTGTTATCACTGATAAAAGCACCAGAATTATTTCATAAGTGATTGCAGCCATTTGAAATAATGGGAATATCAAAGATACAAACTTTACAATCTACACTTCTAGTATAAATAGACACTATATATTGTTATCCTTGCAATGGGGCAAGGCTAGTAAAATGAAACATACAGCCCAGCATTAATATAGTGCTGTTGTTCTCTCTGATCCTGTGTGGCCCTGTCTTAATGGTGCTAAGTCTTGTTAAATAAGAAATAGTGTTCCATCTCCAAGTCTGGGTGATGCATGACTTTTGGGTGAAAATTTGCTGCTCTCTGATGAACCTTTCTGCCTTGGAAGGTGTCTAACATTTTCAATGTTCTGTCTTATTCTTACCTTGTGTATTGCAGATTGTAGTGATATTTTTCAATGGAATAGTTGGTTTTTGCCAGGGCATTGATATGGCTGATCCAGGTAAACTCCTGTTCTGTGAGTACCCCTTGGTACTTAGGTGGTGTTGTCAGCTGGATTGTGCTATGTTATCAGTAGAAAACAGAGAGAAAATTAATTGTTGATGAACAACTACGATCCCAGTCCTATGATGAATGGAAGACCAGTGAGACAGATGAAGGCATTTGGGTAGAAGCATTTTCCTGAGTAGATCCCTCAAAGGAACCTTTGCGTTCAATGATTGACTTCTAATAATCATAAACATCTTCCTATGTGTCAGGCATAACAACCCCTTGATTTGTTTTCCCTCATTGACTTCATTTTGCTATGGCTCTCTGGAGGTTTACCCAATCGATTTTGAATAATATTGAGGCTATTATTCACACCTCAGGGATAAAATGTGCCTGCTGATCCATTTATTCCCACCTCTTCTTTCCCATCACCCAATCCCTTTCATAAAGTAACTTTGCAGCACTAGCTTTTAGCAGCTTACATTGTGCCCAAAACTAACTCACACATCTCACCTTGTTAAATTCAAGGATTCCTCAAAATCTTCACAAGAATTAGACTTTGCTACATTTTACATGAGATAAAATGGGGGTGGGGGGAAAGTTAGGTTGTGTAAGGAAGGATGAGGCAGTTACTGCAATGTTATTTTGTTCCAGTGCATTTTGCACTGGAATCCAATCATCTTCATATCAGTGCAACTTTATGCAGCTTAATCTGAATCACCTTTTCTTTTTACCTGATTTCATTTCTTCAATTATAAAGAAGATTAAAGCCTGAAATGTAGTCGAAACCCTTGAATCAGGGCATATTATGTAGCATAGAGTTTCCATACTGATTTAACCATCTAAATTTGACAATTATTCCATTTGTCACACAAGTAACATTGCTAATCCTGTTATGTTCCTCAAAATTCTGTTGGCGCCAGGTACTTATTCTTTCCAATCATAGTACTCCTATATACCCAGCAATTTCTCTGATCATTGTATGCAGAATTATGCATCCAAGCATAAATTCTGATCCAAGCATGAAATGTTATCCAATTATCCGGTTTTTAGATTTAGTCAACCCACTGCCAAACTTCAGCTGGTGGTAGGAAATATTTCGTAAATCTATTTCACTGTGTATATGAAGAAATGTTCTTGTGGATATTTCTAAGTCGATTACTAGCTCACAACCATTTTGATGCTTAAGCTGGTGAGATGTTTGTATAATAACATCTGTTAATATAATAAATATTACTGGTTTGTTCTTCCTTCTAATGTCACTGTTATTTGTTGAGCAATTTCTCGACTTGGCATGATAGGAGTAGAGGTCAGGTGCTTTTGCAGATAAGTTTTGCAAAGATTTACCCTGTTCTATTGTGACTGCCTGTGGAGCACATTTTACTAACTGGGCAATGAACAGCCGTTCATCTCATGTCAGCCTCATGAGACAACACATGACTTGAAATTTTTCATCTCCCTTTCTCCTCTCGGTCTGCAAATGGTGGAAAGTGGCAGCAGGACTCCAGGTGAGAGTTAAATGTCAAGCAGCAGGTACATTGCATGAAGGAGTAATTTGGAAAAGGTTTTCATAATAAGAATGTAACAGGAAGGAAGAATTGTGAACGGACATGTGGAGCAGATAACCTCACACTGGAGGGCAACTAGATGTGCAACATTCAACTATTTTGCTCAACTCATACTCATTCATTCTTATCCATCAGATCATGACCAAAGAATTCTTGACTTGAGTAGACCATCTAAATGCATGCTCTTAAACACCAGAGACTAGTGATTCAACCTTGGCTTCCTTTTGTTTTTCCTTATGTGTACCTCTTGGAAATGTTTTCATGGGCTCAGCTTCCTTTTGTACCCTGAAGACACCAAGGTCAAATCATCATTATTTCCTTTGACTTTCACACTGTGCTGGCTGACTGCTTATCCAACTACGACAAAATATAGTTTAGCTCGATAGCAGTTAGGAAGGCTGATGCCATTATTTTCTGAAAATTATTTCATCTTCATCCTCTGACTAGTTTTAGACTGAGCCAAATATTCAAATTATTGGTAATGTATCAACTCTGAATTGAGTTTCTGATCTCCTATCATCAGTAACAAGGTTGGCGTATCACATCACCTCTCTGTCCACGTTCCACACATACAATCAATGTCTATTATCTATGAGCTCATATTCCAATGTCTTCCTGGCTGGTCGAATCTCCAGTTTGTGTAAACATCAACTTAGTGAAAATTCCACTGTCTGGTTATCTGACTCTGGACTTCCATTGCACGCCCCCTTTCATTACCATATGTCAAGGAGCTATGACATCAGCTGCTAGCTTCCATGCTCCAGAGATCCTTTGCTATATCCCCCACGCAATGAGGCACATTTACTTTCGACCAAAATGACGATCTCCTCTGTTTTTTTGGTTTTGTGTTTACTGTTGTCTTACAGTGTTTCTGTGCAGCAATTGTGGATTCTTTTTCCCCCAAGAAAGAGGTAATGTATAAATTACCAACTTCAATTGCTAGATAATGAATGAAAAGCAAATAATTAATCGGAATGAATAAAAAACAAGAAATTTAATTGACAAAACACAAAAATTGGCATGTTTTTTAAAAAAAATCAATTGCAGCCTATTCGTGACAATCGTACAACTTTTTTTAAATTCTGAAGCTAGATTGAATTGGTGAATGATTAATTTTACAGCCTGTGGCACAAGGTTTGCTCTAGACTATTTTTAACAGTTTAGAGAAATCCCGATTCAAATATAATCACAAATCAAGCGTAACATTGCTTGGCAAATATGCATTTCAGAGAATTGGTTATTTCTGAAATTTACATTTTAACATATATTCCAGCAGCCAAGAGTGATAATCCACAAGTAACAACAACCGCAAATGTTTTATATTTTATCTCATTTACGCAATCACTTTTAAGAGTGAGTTCAGTTTTTCTGAGAAAAACTTGTGTTGATGATGATACCATTGCTGAATGATCTCAAAGCTGATACAGGGGTGGAGGTGGTAAATTACTTTTAAATTACAGGTTTTAATTTGACAAATGTAGAGTACAAAAAGCCCAGAACCATAATTTTCTCCACCAGTTTTCTTTCTTTATCTATCATCCCTTCCTGAAAATGTTGACACCCCGAAGTACAGATAAATGGCCCTGACAACCCTTCATTACCTTTTCCAAGTACCTCTTGTTCATATATGAGAATCAGAGAACTGATAGTCTTGTTGCCACAAAGGACATTACTGGGTTCCAGTCCATGCTGGATATAAACACCGATGTAGTTTTCAGCAGACGAGGTGAGTGAGCATCTTTCAACCATCTGCTGAATGATTCCAGGAGTAATAGGAAATCAGAATTTTGACTGATTCTTTCCAGAGTATATGCAGCTCCTCGAGTTGTTTTGCAGCAGCTTAACACAGACCACTTTGTTCATGTTGCTTATGCCTTACCTCCTATGATCTTTCTTGAGCAACAGAATTTGATCTTCCACTTTCCTTGGGACCCTGCACAATGTAACATCAGCATGAGTATATCAAGCACTCAACACACAAACTCCCCATTCCAAAAAAATCTATGGAAGTTCAGTACTTATAATTAATGGAAGAGTTTCCTACTGATCTTTCTAATGCAAGTGCATAGGCCAAGAAATTCATTCCTGGGCAGTACTCCTAAACACATCACAATAGTGACAGCATGTTGATGTTCATCTGATTGACTTCAATGGAATGAATTCCAGAGGTAAGCAACAAAGTACTGGCAGTACATCAGAGGAATGATTTGAATCAGGGGGGATTGGTTGACCCAGTTTTAGGTCTGGTTAACAAATAGGTCAACCAAAGAATCCAGCCAGATGGCTGAGTACCAGGATGAATTTCTGCATGATAATATCTATTTTAGGTGCTCTTAAACCATCTGTCCTGCTTTAACAAGGTACTATCTCAAAGATCTCAGCACAGGACTACATTGCTGCTGATGGAAGCATCTGTAATCTTACAGTCAGTAATCTCAAGAAACATTAGGGCGGGGAGTCCCCAATGCAGACAGTATCACCAAGCTTCTCGCAAACATTCTAGCGCAGTTAGCTTTCAGGCAGTGAGGTGTACGTTGCTTCTGTACATGGTGAAATTGAAATGTAGAGTTCTGGTTTTAACTTAGTGATTGGGTTTTGAAAACTACATGGCCTGTTGTGTTTGACATGCACTCAGTACAAGCCACACAGATAATGTTTGTGAAAACACTACCCACCATCCCGATTCCAGACTGAGGACCACTCCACAGAACCTGTCCAATTCATTCCAAATTTGCAAATGAAATATTATGGTACTTCCTTCAAAGGCTGTCCCCAGAATTCGTCATCTCTGTTTCTTCTGCTGGAATGTGAGCTCACCATCATTTCCCTGTCTCCTACAAGACCATAGCACATGGGAGCAGTATTAGGCCATTTGGCCCATTGAATTTGCTCTGCCATTTGATCATGCCTGATTTATTATCCCTCTCAACCCGATTCTCCTTATTTTTTACAAAACTGTAAGTTTATTTACACAACAAATACACAAAGTACAAACATTCAGTATTTACAAGACAGTGAGTAAATTCAAATTAAAATATGATTATTACTGTCTATAAAACAGTCATTTTCCTGGAGGGCCCACCACTTCTAGACAACCCCCACGGTACCCATTGTGACTACATGCTCCCTCTCCAAGGAGAGCCGGGCAAGAATGTATCTTTGGAAAAGGGGCAGGCCATCGCCCTGGCAGGGACCTCAACTTCCCACTGCCTAGACCCGTGAATGGCCATCTTAGCCAGGCCCAGAAGCAAGACCACTTGTAGATCCTACTTGCGACCCACCCCGTTCTGTACTGGGGGCCCATATATAAGGAGCACAGGGCTGAAGTGCAACCAGAACCTGAGAAGCAGCCCCTTAAGACACTCAAACAGGGGCTGCAACCTCTCACACTCCATAGAAATACCCTTACACTGACTCCTCCCAGCCACAGAATGGACAGGTGGACAGGGTGTCAGTGAACCTGATCAAAAACCTGCTGCACAGTATTGCCTGATGCAACACCTTCCACCCCAGGTCCCCAGTGTACAGAGGAAGGACCCCTGCATAAAGAGATTTCCACCGAGGTTCTTATGCTGCAGATCTTGATGAAGACCAGGTGTGCCGCCATCAAAGGAAATTAGGAGAAAAAGGGGAATTAGTGGTCGGAACCATGGCACAATCAACGGGAGTTAGGAGAAAATGGGGAATTAACTGTTGGGACCATGACAATACTTACCCACCCCCCAAACAGGAATCTCTAGGCGAACCACCAGGCTTGTCCGGATTGCCGCGATGGAAATCTCGGATGAGGGAAGGGTCCAAGATGAAGGAGCTGGGAATTCAGGTGCGCTCCTCAGTACCGTATCTCTCCCAATTGACCAGGTACTGGAGACCCCTGCCTCGGCAGTGCACATCCAGTATTCGCCAGACAGTGTAAGCTGGGTAGTCATCGATGACCCGGGCGGGTGGAGGAGGTTCAGCAGGAGGGCACAAAGGGCTGACAGACACAGGTTTCAATTGGAAGACATGGAACGTGGGATGAATGTGCATGGATCTGGGCAGTCTGAGTTTGACCACCAAGGGGTTGAGGATGCTCTCAATTTCAAATGGTCCGAGGTAGCGAGGGGCAAGTTTCTTGGGTTCGTTCTTAAGAGGGATGTCTTTTGAAGAGAGCCAAACCCTCTGACCAGGCCGATAGTTGAGCACAGGAATTCAATGGCGATTGGCCATCCTCCAGTTGCGGTTAGCTGAGCGGAGCAGGGCCTTGCGTGCATCCTTCCAGATCTTGCGGCACCGGTGGAGGTGGGCCAGAAACTGAAGGCACAGTGGTGTCATCCTCATGGGCAGGAAACGGGGTGGGGGGGGGTGATAACAGAGGGAGCATTCGAAGGGAGACATTCCAGTGGTGGTGCTGACCAGGGAGTTGTGAGATGGGTGCTTCAGGATGACGAGTTGTTGGCGATACGCAGCGCAGTGCTGCTTCCAAATCCTGGTTTGCTCGTTCCTATTGACTGTTAGTCTGTGGATGGAAGCTGGAAGACAGACTTACTGAGGCTCCAAGGGCTTGACAGAAGGATCTCCAGACTTGAGAGATTAATTGGGGGCCCCAGTCAGAAACAATGTCAGAGGGAATTCCATGAAGGCGGAAGACGTGCTGGACAAGGAGGTCGGCTGTTTCACGGGCTGTAGGGAGTTTGGGAAGGGCTATGAAGTGCACAGCTTTGGAGAAACGGTCCACCACGGTGAGTATAGTAGTGTTACCATGTGAGGGAGGTAGTCCAGTAACAAAATCTAGACCAATGTAGGACCAAGAGCAGCTAGGGACAGGTAGGGGACGAAGTAACCCAGCAGGTGGTCGATGGGAGGCT
Source organism: Mobula hypostoma (assembly GCF_963921235.1). NCBI lineage: Eukaryota > Metazoa > Chordata > Chondrichthyes > Myliobatiformes > Myliobatidae > Mobula > Mobula hypostoma. Next base: position 21,931,339 of record NC_086105.1, on the reverse strand, counting down.
TTTCCACGGGCATACACAGAACAGGCAGAGATGAAGAGTTAGGCACGAAGAGGCAATTGGAGGGTCCATTGCTTGGGTCAGGTTGAGTCCATTGGGCCTTCTTGACTATGGATTCGATCTCCCAGGTGAGGGCAGCCACAACACAGGATGGTGGAAGGATGGTATCGGGGTTGGGAAGGCCCTCCTCGGAGACATATTGACGAGAGAGAGCATCTGGCTTCCCGTTCTTGGAACCAGGATGATAGGTGAGGGTGAATTTGAAATGGCCAAAAAAAAATGGCCAACGGGCTTGGTGGGAATTAAGACGTTTAGCGGTTTGGATGTATGCCAGGTTCTTATGGTCCATCCAGATGATGAATAGATGTTCAGCTCTCTCCAGCCTGTGCCTCCACTCCTCCAAGGCGAGTTTGACGGCCAGCAACTCCCGGTTCCCAATGTCGTAATTCCGTTCGGTGGGGGATAGACAGTGAGAGAAGAAGGCGCAGGGATGGAGCTTTTGTCTGGGGCGGAGCATTGGGAGAGGACCGCTCCCACCCCAGAGTCGGAGGCGTTGACTTCCACAATGAATTGGCAAGAAGGTCAGGTTTGGTCAGGATGGGAGCAGAGGTGAAACTCTTCAGCTCCGAGAAGGCTGAGTCCGCTCCGGGGGTCCAGTGAAAAGAGGTCACAGGAGAGGTGAGCTGAGTAAGGGGTGCCTCCACCTGGCTGTTGTCCCTGATGAAGTGACGGTAGAAGTTTGCGAACCCCAGAAATTGTTGGAGTTGCTTGAGTGTCGTGGGTTTTGCCTACTCTGCCACCGCCCGAATCTTTTCGGGATCCGCCCTCACTTGCCCGCTCTCGACGATGTACCCCAGGAAACTGACAGAACGGGCATGGAACTTGCGCTTCTCTGCCTTAACGAATAGCTTGTGCTCCAGAAGTCTCTGAAGAACCTGACGGACATGGGGGGTGTGTTCCTAAAGACTACAGGAGAAGATTAGGATGTCATCCAAATAAACGAAAACAAAACGGTTAATAAGGTCCCTAAGGACGTCGTTTACCAGGGCTTGGAAGATGGTGGGGGCATTGGTGAGACTGAATGGCATGACCAGATATTCAAAATGACCAAGGGGGGTGTTAAAAGTCGTTTTCCATTCCCTTATCCTGAGCAGGTGATAGGCATTCCACAGGTCCAACATAGAAAAAATTGTGGCTCCGTGAAGGAGCTTGAAAGCAGAGTTGATGAGGGGCAGGTGATACTTACTCTTTATGGTGATGCTGTTCAGGCCACGGTAGTCAATGCAGGGGTGCAGTGAGCCGTCTTTCTTCCCCACAAAGAAGAAACCTGCGCCTACAGGGGAAGATGAGGGTCGGATAATGCCAGCTGCGAGAGCGTCATTTAGGTAAGCCTCCATTGCTTCCCTTTCTGGTCGGGACAGGTTGTACAGACAACTGGTGGGTACAGAGGTTCCGGGGAGGTCAATTGCGCAATCGTAAGGGCGATGTGGAGGCAGGGAAAGAGCCCGTTGCTTGCTAAACACTCCTCCCAGATCGTGATACTCTACTGAAACCTTGGATAAGTTGGGAGGTTCAGAGACGGACGAGGTCGCGGTGACCTCCACTGGGAAAAGGGCTGATTGTAGACAAGTGGAATGGCAGAACAAACTCCAGCTGACTACCTTCCCAGTGGGCCATTCGATGTGGGGGTTATGATGGCTTAACCAGGGGTAACCAAGAACTATAGGGGCTTGAGGAGAGGAAATTAAATTGAATTGTGCCTGTTCCTGATGGTTTCTGGAGAGAAGGAGAGGCGGGGGTTCTGTGCAGTGTGTGGCTCGGGCCAGTAGTCTACCGTCCAGTGCCCAGGCTTCCAGGCAGGCACTCAATGGCTCACGAGGAATTCCAGATTGAAAGGCTAAGTTTCCATCCAAAAAGTTTCCCTCTGTGCTGGAGTCCACCAGTGCCAACAGAGGCAAGGACTGTTGGTTCTAACACAAAGTGGCTTGAAGCTGCATCCGGGGTCGGGGGACGGAAGGGAATGTTGTCTGACTCACCAGGGTCCCCCCTGCTACTGGTGAGCCTTTCCTTTTGGCCAAAGGGGGCAGATGGCAAGGAAGTGACCGGACTGGCCGCAATATAGACACTCGCCCACTCTCATTCTCCGGAGTCGTTCCGCAGGAGAACGGCAGTTCCATCCCAGTTGCATGGGTTCCTCTCCTGGGGCGGTAGAAATGACAGGGCTGGGAGCTACTCTAGGAGCAGGAGGAGGAGAGAGGCTTGTTCTGGCGGGAGGCGGTAATGAGTGCCGTGAAGTGGCAAAAGGTGGTGGACGGCCAGTTCTTTCTCTATGGTGTTCTCAGAAGCGATTGTCCAACCTGGTGGCCAGGGAGATCAGGGAATCCAGGATGTCGGTGTCGTCTCTTGCCGCCAACTCATCTTTTACCATGTCACTGAGACCATTCTGAGATACCCCTTGGAGTGACTCATCGTTCCACCCCGAGTCGGCCGCTAACGTCCGGAACTCCACGGAATATTCGGCAACACTGCGTGAGCCCTGGCGGAAAGTGAGTAGACACTTGGTGGCGTCTGTACCACGGACAGGGTGGTCAAAGATCTTTCTTATTTTCACGATAAAGGTGGCGAAGGAAGAGCAGATCTCCGGTTGGTTATCACAAACAGCTGTGGCCCACGCTAATGTATTTCCCAACAACAACCCCATGATATAAGCAATCTTTGACTTATCCATGGAGTACGTGGACGACTGCTGTTTGAACACCAAGGAGCACTGAAGGAGGAAGGCCTGGCACTTCCCCAAATCCCCAGTGTAGTGCTCCGGTTCAGGTACATGAGGCTTTCTTGGTGGGGGTGTAGCTGACACATAGGGGATTGCCACTACAGGCTGTCTGGGCTGGTTAGACAGGGTTCCAGGAGCGGGTTGAGTAAGATGAGTGGATACACAGTCCACCTGGTCACTGATTTGCGTGACATGAGCAGACAGGGAACAGAGATTCTCGATGACCTCCCGAAGAATTTTGTCGTGCTGTCCCAGTAGGGAACACTGGCTGGTGAGGGCTTGTTGAAGGATATTCATGTCTGTTGGGTCCATAGTGGCCAGATCGTTCTGTTGCAACGAGCGAGGTGAACCCAAACGCAGAACACAGGCACGGAGATTGAGTTAGGACGCAGACGCGGGCATGAGCGTTGAACGGCAAACAGGAGGGAGTGCAAGAAAGCAGGACGCAGGCAGAACTTATCTTGACACGGAGCGTAGAAGGGAAAACAGCAGACAAAACTTTTCTTAGCATGGAGAGATGGAATTACACCAGTCAACCTCAGTGCTGGAGTATAACTTAGAAAACTTATCTTGACACAGAGAGATTGAGTTTCATAGGTAAATCTCAGTACTGAAGCAAAACTTAGAACACACAATCCTAAATGGCCAGGAAACGTAAATTGCCACACTGGCAAAACCAATGATCTGGCAATTAGTGGGTGCAAAGCCAGGGTTCTTATGCTGCAGGTCTTGATGAAAACCAGGTGTGCTGCCATCAAAGGAAATTAGGAGAAAATGGGGAATTAATGGTCGGAACCGTGACACAATCAATGGGAGTTAGGAGAAAATGGGGAATTGATGGTTGGGACCGTGACATCCTGAGGTGGAGGGCCACCAGCTGGGTGAGCACATGCACTAATAACTGACTGCCCTCTGTGATGGGAAGGCTCAGGACTGCAGCAGAGACCCAATGCCCTTAATTGCCCCAGAAGAAGTCCACCAGCCTCTTCTGGGTCCTAGAGAAAAAAGAAGTGGATGGGACTGAAGTAATCAGCCAGTGCCATGTCATGGAGGTGACCAGATGATTTATATCCAATGCCCTTCCCCAGTATCAAATTATATAAAGAGGCCCTTCCAGCATCCCAGCTGCGCAGAGTTATTTGCCTCCAAATCCCACCAGTTTGCTGGCCAAGTCTACTCCATCAACCTCTGGTAGACCCCCAAGTAGAGGAGGTGCATGGTGCAAATGGTCTTAAGCCCTCTGGTAGGGAATTCACCCGCCACTGACCCACCAAGGGGGCCACACATTTTTCCCAGCTGACCCTTGCAGAGGACATGACCGCGAAGATCTGCTGCCATTTTCACTGAAAGTTAACAGTGTCAGTGACCTTGAGGAGGATATCATCAGTGCAGGCCAGATGGACAACCTCCATGTCTGGTTTGCATAGAACCAAACCTGTTAAACTCTTATGGAGAAGGCTTTGGAATGGCCCCATGCAAACAGAGTACAACTGCCCCGACATTGGGCGCCCCTAACGCACTCCCTCCCAAAGCACAAGGATGCTGTCAAGGACCCGGTAACCTTAACAAGGGACTCCGTAGCAGCATGCAACAGTCAAACGCAGGCCACAAAATGTGGCCCGAGTCCAAACTCTTGCAGAGTCCCAAGAAGTTACTCATGGTCCACCGCGTCAAATGCCTCCTCTTGGTCAAAGAAGAGAAAAACAACTGACAGACCAGCTTCTCGGCACAGGTGAATCAGATCCTGGACGAGGTGGATGTTGTCCTGGATGGGCCACCCTGGGACCATGTAGGAATGATCGGGGTGGACCACTTGTGCTGGTACAGAGTCCAGATGACTGGACATTGCCTGGGCAAAGATCTTGTACTCTGCACTGAGGAAAGATGCTGGGCCCCAATTCCCTAAGCAACGGAGATCCTCCTTCTTTGGCAGAAGGGCTACAACTGCTCTGCATCAGGAGAGGAGCATCTCACCTGTCGCCAGGCTTACCCCCAATACCTTTGCATAATCAACCCCTACGATGTCCCAGACAACGAAGAGAAATGCAATGGTCAACCCATCTAGTCGTAGGGAGCTGCCTCTCTGCCGCTAGTTGAGGTCACTGGGCAGCTCCACAAAGGTAGCAGGGCATATAGCCACTCAGCACCCCCAGGGCTAACCCTTGGCAATTCCTCCCACAGAGCTCTGTATGCATCCTCACTGCACGGGTCCAGCGAGAGGATTCTTTGACGCCCTGACTAATCAAGAACTTATCAACCATAGCTTTGAACATACTCAGTCTCATGGCTTCCACAGCTGTCTATAGCAATGAATTCCACAGATTCATGACCCTCTGGCTCAAGAGATTCTTCATCTCTGTTCTAAAGGGGTGTCTTTGTATTCGGAGGCTATGCCTCTGGTCCCAGGCTCCCCCACTTCAGGAAGTATCCTTTCCGCATCCACTCTATCTAGTCTTCAAATATTCAATAAATTTAATGAGATCGTCCTCTCATTCTTCTAAACTCCAGTAAATAAAGGCCCAGAGCCATCAACTGCTCTTCACATGTTAACCCTTTCAGCAGGATTACTCTTTTCCATAGGTGCTGCCTAGCCTGCTAAGTTCATCCAGCATTTTGTCAGTATTACTTTGCAGATTTTCTCTTGTCTGTTAACCCTTTCATTCCTGGGATCATTTTCATCACCCTCCTCTGGACTCTCCAGTGCCAGCACATTCTTTCTTCGATAAGGGGGCCCAAAACTGATCATAATACTCCAAGTGCAGTCTTACCAATGCCTTATAAATCCTCAGCATTACATGCTTGCTTTTATATCTAGTCCTCTCAAAATGAATGCTAGTGTTGCACTTGCTTGCCTTAATATCAACACAACCTACAAGTTAACCTTTAGAGAATTCTGCACTTAGACTCCCAAGTCCCATGCACCTGTAATTTCTGAATTTGCTCCTCATTTAGAAAATAATTTAAGCCTTTATTTCTTCTACCAAAGTGCATGACCATTCATCTCTTTAGTATTGTGAGTATGTTTGAAGATATCAATTGTTTCATCCCTATGACTTTCTCCATGGTAAATGCAGATAAGAAGTTTTCATTTAAGACCTTGTCCATCTTCTGTGGCTCCAGATATAAAGAGCCACATTAGTGGATTTTCCTGCTGTTCTGAACTCATTTTTGACTTACAGTCATAAAATTAAATAAAGCTCTTGTATTCAGTCACATCTTTTCAAGATATTTAACTTGAAGGGTATGGAACTCTACCTAATTCCTTCAGCTAGATGGTTTGCAAAGATAAAGATTGTGACTTTAGATACCAGAAATAAACTGTATTTAATGAATAGGAGGTACACTTGCTTCAGGGTGACATGCGATATAACGAAAAGACCAACCTACTGCCCCAGTGGAGAGTTCCCTGAAAGAAACAGCTGCTGGAGGAGATGAGAATCAGGCTTGTTGGATACCTGAACCAGGGATTAGTGGGATTGTGATGTGTCTTGAGTACTATAACATCCATGTTACTAGACTGGGTCTCCTGCCACAATCTCATGAAAGAAATTTTGCTGTTGGCAGTATATAGATTTAGCTTATGGATATTGTCATGATGTTTCTGTCAGGGAGTAATAAGACTAGTGCATTAGAAGGAACATAAAAAACACAGGAACAAAATTAGTTAAATGGTGATAAAACAATTACTACATTTGGAAATGCTTGAATGCACATTAAGCACATAACATGGTGTAGCGAATCAATGTACAATCCACGGCCAATCCAGCTCGTTTCTTGGGCTGCGAGAGTCTATGGTGCAACAGTGACCTCTGCAGGATGATGGCAATCTTGTAAAATCCCAGGTCCTCGCTGTATGGAAGCATTGTCTGTCAGAGGTATTCCTGTTGAAATGAACATTATCTGATTAGTAAAGTGATTAGCTGCAAGAAATACCTCATCAGCAGTGATTGTTTCCAGGAGAGCTCCTGTAGATTTGCAAGGTCAGATAAAGCAGCTAACTTTACCCTCCACAGCAGTGAACAGACTCCACAACCTACGGACTCACTTCAAGCACTCTACAACGTATGTTCTCCATATTATTTATTTATTTGTTTATTATTATTTGTTTTTTTTGTACATTTTGTCCTCTTTTGTACATTTTTTCTTTGTCAGGCTTTGTATGTAGTTTTAATTGACTCTATTGTATTTCTACGTTCTACTGTGAGTGCCCACAATAAAAAATAAATCTCAGCATAATATATGGTGACATATGCATACCTTGATAGTAAATTTACTTTGAACTTTGGAAAAAAGCAACTCTACATTCTAATTTAGAACCGTTTTACCAATGTTGTTTAGATACTGTATATATTTCACCCAAAGCATTCACTCTTTTGCATTGAATGGATTGAAGTTTTGAGCCTTCAACTGTTGAAACTGTGGAACAGAAGGAAACATTCTTTTTTCTGAGTTGGAATCCCATTTCCTGCCTATAATGCATATAGGCTACCCAGCTTAGTTCTATTTTAAGGGATGAGTATAATGTCAGTGTGTTCATCTTTAAAGTGGTGTGTTGAATCAACACTCCACAGGAGCACCTTATGAAAAAAAAGAGATAGATATTCTCTCTTTGCCCTGAGAAATCCATATTTCATAAATATTATCATGAATAGCTGATGAGGTTCATAAAAATGTAAAATATGGTAAATGCTGGCCATCTGAAATTAAAAAAATAGAGAATGTTGGAAATACTCAGGTGGTCAGAAGACATCCATGGAGAGAGAAGCAAATCACTGGCCTCTCCACAGAAATGGGATGTTAGAACTCGCATTCAAATCAATGGACATTGAACTGAGATGTTAAGTTTAACACAGAAAGCACTGGATGAAATCAGCAGGTCAGGCAGCATCTATGGACGGAATGGATTGTCAGTGTTTTGGGTTGAGACCCTTCAACTGGACTTCATCTCCCCTAGCCAGTTGCTGAGTTCCTCCACATCTTTGAATCGCTCCAGGTTCCAGCATCTTCAGTTCCTTGTGTCAGAATGCTTTAGCATTTGCTCTGTCAGTCACATGCTCTAGAATGCATACCTGACTATTCTGCATATGACTCGGAGACAAGGTGCAGAACTTGAGTTTTTTTTTTCACCATTTGATGCTTTAATTCATTCCAGGTGGGCAAGAATCATATAAAACAAAACAGAAGCTGGTGAAAATACCCAACAGGCTATGCAGCAACTGTGGAGACAGTCAGCAATCTCTACTGGCAACTCTGATTCTCTCCCAACAGATGCTGCTGGGTCTGCTGAGGACTTCTAATAGTTTATTCTTCATTTCTAGCACTTGCACTGTACGTTTATAAGAGTGTGGCGTTATTTGGGAAGGAGAAGGTAAGCAAATGATAGCAATAAGGACAATAGTGAGAATAGCTGCAGAGCCTTGCATATAGAGGGATGGTTCAAATGAATCTTCTCTCATTGATTTACCCTGTCAGTGACCTGGCAGTCAATGGCTTCTCCTACTCCAGCTTCATTTGATGTCACCTTTCTGGTGGTAAAGGTTACTTCCTCATAATTATGCAGTCGCGAAGAGTAGAGAAGATGACTCCACCTCATATTAGCAGCTCCGAGCTGTAACTCAGAGATCATCCGAAACAGACTATCGGTGAAAACCTTGTTTAAGCAAGCTGGTTCTTTATGTAATGACAGTTCTGGTGCATTGGTCAGTTCTGTAGTTCCACTCAGGTTTCTCAAAGCAGGCCTGAGTCATTGGGATGTCAATTCAATGTACAATAGGGACATTTAAGAAACTCTTAGAAAGATGTATGATCATAGGAAAAATGGATGGTTAGAGTAAAGTAGGTTTATATAGGTCAGCAAAACATTGTGGGCTGAAGGTTCCATATGGTACTGTACTGTTGTATATTCTATGTTCTCTCCTAAAAGTCTGGCTGTTGTCCAAAATCTGATCAGAATAAATTCAGCACCAATAAATTACCCCCTCTATATGCAAGATTCTGCAATCCTTCTCACTATTGTGAAGATGAAGGTGTCACTGCTCACATGCATACCAAACAGGTCTCAACTCAACTGAACACTGAGGAAATGAAATCCCTTCCGATTGAAACAGGTGAGAACTTGATAGTGAGAGGGATCTTAAGACATTTAGGATGCATGGTTAGGCTGCTTAGTGAAGTTAAATGTACAGGTGATATCCAAAGCATCTTTCCTGCTTAATTCAGTCCAGGGAATTAATAAATTAGTTGTTCCTGCTGGCATGGGTTGGGTTGGGTTGGAAATACTGCTGGTTCAACTGTTGCCAATGTCACCTGCTACAGACCCAAAGTAAGGCCATAACCAACCCACCAATGATTGTCATCAAATTGTTTTGAACAGAGTCAGAAATATTACAACTTCAGCAAACTCCTCCCAGTGCTAAGAACAGAGTGACTAGAATCAGAAAACAGACCAAGGAACTACACAGAGCGAAACCATCTGCTCCATTGAAAAACCCCTGCAATTGGTCTGTAAAGAACAGTTGGTCTGAAAATAGAAAGTTTTTATGCTATGAGTTACTAGCTGTATTTATCAACACTGGGCCTTCATGGAAATGGCACAATATTCCACTTTAAGCATCAGATGTCAGAAAAATCTGACTTAATATTGCAGACAACTTTTTCTTGTTCATAATGAGCACGTGCACCCAACCATATTAGATACTTGAAAACCAGGGTTCTACCTGGTGCATTTTTGTCTAATCTCTTGGTCAACTCTTTTTAAGCAGTGGTGTCCTTAGAAACACACCAAAAAAGAAGAATGTTCAATAAATTTTGAAGAATTCTTAATTCATCTGGATTGAGTGGGGAAAAAAAACATTTTGTTGAGACTTCTAGAATTCACAAAGGGTAACTCAGCAATGCACTGACACCAGGCTAATGCCATCCAGCTGTAGAATATTTATCCAGATAGACAAGTAACAAACTTTGGCAACAATTTACTGTTTGTAATAGGAGTGATAGAAAGAAAGCACTTATATATGTACATTTGAGTTAAAAACATAACAAAGGTCCATAGGGGTATGTTAATAAAGCGGGAAACTTTTCTGAAATGAAATTCTTTAAAAGATTTTTGTTTCATCTTTGAACTGTGAAAGGTTAAACTAGGAAATTGATACTTAAAATAAACACCAATGACATCATTTACAACTAACCTCTGCTGGGTTTTATTTACTCTTTATATCAGTGCAGTAATGGAGACTATTTGACTGTTGGACTTCTTCAGTCGTATTTATATAGCAAACAAAAAAAATCTCTCTGAACTGCAGTGTTGTTGTTTAACAATGATAGAAAGCAGAGAACTATGAAGTTTTCAGTCTACTTTTCAAACTTTATAAAAGTCAAATTGATATTCTCAGAATTATTTATTATATTCCAAATCACAACATTAGGCAGAACGAAATTTGATGATCTGGGAACGTTTTCATAACAAAGTTTAGCTTCAGCAAACCTGTAAATCAATCGCAAACATTAGAAGTCAGACATGATTTTGTAAAGTTCTCATTCTAGGCATTAGTAAACTAAACACAGCTGCAAGCATTCTTTCCATCCTTGAGAATGCCCAGGTTTGCTGTGTACTCTGATCATAACCATTACACCAGTTTCAGTAGGAAAAATGGGAAATCAGGTTCTAGTCTGTTACAACCATGTATTATATACTATGGCACATTTTTCCCAACTCTAACTACAACCGTCTGATTAATTTTGTATTATATTAAATCAGTACCAGCTATAAAATTTGCCCAAGTAAGTAAACGATCTTTGAATGTTGAATGTTAATTATCAACAAAATTGAATACTGTTCACATAGTTTTCCTACTTGTTTTCCAATCATGAGAAGACATTCTTATTCTATTCTTTGAGGTGTGTCAAAGTTCCACATGTACATGTATGCACAGGTGCAATTGAAAACTTGCAGCAGCATCACAAACATATTATCAGCATTCACAAGAAAAAAAAATAAGCACAATCTTTACAGGAAAGAACACAATTAGAACAAAAAAATTCAACTTTATTGCAAAGTGATCAAAGTAGTCATAGAGTTGCTGAAGTCTAGTGACCAGGGTTTGCTGCTTCAAGAACCAAGTGTTTGAACAAAGTACCTCTTCTTGAACCTGGTGATGAGAGATTTCAGGCTTCTGTGCTTCCTGCCTATTGTAGCTGCGAGGAGATAGCGTTGCCCGGAAGGCGGGGATCTTTGATGGTGGATGTTGCCTTCCTTGAAGCAGCACCTCCTGTAGATATTACCAATGTCTACAGGAGGTGAGGAGGGATGTGCCCGTGATGTATTAGTAAAAGTCTACTACTCTCTGCAGCTTCTTATGTTCCTGGGTATTTAAATTACCATACCAGACTACGATGCAACCAGTCAAGACACTTTCAACAGTGTATCTGTAGAAGTTTCTTTCTTGAAGAGTTCCCAAAGGGACTGTAACAGTGGAACAAAATATGAGCAGCATACAGGTAATCTACTACACCTTCCACTCTGCCTACACGGAGTAGGAATGAAATGTTACTCACAATATCTGTCCAATCACAAATGTTGTCTATGTCTTACTGCATAAAGGCAGAGACTCCTTCATTTTCTGTGGACTTCCAAAGAACTCAATTTAACTCTGGGGAATATCTTTTTTCACTTATATGTACAAATGAAGTTTTTTCTTTCTATTATGTTAATTACTGACAACACTTATAATTTACCTACGGAATTCAGCTCATACTGAGGCTGCAATAAGGTGATTCTGAAAGGAGCAGGACATTAGTGAGAGGGGCAACTTAATAGCACTCTTGTTTATGCTTTCCATCTCTTTTAATGACCGAGAGTAGATTGACACATAGAAAGTAGATATTTAATCCAAAACAAAAATTTGGAGTGATCCTTTCGAGGGAGATATCAGGTGATCAAGCAAGAGAATAAAGTTCAGTTGATTACCCTTGAATGTGAAAGGAACAATTCACTGCAGAGATACTCTCCATTTTTAAACAATGTGTCAAAAGACACCCTCTTGTATATAAAACGCTGTCCTTCAGCATGGTAAAAAAAATTTTGAATTTACCACTGCAACAATAACTAACTTCTCTTTCAGAGATAAATATCTGTAATTTTCCACACTGAAATTCTGATAAAATAAATCCTGTTCTCTATAATAGGAAAACAGATTTCCAGATATATTGTTTCATCTTTAGCTTGATGATAAATAGTCTGACAATGATCTCATACTTAACATGGACTAAATAAGTAGACTTACTGCAGCTTTAAGCAAATTCTATAGCATCACAAACCACTGGTGACTGCTAAATGTCAGTGAAATTTTATCACTTTGAATTATTTTATAAATAACAAGCAAAACAATGGATCGACAAGCAGTTGAAAGTGTCAATCATACTTAGAAAATAAAATTAGAAAAATATGGGCATGTGATTTTTCCACTTTTGGCATAGAAACGCAGTTAAATCTTGAAGTGTTTAAACATCTGGATGCAAAAACATTTCAAATAAACGTTGTACTGAACAGGGTTTAAGTGGCCAGGGCTTCACACTGCTCCAGTCTGGCTCAGTCTTTTAACAGTAAATTTTTCATTACGGATTATTTGATCTTTCCTAGGTTTTCCTTTTACACAACAGGAAGAAACACTTGATTTTTGTTGTTTCTTCCCTTGAGAAGTACTTATCTTTTCATAAAGAGACAAAGGGGACAAGAGCGGGCTGAAATATTGCAGCATAGCTGTGTTTTGTGAATATCCTAGTGCTTCCACCTCGTCTATAACAGGCCAAGATCAAATACTGAGTCACATCCACATCAGAGGAATTACGTCCAAGGAGAACATGTCAAATAAAATCAGTAGATTCATTCTTAGACTAAGAGTTGAGAATCTGGACTATTTCATCCCTAGCATGGTTCAGCATTAGAACTAGAATTTAAAGGATATACATTATTTTAAGCAAACAGAAGAGATAAGAGATCAGTTCTTTTTCGCATAAGACTGAACAGCTTAGAAATATTTTGACGATTTGGCCATTTTTTGACAATTTGTGACTGGACATGTTCAATTCATTGCAAGGACATACATCACTTTTTTTTTCCTTTTTCATCCAAAGAGAAATGCTCTTTTTCAGTGTACAGTATATGTGACCTGTGTGTTAAGTGTTTAGACCATTTTTAAATGTTTCTTCAGTTACTTTCTTTACCTCAATCCATTTTTTTACAGTGTGCAAGAAAGTTACTAGGCAATATTCCTAACTGATTTCCACTCTTAATAATGGCGTCAAAATGCATTTGTCTATTCAGTAACATAAATACTGAACTTAACCTGGGATTTTCTCTGTCATCATCATTACTGTATACATTACGTACCTGGTGTAAGGGTGGCCCATAAAGTCAAAGGTTGCTGTGCTTCAGAGATTAAAAAAATAGCACATTGAACGAGTGAATGCCGGCAATTTGCTCCTGAGCTACAAGTAAACATTTTATTCTTTTGATTGTAGCTGCATTATGAAGATTTATGTTATGTACAGCTTTTTCTGCCTGATTGTGGGGTGTTGGAACTTTGCAGTCATTGGCAGCCCTAATTAGAAACACCTTGTATTTGACTGTTTTTGACATAGACAACAGAAAGATAACAAGTGGATAAATGCTAATTACCAGTTAGCACATCCCAGGCAGAAGCTACAGATCCCAAAAGTTTAACCTGGATTCAATACAAGGGGAAAACATGTGGAAAATCTATTCTCCTATGCAAAGAATTTCCTTGGAATCCAAGCTACAGTTGATGCTTTCCATGTATAAATATGGACTAATTGATTGCTACTGTTCCAAAAGTTGACTGTGGAAGAGCCCATTACCCATATGCTGCATGAGTTCAGTAGGGGGCCCAGCAACACAGAACAATGCAAGTCAAACTAGGATATCTAGCTCATTCACATGCAGTGAACTGTGACAGTGTTTTTACCAGAAGTAAAAATATCTTTCAAAATTGATTGGGTCCTATACAGTATACATTGTTAGAGCCTGGTTTGCATTTAAGAAGGATGAACATCCGGCTTGTGTAAGCTAGTGCTCAGGTTAGCCAGCCATAGTCTGAGGAATAAATGTAGCAGTCACAGCAACGGGGAAGATTGTGCTTCATCCTTGTTGGTTGCCACTGTCTTGTTTCTACTGGATTAGAGGTCTTTCAACTTCTTCCATTTCCGTATTCGTATTTAACAGAGAAACCCTATTCTTCTCATCATTTGGGGTAAAACCACATTATGTCTCCACAAAGAAACCAGAAAGTGAGCTAGTTTAACTGACAGTGCTCCTATGGCAACCATACGACTGCAGAAGGATCTTAGTACATGGGCGTCTGACCTCAACTTCTACTCCCAGACGGAAAATAATATTTACACAGTGCTTTTCACTATCAGAAATATACTTTAGAAGTTTATTTATTGTTGTAATGTTCAAAACAGTAGCAAATATGCACATGGTAGGTTTACTCAAACAACATGATAATAACCCTTTCTTCTGTATAGTTAGATGTTTTTTTTATCTAGCAAGGAGTCGCTGCTCATCCTTGAAGAATTCTGTAGGATCTGACAGAAGCTTTGATTTAACAACTCATCTGAAAATGGCAAGTGTGACCATTCAGAACTCCTGCAGTGTTACTCTCACGTTTCAGCTGAGATCGCGGATCACAGGGGGAGACATAGAGTCCTAAAGAGTCATAGAGACATACAACATGGAAGCAGCCCCTTTGATCAATGGGTCCATGCTAACCAAGGTCCCACATAAGATCTGAGTCAAATTGGCTCACATGGGCTTCCTTCATCACTATAAAACATGGGCAATCTTTTCAAGGTAATATAAAAGCTGAAAGATATGCGAAACACCCAACTACGTTAGATTAATAGCAGAGAAAAAAATAACATGAAAGGGTGACAACCAATCCTGTGAACAAATGGAGGCATTGAAGAAATGACTACAAGAGTAGAGCAAGTCAGTCAGATTGTGGAAAAACTCCATTTTGTCACCTATTACAGTGCACTCTTCAGTCAAAGGGAACCAGCAAAAAGGAAGTGAAGTGTATATTTTTCAAAGTGAGGGGCAACTTTTAGACTTGTGAGATCATTAGACCTCTTTCTTCTCTGGAGTCTGGTCAGCAGAGTTGTGGAAATGGCAACTGGAATGGACCTACCACGTTTGAAAAGCATTTGGCTTACATAAAAACAATTTGTGTGCTGACTGCCTTTGGTTCTCGAATTTGCTTCCTAGTGACTGACTGGAATTTGCTATCATGCTGTTTGTTCTTTTTCTCTCCTTAGCTACATGCCCTTGTAAACTGCTGCATAATTTTAAATTCTGATAGACCAGAGGAAGGCAAAGGTAATACTCTTCCCCACAGAACTGTCTCAACCTTCCCTAACCCAGGCCACCTGCTCTTCCCCACACCAGGATCCCCTTCCTTGTGACTCAATGGCCAGTGAACCTTTGATTGGTGCTGCCCATCAGCCTTCTACCATCTGACAGTTTTTCTAGCCAATCAGATGTCTGTGTTTTGGCCATAGTAACCCTTGAAAACCACACAATAGTTGTCAAAGGCATCCTGATTTTGCCTCTTATGAAGAGACATAGCTATTACAGGCATATATTTGAGCTGCAGCTCCTGTCATATTGGCGTCTATATCATGGCAGTGTCTGAGCATGAAACTTTTTAAATTGTTTTACATTAGTTAACTAGACTAGATTCAAGATCCATGTCTTCTTCTTACTCCAGCTGTACTGTATTAGAGTTATAGACCATTACAGAACAGAAACAGGCCTTTCGGTCTATCTAGTCTGTGCTGAACTATTGTTCTGCTTAGTCCCATCGGCCATAACCATCCATACCCCTCCTATCCACCAACCTTTCCAAGTTTCTCTTAAATGTTGAAATCAAACCCACATCCACCATTTCTGCTGGCAGCTTGTTCCATGCTGTCACTATCCTCTAAGTGAAAAAGCTCCCCCTCATTTTCTCTTTAAATATTTCTTCTTTCACTCTTATATTATTGTCTGCTACATTACAGTCAAGTTAAATCACTTAAATAGAGAAAAACTTCCGATATTTATGAACAATCCTCAGCATTATCACCTTGAGGTGCATTGTTTCATAGCTAAGTAATTTTAGTGGTTTTTAAATCATAATTGCTTGGCAAACATTCTTGTCATAAAAAGCAATTCTTTGTACATGGATTGCAATTTTCACACATAAATATATCAAAATAAAAGTGAGTTTAATAAAATAAAATATTTTGAAGATTATTAATGATATTTTAGTTTTGATCCTAATCTAGCTATGTGGTCGGATTTTTATATATAGTTATTCCAGGTAATTGGACCATTAGTTAATTTGGAGTGGCATCTTATTTGGGACAACTCTTAAAGAACAAAAAGAAATCAAGAAAATAGCTGGTGTTGCCTTCATTTATGTGGGACACTATGCTGTGTAATTGAGACTTGTTGCTGAACAGTTTTTAACTAGCGTCAATCCCGTGCATGTCGTATGGCTGTTAGACACTCTCTCTCTCTCTCTCTCTCTCTCTCTCTCTCTCTCTCTCTCTCTCTGGCTATCCATCCCATAGGATGATGATGGTTCCTTTCAGACAGTTAGGGGGGTGGTACCCCACTCCTCAGAAAGAAACAGCTTGTGTGTGAGTGGATTTTAAGTGAGTAGGGGGCTGCACAGGTCCAGACCCACCCTCTCGACATCCCCTCCCAGATCCAGTGGCACAGTGGGGTCCAAGACTGCTGGGGTAAGTTCTGTTGCAGTGAATGGCCAGACCAAGCTTCGATGCAAGGGATGCCCTTTCTGAGCTTCACGGCAGGTGTTTGCTAGATGGCCATTGACCCTACGAGAGGGTTCATCCGCCCTTTGACAGGTCTTGTTTTTCATCCTGCAGGGTGTCCAGCCACCCTCCTCATCAGGCAAGTCTGGTGGGGGAGCCGGTTTAGTCGCCGACCACCCGACCATGCGACAGGCAGTACTGGGTTACATGGTACCAGTAGCACTCAGACGAATGACCCGGTTAGACACTACTCCATGCATGAAGCGATAACAGTTTTTAAATAACGTCAATTGCATGTGTTTGTGTTCAAAAAGTAGTGACTTTTGTCACTGATAGTTGGAGAGTAATAAGCAGTAAAACAACTCAGAACTGTACTTCTCACTGTATTCAAGCATTCAGGCTTGGAAATGCCAGAAATGGCCGGAAGTGAACATGAAACATTTTCACTACTTCACCAAGTCAGGACCTATGAAGAATTTGAAGATATCGACAATCATTTTGAATGTTACAATGAAAATGAAGATTAGGAGGATGTAATCATCAAAAACATTACGTGAAGGCAGTCCATTATCTGCACTAGGAGTCTGTGCTGATTTAGTTCAAATACAGTCACTGAAAGCAACACGGTAATGTACATGGGATCGATTCCTCCATTGATAACTATTAGACACTAATATAAAGTTTTGGAGTGCTGAGTAGTTTTGGTAGTGCTCTAATTTGTTCTGCATTTAATTTAAATACATAATTTGTTACTCAGTTAAACAGTAGTTTGTCTTTTTTATACCTTTTTAACAATTTTCATGGAAATTTGGTTAATTGGGGCGGACATTTAATTAGACCAAAATGTACTTGGCTGGATGAGACCCAGTTAACTGGACCCCACTGTAGTCATGTTTAAAATGGTTTAAGGTGTTTTTCTTCCTGATTTACAGGCTATGATAATCCTTCACTTGATTGGCAGTTCAGGTATTGTTGCACGTGAATATCAGGGATTAAGGTAAATGTTGGAGAGGTATTTTGTACACTTATGTATATGTGAACCTACCCTGAGCATGTATAATTACTGAAGCGATCTATGACTCTGTGACTACACACATACCCCAATACCCACTTCTCCATCTTACACATAGTTTTACAATGGATCCCTTTGAACAGATAAATTCCTGAGAAGTAACATCCAAAAAGGCTACACCCATACCACAGGTCATTGCTTTTTTTAAAATCAAGATCAGCAGCAAGAACTATGATTTTACTATAGCCTGAAAAAAAAACAGGAAGATGAGATCATAGAATATTTTACCACCTAACGTTTTGTATTGGACAACTCATCTTGGAACTTTAGTCTAGTATTTTTCTGCACATGACTGCTTTTCACAAAAACAGTATTAATGAAAAAACCTTGAACATCTTGTTCTTTAATATTACTTAAATTGGCATATTTGAAAATAAGCTAATAACACAAAACAAAACGTGCCAAATTAAGCACAAAACAGTTCTGTGCCAATGCAAATGTTTTGAAAATCTGCCACTATGGTTTTAACATTGCTGTTTCAGTGGTGGAGGGGAAGGTAGAGATTAGTAATCAAGCTGAGGGTGAGCAGGGGAACAGAAACATTTAGTGAGTTTTTCATTACTAAAAATCACAACATTTCGGTTAAGATAATATTTGCATCATTATTCTGTAGTGATATCTTAAAATTCATTTTGTGAGAGCAAGTGTAAATTAGGTAGGCTGTGGTTTTACAGTTTATGATATACCATTAAGTTCTGAGTTGGGGGAAAATAAGGCACTGTTTATTTTACTGTGAGCTCATTAAATGATCCATGACATCTGGCTACACTGTACATTTCCCCATGTAACTCTCTTATTTCATTTCATTATGATGTTGGAACAAGAGAAGCTGTGTATAGGACTTTAGTCTTTATAATGCCAAGTTGGCAGATTACATTCTGTGAACAAAATCGCAAACAACACAGCTAATCTCTAGTCACTCCAATAACTGATCAGGAACCACATTTTAACATTCTTGTGAGCAGAACATTTGGATGTTTTACTGTATTGAGTGCAAAGGGAGAGAACAGATGGAATTCTTGTGGTTATTTTGTCTTAATTACTCTTTGCTTTGGAATTTCTTCTAGGGTATGAAAGTTAGTAATTTTCAGCAGAGGCAGAGTTGATAATTGGAACATATGGAATTGCGTCCCTACATTATTCAGAACCAACCACCTTCTGGTAGATAAACAGTAATAGTTATCAGTCATCCGTGAATCAACAGACCAGTTGAACTAGGCACAGAATGCCTGGAATTGTACAATACTTGCAATGCTTAATACCAGCCATATAACCTCAGCTGAAGAAATCCATTATTCCTTTCTCTCTCTCACAAAAGCAGGCATACATACACACATAGTGTGTGCATGCAGAAGCACGTACATCTGTGCGCGCTCGCATACACACACGATTTTGATTGTGCTTCAGTCACAACTAGTATATATTTGCTTGTGACTAACAGCATGGCTACAGTAATATGATGCCCTCAGATGATATGCTGAGAAAGAAAAAGCATGTATATTTATATTGCACGTTTTAGATCATAAAGCTATCTCTGAAAGCTTCACAGCCATTAAAAAAGCCGTCATGTTCGTAACACCACTGTGTCTGTGAAACAAGTTCCCAGGTGGCAGTAGCCATGTACCTCTGATTCAGTCATGTCCCATAAAGGAAGTTCTTATAAAAATTGTTAGCCCAAACATGCAATGCACAGCAGATGCTAGATTTAAACATGATAAATGTACACTATCCAAAGACTTAGTCATATTCTAAATAAAATGCTATTGAACCCTGCAATCACATCTTAGGTGTAGCCAATGAAACATTTTTGTGAGGCCAATTCAGAAGAGCCTAATAGTTTAAGCTTTGTTTGTTACTGAATTTCAAAAAGGCAAACCATGTGGCAACAGTTTAACCACTTCTGCAGTGCCAAGGAAATTCTAGGTCACTGAATAAACCACTCACATCAGAATAAATGTTAATTAGACTACAGAGGTAAACTGCTTTCATATCCCTCTCCATGTGATACAATAATTAAATGGCTGGAAATACTTTTAAAAAATCAAGATTACAGTTCAGAAATAATGGCACGATTTTTGAATTTAAAAACACACAGTCTCAGGCAGTATTTTGCATCTATTACTAATAAGAAACATAAATCAGAGCTTGGAACAATGCCATATGCTTCTTATAATACTATCACCATTGAAATATTCTGGACTGTAAGGATATAGGGTAGTAACTAAGATAAATAAAATGACAAAAACATATCCAGATTATGAGCCAAAAAGATGTGATGAGTTGATTGGTCCTTTCTCGATTTGACTTCTAATGCTCTTTGGGCAAGGAGGAGCAAAAGCAATTGAAAGATTATGGTAAAATGTACAAAGACAAAGCTATGCATTGACACATAAACTATTAGTGTGTAAATATAGTAGATTCTTTCTGACCATGTATTTATTCTGTGTATTTTTCTAGAACCTGACAGTAAATTACCAATATTGTTTCTTGGTACCTTTGAACAAAATACATGTTTTGAATATTGAAAAGGATAACATTGGCATAACATAAGAAAATGGCTTGGAATTTTAGCATCCCTTTCCAACTGTATATAAATTGCCATTGAATGGTATTTACGCCCTCATCATCTGCTCATTAAAGCTCACGAATGACATTAGAACCAAACTGTTCTATCACTGTAAATAACAGACTGACTTACTTAATCTATGCTTTAAAATATATTACAGCAATAATGTTTAATGTTATTACTATATTACTGAATATTAGACAAAATACATATTTCACCCACACCAGAATTAAAGCACTTAAGAATCACAAATCATATGACTGGCATTACAATACAGCTAATAAAAAAGGATAAATTATTCATCACTTGCATTCATTAGTTAAGTGACAGCAAAAAAAGTAATAAGACAAAGTATCCTTGAGTATATAGGTTTATTCCTTGTCCATTATCCGAAAAGATTTGAAGACTAAATTCAAAAGTTTACCATATTCGCCAGCAAGACATCCCTAATGTCTGAGGATCTGGTTTATTTAACCTCGCAAGCTTCAGTTTAGCATTCCTGGTGAAAATGACAAAAAAAAAGCTTCTCAATCTGGCATTAGCACTCCATATTTCACATCTTGGCAAGCTGCAAAACGTTTGTGATTTAATCAAGAGTAGCCACCTGCATGCCCAAGGTTCGGTTAATCATCCCTGATGTCAGTTTTTAAATAATATTCTTCAATTGAAAATTGACATCTACTTTATTTATAGCAGTCCCTATATGGATGCACAGGCTTGGTTTCAAATGACAAAAACTGCAAAACAAAAAATTTTACAGCCCCAAAAAAGCTTAGCCCAAATGGAAGTGTCCTCTTGGCCTGTATACTCCACAACCGGCAATTAAAAGGTAATTAGTGGAATTAATTGGAATTAATAGAATTACATTGGAATTAATGTAATTTCATTATTCATTAAACATTCACTTGTTACAAAAGTTTCAATTTTAAAAGTAGATACAATAAAATCTAGAGTCACTGCACAAGTTTGCTAGAAATTACCAATCTAAAAATCTTGTCTAAGTATGCTAAATAGATGCCAAAGGTGGGCAAAAATGCATTTTAATGGATCTTGGAATATGTTTGATTCCAGAAGTACCATCATAAAATGAATGGTTGTGAAAAAGTTAAGGATGATAACATCTTTCAACACATCCATTTTACTTTGAAGTGAAACAGTCTCACAATGTTCAAACTGTCTGGCCTGAAAATTAACATTGAAGGCAGTCTAAGAAAATAAAATCAATCTGTGAGCTGTGGTGTTGTGTTTGCATTATGAATAGTGGATTACCACTTTGAACTTTGCTCTAGTCATAACTTTGTAGAGCTTGTAAATCTTCAATACATCTGAGTTCACCTCAAATTAGCCTTGCAAAAAACTGTTTCTGAATTTCATCTGTCAGATTATTCATGTCTGGCTTCATGCCATGTATAAACCCAAAGCTTTGATTAACTTGTTCCATTTGCAAAAACATTCATGTTTATACTTTTTTTTTCAGTTTTACAAGCACCATTTAAAACTGCTTAGTGGTAAGAAATCTCAAGGAAATATTGTGGAGTGGAATGTTTTTGTTTAAGTGAACACTTGTTCTGACTTTTTTTTAGCTTCACAGTCATTTATGCATGAACCTTGGTTGGATGCCAATAACATGTGCTAAATCCTCTGAATTTTCCAGAACCAGTAACAAAATGTTGGTTTTGTGGCTGTGCTTTGCAGCATGAGAAAATGAACTACTGTCCAGTTATGACTTACAGTAACAAAACACCATTACTGGTTTGCTACTCGCCAGGCTAAGGTCAGAGTCTTTTTCACTTCTACCTTCTTCTCCCTTGGGATATGAATGCCGAATAATGCCATGAACAACAATGTCCTTCACATCTGCATATTTTTCCAATTATTACTTTCAATTTTCTCAATAGGCACTGTGTGTTTTCATGTTAGCATAACCAAGATCATTTCAAGAATATAGTAGAATCTCCTATTTGGCTGGTGAGGAATATATTGGAAGCTGTTCATGGCTTTCTACGACATTGTTCTAATGTCTTGTTCCATCTTTAACAAGGACATCTTCCTAATGTTGTCTCTGACCTAGATAGAACTTGTTCAAAATTATTGCTGTTTTCACATTTCAGTTATTGTTCCAGTTAAATGATTGTAATACATTATGAGCTGTTTTCAATTACATATAACTATTTCCTCTGACTTCCTTCTGCTTTACTTTAACATTTAGTCATAGGTGCTGAGATTTGAGATGATATACCCTGTCTTGGGATTTCCTGATTCTAAATAGGAAGCCTCACAGCAAGTTCCTCTCTCTGGCAGATGCATGGGCATCACTTTTTCCATTGACGGAAGGAGAATGAATATACTATTTTACCATTGCCTTGCTACTTCTTTACAAATTTGCTCATTACCGATCGACATTTATTGCATTAAGGCAGTGGGTCCCTGTCTATTATGTCCGTTGTGTGACCTGTGATAGCTGTATTGCCTGTTCAGGTTCTCAAGTTAAGTGCAGTATTATAGAATGAAGAGAGTATTAGATCATGGTAAACTTGTCATTGCATCTCTTGGAGAAGATGGCAACATCGTAATTTGTGAATGGGCTCTTCCAGTTCAGACTTAACCTCCTTCAAACCATCAAGAGGTTGCGATGATAAGGCCACATTCTGGGATCCGCATAAGTGATAATATAAAGGAAAGAAGGGGAATATAAAATAAGAGAAAATGCAAGAAAAGAAATGGAAAATGAAAAGCTTATAAAATAATAATTGAAAACAAATCACTTAAGGTAATGAAAATATATTGTTAAGCAATTTTCAATGCATTTCTATATGATTTTATTTACCTTAATTTCTGTGACTTTTTAAAAATCTTTATCCTGTCCCCGTCCTTACAATTCTATCTCATTACTTCTCTCTGTCCTATTTGTATTACTAAACGTGACTTGTGGCATTTGTGTTAGAAATTAGAGAACACCAGTACCAGTAACATCAGCCTAATAGAGTATCATATAAATCCATCACAATTATGGTAAGTACCGCCAGTGCATGAGGACCAATTTGCTACTGTCCAGTAACAATTGCCCCAATAGACTTGTCTGCTTCCAGTTAGACAATCTTGTGGGATTGCATTAATTGTATCAAATGTACATACTGCACATTATCTTGATAGTATCGCAAGCAAAGCTTTGCAAATATAACAAGTAAATGCATGCTATGTCTTGGATTAGACACCTAACTTGGGAAGGTTTTAAATATTTCTGCTATTTTCATCACAGAAAATCAAATCTACTAATACAGGCCTCATTTAAAATAAGCAAAACTGAATATAGATTTTGTTTCCATTTTAATTTCGGATATTTTGCAAGTAAAACATTGCTGGACACTAAGAATATTTTCAACACACAAAATATTGAAATAATGAACTTACAGGGAATATTTGGACCATCCATACATCAGGATTAGAAATTCCTATCGCTTTCTGTTAAATTGACATCTATAAAGATCTGTAGCTTCATTACTAGTAAATATAAAAAGAGAAATCTATAGAGGTAGGAACTAATTGGGAGCAAACCTCTGAAAGCATGGTTGGAAATTGTGTAGTGTGTATTCCAAATGTGCAATGCTTGCAATGACCTGACTTGTGTATTTTTGTCGTTGAGGGTTTCAAGATTTTTAAAATCATAAGCAGTTTTTACATTACACATTTGACAATCTGCAGCAGATGAGGAAGTTTTCTGAAAAATTCTATGTCTGCAGTGAAACCTTTTAACTATTAAAGAGTTTCACAATTATCAAAGGCTATCAAATCATTTCTACTTATCTCTTTTAACAACAATCTGCTAATCTATTGAACTTTCAAAAGAAATGCACCTTAGCCAATAGGTAATTAATATTGCTTGCTATAGCTGCAGTGTCTTTCCAATTAGTAGTATATCACTGTAAAATTTAAGTCTATTTTGAATATCTGCCTCACTGTACTGTTAGCAAGAGCATGAATGAACGCCTACAACTATTTGGCTTTGAGAGATGGTGAGGTACCTTTTTCACAGTGGAGGAGCAATGAAATATAAAGTCTTTAGCTTATTGATGATACAAGAATTGTGATGAGGATATTATAATCCTCTAATAGGACATAGATTGATTGAGCGGACAAACTTGGGTTTGTTTTCTTTGGAGCAGTGGAGGCTGAGGGGAGATCTAATAGACGTTTAAAAAATTATGACAGGCAAAGCTAGAATAGATAGGGAGTATTTTTTCCCAGGGTAGAAAGGTCTAATACCAAAGGGCGTGTATTGAAGGTAAGGCGGGATAGGTTCAAAGGGGATGTGAGGGGTAAATCTTTTTATTCAAAGAGTGGTGGATGCCTGGAATACCTGGTATGGTGGTGGAGGCAAATACATTAGAAGCTTTTAAGAGATATTTAGATAGGCACGTGAACATGAGAAAGATCTGGACATTGTGTGGGTAGGAAGGATTAGTTTTGTTTTATTTTTATTTATTTTTAGCCGGTTCCACACAACATTATTGGCCAAAGGGCCTGTTCCTTTACTGTGCTGTTCTATGTCCTATGTTGACTGATTGGCTGAAATCTTAATAGATTTTAATGCAGGGATGTGAGAGGTTATGCATTTTATTAAGAGGACAAAGGTCGGAGATTTTCTCCATCTTTTCCCTAAATGGAGTAAGACTGCAGATGTATGGAGTTCAGATGGATATAGATACTGATGATTTACAAATGTTAATGGGCAGGTCCAACAAATAGTTAACTGCATTTAGGCCTTTATTGCAAAGGGGTTTGGAGTTTACAAATAGAGAGGTTTTGTAACAGTTGGACAGGGTATTGGAGGCACCACACCTGGAACTCTGTGTTGTTTTAATCTGCTTAGTTAAAGAATGGATATAGTGATATTGGAAGCAGTCCAAAGGAAAGTTGGGCTAATTCCTGCAACGAGAGGGTGGTCCTGTTAAGAGAAGCTAGACTGGCTGGATCTATATTCCTTGGCAATTGGAAGAATGAGGAGTGACCTGATTCAGACACAAAAAAAAACCTTAAAGGGGATGAATAGGACAGGACTGTTGGAAACCCCAAACGACATCACCAAGATTTCATACTAGCCAGTGGATGTTATAAACACTGTCTTCCACTCATCCCCCTGGTAGATGTGGATCAGCTTGTATGTACTCCTTAGATGCAGTCTGGTGGAGATCTGGGCCCAGTGAAGTGTTTTGATCCTTCCAGGGGAGAGAATAGCAATTCCTGATGGTGACTTTGTTGAGTCCATGTTAGTCAATACAGGGGCAAAGATACTCATCTTTTTTCTTGACAAAGAAGATTCCTGCACTGGCTGGGGACTGGGATAGCTAAATGAAGCCATGTTGTAGCACGTTGAGGATGTAGTAGTCATTCATGGCTTGGCTCTCAGGATGGGGGGAGGGGGGAGGAGGGACAGATGACCGGGGACGGGTCATGCCGGGAGGAGGCTGATCACACAGTCACATGGTCTGTGATGTGGCAGGATGCTGGTTTCCCTCTTACTGAGGTGATGGCAAGGTTGTAGTATCCTTCTGTAAGTTTGGAGAGTTTGAGAGTATCCTTTGTCTTCACTGATCTATGGAATGAAGTGAACTGCAGTTTCAGGCAGACGGTCTAGCAGGAGGATACCCAACTCAGCAATGAACTAGATGACTACGCAAAGTGAGTACAAAGTACAAAGTAAACTTATTATCAAAGTCCACGTATGTCTCCATATCACAAACCTGAGTTTTATATATTTTTTGCAGGTAAATACAAGAAACACAGTAGAATCAATGAAAGACCACACACAATATGATGGGCAAACGACCAATGTGCAAAAGATGACAAACTGTGCAAATACAAAAATTTAAATAAATGATACCACAAATAAATAAATAAGCAATAAATAGAGAACATGAGAAGAAGAGTCCTTGAAAATGACACCACAGTTGTTGGAACAGTGCAGTGATGGGGTGGGTTATTGAGTGACGTGAATCACCGGTGACTTTGAAAGCGATATCGGAGTTAATTCAGAGGGAAATTTCAACCTCTGTTAGGGAGATGATTCGTACAGAAATTATGGGCTTTGTTAAAGACCTGATTCATACGGAAATCTCAACTAAGTTCCAGAAAATTGCCGATTTAATTGATAAGATGCAAACATGTATTGCGGAACATCAGTCGGCTATATCTGATCTTCAAAAATCCGCGCAACAAAGTGAGCTTAAGATGGGGAAAGTCGAAGAAACAATTAATGTAATGAAGAAGAAACTTGACTTTTTGACTTTTAAAAACTCTGACTTGGAATCTAGAATGCGACGGCAGAATTTACGAATGATTGGCGTCAGGGAAGCCGTGGAAGCTAACAACCCTATGAAATATTTCTCCCAACTTTTAAAAGATGCATTCCCTACTGTATTTCCTGACCAACCACCGCTACTGGATCGTGTTCACAGAATCCCATCATACTCGTCTAGGTCAGATAGACCTAGGCATGTTATCTTACGTTTTCATTACTTTCAAGACAAGGAGAGACTGTTTCGATTCGCTCGATCTAAAGGTTTCATTGATTTTTCGGATCTTAAGTTCCGATTCGTGGAAGATTTCAGTAAACCAATCTGGGACCAACGGGTCCGTTACAGATCCGTGATGTCGGAATTCTATAAGATGGATTTAAGACCAGCGCTGCTGTACCCTGCACGTCTAAGGATTCGCATGTTAGATGGAGCCCTTCGTTTTTTTGATTCTCTATCGGATGCCCAGAGTTATCTGGATCAACTTTCATCTTCAACATCTTAATTGCCTTTTTTTAATTTTCTCCGTTGATCGGAGGCTGTGAATTGGTTGGTTTTAACTTTTCTGTGCCCTATTTGGGCAGAAAAGTTTACTTTCGATTTCTTAATATGGCTGCTAAACTTTCTTTTTAACTGCGTCATTTCTTTCTTTTCCCAGGGGATTCTGGGTGGTTACTTCCCTTTTGTCATCTTACGTATTTCCTGTGCGGCCTTAAATTTTGTAGTTTTTTTTTAAATTTTATTCTGTTTTGCTTTTTATAATCATTTTATGTTAATAATCCTATTTTTTTTGTTGCTGTGTCTATTCATGAGTTTGAGGTTTATTGTGGTTTTTTTTTAATATATACTTTCCGGCTTTTGTTCTGTTCTGTGTGTATTTTAATTGAGCTAACTTTTTTTTACTTATTTTTTTACTGTTTTACAATTAGCTGATCCTTTTCATATTTATACCTTTTTTTTAGGGAGCGTATACCGGAAGTCATGGGGGTAGTTTTAGCGCTTGCTTCTTTCTGGCGGGTCTGCTTTAGATTTCGCCTTGGGGTCTTGGGGTGGGGGGTGGTGGGAGGGGCTTCACGTTTTAGTTTGTTTCTCTTTGGGCTATATACATTATTGAAGTATTGGTTGCGTCCTTTTCCCTGGTATCTTTTGTATGTTCTGTTTCCTCTCCGGGTTTGTGGGTCGCGCCTATTGTCAATCCTCCTTGTTATGGGTTGACTTTAGGATTTATGGAGTCTATTATTAATTTTGTCTCCTGGAATACTAATGGTCTTAATCATCCTATTAAAAGGAAAAAAGTTTTTAAAGTGTTCCGGAGACTTAAAGCACAAATTTTATTTTTACAAGAGACCCATGTACGGAGGGGGGACAGACTACGTTTTTTCAAATTCTGGAAGGGACAACAATTTCATTCGAACTCCAATGCTAAGATTCGAGGCGTCTCTATTTTTATAGACTCCTCAGTTACTTTTATACAACAGGATATTATCTCTGATCCGAATGGTAGATTTTTATTGGTTAGTGGTTTACTATTTAATAAAAAAGTAGTTTTGGTTAATGTTTATGCTCCTAATATGGATTGTCCGGAATTTTATAAATCATTGTTTGATCAGTTTCCGAATTTGAACGAGTTTTCATTGATTTGGGGCGGAGATCTTAATACCTGTTTATCTCCAGCTTTGGACCGTTCGGCTCCTTTACGGACTTTACCTAATAAATCTGCAAATTTGATTAATTTTTTCCTTTCTGATTCTGGGTCGACGGACATTTGGCGTTTTCTGCATCCTCAGGAAAAAGATTTTTCCTTTTTTTCACATGTTCATCATTCCTATTCAAGAATTGATTATTTTTTTATTGATTCTCGTCTCATTCCTTCAGTGATTAAATGTGATTATGATTCTATAACCATTTCGGATCATGCTCCACTTAAGCTTTCTATTAAAATTATGGCCAATATACCAAACAATAGACAATGGCGTTTTAATTCGCTGTTGCTTCAGGACTCGGACTTTGTTAATTTTATGAATGAACAGATTGAGCTTTTTTTTACAATTAACCATACAGAAGATATTTCGGTTAACACTCTTTGGGACACTTTTAAAGCCTATATTCGGGGTCAGATTATTTCGTATTCCGTTGCTTTGAGGAAGAAACAGAAGCAGGAGGAGATGGCAATTGTGGACAAGATTAAAGAAATTGATAAGAAATATGTTATGGCTCCTTCTGAGGAGCTATACAAACAAAGAACTGAACTTCAAATGGAACACAGTTTACTACTCTCGTCCTCGATTGTAAACCAATTAAAGAAAACAAGAAGTGATTTTTATGTTCACAGTGATAAAATTGGCAAGCTGCTGGCTAATCAATTGAAATCTAATTATGTTAAATCTCAAATCAATCAGATTTATAACCAAAATGATCGATTGATATTGGATCATGTGGGGATTAATCAAACCTTTTGTGATTTTTATTCTTCTTTATATCAATCAGAGTCTCCTCGAGATTCTAAATATATGAATGATTTTTTAGATAAGTTAGACTTCCCTCAGATTTCACAGGATATGTCTTCTTTATTAGATACTTCCATTACAATGGATGAGATTAAGAATGTTATTTTTTCTATGAATCTGGGGAAAGCTCCTGGCCCTGATGGGTTTACCGTTGAATTTTATAAATGTTTTGCTTCTTTATTGATTCCTTGGCTCTATAAGGTTTTTGAGGCTTCTTTGAAACTTGGTAAACTTCCGGAATCTTTTAATAGAGCATCAATTTCTTTAATACTAAAGAAGGATAAAGACCCTGCTCAATGTGCATCTTATAGACCAATATCTTTATTAAATGTTGATTCTAAAGTTTTTTCTAAGTTATTAGCAAATAGACTAGAAAAAGTACTTCCTTCTATTATTTCGGAAGACCAAAGGGTGAACAGATCAAGAGGAATTGGATAGGTGCGTGGTGCTCTCCAGTGATCATGTGCACAGGCCATGTGCACGCTCTGACAATCCTAGACCCCAAGGGACATCCATCAATGGCCGTGATACAGAAAGGGTGAGAGATGGGCTTGGTAGGGGGTCCAAGCTGCACACACAGAGTTCAGTCCAGAAATTAGCCTGCTGCACCGGAATCCACCGGAGCCTCCTGTATGTGTATAGCCATGAGGGTGTGAAGGAGGACAGAGACACTGAGTCGGGCTATGTTGATGGAACAGGGGGCCAAGGGAGCTTACTAAATAGAAGGCCCAGATGCAGTGAGTCTTTCATGTGTTGCTGGTCAGCTGCTCCACAGTAGACACACAACTTGTTTCTCTCCACTGATACTCTTGGAGCATTAATGGAGCTCTCCCGAGCTGCTTCAGTTCTGCGAGCATTATTGAAAAGGGTCCTGAAGCCAGAAGTGGTGTGGTGATTGGAAATAGTGTTCTGGCTGACAACCTGGAGGGCCATTCCATAAGACGGATGGCCAGACTGATGAGGTTCTCAAAGTCGGTGAACATCTTCCAGGTAGGTAGCTCATCTTTCAAGAGACTGTGATGGCAATGAGCCAGCTGCACGCCACTGCAAGGTTCCTGTATTCCATGGTGAAATCTAGCACTGAGCAGCAGCCTTGATGCTGGCAAAGTCTCTGATCTACTGCCTCCCTTCCACTTCCCAGACAGTTGAAAACCCAGTGCTTCTCAGCGGTGAAATTGTCATATTTGTGGCAAACGTGGGGTTTATTGTCTCAGTTAGTGGTGGCCCAGGTCAGAGCTTGCCCAATCAAGAGAGAGATGATGAAGATAATCTTGGCTCAGTCTGTTAAATACAAAGATGGCTGGAGCTCAAAGAGGAAGACGCGCTGACACTGGAAATCGTGCCATTGGATTGGGGATCTGTCGAAGCATTTGGGCACCAAAAGATGAGGCTCAAAGTTCAAAATTAATCTGGCATGCGGTTGCTGTATTGAGACGGAGAGTTGGTTGAGAGTGGTGAGCAGATGGTCAATGGTTTCCTGTTGCTTCTGGATCTTGTGCTCATGCCAATGGACAACTTTCCTTCAGGCATGCAAACTCTGCTGGGTCAATTGTTCATTCATTCATCCTGTCAGGAAATTTAAAAGAGGCTTGACCCAAAAGTAGAGCAGCGGAGACAATCCTAGTGGTGAGTGATCACTTTACTAATAAACTGAAAAATAACAAGTCGCATGGAGGCCACAAGACAAGAGAGAACAGGTACTAAACACCACAGACATCAAGGTGACCGAAGGCAAGGAGCAACTGGTTGAGGATGGCCAGTTCAATGGGTGAACAAGGCATGTGGGTGAGGGCTGGGTTTAAATGGGTTGCAGGTAATCAGTTGCAAATGAGCGGCCGGTGATCCCTGTTAGTTGGGTGAAGACTGGGAGGTGCCTGCGTGTGTAAGTCGAACATATAAGAGTTTTGTGGAATCATCAGTTTTACAAGAAAGAATCCTATGAAAAATACTATAGAATGATCAAGCAAGGCCAATAAATCCAGTTGTTTTTGCAAAACAAACCTCAATCCGAGAAGAAAACAGTTGTTTCATAGAACTCACTTCTGCATTGTTGTGCCAAATCTGTATTGGGGCCACCATATTTTTTAAGTTATAGAAGAAGATCATCCACTTTTCCCTGAAAAGGACGTATACAGTTGGTCAGATTGGTGCTAAGCTAAAACATTTATTGGCATGGTGTGCAGCACACATCTTATGTACAATTCCAGATGTTGGACAATTTCTAAGCTAGTATGCGAATTTGCTTTTCAACATTATTTGAAGTGTTACTCCATCAACTTTAAAGCATTTTCCAAACCAGTGAATTATCCCATTAATTATGCAAAATGAAAGTTATACGTGCTCTTTTGCTATTGATTACCTGAGTTCACATGTCATCACACACACTGAAATAATTGTCAGTAAAGATGATTTAAAATATTTATTTAAAGTGAAATTAATTGCTTTGTTGGAATCTACGTATTGAAGTTAATGGAACAAGTTTCAAAGGCAGGTAAGTACCCTGAAGAGTACCCTAATGTCTTTTGCAATACTGACTATAGATGTATTTCTGGCAATAACGTTAATGGTTTTCTAATCATTTCCTCAAATAGAATGCGGTTGTATTACGTCCTACAAAGAGAATCTAGTCCTACTAAGCTCAAAGTAATTTCCCATCATATTTTTTTCTCTGATAAATACACAAAAATGTTAGAAGTTAGTTTATGATCTTGCACTAATGATGATGAACTTTCTGGGCCAGCTACATATAATTGGAAAATACAAGTTCAGAAACTGTTGCTGTCAATGATGCTCATGGATGAAAAGCCTTTTGGCAACCTTCTTAGGCAGTATGTGTATGCAGGAGGTGAACTTCAATGTTTTTTGAAATGAATTTGAAAAATTAACCTACCAGGAAACAAGTCCGGTCAAGAATACCATCTGCTTTGTCAAAGAGGGGGAAAGACCAACAGAACACCAGGAAGCAACCGGTTTGCTCTTCACTGCGCAGGACTGGAAGCTAAAAGCAGAGCTGGGAAAACAGCTGCAGTCTCCTCCCCAGATCACAGAGACTACATTGCTTGAGCTGACCGTGCCATGGGAAGAACACGTGGAGGAGGCCAAGAAAAGAGGAAAAGAGCCCAAGTATGAAGATCTGAAAATACAACTGCCAAAGAAGAGGCTGGAGAGCAAAGTGTTGGCCCGTGGAGGTCGGGTGTCATGGCTTTGCAGGCCAGTCGCTCTGCAAAGTATACTCTGCACTTGAAATCACAGGAGAGAGAAGAAGGAGAGCCATTTCTACCACCACAGATGCAGCAGAAAAAGCGTCAAGATGGCTCTGGATAAAGAGGGCAGATCGGTGGGTTGCTGCTAGGGCACAGGCCGGGTCTGATCAACCCTGGTCGGCTCGCCTGGGCAAGGGTGTATGATGCTGAAAGACCCGAAACACCTGACGACCCCAGGTAACATCACTGATGGTGTGCCCTAGCTTAGCATCATGCAGATGTTCTGTAAGAACTAGCTTCATCTCCATGGTTTTACAAGCAGTGATCCTTTGCCACTGCTATCATCCAAGGTATGATACTTCGCAGAAAATATATGCAATTTCAAAATGTGAAGTTATGCACATAACTGTTTGACAAAGTTATTCTTGTTCAGTGAGATGTTAACATTACAGTGTCTTTTCCACATTGATGTTAAGAGGAAGATGCACCTAAAGCAGCCCAGGAAAATTCCAATTCCATATAAAAGTGTCACAGAATTGGTCAAAGTGCTAGAAAGGCACAAGAAGAGCTTTTGCAAATCATTGTACTGCTCCTGCTCCTAAAAATTAAAGTTATGATAAACCCACAGGTTATTAATAGCATTTAAAGCATTTCAAGCTCTGCAACTTAGAGAAAATTGTAATAGGCTCAGGCAAATGTGCATGCATTTGAAAGATCCTGGATGTCCTTCTCTCCTTTATGCAAAAGATGAAAAGCAAGCTTCTTGAAAGATAGCCGGGGGACATTTTAGAAGTAGAAGGCAGTCCTAATTACTGATAGGAATAATACTCATTTATTAATGTCTCTACATTTTCAATGGTTACATTTATAATTTGAATATACAATCTTTCGTATTTAGTATTGATGCACTGTCTGCATTTCGTTTCTAGTACTTAAACAGATTGAGCAACAGGACTTTGTGTCAAAATGCTTCTCATGAGAAGCTGCAGCACCATGATGTCTGCCCAGCAAGCATTCAACTTTGGTCTCAATGAGAGCAGCTGGTGACGAATCCCTGCTAGTCTAGCTTTTTCAATCTATTTGGCTCCTGCACCAGCTGCTTTGAACACTTGAGTTAGGACTGTTTGCAATTCTTTGTTAAAACTGGACATCAGATAGTCACTTGGGTCTACACGAGGTAATTCTGGTTTTCCTTTCTATGGACTTGCTCCCATAGGAATATGTAAACAATTCATTGTTCCCTTATGAAGATGAGCTCCAGCAACCTGACCAGTTTTTATTTATCAAATAGTATAAAATAGAAAATAAGATTATGTCTTCCGTAACACATTGTGGTGTAATCAGATGCTACTTTTCTTACATAACATTAGTTGTTCTGAAATATTTTATTGGCTTTAAAGTGCTTTGCAGCATTCTGACATCATGAATAACACTCTTTAACTGAAAGTTTTTAAGTATTTTAATGGCAAGATATTAGATTTTACCCTCTGGTGGAAGAAGCTTTATATGGACTTGAAATGCTGACCTTTAGCCTGAATACTATGAGTCCAAGCTGTGCATTTTATCTAATTTAATGTGACATGCAGTTAACTGATCTTTCTTTGTTGAATTCTGAGACCATACAATGTAAGCGTATAATTAACATTTTAGGACATCAAGCTAAATTTAACTTCAAATATAGTGACCATTTCAGACAGTTAATTTAGAAGACTAATAGAGCCATAATTAATGATTAAGCTCTTCCTGACTATTAAGACTAGCCCACAACAAAGCATCTTCCTCTGTTATGTGGTTTTGCAGATCATCTTTTCAAGAAACTCGTTCATTGCCTTGATACCCAAAGTCAACTGACAAATGTTAGAATACTTGCATTGAATTTCAAAAGAGCTATTAATGATGCACACAATGTGGCGGAGGAGCTCAGCAGGTCAGTCAGCATCTATGGATGGGAATAAACAATCGACGTTTCAGGCTGAGACCCTTCACCAGGACTTGGCTCGAGCTGTCAACTGTTTATTCCTCTCCATATCTGCTGCCTGACCTGCTGAAATCCTCCCGCATATTATGTGTATTGCTCTAGATTTCCAGCATCTGCACTACCTCTTGTGTCTAGAACTTTTAATGATTCTTTTTACAATTCTGCACACTGTTCTCAATAATTTACTCAAAATTATTTGTATTTTCCTGTATCTTAGGCTCTATATTGTGGAATTATGTCCACTGGGACTTTAACTGGGCATCATCCCCTTTACATGTAGCTGAGGAAAACGGGAACGGAGAAGCCAGATAACACTGAAATTTGGTCCTTTAGTTAACATTATAATTGTCCCAATTTGTACGCATTAAGGATGACTTGACCCTTGTGCCCTTTGTAGCTTAATCACATCTGGCATGACATGGTGGTGTAGTGACCCAGGTCCAATTCTGCTGCTGCCAGGAGTTTGTACGTTCTCCCCATGATCACATGGGTTTCCTCCCACATTAAAAAGATATACAGGTTAGTAGGTTAAATGATCACATGAGTGTAATTAGACAGTGCGGACTTGTTGGGCTGGGGGATCTGTAACCGTCCCATGTCTCTAAACAAGAGAAAAAGAGCATTCCAAGTATATTAAAGATGCAAACAGAGGATGATTGGGAGATCAGCAGTATGGAACAGTTCTTCACAATGAGAAGGTTAAGAAAAGCATATTTTTATTTTACGTTTTCTCTTTCACTGGATGTGGATATCATTGGCAAAGCCAGCACCTGTTTTATATTTCTAATTGCTCCTTGAGTTTGAAGGCTTGCTGAACCTTATTTGAGGGTAAATTGTTAGAGTCACATATTTGTCAGACAGTGCAACAACAGTTATCAGAGAGTTGGAATTTACAACAATAACAGAGTTTCATAGCCTCACCATTGCAAGTCATAGCATTTTTCTTTAATTTCATATTTATTGAGATCCTAAGATGGTGAAATTCAATCTGTGGCTGCGAATGAATAGTTCAAGATTTTGGATGCTAATCCACTAATTCAGTTGTTATGCCTTGGTATTTGGCAATCTTTTTAGGCCATTGTTGAGAAGGAATTACTCCAAATATAAGAATGGGTCATCGACCGTCCAAAGTATTTTGTAAGGAAAAACCTGAGAAAATTTAGCACAAGATGATCTGCATAGATCTAACGTAAATGTTCCCATTGTTAAGTTTATCATTGCATAGCATTGAAATTATGACACTGCATTGTGAGGCTTTTCTTTAAGGATCAGGAATGAATTTTACATTATTTGTAATTTCATATGAACTACTTTATCACTTTTCTTGTGAACATCACTTAAACAAAAAATTGATTTTTTAAAATTCTGTCCATCTTAGTTTCAATATCATCTTTTTTATTTGCTGCTGAATAGTTCATCATCCACCTAATGCCCTTGTGCTGTTTTGTCATCAGCATAATTTCTACAACAAATTGGAAATATAGCACATCAATTTATTTCAAATAATGAGACTAATTTTAAAATGATTTCTCCAGGGAATCCATTTTCTCTTGATCAGGTTCCTTTTTTATATAAATATATATAAACCTGCATTATAAGCGTGTTTACTTAGGAAAATTGGCAGATATCAATCAACACATGTATGTCAGCGGACATAACCTACAAAATATTAAATAAAAAAAACAGTGCTCTATAAAATACATGATTGTTTCTTGGCAGCAATATCTCTTGAAAATCTTTGGGTAAAACATATTCTTTGCAGCTCATTGTGTTTCTAATTAGACTGGAAGGAGGCAGAAGCTCTTGGTGTCAGTCAGTGTTTAGCATGCCCAGGAGCTTAAAGCTCCTGTGGGTATCAAAGTGCACTAATTAAATGTGGGGTTCACAATACAGTGCTAAACATCAGAGAGAAAGAGGGTCCAGTGTCCTCTGTGCCTTTGAGAATCTATTGCCCGTACTAATTACCCATTGTTGAACTGACTTCCCATTCTCTTAGCAATGAATTGCCCCCTTACTTTACCACCTTCATTTTGGCTGCCTAATTAATCTTATGGAAATCTCTTGAAGCCAGATTTTGCAAAGGTTGTCCCAATGTTTATAATTTGATTTGTGATGATAACAGTAAAGGCACTCGTTGATGGAACAGTGTCATTTTTCAGCACTCTTGAGATTTGAAGAGGCTATCAATCTTTCCCACGTGCCCAGAAAACTGATATCCTAGAAAATTAACTTCAATTAATAACACAAATCCCCTGATACTCTATAAAGTTGAGCTGCTTTGAAAGGGAACCTTCAAAGCTTTCTCTGAATTGCTTTTTATATGCAAGCTCTTTTTTATTACAGATTCTAACTGATAGAATAGCCCTGTTTTTTTTCCCCTTTGTTGGCGACCTGGATTTTAAATTTACATTTTTTGTAATGAAGGCAGATTCTTTATGCACTTTGAATAGTGTCACAAAATATTTTTGGTAGCTCATTGTGAAATGATAATAAATCAAAGATATTTTGACAGCTGCTCTGGTATTTTGCATCCTTTTCTTATGGATTTATTTATATTTGTGACTGCTACATACTACAGGCTAGAATCTGGATCTTTTAGAACTTTATTACCACATATATTCTGTACAGTATTAAAGAGACACTCTGCTGACATTGGGGGACAGATATCAGATTGCTCAAATATCTTCCAAAGTCCACAAAGTGTGCTGAAACTAATGAGAGAGTTTTCTCCAGCATTTAGCTGCTGTAATATTTATCAATGTAAGCCTACACAGTGACTTAATTGGATGCGTTCTGTCACTGGAGAGTTTTGATAACTATGTCTGGTCACATAGGGTTCACCTAGAACTTCAACAGAAGACAAGAAAATGACCATTACTTAACCAAAGCCTCCTTGCCTCCTATATTATCGTCAGAGATTCCACATTATATTTGGAATGCTCTAATATTTGATATACAGTATTTGTAGACTCACAGATTCCAAGTCTAATACTTCTGGGAGATGTAAAATGCTGGAGGTAGATCTTCAACCACACTTTTGTGCCTGGACTGACCTCTCCAGAGAGGTCAAGGTGAAGTTTACACCCTACTTTTTTGCCATAGGATTCTTCAAGCAGCTGCGGCAAATCAATGTCAAGTGTCACAGCCTACACTGCATCAGAAGCATCACGAGAACACAACCAGCCTTCGTAGAGAAGTCAGCGTTGCAAAAGGTGAACAGCTTCAAGTTTATGGCTGTCAGCATCTTGGAAGATCTATCCTGGCCACAACACCTTGCTGCAAATGCAAAGAAGGCACACCAGTGGCTCTACTTCATTAGAAGTTTGAGGAGGTTTAGTTGTCAGCAAAGAGTGTGACAAATTTCTATGGATATACTGTAGAGAGCGAACACAAAATACTCTGCGCATGCTGGGGTTAAAGCAACATGCACAACACGCTAGAGGAACATAGCAGGTCGGGCAGCATTCGTGGAAACGAACAGTCAACGTTTTGGGCTGAGACCCTTCATCAGGACTGGAGGGGGAGGGGGCAGGGGCAGTATAAAGAAGGTGGGGGGAGGGTGGGAAGGAGATGCTGCCCAACCTCCTGTAGAGAGCATTCTGCCTGGTTGCAACACTGCCTGGTACAGAGTTTCCAATGCACCAGATTTCAAGAAGTTTCAGATAGTTATTGACTCAGCCAGCGATCACAACTACAACCCTCTTTCCCATTGATGTCACCTTCAAGACGCAGTACCTCAAGCAAGCAGCATTCAGCATTCATCAGTCAGGTCCCTCACTGTCCAGGACATGTCTCTTACCATTACTACTATCAGACTGGGCGCAGGAGACGGACCACCCACAGTTATCCATCCAGGAATGGGTTCTTCCCATATTCAGATTTCTGAATAATCCATGAACACTAGCTCATTATTCCTTTTTAGCACTATTTATAGTATAATTTATAGATTTTATGTCTACCTTCAAAATATCAAATTTCATATATGTGTATATATATGAGTGATAACAAATCTGATTCTGATTCTACACTTGCTATGTAACAATTTTATTTATTTGAGGAAACGTGGCCTCTCAGGCACTAGAATTTATCAGCAGTGCTGGCTTCCCACAGCTGCAGGCCTGTGCCCATGAGTTTCCTTCGTAATAACCCCAAACCTTCTTATCAACAGGAATGCTTTCCAGCCCTCAGTGAGCAGGTCATTGTGGGCCACCATAGGTCATTGCCACATTTCTGGGAAGCACACATGACTGTTCCAACATGGGCGAGGCAGTGCTGTCAGACAGTGGCAATGCCCTGAGGAATGTATCCTGGGTGACAAGTTACATCAATGGCTTCTCAAACCAGTGTGCTTCCCAACAGCAGCAGCTGATGGTTGATATAATGAGAGGCATCAAATAACAAGGATAGAAGTGGCGAACACTATTGGTTTTCTGAAGATGAGGTCTTGTTACCTGCACTACAGCACAAACCAAGCAGACGCAAAGACTTCAGCATCGCATTCTGTCTACTGCGCTACCTTGCAAAGAGAAAATACTATCTGATAACAGAGGATGAGCAGCGTAGAGACCAAGAGTCCAAGGGACAACAGCGAGAGAGTAAAGAACAACTGGAACAAAAGGAGAAGGAAGTATAAAGCTACCGGGGACGTCCCTGCCCAGCATCGTAGTGTCATCTCCCAGATTAGTGAAGAGGTATGCACTGACTGCACAGTACATAACAATCCCTTCTTTGACAGACGTTCTTCTTAGTAAGCCTGCATATTCACATTTAAGTTCAAAGTTTGAAGTAAATTTATTATCAAAGTACAAATATGTCACCATATACTGTACAACCCTGTGATTCATTTTCTAGTGGGCATACTCAATAAATCTACAGAATAATAACCATAACAGAATCAGTGAAAGACCCACCCAGCTTGGGTGTTCAATCAGAGTGCAGAAGAGAACAAGCTGTGCAAATACAAAAAAAAAGGAAAGAAATAATAATAAATAAATAAGCAATAAATCTTGGGAACATGAGATGGAGGGTCTTTCAAAGTGAGGCCATTGGTTGAGGGAGCATTTCAATGTTGGGGCAAGTGAAGCTCGGTGAAGCTGAGTGAAGTTATCCCCTTTGGTTCAAAAGCCTGATGGTTGAAGAGGAATGACTGCTCCTGAAGCTGGTGGTGTGGGTTCTGAGGCTTCTGTACCTTCTTCCTGATGCAGTGCGAAGAGAATATTTTGTTATTTTTTTATGACAAATAAGCATGCCCTTTCAGTCCATCGATCACATGCCTATTCACAAAACAACACCAATTCCCAAAAACCTACCCTGTAGCAATCCCACCGTTTTTCACAGACACCATCAAACACCTATGCTAGAAGAAATGTACAGCAGCTAATTATCTTACAAACCTGCACTCCTTCAGAATATGTGAGGAAACCAGTATATCCAGGGGAAACCCATGTGGTCACAGTGAGAATGTACCAACTTCACACACACAGCGTCAGGGGTCAGGATTGAACCTGGATTGTTGTAACGGCTCAGAAGAAGTGAAACACTCCAGAGGCCATGATGAGATTAGATTAGATTATTAGATTATGAGGACACGCAGTCCTCTTTTATTGTCATTTAGTAATGCATGCATTAAGAAATGATACAATATTCCTCCGGTGTGATATCACAAAAACACAGGACAGACCAAGACTGAAAAACTAACAAAAACCACATAATTATAACATATAATTACAACAGTGCAACAATACCATAACTTGATGAAGAACAGGCCATGGTCACAGTAAAAAAGTTCAAAGTCTCTCAAAAGTCCCGCATCTCATGCAGATGGGAGAAGGAAGAAAACTCTCCCTGCCATGCCTGACCACAGTCCGACTCTGAGTCGTCTGAAAACTTCGATCCTCCGATCAGCCCACCGGCACCGAGCACCAAGCACCATCTCTGCTGAATGCTTCGACCCCAGCCTCGGTCACCAGCAGCAGGCAAAGCCGGGGATTCTGGGGCCTTCCCTCTGGAGATTCTCGATCGCACAGTAGCAGCGGCAGCGAACCGGGCATTTCAGAAGTTTTCTCCAGATGTTCCTCTGCTTCTCACATCTGTCTCTATCAAATCAAAATTGTGCATGGCATCCTACTTACAAATTCAATATCATTTCACCGGAGAGCTGTGCGCGCTGCATCATGCCGCCATCTTCTCCTCCCGCCCTTTGAAATCATGTCAATAGTTCAAGGCTCTGGCCACCATCTCTGTATGGTAATCATTATGTTTTTATACCCTAATAGCCCCAAAAGTAAGCTAAGTACCATGCATTACACTAAATGGATTATTAATAATATAATACACCAGTAATCATTGTGGGGGCCTAGAAGACAGACATTGATGTTCTACATACTGTTTACAGGTTCCACTTGAACTGACTGTAAGACCTCAGTAAATGCACATCTGATCAGTAAATGCACTGCTGATCCAATTACTGAAGAGCCTTGCTACAGTTTTTCTCGGTGGTCTGCAGGTCATCCCTGTTGTGCCTGTTTACAACTACATATCAATTAAATAAAGGCACACACGCGGGAGATAGGTTTAACTAGTTCATTCAGAGTGCAACGCAAGAGTTAGAGAAAACAGTGTGCATACATAGACAACAGATCAATACGTAGTGCTCAGGGAGGGGTCATTGCTCTAAAAGAAGTAGATTCATACATTACAGTTCCTCCCCCTTTAGATTAATGCAACATAAAACAATATATGTACAAAACATACAATTTCCATTTCACAACCCATATTCCAAATAAACATGATTCCCTTGTCCACTTGTCCCTCCCCACTGATCTCCTTCTTGACATTTATCCTTGCAAGCAGAACAAGTGCCACACCTGTCCCTACACTTCCTCCCTCATTACCATTCAAGGCCCCAAACAGTCTTTCCAGGTGAGGTGACAATTCACCTGTGAGTCTGTTGGGATCATCTACTTTATCCAGTGCTCCCAGTGTGGCCTCCTGTGTGTTGGTGAGACCCGACATAGATTGGGAAACTGCTTCATCGAGCACCTGTGCTCCATCCACCAGAAAAAGCAGGATCTCCTAGTCACCTATTCCCATTCTGAGATGTCAGTCCATGGCATCCTTTACTGTTGTGATGAGACCACACTCAGGTTGGAGGAGCAACACCTTATATTCCGTCTGGGTAACCTCCAACCTGATGGCATGAACATCGATTTCTTGAACTTCCAGAAATGCCCCCCCCCCCCAACTTCACCATTCATCATTCCTTTCTCCCTCTCTCACCTTATCTCCTTATCTGTCCATCCCCTCCCTTTGGTGCTTCTCCACTTTTTCTTTCTTCCATGACCTTCTGTCCTCTCCTATCAAATCCCGCCTTCTCCAGGCCTGTATCTCTTTCACCAATGAATTTCCCAGCTCTTTACTTCAAACCCGCCTCCCGCCTCCCGCCTCCACCCCCCCCCACTGCTGGTTTTACATTTTATCTTGTGTTTCTTCCTCCCTCCCCCACACCTTCTAACTCTGATATGTCCTCCTTTTTTCTCCAGTCCAGATGAAGGGTCTCGGCCTGAAACATCAGCTTTCCATAGACATTGCCTGACCTGCTGAGTTCCTCCAGCATTTTGTATGTGTTGCTTGGACTTCCAGCATCTGCAGATTTTCTCTTGTTTGTGGATGAATCAGATGGAGATACGTTAAGAATGAAATTTGACTTGGACAAAAGATTTAGAGCTTCAAGCTGCTTTGCCTGATGCACATGCATGATTACTTTGTTCTTTCATAGAGGTATAGGGATCTCCAGCAATAGATCCATACATTACATTTCCTCCCCCTTTAAATTAATACACCATAAAACTGTATATGTACAAAACTTTAAATTTCCCTTTCATAAACCCATAAAGCAGGATCTCCCGGTGGCCCTCTGTCCCGGCCAGAGAAAGCAGGATCTCCCAGTGGCCACACATTTTAATTCCACATCCCATTCCCATTCTGACA
This sequence comes from Mobula hypostoma, assembly GCF_963921235.1. NCBI lineage: Eukaryota > Metazoa > Chordata > Chondrichthyes > Myliobatiformes > Myliobatidae > Mobula > Mobula hypostoma. The sequence goes on along the minus strand of NC_086105.1, from coordinate 21,889,122 downwards.
TGTCTATCCACGGCCTCCTCTACTGTAAAGATGAAGCCACACTCAGGCTGGAGGAACAACACCTTATATTCCACCTGGGTAGCCTCCAACCTGATGGCATGAACATTGACTTCTCTAACTTCCGTTAATGCCCCACCTCCCCTTCATATCCCATCCCTTATTTATCTAACTATTTATTTATTTATTTATTTTCTATTCCCTTTTTTTCGCTCTTTTTTCTCCCTCTGTCCCTCTCACTATAACTCCTTGCCCATCCTCTAGGCTTCTCCCTCCTCCCCCTTTCTTTCTTCCTAGGCCTCCCGTACCATGATCCTCTCCCTTCTCCAGCCTCGTATCCCTTTTGCTAATCATCTTTCCAGCTCTTAGCTCCATCCCTCCCTCTCCTGTCTTCTCCTATCATTTTGGATCTCCCCCTCCACCTCCCACTTTCAAATCTCTTACTATCTCTTCTTTCAGTTAATCCTGACGAAGGGTCTCGGCCCGAAACATCAACTGTACCTTTTCCTATAGATGCTGCCTGGCCTGCTGTGTTCACCAGCATTTTTTGTGTGTTGTTCCAAATAAACATGCTTTCACAGTAACAATCTATAACAAACATCACAGTTCTAAAGCTTCAGTCTTTTGGATGCTGCTTTGTTACTCTCAGGATAGCACCTCTGGACCTGTTGAGTAGCATCAGGTTTGGTAGGTATCTTGTCTAAGACAATATTCTCGGTTTCCAGTGTCACATTGCTGTAAGTGACATCATCGCTGAGAGGCAAGTCTGGTGACTGTAAAGTGTCCATCTTGTTGGATGTAGTCGACTCAGGTGTGTTCTTCAGATGAGCATCCAGTATCCGGTCCAAATGATGTCTCCATGTCTGATCTGCAACATCTACTGTGTACATCAGTGGTCCAGTTCTAGTAGCTATCCTACCGGGTGTCCACTTGTCTTCTCTGTTATCATGCACTAGGACTTCCTGTCCAATCTCAAAGCTTCTTGCTGCTTTACTTGGCAACTGGCTGGACTATTTATTCTGAATTTCCTTCCATAGATCTGGATTCAGGAGGTCTATGTGAGATCTCGGATTCCTGTTCAAGAACAGCATTGCAGGTGTTTGATTTTTTTGTCGGACGAACAGAGTTCTGATACAAAAAAAGGAAGTTGTCCACCTTGTGCTGTAGAGAAATGTCTTCCTTGTCCATAGCTTTAATGGACCTCTTGAAGGTTTGGATAAACCTTTCAGTTAACACATTTGTTGCTGGGTTATGAGGAGCTGACTTGAGATGCCATTTATCTTCATGAACAGTTAGAATTCTTCTGATGTGTTTTGTGGTCTATTGTCACTCACAATTTGTTCTGGTAAGTCACTCTGGTGAAGATAGTCCTCAGAGTGCTGACAATCTTTGCTGAGGTGGTTGGCTTCATTGGTATAACTTCTGGCAACTTCGATTGAGCATCCACACCAATCAGAAACATGGAGTCCATGAATGGCCTCGCAAAGTCAATATATACTCTTTGCCATGACGAAGACAGCCACTCCCACGAATGTAACAGTGCCTGTGTGGGTGCATTTTGAGCTTTTTGGCATCCCAATTAGCTTTTGGACAAGTCTTCAATCTGTTTGTCTATTCTCAGGCTCCACACATAGCTCTGGGTGAGACTCTTCATCTTCTCTGCTCCCAGGTGTCCTTCATGCAGATTTTCTAACACTCTGGTGCGCAGTTTAGAGGAAACCACAACATGAGATCCACATATCAGCATTCTTTGACATACTAACAGTTGGTCTTTTCTTGCTGAGAACTCTGAAAAACATGGGGTTAACATGAGCTAGCTATCCTTGCATGGTGATTTCATAGAATTTTGACAATGTCAGGTTATTCCTTGTTTCCTTTTGTATCTCGGAATTTGTTACCGGCAACTGGTCCACCAGTGCCGTGTGGAACACCTTTGCTGGGTCACAGTAGGAAGCCTTTTCTTCTTCAGTTGCCAGTAGTGGAAGATGTGACAAGCCATCAGCATTGCTGTGTTGTTTGGCACCTTTGAACTCTATGCTATAGGAGCTGGCCCCTAGGAATAGTGCCCAACGTTGTAACCAGGTAGCAGTCATCACTGGAATCCCCTTCCTGGGATTGAAAATGGACACAAGGGGCTGGTGATCTGTCACTAGCATAAACTTTTGTCCGTTGAGGTAGTGGTGGAACTCCTTTATTCCCCATACTAGACTAAGGCCTCTCGGTCAATCTGTGCATTGTTGCATTGTGCTCTTGTCAGTGATCTTAAAGCAAACACAATCGGCCGTTCAGATCCATCTTTCATAATGTGTGTCAGTAAAGCTCCAATGCCATAAGGGGATGCATCGAAAGCCAGTCTGATGGGCACGGATGGGTCATAATGGGTGAACCGTTCATCGGATGTTATCAGTCTCTTTGTTTCCTTGAATGCTTTTTCTCATCTTTCTGATCATTCCCACTTTGCTCCTGTCTGTAACCGTACAGAATGCAGCACTGTGGCAATGTTTGAGAGAAACCAGTGGTAGTAGTTTACAAGGTCCAAGTATGACCTGAGTTGTGACACATTATCCAGTTTGGGTGCCTGTAGCACTGCTTCATTCTTCCCTTGTGACTTATGTAAGCCATGCATGTCAATGACATGGCCACAACAAGAGATTTCACTCTTGAAAAACTCGTATTTCTCTCTTTTTGCTCGCAGAATATACTCACTCAACCCGGTAAGCTCTTTACTAAGGTTCTGGAGGTGCTCTTCATCATTTTTGTCAGTCATGATGATGCCATGAAGGTAACATTGTGTTCCTGGGATATCTTGCAGCCCTTGGTCCATTGCTGTTTGACAAATTGCTGGAGTTGATGCAACAGCAAAAATGAGACGATTATACTGGAACAGTCCCTCGTGAATGTTGATTGTGAGGAACTTCCTGCTTGACTCCTCAATCTCCATTTGCAGATAGGCTTGTGACAAGTCAATCTTTGAAAACCTCTCCCCACCTGCCAAAGATGCAAATATGTCTTCTATTCACGGCAAGGGATACTGCACAGTACGCAGCACTGGGCTGACGCTCACCTTGAAATCTCCACTTATGCGAATGGCTCCAGCCTTCCCTTTCTTGATCACCAGAACAATGGTCGTGGTCCAATCACTTCACTCAACCTTGGGGAGAATTCCAGTCACCTCCAAGCTCTGCAGTGTAGCATCCACTTTAGGATTTAGTGCATAAGGCACTGGATATCCTTTGTGAAATATTGGTGTTGCTGTTTCATCCAGGTGAATTATGGCCTTCACGGCTTTGAGTTTACCAATCCCCTTCTCAAACACTTTCTCTTTAGCATTAAGCAGCTATGCTACTTTCTGGTTAGTGCTACTATTTGGCCTGCCATTGCATGTTGATGTCACACTGAGAGCTTTGATTGAGTCCCAGTCTAGTCTTTTTCTCAACTATTCATGTCCGAAAAGTGCTGGTCCTCCATGTTTCAATACATAAAGCACTAACCATTGTGCTTGGCTGCCAATTGTCACATTTATTTTCAGTTTGCCTTTGGGAGACTGTGCAAGCCTTCAGCAAAACTGAGGTCTTCTCTAATGGTATCTTAGAAAACAATCTGTTGTAGTCAGCCTCTGGAATTAAGAACGAAGCTGATTCTGTATCCAGCTCCTTTTTCAGTTTTACTATGGACTCATCTGAACCCCCCTTCTCCTGGGCATCTGAGGAAATGGCTCATTAGTCCTTGCTGGCAGTCTCCCCACTCAGTGCTGAGAAATCCACCATTCTCCGGCCTCATACGTCTAGGGTATACTCACTCTGGTCCAACTAAATCCATGAGATTGGGATGTCTCTCCCACCCAACCCTGGGTTGTGCAAATGCTGTATGATTTGCTGCCCTGTTACTGCTCGTTGCCAAGAAATAACAGGCCGCACATTGCATATAATTAATGGAAATATGTTTATGAATATTAACTTAACTAAAGAGGTAGTAAAGGAAAGAAAGAAAAAAACTAAAAGGGCCTATTATAATTAAACAGTCAAATGTACACAGGTTGAAGCTCAAGTCTTCCAAAAGTCATATTCACCGATCCTCAGTCAACTCCTGTACCTTGCTCTGTTGAATCATGGTCCCCACCGGATCAAATCCTATGACCAGTTCTCTCCAGCGAATTCTCTCTTTATCTCCCACTGAACAAAGACAAAGGCTCACACTGGTGTCAGGCAAAAAAACCCTGCTCCTCCAGCCTTCTCTCTTGATTGGATGGCTCACATTCCTAAGACCCGTCAACTCTAGCAATAACCCAAAAAACACTGCTTCTACAGAAAGACTATTACATGAAATACCCTAGAATTACCCGAGAAAGTTAGCAGTGAAACCTTTCCCAAGGCATTACACATCTATTGTGATCCAGATGATTTTGTGATCTACTTTAGTTATACTATCCAGTTCTAGGCATGACAGTTCACCCTTGTCAGACTCTATGTTGTCTGATTCTATTTTACATTTGGTAACTTTATGCACTTACTTAGTTTTTTGTTTGAGACTTTTTACTGGGTTGTGCTTTTTGTCTGGTACATTCTCTCTATATGACAGTGTCTGTGACACTTTCTGCAGACTTTTTCTTTGAACATCATTTGCATCATGGGAGCATTTGCCCTATTGATAGCATTTTTGGCTTTTTGCACTATCCAGGGACATTTTATGCATTTCACATTCTAACCTCTTTTTCTTCAGTCCTGTTGCATTCTTTGCTGCAGTGTCTAACTATATTGCAATGGTCAGTGCCCATTCGAGGTTTAGGTCTCTTTCAGATAATAGCCTCTTTGAATGCTTTGACTATGCATACCACATACAAGCCTGTCCCTTAATTCATCAGAAAGTCCATCTCTAAAGTCACAGTACTGGGAAAGTTTATGCAGTTCTGCAATGTATTCAGATGTGCTTTCATCTTTTGACTGGTTACTTCTATAAAATCTAAATCTCTCAGCTATTGCCAGCAGTTTAGGGCTCAAGTGATTTTGCAAAATAATAAGAATTTCGTCGAATGTCTTGCTTACTGGATTTTCAGGGGTTACTAAGTTGTGTAAGAGACTGTACTTCAATGTACCCATTAAGCTAAGAAGTGTAGGGGCTTTCTTTTACTCCTCCACATTGTTCGCATTACAATACAGTTCTACCCTTTTGCTATATGGCTCCTAGCCTTCATTAGCACTATCAAATTCATTAACTTACTCAACTGAAGCCATCACCACATTATTTTCAGTTAAAATTCAATGCGTCTTTCACTGTTACTCACACATTTGTTGGTGTCTGTGTCTTCTTGTGCTGTTTAACTCTTTCTGTTTTGTCCAATAATTGTGCCATAACTATTGGCGTAGTTCATGGTATTTTATGACATTCAGATTCATACTTGTTGCCAATTTGTTGTGTCTGTGCACAACTACGTATCAATTAACTAAAAACACCCATGAGAGATGGTTTTAATTGGTGTGTTCACATTGCAACGAGAGAGAGAGAAAACAATGTGCATCATAGACTACAGGTCAATACGCATACGCAAACAACAAGAAATAGATTCATACAAGGGGTGATTGATAAGTTTGTGGCCTAAGGTAGAAGGAGTCAATTTTAGAAAACCTAGCACATTTATTTTTCAACATAGTCTCCTCCTATATGTACACACTTAGCCCAGCGGTCGTGGAGCATACGGATCCCTTCTTTGTAGAAGTGGTCCACAGCAGGGGTGATTGATAAGTTCGTGGCCTAAGGTAGAAGGAGATGAGTTATTAATTTCAAACTTTCTGATTATCACTCAAAGAGATGAACTGCTCATGCATGTAACAAGAGCGTCTTGGACCTCCAGGTGGTCCACAGCAGGGGTGATTGATAAGTTTGTGGCCTAAGGTAGAAGGAGATGAGTTATACAGCTCTCGTTACATGCACGTGCAGTTCAACTCTTTGATTGAAAATGCAGAAAATTTGAAATTAATAACTCATCTCCCTCTACCTTAGGCCACGAACTTATCAATCACCCCTGCTGTGGATCACTTCTGGAGGTTCAAGATGCCGACTTCTACAAAGAAGGGATCCGTATGCTCCATGACTGCTGGACTAAGTGTGTAAATGTAGGAAAAATAAATGTGCTAGGTTTTTTAAAAGTCACTCCTTCTACCTTAGGCCACAAACTTATCAATCACCCTTCGTACATTACAATCCTGCCTTTTTTTTCCAGGTTATGAAATTTGTTTCTGCATTCAGTGGAGGTTCACCCAGGGGAGATAGTTGTAACCATATCTTACCAGAATATTAAGTTTCCTTTATCAGGTCTCCTGGCACTTCTCTCCTAGTATTTATCTTATTGGCCTCCCTCTTAGTATTTATGTCACTAACAATAACACCCAGGTGTTTTATCACTTAATCTAAGGATCTTCTTCTAGTTGCCATTGTATAATATTAGGGAGTGCTTCCTGACCTTCGACATTATTTGTTCTCATAAATTCTGGTGTCTGACTAGATTTATCTATTTTATGTGTTGATCGAGAGATAAAGTTGGTCAGACACTAGCACAGCTTCTTGTCTTCAAGTGGTGAGATGAGATTATTTATGTCCACCTAAAATGGCAAATCTCCTTCAGTATGATGTCAGAGCTAGGTTGGATAGTACTTTTGATGGCAATCGGCTTCGTAAACTGAACTTTATTTGTTGCTTCATAGATTCATGGAGCAATGACTCCTCTTTATCTGGAGCTGTATAAAGCCCTGTCACACACCAGGATTTAGCATTATCAGTTTCACTACAATAACTACCTCAATTTCAGAGTTTATGTCACTCATCTAGAACCAGCCCTACAAGAACACTATTAACCATAAACATGAGAAAATCGGCAGATGCTGGAAATTCAAAGCAAAACACACAAAATGCTGGAGGAACTCAGCAGATCAGGCGGCATCTATGGAGAAGAATCCTAATGAAGGGTCTTGTCCGGAAATGTCAGCTATTTACTCTTTTTCATAGATGCTGCTTGGCCTGTTGTGTTCTTCCAGAGTTCTGCGAGGGTTGATGCTATTAACCTTTCCTTCCACACCTAAAAACTTTATCTTTATATACTGCTCTCCAACTACATTTTTCCAAAGCAGCATTCACCTTTTCCCATTAATTCCATGTGCATTCCTCATATTTTTTCTATCTGGTAGCTTAACAGTTTATTCTTTTGAAAATACAAGAAAATCATATCTGCTGCATTTAATTTATCTATGAAATTCTAGAAGTAGGCAACGCCTGACGTATCCTTAGAAACTTGGCTTTCTTTTTATTATTATCTGCTCCATGAATGCTAAATTAGTTACTAATTTAGTTTGATCCACTTCCTAATTTATAGAATCCAGCTCGTAATGTCATTATGCTTCTAAATTCGAACAATTGACATGAATGGAAGTGCTTCAGAAGTGATGTGCGAGGTACTGAGGTTACAATATTATCTGTTCAGCACATGTGACTGAGAAACTGTTTTCTCCCCACTCCTTTTCTTTACTTTTCTCCATTTCCTGTTTAACTGCTTCCCATTTTTGTGTTTTGCTTGCCTGACGGCCCGGAATTTGCTGTGGAAATAATGATCTGGTAAATGGTGCTCATTACTATTTAAGGGAAAATTATAAATGTGTCATTAAATGCCGAAGTCCTGCTGTTAGATTCCTGAAAATGGCATCTCTCGGTCAGTTTCCCCACTGAAATTAAATGGCCTAAAGCCCCTGTACTGTTGCAGAACGCCACAGTATCATGGCAGTTAACATGACACTATTACAGCTCAGGACATTGGAGTTCAGAGTTCATTCCTGGCGTACTCTGTAAGGAGTTTGTACATCCTTCACATGGAATGCACAGGTTTCTTCCAGGTGCTCCAGTTTCCTCCCACAATCCAAAGATGTACCAGTTAGTCGGTTAATTTGCAGACTGAGTCTGTGATAAGGAAGGCAAATGCAATCTTAGCATTCATTTGAAAAGGACTAGAATATAAAAGCAAGGATGTAATGTTGAGTGGTTACAAAGCACTGGTGAGGCCTCACTTGGAGTATTGTGAGCAGTTTTGGGCCCCAGATCTTAGAAAGAATTTGCTGAAATTGGAGAGGGTTCAAAGGAGGTTCATGAAAATGATTCCAGGATTAAATGGCTTGTCATATGAAGAGCATTTGATAGCTCTGGGCCTGTATTCACTGGAATTCAGAAGAATAAGGTTTGACCTCATTGAAGCCTATCGAATGGTGAAAGGCCTGGATCGAGTGGGTGTGGAGAGGATATCTCCTATGGTGGGAGAGTCAAAGACTAGAGGGCACAGCCTCAGACTAGAGGGGTGTCCTTTTAGAACAGAGACGAGGAGGAATTTCTTTAGCCAGAGAGTTATGAACGTGTGGACTTCTTTGGCCGCAGACAGCTGTGGAGGACTAATCATTGGGTATATTTAAGGCCTAATTCTGTGCTACATCTTATGGTCTTAATTGCTCATTGATATTTATCCTGTGATTAGGCTAGGGTTAAAATCAGTGATTGCTGGTGGCGCAGCTCAAAGGGATGGAAGGGTCTATTCCATGCTGTATCTCTAAATAAATAAAATATAAAAGCAGGTATGACTCAGATCAGGTAGAGTATTAGATCTCATCATTTCAAATACAAATATCCTTAAAAATTTGAATATTGTTAACTGCTACCATCAAGATCAGCCAGGGAGGAGAGTCATACACTGGAGGGCATGGGTTTAAGGTGGTAGAGAAACAATTTAAAAGGGATCTGAGGGACAACTTTTCCAGCAGAGGACAGTGGGTATATAGAATGAGCTACCAGAAGAATTGGTACAGACAAGTACAATATTGACATTTAAACAAAGATAGGGAGGTATATACATTTGTAGATAGAAATGGTAAGAGCAGGGATTCCTAACCTAGGGTCCACGGACCCCTCAGTTAATGGTAGGGGTCCATGGCATAAAAAACATTGGGAATCCCTGGTTTAGAGGGACTCACTCAGTAAACATTTTGGATGGCATGGACATGTTAAACCAAAGATGGCTCTATGATTCTCTGACTATAAAGAAATATTTACCTCCTTGGAAGTTAATTAATTTAGATCACTTTGTAGCAACTTGTTTTCACCTTGACCCGAAATAATCTTTTTCTATTGATCAGTGTCAAAAACGCCAGATTAAATCTACAATGATTCAATGTTGTAAAACAATAAATCATAAAAACTTCCAAGAAGGTGAATATTTTTTATAGGCACTGTATGGTGTCCAGAATCAAAATTTAATTTTTAGAAGTGCTGAGTCTCATATCGTGTTCTGAGAGGTTCTATAAAGTGTAGCTCTGTTTGATAGATTTTATTTTTCCCTTAAGCCTCTTCTTCCTCTCTCTCTCAAAATCTGCTATCTCTGTTCTTCCCTTGGTCTCAAATAACTCCCAGAATAGTAATATTTTAGCCAGGAGATGGGAAATTCTAGTTGGGAAAGGCAGAATGAGTGATTACTTTTGACAGGTTGCTTATCCTGTGACTGATCTGATTGTCAGTCTTGTCTCTCTGCTAGTGGGAAAAAACCTGGAGCAAGTGTGGTTTCAAGTACAGAGAGTAGGGATTGCGAGGAGGGTGTGGATGCAATATGATAATGAGGTGGTGATAGGTGATGAAGAGGAATGGGTTGCTGAGATTAGAGAGTCAGAACAGATAATGAGTTGGTGAGAGTTTAAGGAGATATTGATGGTTCTATTTATCATTGCTTCTTTAAAACTGTTGTTTACCAAGGCCCAGGAAAATTAGATGGAAACTGGTAAGCAACATGAGATTGAAAGAGGAGTAAGTGATGTGGGCGCTCAGGTTTGTTCCGCAATTCAATAAGATTTGACCATTGCATTTACTCCACCTCCCTGCCTGTTTCTCATAATCTTTGAATCCCCTGTAATTTGAAGGTCTTTCTCGCTCAGCCTTGAAAATGTACAATGACTCATTTTCCACAACATTCTGGACTATAGAAATTTAAAGATTCGTGACTACCTGAGAGGAGAAATTCTTTCTATTTTCTGCCTCTAATTGATGAACATTTATTATAGATCTAATACAGATTCTCCACAAACTTGCCTTGTTTGAAAGACTTCACTGTATCGAGTGCTGAGAGGTTACAGGTACTATTTCCAAAAGAAACTTTAATTGCTTTCGTTGTATGCCTGATTTACACGATGAGCTCAGGTTAATCTTGTCAGCAAGATTGTCTGTGTTACTGATGATCTCAGATGGGAATAAGATGTTAGGCAAGTGTGGGTGCAACAAATACAGACGAACAGAAGCAAACTCTGTAGGAACACCACAACGGGGAGCAGCAGGTGGACCTATACCTTAGCTGTCTGTAAGGAGTTTGTACAGCACGTTCTGCCCATGACCATGTAGATTTCCAGTGCGTGCTTCAGTTCCCTCACACATTCCAAAGACATATGGGTTAGTAGATTAATTGGGCACATGGGTGTAATTGGTAGGTGCAAACTCATTGGGCCAAAGAGCCTGTTACTGTGCTGTATCTCTAAATAAACAAATACAAAGTAGAAACACAGGGCCAGCATCAACACTGGGAGAACCAGTGGCAACAGGACCAGCACCTGCAGGACTGGATCCAGCTTGATTGGCGCCAGCAAGAGCAGTGTGAATACGATCAAAACTGAAAGGAGCATCACAGCAGAATTATCGCCAGCCTAACAATCATCCTCAGGACTATCACCAGAAGAAATAACAAGAGAAAATCTGCTGGAAAGCCAAGCAACGCATACAAAATTCTGGAGGAACTCAGCAGGTCAGGCAGCACCTAACATTAAACAGTCAACGTTTCAGGTGGAGACCCTCTGATGAAGGGTTTCAGCCCGAACAATCGAATGCTTACTGTTTTCCATAGATACTGCATGGCCTGCTGAGTTCCTCCAGCATCTTATGTGTATCACCAGAAGTAGCACTTGGACCAGGACCGGCAGTACCAGCGAGGGTAGCATATACAAGACCAGCTACTAGGAGGAATAACCAAAAAGTAAGTAGAAACATCGATGCAAAGTTTTTTTAAAGACTCAGAACTAAAACTGGAGCTGAAACAATTCTATTTCCTCATTTCCAATGACTAAGGTCCTTTAACATCCTCCGGACGATGCTGAGGATGTTCTACGAGTCTGTGGTGGCCAGTGCTATCATGTTTGCTGTTGTGTGCTGGGGCAGCAGGCTGAGGGTAGCAGACACCAACAGAATCAACAAACTCATTCGTAAGGCCAGTGATGTTGTGGGGATGGAACTGGACTCTCTCACGGTGGTGTCTGAAAAGAGGATGCTGTCTAACTTGCATGCCATCTTGGTCAATGTCTCCCATCCACTACATAATGTACTGGTTGGGCACAGGAGTACATTCAGCCAGAGACTCATTCCACCGATTGCAGCACTGAGCGTCATAGGAAGTCATTCCTGCCTGTGGCCATCAAACTTTACAACTCCTCCCTTGGAGGGTCAGACACCCTGAGCCAATAGGCTGATCCTGGACTTATTTCATAATTTACTGGCATAATTTACATATTACTATTTAACTATTTATGGTTCTATTACTATTTATTATTTATGGTGCAACTGTAATGAAAACCAATTTCTCCCGGGAACAATAAAGTATGACTATGTCTATAAGTAGGTTCTCTTCTACCCTCTTTATTGGTTCCTTTGGTTCTCTGTCTCCCATCGTCACCACCCTGTTTCCGTGCACCCTTCTGCAAGGAAGGATCATAGGATACCACAAGCAAAGATGTTGAACTGATGGATGGATGGCTTTGATGAGAGTTTAATCGAGGAAGAGGTGTGTCATTACACAGTGTAACTTGAGGAACAGAAGAGGGTGGGAGGAAGTGTATCAAGATGAATAGACGATGTAATAGACAATGTAAAGGACAGCAAAAGTGTTGGAATGAATTGCATTTTAGAATATCACTATGCTTATCATTCCTCTTTGGCATGTGTCATAAAATCACTTGGGAACTTAATCTACAATCATAAAGCTATATTTCTCCTGCTGATTTCATTTGCAACCTCCAGCCCTTCTCTTATGCTTCAGCAAAATGAATCCTCCTCCCATCCATAGAGGACGATGTTTCCTTGCAGTTCACAGGATTGCTTCTAGTGAAATGGATTCACTGCCTCTGGATTCCATTCCACATAATCAAGCTGTTGTTATTCCAAATACAAAACGATTCAAATCATGTATCTGGAGTTCATTTAAAACCACCAGAGAGGAAATCAATGGATTACATTGTCTTAATTGATCAGGATACCCAAAATCAATCTAGTTATATAGGTTTGAATTGATAAGTCTTGTGCAAAGCCTTTTTCACACACTTCTACATTTTTCCTGCAGATTGGGAAATAAGAATCCAGTATTGATAAAATTATTGGATGTCTGTCCAAAGGGACTCTTGCTTCTTTCCCACAAATATATTCTTTGTATCAGTTGTTTATAGACAATGACATTTCTAAGAATGACTGTTAATGTAAACTTGTTTCAGTTATATAATTTTCCTTTGATTTGTGTGGATACTTTAACAAGGTTCTAATAATGACTGTGATTGAATGCTATAATTTAATTGCTCAGTTTAACAGAAATTGAATAATACTGTTGAACTTTATCCACTTTGCCTCCAACTTCCACCCTGTCCTCATATTTACCTGGACAATTTCTGACTCCTCCCTCCCCTTTCTCGATCTCTCTGTCTTTATCTCTGGAGACAACTCATCTATTGATGTCTATTACAAACCCACAGACTCTTAGAGCTATCTGCACTATACCTCCTCCCACCCTGTTACTTGTAAAAATGCCATCCCCTTCTCTCAATTCCTCCATCTCCACCACATCTGCTCTCAGGATGAGGCTTTATATTCCAGAACGAAGGAGGTATCCTCCTTCTTCAAAGAAAGGGACTTTCCTTCCTCCACCATCAATACTGCCCTCTTCCCATTCATGCACATATGCTCCCACACCATCCTCCTGCCACCCTACCAGAGAAAAGATTCCACTTGTCCTCACCTACCACCCCATCAGCTTCCGCACCCAGCACTTGACTGTCCACAACTTCAGCCATCTCCAATGGGATCCCACCACCAAGAACATCTTTCCCTTTCTCTCACCTTCTGCCTTCAGCAGGGATCACTCCCTTTGCGACTCCCTTGTCCATTTGTCTCTCCCCACTGATCTCCCTCCTGGCATTAACCTTGCTAGCGGAACCAGTGTTATACCTACCCCTTTTCCTCCTCCCTCACTACCATTCAGGGCCCCAGACAGTCCTTCCAGGTGAGGTGACACTTCACTTGTGAGTCTGTTGGGGTTATATACTGAGATCAGCGCTCCTGGTGTGGCCTCCTGTATATCAGTGAAACCCAATGTAGATCAGAAGACTGCTTTGCCGAGCACCTATGCTCCATCAGTCAGAAAAAGTGGGATCGCCCAGTGGCCACCCATTTTAATTCCACTTCCCATTCCCATTCCGTTATGTCTGACCATGGCCTCCTCCACTGCCGTAATGAGGCCATACTCAGGTTGGAGGATCAACACCTTATATTCCATTTGGGTAGCTTCCAACCTGATGGCATGAACATCCATTTTTCAAACTTCCGGTAATGGCCCCTCCCCTTCACCATTCCCCATCCCCTTTCCTGTTCTTACCTTATCTTGCCTGCCCATCCCCTCCCTCTGGGGCTCCTCCCCCTTTTCTTTCTTCCGTCGCCTTCTGTCTTCTCCTATCAGACTCACCCCTTCTCCAGCCCTGTATGTCTTTCACCAATCAACTTCCCAGCTCTTTACTTTATTCCTACCCCTCCCGGTTTCACCTGTCACCTTATGTCTCTCCCTCCCCTCCCTCCACCCATCATCTTTATTTCTCCCATTCTGCTGAAGGGTCTAGGCCCGAAACGTCGACGGTACTTTTTTCCATAGATGCTGCCTAGCCTGCTGAGTTCCTCCTGCATTTTGGGTCTGTTGCTTGATTTCTACATCTGCAGATTTTCTCTTGTTTGTGATTGGAATACTGCTGACCTATTTCTTTATTTAAATTCTATGGTGTGGCGTTACGATGTTGACTTTAATCAATCAATCTTTTCCTTTATTCTCTTCTACAGCCTTCCAGAATTTTATTCTACCCAGTTACATTTATTTCTAAATGCTTACTAAGTTACAGCTGCCCTTCAGTTTTCACTACTGTTATGGGATTTAATATTTTAATCAATAGGTTTGTTTCACAAAATGATAAAAACCTGTTTCATTGCATTGTCAATGTTCCAGGAACAGTTTACATAATGAATTTTTAATATATTTCAAACATTATTTCAAATATAAATTCCTCAAAACAAAATAGTGACTGAAAATGCAAGATGTCACTTTCTTTTGAAAGTTCACAGGTCAAAGTATATTTCACCATACACAACCCTGAGATTCATTTTCTTGTGGGCATACACAGTAAATCCAAGAAATACAACAGAATCATGGAAAGATCGCACTCATCAGGATGGACAATCAGCCAATGTGCAAAAAGCAAAATAAACAAACAAACAAGAAAGGAGGCATGGGATCCAAGGGGACCTTGCTTTGTGGATCCAGAATTGACTTGCCCACAAAAGGCAAAATGTGGTTGTAGACGAGTCATGTTCCGCATGGAGGTCGGTGACCAGTGGTGTGCCTCAGGGATCTGTTCTTGGACCCTTACTCTTTGTGATTTTTATAAATGACCTGGATGAGGAAGTGGATGGATGGATTAGTAAATTTGCTGATGACACAAAGGTTGGGGAGTGTTGTGGATAGTGTGGAGGGCTGTCAGAGGTTACAGTGGGACATCGACAGGATGCAAAACTGAGTTGAAAAGTGGCAGATGGCGTTCATCCCAGATAAGTGTGAGGTGGTTCATTTTGGTAGGTCAAATATGATGGCAGAATATAGTATTAATGGTAAGACTCTTAGCAGTGTGGAGGATCAGAGGGATCTTGGGGTCCAAATCCATAGGACACTTCAAACTGCAGCGCAGGTTGACTATGTGGTTAAGAAGGCATACGGTATATTGGCCTTCATCAACCGTGGGATTGAGTTCAAGAGCCAAGAGGTAAAGTTGCAGCTATATAGAACCCTGGTCAGACCCCACTTGGAGAACTGTGCTCAGTTCTGGTCACCTCACTACAGGAAGGATGTGGAAACTATAGAAAGGGTGCAGAGGAGATTTACCAGGATGTTGCCTGGATTGGGGAGCATGCCCTATGAGAATAGGTTGAGTGAACTTGGCCTTTTCTCCTTGGAGCGGTGGAAGATAAGAGGTGACATGATACAGGTGTATAAGATGATGAGAGGCATTGATCATGTGGATAGTCAAAGGCTTTTTTACCAGGGTTGAAATGGCTAACACGAGAGGGCACAGTTTTAAGGTGCTTGAAAGTAAGAATAGAGGAGATGTCAGAGGTAAGTTTTTTTTACGAAGTGAGTGGCAAGAGCGTGGAATGGGCTGCCAGCAACAGTGGTGGAAGCCGATAGAATAGGGTCTTTTAAAAAACTCTTGGATAGGTAGATAGAGCTTAGAAAAATAGAGGGCTGTGGGTAATGCTAGATAATCTCTAAAGTAAGTACATTTTCAGCACAGCATTGGGGGCAGAAGGGCCTGTATTGTACTGTAGGCTTTCTATGTTCTAACAAATTAATTAATTAATAAGCAATAAATATCAAGAAAATATGAAGAGTCCTTGAAAGGGAGTCCATAAGTGGTGGGAACTGTTCAGAGATGGGACGAATGAAGTTATCCCCTCTGGTCCAAAAGCTTAATTGTTGAGGGATAAGAATTGTTCCTGAACCTGGTGGTGTGGGTCCTGAGGCTCTTGTGTTTTCTCCTGATGATAGCAGTGAGAAGACAGCATGGCCTGGATGGTGGGGATCCTTGATGATGGATGCTGCTTTCCTGTTACTGCGCTCTGTGTAGATCTGCTCAATGGTAGGGAGGGATTTACCCGTGATGGACTGGACCGAGGATGAGGAGAAGATGGCGGCACGACGCAGCACGCAGCGGCCACTCCGGTGAATGATATCTGTAATCTGTGAAGTAGGGTGCCATGCACATTCCTGATTTGATGGAGACAGATGTGAAAGAACGGAGGAACATCTGGAGAAACTTCTGAAATGCCTTTTTTGCTGCCGCTGCTACTGTGTGATCCAGAATCTCCAGAGGAGAAGGCCCCGAGTCCTTGGCTTTGTTTGTTGCTTGGTGGCCAGGGTGGGGTTGAAGCACTTTGGCAGAGATGGTGCTCAGTGTCGGAGGGCTGGTCGGAGGCTCGAAGTTTTCAGAGGGACTCAGAGTCGGCTGTGATCAGGTGCTTCCAATGCATCGGCAGTTTTCATGCCCGGAGGTTTATGGCAAGGAGAATTTCTCCCTTTTGCCGCCTGCTATCGTGGACTGTTGGGAGTCGATCGGAACTTTGAGACTTTTTTTACCGTGCCCATGGTCTGGTCTTTATCAAATTGTGGTATTGCTTTGCACTGTTGTAACTATATGTTATAATTATGTGGTCTTGACTGTGTTAGTCTTTGGTTTGTCCTGTATTTTTTGTGATATCACTCTGGAGGAACATTGTATCATTTCTTAATGCATGCATTTCTAAATGACGATAAACGAGGACTGAATATCCTCATAATCTAATCTAATCTAATCTAACCCACTACTTTTTGTAGTATATTCTGTTCAAATGTATTGGTGTTTCCATACCAGGCTATGATACAACCAGTCAATATACTCTCCATGGAAATTTTTCAAAGTTATAGATATCATACCGAATCTTTTTTTTTTTGGCAGTTACTCACTGTTCATTTAAGGTTGATTTATTTCATAAGTTAATTAACTCTTAAGCATTATTGCCTTTTGTATATCCTTAGTATAATTCGTTCCAAAGTTATGAATATGATATTTCAGGCTTCTTCATGGAAAAATGGCTGAAAAGGAGTCAAATGCCAAAAGAAGTCAATACATCCTTTCCTTGTTAATTGTGAGTCTGTCCACTGAGCTTACATTTTTCTATTAAAGAAAATATGGAAGAAACCTCCTTTTGTATGCTGAGTTGTAGACTGCTGATTGGTATTGTCATTGGTATGGAAGAAGCAGTAACATTGCAGTTAATGCTTCTGCTTATGGCTCCAGGGATCCAGATTTGATCCTGACCAAGATTATTCATCTGTGACATTTACAGTTTTCCCATTTTAGAAAGTTAAACGTGTATCAGAACTGGGAAAAGTTAGAGAAAAGACCAGAGCTAGGAAGGGTCTGTGATAAGGAAGCATGAATGACAGAAGTGGTATTGGAGTAAGCTGAAAGAGTGGGGTAAAGGTTAACAAATAGCTAACAGTTGGTCTAGAGTAAATGCAAATTAGAGAAGACGAATAAAGCCTGAAATTGCTGGAAGAAAGAAAATAAAAGTACAAATGCTGGAAATTAAAGAATATTTGTGTGTGTGTAAGAAATGAGTGTGTCCATGTATGTACATATGTGCATCTGTCTGTGTCTCTTTGTGTTTCTGCTGAGTTTTTTTGTGCAGCTGCTTCTCTTGCTTGATGTACTGATTCCTTTCCTTTCCCGCACAATATCCATGAACTGCAATCAAAGAAACTCTCAATAGTGTTCCTGTCAAAATATAGTACAGAACTTTGGAAATTAAAGCTTTAATTGTTTTGGACGATCATATACCACAATTTAATTGCCACCACAATCCCACCAAATGAATATTGGGAGTTAAGGAGATGGGAGTAAATGAAATGGGAGCAGGAAAAGGCCATTTGGCCTCTTGAGTCTGCTCTGCCATTAAAAGAATTATATCCGACCTTCTACCTTAACTTCAGTTTCCCGGAGAATCCTCACATCCCTTGATTCTTTCAGTCGTCCCCAGAGCATTTAATTAATGTAACACTCTGGAAATCATAACTAGTGTTGTTGAGCAATGTAGTTATTAAGCCTTTTGATCTCTGGGATATGGGGAAAATACTAACTTAAAACTGAGGCTTTTTTAGAGCACCAGAAAATACCAAAACCATACTGAAAAATACAAAGCATAGCCTTACAGATGTTTATTCTTATTCATGTGAACCACACGTCGCACCAAAAGTGCGCACGAAAGCAAATTCACCTTCATGCTTCCAGGGTGAAAGCAAGTCGTAAAGGTAAGTAACAGCTAAATATTTAGGAAGTTTGAAAAGCCAGTGGTGCTGTACATATAATGTTCTCACCAGTATTCACAGCGTGAAGAATAAAACCCACAAACAATGAATGTTTAAACAAATTATTTGCATTAACTGCACAAAAGCATTTACAGTGCTTCACCAATGAGTTGTGGAAAGTTCTGTTAACTCATAAATGTGTGCACGTTGCTTAGAAACATCTATTTTATGTTGACGTCTACTATTGGTGATACCCACTGAAATGTGGAGGAAAGCAATGCTAGACAGGAAGGCACGGATGTGTATTAATTAAAATGATTAAATATTCCCTAAATATTTAGTAGTATAACACTCAGATAAAATTTTAATTTTTTCTGTGAAGCAATAGGTTGGTTTATATGGCTGCAGATAGTATTAATATATTTTCTAGACACAGTGAAGACAATTACAACAGAATATATATGCACAGGAGAAAGTGGCCATTGGCATTAACAGCACATAAACAGTAAAAGTAAAAGATATATGTGTCTAATTTTTTTTAAAGTTATTCATTCCTGATTCATTATGTAAACCTAGAGTAATCCAGCAGAAGGAAGACCTAATGTAAATTATATGCTTAATAATCATGTTAAGTTGTAATAAAAAATGTCTTTTACTTTTAATCGTGACGTAGTAGCCTTGGGGCTTATAGGTGGATGGAATGTTTTCAAGTAGTGCCACTTGTGAGAGTATTGAAAGCGAGATAGTAAGTATAATGCAAGCATGGCCAATTTAATCTGCCATGAATGAGTTCATATGGAAGGAATTGTAAAAGGAA
The DNA here is from genome assembly GCF_963921235.1 of Mobula hypostoma. Lineage (NCBI taxonomy): Eukaryota > Metazoa > Chordata > Chondrichthyes > Myliobatiformes > Myliobatidae > Mobula > Mobula hypostoma. The sequence goes on along the minus strand of NC_086105.1, from coordinate 21,870,109 downwards.
GAATGGCAATAAGAAATGCAATTGGATGCAAGGCCTTTGAACCATGTGTATTTTTGGACCCCATTGGAGCAGGTGTTCCCGACCTGGAGTCCACAGACCCCCCGATTAATGGTGGAGGTCCACGGTATACAAAACGCTGGCAACCCCTGCACTAAAGTCCCAAGGAGTCACAGAGCAGAACAGCACAGAAACAGGCTCTTCAGCCCATCTAGTATATGCCAAACTATTATTCTGCCTGGTCTCATTGATTGACACCAGGACCATAATTCTTCATATCCCTCCAATCCATGTACTTATCTAAGTTTCTTAACTTTAAATTTCTACTCGTCATCAATTCAGTTCCAATATCCATCTGCCTTTAAGTACATTTATAAATTGTGAGAACGTTTGTGTTCCAGAAACTAGCTGAGAAATTACTGGCAACATACCTACTTAGTAATTAATGGTTGCTATGTATCATATGGGAGTGGTATACATATATTATACAAAGTGCACAACACATTCATTACTCTTACTACTTTCCTTACCTGTAATTTTTGTATTCCCTAGCTCTTAAACAGTTATTGGTTGTTTTTTTTTTGCCATTTTGGAGGGTTAACATAAGGACTGTGTAACGATACACAGCTGACCATGCCAGCTTCCAAGGTTTTGACGCTCTGACTCCCCGGAATATGGATATCTGGCACAGACCCTTTTAAAGATTCAGGCCTGCTCTGTTAATTGGCGGCCATGATCTGGTGCCAGGATTTTAATATTTAAAGAGCACCTGAACTGAGGTTTGATGCTCAACCATCAGCTCTACTTTGGGTTCTTGTCTAGCGTCTAGTTTAGAACCTCGTCCTCGTTTCAGTCTCATATTGTATCTCGATTCTAGTCTCAGATACTCAAACACTTTGATACTAACTATCCTTGTCTAGCTCTCTCGTCCCAGGTTGTGCCTGCAGAGAGGCCATTACTTATACGTGGCAACGAAGGGAAACATAGGCTCCTACAAAAGCTTAGGAAGATCTTCAGAAATTGAATTAACATCACAATCAGCCATCACTCATCTGAAAATTTTTAAGCAACAAGCGACTCATTTTTTATAATGAATTTCCAATTAAGAAGATTATGGAAGAATAAAGAATCATGCATTATTTCCTAGAAGTCTGGCCTAGTATGTCATTGATACAATGTGAATATTAAGATTCATGCATATCAATAAGTAAATAAGAGCATTTCCAAAATATTTTTATGAAGCCAATTTTCCTTTAACCTTTGCAATTTTAGCAGATGGTATGTAGCAGATTAAAATGACATTATGAACTGCTGGAAGCTATAGTTAATTTCAGAAGAGTCCTATCTGCCACAAGTACACATTGTGTATGTGATTTAATTGTTGAGTAGCTGTTACATAAGATAGAGAACATTTATTGAAAATTAACTTCAGTGTTGTCAGAAATTAGGACCTGGTGTCAAAGGAATAGTCATACACAGAAATTTAGGGATCCATCATTACTTCTGATATTCCATGTGGTACATAACTAACTCTATATCTGAGAATAGGAGCCAAAGGGAGACCTTAAGACCTTAAGACCTTAACTCTTACATACTGTTCGGGTCAAATTTGACCTGTTTTGACATTTGACAGCAGTAAAAACACCCTCAATGCCATTTTTTTTTAGCTGAAATTTGATGACTTTTCCTAAAGTGACCCAAAATGTGCACAAATGAAAATATTTTAAAAATTTATACTTTTGAACAGGTGCTACAAATTTTACATTGAGGCTGTTCCAGGTCAAATTTGACCTGTATCTATTGAAACAGATTTTTGTACTCTGAAACATTAATTAAGGATTAATCACCCATTTATTAATGTCAGATAGGCTATTTATACATTCTAAATAGACCTGTGGTTCAAAATCTGGTATAGACACTTGTTATAGGGGAATTCTTGGGCCGGGTCAAAATTGACCCGGACCATACTGTGAAGGTATAGAATATGAACTGTATGTATGGGTTAATATATGGGAGCAGAATTAAACCATTTGGCCCATCGAGTCTTCTCCACCATTTCATTATGACTGATCCATTTCTTTCTCAGCCCCACTCTCCTGCCTTCTCCCTGTATCCCTTTCAGGCCCTGACAAATCAAGAATCTATCAACCTCTGCCTTAAATATACCCAATGACTTGGCCTCACATCTGCCTGTGGCAAATAATTCCACTGATTGCCTCTGGTGTTTATGACTATAGAAAATACTGACCCAATTCAATTACTACAAGAGTATAGAAATAAAATTCCAGGATGCAGCAAACTTGACACTCACAATAAGGATCTTTGAGATATCTAGATTTTTGAGGTTTATCTTCTAATTTTATTTTAGACTGCAAGGATTCAGGTGTGAAAAGCAACAATTTAAAATTTTAATTTAGTGAAGAAGTTTGCTGTGAGGTTGTGTTATTATTGTCTATATAATGCAATCAGCTTTGTTGTCTTAATGTAACCTATATTTCGTTTACTTCTGTTACTCCATGTGACATATATCTATCTTACGATCAACAATTGATTTATCTCAGTTGCTTAACAATTGAAAAAAAATTGATGAATTTGATAAAGGTAGAATGAATATAAAAAAATTAAAATGTTAGCCCACATAAGACCAAATTACAGTTGTTTCCCTCTTTCTAATCAACATAATGCTTCAGATCCTTATACCACACTGTGAGAAACACAAAACTTATATAAGGCATTTCATGACATCAAAAGATGCCAAAATATCTCACAGGCAATAATGTACCATTTGAAACCCAATGCAGGCAAGCACAACAATTAGCTGCAATCATGTCACTGGATAAATAGATCCCAAAATACAGAGCTCAAATTTACTTCCTAATGCCAAACCATGTTTCTGACAATAGCCTCATCATTTAGCATGGCATTGAAGTCTAGGGCAACTGATTTAACTGCAAACGGGAAATGTATGTAATATGTCGATTGATATCTGTGAAATGAAAAGACAATTTAGCATTTCAGGCACGGAGTTTCCATTTGAACGGGAAAATGGAAGGTAAATGAACTGAAATGGAATGAAAGAAAGAGATGAAAGTAAAGGAAGTAATTGGTAAAATGTTCAAGTCAAACTTTTTGAAATGTTGCAAAGTGCTGATATTGGTAATAATTGAATGATTTAAAAGAATAAAGAGCAGGCATGAAAGGGAATGTTAAAGAAACAGCTGCAAGCCAATCTTCCACATTCAGTATGAGATTATTTGTCTCAGGATGTGAGTGCCTCCAGCAAAGCTGTATTTAGTGGCTGTGTTGATTGGCCCAGCAAGCCACTCAATTGTACCAAACCACTTTCTAGAAGGACAGTCAAAAATCAACTGTACAGAACTGCTGTTTGCTTAAGTGTGGATGATAGAGCTAAATTCAATGTGAAGTAGTTTTTGATAATGGCAGATATCAAAAACTCTGTTGCTGCCACATAGGATACTCACCAATATGCTTACGAACTAAACCGCTTTACGACAGATGCAGTAGCATCTGCCATGTGCCTGACCCCGACACACCTGGAAAACAGGGATACTTTGGTCAGAATGCTGTTTCTGGATTTCAGTTTGGTGTTCAACACTATTGTCCCACAGACCTTCTGAACTAACTCCTACTCCTCTATCTAAATACACCACAGTGCAACTGAGTGCTGGACTTTCCAACAAACAGACCTCAGATAGTCACCTTCTGAGGTCTGTTTACTCCACAACATCCTTAACATGGGTGACCCCCCCCCCCCCATTGGGGCTGTGAACTAAGGCCATTGCTGTACTCTCTGCTCACACATGACTGCACGGCCAAATGCCTGAGCAATCGTAATGTCAAGTTCACCAATGACACGACAGTGGTGGGACTCATCACCAGCAACGATGAGATGGCCTACAAAGAGGTGGTGGAAGAGGTCAAAACCTGCTGCCAGGAAAATAACCTCTTCCATAATGTCAACTGGACAAAGGAGATGGTTATTGACTTCAGGAGAACGCACACCACTCACATCCCTCTTTATATTGATGGCTCAGCAGTGGAAACTAAGTAGTTTCAAACTCCTGGGAGTGCACATCACACATAACCTTTCATCGTCCCAGAGCACATCCTAAACAGTCAAGAAAGCAAACCAATGCCTCTGCTTTCTGAGAAGGCTGAAGAGAGCCGGACTTGGCATATCCATACGAAGGCCATTCTACAGATGTGCAGTAGAGAGCGTCCTAACAAACTGCGTCACTGCTTGATAAGGAAACTGCACTGCAGAGGACAGGAAAGCTCTGCAACAGGTAGTCAGAACTACCCAATCCACACACCCTGCTCTTGGACTGTTTGTCCCACTCCCATCAAGGAGGAGACTATGTAGCATTCATGCTAGGACTACCAGACTCAAAAATAGCTACTTTTGCCAATCAGTAGGACTGATCATCACCTCCATCCACTAACTCCACTGCTACTTTATTATTTCCCATCATTCACCTTATGTACACCCTATCATCACTTTATGGATATATAACCAATCTATGTACAGTATATAAGCTATCATACTTATTTATATTTATTGTGTGTTTATTATTATTATTATTGTGTTCTTTATTTTTTTGAGTATTTTGTGCAGTATCAGATCAAGAGTAACAATTATTTCATTTTCCTTACACTTCTGTACAGGAAATTACATTAAACAATCTTGAATCTTAAATCTTAATCAGGATATGGTTGGCATACCACTGTGCAGAACTGAGTTAGGGAACATCACACTTGGTCCATACTGGCAAGAACAGCTATTGTCTTCCTTGCAAACATTGATGAACCCTTGGATAGGCTTTTACAACAATCATGTCAAAATCAGAATCAGAATCAGTTTTTTAATCACTGACATATGTTCTGAAAATTTGTGTTTTATGGCTGCACTTCAGCGCAAGACATAAAAATTACTCTTAGTTGCAATAAATAAATAAATGGTGAAAAAGAGGATTAGAGAGATCGTGTTGATGGGTTCATGAACTGTTCATACGTCTGACAGCAGAGGGGAAGAAGCTTTTACTAAACTGTTGAGTGTGGGTCTTCAGGCCCCTGTACCTCCTCTCTGATGGTAGTAATGGGAAGAAGACATGACCCAGATGGTGAGAGCCCTTGATAATGAGTGCCATCTTCTTAAGGCACCACCTTTAGAAGATGTCCTCGAAGGGTGGGGAGGGTTGTGCCCGTGATGGAGCTGCCTGCCTATGCAGCTTCTTTCGATTCTGCGCAATTGGAACTTACCTTTTCTGGCAGTGATCATGGCTTGAATTTAAATTGCACAGTTGCTGGGACAAGATTTGAACCATTGTTTCTGGATAACTTGTTCAAGCCGCTAGATACCACCTCTCTAGGTCATCCCTTTTCCTGCAATTACTAGTCCTAAAAGAATAAGCAATGTACTACCAGATATCTTGCTCTGGCTGTATCTGAGTTCCAGTAGAGTTCCATAAAGAAGCTCCTGAATTGTCTATAAGAGCAGAGCCTGACTCCATTATTATTTCCTGCTGCTACTGACCTACCTTTTGGAGCATAACTGTATCACAATAACAATCTATAATTAAATATTTGGTTGAAATATGAAGTTCTACACACACACAGCTGATAACTATTAAAATTAAATTGTTTAAAATTTAGATGAAAAATAAATAATTGGTGCAGAAAATCAGTTTATTTTTAGAGAACAATGAAGTGTATCACAAAGTAGTATGTCATGTATTGGTGCCCATGAGTTCCTGATTATGGCCATGCCATGAGGCAGGCTCACCAAGGTGGTATTCAACACTAGCCTACAGCATGGCAAGAGAACTAGATGACAGACAACCCAAGGTTACTCTTATAAACCTCCCGGAGGCTGGATCAAGTGTGCTGTTTACCGAACTGTGGCAGCAGGATGTCTGCCAGCCTTGTAGAGTGGTTGCTAATGCTTCATATCTCATAAACCAAGTGGAAAATGTAGAATAATTATGACAAAAACAAAACACTCGTATTAGTTTAAGAGTCAAGGTCACCAAAGATGTCAGATATACTTTAAAATTTAAATGTTTTAAAAACAGCTACAGAAAACTTGAAAGACTGGAGGAGTTGCCAAAATGAAATATGATGATAAGACAGAGGAGCAGAATTAGGCCACTCAGCCCATCGAGTCCGCTCTGCCATTTCATCATGGCTTTTTATTATCCCTCTCAATCCCATTATCCAGCTATCTCCCCATAACCTTTCATGTGCTGACTAACCAAGAACCTATCAATCTCTGCTTTAAATGAACTGAATGACTTGGTCTCCGCAGATGTCCATAGCAATGAATTCCACAGATTCACCACCGTTGGACTAACGACTTCCTTGTCATCTCCGTTCTAAATAGACATCCCTCTGTACTGAGGCTGTGCCCTCTGGTACTAGACTCACTCAATATAAGAAACATCCTCTACCCACCCTCTCTGTCTAGGCCTTTCAATATTTGCTAGGTTTCAATGAGATCCCCCTTCATTCTTCTAAACTCCAGGATTACAGCCCCAGCGCCATCAAATACTCATATGTTAACCCTTTTATTCCCAGAATTATTCTTGTGAACCTCCTCTGGACTCTCTCCGATGCCAGCACACCTTTTCTTAGATGAGTGGCCAAAAACTGCTCACAATACACCAAGGGCAGTCTGACCAATGCCCTACAAAGTCTAGGCATCAATCCTTGCTCTTATATGTTAGTCCTCTCAAAATGAAAGCTAGCATTGTATTTTCTTTGCTTACCTCCAACTCAAACTATAAATTAACTTTTAGGGAATCCTACACCAGGACTCCCAACTCTCTTTGAACCCCTGATTTTTTGAATTTTCTCCCATTTAGAAAATAATCTATGCCTTTATTCCTTCTACCACAATGCATGACGATAAACTTCCCTATACTATATTCCATCTGCCACTTCTTTGCCCATTCTTCCAATCTGTCCAAGTCCTTCTGCAGGCTCCCTGCTTTGTCAACACTACCAGCCCCTCCACCTATCTTTTCATTGTCTGCAAACTTGAATGCAAAGCCATCAATTCTGTCATCTAAATCATTGGCATATAATGTGAAAAGAAGTCATCATATACTGACCCCTGTGGAACATGACCTATCATCAGCAGCCAACCAGAAAAGGCCGCCTTTATACTGATTCTTTGCCTTCTGCCAATCACCCAATCTTCTAACCATGCAAGTATCTTTCCCGTAATATCATGAGCTTTTATCTTGTTAGCAGCTTCATGTGTGGCACCTTGTCAAAGACCTTCGGAAAATTCAAGTAAACAATATTCACTGACTCTCCATTGTCTGTCCTGCCCATTATTTCCACAAAGAATTCCAACAGATTTGTAAGGCAAGATTTTCCCTTAAGGAAACTATGCTGGCTTTGTCCTATTTTATCATGTCCCTCCAAGTAACCTGAAACCTAATCCTTAATAATAGACTCCAACATCTTTCCAGCCACTGAAGTCAGGCTAACTGGCCTTTCTTCTGCCTCCCTCCCTTCTTAAAGAGTAGAGTGCCATTTTCAATTTTCCTGTCCTCTGGAATCTAGAGACACTTGAAAGAACATTAATAATGCCTCCACCATTTCTTCAGCTACCTCTTTTAGAATTCTGGGGTGTAGTCTTTCTGGTCCCAGGTGACATATTTACTTTAAGACCTTTCAGCATCCCATGTTCCTTTTCCTTAGTAATAACAAATAAACTCATTTCTCCCCACCTGACACTCTCACATTTTTAGCATACTACTAGTGTCTTCCACAGTGAAGGTATAAGCAAAATACTTCTTAAGTTTGTACAGCGTTTCTTTGTCCCCCATTACAACCTCTCCAGCATCACTTTCCAGCAGTCTGATATTCACTCTGTCCTCTCTTTCACTCTTTATATATCTGAGAAAACTTCTGGTAACCTCTTTACTTTATTGGCTAGTTTACCTTCATATTTTATCTTTTCTCTCCTTACGGTTTTTTTAGTTGCCTTCTGTTGGTTTTTAAAAACTTCCCAATCCTCTAACTTCCTACTATTATATGCCCACTCTTTTGCTTTTATGCAGTCTTTTACTTTCCTTGTCACCTATTTTTCCTCATTTTCCCCTTGGAATACTTCTTCATCTTTGGGATGTATCTATCCTGTGCCTTCTGATTTGCCCCAAGAATCTCCAGTCATTGCTGTCTTGCCATATTCCCACCTAGTGTCTCCTTCCAATGAACTTTGGCCATTTCCTCTCTCATTCCCCTATAGTTCCTTTTACTCCACTGTAATACTGATACTTCTGACCTTATCTTCTCCCTCTCAAGCTGCAGGGTGAATTCTATCAAATTATGATCACTGTCTCCCAAAGGTTCCTTTACTTTAAGCTCCCTAAACAAATTTGTTTCATTACATAACACACAATCTAAAATTGCCTTTCCCCTAAAATCAACCACAAGCTGCTCTAAAAAAAAATCAATATCGTAGGCATTCTACAAATTCCCTCTCTTGGGATCCAGCACCAACCTAATTTTCCCAATCTACCTGCATGTTGAAATCCCTCATGACTACCGTAACATTGCCCTTATTCCAAGCCTTCTCTACTTCCCATTGAAATTTATATCCCACATCCTGGCTACTGCTTGGAGGCCTGTATATAACTCGCATCAGGATCTTTTTACCCTTGCGCAGTTTCTTATCTCTACCCACAAGGATTCTACATCTTCAGATCCTACGTGACCTCTTTCTAAGGATTTGATTTTTTACCAACAGAGTCACCTTACCCCCTCTGCCTATCTGCCTGTCCTTTCAGTACAATGTGTACCCTTGAATGTGAAGCTTCCAACTATGATCTTCTTTCAGCCATATCTCAGTGTTGCCCACAACACCATACCTGCCAATCTCTAACTATGCTACAAGATCATATACTTTATTCTGTATACTGTCTGCATTCAAATCTAACACTTCAGTCCTCCATTTATCACCCTTTTCAATTTTTCCTCCATGTTATACTTCACCTCATCCCATTGACAGCAATTTTGCCCTGTCATCTGCCTGTCTGTCCTAACAGTCTGACTACTTACTGCATCCACTTGTATATCAGCTGCCCTAACCTCATTCCTATCAAACTGGTTCCCATCCCCCTGCTAATGTAGTTTAAACTCTCCACAAAATGCTGGAGGAACTCAGCAGGCCAGGCAGCACTATGGAAAAGAGTAGAGTCAATGTTTCGGGCTGAGACTCCTCATGAGGGTCCTAATGAAGGGTCTCGGCCTGAAACGTTGAGTGTACTCTTTTCTATAGATGTTGTCTGGCCTTCTGAGTTCCTCCAGCATTTTGTGTGTGTTGCCTGAATTTTCAGCATCTGCAGACTTCCTCTTGTTTGTGATTAAACCTTCCACAGCAGCTCTAGCAAACCTGCTGACAAGGATATTGGACCCCCTCGGGTTCAGTTGTACAGGCCATACCCCCCCAGAAGAGATCCCAATGACATTCTCTTGTCAGCCTCTGAGACTGAGATCACAGGGTCACCAGGGATCCTTAGAGCTGTAGTTTTATTTCCCCTTTCAAAGTCTCATGTAATACTCCCGTTCAATGCAGCAATACATAGATAAAAAAAAAGGGAGTGACCAAGAATAAATCCTTGGAAATAACAGGCATCTTTAAATCTCATTTTCATTTTCATTATCATGTTAATTTCATTGGCTGTCCTCCAAAAGCAAAGAAGGCTTTCAGTAGCATATACTTAATTAGTAGCATTATTATTGTTGCTAAAGGGAAAACATATCACCTGCCAGTAATGGATGCTCATTCTGTTATTAGTCCAGGTTTATCAAAGGGGAATGACTAGCACAAATTAAGGTCAGAACAATTTAATGGAAATAAGATGAAAATTATACATATGATTATAAAAAAAACACAACACGCACATTCCAAATCTGTATATTTTAAAAAAGGGTCATTTGGGGCAAATTGACACTATCTTCTTGTTTACAAAATTGAAATTCCTATGTCACTCAAAAATTGCAAGACCCAGCCGGGGATATCTTCCTGCTTGATCTGTGCCTGCCTTCTGCCCCAAACCATTGCTGTCAACAACTCTTAATGTATACTATCATATACAATGCAGAAGACTCATTGCACAAACAAAACATCATTTCTTGAACAACACTTCTCAAACCCAAAGTCTCTACCCTGTACAAAACTAGTACCGGATACTGAATTTGGATGATCAGCCATATTCATACTGAATTAAGGACCAGGCAGAAACAAATGAATGGACTGCTCTCGCTTATATCTTCCACATTCAGTGTAAGGGCAGCAGAGAACCACTAGCATGGTCCCCTCTAAGGTGGACATGTATCATCACTTTCACAATGTTACTGGAGCTCCCAATCTGACAGCACCATGATGGCCCCTTCACCACACTGAATGAACACTTTAAGAGAGCAAATTACCTTCATCATCTCAGGTGGTATTCAAGATTGGCTGCTCTTGCCAACATCACCAATATCCTATATCTGAGAAAAAAAAAAGACTGTCTCAAAGATGTTCTCATGAATAGACAAGTTCCAACATTTCCTGTTAAGTAGGCAGTAATGATCGAAGACGATAGAAATTATTCAAAATTATCAGTGACTTAATGCTAATCACATCGGTTGAGAGTTTGGGTGTGAAATTAATCAAAATCAGAATCAGGTTTATTATCACTGGCATGTGTCATGAAATTTGTTAACTTAGCAGCAGCAGTTCAATGCAATACATAATACAGAAGAAGAAAAAGATTTTTTTAAATGTATATTGAATAGGTTAAAATCATGCAAAAACAGAAATAATATTTATTTCTTAAGTGATGTAGTGTTCATGGGTTCAATATCCATTTAGGAATCTAACGGGGAAGAAGCTGTTCCTGAATCGCTGAGTGTGTGCCTTCAGGTTTCTGTATCTCCTACCTGATGGCAACAATGAGAAAAGGGCATGCCCTGGGTGCTGGAAGTCCTTAGTAATGGACGCTGCCTTTCTGCGACACCGCTCCTTGAAGATGTCCTGGATACTTTGTAGGCTAGTACCCAAGATGGAGCTGTCTAAATTTACGATCCTCTGCAGCTTCTTTCGGTCCTGTGCAGTAGCCACACCAAACCCCCCCACCATACCAGACAATGATGCAGCCTTTCAGAATGCTCTCCACAGTACATCTATAGAAGTTTTTGAGTGTTTCAGTTGATATACCAAAATAGTAGGGATCTAGAGCTAAATTTAATCAGAATAAACTAACTTCGTGTTCCTTTTACAATATTGATGGAGTTATCATATAGGAAGGGTATTAATGATGAACTGTACAACACTGTAATTTCACTTCTGTTGCTGTAGCCCATCCACTTCAAGGTTCAACGTATTGTGCATTCAGAGATGCTCTTCTGCACACCACTGTTGTAACACCTGCATTGCTATCACTTTCCCATCAGCTTGAACCAGTCTGGCAAATCTATTCTGACCTCTCTCATTAATAAGTCATTTTTACCCACAGAACTTCAGCTCACTGGATGCTATTTTCGTTTATCACGCCATTCTCTGTAAACTCTAGAGACTGCTGTGCATGAAAACCCCAGATCAGCAGTTTCTGAGATACTCAAACCACCCCTGTCAAGCACCAACAATCACTCCACCTGGAACTTGCATGACTGACAGAAGTAAAAACCAAGCTACTGACACGTTGCCAGAGTTGGAGGACCTTCATTGCTGTATGAAGTGACATGAGAAGGTGGGGAAGTGGGACTAAATGGGATTAAATGGGAGAATGGATCAGCTCATGATAAAAAAAGTGGAGCAGACTCGATGGGCTGAATGGCCGACTTCTGCTCCTTTGTCTTATGGTCTTATGGCATGGCAGGCAGGAGTGACCACTATGGTCTACAGTATCAATAAAGGAGTACAATACAATTTCTAGGTAACCTGTGCCAAACATAATTATAACCCATTCATACTGGGAAAAACCCAGAAAGCGCCTTATTTTAGTGTGTAGATTGTGGAGTTCATTTGGCTGTAAAATGGTTAAATTATGTAGGCTCAAGGCTACTCAGAGGATAGCTTTAGTGAAGGTCTTTTCATTGATGATGTGTACAGAGGACAATGCCAACCCATTTTGTTTTAATTGTTAGAATGGTTTTATTTATTAGCCTGCTTACGTCTCTAATATGAGTGCACAATGAATTTATTACTTGCATGCCATTTCTATTAACAAGAATATATTATGAAGGCTTTTAGACATTTATGTCTATCAGTCTCTGGCATATACACAGTTGTGCTAACAAGAGTATTTTTTTTCCAATCCCAAGGTCCAGCTCATTGGAGACAATAATCCTTTTTTGATAAACTTCTTTGACAAAATAGGATCTCTTATAATTACACATTTATTAGCTCTCTTAATAGCAGACAGACAGTTAAAACATTTATTGTAAAAACACATTTTATGGTTCCAAAGAAATATTTCATAAAATAGTGGCCTATTATGTTAGGAAGAAAATTGTTTGTATTCTTATGACAACCATTTCATGTTGTTAAATTATACAAATGATTAAATAACTTCAAATATATAGCCTTTGTTAAATTGTTTGAATGTGCATCATTTTTGAGATATATTGTTGTTGGCCTTGACTCTGGGTTTTTAGAAGTTTGAAATTCTCAGCCATTTTAAATGAACACGGTGTCGTACGGTATGGAGAGTCAGGTGGCCCACCTTCCTCATTCTGAACAAGATGTGATAATATAAGAATGAAAGAAAGAAAAAGACTATGTACTGTAAACTATTAATAGCTTTTGATACACATTGATTGTGATTATTAATATAGATTTAATACATTTTGGTGAATAAAATAATAGAAAATGACCATAATACTTTTGTCTAGATTGTCATAACTAGATTATAATTTTATACTTATATTTCTTAAATGAATGTGCGTTAGAAAAGCTTCTTATATATGTGACTGAGATTTTGTACTGTTACATATTTTAAAGAATTAAGAGATGTTGAAGGAAAGAGAAATCAAAGAGATAGAATATGAAATGGACTTCATGATTTTATATCTATACAGTGGATTTCAGTTAATTAGGACACATCGGGATGGGTACATTTTGGCCCATTTAAGCCGCTGCCCCATTTAGCTGAAGATTCATGGAAATAATTAAAAAGGTTTAAAAAAGACAAACCGAGTAAAAAAAGCATGTACTTAAGTGAAAAACAGAACAAATTAGAAGATTACCAATAGTACTACAGTACTATAAAACTGTGTATTAGTTCCTCATAGTTATTGGCAGAAGAATTCATCCAGTGTACACAATAAGCAAAATCAGAGCAGACATCTAGCGCAGATAATGAACTGCCTTCATACAATGCTATCACAATTGCATCCTCCAAATCTTAATTTTCTTTGTAGCGTTCAAGATGATTGTCGGTACCTTAGTTCTTTGTAGTTCCTAACTCGTTGAAGTAATGAAATCATTTAATTTTTATTCCCAGCCATTTCTGGCATCTCCAAGCCTGAATGATTGAAGCTGCAGTGAGCACGACAGTTCTGAATTGTCTTCCTACTTATTTCTCGACAACTATCCAGTGACAAACATCACTGCTCTTTGAACACAAACACGTGCAACTGATGCTATTTAAAAGCTGTTTGCTCTAAGTGTAGCATCCAACAGTCATACAAGCGTGTACGACTGGCACTCTCAGCAAGTCTCCTGCCCCAATTAAGCAGCATAGTGTTCCAAATAAACAAAGGGAATCCTGGCTATTTTCACAATTTGTTTTTGTTCTTCAAGAGTTGTCCCAAATAAGCAGCTTTACAGCAAATCTTGGATTTACTGAGTTTGCCTGCAAGAAAACAAATCTCAGGGTTGACTATAGTGACTTCCATGTACTTTGATAATAAATTTACTGTGAATTTTAAACTTTGATAATTTGCTGCAGGTCACATGTAGGTATAGCAAATAATTAAAAGGATAAATTACATACAGTATTAAGCTTTATTATAAGAAGCTTTGAATACAGGAATAAGGAAATGTCATTACAAATGCAAGGTCCTTGGTAAAATTGCACCAGGAGCACTGAGTAGAGTTTAGATTTCCTTACCTAAGTAGGGATATATTTGCCATAGAGAAAGTGCTGCAAAGATCCACCAGCTTGATTCCAGGGATGGCAGGTTTGCCTTCTGAGAAGAAATTGAGTGGATTCAGTCAGTTAGAGAATAAGAGGAAGAAACATGAAAACTTGCCATTTTTTCTTAAGAATTGACAGATTAGATGCCTGAAAGATGATTCTCCTGACTGAGGAGTCTAGGACCAAGCAGCACAGCTACAGCATATGGGGAAAGCTATTTTAGACTGAAATGAGAAGCAATCTCTTCACTTATTGGGAGCTGAACTTTGGAATTCTCCAGATGGCCGAGAAGTTGCATTCATTCACAGCGGAAATGGGTAGATTTTGTACTAAGGAAATGAAGGGTTAATATGATAGTAATAGAAAGCAGGTCTGAGTTCGAAGTCATGATCTCGATGAATGACAAAGCTTCAAACGCCAAAAAGATCAGTCCTGCTTCTGTTCTTATGAGTATTCTCAAGGCAAAATTATTCCTGCTGGCAATGGGATCTATGAACAGAAATTATAGATTTAAAATCACTGGCATAGGACCTACAAGAGAGACTGAGAGAATTATTTTTCACCTAAAAGACTCACAATATTCTATATGAACATGCAATGATGGTTGATACCATGTGGTTTTAGAAAGAACATGGGAAGTCCTTGAGGATGACAATTCTCTCAAAGCAAGAATAAGAGTAAACTTGACTGCTTTTTCAATGATCTAGACCAGGCACAAAAGGTCAAATGGTCCCTTTCTCTTCTGTAACTTCCTATGAATTAAAAAAATATATATCATACTCTCTGAAAACGTCTGCTTCCATCAATGTGGTCTCTTAATTATGTAACATCTTTAAAAAATATAGTTTGAATTTTGGCTTCTAAATCATGAGAATAACCTGATCATACATGAGCCAAGGGTGAAATAAGACTTTGAAAAAGTTGAATCTGCTCAACAAGCTGTTATAAAAATATCGTCTGGGTTGCTCTCAATGTACAAGAATATTCACTATACTTACCACAGAAGCAGTGAGTAATCTAGAATAAAGATTGGCTTTCTGTAGTGTTCTGGGAATAAATAGTATAATATTATTATGCGATGTCACGGTTGTCACTGTCAGTTATTGTACTCCTTCATGAGCATCATTGCAGTACTATTTCCAAATGTTATTAACCTTCTCCTTAGAGTCTGTGGTATCTTTGGCAGTGTAGTTGTAATGGAATGAGTTATTGATTTAATTTTTTCACTTCAGAATTGTAGTTAGTGTACATTATGTAAAACAACAGAGCCAATGTTTGGAGTTAAAGGCTGTAATTCAATCTTGGGGTACATTTGACATATATGAGCTGCAAAAGGTGCACTCACATCATTTGCAATATCATCACAGCCCCATATTAAATTTCAGCCTGATAACAATCTCCACGGTATCAGTTCATCTGCATAATTAACTTATGCTGTCTCATGTTCTCTTGTTCACATGAAACCCATTTTAAAGATCAGATGTGCAAGTCTTTGTTATCATAAATATTGATTGCAGTTAACACAAATTATATTGGGAAATTGTTCACAGAATTATTTCCAAATTTGTTTAAAATGACACAATTTCTCTACCATTGTGCCTCAAATTACACTTTATTACCATTGGTTAGATCTGGATCTTTAATAATGAAAATTGAAACTTTTAAATATGGACGTTCTTCAAAGTATTTTGCAACATGGATTAAATTGAACCAATGTGGATCTCTTCAAATTCTTAGCAACACACACAAACTGCAGGAGGAATTCAGTAGTTTTATCTGACCTGATGAAGAGTTGACTGTTTACTCTTTGCCATAGATGTTGCCTGGCATACTGAGTTCCTGTAGCAGTCGGTGTGTGCTGCTTTGGATTTCCATCATCTGCCGATTTTCTCATGTTTGAGATACTCCTCAAATTCTTGTTGAACCTATCTGCTAGGTTAGCTGCTGTTAAGTTAACAAATTTCGCAGCACATGCCAGTGATAAACCTGATTCTGATTCCAATTCGGCTCAGCACTTAAATACGTCAAATTTCAGCTTGTTCCTTGCTCTCAAGTCCGTGTGCCACCATCATAGACTCTGCTTCGCCTCAGTTCTTCTGCTTCAAATGTCCTCCAAATCCACTCCAGCAGCCAGACATTTGGCCTGTACACACCACACTGCAACCGTCCCTCACCTTTGAAACTTCAGTTCACACCACAAAAAAATGCCTGGTCATGCTGGCAGTTTAATAACTTGACTCCGAAAGGGAAGTTACAGGTAATTAGTCGCAATGATCACTTTTGAGAAAGGAGATACTCTGGGACATTCTACACAGGTTCAGTTTGTGTTTGTTTACCTCAACAATATCCTCATCTTTTCCAAGAAACCCCAAGGCCACATCCATCATAACTATTCAATCCTTCAGTGTCTCCTCGAAAATCAACTGCAAGTTTGAAAAATGCCAGTTCCACACTCTAGCCATTTCCTTCCTCAATTACTTCCTTTCACTCCAAGGCATAATCATGGACCCAGAGAAAGCGCGTGTCATCATTGATTGACCCTGTCCGCGGACTTTCAAACATCTACAGTCCCTCTTGGGCTTCACCAAATTCTATCGCCGTTTCATCTGAAATTACAGCCAAATCCCGCTGAGTCTTCTAGTTGTGGATTACCTGGTCTGCTGATGTGGACCAAGGAGTTCAAGAGACGCTGCACCACCTCTCCCATTGTCCTCCATCTGAACCACTCTGGCCATTTTGTGGTAGAAATCGGCACATCTGACGTGAACACCGTGGCCATGCTCAACCAATGAGGACTGAACAGGAAGACACACTCTTGTGCCTTCTTCTTCCACAAGTTCAACCCTACACGACACTACTGTGGGGTAGGAAACAGGGAGATACTCACCAGTAAATGGACCTTGGAGGAATGGAAATTAGTATTGTGAACAGTTTTGGGCCCCTCATCTGAGAAAAGATGTGCTGGCATTGGAACAGGTCCAGAGAAGGTTCACAAGGATGATTCCAGGAATGAAAGGGTTATCATACAATGAATGTTTGATGGCTCTGGGTCTGTACTCGCTGGAATGCAGAAGGAGAGGGGGGAATCTCATTGAAGCCTTTTAAATGTTGAAAGGCCTAGACAGAGTAGATGTGGAAAGGATGTTTCCCATTGTGGGAGAGTCTAGGACAAGAGGGCACAGCCTCGGGATAGAAGGGTGCCCTTTCAAAACAGATATGCAGAGAAATTTCTTTACCCAAAGGGGTGTGAACTTGTGGAATTTGTTGTCACATGCAGCTGTGGAGGCCAGGTTGCTGGGTGTAGTTAAAGCAGAGTTTGATAGGTTCTTTATTGAAAGGTTACAGAAAGAAGGCCGGGAACTGGGGTTGAAGAGGAGATAAAGAAAAAGGATCAGCCATGATTGAATGGCGGAGCAGACTCAATGGGCCAGATGGCCTAATTCTGCTCCTATGTTTTATGGTCTTATGGAAGCATTGGTTGATGAGAAACACTGAGCCCTTCCTGTTCTGGACACCATCAGAACTTCATATCCGGTCATCAGATCTTCTAACTCAACCCAACTCAAGCCCTCAGAGAAGAGTGCTTGCTGGTTCCTCTTCTTTGAGAACGTCAACTTTACCAGCTCCAACCTACTGATTCCATGAACACAAAGGCAGACACCCAATAACAACAGTTTGACCCAGCTGAAACAAAGACCGACCCTTATCCCATCATTCCATCCTCTCAGCTCCTCTTTCTGATTGTCTGGGGCCTTGAGAAGCACATCCGCCAGGAATTACAGCACAAGCCTGCTCTGACCAACACCTGACAACCTCATGTCAGCGCTGGTAGCCATGCGCTCTGACGCACACTGTTTTGCCTACTACTCACGCCTCTCCAGCCATCCAGGTGCATGACAGTCTACAGATTTTCTGCAATGCCACTTTTGGTGGCCCACCAAGATCACAGATCTACTTGTAGTCTATCAGTTCTTATTTGACTGCCCTCAGTGCACCTGGCCCAGTGCTCCTACGGCCCCAACCAGTCCCTCGGCACCCATGGTCACACATTGCCATGGATGTCTTCACAGGTTTTCCACCTTCCGATGGGGCATTGTGGTCAACGCAGTGGTGGACTAGTTGTGCCAGGCAGCCTATATCATTCCCTGCAACAGCAACTTACAGCATTCGCCTCCACAGATACTGCTTGGCCTGCTGAGATTTTCCAGCATCCTATTTTCTGTTCAAAGACAAGGGCTGCCTAGAAATGATAATTAGTCTCTGTTCAAGTTCAAAGTTCAAAATAAAATTTATTATCAGTGTACATACATGTCACCACATACAACCCTGAGGTTCTTTTTCCTGCAGGCATGCTTTGCAAATCTATAGGACAGTAACCATAAACAGGATCAATGAACAACAAACTAGACAAATGCAAATTTAAATAAATAGAAATTATGAGAACATGAAGTAACAAGAGAAAGAGTCCTTAAAGTGAGACCATCAGTTATGGGAACACCAGAAATAGAATGAGTGTTGTTATCTCCTTTTATTCAAGAGGCTTAAAAGAAGAAAGCAGAGGATAGCAGTGGAAGGAAAGTATTCTGCCTGGAGATCGGTGACTAGCGGAGTGCCAGAAGGATCTGTCCTGGGACCCCTGCTCTTTGTGATTTTTATAAATGACCTGGATGAAGAGGCGGAAGAATGGGTGAGTAAGTTTGCGGACAACACGAAGATCAGGGGAATTATGGATGGAGCTGTAGGTTGTCGAAGGTTACAAGAGGATATAGACAGGATGCAGAGTTGGGCAGAAAAGTGGCAGATGGAGTTCAATCCGGATAAGTGTGAGGTGATGAATTTTGGAAGGACAAACCAGAAGGCTGACTACAGAGTTAATGGTTGGTTACTTAAGAGTGTGGATGAACAGAGGGACCTTGGGGTTCAAATCCATACATCCCTCAAGGTCGCTGCACAGGTTGATAGGATAGTTAAGAAGGCCTATGGGATGCTAGACTTCATTAATAGGGGGATTGAGCTCAAGAGTAGAGAGGTCATGTTTCAACTCTGCAAATCTCTGGTGAGACCACACTTAGAGTATTGTGTTCAGTTCTGATCACCTCATTATAGGAAGGATGTGGAAGCTATGGAGAGGGTGCAGAGGAGATTTACCAGGATGTTGCCTGGATTGGAAAACAAGTCTTATGAGGCAAGGTTAGCAGAGCTGGGACTTTTCTCTTTGGAGCGTAGAAGGATGAAAGGGAACTTGGTAGAGGTCTACAAGACTATGAGAGGCATAGATAGGGTGGATAGCCAGTACCTGTTTCCCAGGGCACAAATAGCAAACACCAGAGGGCATATGTACAAAGTTAAGGGAGGGAAGTTTAGGGGAGACATCAGTGGTAAGTTTTTTTTACACAGAGAGTTGTGAGTGCCTGGAATGACTTGCCAGGGTAAAATATTAGGGGTATTTAAGAGCCTCTTGGACAGGCACATGGATGAAAGAAAAATAGAGAGTTGCGGGGTAGAGTGGGTTCAGTACTTTTTTTTCAGTAATATATAGGTCGGCACAACATCAAGGGTCGAAGGATCTGTACTGTGCTGTAGTATTATAGTGTCTAGTGTCTAGGCTGATGGTTGAGGGGTAGTAACTGTTCTTGAACCTGGTGGTGCGAGTCCTGGGGCTCTTGTGCCTTCTATGTTATGACAGCAGTGAGGAAGAGGATGGTCTGGTCGGTGAGCATCTTTGATGATGGATGCTGCTTTTCTATGGCAACATTCCTCATGGGAGATTAACCAGATAAACTGCATGAATATTGATTCAGGAAGATATCTTGTTATATAATAATACATCTATGATGTCTTATTAAAAAGAAATAGTATCCCCAAATTGCGGCATTCCCTCAGTACTGCATTGAATGTGATTCTAGACTTTGCAACCAAGCATCTGCAGTGGAACTAAACCTAAAATCTTCAGAGAGGCTTGAGTGCTACCAGTGAAACACGACTGTTGTGATCAGTATGGATAGATGCTGACTTAATGACCACACCATTGACTAACTGTGTCTCCTTTAGCTAAACTGTAATGATTATAGACTGGAGCCTAATGCTCAGTAGGACAGAACTCCAGCCATGCGTGAAGGAGATAAAACATGTTTTTGATTTAACAGATGCCAGAATTAACAGCCGCTATTCCCTGCATTTCCCTTCGGGAGTTGGGGATAATTTGCACTGCTTGGTAGATATTTGCATATTTAAACTGTTGAATGCTGCCACTGAAGGGAAAAATTGATTTTTGAGTGGTATTTCCACTGGCAAACAGCCCAGGATTGCGGGGAAAGTCGTTGCCGCAACCCTTGGAATGACTGAGTAATCATAGTTACATTGACAGGTTTGTTTCTAAGAGCATCTGTTTCTCAAATAAAGTGGCAAGTTCATTATGAACCTCATGTGCATAAAATAACAATGTCATAGTTTTGATCAACTCCATTGCCAAGCATTGACACTCAGAATGAGAAAAACAAATATATTTTTCCTTTTCCCAAATAAACTCTTAATGATCTAACTCTTACACCATCTAATAAAAAATGTATCAGAGAAGATTTTTTTCAGCTCAGGGCTTGAACTGTTGATATATCAATGGAAAAATATTTGAACTCACCAAATTTCCTAGCTGAATGTATTTGCTTCCTGTTTGGAAAATGTATTGTCATAAGTCCCATGTACAAAGGGTGGAAGTAACCACAGTGCATAGAAACCGGAATGAAGCCTTTATAAAACAGCTCAGTTGTCTATTACAGTTTCATACTGTAATAAAATCATCTAAGTGAGGAACAAGAGGCATCCAACTCCACTTACTGGAATTTTGCCATACAATGTTTCCATCAGACTTTACTATAATGAGTTCTAAAGCCAAGACACCTCTAGAAGCATGGCATTTCACTATCATACTAGTTTGCTTTTATCTCCTGCTCTTTCTAAGCGGGTAAATCCAACCCATGTTTAGATTCCATCATCCTTCCCTACAAATACAACACGGTAAAGTAATAAAGGGAAGGCAAAGCAGAATCAGTGAAGAAATTTCTTCCAGGAATGGTCAAGGATAACAAAGTAAAAGATACAACAAAATCCCACTCCATGTTCCTCCATCTTCTCCTTCTCCAGCCCACCAACTGCAACATCTCCTTTCTCATCCCCACTTGCCACCTCAGATACCTTCACCCAGGACCATTGATGAGCTTGGCACCAACTATTTCAGCAAAGCACCTGGGACCCTGAGCAGTATGTATGGATTGATGCTGCACTGTGTTGAAGAAGAAGAGAGGTGCTACTAGCATTGTGTGCGTAGAATTTGCATGTTCTCCCTATGTGAGCTCCCCCTATGCTCTCCAGTTTCGTCCCACATCCCATAAACTTTGCAGCAAAGAAGAATGAGAGGTGATTTGATAGAGGTGCATAAGATGATAAGAGGCACAAGAGTTGACAGCCAGCACTTTTATTCCCCAGGGCAAAAGTGTCTAATATGCGAGGGTATTTTAAGGTGATTGGAATAAAGTATATGGGTGATGACAGAGATGGGTTTTTTACACAGACATTGGAGGTACACTGCCAAAGGTGGAGGTAGAAGCAGATACATTACAGACATTTAAGAGACTCTTATAGTACTGTTCTGTATTCTATGTTCAATGTGAAATTTTGTTGATTAATGAGTGATTGGACGTTATTCATAGTGTGTAGGTGAGAAATAGAAACTGGGGAGGAGGTAGTGGGAATGTGGGGACAATAAAATAGCTTGGGATAGGATTAGTGTAACAGTGGGTGGTTGATGATAAAGACCGATGGGCCAAAGGACCTGTTCCCATGCTGTATGTCTCTATGAGAAGGTACAAACAAGACTGAGACAACTTTAACTGCGCATACACCATGAAACATGTTCCCGTAATTGGTGCCAGAGTCTCCCTCCTTCCATCCTGCCTGGCTTCTCACTTTCTTCCCAAGCCATTGGGATGATGAAAATAGTTGGGATCCAGACCTCATGAATTTTTAGCAGAAAACTAAATCTTTGAGGAAAGTCACAAAGACATGCCAACACTGAGATTGATCAGCAGAGCTGTAATGGCTGTGATTCTTTTGTGATCTCGCAGTGGAGCTTCCTCCTACTCCCAAGGACGCTATCCTATGGCAGTCTCCATTGAATCATCAGAAGATTATTGGATGCAGCAGAGAGTTTTACCACCATCACAGGAGGTGATTCCAATTGCTCTGTCTCAGAGCTTTCACCATCCTGTCGATAAATAGACCGGCACATATACAAAGTCTATTTGATTATTAACAGCCTGGAGTTAACATGAGTGGTACCCTTATATCTCAGCACTAGATCATTGAAAGTTGGAAGGTAGAATGGCCAGTATGAAGCACTGAAAATACTACCAAAAACATTTCCCTGTCTAGTGACTCAGGAGGAGGGCCACCTTGAAAAAAGAACTAAATTTAAAAAGCCATGAATAGTTTCCCAATAGAATTGGAGAATGTGTCACAAAGATTGTCTGACTTCAAGTCCATTAAACTAATATTGACCATGTTTGATATGGCATGTTATTTTTCAAGTTCAAGGTTATTGTCATCTGACCAAACATATATACAAGCAAACAAAACAAAGTTCCTCTGGATCATAGCACACCCACAATACATATACTACAAACAGCACATGAAGCAAAATATTACCACAAGTAAGTGAGTAAAATCTAATTCAGAATGCATGTTAAGCGAGTAGCACAGGTAAACAGTAAAAAAAATACAATAATCAGTAAACAGCTTGCTGTCCCAGTGACGAGACTTCAATGGTTGCAGGAAATTCATTAGTCTCACAGCCTCTGGGAAGAAGCTTGCATTATTGCATGCAAAAATGCTCCCGGACTCCTTGATCTATCAGCAGAAGAGTTTACGGTTCCCACACGGATTTCATTAGTTTCCTCAGCACCCACAGTGGAACTAATTTATACACCTTCCAAAGGAGTCCCTGAGATAAAGATGATTGCCCTTGATTCGCCAAGGCATCAAAGGGTATGGGGTGAAAGCAGGGGAGTGGGCCTGGAAGAATTGGATCAGCCCATGATTGAATGGCGGAGCAGACTCGATGGGCCAGATGGCTTACTTTTGCTCGTATGCCTTATGGTCTTATGATTATAGTCACAGACTTCATGAAACCATGGACACTGGTTTGTCATTTTGCTGTAGCTTTGGTGGCACTTCGAGCAGCATAGATTATTCAAATGAGCTGTGATTAGAACCTATCATTGTAGTAGGCTTACTGGAAGAGAAGATCACAATTCATTTCAGAATGTTACAAGATCTGCTCATTGGCACTGACAATGAAAAGGCCTTCCAACAAGCTAAGACCATGGAAAACATAGACAAATTCCCATATCTCAGGAGCGATAATGTTGCTTGAATGAAGTCACTGGAGAAAAGTACAGGTAGATGCAAAGCACCTTCTTTATTCAACAAAATGAAGTACAACAGGCATCATATGGAGATGCTTTTGGTCGAAAGGTCTGCTAGTCCAATGTGGGGCTCAATATTTTATGTGCCAAACATCAAAGGACAATTCCATATTTACAATGTACAGACAATGCTTTCTTAGAAACTACATACAATCTTCACACCTCCTGATTCGCATCCACACCACAGACGTCCAAATGAATTTTAATCAGCGTTGCCAGTTCTGGGATTCACGGCTTTTAAGAACCCATTGCTCAGAGCTGCACTCCAAATTAAATGCACAATACATTTTCAGATGTGAAGTCTGGTAGCCAAAGTTAATTGTTAAATGTATATGTCCTAAACCCAAAAATCACTCTAACAAGCCGTTTCTCTGTGAAGGTAGCCATCAGTGATAAAATTCCCCGGGACCATCACTGTTGATGACATTTGCTGTTTATCTCCTTACTGTTGCACAGAATGCTCCTCAAACCTCTTCTCCTCTATCTTTGCTCAACTGAGCTTTAATTCTCGGTGTATAATGGCATAATAGGGAAAGTGCCTATGGAACACTGGAAGTACTTCAAGCACCCTGAAGGTCAACATGTGCTGTAAGTGTCTGAAAATCTGCCAGTAACCTGACCCCAGAGGCAACTCCAACTGTTGGCAGGTGGACAGCAAAACAAAATCCTAAATGTACAAATCACCATGCAGTCTGTTACTTTCTGGCTGGCAATTATTGCAAGTCAGAATGCTCAAATGTACCTGGAATGCAGGAATTATCAGCCAGCTGAATTTACACAGAACCTTTAACATCGCACTTTCCATGGGAGAAATGTTGAAATTTGACCACTGCCCTCACAAGAGCTGAAAAACATACTCCATAATGTGTGCTCAAAGAAATGTCTTAAAGAAGGGGCAAAGTTAAGATGTAGAAACCTTAAGGTCAGAATTCCAAAGTCGAGGGCCAAACCAGCTGAAACTACAATGCTATGAAAATCACAGACACATATCCCTGATCTGGCATACCACTGACCTTTGTGTTGACACAGTCAATTGATGTTAATCAGGCCTCAAGAGGCAGATTGTGGGAAGCTTTAAAATGTATAGTACATGGCAACACAGGTGAAATGACAGACTCAAGAGCTACCGCAGATGTTGGAAATCTGGAGCAATACACACAATGTGCTGGAGGAGCTCAGCAAGTCAGGCAGTTTCTATGGATGGGAATAAACAGTCAACATTTCGGGCCAAGACCCTTCATTAGGTCGACCATTTATTTTACACTGATCTGCAGAAGGGTTGACTTGCAGAAGACTAATATAATATGGATTATTGATAAAAATGAATTCCCCAAAACGAAAGGTAAATGAAACCGCTGATCTTCTGGAATTTTCATGTACAGAAATGTTTAGGGTTTACAGAGAATGGTGTGAAAATACAAAAAAACGTCCAGTGAGTGGCAGTTCTGTGGGCAAAAATGGCTAGTTCAAAAGAGAGGTCAGAGGAAAATGGCCAGAGTGGTTCAAGCTGACAGGAAGGCAACAGTAACTCAAGTAAACACACGTTCCTACTGTGGTGTACAGAAGAGCATCTCTGGATGCACAACATAGTGAATCTTGAAGTGGATGGGCTACAGCAGCAGAGGATCATGACCACACATTCGCTGCCTGCTTTATTAGATATTGGAGGTACCTAAGAAAACAGCCACTGATTGTACGCATTGTGCAAGTTGGTGACTAACTTTTATATTTTGGCGCTCCGGGGGCATGGTCAAGAGCTTGTCCCAGCATTCCTAGTGACCAGCGCTATTTGTTGTTCTTGTTTTAAAATGCGTTCTTGGAATTAGTGAGTTCAAGTCCATTTATTGCTATATTTTAGCTCGGGTTATTCAGTTATTCAGCTGTGTGTTTAAGGGTCACCCTGACCGTAACCAGGATGTGCAATCATCACCTTCCCTGTCTGTATGTGACTGAGTTGGTTCACATTGAGCGATGCTGCTCTGTCTGTTTCTGTGCTGGTCACAAGAAAAGCGGCAGATGAGATAAATGAGCTCTTCTCATCTATCATTGCGGACCAAATGCTCACTACAAGAAACCTTTAATATTCACCGTATTATACCACAATGTCACACGTGAGACACAGTATACTTTTGAGTGATAAAACTGGTGTGTCATGTATTTAAATCTTCTAAACCCATCCCTAAAACAAAATTATCTCATTTTCAACCCAGCATAAAAAAGGCTTACTAGTTGAGCCAAGTTAATGAGCAAGGACACATTCAGAATACTCTTTTTTTTCCATTTGGACAACGTTTAAACAACCTGCTTTGTAAGCAGAGGGAACGAATACTAAACAGCTACACATTTATTAAGGTACATCCTAAGTTCTTATGAACCGCCACCTGTTGGATTATTGGCCACTATTCCCTGGATTTTCTTTCATTCAAAAGACTACAGATTATTTTAAAAGTGAACCAAAGTTGACCTGTGTCCAGATGAACTCAAGTCACATACATTTCATGAATAATTATGCTGAACCCTTGTTTATTTGCTTGTGCTGTAATATGATAGGTTTTATTCTGCTGCCCCCTTTTTTTCTTGATACATAACTAATTGCTCGCAGATGTGGCAATATCTATAGCCAAGACATATTTGTTTGCACAGTCTGATTTTTCAGACTAAACTGGTATCAGGCAGTTGCAGCTGGATTTTATCAAGGCTTTGTGCACTGTAGGCATTCCACCTGGCAAAACAAGATGGGCCTATATGGGGTGCACATAAAAGCTTTGAAAAATTGAAGTAGTTTGTTTTAAACTTCAGTAATAAAGAATCATTGGTAAAAACACAGAGCTGCAATTCATCATCCGTCCGGGTATATATAGTTCATTTGTTTATATTTAAGTGAGGTTATAAACCTCATATGTTCCTAATAATTCTAGCTTTTAATCAAATGTTAGTGAAAAAGATGGTTTAAGGAACTTTTCCATCACCTCCTCTGCAATAACATTCCTAGCAGCACACACAAAATGCTGGAGGAACTCAGCAGGTCAGGCAGCATCTATGGAAATAAATAAATGAGCCAAGACCCGTCTTCAGAACTCAGCTCTCACCTGTGGCTCCCCGTAGCTGTTTGCATGCGACAGCGGCCACACCCTGAGCAACGGCTTCGACAAGCCGGCTAAACCAGGTGAGGGTAGCTGACGGGTCTCAAACCCTCGGTGAGATAGGGAGTTGTCTATACCTGCTGCTATCCGGCAGATTGAGTGGACGAGACCAATGGAAGGTCCAACAGTCAAGAAGGCGGTCTCTGCAAGCGTCGTGGAACGGATAGAGCAGGACAAGACACAGAAGATGTCCTGGTCATCTAGTCCCATCTCCAGCTGTCTCAACTCGTCTTGCCACTGGATCCAGATGGGAATTGAGAAGAAAAAGTGAGGCTGATGCTACGCAACTCTCCCTCACTTAAATCCAAATCAAGCGCAAGTCTCGACACCATCAAAAGCCAGCTGGTGGCGCAGTACATCAGCGCCGGACTCCAGGAGCAAAGGTTCCCGAGTTCGAATCCAGTCGAGCCGCTCCCGGGCACGCTTTCCATCCGTGCCGGGTTGAGTGTCGAGCTAGCAACTCGACCTCATAAAAACTACTAATGGTGTTGAGGTCTTCATCGGTGACGATGGACGAGCCTTAGTCCAGTTGAGTGCATTATACTAGATAAACTTTTCAGTCATTTCTCAATGTCATCTA
Source organism: Mobula hypostoma (assembly GCF_963921235.1). Classification (NCBI taxonomy): domain Eukaryota; kingdom Metazoa; phylum Chordata; class Chondrichthyes; order Myliobatiformes; family Myliobatidae; genus Mobula; species Mobula hypostoma. The sequence goes on along the minus strand of NC_086105.1, from coordinate 21,842,751 downwards.
CCAGTGAATTCAGGGCATAAGGAGAATTTGATGGCTCTGGGCTTGTAGTCATTTGAGTTTAGAGCAATGGGGGGAGGTTCTCGTTGAATATTGAAAGGCCTAGATGGAGTGGATGCGGAGAGGATGTTTCCTAGAGTGGGGGAGTCTAGGACCAGAGGGCTCAGCCTCAGAACACAAGGTCATCCCATTTGAACAGAGGTAAGGATGAGCTTCTTTAGCCAGAGGGTTGTGAGTCTGTGGAATTCATCACCATGGACAGCTATGGAAGGCGAGTCATTGGGTATATTTAAAGCAGAGGTTGTAAGGTTCTTGATTGGTAAGAGTGTCAAAGGTTATGGGGAGAATTCAAGTGAATGGAGTTGAAGGGGATAATAAATCAGCCATGATGGAATGTCGAAGCAGACTTGGTGGGCCAAATGGATGTATTCTGCTTATATGTGTTATGGTCTTGTGGTCATACATTATCAACGAATATTGTGCAAATCTGAACATAATGATAACTCAGTAAAGAAGAATAAAGAAAATGTGTAGCCACTGTTATCTTATTTGCCTCTCCTCTGCTTTCTGAGGAGGTTGAAGAGAACTGGCCTACGCACACCCATACCTATGTCATTCTACAGATGTATATTACAGAGCATCCTTACAAACTGCATCACCATTGGTACGGACACAGCGCTGCAGGAGACAGGAAGGTTCTACAACAGGGTGACAAAAATTGGGCAACACATCACTGGCACCAGCCAACCTGCCATCAAGGACAAATATACAAAAAGGTACCGGAAAAGGGACAGGAACATCATGAAGGATCTGACCCACCCTGTTCATGTTGTTAGCCCCACTCCCATCAGGAAGGAGGCTACATAGCATCCATACCAGGACCTCCAGGCTCAAAAACAGTTACTTTCCCCAAACCTTAAGGCTGCTCAACACCTCCACCCACTAACTGACCTCTCCACACCCCCAGCCACCCACTACTTTATCATTTCCTGTCAGTCACCTTAGCTGCAGACCCTCCTGTGCCTGGTATCACTTTATGGACAAACAATCAATCTATATAGTTAAGCTATCTTATGTATTTTTATTTATTGTGTTTATAGGGGTTGTGCCGCATTGGATCCGGAGTAAAAATTACTTTATTCTCCTTTACACTTGCATACTGGAAACTACATTAAACAATGCTGAATCTTCAATCTTGAATCTGGACCTTTGGATCTTGAATGGAGTGCCATTGAAAGTGATTGAGAGCAATTAGCAAGTCATTTCTGATGACACCCACCACCCACAAAGAGGTCAGAGGCATCTTACGCAAAGTCATGATCTTAGCGTGGACTAGGTGGGCTGTAGGAACCTGGTTCCATGCTGTACTACTCCATCACCCTTTGGTTCTAAAGTAATGAGGTACTTTTCCAAGTACCAAGTTAAAGTCAGGTTTATCGTCATGTGCACAAAGATGTGTGCAAAATGCAATGATAAACTCAGCTGTAACAGTATCACAGGCACAGAGCATCATATAAGCAGTATTAACAAGAAAAGTATAATCTAATATGAAATTATCCACATTTTTATTGCTGATCAACACTGGCACACCTCAGGGGTGTGTGCTTAGCCCACTGCTCTACTCTCTGTATACACATGACTGTGTGGCTAGGCATAGTTCAATTACCATCTACAAATTTGTTGATGATATAACCATTGTTGGCAGAACCTCAGGTGGTGACAAGAGGGCATGTAGGAGTGAGATGTGCCAATTAGTGGAATGGTGCCACAGCAACAACCTGGCACTCAGCGTCAGTAAGACGAAAGAGCTGATTGTCGACTTCAGGAAGGGTAAGATGAAGGAACATAAACCAATCCTCATAGAGGGATCAGAAGTGGAGAGAGTGAGCAGCTTCAAGTTCTTGGGTGTCAAGGTCTCTGAGGATCTAACCTGGTCCCAACATATTGACGTAGTCATAAAGAAGGCAAGACAGCGGCTGTACTTTATTAGGAGTTTGAAAAGATTTGGCATGTCAACAAATACACTTGAAAACTTCTATAGTTGTACCATGGAGAGCATTCTGACAGGCTGCATCACTGTCTGGTATGGAGGGGCTATTGCACAGAACCGAAAGAAGCTGCAGAAGGTTGTAAATCTAGTCAGCTCCATCTTGGTCACTAGCCTACAAAGTACCCAGGACATCTTTAGGGAGCAGTGTCTCAGAAAGACAGCGTCCATTATTAAGGACCTCCAGCACCCAGGGCATGCCTTTTTCTTACTATTACCATCAGGTAGGAGATACAGAAGCCTGAAGGCACACACTCAGTGGTTCAGGAACAGCTTCTTCTCCTCTGCCATCCAATTCCTAAATGGACATTGAAGCTTTGGACCCCACCCTCACTTTCTATTAATATACAGTGTTTCTGTTTTTGCACGTTTTAAAAAATCTATTCAATACACATAATTGACTTACTTGTTTATTTATTGTTTTATTTTATTTATTATTATTATTATTATTTTCTCTCTCTGCTACATTATGTATTGCATTGAACTGCTGCTGCTAAGTTAACAAATTTCACTGGCTAGGAATTACAGCGTGTTAGTTAACATAGAGAATTTATATTGAACAAACTCTTTGTGGATTTCGTTCAGAATGCTTTTCGCTTGCACTTATTGTTTGCATGATTTGTTTTTTTTCCTCTCTCTGCACTTTGGATGCTTGGTGGTCTTTTTAATGGGTTCTTTTAGGTGTCTTTGTCTCATTGTTGCCTGTAAGGAGATGAATCTGAAGGTCATACTTGTTACATACAGTACTTTGATAATGTACTTTTTAAGTGGTTTAAGCTTTTCTGAAATAAGGCTGGGAAATTTGATGAAAATGAAGTTGTGGCGACTTTCAAACACAAAACATGACCTACATCCTATTAATCAGAAGAAATTAACTGGTTAACACGCAACACCTCACAAAGTCAATACAGAATGAATAAATGGACAAAGATTTGTCCAAAATTTTATATATTTCCTACTTAATGGAAATGTCAGTAATTTGATTTTCTGTAATCTTAAATTATAGGGAAGCAATTGTTCAGCTCCTACATGTCCCATAATGTTTCATGTTTAACAGTACCATTCAACAATAATGGTTAGTTGATAACTCCTTTATGAAGATCACTAGCTTGAAATCCAGCTAAGTACAACTGAAGTAGATGAGTTCTGCATATGTCACACAATCATTGTGGAGCATACCCACTGGTCACAATTGATTGCTGTAAAGTTGACCTGTTTAGAGATTGTGAGGGAGCTATTTAAAATAATCAGTTCCTGCTGAGACTTTCTGTTGGTTTTGCAGAGATTACATCAATCTAGGCAGCCACTGATTTAAAAAGAAAGCAGAAGGTGACTTCTGATCCATTTGGAAACATTGTAACCTAGCAACAAATATCTTTAAAGTTCAAAGGTCTGCTTTGAACATAAGGGTGTGTTGTAACCTAGAATGGGCTCCAGTGAGAAAGGACAGAGTAAGTGTCAAATCCATTGACTGTTAATAATTTTCGGTCCCTGCTTATTGGGAGCCCCCCCCTCCCCAAACAATTGGAACAGTCAGCTTATCCAGTTTCTGGACATAATATCCAGCAGGCATGCAATACTCAATTTAAATCAGAAATGCATCCCTTAAAGAAAACTTGCATTTACTTCACTGACATTATGATTTCTCATGCTACAAACTAGAAGTCTAGTTCAAAACAAGTCCTAAAATACTGATGTCTCTCTGGAAGCTGTGTTTCAAGTAATATGTCCCTCCAGTGGGAGGTGGTTGTCAGGATAGATATTCATCAGTTCTGGTAACAGGTTGCAGAGATAGTCAGCTCCAGAAGCATTACCCCCAGACATAGATCCAATGCTGGAAATGCTTCAGTGAGCTGAGAAGAAAAGCAAGGATTTGTACTTTTCTTGATATCTTTGTCTCTCGTTTGATCACTGCAGCAAAGAGTGGATTGAAGACTATCAGCACCTTGCACTTTTCTTTAGAGCCTGTGATCAGGTACGGTACAACTAGGCCCCCACAACAATAAATTTGTGCTGCCAGTCACTCGTGCTTTCATGTAACCTAATTCTGTTCATGTAAAATCACATCTACATACAATAAGTTCTCCAATATTTATTGCAGCTGGTGTCAAGGTTGATTTAAAGCAGGCGGGTTTGAACTGCATAAGCCAAAGTATCATGTATAGGTGAACATGAAAGGCTCATTACCTAAGAGGATCAAGATATTAACATAAAAAAGCAAGGTCTTTGAGGACTTTAATACGCTAGTAAAATGCAAAAAAAAAGATTATTTTAATTGCTGAATTCTAAAAGGGTGAAAGTCACTGTGAAGAAGCCAGGGAAATTATAGGGAACGTTTTTTTTAAACTTCATGAATCTGATTGACTTCCAAGAAGTAATTCCCACTAATCTCAAAATATAATGGATTTCTTCCTCGTGCATTGTCACATTCTGCCCGTTGTTAATATAACTAATTTACATGATTATCTACATAAAACTAATTTGCTTTGGGTGAAGGATTATTAGAGATGACTGCATTTAAGTAGAGGAGTTTCTCTATAACATTACCAATTATATGGCTATCATCCTTTTAAGGGTTGGAACAACAAGTAAATATGTCAATTGGCTTTATTAGCAGTAAAACTTAATTTTCTCAGCCCACATTAACTATAAAATCAAAACGTTCTCTCGCATTATGCAACACATAAAACCATATCTGTTAGAATTTTGAGTTCAGTGTATTGGAAAGCAGCTCCTTCGATTCAGCTACTTGAAAGACACATGGCGAACATTAGCTATTGTAGAATATTAAGCAGGAAGTATCAAACTTGCTTACTTTATATCTGCGAACTACATGTAGAAGTGAAAAATAATATTGCAGTTATGCTTTTAAAGAACATGTTAAAAAGCAATATAAATACTTCTCTACATATCCCTTCCATTCCATGCTTCCAGAAGATGGTGCCAGAATCCTGGGACTTAGACAAGGTCTAATTGACGCAGTTTGTGAATTGGGCTCTGTATTTCATGTTATGACATATTTCTGGTTTATGGTTGCTCCTTTTTTTATTGCTATTTTGTGCGATTTTGATTGGGGCAGACTGGCTCGGTGGCCTGCAGGTACAGCCCTAGATTGAACTGAACTGAGCTGAATTTGAATATGCCCGGACTCTTTCGATGACTTTGTGGTTTGGTGTTATTTATTCTGCATGTTTGCTCCTTTTTTGCTGCTTTTCGCGATTTATTCTTTTTTTTTGCGCATCGGGGTTTTGATGTTTTTCTTTGAACGGGTTCTATGGTTTCCATGGGAAGACAAATCTCAGGGCTGTATATACTGCAAATATTAATAATAAATATACTTTGAATCTTTGAACATTTGAATTAAAAATTCTCATTAAAGCAAGAATGGAGAAGCAGTAGGAGACAGGTTGTTGGATAGTTGACAACTGCCTTAGCTAGATTGAATGGCAGTTCAACCCACCTATAAGATCGTGGAATAAAATCAGCTGCTGTCATTGTATGTGATTTGACATGAGGAAAAATGACTAGGACTAAACAGGTATCTTGTGATTTCCACAGAATCCCACAGTTGTAATCACCTGTCTATCACTATTTTGTTGCGTATACTTGAAAGAGTCCAAGGAGATAGTTCAATGCTGAAGCAACTCAGTACAGTGGAGAACCCACTTAAATAACTTGTACCACAGATAAACGTTCCATTGATTTCAATGGTGAAGAACAGTAGCAAGAGAACAGGTAACTTCAACTTAACATAATTTTGAATTGTTTCCTTTTGATAAACATTTTGTTCTCTCTGTCTTTTGGCGAGTAGACCTTTCCTATTTACTCTCTCCATTTTAAACACCTTTTTCAGCCACCTCTGTTCAAATGAAAACAACATAAGTTTATCCAGATCTTAATTACTTGACACTCACTATCTAAAAACAGTATAATATTAGTAGTCATCCAAATCACAGGATCACTCCTGTAGCCAATGAGAATTGAAAAATATTGATTTCCCTTTTTGGTTCTTGTAATGGTCTGGTATAAATATTCCACCAGGACCTGGTAGATTATTCACCTTTGCCATGTTCAAGTTGTTGTTGTTCAGTCGTTAAGTGCAGTCTGACTCTTCGTGACCTCGTGGACTCCTCAACACCAAGCCATGTTGAAACCATCCAATATTTCACAATGGCTCATTTTAACGACAAGATCAGTACCATCCCCTCTTTTGTACAGATAGATGGTTTGTCTTGAGTTTCTGTGATATCATACTGGAGGAACATTGTATCATTTCTTAATGCATGCATTACTAAATGATAATAAAAGAGGACTGCGTGTCCTCATAATCTAAATCTAACCTAAATCTAAAATATTCATTATAACTTTTACCTTTAACCAATGTCTCCACATAAAAGTGATATTTTTGTTTCCTGAAGGATCCTGCTGATTTCACTTAGTGCTTTTGCTTTTATTTTCCTTGATTTTACTTACCAGTATTTTCGCATACAGACTTTGCTTTCTAATTTCCCTTTTAACCATTCCTACCATTGATAGTCTTCTAGGTTTTCTACTGTATGAAGTTCTGAAATAAGCTTCCCTAATTTCCTTATCTTCCTTTCCTCAATGTGCCTTGTTTAGAAGCTCTAAGTTTGACAGCCACATTTATTTTTGCAGGTACATAATTAACAGTTCTTCCAAAAAGTACTTGGATAACCCATATTTCATATGCCATAGTGTCATATTTCATATAATTTATGACAATGGAGACCACAGAATATAAAACATAGAACACTGCATACTGCAGGTCCTTCAGCCCCTGAGGCGCTGACCATTTAACCTTCTCTAAGATCAATCAAACCCTTCCTTACTATGTAGCCCTCCATTTTCCTATCATCTGTGTACCTATCTAAAAGTTTCTTAAATGTCCCTAATGTATCTACCTTTACCACATCCCTGGTAGGGCGTTGTATGCATCCACCAGCCTCTGTTAAAATATGACTTCTGACATTCTCCCTATTCTTTCCTCCAAGCAACCATGAAAATACACCCCTGGTGTTTTATTTTTATTTATTTAAAGGTCTTTCCAACACTTCAAGCTGCACCGCCCAGCAACCCCTGATTTAACTCTAGCCTAATCACAGGACAACATACAATGATTAGAGAATCTACTAACCGGTACATCTTTGGACTGTGGGAAGAAACCAGAGGACCTGGAGAACACCCACAAATTTGACAGAGAGGACATACAGACTCCTGACAGGTGACATTGGAATTGGAATTGAACTCCGAACTCCGACCCCCCTAGCTGTAATGGCGTCACACTAATTGCTATGCTACCAGTATTAACCAATCCACCCTGGGAAAAATTCTCTGGCTGTCCACTTGATTTATGCCTTTTATACCTCTGTCAAGTTACATCTCATCCTCCTTCACTCCAAAGAGACAAGCCCAGGCTCACTCAACCTATCCTCATAGGACATACTTTTTAATATGGAAGCGTTCCGGTAAATCACCTCAGTACCCTCTCTAAAGCTTCTACATTTGTCCTACAATGAGGTGACTAGAACTGAACACAGCATTCCAAGTGTGGTCTAAAATAGAGCTGCAACATTATATTGCGACTCTTGAACTCATCCCCTCAACTAATGAAGGCGAACACAACTTACGCCTTCTTAACAGCACTAACAATTTGCGCGGCAAATTTGTGGGATCTACGGATTTAGATCCCAAGATCCTACTTTGGCCCATTGTGCTTATGCAAGCTTTCAGGGCAGTACCATCAATTCCATTTCCCTGCAACTCTTTTTTTTCTCAAATGCCCAATAATGCCCTGCAAAATCTGTTACCGCCTTGCTAACCAGGGGCAATTCTACAGGCAGCCCTTGGAATGAGAGAGGAAACTAGAGCACTCAAATAAAAACCAGAAATCACAGGGGGCAAAGAGCAAAACTCTATACAGACATAATTAGAGGTCAGGACTAAACTCTGGTGTTGGAGATATAAGGAAGTAGCTCTCCCTGCTGCAGTATTGTGCTACCCAAATGCATTCAATGAAACATTATGGCCATTTTATAATCAGTTTTGTATTATCAACAGACCAAATCTACTTCAAATGGGAAATCTGAGTAGAAATCCTGGCTATTCTTAGAAAAAGTTTCAAGTTCAAACTAAATTATTGTCAAAGTATATACATGTCACTATATACAACCATGAGCAACACACATAAAAGTTGCTGGTGAATGCAGCAAGCCAGGCAGCATCTCTAGGAAGAGGTACAGTCAACATTTCGGGCCAAGACCCATCGTCAGGACTAACTGAAAGAAGAGCTAGTAAGAGATTTGAAAGTGGGAGGGGGAGGTGGAGATCCGAAATGATAGGAGAAGACAGGAGGGGGAGGGATGGAGCCAAGAGCTGGACAGGTGATTGGCAAAAGGGATATAAGAGGTTCATGGGACGGGAGGCCCGGGGAGAAAGAAAAGGGGGAGGAGGGAAGCCCAGAGGATGGGCAAGGGGTATAGTGAGAGGGACAGAGGGAGAAAAAGGAGAGAGAGAAAAAGAATGTGTGTATATAAATAAATAAATAACGGATGGGGTACGAGGGGGAGGTGGGGCATTAGCGGAAGTTTGAGAAGTCAATGTTCATGCCATCATAGTCATAGTCATACTTTATTGATCCCAGGGGAAATTGGTTTTCGTTACAGTTGCACTATAAATAATTAAATAGTAATAAAACCATAAATAGTTAAATAGTAATATGTAAATTATGCCAGGTTGGAGGCTACCCAGATGGAATATAAGGTGTTGTTCCTCCAGCCTGAGTGTGGCTTCATCTGTACAGTAGAGGAGGCCGTGGATAGACATATCAGAATGGGAATGGGATGTGGAATTAAAATGTGTGGCCACTGGGAGATCCTTGCAACTTTTATGTGTGTTGCTTGAAATTCCAGCATCTGTAAATTTCCTCATGTTTGTGTTTTTAAATACAACCATGAGATTCATTTTCTTGTGGGCAATCACAATAAGTACAAGAAGCAAAATAGAATCAATAAAATATCACACCCAACGGGTGGACAGCAACTAATGTGCAAAAAAAAAACAAACTGTGCAAATACAAAACAGAAAAGAGAGAAAAAATAAATAAACAAACCAATAAAGGGTGACTTTGTGCCCCTCTCCAACGACTACGTGCAGGGTTTTTTGGAAAGTGTCCGGTTCAAAGTAGTTAAAGATCACTTTACTTATCTTGGCATGGCAATCCCCAAAGATCCTAAATTAATACTTAAATTAAACTTCGCGGAGTTTATTTCAAAACTTAAACAGAATATAGAAAGTTGGAAAACCCTACCTCTGTCCATGATTGGTCATATAAATTCAATTAAAATGGTTTCCCTTCCTAGGTTTCTCTATCTTTGTCAAAATCTCCCCATTTTTCTTACATCAGCCTTCTTTAAAGAATTGGACTCCATAATATTGTCTTATATCTGGAATTATAAGAATCACAGGATTTCGAAAGTTCATTTACAAAACCCCAAGTCTGAAGGAGGGCTGGGATTACCTGTACTTAGACACTATTACAGTATTGGGCTGTCAATGCTAGGGCTTTAATGTTTTGGTGACAAGGGGCTCCATTGTGGCTATGTATGGAGTCCAACTCTGTTGTCAATTCCTCCTTGCCAGCCATGCTGTTCTCTAAGTTAGAGAAGCCTGGGACTTCAAAAAGTTTGAGTTTTGTTTTGAAAAATTCCGTCAGAATTCTAAATCAGATTAAGATTGTTCTGAATTTACCAGAGACCTCTGTACAAACACCAATCTGTTTCAATCGCTCCTTTCTACCCTCATGGTCAGATGAAACCTACGATGCTTGGAGGGAGAAGGATCTAGTTTCTATTGAAGACCTGTACATAGAGGGACGGTTTGCAACGTTCAGTCTGCTGAAAGAGAAATTTGAGCTGCCTCATTCACACTTTTTTCGTTATTTGCAAATTAGACACTACATTCAATCTAATATTTGTAATTTTGAAATCCTTCCAGGGAAACATATATTTTTTGATATCTTAAAGAACTCTCCTGACTCCAGGCATCTCATTTCTAAGTTTGTACGTTTGTTTGATGATTGCACTGTAGTGTCTACTGTGAAGATTAGAGACGCCTGGAGAGAGCAGTTGGGCATTGAATTATCTGAAGCTGCCTGTGACAAGTGTTTGTCTATGATACAGGCTTGCTCTGTTAAAAGCAGACACCAACTGATCCAATTTAAAGTTGTCCACCGTCTCCACTACTCTAAACTTAGATTGCACAAGATTTACCCTTCCGTCTCGCCAATGTGTGATAGATGCCAAGGGACAGAGGCCACATTGTCACACACCTTTTGGTTTTGCCCATTACTGACTGGATTTTGGTCCAAAATATTCGACTGGTACTCAAAGGCCTATAAAAGATCCTTCCCCTTGGAAGCTGGTCTCGTCATCTTTGGCTGTTCGCAATCTACTATTTGTTTCCCTGCAGCCATACAACAATCTCTGATGCTGGGGATGATTGTTGCCAAAAGACTTATCTTGATGGAATGGAAATCACCTTTTCCCCCTTCCTTTCGGAGATGGATGGCTGATAAGATCTCAGTCATACAGATGGAGAAACTTGGGTTCTTGAGAACCAATTCAATTAAAGAATTTTCGGCTATCTGGGATCCATTTCTTGCCTACCTGGATGAGGTCGGGGGCGGATGAGCAATTTCCTCCCAGCTGAGTTCTCACGGCCCTCACTTAAGATTTAATATTTAGTATTTTTGAGCACTTTGTACAATAGGCATCCCTCTAATGTTATGTCCTTTTTTTGCTTATTTCATTTTCGCACATGTCTGAGCTGGTATGTTCTTGTTGAGTTCATTGTCTTTTTATTTGAAGATTTTGAAAATAAAGTATTAAAAAAAACAAACCAATAAATAAAAAAAAACAATAAATATGGAGAACACGAGATGTAGAGTTTTTGAAAGTTAGTCCAGTTCAGTGAGGTTCAGTAATGGACAAGTTAAGTTGAGTGAAGTTATCCCCTCTGGCTCATGAGCCTGATGATTGAGGGGTAATAACTGTTCCTGAACCTGGTGGTGTGGAACCTGAAGTTCCTGTAGCTTCTTCCCAATGGCAGCTGCAAGAAGAGAGCATGGCCTGGATTTCATATGAGCTACATGCTGGACTCACTGGAATTATCTGTAAGAAGACTGTTGTCATGTGAATGAAGTCTCTGGAGAGACATAGTTGCTAGATATCAAAAGTAGTGTTTTTGTTTGATACTGTACATAAAGATAAAGTCTGTCCTGAGCTGGTGCGTATGCCGCTTTCCGTGGCGTAGTACGAGACCACCCCCTCCCCACCCCGGATAGGACGCCAGTCTATCGTGAGGTTAACCCCCAGAATTTTTGCCAGGACCCATTTTCAGCTGGGTTGACTGGAGCAGTGTGTGATTAAGTGCCTTGCTCAAGGACACAACACGCTGCCTCGGCTGGGGCTCAAACTCACGACCTTCAGATCGCTAGTCTAACGCCTTAACCACTTGGCCACGTGCCACAGTTACTGTACATACACTCACAAATATGCTGACAACCTTTGGAGTCACAAGAGAGGGAGAAAGAGGGGGTGTGGAGAGAAAGAGAGAGACCCTTTTGGAGTAGGAGGTCTGCTCAACCCAATGTTACAGGACAATTTATGTGTAAAAATCAAAGAACAATTGCATACTTACAATTCATCCACAATGCTTCCTTTGAACTACAGACAAACTTCACACCTTCCACTTTGCACCCACACCAGACACCCAACTAGCAAATTTAAAAGAGCATTGACTGGTCTCCTAATTAGCTGTGGTATTTTCCAATTAACTTGGTTCACGGTTCTTAGAAACCCATTATTCAAAGCTGAATTTTAGATTTAATCCACAATTCACATTCAAATCTGAAGACAAGTGGCTGAAGTCAGTTGTTGAAGTTATTTGCTATATGTGCTAACGACAAAAAACACTCTAACAAATACCACTACAGGTTGTTTTATCTACTAACCCTACATTGATAAAGGAGGCAGTTGTGTCCGGGGCACAGTTTGTAGCAATGTGGTAAAATGCCACTTAAGACATCACCCTGATGAAAAAAAGGTCTGAGTTAATAATTCCAATGAGTCCATGCCGAATTTTGTCAAAAGGGAAATATTCATTTCCTTGTGTTTTTTGCTGACACTAAAAATACTTATGGAGATTTGTATGACAGCAGAAGGCACAAGAAGAATTATGTTGGACTTTTGCCATTCATTGAGGACTGCAAGAATTCTTCCCTGACAATGGACCATATCAATTCACATTAATTTCAGGATTCTTTGGGATGCAATGGCATCAGACGTCTATTGATTACTCTCTACATTACCTGCTTACAACTGACAGCAGAGAAATCTGTACAAATGATAAAGGAAAGTCAGAATGGTCCAAGGTTACTTGAGCCTCATATAGAATCATTGCTTCTCTTTAAGTACAGCACAACTCCACACAATTTTAGATGTTTTACTCCAGCAGACTTTGAAAGAGTCTAACTAAAAGGGGGAGTACAAATCAACCAACAAATCAACTAATAGGCAAATGTAAGTGAAAAGAAAAACAACTTTGACTGACAACAAATGTTCGAGTCCATAAGACCATAAGATACAGGAGGAGAATTAGGCTATTTGGCTCATCAAGTCTGCCCCATCATTTTATCATGGCTGATACATTTCCTCTCAGCCCCAATCTCCTGCCTTTTCCCTTTATCTCTTCATGCCTTGACTAATCAAGGATCTATCAACTTCTCTTTAAATATACCCAATAACTTAGCCTTCACAGCTACCTGTGGCAACAAATTCCACAGATTCACCACTTTCTGCTAAAGAAATTCCCCTTCATCTTCATTATAAATGGACTTCCTTCTACTCTGAGGCTGTGTCCCCTTAGTCGTAGACACTCCCAGCACAGGAAACAGAAACATCCTCTCCACATCCACTCTATCGAGGCCTGACCTGTATGTAGGTACATCATGGTAAGAGACATACCTGTAGACAAAAAAGTCACGTATAATGATGAATCCCCATTCCTGACATCAACACAGGGTCAATTTAGTAATCAGACATCTCTGAACAGCAGTGAGTCAAGAGGTTTAAAGTTAGAAAGTTGCAGGAATGAAAATAATATTGGAGCCAAAAACATATTTGAGGAGGCTAAATTGATTAGGAAGCTAGTCCTGAAGCTATAATGAACATATTGATCAGTCTAACTATGAAACTTTTATAGACATTTTCTTCAAAGAGGGAAAGCAGTATGGGGTGTTTGAAAGTACATAGCTATACAAACAGGTCATGCGGTCGGAGAATAGCAATGTATTCACATACTGTATATAAATGATATACAGTCTATGATGCAAACACTACATATAGAGAGGTCATGCTGTTAGAAGGTCACCTTATTAGAGAAGGCCTAATCCAGAACCTCAGAAATATCCATGGTCCACATGCAGGAATAGGCAGTTGTTCAATAGTTACAGCATTTTCTGATAGCGCATCAGAATCAGCTTTAATAATCGCTGGCATATGTCGTGAAATTTGTTAACTTTACGGCAGCAGTACAATGAAATGCATAATAAAAATGAGAAAAAAAGACTTATATTAAATAACTAAGTTAAAATAAGTAATGCAAAATAACAGAAATAAAAAAGTAGTGAGGTAGTGTTCAGGGTTCAGTCTCCATTTAGAAATCGAAAGGCAGAGAAGAAGAAGCTGCTCCTGGATCTCCATCGTATGGAATACTTACAGTACTTCTATACATGTTGAAATCTGATGAAATCATCTTGACCCAATGTAGTAAAACAATAAGGAGTTTGGTCAGGTTTTATTTTGTATCGGTGGCACACTTTTTTTAAAAAAATCGACTTTTTCTTCTTCAAGTTGATGTGAAAGATCTCACTTTGAGTGATCTTCTCTTGTACTATACTTGTCCCACGCAAATCAGTTGCTTTGAGTAATGTCACATTCATTCCATGAAATGGAGGTGCACCTCACACCAGCAACTTTTTAAAGGCTGACAGTCACTTTAAAGCCATTCTGTTACTGAGGGGCAATAGTAGGATGCTAGGATACCCGACAATATAGCTTTGGAAATCCTGCTTTTAGAAGTGCTTCAGAAAGAGGTCACCGTTCCTGAAGTCAATGTATGAATAGTTAAGAACAGAAAGAAGAGGAAAGTATTATTACCATTTCTGAAACTATAAAAGCAATAACTTACAATCATATCATCATTCAAACAGCAACTTTCCTTTAAGAAAGACTCAAAATCATTGTTCTCAACCCAAATTTCCCTTATTTCTATGCATTATTAAAGATCTTGCCAAAAGTATGGTGAAAAAGAATAACTACTGAGTGAATTTCTTATACTTTGCAATGAGAACAGATACAATTAAAGACAGGAATGGAGGATTTCACTATGAGCACAGTGGGACACTGCTGATCTTTAATTGAGAAACTGAATATATACCAGTTACGTTATTGGTCAGACAAGTGCGGGCATTATTTTGTCACCTTCTGTTGAAGCTTGAAGTTCTAATACTCAAAATAAAATATACATAGTCCACCTGATACACTCACCTGGCTTCATGTTTATCTATCCGGTTATTGTGGTGAAATCTTGCAATGGGTGTACAAGATTTCTCCAGTGTTACCTCCAGTGTTCTAAGCATATAGTGTTTTATCATCCAAATTCACCTCTGGCAACACTTGCTTCTGGGTCCATCTCCAAGGGTGGTGACAGAGACCTGTTATCTACTGACAGCAGGGCTCCAGCCACTGCCTGTAACTGAACTGTTCTGGCCATTTGGGTCAAGGATACTGTCATGCTCAACCTCCTAGCCTTAGGGTCAGTCCAGGCGATAGCTAATCTACTGAAAATTTACACAACCTGCAAATGCTGGACACCATAGAACAGTACAGCAGATAAACAGACCCTTCGGCCAATGAAGTTGTGCCAAACTAATCACATTAGTAATCAAATATCCAACTAATCCCATTTGCCTACACAATGTCCTTATCCTTCCATTTTCTGCATCTTTATCTAAAAGTCTCTTGAGTACCTCTGTTATATTTGCCTCCACCGCTACCATGGGCAGCAAAATGTAGGCACCTACCACCTTCTGTGTAAAGAAACTTCCCCCACAGATCTCCTTTGAACTTGGATCCCCACCTTAAATGCATGTCCTCTGGTTTAGAAACTTCAACCCTGTGAAAAATATACTGGCTATCTACACGACACACATCAAAGTTCCTGGTGAACGCAGCAGGCCAGGCAGCATCTCTAGGAAGAGGTACAGTCGACGTTTCAGGCCGAGACCCTTCGTCAGGACGCCTGGCCTGCTGCGTTCACCAGCAACTTTGATGTGTGTTGCTTGAATTTCCAGCATCTGCAGAATTCCTGTTGCTGGCTATCTACACTATGTCTTTCATAAGTTTGTGAGCCTTTCTCAGATTTCTGCTCAGTCACTGCTGCTCCAGAGAAAACAACCCAGGTTTGTGCATTCAGCATGTTTTGAGCATACAGAACTTTGTTTCCCTTTGTAACACATATTTCACAATGAGTGGTGGGTCAGACCCAGGAAACATCCTTACGGATCTATGCAAATATTTCTCCAACAATCATGATTACATCTGCATCAAACCTGATAGATACTAATTAGTGTAGTTCTACTGTCAATGCAGAGTTAGCCCTCCTATTTACCCATGATCTATTGTAGAGGTAGTATCTCTTACCTTCAAAACATCTATGACATTAATAATGAATCCTAATGAGAAAAACATTATGTTTTCCCTTTTCCTCTTATTCCTTTTAGCAAGTATTTTTCAAGTATTTAATCCTTTTTTCATTGCTCTTATGAAATCTATTTCTTGTGGACATAATATATATTTCCAGTGAATTTCAGCCTGTTTTCAAAAAAAAACCTTAAACCTTTCCTGCATTCTTTAGGTGATTTTCTTAATTGTATGTTTTTTATTAGTATGCTCTTGCTCTACAGTAGTGTCTGAAGGTTGGGGATTCAAATTTAACTCTAGTCAGATTAGCGTCTTCTTTGCCTAAAACATAAAATTGATTATCTTTTGAAAATTAAGCATTTAGGGTAGCCTGAGTTTGATAAAATATGTATATACTAAAACCAATTCTTCTTTCCTTAATTTGTTCATAGGCATAGGAAAATAGTCTTTTTTCTTATTAAGTCTTTCTCAAATTAAAGCACTTGTACTGGATCTTCCTAATATTATCTGAGAAGGAGCACCTCTTCTTCCAACTTCCCAGCATATTCCTTTGCTTCTATACTGTGTCCATGACCATGGCAATCTAATAAAGCTAATGCCTTCTGAAATTGAGGTTAGTCTTGAGTTCTCTGTGAACTTTATTCATCACTCAATGACTTCGGATAGCATTTCTGAATTTGAAATTCAGTGCTGGAGCACTGAGCAGTTTGATTCTTATCTGCAAGGATCTTTCCCCAAATCACTTCACGTCACAAGGAAAGGAATACTGTTCTATGTAAAAATAGTACCAGATCTGGCCAAACAAAACCAGCTTCATGTAATACAGTGGATGTCGTGAATTTCAAGGATGACAGTCATTCCTTGCCAAGTTGCACTGCGAAGTATCTCTAAGTACTTATTGGCTTATGTTTGCTTTCCACAGGCCCAAGGTAAATATTTGGTTTTTACCTCTGCGTAATTTCTATAATGTTCTTTGGCCTTAAAGCATTCACAAAGTGTATACCTCTAACCATAAGACCATAAGACATAGGAGCAGAATTAAGGCATTTAGCCTAAAGAGCCTGCTCTGTCATTCCATCACAGCTGAATTATTTTCACTTTCAACCAAATTCTCCTGCCTTCTCTCTGTAAACTTCGATGCTCTTACAAGTCAAGAACCTGTCAAACTCTGTCTTAAATAAACTCAATGACTTGGCCTCTGCAGCCATCTGTGCCAATGAATTCCGCAGATTCATTGCCCTCTGGCTAAAGAAATTCCTCTTCATCTCTTCAAAGGGATGAGGAGGAATTTCTTTGCTTACTCCCCTCCATAGATGCTGCCTGACCTGCTGATTTCCTCCACCATATTGTGTGTTTCTCTGGATTTTCAGCATCTGCAAAATCCCAAAATCAGTCTATGCTAGTACCTGTCCTGTAATTCCATGGGCACACATCTCATTTAGCAACCTCATGTGCGGCACTTGTCAAAGGCCTTCCAGGTGAGCAACATCCACTGACTCTCCTTTTGTCTATCCTGCTTGTTACTTCCTCAAAGAATTCCAACAGTTTGGTCAGGCAAGATTTTGCCAAAAGGAAATCATGTGCCTCTAAATAACCCAAACTGGGATCCTTAATAATGGGTAATTATGGACCAATTAACCTGACTTCAGTGGTCCATCTGGTCCGGGCGACTAATCTACCTTCAGACTTTTCATCTTACAAGTACATTCTCATTAATGTTCAAAGACCAAAGTAAATTTATTATCAAAGTACATACTGTATATGTCATCATATTCAACTGTGAGATTCATTTTCTTGCAGCCAATCACAGTAAATTCAAGAAACGCAATAGAATTAATGAATGCACCTCCAGGCTCCATACTGCCAGCTTACAGGAACACAAACTGGAGGTACGAAGACATGATCCACTGTTGCTGATCTCAGTACATGAAGACCGAGAAGGACACCACTTTAACTGGGGCACAACATGAAGTAGACACGATAATTTTTAGAAGCGTAGTTCTCTTCTGATAACTCCATAAACAAACGTATTGAAATAGACACTGTCTGCGAACCCCTAAAAGCCAAAGAAAACTCAGCCAGAAGAATTCAAGGGTCAACTGAAGAGGTAGACCAAGGCAAGTGAACGGGGCGGTATAAACGCAAACACTCCCAGTGAGAAACAGCAACTACTGTGCACTGAGGATGTCACCTCGACTGATGCTAAAACATCTGCAAGCTAATTGCCAAGCTTGATGAACACTGCTACATCAAACAGAATCAATGAAAAATCACACCCAACAAGAAGGACAAACAACCAATATGCAAAAGAAAACGAACTGTGCAAATACAAAAGGAGAGTAAATAACAGAAATAATAATAATAATAATAATAAATAAGCAATAAATATCGAGAAAATGAAATGAAGAGTCCTTGAAAGTGAGGAACTCAGCAAGCCAGGCAACACATATGGAAAAGAGTAAACTGTCGACGTTTCAGGCCGAAACCCTTCATAGGTAATTGAAAGTGAATCCCTAGGTTGTGGGAATAGTTCAATAATGAGGCAAGAGAGGCTGAGTGAAGTTAAACCCTCTGGTTCAAGAACCTGATGGTTGAGGGGTAATAACTGTTCCTGAATCTAATGGTGTAGGTTTTGAAGTTCTTGTACCTTCTTCATAAAGGCAGCAGTGAAAATGGAGCATAGCCTAGATGGTGGGGGTCCGTGATGATGATGCTGCTTTCCTATGACAACACTTCATGTAGATATGCTCATTGGTGGGGAGGGTTTTTACTGGTGATGAACTGGGCCTTTTCCATTACTTTTTGTAGGTTTTTCCGTACAAAGATATTAGTGTTTCTATACCAGGCTGTGATGCAACCAATATACTCTCTACCACATATCATAGAAGTTTGTCGAAGTTTTAAATGACATGCTGAATCTTTATGAACTTCTAAGAAGTAGAAGCACTGCTGTGTTTTCTTCATAATGACGTTTACGTGCTGGACCCAGGACAGATCCTCTGAAATGATAACACTGAGAAATTTAAAGTTGCTGACCCTCTCCACTTCTAATCCCACTATGAGGACTGGTTCATGGACCTCCAGTTTTCTCCTCCTGATATCAATAATCAGCTCCTTGGTCCTGCTGATATTGAGTGAGAGGTTATTGTTATAGCACCACTCGGCCAGATTTTCATTCTCTCTGTTATATGCTGATTTGTCACCACCTTTGATTTGGCCAACCACAGTAGTGTCGTCAGCAAACTTAAGTATGGCATTGGAGCTCTACTCAGCCTCACAGTCATAAGTATACAGTGATTAGAGTAGGGGGCTCTGCACACAGCCTCGTAGTGTACTGATGTAGATTGTGGAAGAGATGTTGCCAATCCAAACTGACTGGGGTCTGCAAGTGAGGAAATCAAGGATCCAGTTGCATAAGGAGGTGTTGAGGCCTAGGTCTTGAAGCTTATTGACTAGTTTTGATGGGATGATAGTATTGAATGCCAAGCTGTAGTCAATGAAGAGCATCTTAGCTAGCCAGGTGTTCCAGAATCGAGTGAAGAGCCAATGAAATGGCCTCCACTGTTGATCTGTTGTGACAGTAGGTAAATTGGAGCAGATCCAAGTTGCTTCTCAGGCAGATGTTGATATATTTCATCTCCATCCTCTCAAAGCACTTCATCACAGTGGATGTAAGTGCTACTGGACGATAATCATTGAGGCATGTTATCATGTTCTTCTTAGGCATCAGTATATCTGACGCCTGCTTGAAGTTGGTGGATACCTCAGACTTCAAAACATCAGTGAACACTCCAGCCAGCTGATCTGCACATGCCTTTACTACTCAACCAGATACCCCATCTGGGCCGAATGGTTTCCATGGGTTCACCCTCCTGAAGGATGCTGTCATGGTTGCCTCAGAGACTGAAATCGCAAGGTCAGCAGGGACTGTGGGAGTTCATGAAGGTGCCTCCATGTTTTAATGGTCAAAGTAATGAGCCGAAGTGGGAGCAAAGCCTTGATATCACTTACCCTCACGGTTTAACTTTGTAGGGAGTGATAGCATCCCAGCCCTACCACAGCTGTTGAGCATTCTTCAGCGATTCAAATTTAGTCCAGAATTGCACTGCGCACGTGGAATGGCTTTCCAGACATCATACCTCTGCCTCTTGTGTGTAACTTGATTGCCAGACCTGAATGCCACTGATCTAGATTGTGGATCTCTTGGTTCATCCAGGACTTCTGGTTAGGGAAGATTCTGAATGATTTTGGGTGGGGGCATGCTGTTTTTATAAAGTCCATGACAACCGTGGTGTATTCATTCAGATCTTTTCTTGAGTCCTTGAGCATGGTCCAGAAAGTAGCAGGTTAGTAACAGTGACTACACTCACTTCTCTCTTGAATTTCTGGCATGTTGCTGATGTCCTTCACAATGAAGGCTGATGAAAAATACTGATTTAGTTCATCTGCAATCTCTTTCTTCCTCATAACTATCTCTCGAGTATAATTTTCCAGCAGCCTGATGTCCATCTTTGCCTCTCTTTTACTGCTTACCCTAAGCTGCTTCTTTTAAGAATCTCCTCAGCCCTTCACCCCTCTACATTGGTGAAACTCTAGATTCACCTCCGGGAATGTCTCTGCTTCTCCATTTTGACATTTTAAAAAATCCCTTGATATTGCCTTCTTTGGCCAAAATTTTGGTTATTTTACACTCTTCAATCATTATTTTTGAATCATGATTGTGAAGTATGAGGGACATTTTACTAAAGTCAAAGCACTGTAATTTGTAGCTTAATGATGGTGAACCTGTCAATCTTCATGGATACTTATTGTGTATGACAGACAGTTAATTCTGGTTGCTGTTAGTTATACCCTTTTCTTCCACAGACTGATCTACTGAGGATTTTCAGATGCAATTAATATTAAGTTAGATCAGAAAGTCAATCTTTTACAAATCCAGCTATAAAAGCATTGAAAATGTTAAATCTCACTGAATGAGGGGGAACTGAAATTTTTGCAACATACAGGGGAATAATTTTTGCTGAACAACCTCTCTAGCCCTGAAAACTAATCTTCAGTAGATTGTCACTTTTAAGAATATTATTAAAAATGTCACGGTATTTAGAAAACATTACTAGTTTCAGTAAACTTTTAATGCCTATAATTGTTTCCTATATTTACTTCACTACATTCAAATATTTAAAAAAAAGTTTTACAATGTGATTAGCTGCTCAGCCTACTTAATAAAATTGCTTTGTTGAATGCCGGCATCGCTTACATCTGCAGCCTGATTCCACTCAGTGGGAAAATTAGAAATCTACCTCACAGAGTCTGATTTATTCTTGTGAGAAGGTTTTTTTGAAGACAGCAGTAATTAAATTTCCTACGTTACTGACCAGAAACTCCGGAGCATTTTATCTTAATGCAAATTGATGCTGTTTTGACTGTTCAACAGATATTCCCAATCTTTCCAATAGACAGGAAAGCACCATCTGTCATGGTGTGCACTCACAGAACTGGACCCAAGTCCGGAGAAACGGCAGACTCTCTCCATCACAATGGTAACTGGCACTGACTCAACCTAGGTGCGACAGATGGCAGCCTCAGTCACAGTTAGCACCGATAATGACTCGACCAGGAATGGAGATGGTAGACTCTCCAGAAGGAGCTGGAATCAAGAGGGTAGACTTAGGTATACCAACAGAGCGTTGGAAGCACAATCAAGTGACACCACGAGGTATATCATTCTCCGACAGAACGACTCTGCTTACAGAGCACAACGAGAATCCCTATTAAATAATCATAGAACGCAGGAAACACATGTCAATCACAATCAGTCAGACAAGATCAAACAGAAAGCACCAGAGTTTAATGGCTCTAACAGTGAGTAAATACAGGTGTAAATACAGAAACCCTGAAGTTCAACGCTCTACAGCAAGCTGCAGAGGCCCATAGGGCTGTGACACCATCTCATTGTATACATAATCAAGTCCAAGTTGAGAAAGATAACCACAGAGTTATAGAAGGAGGCCATTCGGCCCTTAATCCATGCTCACTGTTTGTAAAGGAGTCCAGCTAGTTTCACTACCCTGCCAACTGTCCATGATCCTGTCAAGTCTTTTTCCAGTTCTCTTTTGAGCAAATGATTGAATCTGTTTCCACTAGTCCACCTGACAGTGAGTAATAAGGCTCTCTCTTGGCACTTGTATCATTTTCTTTTTCTGTTCACCGTCTCTGTTATCTGT
Source organism: Mobula hypostoma (assembly GCF_963921235.1). Classification (NCBI taxonomy): domain Eukaryota; kingdom Metazoa; phylum Chordata; class Chondrichthyes; order Myliobatiformes; family Myliobatidae; genus Mobula; species Mobula hypostoma. The sequence goes on along the minus strand of NC_086105.1, from coordinate 21,820,702 downwards.
CAATACAAACTGCCTGGAGTCTTCATGGAACTTAATAAGTCCATCAGACTCCATCTTAACCTTTGTATTGACCTCATCTTTAACTTTCTCAAGAACTGACTCCTTTTGAAATATCTAACTGTTAATTCTTCACAACCTTTCTGCAGATCTAATTTCAGGAGAATTCTCTCTAACTGTTTTGACAAGCACATACAATGGCAGGGCTTTCCTTGCGATGTCTCAAGGAAGGTGTGCCAAGATCAGCACATGCAGTTGCCCTAATAAAGATACCTATGAGAAACCTGCCTCCTGTGAAAGCAGAGTTGCTGATCATCTTTCCTTTCTTTCTATCCTGTCTCAACATCTCAAATGCAGTCTGCTGGAAGAAATTCTTCTTCTTAAGCACATCACTCTACTGGGGCATAGGCCACAAACAGAGGCTCTGTCCTGAACCAAAGGTTGATCAGCCCTGTGGCTTTTGCTTGCACTCCATGACTTCATACGTCTTCTAGGTGAAGATCCTTTCTCTCCCAGGGTTAGGGTCTTTGGAACATCTGTTGGTCTTTCTGTCACACTGGGGGGTTTGCCAGCCCAAAGCCCAACCCTCCTCCTTTCACAGCTGGGCCTGGCAACATCAAAGGTGGAGTTGCTGGAAGAAATGCCGCCTTTGAATTTTAATTATCAGTAAAATGGAGAATGGAGATTGGTGAGCATCATACATCAGATGCTGTAGGAACTCAGTAAGTTAGAGAACATCTATGAAAGGAAATGAACAGTTGACATTTTAGGTTGAGACTCTTCATTAGAATGAAGTGTTGATGAAGGGTCTTGGCCTGAAATATTACATTGTCTCTTCCTTTCCCTCCATTGATGCTGCCAGACTTGCTGAGTTCATAGAATAAGAAACAGATTTAATATCACTGGTATATGTTGTGAAATTTGTTGTCTTTGCAGCAGCAGTGCAATGCAATACATAATAATAGAAAAATATGAATTATAGTAAATATATATATAATAAGTAAATAAATTAAGTAGTGCAAAAGTAGAAATAAAAAAGTAGTCTGGTAGTGTCCATGGATTCAATGTCCATTCAGAAATTGCATGGCAGAGGGGAAGAAGCTGTTCCTGAATCATTGACAGTGTGCCTTCAGGCTTCTGTACCTCCTCCCTGATGGTCACAAAGAAAACGGGCCATGACCTGGGTGATGGGGGTCCTTAATGATGGGCACTGCCTTTTTGCAGCATCACTCCGTGAGGTGTCCTAGATACTACGGAGGGTAGTGCCCATGATGGAGCTAAGTTTACAACTCTCTGAAGCTTATTTCAATCCTATGCAGTAGCCCTCCCTCCATACCAGACAGTGATGCAGCCAGTTAGAATGCTTTCCATGGTACATCTGTAGAAATTTACGAGTTCTTCCAGCATTTTGTGTGTTGTTCAAGGTTTGCAATTCTTGCAGAATCTCTTGTATTTATAGATGGAGAAAGCTAATGATTAAGATTCAAGACATAAGCATTTTAAAAATAACCTTATTTTCCAGACCTCAAAGGTCTTATAGCAAATTTTTTTAAACCTCAGAATGCTTCCTACCCCACATGACCACTATATTGAGTGCTGTGCACATTCTCATGAGGGAATCACTTGCATCATTCAACAGATTTATATACTAAAATAAAATTCTCATTGCAGACACCATTCTCTCAACTGAGAGTAGGGATAATTCTTAAAATAAATAATTATTTGATCTTTCATGGGGAGTTTGCCCCTGAAAAACAAAGCTTGCGATAACATCCCTTGCCCAAATTCTCATCATAATTGTTTCTTGGCATAAACAAGAGAATTAGTTCCTTTTCCATCTGATTTCTGTATGTGGAAATATTTTGCATTATTTTAAAACAATTCAGACTAATTCTACCAATCCCTAAAATGAGTAAGATTTTAAGTTGCAAACAAATCACATATCAAACCTACTGGAGGATATTGGAATTGTGAATGAAAAATTAGCCTGTTTCAATAAAACTTTGATTCAAGTACTCCCTTTGAAATATCCCAGTCTTTTAACACAATTTCCACATTCTTTGCAACACAGTTATCCCCAGCCATCCCAATTTTTACCTACTTTTGACTGACTAAATTTTCCTATTTTTTGCATCTCCTTTTCTAATCTATTTTTTTAGCTATATATACAGTATGAGAGAGAAAAAAAAATTGAAATGTAGAGGTTTGTTGCTTTTGTGGAGATCTACCCATGCTTCTCAGTAGCCTTTTATCTAATCTCTAAATGTGCAGAACATTTTTCAATACAGAAGAGCTAGTGCTGTTGGCCTGTCTAAGCAGAACTCTTCCTCGGAACGGAAAAGGTAAGGAACCGGGAAAATTAATATTCTTGGAAGCACCCTTCTACGTATCATTTATGAACAGCAAAGACAGTTAAGAGCAAGGGACAAATCCCTACAGGACTCAACCAGTCACTACACCCCAGATAGATCTTTGTCCATTTATCATCATCACTTTTTGCTTTCCTTTGCCAAGTTAAATTCAAAGCAAACTGGCTAGTGATTAATTCCATTTGCTTTACATTCTGAAAAACTCTGAGGTACAGAATCTTACCAATTACCTCCTGAAAATGTGAGTGCATCAAAACCATTTGATAGCCCTATGCCTCTAATTTAGTTACCAGTTCACTGACTTCTTCCAGACACTGAGATCATACTGTTACCCTTATTGGCAATATCTAGCAGTTAAATCAAGACTAATTGGACTCCATAAAGACGGTCTTTTTCCTGATACTAATCATGTAATAAAGTATTTAATTCCCTGATTTATGCATCTCTTTTTCGTCAACATTAAGATTACTGAAGAGCTACCCATAATCGTCTTTTTAAAAAAAAATTAATACATGTTTACTTTTCTTTTTTATTATTATTTTTATCTCTTTACTCCTGCCCCAAGCAATGTGCCTTGAGGTTATGGCAGTGGCTGGAATTTGCACAAAATAAAAGCATAACTGACTTTATAGATTTTAGAGACACAAGCCAATGCAGATATTGTGATCTGGAGCAAATTTTAGATTTTAGATTCAATTTATTGAAAGCAGAATTTTGTGCAGAGAGTGCAAGAGGTAGTAAATAGATAGAAAAAGGAATCAGTAGGTATAATAATCTGAGCAGAAGAGATCATGTTGTGAGCAACAAAACACAGGCTAAATAAACAAAAACATAAAATCTGGTTTAATAATCATTACTTGCAGTTCAGTGACTAAATGCTGTATAAATGTTATGATTTTGGTGATAAATGAGACTATGTCAAGGCACCTTAAATTCTATAATATTATAAATTACATCTGTAAAGACTACCATTTATCGTTTGAAGTTCTAAAGAGAAAAGTGTTTTCTTGATGCACTCAAGCTTCCCATGATTGGTGTTGGTAGATTAGAAGTTGACTGGGAAAGAGAATATATTTCTTAATGCAGTGCAGCATCACTGAAAGAAATGCAGCTTTGTAAATTTGGCCAAGATTAGAGCTGATATCCAACTCGGTGACATCACTTTAAACATGGGCAGGATTGAAAGTCTTTTGCAGAATTTTTTCAAGAATTATGAATGAATCAGGAGGGCAAAACTGTCACAAATTTAGAAGGAACAAAGTTCTAAAGAAGTGCCGAAAGCGGCAGTGCACCATACTAAGTAAAGAGTTCACAGCCTTTGCATCTCATGCATTCATTAAAGTCCTAATGTCTGTTTGTCATCCAATAAAATACTAACGGGAAACAATTTAAAATTGCTCAGAAAAGAGATGTAGAAACCCAGTGTGTGATAGTCCACACTGATAGATCTTATTGATCTCACTGCAGACAACATCCAATTTTATGAGGCCTGCTCACTGCAATGAGTTCAAGATTCAGCCAGTTTTGATTTGTTCAACACATCGGCAGAGCACTGTTATCGTAAGAGCCTCACCTGTACTGCTCAGGAGGACGTGCACCATGTCTGTGGCAGATGCTGACGGTTGTGCAAGAAGAGAACCGACTCAAGAATGTGGCAACTTGCAAAAGATGTAGCTATACTCGAAACCTTGGTAAAGAAGGCTCCAAGTAAGAGTGATGTCAACTGTACGCCGAGAGTCAAATACTCTTCACTTCCACATACTCAGATGGTAATGAGAGAAAACAAGGAGACAACAATCATAATTTCTCACTATTTAGTTCCTTGCCTCTAATCCTTCCACAGTCCAGAACAGATGTGTGCTATTGTTCCCATTGTTATTTACAATGTTATGTCCTATTGAGCTTTATACCATGTGTTCTAAATGAAAGATGTTCTTCTTCTATGAGATAAAGACTGCTCTTAGAGTCAATAACCTTGCCGTGCAACTGAAAAATTCTCAAGTAGGCTTAAATATGTAGCCAGTAAGGTGCTTAGCCAATAAACATTAGAAAAGTTATTAATGCTCCAAAGTACAGCATTTGAGTTTCTGATAGCTAGTAAGTATTTATTAGATAAACACAAGAATACATAACCAAGTTTCTTCTCCTATCCATGACTGATTCTAAATATTGTAATTTCACGGCCCACTAAATGTTTTCTACAATTTATTTAATAATCCTTTTTGTATGTTGGTAGTTGGGAGTGGGATTGTGTAGGAATGTTAAGTGCATGTATAATCCATATAGCTGGAGTCTTGGGTGACTCTCCACAGCCAATGTTTACTTGAGATTTAATATGGGACTGAATTGCGTTGGTATCCTATTGAAACCTGGCAGAAAAAAATGATAATACAGAAACAGAAACCTCAAAGTACCTGTCCACAAGATACCACTCACTAAATTCTGAGGAGGGAAAGAAAGAGCATGGTCCGGAGAATGGGGACCAAAGAGAGGTTGAGGTTGATAGAATTTATTCTGCTAATTCATGAAGTAAATCCTCGCGAGTTCTATAAACTCCAATAACTTGACATGTCATTTGATTTATTTGAAGTATATGAGAAGGATGTGATGATAGGGTTAAATAACGTATTGGGAGAGACTCATATGGAAGAGTTGTTGGCATGTGGCCAAGTGGTTACGGTGTTCGTCTAGTGATCTGAAGGTGGCTAGTTCGAGCCTTGGCTGAGGCAGCGTGTGTGTCCTTGAGCAAGGCACTTAACCACACATTGCTCTGCCACGACACCGGTGCCAAGCTGTATGGGCCCTAATGCCCTTCCCTTGGAGAACATCGGTGGCGTGGAGAGGGGAGACTTGCAGCATGGGCAACCGTTGATCAACCTTGCCCAGGCCTGCGCCCTGGAAACCTACCAAGGTGCAAATCCATGATCTCATGAGACTAACGGTTGCCTATTATCATATGGAAGATAAAGCATCTGTTGGACCAAAAAAGAGGTTGGGCTGTAAAATACACTGTAATAATGTTCAAAGCAGGTCAGTCAGCATGAATGAAATGAGTAAAGAGTTGATGCTTCGTCTAAGACCCTTCATTGGGATTGGAAAGAAAGAGGGAAGAGGTCCCTTCTTTTCACTCTTTTTCCATCCTCATTCTTACTCCCCTCTTACCCCTACTCTCTTCTCCCCTGCATATCACCTCCCTCTGGTGCCCCTCGTCCTTCCCTTTCTCTCATGGTCCACTCTTTGCTCCTATCAGATTCCTTCTTCTTCAGTCCTTTGCCTCTTCCACCTAGAACCTCCCAGCTTCTCACTTCATCTCTCCTCCTCCACCCACCTTCCCCAACACCTAGCTTCATGTATCACCAGCCAGCTGGTACTTCCTCCCCTCCCCTCCCCCAGCCTTCTTATTCTAGCTTATTCCCTCTTCCTTTCCAGGCTTGATGAAAGGTCTCAGCCTGAAACACCATCTCTTTATTCCTTTCCATAGATGCTGCCTGACCTGCTGATTTCCCCCATCATTTTGTGTGCGCTCCTTTGGATTGTCAACAGCTGCAGAATCTCTTGTATTTGTAAGAATCGTACTCAGGTTGGTCCCTTTCTGCTTTGCATCTTCAGCGGCAAATCTGTGCATCACAATCCTAAAAATGTATCTTATGAACTTGCAGCATCTTTGGAAAGTCTGTAAGCTGGAAAGTGTACTGTATTTTAGACAAATTTCTCATCTTTGACAAAATAAAGGCTTTACTGAAAGCTAACTTCCTCAGTTACATATAAATCAAAGTGGGTTCAATATGTATCAAAATGTAATACATCACAAATACCACATCATTTATCTCCATTGTATAAAGTCAATTGAGGAATACCTGACACATAACGTTTGTGGATTACATTACTCAAAGATTGCTATCACAGAGGGCTTTGACTGTTGTTCAAGCAACATGAAAATTGTCAAGGAAGTATATATATTCTAGGTATCCCAGAGGACATCTTGTGACAAAATGGGAAAAAAAAATCAAATGGATTTGTTTTTATTAAGCAAAAAGAATTTCATATATTTTCTTTTGTTCCCTTTAGTTTTGCTTATCATTTTCATAAAATTCCTTTTCCTTTGTTTTGATGTTTAAAACTTTAACTAAAAAGATGTCAGTACATTTCATACATCAAAGCATGATCAGTAAGCAATGTGATGTCTTAACAGCGCTGAGGAATTTGTGACTTATAAAGTCACTATTTATATAGTACACAATAGAGAATTTTGGCAGCAATAATAAGGTGTAGAAAAAGCTGTTGTATATTGAAGTGTGGTCCAAAGGGAATGGACACAATAGTAACTCTCAGAAACTGAAAATCGGTCTATAATAAATTGTATTTGAACTCCACTCTAGGCTAAATATGGCTTTTTGAACTCTCTTTAAAAGTAACATAGTCTAAATAAAAACTATCCCTTTTCACATTGCAAAATGCCTTGTGGCAGGATAAACATTGGCTTTTTGTGCATCATGTGACCCTGTACTGTCCCCATGCTACTATAGGGAAAGAACAAAAGAACCTGCACCTTCGTAGCACGTTAATCAATTTATAATGTCCTCAAAGCACGCTTTGGCCAATAAAGTGCTTCTGCAGAGTCATCACTGTAGCGTGTAGGAAACATTGGTGATCCATATGATTGCATAGCGAATAATTGTTATACACCTATGCAAAAGTATCTTCAGAAATTATACACTGCCACCATAATTCAAGCTCAGAGATTTCCTGGATCCAGAGGAATTATCCTGCCAATGCTTCCAATACTAGACTGGATAGAAATCCAACCAACGGAAAGGAAAACTTCATCATCATCATCAGAGTAACTAAATTGCAACATATGAAGTCACTATAAACAGAAGACCATTTCCAGAGTGTCTAGACTTTAATTGTACTCTTGGAGTGCATCCTGCACACAAGGTTGGTTTTCCATTTTGTAAGTAGAACTGAATGTGAGAAAAAGGAAGGTCAAGTCCATATTGCTAAAGGAAGGAATTAGATCTTCAGTGGAACAAAAAGCAGGTCCAGGTTCAACATCATATTGGTAAGTTGTATCTGGAGATGTTTGTGGCTGTCTTGTTTGTAACACAATGCTTCAAAACAAAAAACAAGTGCTTATTTCTTTGTATTTCACTCATTCTTCATCTTTGTTGGTTAATTCTTCAGTAATATATTGTGAGCAACTAGAAATATAAAAGAAGGAAATAAAGATTCTTGTAAACTTTGTGTTATTTCAATATCTATTTCCTTTCACCTGAGTTTTAAAGACTAAAGGTATAGTTTTAAAGACTAAAGATAGCATTTTAGCTCATCTGTTTGTGTGCCAAGAGATCAGGGTCAGGAGATGGGGAACAGCTTTAAACACTGGGTTTCCTGAACATTTTATGCAAACATTCTCTCCATGATAATGAGATGAAGATGTAGAGAATTTTCTAATCCTTTCAGGTCTGGCAAAGCTCTCCTTTATTAATATAAAACAGTAAATGCTTCTACAATATCTGAATATTTAATCCTATAAATATGAATTGAGAGTCCAAATCAACTTCAATTTGAATTCTTATAATAGAGTTACAGATTCATGAAGCATGGAAACAGACCCTCAGCCCATTAAATCCTTTGTTGATTATCAACGTCCCATGTACACTAGTCCTATAGAAATGCCAATTTTTATTCTTCCTGCAATCCCAACTGTTCACCCAGATTCTACTACTCACACACCAACGGCAGGGGGAACATCGACTCAGACCATGAGAGGCCTGCGTCGAGCATTTTCATGCCTTACAAGGCGCAGATTGGAAGTCTGTGTGGGACGCCACTCCTCACACAGACACTAGAGCAATGTGTGGTTATGTGCCTTGCTCAAGGGCACAAACATGCTGCCACAGCTGAGGCTCGAACTAGCGCCCTTGAGGTAACTAGATGAACGCCTTAACCACTTGGCCTCGTGCCCAACCAAGGGCAATTTCATCATTATTACGTCCTATGTTGTGTGACGTGGGCGATTATAGTCTCCGTGAGTGACCATGATTATTCTTGGAAATTTTTCCTACAGAAATGGTTTGCCATTGCCTTCTTCTGAACAGTGCCTTTACAAGATGGCTGGCCCCAGCCATTATCCTTCCGAGATCATCTGCCTGGCTTCAGTGGTTGCATTATCAGGACTTGTGACCTGCACGAGGAGCTCACACCACCTGCTCCCATGGTTTCACGTAGCCCTGATTGGGGTGTGGGGGAAGGGTGGCTAAGTAGGTGCCACACCTTGCCCAAGGGTGCCCAGATTGGTGGAGGGACAAGGTGCTTTACACCTCCTTTGGTAGAGGCGTATCTCCGCCCAAACACCCAAAGAGCAATTTATAGTGGCCAGTTTACCCACCAACCCACATGTCCTTCTGAATGTGAGAGAAAGTTGGAGCTTCCATGGTAATCCTGTGCAGTTAGAGGGAGAATGTGCAAATTCTCCACAGACACTAGCAGAGGTCAGGATTGAACCTATACCATTGGAGCTGGGAGGTAGCAGCTCCACTGGCTGCACTACTGTGCAGTCCCTAACCTTGTCACTCAGAAAGAAGCTAGCATTTATTATTGCATCTCTCATAACATCTTGATGTCCCAAAAAGCTTTACAGTCAATAAAATATCTTCGATGGGGATCTACAAAAGTACACCTAGCTATTTGCATATGCTTCCACCAACGACAATGTCCTCTTTGGCCTCTACTGCTGAGCATGTTGAAGGATGACCGTTACCATCCACTCTATCTGTTCCAATGAAATTAATGGAGCTGAGTGTGCGTACTAATAGCAACATATATCGAAGAGCATGAGCTTAATGTGTCTTTTTTACCCCCTGCACAATTCCATTAAGTTAATTCGTGAATAAATATTGACCAGAACACTGAAGGAGATCCCTACTTTTCTTTAGTATCAGTGCCATGAAAACCATTTACATTCTCCCTCTACGATGTTGTCAGAAAGGCAGCATCTATGACCTGTAGCTTTCCCTCTGTTGTGCACGGGGAGAGTCAACGAAAACCATTTTGTGTTCAAGTCTAAATGGGGCAATCAACCCAGTACCTCAGGAGTCAGAGGTGAAAGTGAGGCACAGTTCATACTGTGAGTTATTGATTTCACACAGCCTTGGGAGATCTGGAATATAACTCTGGTTCTGATGGTTGGAGACAAAACCACATTCCTGGCTGAAGGATGACATTGAAGGAGAAAAAAATGCAACAGAAGCCAGGTATAATAAGGGTTAAATGTACACATTTTCAGAACCAATCAGAATCAGAATCAATTGTAGTATCACTGACATATGTCACGAAATGAGTTGCTTTGTGGTAGCAGTACACAATACTATACCTCCTCTCTGATGGTAAGGGGGCATGTCCTGGGTGAGGAGGTCCTTAATGATGGATGTTACATTTTGAGGCATTGTCTTTTGGAAATGTCCTCAGTAGTGGGGAGGCTACTGTCCATGATAGATCTGGCCGAGTTTACAATCCTCTGCAGTTTTTAAATAGTTCTTAAATTATGTTTTCATATTATTTGCTCATTGCAGATTAAAATAAATCTTTTTTGTTAATATTTAAAAATACTCAATGTGCAGACAGTGATAGACAATCAGAGAGAAAGCAGACTCCTTGCTTCTTTTTTTAAGTGCCCCAGTAAGCATTAAAAAATAGCCAAGCAAACAAAATGCATGTAACAAGAGAGGCGCCTAGTGGCAAACCTATCATATTGCTGCTGTTTGCAGAATGTAGGAAAGCACAGGCACATTGAGTTAGACCTTCTGAGTATTGAAGCAGAGGTGTCGCGTTAGTCATCCTTTATAAATGTGGTACAGATTCTAAAGGCGTGTAATTTGTAACTTGTTAAATCATTAAAGTTTTTAAATAATTTTTCATTCTGCAATTGCTTTAGAATTATATTTGAGCATTTATATTTAGCTAATTAACTGTGCATATTTTATTAAAATCATATTTTTATACAGGTTCTACGGCGTAAGGCTCACTAAGTTTATTTTGTACTTATTGGGTTGGAGGAACCATTCACTGCAAACTTTATACAGGAGAGGAAAGAGTAATGTCATTAAAGTTGTTGGTGCATTAAATGCTAGTGTTAAGCTACCAGGTAAAAGAAATGCTCAACTTGTTTTTTTTTTAATTTAAAACAACATGCCTAGGGATCCTTCAGCCTTGAGCTAAACAGGTACTGGTTCCTAAGTGGATGATCTGCAAATATTGGGTAATCTGCAAGAAGTCCAGTTCAGAAATAGCTAGGCATGAATTATGAGCAAGAATCTTACCTGATCTAATCCAGATGGAAGCTACATACAGAGCTTGAAGCTGCCACATTTTTGTGACATTAAACATTGGCCTTAGAAATCCAACCTAGAAGTGGGTGCTGCATACTTTGTAATGCTATTAGATATGCATCTGACATGGGGCAAACATTAACTATGCTAGGGTGAATTGTGTCTTGGAATACCTGCACCACTGTCTCAGCACTCACAAATCAAAATGAATATTATCACGATTATGCACAACATGTACAAAATGGGTTTTAAACACAAATCGTACATAAAACTGGGTAAATAAGGGTCCAATTATGAGGTAATGACATATTAAAGCAATATGAATTTTACTTTTTTACCAACACATTACTTGGTGCATCCAACACCATACAGGAGTATCTACTTTCATAGGACGGACTATACAAAATATTTTGAGGTAGATTAACTTCCCTTAAGGATGCTCACGTCATGACATAGTTTACAAATATTAACATTGTTTATTGGTGATCAAATGATATTGAAAAGATAATTGGATAAATATTGAAAAAAATAAAAGCTGCAAGGTTGTGCGAGGTGAAGAGAATGCTATCGGCTGGAGAGGTGATAAAGGTGTAAGAGCCCAGTGGCCTTCTCTTGTGCTGTAAAACTCTTCAATCCAACAAATAGCGGAAATCAAAAAATCTGCAGTGTTTTCCAGCTAAATTAATTAACTACACAATAGGAACCTTAAGCCTTGCACGTCAGTGAAGAATGAACTACACAAATATTCCCATTCTCTAAAGCACTGAAGATAAATCTTACTGTTTTTAAAATTATCATGTTGATATAGGTTATATAATTATTGTGTCTAAACTTGGCTTTAATATTCTACACAATATAGTTTTCAAATATTAGTTATATTTTTAAACATTTTTTTAAACTTAAAAACTTGTGCTTATTTAACTTTATGCTGGTATACTTGAATGTGTGCCTTCCAATATTTTGTATATCCTTAGAAAGCAAGGAAGTGACTTAGCGCCTGATATTTGAATAATTGTGGAATTTGCCTTTCCCACCACTGGGTAATTTTTGGATGCTGAGTAGACGAACTCTAGTTACTATGGTGTCCAAGACACATCTTCACTTCCGATTTTCTTCACATAAACTTTTCCATTTACACCTACTAGACCTTTTGTTCAAAAGGGAGAGCCTGGATCTCATTGAAATTGGAAATTCATAACTGCCTAAATGTGGCACTAAAAAGCATCAATCAGGAATATCTAATTTTTTTTATTTTCCTGTGGGAGCACTCATAGAACATAAAACATTACAGCACAGTACAGGCCCTGCTGCCCATGATATTTTGCCAACACTTTAACCTACTTTAAAATTAATCTAGCCCTTCCCTTCCACACAGTCCTCCATTTTTCTTTCATGTATGTGCATATCTAAGAGTCTCTTAAACATTCCTAATGTTTCTGACTCTATCACCACCCTTGACAGTATGTTCCACACACCTACCATTTTCTGTGTAAAAAACCTACCACAGACATTCACCTTCTTCTTTCTTCCAAACACTTTAAAGTTATGCCCCCTCATATTAGCCAATTCTGCCCTGGGGGAAAAAATCTCTGGCTGTCCATTCTATCTATGCCTCTTATCATCTTGTATACCTCTGATGAGTCACTTCCTAATAGAATTCAATCAGGCTCATGTGGTATGACTTGCCCCTTACAAACACTCATAAATCCTGCCTCTACGAATCCTCTTCAATAGTTTGTCCAGCACTGACGTAAGACTCACTGGTCTATAATTCCCAGGGTTATCTCTATTATCTTCCTTGAATAAAGGAATAACATTTATACCTCTCAATCTTCTGCTATTATTTATGTCACCATTGAAGATGTAAAGATTACCGCCAAAGATGCATCAATTCCTTTCCTTGGTACTCGTAGTAACCTGGGGTATATCCTGTCTGGCCCTGGGGACTTATCTGTTTTAATGTTTTTCCAATAGTTCCAGCATATCCTTTTTCTTCATTTCTGCATGTTCCAGCATATCAGACTGTTCTACGCTGACCTCACTTTCATCAAGATCACTGTCACTGATGAATATTGAAACAAAATATTCATTACAAACCTCCCCTACCTCATCTGACCTAGGCACATGTTTTCTTTTTTTTAAAATCTCTGATCGGTCCTATCCTCACTCTAGACATCTTTTTCTTCTTCAGGTTTGTGTAGAACACCTTGGGGTTTTCCTTAATCCTATTCGCCAGAGCCTTCTGAGGTCCCATTCTAACTCTCAGTTCCCTTCTTAAGCTCCTTGCAGGCTGCATTGCAACTCTTTTGAGCCCTGTCTGATCCCTGCTCCTTAAAGTTTACTTAAGTATGCCTCTTTCTTGCTCTTGACTAGATGTTCCACATCTCTTCACACTACCATACTTTCCATGCCTCAATGAGATGCACCTATCTAGAATCCCCATGCAAGTGCTCCCTAGCATCCTCCACATTCCCTGAGCACATCCGTTCCCAATTTATGCTGCCAAGTTCTTGCCTATAGGATTGTAATTCACCTAGTATCAGATCCAGTATGGTTTCTCTTCTCATTGGCCTGTGAACATATTGTGTCAAAAATTCTTCCTGGGCACATTCAACAAATTCTGCCCCATCTAAAATTGATGCACTAAAAAGAGGTGCCAATCAATATTAAGGAAGCTGAAGTCACCCATGACAAAAGCTCTGTTTTCCAGCTTTCCAAAGCCTGTATCCCGATCTCACCTCAGTGTCTGTTGTTATTGGGGCAGGGGCTATAGAATACTCCCAGTAAAGTAATTTCTCCCTTCCTGTTTCTGATTTCCAGCAACACTGACTCAGTGGATAATCCCTCCACCACGTCCTCCCTTTCTGTAGTTGTGATATTATCCTTGATTAGCAATGCCACTCCCCCACCTCGTTTACCTCCTTCCCCCTCCCTTTTAGAACATCTAGACCCAGGAATGCCCAGCAGTCATTTCTGCCCTTGTGACAGCTAAGTCTTTGTAATAGTAACAACATCATAGCGCCACATACTGACCCATATCTAAGTTCATCACTTTTGTTCCTGATACTTCTCACATTAAAGCATTCCAACCAGTCCAACTGACTGCAATTATCCCTTTTCACTGCCCATCCTTCCTCAAGGTCTCTCTACACAGTCCATCTACCCGCATACCAACTGACCCATCTACCGACCTACCACCCTGGTTCCCATCCCCTGCATTAAAGCCTCTCCAACAGCTCTAGCAAAACTGTCCACAAAGGTATTGATCCCCTACGAGTTCAGGTGTAACCTTTCCACTTTATACAAGTCATACCATCTCCAGAAGAGATCCCAGTGATCCGCAATTCTTCAGGTACACATTCATTTGCCATATCATTCTATTCTTACCCTTACTGGTGCACAGCACAGGCAGCAGTCCAGAGATTACTACCCTGGAGGTTGTGCTTTCCAGTTTTCTACCTAGCACCCTATATTCTCTCTTCAGAAACTCAGCCCTTTTCCTAGCCACATATGCCTTAAGTACAAATACACACCATGACTTCTGGCTGTTCATCCTTCCCCATAAGAATGCTGCGCTCTCAATATGAGACATCCCTGACCCTGGTACCTGGGAGGCAACATACCTTCTTGGGGTCAAAATTTCCTCTCTGTTCCACTAACTACTGAATCCTCTGTCATCACTACTCTCCCCTTCTCCCACCTCCCTGAGCTACAGAGCCAGACTCAGTGCCAGATACCTGGTCACGGCAGTTTTTCCCGGTAGGTCATCCCCCCAAATTGCTTCCAAAGGAATATACTTCTTATTGAGTAGAATGGCCACAGTGAAACTTTGAACTGTCTGCCTAATCCATTTTTGTCTCCTGACAGTCACATCAAAAAGAGTCATTTACTATCTTTGTAATGTACCAATTGTTAATAATGGCTTGCAGTTTAATAACAAATAATTCTTATTTATTAGTGGGTGAAATAACTTATGGGATGGGATGTATGGGGTGTCCAAGCACTCTGGGTCAGTTCACTCATCTTTGCTCCCCACCACTCTGTTCTCGTCTGTGATTCCAAGTAGCTGTTTGCCTGTGTAAACAGCCACACACCAGTAAATCGCTTTGCAGGCACAAAGTAAGTTTATTATCAAAGTACATACTGTATACGTCACCACATACCGCCCTGAGACTCATTTTCTTACGGGCATTCACAATACAATGCAAAGAAACACAATAGAATCAATGAAAAACCACAGACAACAAAGATAAACCATGTGGAAAAGACAATAAATTGTGCAACTACAAAAAGAAAGAAAAAGCACAAAAACATAAATAAATATTGAGAACATGAGCTGTACAGTCCAGTGTTGGGGTGAGCAAAGTTGTCCCCTGTGGTTCAAGGCCCTGATGGTTGAGGAGTAATGACTGTTCCTGAATATGGTGGTGTGGGACCTGAGGCTCCTGTTCCTCCTTCCAGATGGCAGCAGTGAGAAGAGAGCATGGCTTGGATGGTGGGGACCCTTGATGATGGACGCTGCTTTCTTTCAATGGCGCTCCTGTACATGTGTTCAGTGGTGAGAAGGGTTTTACCTGTGATGAACTGAGTAGTATCCACTACTCTTTATAGGCTTTTCCATTCAAAGGTATTGGTGATTCCAAACCAGGCTGTTTTGCAACCGGTCAGTATTGCAACTGCACAACTCTAGACGTTTCAGATGACATGCCAAATCTTTGCAAATGTCTAAAAACCAGGCTAAACCAGGTAAGGGTAGCTAGTGGGCCTCACATTCTGCTGACATAGGAACATGCCTATCCTGGCACGCGAAGTCAGCCCCAGCAGACTGGGTGGGTGAGGTCAACAGTGAGATCCAATGGCCAGGAAGGTAGTTCTGTAATGCTTTATGGTGAGCGAAGGACATGACAAAGCACAGAAGTCATATTCATTCTTATGCCACCAAGGGAGACTCCAGTTGTGACAACTATTTGTACCACTGGACGTGGACTTCTAGGGTTGCGGGAGTGAAACTGCCCCAGTGCAACAGCTTTTTCCCTTGAAAAACTAACGCACAGGTTTCTTTGTGTAGTTCACATTATCGGAAGAACTGCGCAAATCTAACTGCCATCTTCAGATACAACTAATCAATCAATCAATTCTGATTTATATAAATTGCCACATTTATTAAAAAATCATAAAAATCCTAATTAGTTGGCAAAGTTACATGGGGAAATTACTGTAGATTGTTTAATGCTGAACAATCTATTGGCATAGATTTAACTTCTGCTCATGGCGTAAAATTTGCCATTAGCTATTGTGTTTTTAAATTGGAACAATGTCTGGATATATCCATTATTTAGAAAAGACCATACTATAACCATTTGCTTTTTATGGTACACTGCTGCTCATCCAGGTATGAAAATACTCTCCAAGCATCCAAACAACTACACAATCCATAATTCCATATGTTTACCCCATGCAAACACTAGTGTCTTCCAATCTAATGCTCCTTTTTGGACTCCAGCTCTTCCTAGATTCTCTGATTATACCAGGCTTGTTCCCTCCTCCCATCAATGTCTTCCAGGAAGAACGTTGATGATGAATCCCAAAATCCATAGTTACTAATTCAATATTTTCTTGTCATTGTATAGAAATAAAAACAAGAATTAGATTCCTTATTGCCCTGTTTGACTCAATACACTAGTGGATTCATGAAATATGTAGTCAGCTAATTCATATTAAAAGTAGTATATATCCTTTATTCACAGATTCTTGAAACTCCCTTTGCCTCTGAAAAATTCCCAAACTCTTGCTTTTAGCTCCGTACCGCTAGGCAAGCCTTTATTATGTTAAGTGTCTTTGTACAATGCTTCAACTGAGGTATGAATTCAAGTTCTGTTGACATTAGGTGATATGTATGTGTCTTGTGGTAATGTTGTAGGCTTCAAGAAACCTTATATAGATCAGGGAATTATTTTCATTTTCTACATCCCTGCGTTCCATGTCTTCCATCTCTGTAGTTAACAACAGTAACACCATTGAAAAATTGTATGGCCTCTGGCTGTAGGGAATAGATTTCTTTGAATAAAAATTTCCTGCAACAAGTACTTCTTCAACTGTTATGGTTAGTTTTGTAGGTTAAACATGAACAATCAGATTGATCAAGAGAAACGATTTAATAGCACTGAAATAACAAAAATTTGACTGTCTAATGGTAGCACTTATTAAAATTGGTTCAATTATTTTGTTGCTTTATTTGTAATTAGTCACATTACAAAAAGTATAAATAAAGCTCTCACAAATATACAAAAAATATTCTAATACACTTGTCATAATTACAATCTATCTTGGAAGGTGTCAGTAATACAGATATTAATATGGGATATTGTGCAATGTTAAACATTATCAAATCATAGAAAATGCAAAGACATTATAACATCAAGTTGACAGCAAGTTCAAGAATGAAATAATACAAAGGAGGATTTGCATTATCTAAAATGCACCTGACCTCATAATTCTGAACACTTATGCAGAGAAATCTGTCTATAATGACTACCTCAGGGACTGTCTTCAGGTAGTCTTTGTAGACAGGTGATCTGCTAATATGAGTTCAAGTCTGAATCATTAATTTATAGTTGAAATTGACTTTTACACAGATGGTATTTAACAGAGATTTAACTGTATATGTTACACAATGCTGTAGATAATAATTCTATACATTTCTAATATATGAATTTATATAGTTAGGTGGCAAGTTTTAATACTAGTGGATTTTCCTTTAAATCACATTATCACCACTTTGCTCTGGCACAATATATCTAAAAATGTGAACACAATTGCCAGAAACGAGTTTGATCACTGTGATGAGAAATTCATGAGCTAGATTTTGTCAAAACAACTGTCCTCATGGGAGAATTGAATGAGAGATAACTGACAATTCTCTAAAACTAATTCAGTCATGTGGACACATTGTGTAATGCAGTAAAAATAAAAGGTAACTATTACTAATGTGCAATCAGGAGGGAAGCAGAAAGCTAAAGGCTAAATATATTTTTACAGAATTGTTGCTATTATATTAATCATACTTTATTTCTTTCTCATATATTACTGAGTGTATGAGCATAAGTGGAAAACTACATTGATAACAGAGTGCCTTTGTACTTACCTAATGTTATTGATGCTAGATTGCACACTTCATAGAATTTTAAACAAAACAAACAAAATAAATTAATTTTTAGATCTATTCCAGTGAGCTTCATTGCTGCCTCATCTCAATCAAAGGATAACTTTGCACAGTTACCATGAATTCTGTGGTTTGTCACACCATAATTAGCAATATCAAATAAAGTGTGCTGTTGAATGCACAATGGGATTTGTTTGACCACCTGGTCTCACCTTGTGCCCAAACTAATTCTAGCACGTAGTAAAATGGCTTGCATTAATTAGCAATTAATTTAGACCTTCTTGTTCATTATTGCTTAATTAAAGTAAAGTATGTGATACAAGGAGCAAGTGCATTGTATAATTGATTGTTTCAGTAATCACAGCCTGCTTTTACTGTCAGAGCCTTTAGATGTTTTCATATATTGAGCTCTAATCCTCAGTGTATCTGGCCTGTCGATTCCATTTTGAATTACAAATCATTCTGCTTTTGCAGTCTGCTTTAGAAGGTCATATTTTCCAACTAAGGTTGTATTGTGTTCTAAGAGAGTCCAATATTATCATGTCTTTGTAAGTACTCTTGTCCAATGAAGTGAAGTAGACACTGGAAAGTAAATGTTTTCTGTCCTATTCAAATACTTCTATAAAGATATCAAGAAGGAATTGGATTGTTTTTTTTTGGCCTTGCAGATCATTTAAGCACTACCACAGCAAAAATCATCAGCTGTCAACCAAGTATCTTCCAGCTCTCTTGAGATGGCTGGCTATGGGCAGCTTAATAATAGACTGTCTATAAGGCATCCCCAAGGCAAAGTACCTAGGATTTAATGGGGTAAGTACAGCAATCCTAAGAGAAGTATTAAGAATTTTGTACTTTCCCATTCTGTGCTCAGCTATAATAAGTGTATAGATCTATAATGAATTACAAAACTGCAGTCATTTCAAGGCTTTTACTTTAATCAGTCTTCTTAACTTGGCTGTATATTCAACTACCTCATACAACTATGTATAATTAGTATTCACAAAAAAATCCCTTTTTAGAGTGTATATTGGTCACACACATATTGATAGCTAACAAAATTGCAATCAACAAAACTTTGTATTAATTGGCCTAGGTTTAATTGGCCTGGGTCTTCCGAATGTATGAGATGGAGTATCATAGTGTCACGTTACTGAAATTCCACCAATGTAGGACTCACTGCTCTTAAGAACAGTTGAGGGTTGGAGTAGCTTTAGCCTACAACAGTAAGTGCAGGAGGGAAGAGCTCAAATAGAAGTTCATCACAATGTATGATCAAATGTCTGTCTACTTGATAAATTCACACTCTAATATACTGAGTTTGATTTCAATGGTAGGTGAGCACTAACAACATAGCCACTGCTCTTAGCATATATATGGGATGGACAAACCTCAGGAGTGACTACAATGACTGAAAATAGCTCACACTGATTAAGGCCATGACCTCTCAAAGTCAAACCCTGCATCCCAATCGTGAGCGGTGGAAACAGGTAAGGCTGGCCAATAAGGGTCTGGTGAAGCTGTATAGGCCAATCCCTGTACAGTGGATACAACGGATTATAGAAACATTGAACACCAACTGTTCCATTGACTTTGTGAGAAGAGGCTCACGATCAAGTAAGCATATGATGCAGTGCAGGGAAAGTCATCAGGATCCTGTACAGCCGACAACTTTTTTGTGAGCCAGTGCCTGAGAAGGATTCTAATCAACAGATACACTTACAAAGTAACCAACAAGGCACTATGAGAAATCACCGACCAGGAATCCATTGAGATGTAAATACATGAATGAAAATGGAGGTGGATTGACCACATCTTGAGGAAGCCAAACAACATCACAAGGCAGGCATTAATACGGATTCCCAAAGAAAGAGGTAAAAGAAACATTCAAAGGACACATGGAGGAGAGACATCAGGGCTGAAATTAGATGAGGGGGGTGTTGTTGATCCACCCTTGAGAAAATGGCTCAGAACAGAGGACAAGGAAGATGAGAGGCCTCAAGGACTCAAGAAGGAGGAGATGGTTGAAATCTAAAAGGAGAGATGGTTACAGCTGTAAGCCTTGGTGCTTGTCATTTAACTAATCTTTGGCCTTGTTTGACACCATTGCCAGTCATAGATGAGAGCAGGCACCCTAATTTTTCAATGAGAGATCTCAATCATTACACGGCAGAGGTCCCCTTTCCCCATTATGTCAGGAAACCATCCAAGAGTATTGTTAGGGCACTGCAGTTTAAAAGCTCTGTTTTCAAACTGGCAAAGCATCAGGAGTCCAATTACAAAGAAGAGAAAATCTGCAGATGCTAGAAATCCAAGCAAGATACACAAAATGCTGGTAGAACTCAGCAGGCCAGGCAGCATCTATGGAAAAGAGTACAGTCGACGCTTCAGGCCGAGACCCTTCAGCGCACATAATGCTGGAGGAACTCCAAGCATCAGTCTTCACTACGGAAGACAGTAGCAGTGTGCCAGATATTGAAGGGTATGAAGGAATTGAAGTGAGTGAATTTACTATTAAAAGGCAGAAGGTGCTCAAAAAGCTGAAAGACCTAAGGATATATAAGTCACACAGACCAGATGAACTCCATCCTAGGGTTCTGAAAGAATAGCAGTAGAGATAGTGGGGGCATTAGTAATGATCTTTCAAAAATCATTGGTCTCTGGCATGGTGCCAGAGGATTGGAAAATTACAAACATCATTCCACTCTTTAAGAAAGGACGAAGGCAGCAGAAAAGAAATTATAGACCAGTTAGCCTGACTTCAGTGGTTGGGAGTCAATTGTTAAGGATGAGAACTTGGTGACACAGGACAAAATAGGACAACATCAGCATCATTTTCTTAAGGAAAAATCTTGCCTGACAAACCTGTTGGAATTCTTTGAGGATATTAACAAGAGGATGGATAAAGGGGATGTATGGATGTTGTATATTTAGACTATCAGAAGGCCTTTGACAAAGTGCCACACATGAGGCTGCTTACCAAGTTAAGAGCCCATGGTATTACATGAAAGTTACTGGTATAGTTAGAGCATTGGCTGATTGGTAGGAGGCAGTGAATGGGAATAAAAGGATCCTTTTCCAGTTGGCTTTCATTGACTTAGAGGTGTTCTGCAGAAGTCGATGATGGGACTGCTTTTTATACTGTATATCAATGACTTAGTTGATGGAATAGATGGCTTTGTTGCCAAGTTTGCAAATGATACAAAGATTGGTGGAGTGGCAGGTAGTATTGAGGAAACAGGAAGGCTGAAGAAGGACTTAAACAGATTAGGAGAATGGGCAAGAAAGATGGGAAATGAAATATAATGTTGGAAAATGCATGACAATGAACTTTGGTAGTAGAAATAAATGTGCAGACTATTTTCTAAAAAGGGAGAAAATCCAAAAATCTGAGATGCAAAAGGATTTGGGAGTCTTTGTGCAGAACACGCTGAAGGTTAACTTGCAGGTTGAGTCAGTGGTGAGGAAGGCAACTGCAATCATTTCAAGAGGTCCAGAATACAAGAGGAGAGATGTGATGCTGAGGCTTTATAAGGCGCTGGTAAAGTCTCACCTTGAGTATTGTGAATAGTTTTTGGACTCCTCATCTAAGAAAAGATGTGCTGGAATTGGAGAGGGTCCAGAGAAGGTTCACAAGGATTCAAGAAATGAAAGGGTTATCATACAAGAAATGTTTGATGGCTCTGGGTCCGTACTTGCTGGAATTTAGAAAGATGAGGGGGGATCCTTTTGAAACCTTTCAAATGTTGGAAGACCCAGACAGAGTAGATGTGGAAAGAATGTTTCCCATGGTGGGGCAGTCTTGGGACAAGAGGGCACAGCCTCAGGATAGAGGGGCATCCATTTAAAATAGAGATGCAGAGAAATTTCTTTAACCAGAGGGTGGTAAATCTTGGCAGCTGTGAAGGACAGTTTGTTGGGTGTATTTAAGGCAGAGAATGATAGGTTCTTGATTGGACACACCGTCAAAGGTTACGGGAGGGACAGGGAGTTGGGCTGAGGAAAGGACAAAAAGATTCAATTATGTTGAATGGCAGAGCATACTTGATGGGCCAAATGGTCTAATTCTGCTCCTTTTTTTTGTTTTATGGTCTTAATAGGCAGCATCTATGGAAAAGAGTACAGTTGACATTTCAGGCTAAGACCCTTCAACACACAAAATGCTGGAGGAACTTGGGCAGCATCTATAGAAAAGAGTATAGTCGATGTTTTGGGCTGAGACTCTTCAACACGAAATGCTGGAGAAACTCAGCAGGCCTGAAACCTGAAGGGTCTTGGCCAACAAATGTCAACTGAATTTTTTTCCCCAGATGCTGCCTGGCCTGCTGAGTTCCTCCAGCATTTTGTGTATGTTGTGAAGCATCAGGCATGATGTCATAGTCCTACTGTCCTTTCTTGCACTATGCAACAGCATGTGCAGCCACGCCAGCCAACTGCACTGGAGCTAACCATTTTTGATTCATGCGTGAATTTTGAATTAATTTCAAATCAGTGGACAAATTTCATGGTTCATTAGTTTAAAAATAAACTGTAGTACTCTAACAAAAATACAGCCTTTTGTTCCTGAATCAAAATGAGACTGACATAGAGAAAGATCTTTCAAATGAAGACTTGGTTGTTTATAGAAAAGATAAGAGGGAAAATAATAACTCATATAGCCCTCATATTATTTTAATAAAAATAATAGAAATCTTCAATTTAAATCAAAATTTATGAATATTGTTTCTTCAACATGTATATCAGAGGTCAATAAATTGGATATTAAATAATAGAAGTATAATTTTATTTCAGAAAAGTAGTATTGAGGTTTATTTATTTATTGGGATACTGCATGGAATAGGTCTTCCAGCCCTTCAAACCATGCCGTCCTTAATTTATTCCTGGTCTAATCATAGGATAATTTACAATGACCAATAACATACCCACTAGTACATCTTTAGGATTTGGGAGGAAACCAGAGCACCTGGAGGAAATCCTTGCATCCACAGGGAGAATGTACGAACTCTTCCAGACAGCAGCAGGAATTGAATATGGGTTACCTGTCCCGTACAGCACTCTGCTGCTGTGTCACCTCAAATCCTCACAGTCAGCCCTGGGCTTGAACTCCCAACTTCAGAATACCCTGAGCTCTAATAGCATTGTGCTAACCACTACATTACCATGGCACACAGTGCTTTTGCTCAAGTGTGTAGTTATGGTTATTATTGAGTTATCTAGTGGAATGTTTTGAATTGGAGATGACTGCAGTAAAGCTCAGTGAATCGCAGTTAATGTTTGACTCTGCTTCTTTCCTGAAATTATCTCAGCAATTGATAATATGAGGCCAGATTGAAGACTTCAAAGAGCTTTTAGCCAGTAATCCCAGAAACTGCCTGCTGCATGACACAGGTGGCAACCCACTTTGTTTCTCTTTTTTCAACTCAAACTAAACAAAAAGAAAAATCAGAGTCCACAGACTATCAGAACAAGAGAAAATGGTGCTAATACTCAGGTGGTCAGGCAGTATCAGTGAGGAGTTAACATTTCACTGACAACTGTTATATCAGAACTGAGAAAAGTTAGTCGTCATAAGTTTTAAGTGGTAGAGAAGTAGAAGACAACAAAGGGATGAAGGGAATGGAGTCGATAGTGCGTAGAGCTGAAGAGACTGAATGTCATCAGTGATGGTACCGCCAGTTGAGAGATGCAGTTTCAGGTCGTTGCCTGGGGGAGACACAAATATAAGGAATCAAATGAAAATGGAGAAAGGTTGAGAAAAATGGGAATTAGAATAGTGGGGTTGGAGTTTGCCAGCAGCTAGGAAAGATCTTAACAGGTCTTCAAAAAAAGAGAAATAGGTCTGGCTGCAGGAAATATGCCAGAGTCAGTGTCACTGACAACAGTTTTAGCATATATGCCCCAGTTGAAATTAGATTCATAACTATCTCCAGATCAAAGCTTTCATCCAGCTCCATTTTATAATCCAGTCACCAGGAGGTATTAAAAGTTTCAAGACAACTCCATGTATTGTGATGGTATCATGTCCTATTGATAAACAGCATAAAAGTGCTGGAAATAGTCAGCAAACGAGGCAGTATCTGAGGAGAGTGAAGAATCAATAGTATTTCAGATCAATAGCCCTTCATCAGAACTGATTATTGCCCTAACCAGAAAGTTAATCTGCACTGAACTATTACCATGCACACAACGTTTACAACTATTCTATTGAAAAGTCAGTAACTTGAAATGCCAACTTTGTTCGTCTGTCTCCACTTTTCTGTAATAAGTGACATGGTGCCCAGAATGCACAGAAATGTACAAAGGTCCTTATCACCTTTACCCTTACAAAGAGCAGAAGTTTTTTTCTGTATAATTTTATTCTTGTTCTTTATGGGATAATTTACAATTTACATTTACCACATAGGGAATATCTTTCCCCACAATCTGAGAATAGATGCCATAGTGAATCTCCACAACATAAGTAAACAACACATGGACAGGTGAGAATTTAAGTGTTTTGATCAGATCCTTCCTTTCTCTATCTCTTTTAAAAACTGTTCCCCTCTCAGCACTCATACTCTTCTCAACTAACAATGACAAAATAAACTCTACAGTAGGGTGAAAAACAGCCAATAAAAGATCGCATGGATGAACTGCAACAATTGTTCATCCCAGTTTGGCAAAAGAATAAATCAAGGAAGGTAGTGCACCCGTGGCTGACAAGGGAAATTAGGGATAGTATCAATTCCAAAGAAGAAGCATACAAATTAGCCAGAAAAAGTGGCTCACCTGAGGACTGGGAGAAATTCAGAGTTCAGCAGAGGAGGACAAAGGGCTTAATTGGGAAGGGGGAAAAAAGATTATGAGAGAAAACTGGCAGGAAGCATAAAAACTGACTGTAAAAGCTTTTATAGATATGTGAAAAGAAAAAGATTGGTTAAGACAAATGTAGGTCCCCTACAGACAGAAACAGGTGAATTGATTATGGGGAGCAAGGACATGGCAGACCAATCGAATAATTACTTTGGTTCTGTCTTCACTAAGGAGGACATAAATAATCTTCCAGAAATAGTAGGGGACAGAGGGTCCAGTGAGATGGAGGAACTGAGGGAAATACATGTTAGTAGGGAAGTGGTGTTAGGTAAATTGAAGGGATTAAAGGCGGATAAATCCCCAGGGCCAGATGGTCTGCATCCCAGAGTGCTTAAGGAAGTAGCCCAAGAAATAGTGGATGCATTAGTGATAATTTTTCAAAACTCTTTAGATTCTGGACTAGTTCCTGAGGATTGGAGGGTGGCTAATGTAACCCCACTTTTTAAAAAAGGAGGGAGAGAGAAACCAGGGAATTATAGACCGGTTAGCCTAACATCGGTGGTGGGGAAACTGCTGGAGTCAGTTATCAAACATGTGATAACAGCACATTTGGAAAGTGGTGAAATCATCGGACAAAGTCAGCATGGATTTGTGAAAGGAAAATCATGTCTGACGAATCTCATAGAATTTTTTGAGGATGTAACTAGTAGAGTGGATAGGGGAGAACCAGTGGATGTGGTATATTTGGATTTTTCAAAAGGCTTTTGACAAGGTCCCACACAGGAGATTAGTGTGCAAACTTAAAGAACACGGTATTGGGGGTAAGGTATTGATGTGGATAGAGAATTGGTTGGCAGACAGGAAGCAAAGAGTGGGAATAAACGGGACCTTTTCAGAATGGCTGGCAGTGACTAGTGGGGTACCGCAAGGCTCAGTGCTGGGACCCCAGTTGTTTACAGTATATATTAATGACTTGGATGAGGGAATTAAATGCAGCATCTCCAAGTTTGCGGATGACACGAAGCTGGGCGGCAGTGTTAGCTGTGAGGAGGATGCTGAGAGGATGCAGGGTGACTTGGATAGGTTAGGTGAGTGGGCAAATTCATAGCAGATGAAATTTAATGTGGGTAAATGTGAAGTTATCCACTTTGGTGGCAAAAACAGGAAAACAGATTATTATCTGAATGGTGGCCGATTAGGAAAAGGGGAGGTGCAACGAGACCTGGGTGTCATTATACACCAGACATTGAAAGTGGGCATGCAGGTACAGCAGGTGGTGAGAAAGGCGAATGGTATGCTGGCATTTATAGCAAGAGGATTCGAGTACAGGAGCAGAGAGGTACTACTGCAGTTGTACAAGGCCTTGGTGAGACCACACCTGGAGTGTTGTGTGCAGTTTTGGTCCCCTAATCTGAGGAAAGACATCCTTGTCATAGAGGGAGTACAAAGAAGGTTCACCAGATTGATTCCTGGGATGGCAGGACTTTCATATGATGAAAGACTGGATGAACTAGGCTTATACTCGTTGGAATTTAGAAGATTGAGGGGGTATCTGATTGAAAC
The DNA here is from genome assembly GCF_963921235.1 of Mobula hypostoma. Taxonomy (NCBI): domain Eukaryota; kingdom Metazoa; phylum Chordata; class Chondrichthyes; order Myliobatiformes; family Myliobatidae; genus Mobula; species Mobula hypostoma. The sequence goes on along the minus strand of NC_086105.1, from coordinate 21,794,492 downwards.
GTATAAAATCCTAAAGGGATTGGACAGGCTAGATGCAGGAAGATTGTTCCCAATGTTGGGGAAGTCTAGAACGAGGGATCACAGTTTGAGGATAAAGGGGAAGCCTTTTAGGACCGAGATTAGGAAAAACTTCTTCACACAGAGAGCGGTTAATCTGTGGAATTCTCTGCCACAGGAAACAATTGAGGCCAGTTCATTAGCTATATTTAAGAGGGAGTTAGATATGGTCCTTGTGGCTAAAGGGATCAGGGGGTATGGAGGGAAGGCTGGTACAGGGTTCTGAGTTGGATGATTAGCCATGATCATACTGAATGGCGGTGCAGGCTCAAAGGGCCGAATAGCCGACTCCTGCACCTATTTTCTATGTTTCTATGTAAGGATGATTCCTATTCAAAATGGCTGGAGTTTGCAAACACACACTTGATTTCCTGTTTGATGTTCCATATAGGTGATTAAAGTCTTATATGCATTAATTTCAATAAATGCAGCTGTTACTCAAGGTAGATTCCTCCAGTCCCTCTTCCAGTTGACGCAATTGTTTCAATGAAGGTATGGGTGATTTGAGGGAGATCATCACAGAAATAATAGTGATACATAAATAGTGAGATGAAAGGGAGATCAAGAACATAAATAGAGCTGTCAAGATGGAAATATTTAAGGTTACCATTATGCTCACTTTTCAATATGCTGGTGACTTCAAGTCCAGACAAGTGAATGCTATATATTATGTAGCTGGAGAAGATACATTCGGTCACCATGTAGCTGTAAATTCCAAATGTTTTACCCAAATTTAATGCTGCATAGCTTTGCTAAGACACTCTATGGCTTTATTGTTTAACTATCAGCTTGGATTCATGGAAAACTTAGCCATGTGAATTGAAGAGTCTTCTGGTAAGACACTAAATTTTACAGTCATATATGCCAGTATTTTGACTCATGCAAACAGATAGCTTTTCAAGGAAATTATGTCCTTTGTAAATTTTTCAGGAAATGTATTTGGTAACCTAGATTGACAAAAATATTATTGTGTAAAATAATGGTGGTGTTTATCAACTATTAATATATGCAAAATATATACAGTTAGTACTAAATTAAGAATGAAATAACAGGACTTATTTTATGAAATATAAAATAGAAGTCCTCTTAATTCTGATGATTTAGACTCTGACTGAAATCAGCAGTGCTGTTGCACACTGCATTCAGTATGTTGGTTCATGTACAACAATAGATTTCACGCTTACCACTTCTTAGTAATGTTTTCAAGTTTTCAAATGCCCCATGACACATAACAGTAATGTTCTCAAATTTTGATACTGTATAGCTTAAGAAGACCAAAGTCTTAGTGAAGTATTGTACCCAGAAATTCATTGCTTGTCAGAAACTCAAGATACATAATGGCCTATGAAGTTCATTGATCCATGATTGAAAGTCTTCAAAAATATGATGAAATACTGTGACATTAAATTTGTAGGATATTCATTTCTGTCTTTTGGTAGTTATTTTATTTGCAAAAGTGCACATTTCGTTCCCTAACACAAATATAAGTTTGTGTAAACATGAGGAATTCTGCAGATGCTGGAAATTCAAGCAACACACATCAAAGTTGCTGGTGAACGCAGCAGGCCAGGCAGCATCTCTAGGAAGAGGTACAGTCGACGTTGCGGGGTCTCGGCCCGAAACGTCGACTGTACCTCTTCCTAGAGATGCTGCCTGGCCTGCTGCATTCACCAGCAACTTTGATGTGTGTTGCTATAAGTTTGTGTGTATACTTGCATTGAAAGGAGGTCAATTTAATTCAGAAATAAAATCTAAATAGAATATAAAGATGTGGCTTCTGTGTTCTTTCTTTCTGAAACAGTAAATAAAGACAGCCAGAGAAAACATTTTTTTTCTCTATTAGCTGTGGTGTCTGAGTGTGACAAGGGAATAGGTAAAGTCAGTGGTATTTATCACTCAGTGCAGGGGTTCCCAGCCTAGGGTCCACAGACCCCTCGGTTAATGGTAATACTGCATGGCATAAAAATGGTTGGAAACCTTTGTTTGTCCGTCTTTAAAATTATTCTCCTTCAAAGAGAACATTTTAATACTGATTCATAAAGATGTTCTTGTATACATGAATTTGATTATTCAGTAGTAATAATAAAGCAACTACTACCAAAGGAAGATCTTCACCTATGGGGCAAAATTTAAATCTGCTGTCCAGAGCAAACCTATTAAAATGTCATATGATGTATGTGGTTCTCTAGTAGATGACATTTTCAACATTGACTGGAAGGAAGTTGGTGGGATCAAATCGGCCACCAATCATTAAAAGTCATATTAACCAATTGTTGGCTGTGGCAAGTCCATCTGAACATAAGCAACCAAATTATCAAAGTTCTAGCTACTCCAAGACCAAACATCATTCTGCTATCCACTTGTTTCATTCTGATTGTGATATTCCAAACAAAAAGCAAGTTTGAGGAATTCTGCCCTCGAACACCACAACCTGCTTTCTGGAGAATATGTAGGATTCCCATTTTCAACCACTGAACCTCTGAAAGAATTATAAGTTTCAGTCTGAAATATATTTCCTCCCTTGTCCCTCACAGACTCAGAAATATGCAGCATCACAGCTTTATCTCCCAAGTCAAATGGGAGGGGGGAATCGTGACAGTGGGGATGACACAGATTAATATATAGTGAAAATAAATCACAAAGATACTTTTTGAAAACCCCAGGGCTTCTGCTCACTCATAGTCCTACTGAAGTGCACTTTTAGAGACTGAAGCGCCTTACTTTGTTTAGTTTGTCAGATTTCAGTCCGAGGGTGGGGCTTTATTAAACCAGGGAAGCAATGGACCCCAGATAGGGAAGTCTTCCATATAGTCTGCATCTAGAAGTCAGACACTCTACTAATTGGTCTTGAAATAGACACATGAGTTCCAAACTCACAGCCACAAAGCAAAACCCCAGTAACAGCAGCAACAAATAACTGGCTCACTGCTATTTTCTATGTTGATTCTACTAGAACCAACAAGAATATTTGGGATCTTTGGACTTCTCACCTGGATTTACTGGTTTTGAACTCTAAGACCACATGCAAGGGAAGTTTAAAAAAAAATGTCATAACGGTGAACATGATTAACTAGAGTTAATTCATTCATTAAATGCTGTGTTGTATGACATGGGTGATCATGGTCTTGACTATGATTGTTCTTGGCAAATTTTGCTACAGGAGTGGTTTGTCATTGCCTGCTTCTCAGCAGTGTCTTTAGAGGACTGGTGACCCCAGCCATTATCAATATTCTTCAGAGATCGTCTGCCTGGCATCAATGGTCACATACCAGGACTAGTGATATGCACCAACTGTTTGTTTGACCAGCCACAACCTGCTCCCATGGCTTCACGTGGCCCTGAATGGGGGAGGGGGGCGCTAAGTAGCTGCTGCACCTTGTCCAAGGGTGACCTGCAGGCTAACAGATGGAAGGAGTGTCATTTGGTAAAGCTTCCAATTTCCTAACTTTCAGCCATAAGTGGTACTGTCCATGAACAGAACAGAACTCCTTCCAGATGTAGGAATTTTATTCAGGTATCACAAAAAAAAACTATTTGGGTTGCATACTGCCACATTGTTAAATGGGATTACTTAATGATAGCAACTTGTGTATGGGCCAGATTGAGGCCACTTGGCCTGGGCACGAGAATGCGAAATGAGCAAATGTTTGTCCATTGCTGGAGTGACTTGGAGGCAATCTGAAGCAACAGAACCGAGGCGAGGCAGAGTCAAGGTGGAACCCTGGCCCAAGAGCAAAGAAAGACGTGAGGTTTGATCAATTTAAGCCCCAGGCCAAATTGGAAAGGTCAGGTATGGGTTGAATCGAGGCAGTAAGGCCAGGGCCCGAGAGATATTGAAGCGTCAGGGCTCAGGTCTGAGAGCAAGGAACAAGCCAAGACTTGGCCGACTTAAGTGCAGGACCAGCTTGAAAGGCCAGCTTGTCAGAGCCAGAGGCGAGGGATGGGCTGGTTCAGCATGCTGCTAGGTGAGGTTTATTCTTCTGCACTGAACCAAGGCTCTGGCTTGCAATTAACGGGCTCCTGAATCAACTGCTGACTTCATGTCTGTGGACTCTTTTTTGTGAACTTCATTTCTGAATGTAATTTGCTTACTTTTATTGCTTGCATGGTTTGTTTTTTTTATCTCTGCACATTGGGTGTTTGACGGCCTTTCTTTTAAATGGGTTCTAATGGGTTTCTTTGTTTTGTGGCTGCCTATAAGAAGATGAATTACAAAGTTATATATAATATACACACTTTGATAATGAATGTATTTTGAACTTCAATCTTAGAACTTAAAATTGATGGGTAGAAGTTCTTCACCACCGTTTTAATTCCTTACAGGGGTGAAGTATGAATGAATGCAACAACATTGAATCGATACTGCTAGTGATTTTAAGAAAGATTTGTTGACACTAAAATCCTGCTTGTTGTCAAATTTGTGAGTCTATGATATCCTGCAGTTTATTATTAAAAGTAAGTTGCTTTCTGCATGAAGAGATTACTATTTATTATTTAGTATATTCACTGAACAAGATTAATTTTCCAAAATGCTCCATTGTGAATATGATATTTGGAAATATTAATATTCAAGGAACATTTCTAGGAAATTAGTAAATGTAAACATATCTACTTTCTAGATTATTAGCATTGTTGCTTCTATAACGTTAGTAGGTTATAATTTTAAATGCCCTTCGCATTCGGAAAATAGTAAAGTTTTAGCCATTACAATCAAATTGTAAACTTACCTTGTAATATTTCTATTTTTATAATTTTCTCTCTCTCAATCATATAATTTTAGCCACCTGAACTGACTCCATCATTGGAAATTAATGTTTAAAGGCCATGAAATATTTGGTAGTTATATTGCTGAAAATACATGAACCTACTTTCTCAAACTGGAAGTTATGAAGCTATCTAAAACAATTTTTGAACAATACCTTCATATCCTTCCAGAAGCAGTGTCTGTAAACGTGTTTGCCAGCTTAGCAGAAATACACAGGATGTCTCTACTTCTGATCTGTCCACAGTGTGGTGCTGTTTTGATTTTGAGTAGATTATGTACTGAGAAACCAAAGGAATTCAATACTACTCTGTGGAGGTATTCATTCTACTGAATTGAAACATCCTCTTCCCCTTTTCAGTATTGCTCATCTTCTTAAGATGCTGCCTTCAAATTTCAATAAAGATGATATTAGTTGTACACTGCATACATACTTTGATAATAAATGTACCTATGAAGCTTTGATCTTTAGACTCTCTTGTACCTCTGGTATACCTGTTGAGCACTGCAGAGGAGAAGCCTTAACAGATTCAAAATATTCTTGCTTGGGTTACTTTGAACAAAAGTAGCTTAAAACAGGTAATTTCTTGGAAATATTCATTTTGATTTCATACTTTCATAGAAGTATGCTCCATTCATATAAAACGTTTTCAATTATTTTTTTCTTTTTACAGTAATCGTTTGCACAAGAATACATGTTCAAAATACGCTATTGACCATTTACCTGTATTTAACCATGCTTCCTCACCCACCAGGTATTTCCACCATTGAAACTATGCTCTTAAGCAGAGGTATTTGGCCAGCCAGGACCAGAAATGAGGTGGAATTGGACAGATTTTGAATTTCCCAGGGAGGAAGTGCAGTGGTCATCTGGGTTTTATACTTGTGTTTCTTTTGACAGCAAGACTTAGAAGATCATAAGGTCATAGGACCATAAGATAGGTGAGCTGAATTAGGCCAAGAGGCCCATCATGTCTACTCCATCATTCAATTATGGCTGTTTTAATTTTCCCTCTCAACCCCATTCTACTGCCTTCTCCCTGTAACCTTTGAAGTTTTTATTAATCAAGAACCTATCAAACACCATGTTAAATATACCCAATAACTTGGCCTCCACAACCATCTGTGCAAATAAATTTCAGATTCACTTTTTCTATGTGTCTTTTATCCTGCATGCTTGAGAGTTACTCTATCAAGCCTTAAGAAGATCATAGAATCACTAGTTCATTAACCAGTTTAAACCTACCATCTATGAAGCTATCTAAAACTATTCTTGAACAATACCTTCATATCCCTTGAGTAGCAGTGTCTGTAAACCTGTTTGCTATCTTAGCAAAAATACACAGGATGTCTCTACTTTTGATCTGTCCACAGTGTGGTGCTGTTTTGATTTTGAGTAAATTATGTACTGAGAAACTAAAGGAATTCAATTCTAATCTGTAGAGGTATCCCCTTCCCCTTTTCAGTATTGCTGGTCTTAAGATGCTACCTTCAATTTCCAATAAAGATATTAGTTGTACACTGCATACATACTTTGATAATAAATGTACCTCTGTAGCTTTGATCTTTAGATTCTCTTGTACCTCTGATATACCTGTTGTGCACTACAGAGGCGAAGCCTTAATAGATTCAAGAGGAATCAAAATATTCTTGCTTGGGTTACTTTGAACAAATGTAGCTTAAAATAGGTAATTATTTGGAAGTATAATACCTATTTTATACTTAAAGGCTGATTTTGACGGTTATGTCAGAATGCTGCTTCTGGATTGCAGTTCAGTATTCAATACTATTGTTCCACAGACCTTGGTGAACAAACTCCAACTCCTCAGTCTAAATACATTACTCTGCCACTGGGTGTTGGACTTCCTAACAAACAGATCTCAGATAGTCAGGATGCACAACTGCTCCTCCCTTCCTATTACCCTCAACACGGATGCCCCGCCCCCCGGGGTCTGTGTGCTGAGCCCGTTGCTGTACACTCTACTCACACATGACTGTAAGCACGTTGTCGAGTTCGCTGATGACCGATAGGGCGAGGGCTCATCACCAGCAATAATAATGAGATGGGCTACCGAGAGGAGGTGGAAGAGCTCGAGGCCTGGTGCCAGGCAAGTAGCGTCTTCCTTGATGCCAACAAGACAAAGGAGATGGTTATCGATTTCTGGAGAACTCACACTACTCACACCCCCCCCCCTTTACATTGGTGGCACAGAAGGCATTTCCAAGCTCCTGGGAGTGTACATCTCACTCAACCTCCCATAGTTCCAGAACACATCCTATACAGTCAGAAAAGCTCCCCAACACCACTACCTCTGAGAAGGCTGGAGTGAGCTGGACTTTGCACATCAATACTCACATCATTCTACAGATGCACAGATGGCCTCCTAGCAAGCTGCATCCTTGCTTGGTACAGTAACTACACTTCAGCAGGCAGGAAGGCTCTACAACAGGTAGTCAAAACTGCCCAACACATTATCAGCATCAGCCTATTGGCCAAGAGACCTGAAAAGGGTTATTGACATCATGAAGAACTCCACCCACCCTGCTTATGGACTGTTGGTCCTACTCCCATCAGGGAAGAGGCTACGTAGCATCCATGCCAGGACCACCAGACTTATAAACAGTTACTTTCCCCAAGCTGAAGGCTGATCAACACCTCCACCCACTAAAACACCCTTCCATGCCCCCAACCACCACTACTTTATTATTTCCGGTCAGTCACTTTATATACGGACACTCCTGTTCCTGATGTCACTTTATGGACATGCAATCAATCTATGATTATAAGCCATTTTATGTATTTATATTTATTGTGTAGTATTATTATTGTGTTCTTCACCTTTTTATTTGCTGCATGGATCCAGAAAAACAAGTATGTTTTTCTCCAGCTGGTGGTGTAGTGGCATCAATACTGGATTTCAAAGTAGGTGGTCTTGAGTTCAAATCCAGCCAGGTCCCAACCTGGGCAGCAGCAGTATCTGCGTGGAAGAAAGGCCTGGCAATCTGCTTCCGTATCTTGTCATGAGAAGCCTATGGACCCTATGGTCCATGAAGTCACAAAGAGTCAGACTGAACAACAACAACAAACATTAAATAATATTAAATCTCTGGCTAAATCAATTCTTCCTCATATAAGTTCTAAAGAGACACCCTTTTACTCTGAGGGGCTTTGATACTAGACTCTCCTACTACTGGAAACATCCTCTCTATGTTCACTCTATTCAGGCCTTACAACATTCGGTAGGTTTCATGAGATCCCCCTCATCCTTCCAAACTGGAGTGAGGGGAAAAAAAGCCCAGAACCATAAGACGATCCTCATACACTAACACTTTCATTCTTAGGATTATTCTCATAAACCTCTTCAGGACCCTCTCCAGATCTTGTATTTACCAGTTAAGCCTCCCATATGAGCACGGAAGAGTTAATATACTGAGTGTACACGTGCTTTTCAGTGTACCCTGTATAATAGATTACTCAGTTACAACAACTAGGGTTGTCTGGTCTTTGAACATGAGGCCCATCAGAAAACATTAGACTTGGAATCAAGTGACGTTTGGACCACCAGAATCTTTATCATTTTCATCCTTTCCCCAGAGAGCAAGTTTTTATTACATTGTAAAGTATACATAATATCTAAATTCTCTCTGAACTATGATTAAGGGTTGGATTTCATTACTTCCTGACCAACTAGAGATCTGCAGGAGATACAGATGCCAATTATCAACATCAGTATCATGGATTTCATTTCCTAAGTTAAAATTGTCTCCAGAGGTGTCATCTTCATTCAGTATCAGGAGAGTGGGAACTAGGAGTAAAGTAATTGGGACCAGGATTGGGAGATTGATGGTGTGGGAGGGAGAGAAGGAGGGAACAGTCAAATTGTGCTTGAGAGATTAGAGGACTTGGATTAGTAGTTGGAGATCAAACAACATGGAGTTGAGTCCTTCAGCCCACTGTCCATGCTGACTATTTACGCAAATCTCATTGAATTCTCCTCACACTTGCATCACTTCACCTCAGATTCTATCACTTATCTACACATGGGTTTATTTACAGTGGTCTGAATACCTACCAGCTTTGAGAAGTGGGGTAAACCAGAGCACATGTGGTAACCCATATGTCACAGGGAAATCATGCCCACTCCACATAGACAGCAATAGAGGTCAGGATTGAACTTGGGTTCCTGAACCTGTGAGGTAACAACTGTATTAGAGGTAACACCGGGCTATTCCTCAGTGGTGAGAGTCTGTGCCCAAGGTCACAGTAGAAATCTGTGTGTGGGGTAGGCTGTGGGGCGTGTAAGTTTTTTTGTGTGTGTGAGAGAAAGAAAGAGGGAGAGACTGACAGAATCAAAGACAGAAAGGGTGAAGGGAAAAAAAGAGAGAAAACAGAGGGAGAGAAGGGAGAGAGAGATTAGAATGCTGAAGGAAAATGGCACACTGAACAACTCACGGTAAATTTCTGACTTTCCATCATGGTGAATAAAAACATTTAGTCACATTGTTCACTTTCTAGATCACTGTCTCCAATGTACAAGACCTTTTCCATTTCATAATACCACCCATACATTTACAAATGAAGATGCCTGTCTGGTTAATCTTAATTCATCATCCAGGCATGGGCACAACTCCCCTCTGTGGGGCTCCCTCTCAGTTGCACTTGCTTATTTCAAGAAAGATTTTATATGTAAGAAAGACCTTTCTACATGGGGATCAAACCCCTCACAAAAATTGTTCAGTTGACTCTCAGCAGTTCAATCATGAACCCCCACCTGTATGTTTAAAAGTTATATTGCTGATTATCTTATATCATTCAAAATCTTAGGATATCTTCTCTTCTAGGTTGAAAGCCCAGATTTGTACTGGGGTATCCCCTTCTATGCTGGCCAACATTAACCCTTCAGTCAACTCGTACTGCAAATGATCTGACCATTTCTTGGAACTTGTCAATTAGCTGCCATATTATGTATGTCCTAAGAAAGACTACACTTTGGAAATACTAATTTGGCTTGGAAGTTATTTAGAATTCCTTGGGTATGTGAAAGATGCTACTTATAGAGTCATAGTCATAGATCACTACAGAACAGAAACAGGCCCCATCAGTCCACCTAGCCCTTGCCAAACTATTAACCTACCTAGTCCCATCAACCTGCACCATAGCCCTCCATGCTACTCTCACTCATGCAACTATCCAAATTTCTCTTAAATGTTGAAATCAAACCTGGCATCATTACTTCTGCTGGCAGCTTATTCCACACTCTCATCACCTTCTGTGTGAAGTTCCCCCTCATGTTCCCCTCAAACATTTCACTTTTCACCCTTAACCAATGACCTCTACTTCTCATTTCACACAACCTCAGTGGAAAAAGCCTACTTTAATTTACCCTATATACACCCTTCATAATTTTGTATACTTCGATCAGATCTCCCCTCATTCTTCCACTCTCAAAGGAATAAAGTCCTAACCAATTCAATCTTTCCTCATAACTCAGGTCCTCAAGTCCTGGCAACACCTTGTAAATTTTCTCTGCACTCTTTTGATCTTTTTGACATCTTTCCTGTAGGTAGATGACCAAAACTGCACACAATACTTCAAATTAGGACTCACCAGCATCTTTTACAACAACATAACAGCTCAACTCCTGTACTCAATACTTTGATTTAAGCCTGCCAAAAGTGCCAAAAGTTTTCTTTGCGACCCTATCTATCAGTGACACCACCTTCAAGGAATTATAGATCATTATATCCAGATAATCTGTTCTACCGCACTCCTCTGTTCCCTACTGCTCACCCTGTAAGTCTTACCCTAGCTTGTCCTCCCAAAGTGCAACACTTCACACTTGTCCACATTAAATTCCCATCTGCCATTTTCAGACCATTTTTCTAGCTGGTCCAGATCCCACTGCAAGCTGTGGTAGACTTCCTCACCATCCATTACACCCCCAATCGTGGCGTCATCTGCAAATTTCCTGATCCAGTTTACTATATTATCATTCAGATCACTGATATAGATAAGAACCAACTACAGACCTAGCACCGATTCCTGTGGCACACTACTAGCCACAGGCCTCCTGCCAGAGAGGTAACCATCTATTATCACTCCCAGGCTTCTCCTTGTGAAGCCAATGTCTAATCCAATTTAGTACCTCATGTTGAATGCCAGGTGACTGAATCTTCTTGATTAATCTCAAATGCAAAACGTTGACAAAGGCCTTGCTGAAGGCCATGTAGACAACAACCATTGTCTTGCCTTCATCAACTTTCCTTGCAACTTCCTTAAAATATTCTATAAGTTTGGTTAAACACAACCTACCATACACAAAGTCAGTCCCCGTCTTACCAAATACTTACATATCTGGTCTCTCAGAATACTTTCCAATAACTTTCCTAATACTGATATCAGGCTCACTGATACTGGCCATAAATCTGTATACAGCCCATGACCTCTGCTGCATTTCCTCTCTTCTACAGACTCTGTGTATATCTTCTGAGTAAATACAGATGCAAAAGAACCATTTAAGACCTTCCCGATCTCTTTCAGCTCCATGCATATATGAACACTCTGATTTTCCAGAGGACCAATTTTGTCCCTTGCTATCCATACAATATGTTCTTTTAAGAGCCTCTTAGATAGGTATATGGAGCTTTGAAAAATAGAGGGCTATGTGCTAGGAAAATTCTAGGCAGTCTCCAGAGTAAGTTACATTGTTGGCACAACATTGTGGGCTGAAGAGCCTGTAATGCGCTGCAATTTTCCATGTTCTATGTTCTATCCTTTTGTTCTTAATGTATCTAGAGAAATCCTTGAGATTCTCCTTCACCTTGTCTATCAGATAAACAGCCTCCCGCCTTTTAGCCCTCCTGATTTCATTCTTAAGTGTTTTCTTGCATTTCTTATACTCCTCAAGTGCCTCACTTGCTCCTTCCTACCTATAGCTGCTATGCACCTCCTTCTTTTTCATAACCAGGGCCTCAATATCTCTTGAAAACCAAGGTTCTCTAAATCTGTTAAGCTTGGCTTTTATTCTGATATGAACATGTAAGCTCTGTACAATCACTTTTGTAGGCCTTCCACGTGTCAAGTACACCCCTGCCAGAACAGTCTTTCCCAATCCACACTTCCCAGATCCTTTCTGGTACCATCAAAATTGTCCTTTCTCCAATTTAGAATCATAACCCACAAAATATGCAATTTTATTTTTTAATCAACATTACCACTTGTCTCAGATGGCTGTTGCCACCTGATGACCCACATACTTTCGAGGATGCACTGTTGTGAGCTACGATATTTGTTCTAAATATCGTAATAACGGTATTGGGGGTAAGGTATTGATGTGGATAGAGAATTGGTTGGCAGACAGGAAGCAAAGAGTGGGAATAAACGGGACCTTTTCAGAATGGCAGGCAGTGACTAGTGGGGTACCGCAAGGCTCAGTGCTGGGACCACAGTTGTTTACAATATATATTAATGACTTGGATGAGGGAATTAAATGCAGCATCTCCAAGTTTGCGGATGACACGAAGCTGGGTGGCAGTGTTAGCTGTGAGGAGGATGCTAAGAGGATGCGGGGTGACTTGGATAGGTTAGGTGAGTGGGCAAATTTATGGCAGATGCAATTTAATGTGGATAAATGTGAAGTTATCCACATGGTGGCAAAAATAGGAAAACAGATTATTATCTGAATGGTGGCCGATTAGGAAAACATAGAAACATAGAAACATAGAAAATAGGTGCAGGAGTAGGCCATTAGGCCCTTCGAGCCTGCACCGCCATTTATTATGATCATGGCTGATCATCCAACTCAGAACTCCGCCCCAGCCTTCCCTCCATACCCCCCGACCCCTGTAGCCACAAGGGCCATATCTAACTCCCTCTTAAACATAGCCAATGAACTGGCCTCAACAGTTTCCTGTGGCAGAGAATTCCACAGATTCACCACTCTCTGTGTGAAGAAGTTTTTCCTAATCTCGGTCCTAAAAGGCTTCCCCTCTATCCTCAAACTGTGACCCCTCGTTCTGGACCTGCCCAACATCGGGAACAATCTTCCTGCATCTAACCTGTCCAATCCCTTTAGGATCTTATACGTTTCAATCAGATCCCCCCTCAATCTTCTAAATTCCAACGAGTACAAGCCCAGTTCATCCAGTCTTTCTTCATATGAAAGACCTGCCATCCCAGGAATCAATCTGGTGAACCTTCTTTGTACTCCCTCTATGGCAAAGATGTCTTTCCTCAGATTAGGGGACCAAAACTGCACACAATACTCCAGGTGTGGTCTCACCAAGGCCTTGTACAACTGCAGTAGTACCTCCCTGCTCCTGTACTCGAATCCTCTCGCTATAAATGCCAGCATACCGTTCGCCTTTTTCACCGCCTGCTGTACCTGCATGCCCACTTTCAATGACTGGTGTATAATGACACCCAGGTCTCGTTGCACCTCCCCTTTTCTTAATCGGCCACCATTCAGATAATAATCTGTTTTCCTATTTTTGCCACCAAAGTGGATAACTTCACATTTATCCACATTAAATTGCATCTGCCATGAGTTTGCCCACTCACCCAACCTATCCAAGTCACCCTGCATCCTCTTAGCATCCTCCTCACTGCTAACACTGCCACCCAGCTTTGTGTCATCCGCAAACTTGGAGATGCTGCATTTAATTCCCTCATCCAAGTCATTAATATATATTGTAAACAACTGGGGTCCCAGCACTGAGCCTTGTGGTACCCCACTAGTTACCGCCTGCCATTCTGAAAAGGTCCCGTTTATTCCCACTCTTTGCTTCCTGTCTGCTAACCAATTCTCCACCCACACCAATACCTTACCCCCAATACCATGTGCTTTAAGTTTGCACACTAATCTCCTGTGTGGGACCTTGTCAAAAGCCTTTTGAAAATCCAAATATACCACATCCACTGGTTCTCCCCTATCCACTCTACTAGTTACATTCGCAACAAATTCTATGAGATTCGTCAGACATGATTTTCCTTTCACAAATCCATGCTGACTTTGTCCGATCATTTCACCGCTTTCCAAATGTGCTGTTATCACATCCTTGATAACTGACTCCAGCAGTTTCCCCACCACCGACGTTAGGCTAACCGGCCTATAATTCCCCGGTTTCTCTCTCCCTCCTTTTTTAAAAAGTGGGGTTACATTAGCCACCCTCCAATCCTCAGGAACTAGTCCAGAATCTAACGAGTTTTGAAAAATTATCACTAATGCATCCACTATTTCTTGGGCTACTTCCTTAAGCACTCTAGGATGCAGACCATCTGGCCCTGGGGATTTATCTGCCTTCAATCCCTTCAATTTACCTAACACCACTTCCACAAGGGGAGGTGCAACGAGACTTGGGTGTCATTATACACCAGTCATTGAAAGTGGGCATGCAGGTACAGCAGGCGGTGAAAAAGGCGAATGGTATGCTGGCATTTATAGCGAGAGGATTCGAGTACAGGAGCAGGGAGGTACTACTGCAGTTGTACAAGGCCTTGGTGAGACCACACCTGGAGTGTTGTGTGCAGTTTTGGTCCCCTAATCTGAGGAAAGACATCCTTGCCATAGAGGGAGTACAAAGAAGGTTCACCAGATTGATTCCTGGGATGGCAGGACTTTCATATGATGAAAGATTGGATGAACTAGGCTTGTACTCGTTGGACTTTAGAAGATTGAGGGGGATCTGATTGAAACATATAAAATCCTAAAGGGATTGGACAAGCTAGATGGAGGAAGATTGTTCCCGATATTGGGGGGGTCCAGACCGAGGGGTCACAGTTTGAGGATAAAGGGGAAGCCTTTTAGGACCGAGATTAGGAAAAACTTCACACAGAGAGTGGTGAATTTGTGGAATTCTCTGCCACAGGAAACAGTTGAGGCCAGTTCATTGGCTATATTTAAGAGGGAGTTAGATATGGCCCTTGTGGCTAAAGGGATCAGGGGGTATGGAGGGAAGGCAGGTACAGGGTTCTGAGTTGGATGATCAGCCATGATCATACTGAATGGCGGTGCAGGTTTGAAGGGCCGAATGGCCTACTCCTGCACCTATTTTCTATTTTCTATGTTTTTTAAATCTATAGCTTTCAGAGTGGTAGGGTGAAGGGTGTCTTCTATGTGAATGTGTAACTTGTTCTATCTGGCTGTCACTGACATTTGCATCAGGACGTAAGGTTGGTAAAGACCGGTCAATGTGTTTTTCTCACAAAATGCCACATGACTTGACCAATTCAGTCTTTGATGGAATTATGGGGCTATTTTTGGTGTTGGACATTGAAGTCTCATGCCAGAACATAGATTGTTTCTCTGATACCTTATCCAAAGAGGCTATTTTAACCTATTTATGTGAAGGAGCTGTTACTTATAATCCCAGCATTCATCGTCCATCCCCATTTGAACCCATCACCCCAGATTACCAGCCAAATAAAGTACCCATTCTGTTACTATGGCCATGGTTGTGATGGGTGCAACTGCGATTTAGGTGTAAGCTGGCCAAAAATCTTGTATGACTTTTGATGACAGGATTGGCTTCAGTTTTACTACTATTAATTTTAAAACAAGTAAAATTATGGTGCACTATCAACAGAAAGTTTTCAGGAGGGCTAAAAGAAGGCATGAAGTTGCTCTGGCAGACAACATGAAGGAGAATCCTAAGGTTTTCTACAGATATGTTAAGAGCAAAAGGCTTGCAAGGGACAAAATTGGTCCTCTGGAAGACCAGAATGATAATCCATGTGTACAGCCAAAACAGATGGGGGCAATCTTAAATGCATTATTTGCACCTGTCTTTACTCAGGAGACAGACACAGAGTCTATAGAAGAGAGGCAAAGCACTATCAGTTTCGTGGACCCTGCACCGATTACAGAGTAGGAGGTGTTTGCTATCTTGAGGCAAATCAGGGTGGACAAATCCCCAGGGCCTGACAAGGTGCTCCCTCAGACCCTACAGGAGACAAATGCAGAAATTGCCAGGGCCCTGGCAGAGATATTTAAATTATTCTTAGTGACAGGAAAGGTACCAAATGACTGGAGGATAGCCAATGTTGTTCCGCTGTTTGAAAAAAGGCTCTAAACATAAACCAAGGAATTATAGGCCAGTGAATCTGACATCATTTGTGGGAAAGTTACTGGAAGGTACTCTAAGGGAATGGATATAAAAGTATTTGGATAGACTATGGACTGATTAGGGGTAGTCAGCATAGCTTTGTGCATGGTAGATCATGTCTAACCAATCTTTTAGAGTTTTTCAAAAAGTTCCCAGGAAAGTGGATGCAGGCAAGGCAGTGGATGTTGTCCATATGGACTTTAGCAAGGCATTTGACAAGGACCACGTGGGATGCTGGATATAAAGGTTCATTGACTCAGCATTCAAGATGAGGTAGTAAATTGGATTAGACATTGGCTTTGTGGGAGAAGCCAAAGAGTGGTAGTAGATGGTTGTCTCTCTAACTGGAGGCCTGTGACTAGTGGTGTGCCATAGGCATTGGTGCTGGGTCCTTTGTTGCTTGTCATCTATATCAATGATCTGGATGATAATGTGGTCAACTGGATCAGCAAATTTGAAGATTACACCAAGATTTGGGGGGTATAGTGGACAGCGAGGAAGGGTATCATGGCTTGTAGGGTAATCTAAATCAGCTGGGAAAATGGGCTGAAAATGGCAGATGGAATTTAATGCAGACAATTGCGAGGTTTTCCACTTTGGTGGGACCAACCAGGGTACATCATACACAGTGAACAACAGGGCACCGAGGAATGTAATAGAACAAAGTGATCTGCGAATACAGGTCCATGATTCATTGAAAGTGGTGTCATGGTTAGATAGGGTTGTAAAGAAAGCTTTTGGTACATTGGCCTTTATAAATCAATGTATTGAGTACAGGAGATGCTGAAGTTGTATAAGACATTGAGGCCTAATATAGAGTTTTAGTCACCTACCTACAGGAAAAATGTAAACAAGGTTGAAAGAGTACGGATAAAATTTACAAGGATGTTGCTGGGTCTGAAGGACTCGCACTATAAGGAAAGGTTGAATAGGTTAGCTCTGTATTCCTTCAAATGTAGAAGGAGATTTGATAGAGGTATACAAAATATGAGGGTTAATGCAAGCAGGCTCTTTCCACTGAGGTTGGGTGGGGCTACAACCAGAGATCATGGATTAAGGGTGAAAGGTGAAAAATTTAAGGGGAACATGAGGGGAAATTTCTTCACTCAGAGGGTCGTGAGAGTATTGGATAAGCTGCCAGTACAAGTGGTTCATGTGAACTCAATTTCAACATTTAAGAGAAGATTGGATAGGGTATGGAGGGATATGGTCCTGGTGCAGGTTGATGGGAGTAGGTAGTTTAAGTGGTTTCAGCATGGACTAGATGGGCTGAAGGGCCTGTTTCTGTCCTGTATTTCCCTTTGACTCTATGAATCTAAATTAAGGAGTAAGTGAGAACTTAGTTAAAAATTTATCAGTGAAAATTGTTGTTCAACCGTGGCTGTGCAACTTCATATTTTTCAGAATTTAGAGCTTCTGAGTGAGCAATACTTGATCACAAACAATCTGCTTCTCAGTATTGAACTGAAACTAATTAATTGCCCAGGGTATGGAATTACGGAAACCTGTTTTAAATTTAGGTTTTGTGGTCC
Source organism: Mobula hypostoma (assembly GCF_963921235.1). NCBI lineage: Eukaryota > Metazoa > Chordata > Chondrichthyes > Myliobatiformes > Myliobatidae > Mobula > Mobula hypostoma. The sequence goes on along the minus strand of NC_086105.1, from coordinate 21,777,038 downwards.
AACAATAACCCTTCAAATCAGAGTTTTATTCCATAAAAACCTTGTGATAAAGTGCCAGTGTTGGTAACAAAATGCTGAAGTACATCATAACATAGGTGTAACATACATCAGTGGAAATAATAGAATTAACTATAATTATAACTTCTGGCTGTAATCACTTTTGGAACTGACAACAGTGAAACAAAACATTTGGGAAAATACTTAAAAGAGATCCCCAGAAGAATGCATGCAGTTCAGATTTCCTAGCTACTTTAAAATGCAAAATATTCAGAAATATTACTTTTACCACAGTATTTAATTTTATCAGCACATCTTTTTTTACTTAGGTTTATCTAGAGCGGTCGATTTTCTGTCATTCTTTTATTGCTTCATTGTTTTAGACGTGAAATGTTTGAAAATGATTTTTAATCATTTAATGAGTGGGAAAACTATGGACATTTCTTCAGAGAAAGGTTTTATCTTATTTTATTTAGCAATACAGCATGATAAGAGGCTCTTCCAGCCCACCGAGTCTGTGCCACCCAATTACACTCATTGCCAGTTCACCGAGTCGCAAGTGTATTTTTGAATGTGGGAGAAAGCTGGAGCATCCAGAAGAAACCCATGAATTTATGGAGAAAGTGGACAACCTCCTTACAGTCAGCAGCAAAAATGACCTCCAGTCACTGGTGCCGTAATAAAACTTTGCTAACTGCTATGATACCAGGGCACCCCAAAGTTTTGTTGAATGGATGCCTGACATCGTTAACAATGAACAAGCTTCACTGAACTGACTGTTCGAAATATTACTGTAAAGTCAATCAAAAACTACGGTGCATAACCCAGCACTTCAGTTTATTAGACAGGCTCTGTCTCACCAGCGAGGGAGTGAGAGATCGCTCCTGCAACAAAGGGAGCAGATACCAGCAGCTGTTCCAATGTTACAATGTTCCACGTCATGAAATGGTGCTTGCCCTTACTGCTTTATTGATTCTAACAGTAGTGGCATGTATGTGAGAGGGAAGTGTAATAGTTAAGCATTTGGGTGATATACTGTATTTGTCATTGAAACAAACCCAGAAGCTCCTGGAAAATTCAACAGTCCAGGTAGCATCTTGCTGATAAAAAAAATAGAACATTAACATTTTAATCAGAACTACAAAGGAAAACTTTTTCAAAGTTGGCCTTCCATGGAAAGAAATGGCAATAAATTAGAAGACCCAGAATTTTTAACTGTTTTTCATTCTATAGACATTATTTCACCTGCAGAGTTTTTCCAAGATTTAGTTTCCATTTCAGATTTTCAGCATTGGGATTTTTTTGGATTTCATTTATCCTTAATGAATGCAGGCTGGTGTTTTGTAAAGTAGGATGGTTTGAAGTAATTGGGATGACTTTAAATAGGTCAGGCAAGCTTTATATGGCATTGGCTACTCACTAAAGGTGGTAAGCCAACAGACAGTGCCAGTCATGGTGCCTGCAATTAGCAATCATGTCAACGATTAGGCAAAAAAATACATACAGTATATACACAGTGGATTCCAGTTAATTGGGACACATTGGGACCCATACATTTTTGTCCAATTAAGCGGCTGTCCCAATTCAAGCTTCATGAAGATAGGTTAAAAATTTATAAAAAAGACAAACTACCATACAACTGTCTAACAAATTATGTATTTATATAAAATATAGAACAAAATAGACCAATCTACTACTATACTATAAAACTCTGTATTATTTCCTAATAGTTATCAACAGAGGAATTAATCCACTGTACACTGCTGTGTTCTTTTGATTGACAATAGCGTAAGTAAATGAAATCAACATCGACACTTAGTGTAGGTAATGGACATACAATGCTATCAATGATTGCATCTTCCAAGTCTTCATTTTCATTGTAACATTCAAGATGATTGTTGATACCTTCACAATCTTTGTAGTTTCTAACTTGTTGAAGTAGGAAAATCATTTTATTTTTACTCAGGGCCATTTCCTGCATCTCCAAGTCTGAATGCTTGAAACCAGTGACCGAAACAGTTCTGAATTATTATTACTGCTTATTTCTTGCCAAATATCAGTGACAAAATTCACTGCTTTTTGAACCAAATATATGTAAATAGCTCTGCCTGAAATGATCATAGATTCAAACTCATTAGTCGAGTTCAGAGAGGAGAGGAGAAAGAAAGTCACTACAAGCTTTGGGGGGGGGGGAAGAATCAGAGTTGTGAAACTAACTAAACATCTTTTTGAATGAATTGCTGCAGGCATGATGGAAAAATGGTTTCTCTTTTGTTTTGCAATATTGTAATTTTGTAATATTCTGATCAGAATGGATGCTTGTGTTGTACTACATGAGTAAAGGAAGGCACCAGTTTCACTTCACCAGTGAGGGGTCGTTAAGACAGTCCAGTCAGTCTAATTGTGTTGATGCAAGATGGTGCCAGAGACCAATGGTGACGTTTTGCAGACAGCTCACAAAATTACTAGATATTCTGGTAGATATACTCCGTCTGATCTGCAATCACTGTGGCCTGCTCCCTGTAATTTCACTTTTAACGATGTTCTTTTCAACCAATTAAATGATCACTCAGCATCATCTGCCTACATTTTTGACCAGTCTTCCTTTCTTCTCACTACTACTGTTGGGCGGAAGGGGTAGAAGTCTTGGGTCCCATGTCACCAGGTTCAGGAGCAGTTGTGCCCTCCAGTCACCAGACACCTGGACAGGCTTCACTTGCTCTGCAGATGAGGACTCACTTTCGGGGTCTCTGCGTTCATGTTCCATGTATTTTTGTTTACTTTCGTTTACTATTTGCGCAAATTGATCAAGGCGTCAAGGCTGAGCGCAAAGGACAAACAGGTGTTCGGTTCACTACTCCATGAGGTTCACTCACTTCAACACTGAACTGACTGTGTGCAACTATCAGTACTTGCCTCTGCACTGAACTGGCTCTGTGGCTATGGCCTGCAGCCATTGGGGTCCGCATTGGCTTCTCTCGCCTCAGCACCAAACTGGATCCATGGCTGCAGATTCACTTTCGGGGACTCTGCTGTTGATGTTCTATGTGTTATCTGTTTAGTTTTGTTATTGTTTCCATGATTTCTTCTTTTTTTCACACATTGAGGTTTGATGGGGGCTTCTAATGGGTTCCATTGTGTTTCTTTGTTTTGCGGCTACCTGCAAGAAGATGAATCTCAAGGTTGTACAGGTATACAGTTTACATAGATTGATAATAAATGTACTTTGAACTTTGAATATTGTATTTGAGCATATGTGTATTCTATGACCTATCCTGATAATGTTGGAAATGTTCATCATGTCATGCAGCTTCTGTGGAGAGGGGAAAAGAGAACTAATTACTCAGGTCAATGACCTTTCATGTGAAATGTTTCAATCAGCTCATTTCCAGTATTTATTGGTTTTAATTCCAATTTCCAGGATTCTTGGTGTTTCGTTTTTGAGTGTGTAGGCACTATATTCTCACACAAGTTATTGCAGTTGCATTACCTCTGACAAGAAGGGAAAATGAAAAGGGGAACAACTTCAGCCACAGAGGCCCTGGTGCAATTGTTATCGGCAGAAGCTGACAGTCTCCACCAGATTCGAAGGCACTCATCTCTCACTTTGCTGCAGCAATCCAGTGCTGCAGACTGACTTACCAGGATTCCATAACACTGCACCAGAGAGTCACCACATGAGTCCTGTCCTAAACTGAATCTGGAACAGGACCTGTTGATTTTGATGGGGAATATCAGACCAAGGCTTTGGGGCAAATGGAAATGTAAACTACTTCTCACCAACTCGCAAGTCTGGCCATTTATCAGACTCACAGCTCCAGACTTATACCTACTTGATGTGTTGGCAACCAGAGTGCATCTAGGAGTGTGGGTGACAAGACAGGAGGGAAGCAGCGGGAAAGCGCTCCTGTGCCCGAGTTCACTTGTGCATACGCACCATACTACGTGAGGCATTTGTTGTCTGAAACTTGCAGTGGGCCTGAGTGTTCCAGAAGGCGGCAGGCGACTGCATTCTCAAGGTGAATTAAGGAAAGACAGTAAATGCTGGCTTTGTTGATGATGCTTTAATCCTGAAAAGTGGGGATAAATAGTGAGAGTGCAATTTCTGTGAAATCAAAATAAGCTGGATTTCATTTCTGCTACAGTTATCCCTTCCCACATTCAACCCAGTCATGAATTAATGACTAAACATGAGAAAGTCTGCAGATGCTGGAAATCTAAAGCAACACCCACAAAATGCTGCAGGAACCCAGCAGGTCAGGCAGCATCTATGGAAATGAATAATCAGCTGACGTTTCAGGCTGAGACCCTTCTTCAGGACTTCTTAATGTCTAACTGGTAAAGGCAGAAACCAATCCTACTATCAATATCTCAGTGACCTTAATTAGCAAGTATATCCTCTGTCATAATGGGCTGTTTTGTTTGTACTATCGGTGAAAGAAATTAAATAAGAGGATGTCCAAATGGGCGGTGGTTGATGCCCAAATGCAGAATATTTCGCACTTTAGTTGTACTTGTATGCGTTCTATGAAAGTTTGGATGTCTTAATTATTTTAGGCAGGTGGAAGAATGGATTAATTGACCCAGATCTTGGGAAATGATCGAGGTTTATATCACCACTAGTCTATCATCACAATCTTCTTGCAGCATCAGTAATTGAGAGAGAGCTATTACAATCAGCAGGTAATGACATTTAAATGAAGTCTCATTTAAAAAGTAATGACAAAGATTCCTCTGCTTTCACTATTGCTGAGTGTGTGATAGGGACCAGAAAGAGGGAAAGAAAACCACCTGAGGAGCTGTTTCGTGCCATGTTTAACATGTTCTAAAGAACATCTCATTAAGCTAATAACAGTAGTTTTAAATTGCAAAAATAAAGAAACAAATTAAACTGCAGTTTTCTAATTATGTTTTGCCTATAGACATTTTGAAAGATAATGAATGAGTACTTTTTTCAAGAAATTCATGTTGAGACAATTAATGAACTTTAATGATCATGTCCATTAATTATCCTTGATGAGTTCATCTGGAACCACTTCCACTTTGGAACTTCTGCATGGTAAAGGTTTTTTAAATGAAATGGTGTGAAAAGAACATTATGGTCTATTTCACATCCTAGCAAGGTTTCCATGTTAGATTGCTGATCATTACTTGCGTATATTTTACAGTTAAGTACTTTTCTATGTTATATCACAATCACAACCATTTTATGCCATTTCCTAATGGCTGACAGTTAAGTTACTCACCAGATCCGGCAAAGGAAGTCAACTAGTCATATGTATCAAAGTTCAAAGTACATTTATTATCAAAGTATATACTGTATACAACTTTGAGATTTGCCTCCTAACAGGCAGCACAAAACAGAGAAACCCAATAGAACCCATTTAAAACAAAGACCCAATGTGCAGAAAAAAATACAAATCGAGTAAACAGTAAAAGTAAGAAACATAGAAAACCTACAGCACAATACAGGCCCTTTGGCCCACAAAGCTGTGCCGAACATGTCCCTACCTTAGAAATTACTTGGTTTACCCATAGCCCTCTATTTTTCTAAGCTCCATGTACCTATCCAAAAGTCTCAAAGTTGATGTCAGGGGTAAGTTTTTTTTATGCAGGGAATGGTGAGTGCATGGAATGGGCTGCTGGCAATGGTATAACATTCAGAACTGAAGTTCACAAAAATGAGTCCACAGCCACAAAGCCAGTCAACACTGCAGCCGGTTCAGGGGTCACAGCCTCAATTCAACACAGAGATGAGTAAACCTCGTGGAGCAGTGAGCTGAGATGGCCCGTCTCTCACTTTCAGCTCTGACACCCTGACCTTTTCAATCTGGCCTGGCACTTAAATTGGACAAACATCAGGTTGTCACTTCGTCTCTGACCTGGTCCCTGCCACTTTGATACACTCTCAAGCTCAGGGTTCCACCATTTCAATTTGGCCCATACCAAGTCTTTCCAATTTGGCCCAGCACTTAAATCGATAAAACCTTGGGTCTTTCCCTGCTCTTGGGCCCAGGCTGTGCTTCCTCAACCCTGTGTCACTTCCACTCGCCTCGCCTCAGTTCTGTCGCATCAAATTGCCTTCCAGTCCGCTCCAGCAATGGCCAAACAGTGGCTCATTCCCTGCTCTCAGGCCTGGGCCAAACCGCCTCAACTTGACCCGTACACAGCACACCACAACTGTCCGGCACTTCCAAGACTTCAGTTCACACCGCAAAACTGCCAGGTCGTACAGGCAATTCAACAGTTCAACTCCTAAAGGGAAGTTACAGGCTGTTGATTGCAGTGTTCATATCTGAGAAAAAAGTGTGATTAATATAGTAATTTTTGTTTTGCTTGCTACCCAGAAGTTATCACTGTGCTTCACTAGTGCCATCTTAAACCAGAAGGGTCACATATCACATGTATGATATGTAACTTTGCTATGTGAAGTTCAGTTGCTCTTTGACATTAAATGACATTTAAATAAATTTAATGATTATGAAACAACATGGTATAACTTGAAGATGTAAAAGACACTATATTCTTCCTTCGGACATTAGTAACTCCAGTTTGATGTAACATGAAATCATTTGTGAAATTGGACTAGTAATATCAATTGTTTAATTAATTGGCAGACAGATAAAATTAACACATAAACACAAGAGGTTCTGCAGATGCTAGAAACCCAGAGTAAGACACAAACACACAAAATGCTGGAAGAGCTCAGCACGTCAGGTAGCATCTAAGGAAAGGAAAAGAGTCAACACCTCAGGCCAAGACCCTTCATCAGGACTGGAAAGGAAGGCAAAAAACGCCGGAGTAAGAAGTTGGTGGCAGGAGAAGAAGTACAAGCTAGAAAGTGATAGGTGAAGCAAGATGAGGGAGAAGGTAGGGTACAGGAGGGGGATGAAGTGGGAAGTGGGGAGGTGACTTCTCTTGTGGCATTTACTCAAACAACTACATTTTTTTAGTATTATGTGTGCCAGGAAAACTGAAGTGAATACCATGGAGCTCACATGTATTTTGTTATCAGTTTGAATAATCAGATTTAAAGGATTATTAAGTCACAACATTACAATTTAATTCATTTAATTGTCATTTAACCGTATATATAGTCCAGACCCGCCCCCCCCAGCCCACAAATATCATCTGTTCACTGGCCCCTGACGCCCGCTAAATGACACAGTGACTGGCACAAGAAACGTCAACATATTCTGCCCAAGGTAACTTCAAGTTTAAGACTTGTTTTGGTCAGTATATATCCAGAGAAACAAATTTGACTCATTAGCCAAATGTAGCTTACCAAATTCTATAGCAAACAGAATCTATTAATTGTCCAGCCTTCCTAATTTTTAAATACAATGCTTTTTCTCTGCTTTGCCCCTCCCTTCAATTTTTATTTTTTTTAAGCTGCAAACACACCCAAAAAATGTAGTTCCAGCCTGTAATCTGATAACTATTATCTTAAAACCTTTAACACAAAAGAAGAACAGAAAGATGAGATGTGATGATGCAGATTTAGAAAACTATGAGTGACATAGGAAACATAGATAAACAGAATCTGTTTTCTAACTAAAAGGTGTTGGTTTAAGGTGAGAGGGAGGAGATTTAAGGGGAATCAGAGGGCTAAGTTTTCCACACAAAGAAGAGCTGTGATCCGGAATAAGCTGCCAGAAGTGATGGAAACAGAAGCAACATAATGGTTAGCACAACACTATTACAGCTTGGGGTGCTGGAGTTCGGAGTTTGATTCCAGCCTCCTCTGTAAGAAAGTTTGTATGTTTGTCTTGTGTGTGTATGTGTAGGTTTCCTCCGGATACTCCAATTTCTTCCTGCAGTCCAAAGATGTACAGGTTAATTGGTCATTGTAAATTGTCCTGTAATTAGGCTGGGGTTAAGTCAATGGGTTGTTAGGCAGTGTGGTTTGGTGGTCTGGCAGAGCCTGTTCCATCCATGTCTCCAAATAAAATGAAATAAATTAAATGGAATAAACAACATTTATGAGGCATCTTGGCAGGTACTTGAATAAGCAGCAGATAAACAGATATGGAATTAATGCAAGGGGTTAGTATATAAAAGATGGGCCAAAGGACCTGTTTCCATGCTGTGCAACTCTGACCCGAGTTTATTATCATATATGTAAGCACAGGTGCAATGAAACACTTACTTGCAACAAAGTCACAGGACGATAGTACCAGAGAAACAGCAAAAAAAAGTCTGACTTGGTGAATGAGATGAACATTTTATGTAACCAGTAGTGACCATTGACCAATGACCAATCAGACAATGAGTGTTCAGTGTGGACACATTAAACCAGTTCTGACCAGAAGAGACTCAAGCTAAGATCAGTGGCTAACTGGACTGGGGAAACAAGATGAAACTGTGGGTTACAGTCTTGAAGCTGAACTTATTAGTCTCCACAATTTGGATGTGATGAGAGCTGTCAGTGATCCAAAACAACATCTGAGCTGTGCACCCGTACATGTCATGAGTTGCACAAGATAGCATATTGGTGAGGCCATTAGAATATTTTCAAAAGATACCACAGATTAGATTCGATTATGAGAACACTCAGTCCTCGTCTATTGTCATTTAGAAATGCATGCATGCATTAAGAAATGATACAATGTTCCTCCAGAGTGATATCACAAAAGAAACAGGACAAACCAAAGACTAACACTGACAAGACCACATAATTATAACATATAGTTACAGCAGTGCAAAACAATAACAAAATTTGATAAAGAGCAGACCATGGGAACGGTTAAAAAAAAGTCTCAAAGTTCTGATCGACTCCCGATAGTCTCCGATAGCAGGTGGCAAAAGGGAGAAACTCTCTCCGCCATAAACCTCCAGGCACCAACAACTGTCGATGCATTGGAAACTCCTGACCACAGCCGACTCGGAGTCCGTCCGAAAACTTCAAGATTCCGACCAGCCCTTCGACACCGAGCACCATCTCTGCCGAGCGCTTTGACTCCGTCCCAGCCGCCAAACAACAAGCAAAGCCGAGGACTCGGGGCCTTCTCCTCTGGAGATTCTGGATCACACAGTAACAGCAGCAGCGAAAAAGGCATTTCAGAAGTTTCTCCAGATGTTCCTCCATTCTCTCACATCTGTCTCCATCAAATCAGGATTGTGCACGGCACCATACTTGACAGATTACAGATATCGTTCACCGGAGTGGCTGTGCAAGCTGTGTCGCGCCGCCATCTTCTCCTCCTCCTCCTTACATGCTAATCAGTCAAGAAGATTTATGTACTGGCCAAGTAAAGACAAAGATATCACATTCATACACAAGCAAACAATCCAAGTACAACCAACCCACAACCATGGTCTTAGGCTAACAGACGTTGGAGTCGAGCACAGTACATAATGACCTCGCTGGCCCATTGAATAGGTGTGCCTGTCTTGTCCTGGTTGATGACTATTCCAAATGAGTAGAAGTGTTACCTATGAAAGCAACGACGACAGAGGCTGCCATACAACAGGCAGTTTGGGATACTAGAAACACTTGCTTCTGCCAACACCCAATCCTCTGCACAGCAGTCTGCTGCATTCAGCCAGAACAGTAGAATTATCCACATCTACTCACCCCTGTATCATCTATGATCTAACAGCCAAGCAGTCAAGTGGTTACTTCTGAAATCAAGAGGGGAAGGAGCATCGGCTGAGGCTCTCAACACATTTCTGCTGACATATTAGATTACACTACATCCAGCCCTCGAGGGGAAGTCTCCAGCTGAAGCACTTTTAGGAAGGAAACTGTGTACAGTGTTGGATGCAGTGCTGCCACAGCATCCAACATCTGAGACAGCAGATGGTTAGAGCACAAAGATAGCTACACAGATCTTGGTCGAGGGTGAAATCATTCAAGCCTGGAGCTGGAGTGTGATCCGGACAGCAGCTCAATGGGAAAGACCTCTGCGTATCAGGTCAGATCATCAAATGATCAAATTTGAGAGGCAGAAGCATAGGTCACATGTATCAGTATTGCATTGGAATGAAGGGGATTACAGAGGCATGAGAGAGGAGTTTGCACAGGTGGATTGGAGGAGGACACTGCAGAGCAGAGATAGCTGAAGTTTCTGGGAATACGTTCACATGGTGCAGGATAGATATGTCCCACAGAAGAAGAAATTCTCACATGGCGGGTTTAGGCAACCATGGTTGACAGAGGAAGTTAAGGACTGCATTAGAGCCAAGCAAAGGACACATAAGGTTGCAAAAATGAGTGGGAAGTTGGATGATTGGGAGGCTTTTAAAATCCAACAAGAGGCAACTAAAAAGCTTGAAAGGAAAAGATGAAATATGAGGGTAAACTAGCGTATAATATAAAGCAGGATACTAAAAGCATTTTCAGTTATATAAAGAGTAAAAGAGAGGGGAAAGTTGATATTGGACCACTGGAAAATGATGTTGGTGAGGTTGTAATGGGGGACAAATAAATGGCAGATGAACTTAATGAGTACTTTGCATCAGTCTTCACTGTGCCTGAGGTCCATGAGTGTCTGGGAGCAGGAGTGAGTGTAATTGCTATTACAGAGGAAAAAGTGCTTAGCAAACTCCAAGGTCTTAAGGTGGATAAGTTACCTGGACCAGATGGACTGCTTCCCAGAGTCCTGAGAGAGGTTGCTGAAGAGATAACGAATGCATTGGTTATGATCTTTCAAGAATCACTTGATTCTGGCGTGGTCCCGGAGGACCGGAAAATTGCAAATGTCACTCCACACACTCCAAGAAGGGTGGAAGTCAAAAGAAAGGAAATTATAGGCCAGTTACCTAACCTCGGTGGTTGGGAAAGTATCGGAGTCTATTATTAAGGATGAGGTTAGGTAACCTCATAGAGTTCTTCAAGGAAGTAACAAGCAGGGTGGACAAAAGAGATGCAGTGGATGTCATTTACTTGGATTTTCAGAAGGCATTTGATAAAGTGCCACACAAGAGGCTGCTTAACAAGATAAAATCCTATGGTTTTACAGGAAAGATACTGGCATGGATAGCAGAATGGCTGACAGGCAGGAGGTAGCCAGTGGGAACAGAAGAGGCCTTTTCTGGTTGGCTGCCAGTGACTAGTGGTGTTCCTCAGGGGTCAGTATTGAGACCGCTGCTTTACAAAGGTATCAAAGGTACATTTAATGTCAGAGAAATGTATACAATATGCATTCTGAAATGTTTTTTCTTCACAAACATCCCACAAAACCAGAGGAGTGCCCCCAAAGAATGAATGACAGTTAAATGTTAGAACACCAAAGTCCCCCTCCCAGCTCCCCTCCCTCCCACGCGAAAGCAGCAGTAAACAATGATCCCCCTCCCCCCACCGGCAAATAAAAAAAGCATCGACAGCCGCCACCGAGCACTCAAGAATGAGGAAAGCAACATCAAAGACACAGACTTTCAGTACCCTAAGGACTACTTGTTCACCCAGTATTCGACACGCCACATTTTTACATTGTTTGTCAATGGTTTAGATAATGGAATTGATGGCTTTGTGGCAAAGTTTGCAGATGATACAAAGGTAGCTAGAGGGCTAGGTAGTGCTGAGGTAGAATTGCAAATGCAGCAGAATTTAAACAAATTGGAAGAATGGACAAAAAAGTGGCAGATGGAATACAGTGTTGTGAAATGCATGATAATGCATTTTGGTAAAGGAACAAAAGTGCAGACTATTATCTAAATGGGGAGAAAATTCAATCATCAGAGCTACAGAGGGACTTAGCAGTCCTCGTGCAAGACTCCCAGAAGACTAAATTACAGGTTGAGCCTGTGGTGAAGAAGGCAAATGCAATGTTGGCATTTACTTCAAGGGGAATAGAATATAAAAACAAGGTGATAATGCTTAACCCTTTATAAGACACTAGTCAGGTGAGAGAGTAGTGAATCTGTGGAATGTCCTGCCACAGACTGCAGTGGAGGCCGAGTCCATGGGTATATTTCAAGCTGAAGTTGATAGTTTCCTGACTGGTCAGAGCATCAAAGGATATTGGGAGAAGGCACGTGTATGGGGTTGAGTGAGATCTGAGAACAGCAGTGATGGAATGGCGGAGCAGGCTCAATGGGCTGAATGGCCTAATTCTGCTCCTATGTCTTATGGTCTATGATCTTCCCATTAACCTGCACCTAGATCATTGCTTCCATACTCCACCCATCCACATACCTATCCAAACTTCTCTTAAATGTTGAAATTGAAATCACATCTCCCACTTGCACTGGCAGCTCATTCCTTACTCTCAGTAGCCTCTGGGTGAAGAAACTTCCCCTCATATTCCACGTAAACATTTGACCTTTCACACTTCACCCCTGACCTCTAGTTGTAGTCCCATCCAAACTCAGTGGAAAAAGCCTGTTTGCATTTACCCTATCTAAACCCTCGTAATTTTGTATACCTCAATCAAATCTCCCCTCATTCTTCTATGTTCTAGAGAATAAATTTCTAACCTATTTAATCTTTCCTTATAAATCCTCCAGACCTCGCAACATGCTTGTAAATTTTCTCCTTACTCTTTCAATCATATTTACATTTTTCATCATAGTCATAGTCATACTTTATTGATCCTGGGGGAAATTGGTTTTCGTTACAGTTGCACCATAAAAATAATAAATAGTAATAGAACCATAAAGAGTTAAATAGTAATATGTAAATTATGCCAGTAAATTATGAAATAAGTCCAGGACCAGCCTATTGGCTCAGGGTGTCTGACCCTCCAAGGGAGGAGTTGTAAAGTTTGATGGCCACAGGCAGGAATGACTTCCTATGACGCTCTGTGCTGCATCTCGGTGGAATGAGTCTCTGGCTGAATGTACTCCTGTGCCCACCCAGTACATTATGTAGTGGATGGGAGACATTGACCAAGATGGCATGCAACTTAGACAGCATCCTCTTTTCAGACACCACCGTGAGAGAGTCCAGTTCCATCCCCACAACATCACTGGCCTTACAAATGAGTTTGTTGATTCTGTTGGTGTCTGCTACCCTCAGCCTGCTGCCCCAGCACACAACAGCAAACATGATAGCACTGGCCACCACAGACTCGTAGAACATCCTCAGCATCATCCGGCAGATGTTAAAGGACCTCAGTCTCCTCAGGAAATAGAGACTGCTCTGACCCTTCTTGTAGACAGCCTCAGTGTTCTTTGACCAGTCCAGTTTATTGTCAATTTGTATCCCCAGGTATTTGTAATCCTCCACCATGTCCACACTGACCCCCTGGATGGAAACAGGGGTCACCGGTACCTTAGCTCTCCTCAGGTCTACCACCAACTCCTTAGTCTTTTTCACATTAAGCTGCAAATAATTCTGCTCACACCATGCGACAAAGTTTCCTACCGTAGGTAGGTTACCAAAACTGAACACAATACACCAAATTAGGCCTCACCTAACATCTTACACAACTTCAGCATAACATCCCAACTCCTGTACTCAATACTTTGATCTATGAAGGCCAATGTACCAAAAGATTTCTTTACAACCTTATCTACATGTGATACCACTTTCAATGAATGATGGAGCTGAATTCCCAGATCCCTTTGTTCTACACATTCTTCAGAGCACTACCACACACTGCGTAAGACCCATTCTGCTTAGTTCTCCCAAAGTGCAACACTTCACACTTGCCTGCATTAAATTTCATCTGCCATTGTTCAGCCCATTTTTCCAGCTGGTCCATATTCCGCTGCAAGCTTTGATAGATTTCTTCACTGTCTACTACAGCCTCAAATCTTGGTGTAATTCTCAAATTTGCTGATCCAGTTAACCACGTTGTCATCCGAACTGGTGATATAGATTACAAACAACAACAGACTCAGCCTGCGACACTCCACTAGTCCACAAGCCTCCCATCTAGTACTACTCTCTGGCTTCTTCCATGAAGCCAATATTAATCCAATTACTACCTCATCTGGAATGCCAAAAGACTGAACCTTGTTGACCAACCTCCTTGTCAAATGCCTTGCTGAAGTCCATGTAGACAACATCCACTGCCTTGCCTTCATCATCATTCCTGTTGACTTCCTCAAAAAACTCTAGAAGATTGGTTAGACATGACCTAACACACACAAAACAATGCTGACTATCACTAATTAGTCCCTGTCTAGTCAAATATTCATATATTCAGTCCCTTAGAGTCTCTTCTCCAGTCCTGTATCTCGTTCACAAGTCAGCTTTCCAGCTCTTTACTCCATCCCTCCCCCTTCAGGTTTCACCTTGTGTTGCTCTATCCCCTCTCCCCACTTTTTAAACCTACTCCTCAGCTACTTTTTACTCCAGTGCTGCCAAAAGGAGTTGGCCGAAAACGTCAACTGTACTCTTTTCCATAGATGCTGCCTGTCCTGCTGAGTTTCTCCAGCGTTCTGTGTGTGTTGCTCGGATTTCCAGCATCTGCAGGTTTTGTCTTGCTTGTGATCTAAATATCATGATGGATGTTTGTACCTAGTGAAGGTAGAACATTGGATTCTGGGAGAAATATACTGGAGATGCTGTAAATCTGAAATAAAAATAGAAAATGCTGAAAATATGCAGCAGATGAGGAATCATTAGAGAGAAACAAAATTAATGTTTCAAGCTGATGACCTTGTTAAACCATCTGAAAGTTCGTCAATAAATAGAATGAATAAATGTATTAAGCAAGTTACAGGTTCTGTTTTTTATTTCCTGGATTTTAGATTCCATTGGAATATGAAGGTCACTATTAATTATGTGCGCTTACTATTTTTCTACTCTGTTGGTGAAGAAACTTGGATTCATCGCTAGAGTTGTGTGCTCTTTGCAAATTGTGTTTGTTCTCTGTCGGGGAAGTTAACGCAAGCTCCTCAGTATCATATAGAAGAAGTATTTTATATAGTATGAGCATATTGATCAGGATCTTACAGTTTTGAAATTCAAAGATTGAACTAGTTTTGGGTTTTTTCAAATTCAGTTTCTTTTGCGGGCATTGTTGATGAAGCCAGCATTTATGTTCATCAATAATCGCCTTTGAGATGCTTATAGTCAGCCTTTTTAGTGAAGGGATTTGCATAGTTCTGTGAATGGGAAGTTCCAGTAGGCTCTAATATAAGGAAGAAGCAGCAGCTTAATTCCAAAACATAAGAGATTCTGCAGATGCTGGAATTCTACAGCAACACACAAAAAATGCTAGTGGAACTTGGCAGATCAAGTAGAATGAAAGGAAATGAATAAACGATCAACGTTTCAGGCTGAGACCCTTCTTCAGGACTGGAAAGGAAAGGGGAAAGACCCTTACTAAGAAGGTGGTGGGGAGGGAAGGAATACAAGCTAGAAGGTGATTGGTGAAGCCAGGTGGCTGGGGAATGAAGTAAGAAGCTAGGAGGTAATAGGAAGAAAAGGAAAAATGTTGGAGAAGGAGAAATATTATAAGAGATGAGAGTGGACTATGGGAGAAAGGGAAGGAGGGAGGGCACTAGGGGATGTGATAGACAGGTGAGGAGAAGAGAATAGGGAAAGGGGAAGGGCAGAGTGGTGAATTGAAGAGGGAAAGAGTGGCTGGGAATTATTGCTGGGAATTTGGAGAAATCAATGTTTATGTCATCAGGTTGGAGGCCACCCTGAAGGAATATGAGGTGTTTTTTCCTCCAACCGGAGAGCAGCATCTGTTTGTTACAGATAGAGCGAAGGTGCTCAATAAAGCATCAGCCAGTCAATGGCGGGTCTCACCAACGTAGAGAAGGCCTTACTATGAGCATTGGATATAGTAGACAACCCCAGCAGATTCATAGGTGAAGTGCTGCCTTACCTGGAAGGACTGTTTGCAGCCCTGAATGGAAGTGATGGAGGAGGTGAATGGGCAGGTGTGGCACTTTTTTCCTTTGGAGAGCTAAGTGCCAGAATGGAGATTATTAGGGAGGGACAAATGGACAAGGGAACACTCCCTGTGGAAAGTGGAGAGTGGGAGGCAAGGATGTACTTGTGATAAGGTCACATTGCAGATGGCAGAGAATAATGTGCTGGATGCGGAGACTCATTGAGTGATAGGGGAGGACAAGAAGAAGTCCATCCTTATTAAGGCATCGGGAAGATGGGGCGAGGGCAGATGTTCAGGAAATGGATGAGATGCAGGTAAGGGCAGCATCTATGGTGGAGGAAGGAAAACTCTGTTCTTTGAAGAAAGAGGTAAAAGGAAAGCTTCGTCCTGGGAACAAATGCGGCAGAACCGAAGGAACTAAGAAAGAGAATGATAGTTTTACAGAGGACAGTGTGGGAAAACGTATAGTCAAGATAGCTGTGGGAGTTAGTAGATTTATAAAAGGTATCAGTTGACTATGTCCCTCCTGAAATGGAGACAGAGGCATTGAGAAAGAGAGAGAGGTTTCAGAATTGGACCGTGAATATAAGGGCAGGGTCAAAGATGGAAGCAAAGTTGATGAAATTGACATGCTCAGCATGGATGTGTGAAGCAGCACCAATGCAACCGTCAATGTAGTGCAGAAAGAGTTGGGGAGTATTAACAGGGAAGGCTTGGAGGATGGAGTGTTCCATAGAGCCAGTGAAAAGGCAGGCATGGCTGGGACCCATACAGGTGCCCATGGCTGCACCTTGGGTTTGGGGCTGAAAGAAAAATTAATGCATGCGAGGCCCAGTTCTGCAGGGTGGAGGAGGGTGGTGGTGGAGCAGAACTGGTCATGTCAGTTGTCGAGAAAGAAGTGGAGATCCTTAAGGCCTTCTTGATGGGGGATAGAAGTGTATCCAGGACTGAATATCCATGGAGAAAATGTGGTGATCAGGACCAGGATATTGAAAACTATTGAGTCAGGATAAAGTGTGACAGACGGGAATCCATTGATGGTGGTGCCCTTGTTGGTGGAGGTTGTGAGATTGAGAGCTGCTTTTGGAGTAACTGAGCAAAGTAACAGCAGTGTGTTTGAAGATGGCACACAGTACAGTTTAAAATTTATCAATAAGGCAAACTATTTAGTATGCATATTCATGTATATTTTATGTGCAAATTCATGAACTTTACACACCTTGTTGCCTTCACCATTCCTTTTATAAAGTGGGAGGAGGAGGGTAATAGAAACCATTCACGACATTTGCACAGTATCTATGTACGTTTATTCAAAGAAATATATGGGATAGAATGGATGACGCTAAGCCATCAGTTGAATTAAAAAGTCTCTGTCCCAAGAATGCACTAATAATAGCGGGGCCTGTATAGTTAGAGCCACTGTTCTAAAGCAACTGGAAGACAAGGGAGCAAAATTTTATTTGTATGAATCACTGACTTGGTAATAATTGACAGCAGTTTAACATTATGAAATATTTGTACTGCTGTGAACCACATAAAAGTAAATGCTTCTTTCTTTCCTGATAGTTCAGCCTATAAATTACCTATTTTTTAACTTGTGAAGTAGATAGCAATATTTCAGGGCCTGACGCACGTATGTATCTAAATGTCAGTTGTGGCTACATCGGAACCCCTGTCATTCTGACCCTTGGCACAATGGTAGTGTAGCGGCTAGCATGGCACTGTTACAACTTGGAGCTCCATTCCAGCGTTGTCTCGAAGGAGTCTCTGTACATCCTCCACATAGAATACATGGGTTTCCACCGGGTGCTCTGGTTTCCTCCCACAGTCCAAAGACATACCGGGTAGGTCAGATAGTCATTGTAAGTTGTCCCAAGATTAAGCTTGGGTTAAGTCGGGGTTGCTGGGGTGGTGCAGCTTAAAAGGTTGGAAGGACATTCTCTGCGCTCTGTTGCAAATAAAATAAAATGAATGAGTTAATTAAGCCATCTCACAATCAACATAAGTAAAAAGAGGTGATGTGACCAGTAACATGCAGTTGTTTGAGGGAGATTGCATTGCATAAAAGTAGGTTTTGCAACACTGCAGCAGTAGAGAAAGATTCCAATGGCCACAAAATATTTCAGTAAGTTCCAAAATGAATGAGAGGCTAAATAAATGAGTCACTTACCAAGTTAAAATGTTTGCATTCTGTAACATATTTCTGCATCTGGACATCTTTCCATGACATTCCATTTCCTTTTAGCTTCATTCAATTTAGGTCATTAACCCGCATATGGATATTCTGTTGCATTTGTCAAATTTTCAATGCATTGCTACTTGCTTCCTGTGGTTGAGGGCAATTGATATGGTTCAGAAGAAACTTTTATAAATAGAATGCCTTGTTTCATTGAAGAAAACAGCACAATATCCTCTAGTTCTTCACTTCTAATCGCTATTTTGCATCTTGTATTGCTTCCACCATGTTACAAAATATTCCTGTATCCATCAGGAACCGTCTCTGTTCCACCATGATGCAGGTTAAAGCAATACCTGTTTTGCTTCCAGTGATAAGTTGCATGTCAAAAGTTGCAGTGTTTCTGGTTGTTTGATATGATTATTACCATTTACAATTGGATAGATGCCTACGATGTTCAATTGTCCATCATTTAGGTTTCTTTCATGTATAACCAATGAGTAGAATGTATCAATTTTGCTTGTAAACACAAGCTTTCTCTGGGGAAAAAAGTCAAGTATTTCATATGATATTTCCTTTTTTCACTCCTTTTAAAATAAACACCCTAGGAATTAGGAAATTGAAAACAAAGCTATTGGCTAAAATGCTGAAAATAATTACCTCATATGCAGACAGTAATTTTTTTGTAGTTAAATTGTCCATGGTATCATCATGAAAATGCCATTTTAAAGCATTCAGTTGAAAAATTACCTCAGGTAACGCAAGATTAGTCTTTTAAATAATTTAATCTATATTTTTTGACTGCATCTGCAAATTTCACAAGACACTTAGGCAATGTTTTTTGGAAAGCCTTATGAAGAGCAGAGCAGATGTTCAGCCAGTTTTAAAGTGTCAATGGAAGCAACAGCAGCAAACAGCAAACCTCAGGTAACAATCCTGATTCACTAAAATTAGACATTTGTGATATGATTTTGTATGAGGTAGATTGTAGATACTTTGTAAAATCATGAAGATTAAATGATGCTACAAATCACAAAGTAACAGAAATTTGTGAGGAACAGTGGAATTATTGAAGAACAAGCACATAGCCTATGAATAAGAAACTGGGCAAGGAGGAATTGAAATGGTATGAATATATAATCTTCAACTTAGAAGAATACTACCTCGGGATTGATCTTAGTATTTCTACAAGACTGTATAAGCAGTCAGCATTGATGGTGTCAGAGATGGTAGTTCCTACCTCCCAGTTCCCTTCCAAGTCACCCTGTATTTTAACTTGGATAAAATATCACCATTCTGTCATCATTTCTACTGCAGCTGCTTAGAACTTCCTGGTGAGAGCATTCAGGAAATCTGCTTACCATTCAAACCACAACAGAAACAGCAAGATAACTATTGTCCACCACTTTCTCAAAAGTAGCTGATATAGAAATTTAGTATGAGTTTTGTTATCAATGCCCAGATATCAATAATTTGAGGAGATTTCGTATGTCACCAAAAACACCCACAAATTTCTACAGATGTACCGTGGAGAGCATTCGAACTCTCTGCATCATTGTCTGATATGAGGGGTGAAACTACTGCATAGGATTAAAGTAAGCTGCAGAGAGTTGTAAGATTACCCAGTATCCAGGACATCTTCAGGGAGTGGAATCTCAGAAAGGCAGTGTTCATCATTAAAGGCTCCCATCACTCGGGTGTCCCCTCTTTTCATTGCTACCATCAGGAAGGAGGTATAGAATTCTGAAGGTACATACTCAATGATTCATGAATAGCTTCTTCCCTTCTAACATCAGATTTCTGAATGGACATTGAACCCCTGAACACAACCTCACTACTTCTTTATTTCCTTTTTTTTTTGCAACACTCACTTTAATTCACAGTTTTCTCTCTCTATTATCATGCATTGCATTGTACCGCTGCTACAAAGTTAACAAATTTCATGACATATGCTGGTGATATTAAACCTGATTCTGAATTTTGAAAAAATGTGATGTACAATATGACTCTGGTTTATGTTCTGCATACTGAAATCTGTCTATTCATCTTGGAAGCATTCAATTATAAAAGTAGACAAATATTAACAGTAGGAAAAGCTTGCCATATTGAATGATATCAATTTCAATGTTGTTAAAGGTCTTTTTAAATTACATGTCTTCTTGTATAAGATTAAAACAAATTGGCATATTCAGGCATCTCTTAAAAGTATTTCCATGGACAAATAAGCAGCAGGCTTTAGCTTTTGCCTTTTCATGAACTGTACCAATATATCTAAAACATTAAAAGAATAAACAATATTCAATTATAATGTCAAACCAGAAAATCTTGAACATGAAATAAAGTTTTATACATACAAGTTTCGGCAAATGCTGGAAATCTTGAGCAACACACACACACACAAAATGCTGGAGGAACTCAGCAAGTAAGGCAATATCAATGGAGGGGAATAAACAATCAGTATTTCAGGCTGAAATCCTGCACCAGGACTGGTAATAAGAGCACAGAAGCCAGAATTAGGAGCTGGCGAGAGGGGAAGGAGTACAAGCTGGAAGGTGATAGTTCAAGTCAAGTCACTTTTTATTGTCGTTTCAACCATAACTGCTGGTACAGTACACGGTAAAAATGAGACAACATTTTTCAGGACCATGGTGCTACATGAACAATACAAAAACTACACTGAACTACGTAAAACAACAGAAAACTACACTAGGCTACAGACCTACCCAGGACTACATAAAGTGCACAAAACAGTGCAGGCATTACAATAAATAATAAACAAGAGAATATGAACAGTAGAGGGCAGTAGGTTGGTGTCAGTCCAGGCTTTGGGTATTGAGGAGTCTGATGGCTTGGGGGAAGAAATTGTTACATAGTCTGGTCGTGAGAGCCCGAATACTTCGGTGCCTTTTCCCAGATGGCAGGAGGGAGAAGAGTTTGTATGAGGGGTGTGTGGAGTTCTTTATAATGCTGTTTGCTTTACGGATGTAGCATGTGGCGTAAGTGTCTGTAATGGCGGAAGGCAGTAAAGAATCTGGGGTAGGTGGGGGAAGGATAGGTGGAAGAGGTAAAAGGCTGAAGAATAAGCATTCTGATAGAAGAGGACAGGACAGAGGTCTATGGAAGAAAGAGTAATAGGACGGGTGCCAGTGGGAGGTGATGAATGGGCAAGAAGGAGAGAAGGAGTAAGAGATGAACCAGAAAGAGAATGGAAAAAGAAAGAAGTGAGAAGAGGGTGAATTTGATGTTCATGCCATTAGTTTTGGAGGCAATCCAGGGGGAATATGAGGTGTTGCTCCTCCAACCTGAGTGTAGCCTTACTGAGGCAGTAGTGGAGGGTAAGGACT
Source organism: Mobula hypostoma (assembly GCF_963921235.1). Lineage (NCBI taxonomy): Eukaryota > Metazoa > Chordata > Chondrichthyes > Myliobatiformes > Myliobatidae > Mobula > Mobula hypostoma. Next base: position 21,755,781 of record NC_086105.1, on the reverse strand, counting down.
GGCGTATGGGAATGCAAAGTTGAGTTGAATTTGGTGGCCATCAGGAAATCCTACTTTTTGTGACAGACAGAGCAAAGGTGCTCGATGAAGTGCCCCCCACCCCCGATCTACGACAGGCCTTAGTAATATAGAGGAGGCCACAGCAGAAGCACCTTGAAGGACTTTTCTGAGCCCTGAATGCTGGTGAGGAAGGAGGAGTAGAGGCAGCTGCAACTATTGTCCCACTTGCAGGGTTAAGTGCCAGCAGGAAGTTCATTTGGGAGAGTTTTATAGCATGATTGAGTATACCTTTAAGAACTGATTGCAAGTTTTGAAAAGTTATTGGAACAACATCATCTATGGCTTCAAAGTGTGTCCTGTTGGTATTTTCACTGATAATTATTAAAACAGCTGCACAGATGCTCATACAGGTAAACTCTAAACATTCAGCCACCAATATTAATTGGATTTTGCAGTAAATCTCACTAGGTTCAATATTGCAAATTAGTACAAATAAAGAATATTTTGCTGTTGACTCACAGCTGTCATCTACATGTCCAATAGCACAAGTCTGACTGGAACAATCCCATCCTATGTTGCCTGGACCCACAAAGCACTTCATCTACAAATGAGAATAAATACTTTGCATCAGGGGTTCCCTACTCTTTTTATGCCATGGGCCCTTACTATTAATCAATGGTTCTGTGGACTCCAGGTTGGGAACCCCTGCTTTACATGAATTATTAGTTGCTTTACTTCATGGTAGGCTGAGTAACAGAACAATGGTATAATTCATAATGTTTAGTTATGTAAAAAATACATGTCTAAACATGTTTCATTTTAGTTTTGAAGTCTTTCAGCTTAGGAAGGTGCGGTTAAATTTGACCCATAGAACAGTTGCCATCAAATCATTGAACTCATTCAGGTGAGACTAATTTTGAGTAACTGTTCTAATTATACCAATTTCACTCTGAAGGAAGTTAGCTCCAATTACCAACTATTCCCATACCAAGTCACCACGTACTTGACAACCTCAGGCTGCCTGCTTGCTTGGATTTCAGGGCCGCTGAGAGACCAGCAGTGTTGACAATTTTAATGGATTTAATGTCATTACCTTCTGATTCCTGATCTCTGTCTGCATTCCTTACCTTGCCCAATTGCATTAAACAGCTAACTCACCGTTGATGAATGGCCTGTGGCCACCTACTGGTCTGATGATTTACTTGTAGTTCAAAGTTATGTGTGCCTTCCATGTCCTGGATCCTCAAAATTGTTCAGAAATATTTCCAGAAAATTTTTGTTCAGTATTAAATTCGAAATTCCTTTCATTCAGAGCTAGATAACTATTTGCAATATTTTCCTCAATTTGTAGTTTAACTTTCTCCCTGCACACTTCAATAATCAACAAACTGATATCTTAGGCTGATATTATACAACTTTTAAAGCACATTCTAAGTGGTATCCGTCACTGGTTGGTCCACTTATAGTACAGATAGCGTCCATGGTAAGAATTAATCCCATCAACATCATTCATTCCTCCCAGCACAGTTCTCACCTACTTGAACTCTTTGAACCTCACTCAAAAGTTAGGTAATTGATTTCATTTTGCTGATTTCCTTTCCTTTCCAATGCTTTGGGTGTGCTGAGGATGAGCCAGCAGGTTCACAAGTGGACAATAGGTGTAAATATCAGTGTAAGGAAGGACAAACCAGTGATTGGGTGCAAATGCAGCCAGAACAAAGCGTTAAATTGTATCACGGAGGCAAAATTCAAAAGGACAAAGAATGCAGAACTGAAAGTGCTGTATTTAAATTAACATAGTATTCAGAATAAGGTGGATGAACTTGTGGCACAATTAGTGATTGATTGGTATGACGTTGTGGGTATCAATATGTTGTGGCTGAAGGAAGGTCCTAGCTGGGTGCTTTATATCAGAGGATATACTTTGTATCAAAAGGACGGGCAGGAAGGCATAGGCAGTGGGGTGGCTGTGCTGGTAAGAGATGGAATTACATCTTTAGAAAGTGGTGACATAAGGTCAGAGAACGATGAATTTATGTGGGTGGAGTAAAGAAACTGCAGGGGTCAAAAAACCATTACGGGAATCATATATAAGCCTCCGAATAGTAGCCAAAGTGTGGGGTTGAGACTGCAAAGGGAGCTAGAAAGGGCATGTAATAAGAGTAATATCACAATCATAATGGGAGATTTCAATATGCAAGGGGACTGGGAAAACTAGGTTGGTATCGAATCACAAGAGAGGGAATTTGTTGAATGGCTATGAGATGGGTTTTTAGAGCAGCTTGTGCTTGAGCCTTCTCAGGGAAAGACTATCTTAGATGGTGTGTTGTGTAAAACCCAGAGTTTATTAGGGAGCTTAAGGCAAAGGAACCTGGAGGAGACAGTAATCATAACATAATTAAATTCATATTGTAATTTGAGATGGAGAAGCACAAGTCAGAGGTTTCAGTATTGCAATGGAATAAAGTGAATCAGAGAGGCATGAGAGAGGAAGCTTGCCCAGGTAGAATGGACAGTGACACAGGCAGGGATGAAGGCAGGGGAGAGGTGGCTGACGTTTCTGGGAATAGATCACAAGGTGCAAGACAGATATGTCCCACAGTAGTTCTCAAATAGCATGAGTAGGCAGCCTTGACAAGGGAAGTTAAGAACTGCATAAAAGCCAAGGAAAGGGCATATAAGGTCACAGAAGTGAGCGAGAAGTTGGATGTTTGGGAAGTTTTTAAAATCCAACAAAAGGCAACTAAATAAGCCATAAGAAGGAAAATATGAGGGCAAACTAGCCAATAATTTAAAGCGGGATATGAAGTTTTATCAGTTATATAAAGAGTAAAGGGGAGGTGAGAGTTGATATTCAACGACTGGAAAATGATGTTAGTGAGGTAGTAATGGGGACCAAAGAAATGGCAGATAAACTTATTAAGCACTTTGCATTAGCCTTCACTGTGGAAGATGCTCGTACTGTGCCAGAGGTCCGTGAGTGTCATTCCTATTACAAAGGAAAAAGAGCTAGGCAAACTGAAAGGTCTTAAGGTGGATAAGTCAATTAGACCAGATAGACTACATCCCGGAGTTCTGAAAGGGGTGGCTGAAGAGATAGCAGATGCATAATATCTTCCAAAAATCACTTGATTCTGGTTTGGTTCCGGAGGACTGGAAAATTGCAGATGTGACTCCACTCTGTAAGAAGGGGGGAAGGCAAAAGAAAAGAAATTATAGGCCAGTTAGCCTAACATCAGTGGTTGGGAAAACTTGAATCGATTATAAAGGATGAGGTTTCGGGGTACGGAGACCAATGATAAAAAATAGTCTAAGTCAGCATTTTTTCTGTAAAGGGAAATCCTGCTTGGCAAATCTGTTCGAGCTCTTTGAGGAAGTAACAAACAGTGTGTACAAAGGAGAGGCAGTGGATGTCATTTACTTGGATTTTCAAAAGGCATTTGATAAGGTCCCACAAATGAGGTTTTTGAAAAGATAAATCCCTTGGCATTACAGGAAAGATACTGGCATGGATAGAAGAATGGCTGACAGACAGGAGGCAGCAAGTAGGAATAAAGGGGGCCTTTTCTGACTGGCTGCCAGTGACTACTGGTGTTCCTCAGGGGTCAGTACTGGGACTGCTACTTTTCACAATGTTTGTGAATGATTTAGATAACGGAACTGATGGCTTTGTGGCAAAGTTTGTGGATGATACGAAGATAGGTGAAGGGGTAGGTAGTGCCGAGGAAGCAATGCGATTGCAGAAGGACTTAGACAAATTGGAAGAATGGACAAAAAAGTGACAGATGGAATACAGTGTTGAAAAATGTATGGTAATGCATTTTGGTAAGGCAACAGAAGTGCAGGCTATTATCTAAATGGAGAAAAGGTTCAAACATTAGAAGCGCAAAGGGACTTAGGATTTTTTGTGTGAGACGGCCAGAAGGTTAATTTACATGTTGAGTCTGTGGTAAAGAAGGCTTGAGAACTGGCTGCCTCCCTTTTTATCACTTGGGGATGGCTTTACTGCCAGAGAAGGGAGACTACCTTTTGATTGTTGGTGAGATTGCTCTGCTGCCAGTGAGGGAAGGCTGCTCATTAATTGCTGGGCTATCATTCTGCTACCAGAGAAGAAAGACTGCCTTTTAATTGCATGTAGGATCGTTCGCTGCTAGACAAGTGACTGCTGCTGTGCCTGTTGACTGTTACCCAGATTTTCTGCATTTTGGATGTGGACTTGGAGTCTAGACTTTTTTTTTGGTATTATAGTTTTTTTTAATATTCTGTGTGTTTTGCCTAATCTTTCTTGTTTTTTGTGTGCAGGGGAGGGGGATTTAGGTGCCTGTTCTGTTTTTGTTTGGGAAGGAGGGATTTGGGGGTTGATGATTGTGCTGCTATTCTTTTTTTACTTGGTTTTGTGGCTATCTGGAGAAGAAGAATTTCAGAGTTGTGTACATACTTCAATAATAAATGAACCTTTGAACCTTTTTATTCAATATATATCTATATATTCACTGTAATTCAGTTTTATTTTTCTGTATTATCAATGCATTGCATTGGACTGCTGCCGCAAAGTTAACAAATTTCACAACGTATGCCAGTGATACTAAACCTAATTCTGATTCCAGTGTAACATCAGCAGTCCTCATACATTCAAGAGTATAGGTGATGTTATTTCTTACTTAGAGTGATGGAACACCAGAGTATAGAAACAGGCTCTTTGGCCCATGGCGCCTGTGCCAAACTATTAACCTGCCTAGACCTATCAACCTGCACCCAGACTGTAGCCCTCCATACCCTTACCAGCTATGTACCTATCCAAATTTCCCTTAAATGTTGAAATTGAACCTGCGTTCTCCACTTCCACTGGCAGCTTAATCATATTCTCACCACTCTCTGGATGAAGAAGTTCCCTCTCATGTTCCCCTTAAACATTTCACCTTTCAGCTAATCCATAACCCCTAGTTTTAGTCTCACCCAACTTCAGTATAAAAAGCCTACTTACATTTACCCTATCAATCCCCATTATAATTTTGTATACCTCTATCAATTCTCCCTGCATTCTTCTATGCTCTAGGGAATAAAGTGCTACCTATTTAACCTTTCCCTATAACTCAGATCCTCTAGTCTTAGCTACATCCTTGTACATTTTCTCTGCATTCTTTCAACCTTATTGACATCCTTCCTGTAGGTTGGTGACCATAATTGCATCGAATATTCCAAAATTAGTACTCAACAACATTTTATACAACTTCATCATAACATCCCAACTCCTGTACTCAATACATTGATTACTCCATTTGGCCTCCCAAAGTGCAACAGCTCACACCATCAGCCATTTTGCCGCTGGTCCAGATCCTGCTGCCAGCTTTGGCAGTCTTCCTTGCTGTCCACTACACACACACAATCTTGGTGTCATCTGCAAATTTGCTGATCCATTTTACTATATTATCACCCAGATCATTAACATTGATGACAAACAACAATGGATCCAACACCAATCCCTGTGGCATACCAGTAGTCACAGGCCTCCAAACAGGGAAGCAACTACCTAGCTTCTCCTATGAAACCAATGTCTAACCCATATTAACTCATCCTGAATGTCAAGAAACTGAACTTTCTTGACCAATATCCTATGCAGGAATTGTCAAAGACCTTACTAAAGTCCACAATTTACCACACACAAAACCATGTTGACAATCCCTAATCAGTTCCTGTCTACCCAAATAATTATATATCCAGCCCCTTAGAATACCTTCCAATAACTTTCCCACCATTGATGTCAGGCTCACCAGCCTATAAGTTCCTGGCTTACTCATAGAGCTTTTCCTAAACATTGATACGATATTAACTATCCTCCAATCCTCCGGCACCTCACAAGTAGCTAAGGGTGTTTTAAATATCTCTGCCGGGGCCCTTGCACTAGCCTCCCACAAGGTCTAAAGGAGCAACTAGTCAGGCCCTGGGGATTTATTCATCCTATTCTGTATGCAGTCCATGACCTCAGTGCTGCTTTGCCTAGCTTCTATAGACCGTGTCAATCTCCCAAATAAATACAGATGCAATGAAATCCATTTAAGGTCTCTCCCCTCTCTATTGCATAGACAGCCAATCTGATCTGCTAGAGGATCAATTTTTTCCTTTGCAATCCTTTTGCTCTTCATATATCTGTAGAACCCCCTGGGATTCACATTCACCTTGTCTGCTAGAGCAACACCATGCCTTCTTTTAGCCCTCTCAATTTCCGTAGGTATTGTAATATTTCTTATACTACTCAAATACTGCATTTGCTCCTTCCTGCCTATGCGATTCCTTGTTCTTAATCAGGACCTCTATTTCTTGAAAACCAAGGTCCCCTAAACATGTTATCCTTGCCTTTTATTCTAACAGGAACAAACAAAATCTGTACTTTCAGAATTTCAATTCTGAGGGTCTCCCACTTACCAGTCACCCCTTGTCAGAAAATAACTTGTCCCAATCCACACTTGCCAGGTCCTTTCTGATCCCATCAAAATAGGCCTTTCTCTAATTTAGAATATCAACCTGAAGACTGGACCTATCCATTTCCATAATTATCTTGAAGCTAATGGTATTATGATCACTAGATGTAAAGTGTTCCCCTATACAAATTTCTATAATCTGCCCTGTCTCAATCTGTAATAGGCAATCCAGTACCACACTCTCACTAGTTGGTACCCCAATGTACTGATTAAGGAAACTTGCCTGAACACATTTGGCAAACACTATCCCATCCAGCACTTTCACTCTATGGAAGTCCCAGTCAATATGTTAAGCTGAATTTACCTACCTTCACAATCTTATGTTTCTTGCAACAATCTGATCTCTCTACAAAGTTGCTCCTTCAAATCCTATGGACAGTTAGGTGGTTTATAATATAATCCTTTTAATGTGGTCACTTCTTTCTTATTCCTCAGTTATAACCATAAAGCCTCGTTAGACAAATTCTGCAGACTGTCCTATCTGACCATTGCCATGACATTTTCCCTTACTAGTAATGCTATCCCTCCCCATCACATTTAAAACAATAGAACCCCAGATCATTAAGCTGCCAGTCCTGCCCCTTCTGCAGCTAAGTCTCACTAATGTCTACAATGTGATAATTTCACTCCCTGATCCATGCCCCAAGCTTATCTGTTTTTTCTCCAATACACCTTGGATTGAAATATACACAACTCAGAACATTAGTTTCATCGCGCTCAACCTTTCAACTCCCAACTTCCGACAACATCCTTACCCGCAACCACTCCACTATCTGTTCTGGCATTCTGGTTCCCATCCTCCTGAAAATGTAGTTTAAAACCCCAAAATCCACCCCACCCCCACCCCGTGCAGTGCTAGAAAACCTTCCTGCAGGATATTAGTCCACATCCAGTTCAGGTGCAAACCATCCCTTCTTTACAGGTTCCACCTTCCCTGGAAGAGAACCCAATGATACAATGATACAAAGATCTAAAGCCCTGCTTCCTGCATCATCTCCATAACCTGTATGATCTTTCCCTTTCCAGCCTCATTAGCATGTGGCACAAGAGGTCCTGTCCCTTAACTTAACACCTAACTCCCTGAACTCATCTTGCAGAACCTTGTCATTCTTCTTACCCATGCCATTGGTACTGCACGTCTTACTTTCCCCGCAACACACACAAAAATGCATTTTCTGTGTGTTGCTTGGATTTGCAGCATCAGCAGATTTTTTCATTTGTCTTACTTTCTCTCTCTTGCAGTCACATTTAAATCATGATAAAGTATCTCACATCAAATACACATCTTACTCAAATTCCAAAAAAAAACACTTCAAAAAGTATTTCTAACTTACACCTCTACAAAAGGCCACCTAACTCAGAGAAATAGTCTGTCTGTTTTATCTATGCTCATATACAGAACAGAGATCAAAAATTTCGCAACATGATCAAGGAACAGTTCATTGATTAACTTCCTAGCATTAGACAAGCCTACAGCCTTTGTGGAACAAAGTTAATAAAAAAAATCAATAAAGAATCTTTGAAAAGGGAACAAGTTATACATAGGATTTTTTTAAAGAAAAATTTTCTCAGGAAGCCAAAAAAAATTGTCCTCATCTTTAGCATGGGTTTGTAGTGCTGTTATGCAGCAAGAACAAGTCGAATGGATATACAAATATTGACATTTCTATTTTAGGAAGAATCATATGATAGTCATCTGGATATTCCAAGGGAAAAAAATGATCACAAGTTTCAAGTGTTATTTTTGAAGAATTTACTACCTTCAGGAATATTTCAGAGGCACTGGTGACAGAAACAAACACTCTGTACATATTTTTTTTCCACAAAAATTCAGTACCAAAATCTGTCCACAAAAGATGAATGTACAAATCTTACAAAGGGTTATTTCATACACGTTGTAATACAATGACAGTACGTTTCTGTAAATAGTTTGTAGCCTTGAATACAGGCTTATCAGCCAAAAATACAAATGATTGTCAATACTTAAGACAAAAGCCTTGCTCAAGATGCTTGCCCTACTCAATAAAAAAAACCTGACAAAAATCTTCAACTCTTCCTTCATTTTCAAAACCCATCTCTGCATTCTAACAATTGTAAACTCATTTATACAGAACAGGATAAAGGTGAAAAAATATTCTCCAATTGAAAATTAAATTTCATTAGAAAGATGTACAAAGCAACATGTTACAAGACTGGCTATAATATGAAAATCAGTTGTCTCATTCTGTTGTACAGTAAATGAGAAAATTATTCCTTCACAGTCCAAACTAGTTAATTTTAATTTCAAAAATTGCGGATTTTTTTGTGGACAGCCTTCCTAAATAAGGGGAGCAGAGTTCAAGAGCAAGCTTTGAATCCGAATAAGTGATCATCCGGTTTGGACCACAAAAGCAGGAAAGCTTTTATTTGTATTATTGCAAATCTTTAATTGTTTTTAACCTCTAGATTTCATAAATGTTGAGTGCATTCAAAAGCAAAAATAATGGATATTTTATGATACTAAGGGATAGGAATGGGATGAGAAAAGTGATGAGAACAAAATTAAAAGCAGGGTTTGTGAGATCGTAAGGTACAAAGGGGCATATGATGTACTCGTGCATACATCTTCTGTTAATGGGAAGCAAAAATAAGCAATCAAAAAGGATGTCATATGGACCCCGTTTAACCCACACAGGATACCATTATATCTACTTAGAGAAGTTTCAAATTCCTGTTCAAAGTATTCTCGTAGATACACGCACAGGAACAAGGTTTTTAAGAAGCAGTTAAATTAATGCTTTATTGACTCTTTTCTGCTTATATTTCCAATCTTCATCTTACCCACCACCCCTGTTCTATTTTAGCCAACCCAACTTGTCTCCAAGTCACTAGATTATTAAAGACCCTTTCTCATCTTCAAGTCCCTTAAAGAAAAATCTTACTCCACCTTAGATTCATAGTTTCCTCCAATCTCAAAACATAGCTTGAAATTTGCATTTCTCCAAATCTGGCTTTTCCTGTTTTTTTTTTAAATATATAAACGCATCCATTGGCAATTTGGACTTCAGCTTTGAAATTCCCCAACTTGCCTTGCTTCTCTGTTCATTTGTTTCTTCTTAAAACTCTTCTTAGAAATTGTCTCTCTCTGACCTCACTGCACCTCAGACTCCTTTAGTTCTCAGTTCCTTGTTTCTAGGGATTCTTTAAATTCAATATTTTACTCAACTGAAGAGGCAGTTAGTTGCAAGCTGTTCAGTTAGTTGAGAAACAGTTGATGAGTTATTGTTTTACCCCCATTTTCTAACTGCAACAAAACTTATGGTTTATTAAGTTCAGAAGTTCACCATTTGTTTTTATTGTGTAAAGAAAATGCTTTACAGGAACAGTGAAATTATTGAAAAGATAGGTTAACTCCAAAATTTAAAATTTAACCTCTAGAATCTAATCATTATTGGAACAGAAGAGTGTAGAAGTAACACAGTTGGGTAAACTTCTATAAACAAAGAACTATTTTTTCCTCATCTTCTGCCACCTCCAACAACTTAAAAGCTAAATTATTTTCTACCTTTTGCACTAGATTAATGCATTGTAATTCTAATAAATTTATGTAGACACTGGATATACTCCAAACATGGGCAAGTGTGCAATAAAATTTTCCCATGCCTGTGGATTAATTACCATAGAAATGTCAACTGAGTTATTTTCAAAAAAAAAAGGAAAGATATATCCCTTTTGCTCAATTGCTATTTTTAAATAACAAAAATAGGAAGCAATGAACCACACCCCCATTAAGCAAGAAATAACCAAACCAAAAATCTTTCCCGCAGAGCAAAAGATTGCAGCTTGACCAAAATTAGGACAAAAAAAAATTGTGACTTCAATTTTTTTTTTTAAAAAGAACACACATTAAACATTTTTTTTGTATTAGGCAAAATACATTTCCATCAGATCCTTCATGAAATCACTTTGCATCCACAACGATCCTGATGGGTCAGGAAGACAACCACAGTATATGATATAGTTTAATGTGCACTTTTCAGACTTGGTGTTGACAGACACTTCTGCTGCCTCAAAAAATATTTGACTAATCATTGCTCTTATACAAAAGTTTTTTTTTAAATAACCCAGAAAATAAAATTCTCCTGCTCAGTGGAACAGAAAAACATGATTTAACAGGCCATTTGAAAATAAAGGAAGGAAGAGTTTTGAACATTTATGTTCCTTGTTAATTGTGCAATTGGCAATTTCTTATTGATTCTGAAAATGCAGTTTCTACTTGGTCATTGGGAACTTTTATTTTCCTCATGAAGGATTAGTATTAGCAGCACCAGAATGAAACAAACATTACGAGGAAAGGGATTCTAACCCTTAGAGTGAAGATTTGAAATACCAATGTGCAAATGGCTCACAGAGAATCAGTAGTTAAGCAAATCATCTGTGTTTTAATAATTTTCTTGATAAATGAAATGATCAGAGTCCCTTAGTGAATCACTATATTGATCACAATTTATCATCATCCGAGCTGAAGCTGCTTCTCCTACTGCTTCCTTTCGATGCACCAGGTGATGTCGCGGACAAAGGATTTGCGCCCTCTGAGATGGGGTTGTCCATTAGAACTTCATCAAGCTTGTTCTCCTGTTTTAAAGCAGCACTGAAGGACAAGTCTGTGAAATGTGACAAAGGGTCCAAATAGCTATAGGACCCTTCATTGAGTTCACTCAACATTTGAGGCAAAGTTGGTTGCTGTAGATAATCAGGGCCACTATCCTCCTGGCACGACTCGTGCTTGATGAGATGGGCAGCCAACTCCATTGGACTAAGGCCCGATGACATGGTGGGCAGACCATGAGCTCTAGCTTGCATTTCAAGCTCCTGAAATTTTAAAGAGAAATTCAGTTGAATCAAATTTGCAAAAGAATGCCACAACTCATCTTTAAACAAAGGAATGTAATTCAGCATGATTAATGTATGGAGGCTTCCCATGGTATCTGACCACATGGATAATATGGTTTAAACTACAATATAACAGGTTATCATTCAGCAATGTTTTGGAGCAGTGGGGAAAACAAATTGCAACTCCCTCCACTCCAAAATACGAGCTGAACTTTTGGACTCGTACCTTTTACTTAACCAATTGTAACTTCAGGATGGCAGTGGAAAACTAAAGCAACCATGTCTCCTCAGATTCTACCACTCACAGCATTGTACAGTGACTAAGTAAGACGCCAACCAATATGTTTTTGGGACATGGAGGAAACCATAGCACCAGAGTGCTGGAATTGCTCAGATCAGTCAGTATCTATGGAGAGAAGATGGTTAACATTTTGTCAGGAACTTTACAGTTCTAACACAAGGGCCAACCTGAAACATCGACTCTTTCCCCCACACCACCACAGATGTTACCCGAACTGAGTATTTCTAGATTAGTGTTTTTGTTTCAGATTTCCATCGTCTGCAGTCTTCTTGCTTCAAGATGGAATAAGATCAATTCAAAAATACTTTTAAACACATCAGGGTCTGATGTCTAAAAGTTGACTCAAAGGTGGTAGGTTTTAGGCGTGATGAATGTTGTCGACCCAAAATGTCGACTGTTTATTGCCTTCCATAGATGCAGCCTCCACTGCCGAGTTCCTCCAGTATTTTATGTGTTATTCTGGGTTTTAGTGAGTATCCTTTAGAAGGAAAGAGTCAACAATGTTTAGAAAAAGGGGGCTTGGAGGTTGACAGTCAAATCATTACTGCTGGATGGTGGAGCAACTAAGTTCAAGTGCGGTATAGGCCAGAATTTAACACTTACTTACTCATGATAAAAATCACAATTCCAATAATTCCACATCACAAATCTAATTAAGAGAGGGTCAAATTTGTGGGAAAATAAGGGCGAGGCTTCTAAAAGCTCCCCCATATCAGGAATACTGAAAAAAAATGATCCTATTGAAAAGATTTCCCCCAGCTTTCAAGTTGCTGTACTTGAGAAAACAGCAAGTAAGCATCCAATTTGTAACCTATACAAAATATTTTTAAAATATAAATCCAACTCTTCCAGGCTGTGTTAAACTCTGTAGAGCTCCCTCGGGTTAATTTTACATTTAGCCGTGATTGAAGAGTGCAGATTCTGCAACTAGCAGGACGAATGTGACTGCTGTAATTTCAAGACAATCAGGAAAATACAGCCAACTCAGCCATTCAAGCCCATCTCACTTCCAGTTCTCCCCTCCATTCTGCTATTTCAAGATCAGTTGACATCACCTATTCAGATCTTCTTGAAACAGGAGCCTTCAACATCCAATTTCAATCATCCTGATGTCTGTCAGATTCTCCTACCCATCAAATTTGGTTCTCTTCATCCAGCCTTTTGATGCAACTTGATACAAATTCAACCCCTCCTCTATTCCCCACTCTGACCTTTTAATACTTCTCACCTGCTCGTCACTTCTCCCTGGGTGCCCCCCCCCACCCCTTCCTCCTCTAGTCCATTCTCCTCTATCAGATTCATAGAAACATAGAAAATAGGTGCAGGAGTAGGCCATTCGGCCCTTCGAGCCTGCACCACCATTTATTATGATCATGGCTGATCATCCAACTCAGAACCCCGCCCCAGCATTCCCTCCATACCCCCTGACCCCCGTAGCCACAAGGGCCATATCTAACTCCCTCTAATTCCTTCTTCTCTTGCCTTTGACCTTTCCCACCCACCTGGCTTCACCTATCACCTTCCAGCTAGTCTCTCTCCTCCCCCACCATTTTACTCAGGAATCTTCACCCTTCCTTCTTAGTCCTGAAACATGGACTGCTATTAATTTCCATAGTTGCTGCTTGACCTATCAAGTTTCTCCAGCATTTTCAGCATCTGTAAATTTTCTTGTGTTTTTGGTTTCTTATTATTCCCAGTTCTGAATAAAAGATAACCAATATGGACTGTGTATTCCAAACATTGCTAGTGGGACCTCATTTTAATAACTTGAACTTCAGTACACAATTTCCAAATTACATAGTGGGGAAGCAAAATAAACAAATGATAATATCGAAAGACTTCAAAGAGATACAGGACGGTGATGGAATTCAATGCAGTGCAACATCTTGTGATGAAGAAGGACAAGATGAACTAAAAGCCACAATTCCAAACGACCACAAGACAGATGTGGGATTATTGGTGCAATGAATTATTGAAAGTGGCAGGATAGATGAGCAAGTAGCTTAATAAAATCAGTTTTATAAATTGAGGCTCAGAACTGAAATACTGTCTTTATTTCTGGACACTAGACTTCAGGAAAGATGTGAAAGACTTGTGTCTGGAAAGGATTACTTAGAATAATTCAAGAAAGGATGGACTTAGTGTAGAAACTGGGTTAGTTCTTCATAGAAGAGAGATTGTTGATGAAAGGGAGGTGGCTGCTGTATGTGGGGAACAGAATGAGCTAACAAAATGCACAAGCAGTATTTAGAAAAAAAAACTTCCTCTTTGATAACCAGTCAAGAGAAACAAAGAAAGCAATCAGCAAAAGGAACCCGAAATATGTAACATGATGTAAACAGTAAATAGTTAGAATCTGGAATGCACTGCCAGGGGTCAGTAGTGGAGATGGAGACACAGTATTCTGTCCTGGTAGTTAAAAAGGAACTAGGGCACCACAGTAACAGTGGTTAGCTCAATATTGTTGCGCTTGGGGCATCAGAGTTCAATCCCAGTGTCCTCTGTAAGGAGTCTCTGTACACCCTCCCCCTGGAGTGCATGGGTTCTCTCCAGTTTTCTCCTCTGGTTCCCTCCCATAATCTAAAGATCTACCAGGTGGATTAATTGGTCTTTGTAAATTGTCCTGTGCTAGGTGAGGCCTCAAAGTGCCAGAAGGGCCTATTCCAGTGCATCTCTAAATAAAATGGGTAAAGACTGAGGACAGGAGAGTGGGGCTTCAAAACATTTATGAACCAGACACAGAAATGCTATATCACTGGAGAAGCAACCTCAAAAGTTCACTAGCTAAATACTATAGTTGAATATATAGAAGCTAACAGAATACCCATCTTCTGATATTTGTAGAATAAGGATTAGCTTTATTTGTCACATTTATATAACAATACAGTGAAATGTGCCATTTGTGTCAGTGACCAACACTCTCTGGGAGCAGCCCACAAGTGTCACCATGCTTCCGGCCCCAACATTTACAAACCCTAACCCATACATCTTTGCAATGCGAGAGGAAACCCAAACACCCGGAGGAAACCTACGCAGACACAGGGAAAGCATACAGACTCCTTATTATCAGCAGCGAGAATTGGAACCATATTGCTGGTGCTGTCCTTCACTCCTTTTCAGTCCATCTATCACCTTCTGGATTCTGTCTCACCCCTTCCTGCCCCTGCCTTCTTTATACCATCTTCCATCTCCAGATTCTTGATGCAGGATCTTAGCCTGAACTGACAATTCCACCCCCTACCCCCCACCCTCCCCATAGATGCTCAACCCACTGAGCTCCTCCAGAATGTTTTTGTTCTTTGCTCCAAATTCTAGTCTCACATCAATCCTGCATCCTCTCCAGTGGCATCACATCCTTCTTATACATTGCCAATCAGAACTGCATGCAATACTTCAGCCAAGGTTAAACAAAGTTGGATGATAACCTCCCTACCTTTTGCATTTGATGTTGCAATTAGAGAAGCCTAGTATACAAAAGTGTCTTTTTATCCAGGTTGCCACCTTCAACGGTCTATGAATTAGTACTCCCAAGACCCTCTTTCTTAATATTCAAAGATCTTGCCTTTCATGCAACATGTCTGGACCTCAATATTCCCAAAATACATCACTTCATTTGTCCACATTAAATGCCACCTGCCAGTTTTTCCACCCACAGATTCACATCTCTCTACAGCCCAAGACTACCTTCCACACTATAAACAGCTCTGTGTCATTCACATCCAAGCCATTCACATATAATACAAACAAAAAGGGTCTCAGCAATGAACCTTGTGATCCCAGAGATACAAATAAAATCACACTCTACCGTTCAGAGAAATTTTGCATCCACTGGATCCCATGAAATCTATCCTTGTTCTACGGCAAATAATCTTGAATCATTTTTCTTACAAATTAACAATTCTGACTAAATAGTTTCCATTCACTTAAAACAACTTCACCAAGAGTTCTGAAACTTCACACAAATCAGGGCAAAGCAACAATCTCACCTGGTCCAGGAACACCACTGGGATTGTGAAATGGGCCCAGCAGAGATTGCACTTTCTGAGGAAGCTTAAACAAGCAACACTCCCCACTAACATCTTAACTACATTCTACAGAGGCGTGGTTGAGAGTGTGCTGACCTTTTGCATCACAACCTGGTACTCCAGCTGCAGTGCTGTCGACAAAAAAGCCTTGCAGAGGGTGGTTAGGGGAGCAGAGAAGGTTATTGGGGTCTCCCTACCTTCTGTCCAAGACCTCTTTCAGAGTCGATGCCTCCAGAAGACACGGTACATCATTAAAGACCCCTCACACCCTCTCCATGAACTGTTTGTTCTTCTGCCACCAGACAAACGTTACAGGAGCATCAAAACTAAAACCACAAGGCTACTAAACAGTTTCCTCCCACAGGCAGTCAGACTGCTGAATAGCTGCTCCACCTGACTCTGCTTTGGACACTTTTAACTTGCACTGGACACTTATAACTGATTTAACTGACATGTGGCTGTTGTGTTTTACTATTTATTGTTATGTTTATTATTTAGTGTTGTGTTTGTTATGTTATGATTGCACTGCCCCTGAGAAACACTGTCTCATTCTGCCCTGCAGAGCTGATGTATGATTAGAATGACAATAAAGTTTTTTGAATCTTGAATCTTTGAATCTATTTGATTGTCAAATAATCCACAACAGTAAAGTTCACTCTCTTCACCACTGATGTTACACTGTCTACCATATGGAAGAGATAGTTCAATTCAAAATTTTCAACATCTAATTGACCAGAAATTAGTGAACTCTACCATAGAAAACATTTCAGACCATCTACAAGTCACACACACCATTTTAATTTAGAATCATGATATAATTGCTTCAATTGGCCAAAATCCATACGCTCCACGTACAACAGCACCAGTGATTTTCACCAGAACTGTTTGGTTCAAGATTGCCAAAGGCAACTTTAAAAAGTAAATACGAGGAAATCTGCAGATGCTGGAAATTCAAGCCACACACATCAAAGTTGCTGGTGAACGCAGCAGGCCAGGAAGAGTTACAGTCGACGTTTCGGGCCGAGACCCTTCGTCAGAACTAACTGAAAGAAGAGCTAGTAAGAGATTTGAAAGCGGGAGGGGGAGGGGGAGATCTGAAATGATAGAAGGCAGGAGGGGGAGGGATGGAGCCAAGAGCTGGATAGGTGATTGGCAAAAGGGATATGAGAGGATCATCGGACAGGAGGCCAATGTACCCCATCCATTATTTATTTATTACTCACACATTCTTTTTCTCTCTCTGTCCCTCTCACTATACCCCTTGCCCATCCTCTGTTTTTTTTTCCCCTCCCCCTTTTCTTTCTCCCTAGGCCTCCTGTCTGATGATCCTCTTGTATCCCTTTTGCCAATCACCTGTCCAGCTCTTGGCTCCATCCCTCCCCCTCCTGTCTTCTCTTATCATTTTGGATCTCCCCCTCCCCCTCCCACTTTCAAATCTCTTACTAGCTCTTCTTTCAGTTAGTCCTGACGAAGGGTCTCAGCCCGAAACATCGACTGTACCTCTTCCTAGAGATGCTGCCTGGCCTGCTGCATTCACCAGCAACTTTAAAAAGTAAATGGTAGATTTGCCAGCAACACACACCTTGTGAATAACATTTTATTAAATAAAAATATTAAAATCCAGTAGTTCCTTCTACAAGTGTAGAATTTATAACTGCACAATTTGGTCAACTGGCGTTCCTCCTATCCAGTCTAAATGTTTGGGTATGTACAGTACTCAAGGCTCTTTGCCAACCTGAATCCGCAGCAGCAGTCTTCGGTTAGCTTGCTCCAGTTTCTTTTGCCTGTTTTCTAATTCTCGGACACGGTGCTGCTCCTTCTGAAGCCACTTAATATACTCCACACTTGCTTTCAAAATAGTACCTTTATTCCAGCGCACGTCACTGCAGATGAAGAAGTAATATTTTATTAAAAGTCTGCCTTAGCAGAATTTTATCAAGGAAAAATGTAATCAAATTAATATCAAACTTTAAAATATTGAACAGCTGCTTTGGAATGAATAAAAGATAATACAAGACTATTGGAATTCTTTGTTAAAATTTTAAAGCCTGAGGAAATAATGGAATACTCTAATTTAGCAATTTCTTACAATCTGGCATTTACAGAAGATCAAGAAAAGTCTTAATACACATGGTTTTATCATTCAATCTTAATGCTCTTTTTTTTAAATATAAAGGGAATCATGGTTAGATTACATCCTTCCAAGCAACATTGTTCAAAAATTTTACATAACAATCCTGCTATCCACATTGATTGCTCTCTTGTCTTTTCATCACCACCAATTTCTCCTACATTCTGATGATAGGCTATGTCCTTTATTTCCTCTTCCCAGTTCCCCATTCTCTGATTGTCAAAACTGGTTTCTCTAACTTAATGTTCTCCTTGAAAGGAGATTGTCCAGAAGTATGACCTATTTCTCTGCAAGTTCTTCTTGAACTATAAAGTACCTCCAGCATCTCACAAACATGAGGAAATCTGCAGATGCTGTAAATTCAAGCAACACACTCAAAATGGTGGTGGAACGCAGCAGGCCAGACAGCATCTATAGGAAGAAGCACAGTCAACGTTTCGGGCCGAGACCCTTCGTCAGGACTAACTAAAAGAAGAGATAGTAAGAGATTTGAAAGTGGGAGGGGGAGGGATAGAGCTAAGAGCTGGAAAGTTGATTGGCAAAAGGGAGGGTGAAAAGTTGAAGGGCAGAAGGAATTATAAGCATCTGTAGCATTTTGTTTTTGGAACACCTTCAGTGGATCCCAATTTATAGACAATATAAAGAGTATCCATTAACTGTGTGAAGGTCAAAGTCCTGTTCAATATGGTTTCAGATCTATTGTTCACACCAAATCATTCAGTCATAAACCACATCCTTGTAGGACAGCCTAGTCAGCTCCATTCAGCCACTCTTTCCTTAAAACTCCACAATAAAACGATTTAAAGAGAAGCTTTCAAATGTTTTCAAAAATCGCTTTGTTTGGTTGTTTTTATTAAATGAAAAACAGCTGAATATCCAGCAACCATGTTACCTCACATTTCACTGTCCTCCATTGACATGAAGAGACTCTCACCACGTATGCCTTTTAAGTCTGTCTTGATTTTATAGACCCTTATCAAATGCTTCCTCAGTATTGACTGCTCCCCTTCATCTTTCAGTCCAGATGAAGAGTCTCAGCCTGAAACATCACTTATCCCTTTCCCTCCATAGACACCATCTAACCTAGAGTTCTTCCTGTTTTGTATTGCTCCACAATGCTAGCTTCATTCGCCTACCCCATTACAGAAAAATCATCATACTGGGAAGCATTCTAGTATATCACAGAGACTACATTTAATATTGTTATCCCTTGAAACCCAACTAGTTGAAATTAAATATGTAAAAATTAATAGTGCATAATAGTTTCCCTACACTATATTTTGTGCACTTGTTCAGATCAACACCAGCAGTTTCTAAAACAAGAATCAGAAATTTTCACTGAGTGAAGGTGAGGAAATTTCTATGAAACTAAAAAGCCACAACCTGAAGCACAGAAGAAATCATTGAATGAAGTTACCAAGCAATTGGTATATTTTTTTCCCCTCAATGTGCCTGGAAACACAAGCAATAGTAGGATATTCTGCCTGTTTAATCCAAGGTATCAATTAATAGTACCTTAATTATTCATCCCAATGTCTTGTGGTCTAATATTTCCAATCTCTCTACATATTGTGCCTGGAAGGTTAACCCAACTCCTTCCTTAAAGGCCATTGACTTAGTTTTCTGTATAAATGCAGTTAAGATTTAAAACAGGATTTTCGTAAAAGGCATCAATACTCACGGATCATTTGATTTTGGAATTAAGGTACCAAGCTCTTTAATACGATAATTGATATTGAATCTTCGTCTTCGTTCAACTGTTGAGAATTAGTTGCATAGATTGATTAATAGCATTTATTGATTTCCAGGTGCACTGATGCCAAGTAAAACCAATTTATTTTACATATAAGTAGAGTGACAGTGACCACACTTACTCAAGTTGTGATTATCTTTCTTTTGCCTTTCTTTAACTAGTGCATGTGTTTCAGCATCTGCAGCAGTAAATGAGAACTTGGTTAGATTTGAGTGACTGCAAGTTATATTTTAAATGTAACACATCACATGATTTTTTTTCTAAGCTGCCATCACCTTATTAGCCATCTTGACAAGTTCTTTTTGTAATAATTGTCTGTAATCTTATTTAATCATTACAGTCATTCCTAAAACTCACCCAGTCCTACACTACAAAGCTATCCAGGGAGATATTTGGATTCTGTGGCCACAACTTCCACTCTTAATCCAGTTAACCAACAAAAAGCTTCAAATGTATAATTGTAAATTTTCATAATAAGGCAGTGTTCTAAATAAACCAAATCTGAAAGACTGCTGAATTGATTTAAATTATCGAGGAGGCAATCACCCAGCTTCCTAAATTCATTAGGCTTTAATACAGTATGATGTCAATTAAAATGTTAAACAGAAGATCCCATTCTTAGTTACTAAATGTAGCCATAAAAACAAACCATCTTTTCATGTTGAATTAATGGAATGCAATAGAATTTTTGTTCTATAATTGATTAATTTTATTTCTGGTTAAAGTGCTCTGAAAACATGCAAGAAAAAGGGAAAGTAGATGAAATTCCAACAGCCCTTCATTTCCAAGAATTGGCCAGTTTTAAACTATGCCTCTGAAGAAGAAATTACCTGGTGTTCCCACATATTTTCAAAGAAATAGAGAAAAAAAAGACAAGCTATATTGTACAGGATTTAAAAGAACAGTGAAAATAAGATGAAACAAATTAAACCAGCCAAAATGAGAGGATCAGGTGGAAGACTGAAGTACAGCAAGCAAAAAAGGTCTTCAGTTTCGGAAGCATCTAAACCTGGGGTTCCCAACCATGGACCAATACCATAACGAAGGGATCCATGGGAACCCCTGATCTAAACAAAAGCTTTAATCAACGCTACAACAGAAAGCACAATTTCACATCTTGAGGGTGTGTAGAGGAGATAATAAAGGTATGCTGGAATATTTGTAGCTTAAGCCAGAAAGAAAAAATAAAGTTCAGTGGAAGTGTCTACAAAATAAAGAAACAAGCGGGGGGAAGGAGGAAAGAGAGAGAGAGAGAAACGAACACATGTGCAGGACATCAAGTCAAAAGTAATAAGGCTTCCAAATGAAGGATAAAATGTTATATGCATTCTGTCACAAGGTGAAAATGTGATGAGAATATCCCCAGTTATGAACTAATGTCTATATCCATCACCAAATTTTTTTATATTCCACATGTCATGTCATTTCAAAATGATCCAGTTTCCACCAACACCAAAAATGTGTTCTTAATACAAGTTCTAAACATTTTAGGTACGGAAGACCTGAAACTCTGCAGAGTAATGTGATACCAAGTACCTGTACACATTCTGTGATATTCACAGTCAAATGCAAAATTAATTGAAGACTGAGGGATGAGAGGGAAATTAGAAGAGTATTTTACATAAAATACAACATGGGCAACAACATATACATTTAAAATACAAATGTTTAGGAAGAGGAATTCTGTATCCAGAAACTTTCAGGGCTGTTCATCAACAGAAGCTTGGGATATACAGGGCAATGTAAATAATTAAAGTTTAGCTTTTCTCTCCCCCTAATGACCGAAATGTAGTTCAATATTCAGTTGTATTTCTACAAGGACTAAAAACTGCTGAAGATCATTTAGGGAGCCAGGTTTTGCAATAACAGCTTTTGCTATTCAAGTTGAAGGAAGCAATAAGTTTAAAAATATCAAAAAGGGAAACATGGAGAAAAATATTAACATAGAACAGTAGCTAAATATTGTTACTAGGGTCAGGAAAAGTGTCCTGGAGAAAATGTTATACCATCTTGTTCAAAACATGACTGAAGGGATGGCTCTCTGCCAGCAGTCCTGTTACTTAAGCAAACTTGGAGAATTTTTGGTGTATTTTTTGTATAAAAATAAGACCATATGCAAATATGGTGTATAACTACCTCAAAGGCCAAGATGAGGAATCATCCCCTTTAAGCTTCATATCTGATGCATCAAGATTGTAGCACACTGATGTAAACTAAATGGATTATATTTTATAGATATGATCTCATTCTGTCAAATAGATTTACTACCATAAAGTAATAACAGAAATAGTACCAACATTCATTGTTGTTAGTAAGTAGGAAGTATACTTTCTATCATAGTAAAAATTAATTTGGTCTGCATCAATTTTCAAGAGAAAGAAACCACTTCTGAAAATAGTGTAGTTAACTTTTTGTCCCTACTGATACAAGTACGTGATGTATGCTTCCTGAAGCATAAGCTTAACATACAAGTTTTGCAGAGTTTTACTAGATGGAGCCTCTTCACTCTTAAGGTTTTACAATATACTGGTTAATAAGATACTTACTTCCAGTATGTGTAACTGCAATTTCCCTTTTCACTGGAAGATTAGTAGAACAGGAACTACCAGAGAGTCCAATATTACTTCCATTCATACCCTGATCGCCTCCATAGACATCTAAAATACTGCTGGACAATGGCAACTGGTCAAATAGGAGAGAGAGAAAAAAAAACAGGAAACCATATAAAGTATCAAGAAGGTATTGACTGAAATTTGAAACTGTGTATAACATATTTACATTTATGTTTTAGTATGGTGGGGGGAAACAGCAGACTAGGAATTTTATTCAGATTAAGAACCATTGAATCCTAAGAAATAGTAAGTATAACCGACCATACTGTGTTGATAATGTTTGCCAACTCCTTTAAAAATGAGTCAGCTTCCAATTACTTTGTCACATTTTCCCCCAGAACACAGTTGAAGCTATTTTTAAAAATGCATGCTTTTATCCCCACACCTCAATGCAATTATTAAAGCAAATACTGTTCTCAGCTATCAATCAGTGAGTACATTGGATCAAAGAAAGTAAAACTATCCAAAAAAAGATGGGGCATGTTGCAGGCTAAATGAACACCAGAACAATGTGTTGAATTAAAAAGAAAACAGGAATCTCTAAATATATCAGGTTACTACCTTCAGCTTCACACCCCTATTCAAGTTGTCCCGCCTATTATTATACCACATGTTGTGCTTTCATTCATTGCTAAACTGCTAACTGCCTAACTCACATCAAGTTCATATTTCAAGCAGCTGATCTTAATTCACTTTTATTATTCAGAACAAATGTTAATGGAGACTTATTTAGAGGTGCACAGGAAGATCCATTTGAGAAATAATTTTTAATGATCTTACTTCAATTTGCCTTGATTAGTACACAAGTAGTTATCCATCTGTGGGTTGGGGCAAATCTTTTGGAAGAACATCAAGATCACTATTGCCCTAACCTTGGAATACAACGTCATCACTAGTACCAACTCTCATCTCTCTGACAAAACAGAACTACATGGTTCAATAGAAGGAAAATATTGGCATAAGTAACAGGCTGCAAGTTCCCAGAATGTTTTGACGGGCACCAAATTCCCTCCATACACCCCATACAGTCTGACTGACAAATGTCACTAAAACTGAATGTATTTTAAAATTATAACTAAAAGCACTAATAATAGCACAAAATGTACTTAATTCATTGCATATTTTAGAAACTGATTTTGATCTAATACAAATTTACTTATCATTCTCCTATTAATCTCTTCTTGCTTTTCAATGGGGTTGCTTTTTCAATGGGACCAGGTTTAACCAAGAACAATTTCTATTCTAGAATCTGGAACATGTATGTGACTTTGCACTGCCCCATTGAATTCCATTTGGAATCCACCAACACAATGCAGGGGCAGATGATGGGGTTAGAAACAGCAAGTAATCCATGACCAAAACTGGACTCAGGACCTCTCCAAGTAAATCTGGATGCTCCTGAAAGAAGTATTCCTGTCTGAACAGTAAATCTTCCCCAAAGCCTTGTAGGTTATTGCCTACTATCTTCTGCTGCTGGATAAATTCACTATCATTTATCTGAATGTATCTTGTTCAGTTTTAGTTGCTGGTAGTTATATTTAGTTGCATCATAAATATTTCATATTAAACTAGATAACCATTGAATATAAATTTTAAGCAGATTATATTGTAAAACAATCATGTACTTGATTGAGTATCAGTATGTAGTTGGTAAATAGAATAAGTAATATAAAATAAGTAATTTTATTTTAAACTGCTGTCATCAGCCATTTTGACTGTGTGGGCATCACTGAGTGGATTAATAGATCTAGATTAGATGTGGGTAGTCTGGTATTTTTACCAAATGTAGCATGCTAACTGGAATTAATTAAATCAGTAAAAGATATTAATAAAGCAGGGAGGTTTCTGGTATATATGATTGGCTACAGGGCTATAGAGTTAATTTTTTTTCAGAATTATTTATCCCTGGGCAAAATTATGTATTATCTGCACTTTACTTAGAAACGCTTGTGAGAATTTCCAGCTGTTTGTGATGCATCGATATAAATAAAGTTTTACCTTACGGTTTCAAAGTAGGAAGCAGGAAGAGAAAAATAATGAGCTTAAATTCATACAGTACTCAAGAGTCTTCAATGTTGTTTTTTGATCAAAGTAAGTTTGAAGAGTAGTCCTTGTAGATTTGCATAAAGTGGAGTCTTTCAAGTAGTAATGGAAGAAGTGTGTCAGACCATACTACCTAAAGCAAGTACCCCACTGAGGATACATGTGAATTCCAGATTTATCTTTTCCAGTCCTGCCAATATCAATCTGCTGTTAAATGCCAATTGAATCCTAACTGGCAGGGCTACATGGCAGCTGCGGCATGTGTGGCATAACACTGTCACGTGATGTGGCTGAAACAACCTTCACTAACTCCAAGATTGAATGTGCCGACAATCAAAGCTGTCAAGCACTTTGAAATGCTTCTATAAGCTCCTGGCATTTAGAAGTAGTCAAGAAAGCTGTTAAAATTCCATTTAATTATCATAATATTTTAAATTACTTAAACATAGAAGTGCTTTAACAAATTTAACAGTGTGCAGGAACAGAGAGATCTTGGGGTCGTCCATAGGTCGCTCCAAGTTGGAGTGCAAGTTGACAGGGTAGTTAAGAAGGTGGCCTACATTAATCAGGGGATTGAGTTCAAGAGCTGAGAGGAAATGTTGTAGCTCTCTAAAACCCTGGTTAGACCACGCTTGGAATATTGTGTTCCATTCTGGTCACCTCATTATAGGAAAGATGTAGAAGCTTCAGAGAAGGTACAGAGGAGATTTACCAGTAGGTTGCCTAGATTAGTGAACCTGTCTTATGAGGAAAGATTGAACTTTCTCTTTGGAGTTTGGAGTTTGGAGTTTTGAGTTAAGGAGGATGAGAGGTGACTTGATAGAGGTGTACAAGTTGATAAGAGGCTTAGATCGAGTGGACAGCCAGAGACCTTTTTCCAGGGCAGAAATGGCTAATGCAAGGAAGCATAAATTTAAGGTACTGGGAAGAATGTATAGGAGGGAAGTCAGAGAAAGGATATTATTTACACTAAGAGTGGGAGGTGGGTGGAACACACCGCCAGGGTGACGGTAGAGGCAGATACATTGGTAACATTTAAGAGAGCCTTAGTTAGGCACTTAGATGAAAGAAAAATCATGGGCAATGTAGGAAGGAAGGCTTACGTTGATCTCGAAGAATGGTAAATAGTCAGCACAACATCAAGGGCCAAAGAGCATGTACTGTGTTGTACTTCTCTAAGTTCTTTCTCTATGTAGTGTACATTCTAAACCACAGCATTTAACTCAAAAGGGAAAAAGTCAGCACTAAAGAATGTTGAGAATAAATTGTTCATAATGAGGTTAGATGCATTTGTGGTTAGAACAATGAAAGGAATAAGTCGCATTTATAGGAGGAACTGTGGGATGTTCCGAAGTCATGTAAGATATTTATAGTTGCAAGTTTCTAATAGGTATTAGTCAGTACTAGGACACACCTACTGTTGTTCCAGTTATACCATGAATTGTTGTTTCCAGTTTAAGCTGGTCACAAATGCTGTTAGTTATATGTTTCAGGTTTCTTTTTAACCCATGAAACTTTTTTCTGCAATTTTGTAATGTCTGTTAATTATTTCCACACTGTGGAATTCCAAGAAATATTTTACCATTTCAAACAATTTCTCTTACAGGGAAGTTTCACTAAGGAAGAAACTTTAATCCAAACAGGTTTTTTTTGTTTAACTCCATGTAAAGTAGTTAATGAAAAATAGATTGCTCTGAAATATATACACAATTAAATCAATGCAGAAAATTACCTAAGTTAATTTTAAAAGATGATTCTATCCTACAAAGAACATCATATTGTGTTAAAGATAGCCGTACATGGAAAAGGATTGTCATGACCTTGGGCAGATATTAAAGGAACACATTTAAATTTGAGCTGCCTTATGTTGAGGTTACCGTCCTTACATTCTTTTTTGAATATGCTCTTAGATGAATTATTTTGTAAAATATTGCAGAAAGAAATCACATGTTAGATCTCATGATTTCTTACTCTGTTCTTCTGTATATCCAGTGAATAAAATTAAATGAATAAAAACACTATCCATATTTACAGCAAAAAATATCTGGTACTATCATCCTATTTGTTCTTTGGTTACTTTATAACCCACTGATAACCTTTAAAAGTTGGATGACCTGTCAGGATACACAAAAAAACTGTATTTAAAAGAACTGCAATTTAGTTCATATGAATTAAAATGGTGACTATTTCTGCATCCAGTAGATTTCATTTATCACAGTGACTGAGCTCTGTTCATCATAGTAAATGGACATTTGAACTGTAATTGTTTAAATCATAGCCTCGTACCCTTTGTAGCTTTTTAAAAAAAATAACAGCAAGCTAATCTGACACAATTTTAAAAACTAGCTTCTTTCCACTAACTATTAAACGGGTGAAATAATAAGTGTTCAGTCTTCCAAGGGCATCCAATTCTTGAAGCTAACTTAATAAACAAATCTACTACAATTTTGCTACAATTTTATTTATGATACAGCACTTTGGAACTCTGATTAGTATGAAGATTTTGCACTTCAGTAATGTTCTGTGCTATTGTTATCTCAAAAAAAAATTAGATACACTTTTCAATAAGTGTTTACACAACCTTCTCACTATTCCAAGTGTAGTCCAAATATTAAAAATAAAATCTGCTCTTACCAGTTTTATTTTCTGTGATTCTATAAACTCCACAATAGTGATTGTTTTACTCTTCTCCTTCATTTTAACTTTCCTTCATCATCCGAGCAGTGATGTGCTCAGCGGCTTTAGTACATGTGCTGAATATTAGTTCACATAAACAAGAGGTCTCTGACTTCTTGGACTTTAACACTGATCTACTGCAAAGTATAATTGGAAAACTCATTCTCCTGCAGGCTGCTATGTTCTTTGATGTTAGGTCAAGCAATGCAATTGCTAATATTTACTGGCATAAAAGGAACTATTTCAACAGCAGTTAAACAGAATGATAAGGATTTGATAAATCGGTGTTTCACTCCTGGCACATTGAAGAAATATCCATAGTTGCTTCTTAGGATTTGCTATGGCCAACAATATGATTATCAAACTGCTTTTATCTTTAATTATCTTCTTCTGCTGGATATATTCTTTCCAAGATGCACATATGATCATTTTGATTGTACTATATTCTGTTCATGATAGGCATTATTGTTATAATCTTTTGATTCTGTCCTAAGGCATCTTAGGTGGATACTTTAAACATGCTTTAGAGTCTACATAAAAAATACATAAATTAAGAGCCTACTATCTGTTGAAAAAGTAATCTAATCAACTCATTTCCTTCTACTTTCTTCATGTAAGAGCTGGAGACAAATTTGGAACAAAATAAGTATCTGGATTGATATAATACATAGATACAAAGAACAACAAAAGGAGGCAAATTTTCTTTGAACCTGCTTGAAGCAGTAATAGTAAGAAAGAATGAACAGTTACCATATATGCTCAGCTCTCTGTCCCTCTAGTAATCATAATGGATATGAAACATTTCAAGAATATATCTACTTACAGATAATTTTGAAATTCATAGATACTTTTGAAAGGCGTGTGTATTTTTTTGTAGAAGCAAGGATTTACAAATTGCATTTCTATTTAAATGAAAATTGCATAGAATGGGTTTCAAACTGTCTTTTTAAACCTACTTTGAGTTAACAGACTCACAGAGCCACTGAAGCAGCCCAGTGAGACAGGCAAAGGGTTTATCACAAATTAAGTTCTCTTGAAGCAGGGGACATTGAAAGGAGGATTCTTAATAAATGCAATGAAGATGATGACTGATTTAGACAGGATAAAGGGCGAGGGACTGTGCATATTAGAGGAAGATGAAAGGATCAAGGGCCTTAGATTTGAACTGATAGCAGATTAAAGGGGAAAAGAAGGGGATGTGAAGAAAACCACTGGCAAGGAGAGTTGGTGAATTGGTGCTCAGTACCTGTGATAGAAGCAGAATGCCAAGCGAGGCTTTTGAAAGTGAAAAGGATGGACAGAATTTGAAGGACATTTGGGGAATGGGAATGAATGGATTGCCCAATAAGATAGTATTTGTGGACTCCGAGCTAATTAGCCTTCTGTAGCAACTCTGTGATTCACTGTGGATAATTCTGAATGATAATTCACAGCAAGTTATCGTCCGTGACTTAGTACCACAATTGGCATACAGTAAGGTGCAGACTATGTGATTAGGGCATGCACTGAACATTGGGGGGAAAGGCCACAGTTTAGGACCTTGCACCATTAACTGGATTCAGTGTTAAATCCCAGTGAGTTATTTGCTCACTGGTTGTATTAACTGAACACGTTTTAATGTTAAGTAGTATAGCAGGATTGGTAAAGAAAACATTGATTTGATCGTTCTGTATTATACACATGTGAATTTTCATGAATAAACTGTGTTCTGAATTTTTTTTTACAAAACGCAAATTATTTGATTTCTTCACAAATATCTCAGATCCTATGCCCCAAGAAAAGGGGAATTCACCTCCTGTTTGTCTAGAGAGGATTGACAACACAGGGTTTCCCACTCCATGGGTTCTCAAGGCTTTCAGAGACATGAGCAGTGCCCAAAACATATCGATGTGCATGCTCATCAATTCCTGCTTAAAGGCTCTTTCCCTCATCAGTCCACCAGAGTAACTTCACTCTCTGGAAAGATGGCACACTAACTACTCTTTGCCTTTGGCTTGACTGCAAGACATTCTTGCCCCAGTGAGGATTCACGTGTGAGTTCTGCAACAAAACTTCTCAGTCGTGTCCAGGATATGAGTTGGTGAGTGTGACTGTCAGGTGATGAGGAACCACCTTCTGCAGCTTCAGGCCTGGAAATGGCCAGATGTTATTTCTTGGCCCCCTGACTGAAAAGGGTACAGGTGAGGAGAGAGGGCAGGTGAGAAGAGAACATTAAAAAGCTGGCTGTCTGTTGCAAGTCTGAAGAGATCCTAGGATAAATGGGAAAAACAATCTGGGAGGAACTGTAAGCAACACACATAAAAGTTGCTGGTGCACGCAGCAGGCCAGGCAGCATCTCTAGGAGGAGGTACAGTCGACGTATCAGGCCGAGACCCTTTGTCAGGACTAACTGAAAGAAGAGCTAGTAAGAGATTGGAAAGTGGGAGAGGGAGGGGGAGATCCAAAATGATAGGAGAAGATAGGAGGGGGAGGGATGGAGCCAAGAGCTGGACAGTTGATTGGCAAAAGGATCAAGGGACAGGAGGCCTAGGGAGAAAGAAAAGGGGGAGGGGGGAAGCCCAAAGGATGGGCAAGGGGTATAGTGAGGGGGACAGAGTGAGAAAAAGGAGAGAGAGAAAAAAAGAATGTGTGTATATAAATAAATAACGGATGGGGTATGAGGGGGAGGTGGGGCATTAGCGGAAGTTTGAGAAGTCAATGTTCATGCCATCAGGTTGGAGGCTACCCAGATGGAATATAAGGTGTTGTTCCTCCAACCTGAGTGTGGCTTCATCTTTACAGTAGAGGAGGCCGTGGATAGACATATCAGAATGGGAATGGGACGTGGAATTAAAATGTGTGGCCTCTGGAAGATCCTGTTTTCTCTGGCGGACAGAGTGCAGGTGTTCAGCGAAATGAACTCCCAGTCTGCGTCGGGTCTCGCCAATATATAAAAGGACACATCAGGAGCACCGGACGTAGCATATCACCTCAGCCGACTCACAGGTGAAGTGTCGCCTCACCTGGAAGGACTGTCTGGGGCCCTGAATGGTAGCGAGGGAGGAAGTGTAAGGGCATGTGTAGCACTTGTTCCGCTAGCGAGGGAGGAAGTGCAAGTCCTTCCAGGTGAGGTGATACTTCACCTGTGAGTCGGCTGGGGTGATTTACTGCATCCGGTGCTCTCGATGTGGCCTTCTATATATTGGTGAGACCCGATGCAGACTGGGAGGTCGTTTCACTGAACACCTACGCTCTGTCTGTCAGAGAAAGCAGGATCTTCCAGTGGCCACACATTTTAATTCCACGTCCAATTCCCATTCTGATATGTCTATCCACGGCCTCCTCTACTGTAACGATGAAGCCACACTCAGGTTGGAGGAACAACACCTTATATTCCATCTGGGTAGCCTCCAACCTGATGACATGAACATCGACTTCTCTAACTTCCGCTAATGCTCCACCTCCCCCTCATTCCCATCCGTTATTTATTTATTTACCCACACATTCTTTTTTCCTCTCTCTTTTTCTCCCACTATCTCCCTCAATATACCCTTTGCCCATCCTCTGGTTTTCCCCCTCCTCCCCCTTTTCTTTCTCCCTAGGCCTCCTGTCTCATGATCCTCTCATATCTCTTCTGCCAATCAATTGTCCAGCTCTTGACTCCATCCATCTCCCTCCTGTCTTCTCCTATCATTTCAGATTTCCCTCTCCCCTTCCCACTTTCAAATCTCTTACTAGCTCTTCTTTCAGTTAGTTCTGACGAAGGGTCTCGGCCCGAAACATCGATTGTACCTCTTCCTAGAGATGCTGCCTGGCCTGCTGCATTCACCAGCAACTTTTGCTTAAAATTCCAGCATCTGCAGATTTCCTCATGTTTGGGAGAAACTATAATTGGTGTCGATGAATTTCAGTCTACTGGTCACTGGCTGTGTGGCAACCAGCCCATACAAACATTGTCAGAATAGCTTTACCC
Source organism: Mobula hypostoma (assembly GCF_963921235.1). Taxonomy (NCBI): domain Eukaryota; kingdom Metazoa; phylum Chordata; class Chondrichthyes; order Myliobatiformes; family Myliobatidae; genus Mobula; species Mobula hypostoma. The sequence goes on along the minus strand of NC_086105.1, from coordinate 21,724,937 downwards.
ACCATAAACCATCATGAGCTTTCATACAGCAAAAATTAATACCAAAACTTTTGAAGTAAAAAGCTTCCTGTCTGAGCTTTCATTCAATCAGCAAGCAAACCTTCTCTCCAAATGTACAAAATTATTAAGACAGAGGAACAAAACTAAGGCATTCGGCCCATCAAGTCTGCTCTTCCTTTTCATCATGACTGTTTTATTATCTCTCTCAATCTTATTCTCTTGCCTTCTCCCTGTAACCTTTGAGATCCTCACTAATCAAGAACCTATCAACATTCACATTAAATATACCCGATCACTTGGTCTCGACAGCCATCTGCGGCAATGAATTCCACAGATTCTCCACTTACCAGCTAAAGAAATTCCTCCACATTACTGCTATAAATGGACGTCCTCCTATTCTGAGGCAGTGCCCTCTGGTCCTGGACTCCCAAACTAAAGGAACCATCCTCCCCATGTCCACTCTCTCTATGCCTTTCAATATTCAATAGGTTTCAATGAGATCCCCTTCTCATTCTTCTAAACTCTAGCAAGTGCAGGGCCAGAGGCATCAAACACTCCTCATATGTTAACCCTTTCATTCCCAAGATCATTCTCATGAACCTCCTCTTGACCCTTTCCAATGCCAGCACGTCCTTTCTTAGATAAGGGGCCCAAACTGCTCACAATACTCCAAAGTGCAGTCTGATCAATGGATTAAAAAGCCTCAGAGAAATATTTTTGAAAGCATAATTTTGATTTTATGCTTTAATATCAGTACAATTTCACCACTGTAGCAGCAATCAGCAAGTGAATTTAACAGGGTCACAAGCATGTCCCTTGAATACAAGGCAATGCCTCCGGCATTTACCTCACTGCAGCATGTTCAACAGGAATGTCTCAATGATGCCTATGCAGCATATAAATGGGATTAAAAAGAAGGGTCGTGGACCAAAATATCAACTTTCGAGTCCTGAAGAAGGGTCTCAGCCCAAAACGTTGATAGTTTATTCATTTCTATAGATACTGACCTGCAAGTTCCTCCAATATTTTGTGTGTGTTGTTTTAAATACATGAGTGTTGGGGAGAAGGAGACAGCATGGGATTATGAGCAATGGACAGTTCAGTAAACTATTTTAAATTTCTACTTTCAGGAACAGGCAGAGAATCATTGCATTTGATTACTTCTCCAACAAAATGCTGCAATATTAGTTTTCCCTACACACTGCCCCGCCAGCCTTCTGGTCACTACACTTGCGTATTCATACTTTGTCAGTACTTACTGTGTTGTGTATTAGAGAAGATGGCTCCATACAGCTGGGAGAATCCTCATTAAAGCAACTTGATTCCAAGCTGATTATATCATCAATGACATCGTCCATCTAAAAGTCAATGTGATGTGCAGCTTAAAGTAACAATCAGAATATGGTGCCCACAATTTCATTTAAACTGGCAATTAAAAACTAATCAGAGTCCCAGTGTAAAATCTCTGTGGTGGCTATTTACTTACCAGAAGACCATACAATATAGGAGCCGAATTAGGCTATTTGGCCTATTGAGTCTGCTCTGCCATTTCATCACGGTTTATCCGGTTTTCCTCTCAGCCCCAATCTCCTGCCTTCTCCCTGTATCCCTTCATGCCCTGACCAATCAAGAATCTATCAACCTCTGCCTTAATTATACATAAAGTCTTGGCCTCTACAGCTGCCTGTAGCAAAGAATTCCACAGATTCACGACTCTCTGGCTAAAGAAATTTCTCCTAATCTCTGTTCTAAAAGGATACCCCTCTATTTTGAGACTGTGTTTTTACATAGTAAACTAATGGACGCTAATCAAACTTATAGGTTTTACTAAAAAAAATTAAGCCATTAGCCAAGGTAATAACACAGATCTGTTAAAGCTGTTCATTCAGGGGCTTTGGATAATTGTTCATGTGACTTAATAGTTGGATTTTAGTATTGGTCCAAAAGTCAATGAGAATTGGTCGTTGGGGTATTCCCAACTGAGTGTCTTCTCAAATAATTTCACTCCCATATTTGCATATAATTATTTTTCTATTTACTGATGATAATTTACTGTCTTCATATAATTCGTGGAAAGCACATGCTTTTGTGTAATTGTGACTGCAATCTTCAATACAGGCCTTCAAATTCAATATGTCAAAAGGAAGTGACTCAGAACCAGAGTTAGTTTGTTGTCACTGACATTAGTAATGAAATGTATTGCTTTGTGGCAGCAATCCAATGCAAACAGAACATCTTACTGTAAGTTATAACTTAAAAACTCAAACAATAATTGTGCAGAAGAAGAATAGTGAGGTAGTGTTTTGGGTTCATGGACCTTTCAGAAATCTGATAGCAAAGGGGAAGAAGATGACCCTAAGTATAAGTCTTAAGGTTCCTGAAAACTATTGCTTACATGTGGTGGGGGTTGGGGGTGAGTGAGTGACAGTTCCCTCAGAGAGGTAGTGAAGAGGAATTGTGGAGCACCCTATGGAGAAGACTGGATGAGAATATTTTCTTTGGCCACTCTCACATTCTTCTCTATGAGCAGTGACGACAGACCATGAAGCATTTTAAGGTACAGAGAAGTCCAAAAAACTACTGAGAGAATTATCATATGACATTTAAAACTTGTTCCTTTAAATTCCTGTGAGAGTAGCAAACATTGAAAGTAATAAATCATAATTAAAATGGTTAAAATTCAATGAAATTCCAAGAAATGGGTCATATTGGGAACATTACTGCAAAAGAATGGATGATACAAAAGACACCCTATCCACTTAAATCTATCATTACAAATGCTTTAACGTTGGTCTAATTGAGAACTTGAGAAACTTCTCCAATTTTTCCTTTAAAATGAAGAGAGTGCAAAACAAGGAAGGTTTAAAATAGATTTAAAACAATTTGGAAACTATTTTTATAAATACTTTCTTTCATAACTTGATTTGTCATTTATCATTGGTTCAAGTTACTTTTAAGGAAATGAAATTCAGACATTGGAATTTTAACAAACTTCTGTGTTTCTATTTAGGAGTTAAATATTCATCCAGTTACAATCATATAAGTGACTCTTCAAGAGAATATCAGAAATCCCCAAATGTGCAACATGTGGGAAATTACATTGGTCCTTCTGCCTTGGGCTTATACTTGTAACTTCTTTTTTATATTTTTGTAACTATATATAACAGGTATATGGAGGAATTTAAGGTGAGGGTTATATGGGAGGCAGGGTTTGAGGGTTGGCACAACATTTGGGCCGAAGGGCCTGTACTGTGCTGTACTATTCTATATTCTATGTATGTTCTTCACCTGCCATTTGTAGATAAAGAAACCTCAAACATGTTAATGTATTAATGTTGGAAAGCATACCTTAAGCTAAATTTATTACGTTGAAAGTGTTTTGGCTTTAATAAAATATATTTGCTAATTTTATTTGAGATGGGGATAGTACTAGAAGAACCATTTTTGATATAATAGCTCATGCACCAAGTGGATGGAATTAGATAACTTTCACATTGCTCCCTAAATTACTCTAAGTTGAAGGAATCCAATGAGGTCAATACAATATCTTCTTAAATTACCAGAAAATTTCCTCCTGCCCATGCTTGAGTTCTTCTTACATTGTGAGGTTTTGTTATATCATGGAAAAAATGTAGTTTGAATAATGCAGAGCCAAATGATGGAATTACAGAGTCTGCAAAATTTTACATCACTTTCCTGTTTATGGTTAAATAAGTTGCTTTGTCATTTGGTCATTTTTATATAAAACAGCACTTAATTTTGAAACATTTCAGTACATATGCAAGCTAAGTTAGAATTGTGCTGCATCCTTATTAGTAGTTTTAAAATTATAAGAATGGGATCAATTCTCATATGTTCCTTCAAATAGGCCCTGTGTGCAATTTTCAAGCATTAATACATTAAATTAACACTGAGGAGCCCTTAACAATTTTGCATTATAATTGAATGTAAAAAAAAACACAAATACAGTAAAAGAAAAATTACCTCATTTTCATGATTGGTTCCTAGGGACAGCAGTGTAACTGGACTGTCAGGCATACTACCTTCACTGCCAGACGGGATATGACCATTTCTCATAACAGAACGTGATCCAACAGACTCTCCTGGATGTGAGTGAGAAATGGGAAGGCTCTGATTGGAAAGCTTGGTGCCCAGTGCTAGGTACTGTTTCACCTGCTGCCTCTGCGCCTGATGGATATGAAACTTTGTTGAGTTTTCCAGGTGCGCCTGGACCTGTTGAAAACAGTGTGAAAGTTTTTTGATAACCTTGTTAATATCACATGTTGACAGTTATAGAGCACAGGACCACTGTGTACAGTAACACATTACAAATATATTTGTGGCCTAAGGCACCCTGCAACTTCAGAAAACAAAACAAATCTTCAGCTTCTCCAAAGTTTACTGTATTGATGTTTGGTTTACATTAACAGAGTTAACAGTGAAATACAAGGAAAATTATTATTGTGTATATGCAGAATCTACTATTCTGCTTTTATTTTGATGTATGGGATTGTCCAAAAACAGTTTTGAATACAACAAAACAATGATTACCATAGTCATGAGTGCATCCAAAGATATAACTCACTGAATAATGTCTGATTCCCTCATGACATATTAACTCTGTGATGTTCAAAGAGTTTCATTTATACTTTAGAAGCCATATTACAAATTAAAGTTTCTTTTATTTGATGTATTGCAACACATGATGAAAAAAATCTATATTCCATAACTTTCAGTACAATAAAATCTGTTTGATCACTGATAAATTAGTACTTGGATATTTAAACATAGCAAAGATAATAACCTTTGTTTCCCCAAAGAAGCACTGAGAGATTTATCTCCAAACAAGTGACTTAAAAATTTATGGTAATTACTGAATCCATTTGAGGGCATTTGCTGGTCTACAACTGTGCTATAGACTAGAAAAGATGCTAAAAACAAAACCAGTTCTATGGTATCATCGTGTCATTAGAAACCAAGAGCTGAACTATAGTAATGGTGGTGGTGATGGCGGTGGAAAAGAAGGTTGGGGGGGAGGGAATCATGAATTCTTCAGTCTGCATGCAAAAGCTTTAAAATATTTGAATTTAGCAAATCATTGCTATAATCAGCTGGAAATATTCTGAAAATGTACCTAATTCTCACCTTGTAATATGCATATTCCGAAATGTGTGGCATTCTGGATCGCAGAAGTACGTGGTTCACTTGAAGTTGTTGAGGACAACAATTCCTCAGCTCTCTCCAGTATTATTTTTCTACAGTCAGACTTCAGAAGAGTGCTAGCGATAGAGCCAAGCAGAAGACTTTATAAACTGATAAGGAATGTTAAAGGATCTAATTGGCACAGACTAGTCTATTCTCCCATTATGAGTGTGACAACAACTTCAGAGAGTTCCTGATTTAGAAAGACGTCACTTTTTCTTCAGTTTGATCCCCGCAATAATTCTGCATAGTCTATTTATCATGAATGTTACCGAGAAAGCACTACCCCGCCTTGTTATTGAGTAGCAACCATTTACCCAACTGTCTTCTGCCACATTTTCCTCCAGGGTCTTTCTGGATAATACACTGTTTGTTCTTCCTCTTTCAAAACATGTAGTGGTCATTTTTATTACTCATTTCTATAGCTCCTTTTGTTGCTTATATTTACATACAGAAGGCCAGACTTTCATCAACACAGACTTCAAAACAGTGCTGTATAGTTCTACTGTAAATAAATATATGACATTGTGCATTTTCAATTTGCTCCTTAGATTTGCAGTAGATAATACATTGTAAGTAGCCTCAGGACATGGCATTTATTCCTACCACAAAACTACACTGGTGTTGAAGTGTATTTTTTCTACATACCATATAAATGCTGACTTTTTTCTACTGGACTAATAACAGAAGCTTTACTGCACTTAAGAGATTAATTCGTTAAGGAGCTTCATCCTTCTCTTTCTGAACTGGCAAAGCTTTTGAATTCAAGTGTAAAAATAGCAGGTCCCAAGGTCATTTTTATAATGTCTTCTGAAGTGCACTAAGTAGATGTATTTCTGCGCTTTAATGAAGTATTATCTCTAATACAAATTACAATTTCCTGCTTCTTGTGCGCACATTTCAAAAATTGTACGTTAATCTTCTGAAAAATACTGTATCATGGCTTTGAAGATCTTGTTTAAATTAGAATTAACGAAAATTAAAGAAGTTCCTTTTCTTTAATAACTATCATTTTTGATTCTCCAGATTAATCGCTAAGAGGTGAAATTTGTGTTTAGTTCTAGTCTTTATTTTGAAAAGTGCAGGATAGCATCAACAGAGGGGGCTGAAGATGCTGGGATTTTTTTCTCATTAACGCAGAGGAGATTCATTAGGATGATGCTTGAAAGATTGGACAGGTGAGATTTTTAACCCTGATGCATTGGTGGCTAAGGGGTGATCTTATAAAGTCATTTTAAATCATATGGCATAGATAATGCGTATAGTCACAATCTTGTTCCCAGGATAGGGGAGTGTAAGACCATGGAATAAAGATAGAGGAAAAGATTTCAAAGAGGGCAACTTTTTCACACTAAAGGTGATGGCATGAACTGACAGTGAACATGGTAGAGTCAGGTACAATTACAATGTTTAGAAGACCAGACACATGGTTAAAAAACCTTTAGAGCAGGGGTTCATAACTGGGGTTCACAGACCCCTTGCATAATAGTATTGGCATAAAAAAGGTTGGGAACTCCTGGTTTAAAGAGATATAGGCCAAATGCACGCAAATGGAATGATCAGAATCAGAAATCAGGTTCATCTCCCTAGGCAACATGTCCACATGGTCATCTGTGCTCTGTAATTCTGTGACTCTAAAGCGTCCTATTAAAATTGTGAAGATTTTTAATAGATAAAATACTTCCACTTGCAGGGTAGAAGGGAACTAGTCATTGTTTTTTTAGCAGCATAGAGTAGACCACTCAATCCATCAAAGTGGCACCAATTTTACTTTTGTAAAAACCACCTGATCATTTGTAGTTCCAGGTCCTTTCTTATATTCTTATGACTATTTTATTCCTTCAAAACTGGATCTGATTACCTTCTGAAAGGATTGATAAAACTTGTTTGTCATCCTTAATGTCATCTGCTTCTTGGCGCTTTCACCAATGTGAATGGGATGCCCAAAGTATTTGGATTTCAGTCACAGCATCCAATGACTTGTTTTACTGAAGAATATAGAGCTTTGACCAGCAGCTAATCCAGACATCAGAAATTTGGAGAGGAGGGGACTTCAATCAGGTCCACGGCCCAAGTTTAAAAGGCAGGAGTAGGTCACAGCATCATAATAGAGATTTAACCAGCAACCAAGCATTTGGGATTGATTACTAAGAGTAAATCAAAGGAAGGAAGGAAGGGGTCAAGAGCAGAGGCCATTGTTTGAGTTGTAAGGCTTTAGCTCTTCGAGGCTTCAACAAAGAGAGACTTCACTCAAAGAAAGCAAAGGAAGAAAAAGCTCAGGCCTTTTCCTTCTCTTCTTTATATCTGCTCAGCTACAACAGTAGAGATGACAGACAGGACAGTGAAATCCTCCTCTTGTACGAGGAGACCTCCAGTGTCCCTGAAGACTACAATTGTGAGAACTGCATCCAGCTGTAGCTTCGAACAAACCGTGTCAAGGAGTTGGAGCTGGAACTGGATGAACTCCAGATCATTCAGGAGGCTGGAAGGGTGATATATAAGACATATAGAGTGGTAGTTACACCCAAGGTGCAGCCCACAGGAAACCTGGTGACCTGAGGAGGAAAGGGGATAAGAAACCAGTGCAGAATACTGCTGCGGCCATCCCCCTCAACAACAGATATATCACTTTGGGTACTGAAGTGTGGAATAATGAAGCAGAGAGTTGCGGTGGTCGAATCTCTGGCACTGAGTCTGCCTCTGTGACTCAGAAGGGAAGGGGAGTGAAGAGGCATACTGTGGTGATAGGGGATTTATTAGTTAGGGGAACAGACAGGAGGTTCTGTGGGCAAGAACGGGATTCCCGGATGGTATGTTGCCTCCTAGGTGCCAGGGTCTGGGATATTGCAGATCGAGTCCTCAGCATCCGTAAGTGGGAGGGTGAACAGCCAGAAGTTGTAGTCTATGTAGCTACCAATGACATGGGTAGGATGAGTGATGAGGTTCTGCATAGGAAGTTCATGGAGTTGGAATCTACGTTAAAGGGCAGAACCTCCAGTATTGTGATCACAGGATTGCTCCCCATGCCACATGCTAGTGAGGCTGGGACTAGGAACATTATACAGTTTAATACATGGCTAAGAAGTTGGTGTAGGAGGGAAGGCAGAAGATTTTTGAATCAGTGAGTTCTCTTCCAGGAAAGGTTGGACCTGTACAGAAGGGACAGCTTGTACCTGAACTGGAGGGGGACTAATATCCTAGTGGGAAGGTTTGTTAATGCTGTATGGTAGGGTTTAAAGTAGAATAGCAGGGGGATGGGAGCCAGAGTACCAGAACATTTAGTGGAGAGATTGTGGATACAGATGTTGGTAAGACCTCAGACAAAGTTAGGAATCAAAAGGTTGAACATGGTGCGACTAGTGTCCTGAGCTGTCTATATTTCAATGCAAGAAGTATTGTAGAAAAGGCAGATAATATGAGGTAGCTGGTTTACAAACAGAGGCAATGTGTAGTGAGGAGAGGCTGTTGATATGTCAAAATTGCAGTCAACAGGATGAGTTGCAACACAAAAGGTGGACAAAATTGAAAAGGGTGAATACAGGCCTGATGGTGTTGTGTCTGAATGTGCACAGTATGTGAAATAAGGTAGATGAACTTGCAGCACAGTTGCAGATTGGCAAGTATGATGTTGTAGGCATCACTGAATCATGGCTGAAAGATTACAGCTGGGAGCTTAATGTCCAAGGATACTCAATGTATCGAAAGGATGGGCAGGAAGGCATAGGGTTCAGTGTTGCTCTGTTGGTAAAAAAAAAAGTTAATGAGATCATTAGAAAGAGGTGACATAGGGTTGAAAGGTGGTGCATTACTGTGGATAGAGCTAAGGAACTGCAAGGTAAAAAGACCCTGATGGGAGTTGTATACAGACCCCCAAACAGTAGTAAGGATGTGGCCTACAAATTACAATGGGAGATAGAAAAAGCATGCCAAAGAGCAATATTACAGTAGTCATAGGAGTCTTCACTATGCAGGTAGACTGGAAAAATCAGGTTGGTGCTGGATTATAGGAGAGGGACTTTCTAAGATGCCTACGAGATGGCTTTCTAGAGTAGCTCAAAGTTAAGCCCCTAGAGGATCAGCTATTTTGGACTGGGTGTTGTGCAAAGAACTTGAATTGACTAGGGAGCTTAAGGTAAAATAACCCTTAGGGGTAAGTGACCATGATATGATTGAATTCATCCTGAAATTTGAGAAGGAGAAGCTAAAATCATATGTATCAGTATTACAGTGGAATAAAGGGAATTACAGAGGTATGAGAGAGGAGTTGGCCAGAATTGATTGGGAAAGAACACTGGCAGGGACGATGGCAGAACAACAATGTCTAGAATTTCTGGAAGCAATTCAGAAGGCACAGGATATATACATCCCAAGGAGGAGGAAGTATTCTAAATCAAAGATGACATAACCGTGGTGAACAAGAGAAGAAAAGCCAATATAAAAACCAAAGAGAGGGCATATAATAGAGCAAAAAATAGTGGGAAATTAGAGGATTGGAATCCTTTTAAAAACCAACAGAAGGCAACAAAAAAATCATTAAAGAGGTAACAATGTAATACAAAAGTTATCTAGCTAATAATATTAAAGAGGATACCAAATTTCTTCAGATCCATGAAGAGTAAAAGAGAGGTGAGAGTGGATATCGCACCACTGGAAAACAATGCTGGAGAGGTACTAATGGTGGACAATGAAATAGAGGTTCACAAAAGTAATTCCAGAATTGAATAGTTTATCATGTGAGGATCATTTGATGACTCTGGGCCTGTATTCACTGGAATTCAGAAGAATGAGGGGTGACCTCATTGAAACATATCAAGTGGAAAAAGGCCTTGACAGAGTGGATATGTAGAGGTTGTTTCCTATCGTGGGAGAGTCTAAGACTAAAGGAAGCAGCTTCAGAATAGAGGGGTGTCCTTTTAGAATGAAGATGAGGAGAATTTCTTTAGCCAGAGAGTGGTGAATCTGTGGAATTCTTTGCCACAGGCATCTGTGGAGGTCAAGTCTTTATGTATATTTAAGGCAGAAATTGATATGTTCTTAAATAACAGAAAATCTGCAGATGCTGGAAATCTGAGTAACACACACAAAATGCTGGAGGAACTCAGCAGGCCAGGCAGCATCTATGGGAAAAAAGCACAGTCGACAGTTCTTTTCTCTCCAGTCCTGCCAAACGGTTTTAGCCCGAAACATCAACTGTGTTTTTTTCCATAGATGCTGCCTGGCCTGCTGAGTTCCTCCAGTATTTTGTGTGTGTTGATATATTCTTGATTGGTGAGTGCATGAAGGGATCTGGGGAGAAGGCAAGAGATTGGGGCTGAGCAGAAAATTGGATCAGCCATGACGAAATGGTGCAGCAGACTTGATGGGCCAAATGGCCTAATTCTGCTCCTATATCTTATGATCTTATGGTCTCATGGATATCCAAGGTGCTACAGTGCACAAGGTTGTATCTATGAATTTCTGCTTTGTGAGCACTGTTGAAGAAATTGGTTGGGGAATGGAGTAGAAAGTGGGGAATAAGGTAGTCCTAGAGGGAAGATCTTCAGGGGCAAGTGGACCAAAGAGGGGACCATATAGCAACATGTCTCATGCATAAAAATGGTGCCAAATTTAACATGAATTTGTCACCATTTTCTTCTCCAACCTGTAAATATTTCTGCAAATACAATTATTTGAGTATTTCTGGCCCTGACTCTTCACAATTAAAATACATCTAGCAAATGTCCTTTCAATATCCTTTACTCTAAGAGGTCAAAGACAGTCACTAATATATTTATTTTGAAATTTAGAGAAACCACTAGGATTCCAAAATGGTCAGGATATGTAACTCAAAAATTACATTGCACTGAAACTTGCAGTAAAGGCAGAGGATACAAGACAAGTATACAAAAGAGAGAACAAATACTAGAGTAATAACAGCCAAAAATGTCATGAACACTTAGCAGAACAGGCAGTGTTTGTGAAAAGAGAACAAAACTAAATATTTTAGGTTGAAGACTTCCAATTGGAGTAATGGGGTAGGCAACCTTAAGCACAAATGACTTTCTAACATGCATCATTCACTAATTTGAGGCAAAACATAACTAGATGTATTTAAATGGACAATTCCCATATTTCAAGTTTTATGGCATTTATCTGGCCCACCATCCGCTTATTAATATGCGATCCGACCCACAGAGGCAAAAAGGTTGCCGACCCCTGGAGTAGAATAAAATGTTGGTAAGATGTGCATTCTTAGAAGTATCATTGCTTCAGGAGTTTGTGAGAGCATTTAAAGGCAATAAAGTTATTTTTGTAAAACAGTTATACAATAGGAAATACAGCAGCCAATTTTAGTCACAGGAAGTGCTCATAAATATTAATATGATATGACCAAATAATTCATTTTGTTATGGCTAATTTGGGAATAAATATCAAGAATAACTCCCCTGCTTTTCTTCAACCTTGTGCTATGGAATCATTGATATTTGACAAAAAAGAGCAGTTAGAGCACTTTCAGGCCATGGGTTGATTCTTTAAACGTCCCAAAATTGCCATCTCAGACAAAGTGGAAAAATGGGTAAATGTGACATCTTGCCCTCCACCCCATCTACTCTGTTGCCTTTTCCCAACCACTTCACAGCATTACCTATCTTGAATTTCACATTTGGTTCATGGTTAGGAAAACAAAAGATTGCACAAGCATAAAATGATACAAGAAATAAAGAAATCCAACAGGCTTACACCAGCTCTTTTGAAGAGCTATCTGATTGTCCTACTCTTCCCTCACAAAATATTAAACACACATTTTATAAGCACAATGCACAGAGGGAGGAATCTTGCAAAACTTGTCAAATATTTAGCATAATTTACCATTGGTTTAATTGCCTTTTCATCTTTTTTAATGCTGTTAAAATTAAATCCAGCTTGGATTTACAATATCTTTAACATTGGAAACAGTTCCAAACCATTTTCTACGGCATTAAACAGAATAATGTGTGGGCACGTTGCCAAGTGGTTAAGGCATTGGACTAGCGACCTGAAGGTCGTGAGTTCAAGCCCCAGCCGAGGGAACGTGTTGTGTCCTTGAGCAAGGCACTTAATCACACATTGCTCTGTGACAACACTGGTGCCAAGCTGTATGGGTCCTAATGCCCTTCCCTTGGACAACATTGGTGTTGTGGAGAGGGGAGACTTGCAACATGGGCAACTGCTGATCCTCCATACAACCTTGCCCAAAGTGAAGACCTTCCAGGCACAGATTCATGGTCTCGCAAAACTAATGGATGCCTTTACTAAACAGAATAAAATTGACACTACACCAAAAGAATAAGATATTGCGAGGTGCTGTACCACGGACAAGCAAGGAGATATTAAGGAGGGCTTTAAAACAAGAGGCAAAGTTGGAAAAAGTGCACACCTGAAAAAAATAGGATAAATATAAATGTAACTTTTGGAATAGACACTATAGTTATGAGGTTATTGCATTGCCTTCAGTAAATGATGGGCTGTTGATGACTCTACATACGTTTTGCCTTTGAATACTATAGTCAATAGACATCACAAATGGCCATAATTTCCATCAGTGGAGAAATTCAAGGTGCTTAAATAACTGTAGCACTTGATATTAAAAGCATCAAGAGGAGCAAGGCTGAACAGAGATTTGAGCACAAATTTGCAACATGCTAGTGGGCTAGATGCCAATGTACCGTATGTGAGTATATACTGAGACCATAGATAAGGAAAACATGGTAGAGCCTAGTATCTTGGTAATAAAACTTTGAAGGAGCTTAATCCCATGGAAGATGGATAATGGGTCAAGTATGCATTATGGAGTCAAGTCTACAATAATAAAAATGCATTGGTGTGGTTCAGCTTCCAATCAACTGAGCTATTATAGTGCAGGAATTAACATAAGTGATCATTATGATGATGAGAATGTGGTTAAACTGAAGACCAAAGCTTAACTGTTGATAGTTGCTCATCATGGTACAGCCTTTGAAATTGAAACTTTGGAATATAATGTCTATTTTCTGTTTCAGGGTCAGAGAAAAAGTATTATTCTCCTCCGAGCTTAATAAGGGGAGATTAAGCAGTAGGACTTGAAGCAGTTGATCAGTGAGGGATGTCTAATAGAAACACGATTTCCATCACTTCTCTTTTCATCCTTGTTGTTCTTTGCCCCATTATAGTCATAAAGAGCTTATTCTTTTCTATCATTATTGACTTCCAGCCTACCCTGTCCTAACTTTGTCCTTTCTGTTTATGTGGTACACCTTCAGAGAAAAAGACTGATAGATCAGATTGGACTATGTTGGAAAATGTATGGTTATGCAACAATGTTGGAAAGTGTATGGTTATGCACTTTGGCAGAAGAAATAAACGGGCAGACTATTATTTAAATGGGGAGAGAATTCAAAGTTCTGAGATGCAACAGGACTTGGGAGTCCTCGTACAGGATACCCTTAAAGTTAACCTCCAGGTTGAGTCGGTGGTGAAGAAGGCGAATGCAATGTTGGCATTTATTTCTAGAGGAATAGAGTATAGGAGCAGAGATGTGATGTTGAGGCTCTATAAGGCGCTGGTGAGACCTCACTTGGAGTACTGGGGGCAGTTTTGGTCTCCTTATTTAAGAAACGATGTGCTGATGTTGGAGAGGCTACAAAGAAGATTCACTAGAATGAGAGGGTTGACATATGAGGAACATTTGTCCGCTCTTGGACTGTATTCCTTGGAGTTTAGAAGAATGAGGGGAGACCTCATAGAAACATTTCAAATGTTGAAAGGCATGGACAGAGTGGATGTGGCAAAGTTGTTTCCCATGGTGGGAGAGTCTAGTATGAGAGGGCATGACTTAAGGATTGAAGGGCGCCCATTCAGAACAGAGATGCGAAAAAAAATTTTCAGCCAGAGGGTGGTGAATCTATGGAATTTGTTGCCACGGGCAGCAGTGGAGGCCAAGTCATTGGGTGTATTTAAGGCAGAGATTGATAGGTATCTGAGTAGCCAGGGCATCAAAGGTTATGTGAGAAGGCGGGGCAGTGGAACTAAATGGGAGAATGGATCAGCTCATGATAAAATGGCGAAGCAGACTCAATGGGCCGAATGGCCAACTTCTGCTCCTTTATCTTGACAAAGGGTCTCGGCCCGATACGTTGACTGTACCTCTTCCTAGCCATGCTGCCTGGCCTGCTGCATTCACCAGCAACCTTGATGTGTGTTACAGGGTAGAATAATAGGTGAAGAATGTGTGCCTGAGGCACTGCTCCTTGAAGATGTCTTGGATACTGCGGAGCCTAGTACCCCTGATGGAACTGACTAATTTTACTATGTTCTGCAATTTACTTCGATCCTATCCAGTAGCCACCTACCCCCATCCTCCTCTCATACCAGATGGTGATGCAGCCTGTCAGAATGCTCTCCATGGTCATCTGAAGAAGGTTTCAGTGTTTTAGGTAACAAACCAAATCTGCTCAACTCATAATGAAGTATAGAAGTAGGTACAGAAGCCTGAAGGCACACATTCAGCGATGCAAGAAGTTTCTTCCCCTCTTCCTTCCGATATCTGAATGGACATTGAATCTGTGAACACTACCTCGCAACTTTTTAAAACTTTTCTCTTTTTGCTCTACTTATTTTAACTTAGCCATTTAATGTGTGTGTATATATATATATATATATATATATATATTTATACAGTAATTGAGTTTTTTTTATATTTATCATGTATTGCATTGTACTGCTGCTGCAAAGTTAACAAATTTCACGACATCTGCCAGTGATACTAAACCTAATTCAGATTCTGATTTGTCAGTGTGCATTGTGTGGTGGCATGTGACCACTCTTCCTTCAATTGTTAACCCGAATAATCTCAAGAACAGATTCAAGAGATAAAGCAGCAATACATCCATACCCAAACCTACACTTAGCAATCAACAAAGATTTTCATTCTTAAAGTTGTAACCTCATTCCCATGTTCCTCAGCAAATTGTTCTTTACAGCTTGTAAGTATGGTTTGCATCATACAGCACACCATCAGATACAGGTGTGTAAATGAAATGATCTAAAACCCCTTATGTAAATATTTTATTAACATAAAAGCAACACAAATCAGTATGTTTAAGTTCACCCTCATTTCTGTTTAAATGCATAATCACCCACAAACATATTCAATTGCTGCAGCTAATTACAAAAATTCCTTATCCCAGTATCCATGAGCTTCTGTAAATAACCATGTCCTTGCCAAATGCAGAATACACTTAAAAGTTCTGCAGCTGACACAAATGAGAAGAATCCATTCATTGGCAGCTGACCCAACTTCTGATCTGAAAACTAACCTCTTGACATTTGCCTGCAATTACCATGCTAAAATTCAGAGCCTAAAACTGGATTTGTGGCTAAATAATAAATAGCCCAAATGTATAACTCCATGGAACATTATTACAAACTGCATAACTTCTGCATTTTGCAACTAAAAATAGCGGTTCCAATATATAAAATAATTTCTGTAATGTGCTAGTTGATCTAACATGCCCCAAGCTGAGAAGAAAGTAAATGTTCAAAGTAAAGCTGCCGAGGAACAGCAAATACATAAAATGCATGAACATATCTGCACAAAAATAGTACTGTGGAATATAATGATCGTTACTTACAAAAAAGAAATGCAATGTATTCAAAGGGTCCATAAGACCACAAGTAACAGGAACAGAATTAGGCCATTTAGCCCTTCAAGTATGTTCCACCATTCAATCATATCTCATTTATTATCCCTCTCAATCTCATTCTCCGATTTTCTCCTCATTGCCTTTGTCACCCTTATTAAATAAGAACCTATCCATCTCTGCTTTAAGTATACCCAATAACCTGGCTTCCACAGCTGTCTGTGGCAAGAATTCCACAGGTTCACCACATTCTAGCTAAAGAAATTCCTCCTCATCTCTGTTCTAAAGGGAGGTGCTTCTACTTTGAGGCTGCACTTTCTTGACCTAAAATCTCCCATTATTGGAATCATCCTCTCCATACCTCACTCTAGGTTTCTCCCTCTCAAACTGCAGGGAGAATTCTATTATCTTATGATCACTGTCTCCTAATGGTTCCTTTACCTTAAGCTCCCTAATCATATTTGGTTAATTAAACAATACCTAATCCATAATTGCCTTTTTAAGCATCCTTGGTTAAATGTCATTTTTGGTGTGGTCCTTAGGATTGAGGATGACTTGCTTCCAATCTGTTTTTTTTGGGGCTTGGATTAACTGATGTAAACAATGTGGAAGGATGTGGAAACCATAGAAAGGGTGCAGAGGAGATTTACAAGGATGTTGCCTGGATTGGGGAGCATGCCTTATGAGAATAGGTTGAGTGAACTCGGCCTTTTCTCCTTGGAGTGACGGAGGATGAGAGGTTACCTGATAGAGGTGTATAAGATGATGAGAGGCATTGATCGTGTGGATAGTCAAAGGCTTTTTCCCAGGACTGAAATGGTTGCCACAAGAGGACACAGGTTTAAGGTGCTGGGGAATAGGTACAGAGGAGATGTCAGGGCTAAGTTTTTTACTCAGAGAGTGGTGAGTGCATGGAATGGGCTGCCGGCAACGGTGGTGGAGGCGGATACGATAGGGTCTTTTAAGAGATTCCTGGACAGGTACATGGAGCTTAGGAAAATGGAGGTCTATAGGTAAGCCTAGTAATTTCTAAGGTAGGGACATGTTCGGCACAACTTTGTGGGCCGAAGGGCCTGTATTGTGCTGTAGGTTTTCTATGTTTCTATGTCCTAATGTGGGAAATCCAGTCCCCTCCACAATGAGGCAATGAGGCTGGGTGGGAAGGAGCGGGAGGTAGGTTGAGATTTGGTTCTGCTATATTTCTGCAGGGATTGCAGCAAGGAAGATAGAGTAGAATGTCAGGACAATAACTCATCCTTGTTTGGCTGAGATTGGTTTGTTGTAAATGTGTAACAGCATGCATACTTTCATGAGCAAACGTAAGATTGAGATGAATTTCGGTGCATCAGATTTGAGGATGATATTCCACATTCCATCCAAATTAATGGAGTCAACTGCTTTTAATAAGATTGTAAAATGACTGGTGCTGCTTCTTGCCTTTCTGTTGGAGTTGTTGTGTGCATAAAATTGATGTTCACTGTGCCCCTGAAAGGACAGAATCTGCAGTAGAATTTGGGGGCTGGTCATCAGCCTTTGAGAGGAAACAACTGAGTGGGACCTTGGCAATGAACCCTTTGTCGTCACCTATCTCCTTTTGTGAAGACAGTCACAATTACAGCAGCTCTTATGTCCCCTGGTGTATTCCCAAATGTAGAAAATGGGATTATGGACTCGAAACTGAAGCTTTTCACTGCTGAGGTTTAGTATTTCTGCTCACTTCTCTGCTTAGTATACCATCTCTCAATGGGCCTTAAAAATACAGACACGAGGAAATCTGCAGATGCTGGAAATTCAAGCAACACACACAAAAAGTGCTGGTGAATGCAGCAGGCTAGGCAGCATCTAGAGGAAAAGGGACAGTCGACATTTCCGGCCGGGACCCTTCGTCAGGACTAACTGAAAGAAGAGATAGTAAGAGATTTGAAAGTAGGAGGGGGAGGGGGAGATCGAAAATGATAGGAGAAGACAGGAGGGGGAGGGATGGAGCCAAGAGCTGGAAAGTTGATTGGCAAAAGGGATGTGAGAGGATCATGGGACGGGAGGCCCAGGGAGAAAGAAAAGGGGGAGGGGGGAATCCCAGACGATGGGCAATGAGTTATAGTGAGAGCGACAGAGGGAGAAAAAGGAGAGAGAGAGAAAAAAGTAGTAGTAATAATAAATAAATAAATAAATAGATAGATAATGGATGAGGTACGAAGGAGAGGTGGGGCATTAACGGAAGTTAGAGAAGTCAATGTTCATGCCATCAGGTTGGAGGCTACCCAGATGGAATATAAGGTGTTGTTCCTCCAACCTGAGTGTGGCTTCATCTTTACAGTAGAGGAGGCCATGGATAGACATGTCAGAATGGGAATGGGATGTGGAATTAAAATGTGTGGCCACTGGGAGATCCTGCTTTCTCTGGTGGACAGAGCGTAGGTGTTCAGCAAAGCGGTCTCCCAGTCTGCGTCGGGTCTCGCCAATATATAGAAGGCCACATCAGGAGCACCAGACGCAGTATATCACCCCAGCCGACTCACAGGTGAAGTGTTGCCTCACCTGGAAGGACTGTCTGGGGCCCTGAGTGGTGGTAAGGGAGGAAGTGTAAGGGCATGTGTAGCACTTGTTCCGCTTACAAGGATAAGAGCCAGGAGGGAGATTGGTGGGAAGGGATGGGGGGGACGAATGGACAATGGAGTCGCATAGGGAGCGATCCCTGTGGAATGCAGAAAGAGGGGGGAAGGGAAAGATGTGTTTGGTGGTGGGATCCCATCGGAGGTGGCAGAAGTTACGGAGAATTATATGTTGGACCCGGAGGCTGGTGGGGTGTAGGTTAGGACAAGGGGAAACCTATACCTAGTGGGGTGACGGGAGAATGGGGTGAGAGCAGATACGCGTGAAATGGGAGAGGTACATTGTTTTTCATTTGCGATATGAACTTTCAGCCTTTCATCAGCCAGCAGTGGCAGCAAAGCTGGGCTGAATAGGTTGCTGCGAGCTGCAGTGAAAAATACTCATGTTTACAACAGGTCAAGGTATTTGAAATATCACTTGCTGCATGTATGAAGTGTCTGTCACTGAAGCATGATAACCGAGTCCACCCTCATTCTCAGTGAAGGGATGCTTAGGTGCAAATAGCCTTGACAGAGGTGAAGAATTCACACTTGCCATGGATGACAGTAACTTACTGAGCCTCCTGATCTCTTTCCAGTGTAACTTTTACTCTTGAATGTTAAATGCGACTTCCATTGCACTTCCTCCCACTCATCCCATAAACTTATATTTGGTTTGTCCACTAATGAAGAAAGATTTTCATTCATATAGATGCTTCAAGGTCAGCTAAGTACTTCGAAGTGTGGTTACTGCTGTAGTCCAGGAAAGGCACAAACCAATTTACATAGACCCAGCTCCCACCAAGCAATATCACCATGACTGGATAATAACAACGTTGACTGTAGGTAATTATCAGCCAGGGCAGCAGGAAATAACTCCACCTCTCTACATCAAACTACATCAAAATATGACCTTTCACAATCAGGCATCACTTAAGTTTAACATCTGATCCACGAAATAGTTTTAACTATGAAGTATTCTCAATACAACAATGAAGTGTCAATCTAGATTTATTCCCTGAACTGTACACATTGCATCCGGCAGAGAGTAGGGCCACTGTTGCAGGATCAATCACCACCCGAGCAGGACACTTCTCGTCTTACCTCTCTGAACTCCTTTCACCCACAATCAGGGTATTCTATACACCTCTGCATGCTTTAATCGCTTTAAACCACACCATGCCCAATGACTCACATAAACCAAGGGGCAGGTAACTAGGATACCCGGTTCAGGGGTGACAAAGTGGCAAATGTGTAGCCAACAGGGGTCCAAAGTGAGATTGTAAGTTGCATAATTTACGAAATAGTAAGTCCTGGGACAAGGGCTATTTCTTTTCACAACTAAATTGAATGTTGCAACGTTTACCTCAGGGGTTCCCAACCTCAGGTCCTCAGTTAATGGTAGGGATTCATGACACAAAAAAAGTTTGGGAACCCCTGCATAATGTATTACAGACTATTTATGAGATTTTGTGGCTGAACTGAGAAACTACTTACAAATTACTGGCAAAAATATTAAGTACAATACAAGCAAAGATGACCAGATAATGAGAAAACAGCAGCATGATTTAAAAAATCAGTTACATCATTTATTTACAATATTTACATTATTGTATTAAAATTAGACATTGGTCTTGTACCAACAAGACTGGGAAATTGGGGCGTACAAAGGGAAGGAAAGTCACTGAATATTTTCTTGACTGTTGTTTACTAGGTAGGCTGTCCTGCTGGGTAAAATGTACATTCTCGGAATTATGTTATACATTGTAATATACTTGAGGGCATGAAGGGTACATAATTGGAAACTGGTAAACATGGTCTATTTGTATTTCCAGAAAGTATTTAATGAGGAATTTCATACAAGAGTACATAGGAGTAGGTGCAACATGTTGGCATGGATAGGGAATTGACTGCATTACTTGAAAACAGAGACCAAGATAAATTGGTCAGTTTAACACTGGCAGTCAGTAGCTACTGGGTGCCACAGGCATCAGTGTGTTGCTTCAACTATTTACAATCTATGTTCTGAGAATTTCATGAATTAACTATATGCAGTATGGTCAAATCAACTAACAATACAAAAACACAAGTTGTGAGAAGGATACAAGGCGTCTGCAAAGGGATATACGTTGGTGAAGCAAAGATGGCAGGAGGGTAGAGAGCTGAGCCTATCCTCAATGCAGTTTTGAACAGCAAGAGATGATCTTATTGAAACATGTAAAATTCTGTAGGTGTTTGACAGTGTGAATGCTGAAGGCATGATTCCCCTAGCAGGGATATCTGGAACTAGATAAGGAGAAAGTAGCTGAAAAGGAGTTTCATCTCTCTGACTGCTGTATCCCTGTCCCAAAGAGCTATGGAGGTGAAGTAATAGAATACTTTCAAGGGAGAATTTGATTGATATTTGAAATGTAGTGGTACTGGGGCACGACTGAATCAGCCACGATATTATTGAATGGGGAAGCAGGTCTGGAAAGCCAATTGGCTATCTCTTGTTTCTATTTCTGATATTTTTACATCCTTATAATGAAGTAACTATCGTAGTTCATATATAATACTTTCTTCCCTTTTTAAATGTCCATTGAATTTGAAAATGTGTTCATTCTGCCTGTGGAAGTGTCTAAATATATAAATATTCTTGAAGTTTTAGAAATCAGTTGACTGAACTGAAAGAATTGACCAACATTTTAAAAGATACAGAAGTAAAATATTTAAAGCATTTAAAAACATTTGAGTGAACTCAGATAATTAAAAAGAAACTAACAAACAAGAGAAAATTTGCAGATACTGGAATTCCAAGCAACATATACAAAATGCTGGAGGAACTCAGCAAGCCAGGCAGATCTATGGAAAAAAGTACAGTCGACGTTTCGGACCAAAACCCTTCAGCCTGAAACGACGATTGTACTTTTTTCCACAGATGGTGCCAGGCCTGCTGAGTTCCTCCAGCATTTTGTGTGTGTTGCTTAAAAAGAAACTAAAACTGCCAACACTTATTCAGTCCCCAGCAGCCATTCCCTCCAATGAAATCTCTGAATCAGTTCTATCTGTTGCCAGTGTCCCAGCAGATTTTATATATTCTATATGTGCTGTAGAATTGCCATAAAATTATAATCTACTGCTGGACTCCAGCACAGAAATCTCAAACCTAATGGTATTCATAGAAAATGACTAATATTTCACCGCAAAATCAAGGCCAAACTCAATGAGGTAAAGTTAAATTATGAACTATGGCTTCTGTGTTAAACATAGAATATAGAATAGTACAGCACAGTACAGACCCTTTGGCCCACAATGTTGTGCTGACCCTCAAACCCTGCCTCCCATAAAAGCCCCCACCTTAGATTCCTCCATATACCTGTCTAGCAGTCTCTTAAACTTCACGAGTGTATCTGCCTCCACCACTGACTCAGGCAGTGCATTTCACGCACCACCCACTCTCTGAGTCAAAAACCTTCCTCTAATATCCCCGTTGAACTTCCCACCCCTTACCTTAAAGCCATGTCCTCTTGTATTGAGCAGTGGTGCCCTGGGGAAGAGGCACTGGCTATCCACTCTATCTATTCCTCTTATTATCTTGTACACCTCTATCATGTCTCCTCTCATCCTCCTTCTCTCCAAAGAGTAAAGCCCTAGCTCCCTTAATCTCTGATCGTATGCATACTCTCTAAACCAGGCAGCATCCTGGTAAATCTCCTCTGTACCCTTTCCAATGCTTCCACATCCTTCCTATAGTGAGGTGACCAGAACTGGACACGGTACTCCAAGTGTGGCCTAACCGGAGTTTTATAGCGCTGCATCATTACATAGCGACTCTTAAACTCTATCCCTCGACTTATGAAAGCTAACACCCCATAAGCTTTCTTAACTACCCTACCCACCTGTGAGGCAACTTTCAGGGATCTGTGGACATGTACCCCGAGATCCCTCTGCTCCTCTACACCACCAAGTATCCTGCCAAAGCACTTTTTAAAGTGAATGCATTCATAGCAAACAAGTCACATAGTTATACATTGAAACAGATGCAAAACCAGGAATGTACTGGATTTTAATATTTGCAATATAAAGTTCACTGAATTGATTTCTGGGATGGCAAGTTTGGCATATGAAACGGGATCATACAGAATAGTACCATACTCTTGTGAGTTTGGGAGAGTAAATGGTCAAGTCATAGGTCACTGAGATAGACAAATACATTATTGATCCCAAAGGAAATTACAGTGTTCAGTAACACAAGTGCACAGATATACAAATATTAGAAGAGAAGTAGAAAGAATCAAAAATAAGTTATTATAAAAGTCCAATAGAAGGGAGTCATCACTTCCCTGGCTATAGGTTGACTCATTATAGAACCTAATGGGCTGAGGATAAGAATAACCTCATATAGCGCTAATTTTTGAGAAGACGTGGCAGCATAGATACAGAGCTCAGGTCTTGTGGCTGGGGTTTCGAGAACCAGGGAAAGCAGCCTCAAAATAAGAGTTCAACCATTCAGGATAGAGAAGCAAAGGAATGTCCTCATCATTACGCAACCCAGTATGGATTCTCCGTCACTGATATTTAACTCAAATATAGAATAGAATAGGCATCCATTAGTCTTGTGACACCGTGGATTTGCACCTTGGAACGTTTCTGGGGCACAGGCCTGGGCAAGGTTGTATGGAAGACTGGCAGTTGCCCATGCTGCAAGTCTCCCCTCTCCACGCCACAAATGTTGTCCAAGGGAAGGGCATTGGGACCCATACAGCTTGGCACCAGTGCCATCGCAGAGCAATGTGTGGTTAAGTGCCTTGCTCAAGGACACAACACACTGCCTCAGCCAAGGCTCGAACTAGCAACCTTCAGATCACTAAATGAATGCCAATGCGCCAGCACAACTCATATAATAACAGAGTTTTAAGAGTCTTTAAGCAATGAAGATATAAAATGTTAGTGCAAGAATGCACAGTTTTTTTTCCCGGGGAAAGGGTATCAAAAAGTAGAGGACCTAAGTTTAAGAGAGGAAAGATTTAAAAGGGACCTGAGGGGCATCGTCTTCAATCAGAGGGTGTTACATATGTGATGAGCTGCCTTAGGAAGTGTTTGGCCCATGTTAAAAGATACCTGGGCGGGTACATGGATGGGAAAGCTTACGGGCCAAATGTGGGAAACTGAGATAAGCTTATTGCACTATTGTTTTCATAGTCATAGTCATAGTCATAGTCATAGTCATAGTCATACTTTATTGATCCCGGGGGAAATTGGTTTTCATTACAGTTGCACCATAAATAATAAATAGTAATAGAACCATAAAGAGTTAAATAGTAATATGTAAATTATGCCAGTAAATTATGAATTAAGTCCAGGACCAGCCTATTGGCTCAGGGTGTCTGACCCTCCAAGGGAGGAGTTGTAAAGTTTGATGGCCACAGACAGGAATGACTTCCTATGACACTCTGTGCTGCATCTCGGTGGAATGAGTCTCTGGCTGAATGTACTCCTGTGCCCACCCAGTACATTATGTAATGGATGGGAGACATTGACCAAGATGGCATGCAACTTAGACAGCATCCTCTTTTCAGACACCACCGTGAGAGAGTCCAGTTCTATCCCCACAACATCACTGGCCTTACCAATGAGTTTGTTGATTCTGTTGGTGTCTGCTACCCTCAGCCTGCTGCCCCAGCACACAACAGCAAACATGATAGCACTGGCCACCACAGACTCGTAGAACATCCTCAGCATCGTCCGGCAGATGTTAAAGGACCTCAGTCTCCTCAGGAAATAGAGACGGCTCTGACCCTTCTTGTAGACAGCCTCAGTGTTCTTTGACCAGTCCAGTTTATTGTCAATTCGTATCCCCAGGAATTTGTAATCCTCCACCATGTCCACACTGACCCCCTGGATGGAAATAGGGGTCACCGGTACCTTAGCTCTCCTCAGGTCTACCACCAGCTCCTTAGTCTTTTTCACATTAAGCTGCAGATAATTCTGCTCACACCATGTGACAAAGTTTGCTACCATAGCCCTGTACTCAGCCTCATCTCCCTTGCTGATGCATCCAACTATTGCAGAGTCATCCGAAAACTTCTGAAGATGACAAGACTCTGTGCAGTAGTTGAAGTCCGAGGTGTAAATGGTGAAGAGAAAGGGAGACAAGACAGTCCCCTGTGGAGCCCCAGTGCTGCTGATCACTCTGTCGGACACACAGTGTTGCAAGCACACGTACTGTGATCTGCCAGTCAGGTAATCAAGAATCCATGATACCGTGGAAGCAACCACCTGCATCACTGTCAGTTTCTCCCCCAGCAGAGCAGGGCGGATGGTGTTGAACGCACTGGAGAAGTCAAAAAACATTACCCTCACAGTGCTCGCTGGCTTGTCCTGGTGGGCGTAGACATGGTTCAGCAGGTAGACGATGGCATCCTCAACTCCTAGTCGGGGCTGGTAGGCGAACTGGAGGGGATCTAAGTGTGGCCTGACCATAGGCCGGAGCAGCTCCAGAACAAGTCTCTCCAGGGTCTTCATGATGTGGGAGGTCAATGCCACCGGTCTGTAGTCATTGAGGCCGCTGGGACGCAGCGTCTTCAGCACAGGGACGAGGCAGGACGTCTTCGACGGTACAGGAACCCTCCGGAGCCTCAGGCTCAGGTTGAATACATGGCGAAGTACTCCACATAGCTGAGGGGCACAGGCTTTGAGCACCCTGGTACTGACACCATCTGGTCCTGCAGCCTTGCTTGGGTTGAGACGTTTCAGCTGCCTTCTCACCTGTTCAGCTGTGAAGCCCACCGTGGTGGTTTCGTGTGGGGAAGAGGTATAGTCATGAGAGCAGGCTGGGGGACTGTGAGGAGGGGTAGGAGTGGAGAGTGGAATATGTGTTGGTTGGGGGCCGACAACAGATGGCTCATGTGGGGGATGGGCAGGGGCCACAACGTCAAATCTGTTAAAGAACAGGTTAAGTTCATTAGCCCTGTCCACACTGACTTCAGCTCCTCTGTTGCTAGTTTGCCGGAACCCAGTGATGGTCCTCATCCCCCTCCAGACCTCTCTCATGTTGTTCTGCTGGAGTTTCCACTCAAGCTTCCTCCTGTACCTGTCTTTAGCCTCCCTGATCCTGGCTTTCAGGTCCCTCTGTATTGCCCTCAGCTCTTCCCTATTTCCATCTCTAAACGCCTTCTTTTTAGCGTTCAGGATGTCCTTAATGTCCTTTGTCACCCATGGCTTGTTACTTGAATAACAAAGGACAGTCCTTGTCGGAACATTGCAGTCCACACAGAAGTTGATGTAATCAGTGATGCACTCTGTGAGTTTTGTTTGTTTTTTGATTCTGTACAGCGAGACCTCAGGGAAACCGGCATCAAATTCCCTGTATGTGTCCACGTACTTGGCGATAATAAAGGATCCTGTTCCTGATTCTGTTTCTCTGCTAGGTCGCACTGTGACTCTACAGAGGCTGTGCTGAGAAAAAAAGTTCAACTTTTAACTCAGCGAATGACGGATTTTTGATACATCATATTGACTAAAACGTTACAAATAATTGCTTCATTTAAAGAGTTGATCTCCTGACATATGCTGCACAGATTATGTTACATAACGTGACTCTAAGTATTAAAGTCTGAAAGCATAATTAAGATTGAACCATCCACACAAAAAAAAACAAGAGCAAGTGCTGAGATATTTTAGTTGGCAAAGGGCAGTTATTGTAACAATGATGTCGAACAGAACCAGAAGAATGCACCTTCAAGCTGTAGTCTAAGATTACTAATTTTAGCCATCATGAGAGTAGTAGCACTCCACATGGCCTCAGTGCACCCGAGATGAGCCAGGAATAAATCAGCCAGTATTTTCACCCTGATTACTTTCCCATGACTCCCACGGAGAACTGATTGAGCTCAGCTGTGAAGCACCATGGAGCCATTGTTCAAGTTTGCCACTGGAATCTCCACTTGAATGAGGTGGAATTACATGATCTTATTGAATGACAGATCAGACACAAAAGTGTTGAACAAGAAGTCAATATCCTCAGGACAGAGAGTGTGAGTGCAAAAATATGAAACTCTCCAGCACCACCACCCCCCACACCCCCAGTTATATTATGTGGGATTCAAAGGTTCGAAGTTCAAAGTACATTTATTACCAAAGCATGTATACATTATACAACCTTGATATTCCTCTCCTTACAGCAAACACAAAGCAAAAAACCCAAAAGAACCCATTTAAAAGAAGGACTAACACGCACACAATGTGTAGAGAGAGGGAGAAAAAACACACAAATTGCGCGATAGAAGCAAGCATCAGCATTCGGAGTGAAAGTGAGTGCACGGACACGAAGCCCGGAAGCAGGCTCACTGCCTCAGCCCCAGTTCATCACGCAGCGGGGCAAATGGTCGCAGACACGAAGCCCTGAGAATCCGGTGCAGGCTGACAGCCTCAGCCTCAGTGCTGTGGAGAGCAACGTAAACGTCGCAGAGCAGTGAGGATACATCACAATACATAATAATACGAAAATGTTGTTGCCTCTACTTAGGTTGCCATGTGAGTATGTATGGTTGCAATATGAGTATGAATGGTTGCCACATTAAGTACGTCTCTATCACCAATTAATATTTAATCATCAATATTGTTTCTTCCTATATGCTTTTCCATCCTGCACAAGTATGATATCACCATAACATTTACATAGAAACATACATAGAAAACCTACAGCACAATACAGGCCCTTCGGCCCTCAAAGTTGTGCCGAACATGTCCCTATCTTAGAAATTACTAGACTTACCTGTTGCCCTCTATTTTTCTAAGCTCCATGTACCTATCCAAAAGTCTCTTAAAAGACCCTATCGTATCCGCCTCTACCACCATTGCCGGAAGCCCATTCCATGCACTCACTACTCTCTGAGTAAAAAACTTATCCCCTGATATCTCCTCTGTACCTACTCCCCAGCACCTTAAACCTGTGTCCCCTTGTGGCAACCATTTCAGCCCTGGGAAAAAGCCTCTGACTATCCACACGATCAATGCCTCTCATTTAAGCTATGGGTGTCTTAAAGATGAGTTATATGAAATAAATGTTAAGTAATAAGTAATAACTTGTGGTAGAATAGGGGTACAGGCATCAGGAAAGGGATATTTCAAACAGACTAGATCCATGTTAGCACTTGTTTCTTTGAAAATACTTGAGAATCATGAGATGTTGTTTAATCACAAACAAGAGAAAATCTGCAGATGATGGAAATCCAAGCAAAACACACAAAATGCTGGAGGAAATCAGCAGGCCAGCCAGCATCTATGGAAAAGAGTACATTCAATGTTTCAGACTGAAACCCTTCAGTCCTGCCGAAGGATTTCGGCCCGAAATGTCAACTGTACTCTTTTCCATAGATGCTGCCTGGTCTACTGAGTTCCTCCAGCATTTTGTGAGATGTAGTTTAATTTCTATTTTGACATAACACATTTGTCTATACAGTCTTCCAGTCCCAACACATGGTTTTTACGTTATTCATTATAAATACCCTGAAATCAAAAAATACATTATGAGATACTTGAACTTTGTCCATTTGTATATTAATGCTCGGCTGCTCGATCCATTGAATCCTCATAAAGTAATATCAGCTATCTGAGGATTCTTAGAAGATATCATTTTTATCTCAAAATGTTCTTTTACACATGGAATACTAAAATTAGATCAACTGCATGAGTAGCTTTACACAATACAATATTTTCATGCCTCATTATTATAAGAATCAACCTACCTGTGAAGTATTCATGACAATTTTTCTCCAGTTGTACTCTTCAATTAAAATAGCTATTGCTTTCAGTAATTTTCAGTGGTTTAGCTTGCAGTCAACATTTTACATTATTAAAAAATTCACACATTACTATATAATCTTGGTCATCGAGTCGTAGAGCAATACAGCCTCTTCAGCTCAACAAGTCCATGCAGACCACAGTTCCCACCCGTTAGTCCCAATTTCCTGCTTTCAGAGCATCTCCTTTGTCCCACCCCTCCATACAATAATCCAAATGCTTCCTAAATAATACTATTGTACCTGTCCCTACCACTTCTTTTGACAGCTCAATCCACATAGTCGCCGACCACTGTTCCATTTAAATCTATTCCTCTTTTACCCTCAATTTATACTCCTTGGTTTTGTACTTCCCTACCCTGGGAAAAGACTACTACCATCCAGCTTGTCTATACTTCTCATAATTTTAAACGTTTCAATAAGGTTTTCTTCAATCTTCTACATTCCAAGGAACAAAGAGATAGCCTGGCCCACCTCTCCCTATAATTCAGGCCCTCTAGTTCTGGCAACATGTTTTTAATTCTTTCCTACACTCTTCAGTTTGACATTATCTTTCATATAAAAAGCATAGCCAAAACTGCACACAGTACTCTATGTGCAGCCTCACCAACCATTTATACAACAATTACATAGTGTCTCAACCCTTATACTCAACACACTGACTGACAAAGGCCAGCATGTCTATTTCACCATCCTGGCTACCTGACACCACTGGCAATGTGCTATGCATGTACTCCTAAGTCTTTCTGTTACATTACACTCCCAGCTGCCCTACTATTCATAGCATAAGTCCTATGCTGGTTTAATTTTCCAAAATGCGTCACCTCACACTTACCTTATGGAAATCCATTTGCCATTCCTTGGCCAGCTTCCCTAACTGACCAAGGTCCCCTTGTGATCTACAAGAACTTTTTTTCCACTATCAACAACAACTCATAATACTGTGCCATCTACAAACTTACCAATCAAATCGCTTATATGAGTAATGAATAACAAAGGTCCCAACACCAACCCCTGTGGCACACCTTTCGTCACCAGCATCTATTTCAAGGAACCTCCAGCCGCCACTTTCTGTTTCCTATCTTTGAGTCATTTTTTAATCCACATAACCAGCTTTCCTGAATTCCATGGGACCAAATCTTCCAGACCAGTCTACCATAAGAGACCTTGTTGCGGGCCTCCCAAAGTCCAAAAAGGCACTGTCCTGCCCTGATCTACCCTTTTAGATTACTTTTTCAAAGAACTCTAAAAAGTTTGTCAAGCATGATCTCAGACATACAAAACTATGCTGTCTCTTCCTAATCAAGCCCTGTTTGTCCAAATACTGGTAGATCTTGTCCCTCAGAATCCCTTCCAGAATCTTTCCACTACTGACCAGCTGTAGTACTATGCCTTATCCTTGCAACCCTTTCTAAACAAAGCAACATTAACCATATTCAGGAACTTCACCAGTGACTAATAATGAAGCAATTATCTCCACAGGGCCTCCACAATGTCTTCTCTAGCTGCCCACAAACTCCAAAGATACACTTGGTCAAGTATTGTGGACTAATTCACATTAATGCAATGTAAGGCTGCAGATACCTTCTCTCCAGTTATATGAACATCCTCCAAAATATCTCCAATTGTTTTCTTTGTTTCATGAGCAACCACAAATGTCTCGACAGTAAACATAGAGGAGAAATATTCATTAAAAATCCGCACATCTCCTGCAGGTCAAGGAATAAGCAGCCCTGCTGATCTCCAAGGTGTCCCACTCTCTCCCTAGCCATCTTTTTATTTGAATAAAGCAATAGAACTTCTTGGGATATTCCCTAACCTTCTCTTCCAAATAAATCTCATAACCTTCCTTTACCTTTTTGATTTCCCACTTAGGAGTAAACTTGATTGAGAAATGATTGATCCTTCATTCTTTTTCTTTTTGCTATTGGAATAATACGCAAAACCTCAATTATAGAGTTGTGCATTACAGAAATACAGCCTTTAGCTCATAAAGTACATTTCAATCTTCTTGCACATCTACATTAATCCCATATGCCACGAATGGAACCCAATCCTTCAATGCCCTACCTTACATGCATCGAACTGTAAAAGAGAACAAGGTGTTCCTTGGATAACTTTAGCAGGATAAATTTTAGATGATACTGTAAAACAGGGGATAGCAAGTTGTCAGCTTAGCTTTTATTTTACCTGATAGTTATGAAAATTTTATGTGTG
This sequence comes from Mobula hypostoma, assembly GCF_963921235.1. Taxonomy (NCBI): domain Eukaryota; kingdom Metazoa; phylum Chordata; class Chondrichthyes; order Myliobatiformes; family Myliobatidae; genus Mobula; species Mobula hypostoma. The sequence goes on along the minus strand of NC_086105.1, from coordinate 21,694,505 downwards.
GTTCTCTTCCCCCACCAACTCACTGAATATTCCACCATTCAGTTACGTAACTGCCCTGCAGGTTAACTTCATCCACTGACCATGATCAGAATCAGAATCAAGCTCATTATCACTGACTTAGGTCATGAAATTTGTTGCTTTGTGGCAGCAGTACAGTGCAATGTGTAAAAAAAATTATTATAAATTACAATGAGAAATAAGTTGTTCAAAATGAGATCTAAATAGTGAAGTAGGGCTCATGGGTTAATGGACTGTTTAGAAACGATAGGAGAACAGAAGTAGCTGTTCCTAAAACATTGGGTATGTGTCTTCAAGCTCAGCTACCTCCTGATTGTAGTAAAGAGAAGAGAGTGTGCCCTGGGTCCTTTAATAACACTGGACAACAAAGACTTTGTTTCCTGAATACCTTTACCTGTATCTCATGAATTTTGGGATACTGATCATGAAAATCACCATGAAATTTCCCTGTCACGCACCATTTTTTAAAAATAAACTTATGTTTATTATTTCAATTCATAATTCAAGTGAATTAAAATGTTGCCTACAATGTAAGCTGGAAAATTTCCTACCTTGTCCAGGCATGTTTGGGCACGCTTAGGTGGCGCGGCTGCTGCATGGCTGGACAGGCTTTAGTAATAATTATTGGCTTCAGGACTGTAAGGCTGGGATTTGTTATCACCAGGCACAAAAATTTCTATAAAGGATTTTGATATTTGAGACAGATGCTTCCCAGAATAACTGATGCCAAGATTATGGAAAGCATTTTTGTTGGTCCACAAATCAAACAGGTCATTAATGACAGGTAATTTGGAGAAAATCACATGGAAGGCATTCAAGGAAGTTGTTGAAATTTTTCTCCGCATCTACAGAGCACCAAACTACATGCAGCTGGTTGAAAGCATGCTTCAAGCATATGAAACCATGAAATGCAACATGTCACTAAAGATTCATTTTCTGCATCCCCATTTAGACTTCTTCCCTGCAAATCTTGGTGCTGTTAGTGACGAGCATGGTGAAATGTTTCACCAGGACATTGCAGTCTTGGAGAAAAAATACCACGGCAAGTGGAATCCATCAATGCTGGCAAATTATTGTTGGACACTTAAGCAAGAAGCCTCAGACACTGAGTACAAATGAAAATCATTAACAAAATATTTTAAACTTAGTTGAACTATTGCAAAGCTTCAGCACCATTATGCAACTAAACACATTATATTTAATTAAAGTTAATCTGTTGTTTCTCCAAATTCCTACGTGATACAAGTAGTCTGAAATTATGTTTGTGTTAATCTTCAAGCAATCTATCATAAACAAAAAAAATTCTCTGAGGAAGCAACACTTTTGAAAAAATTTATTGTCCAGTGTAATCATATTCCTTCAAAGTAACATATTTGGTTAATATAATATCAGGTGCACACCCCTTTAACAAGTATGACCTGTGACCAGCTGTTGTCTGTGTGTAGAAGTGACAGCACTGCTCTACCTGTACAGGAATAACCACCACAAGGACGTTCTCCCTCGCTGTAAGCATTTCTTCTATCTAATATGGTATCTTCATTGTTAACTTGAACTGCTATCTACTTTATGTATCTAAAAGGAGACACTTGTGGGTAACAAAATCTATCAATCACACATTTTAAAGTGAACAACTTTCACCCTCACCATTTACTATATGTGGAAGAAGATTCCTGAACACCATCAATCTTATATGTGGAGGTGTTTCCTAATATCACCCCTGAAAGGACTGGCTCTCATTTATAGACTGTATTCCCTGTTATTAGACTCACTAACCAGAGGAAATCATTTCTCCTGATCTAACCAATTGGCTCCTTTTAATAATTTGAAAACTTCAAACTGGCTACCCGATAACATTTGTGAATTTTGTGGAATACTATCCTGGTGTTCTGATCTTTCCTTGTAGTTTAATCCTAAAGATCAAACATCCTTCTGGTAAATCTACTTTGTACTCCCTCCAAAGTCCTGCGGTGTGATGTCCAGAGCTGCTCTCAGTACTCTATTGGGTGCCATAAATATTTATTTTTCAATGTAATGATGACAAATGAACCTTCTTCAAGCACAACATTTTATCTATCAGGTGGAAATTTTAACTTACCTAGCTACTGACAATACCAATTAGCCTAGTCAAGACTTGACGGCATGTGAGAAGATCAAATAGGTTCTCAGGAGGCAGGATTCCATTTATGATTGGAACTCTTCCTTCTTTGATGATATCTTGAGGTTCAGATTCAAGTGGATCTTTGATTTGTAGGTCATTTTTATGTGTTATGAATATTAAGATTTTGGTTGCCAACCTAAGTTGTATCTTAATTTTAAACATTATTTGCAATGCATGAAAAAAATGTTTTTGAGAAGAAAAATGTCCATTTCCTGCACATAACCACTCATACTGTTAATAGGATCCTACAAATGCTGAGTACTTCACAAGATCAAGTTTAATGTCATTCAACCATACACGTGTAGGCAGCTAAAGGAAACATCGTTCCTCAGGACCAACGTGCAAAACAGTATACATATCACACGCAGCACATAAAACAATATAAAACAGATAATAAAAATATTCTGTAGGTGTACAAATTGACATTAAGTTAAATATACAACAGTATAATGCTACTCACATGGTCATAGGTAATGAGCACTGGGAGGTAGCAGGGTGTTTAGAAGTCTTACAGCCTGGACTAAGAAGCTGTTTCTAGGCCTGTCATTGTTTTTATGCTGCAGTACCTTCTGCCTATCAGTAGAAGGACAAAGAGATTGTGGGATGGATGGGAGGCACCCCTGACAATGCTTTGGATAATCTGATTTATTTCATTGATAACCTAAAAAAAACTAATTGTTCTTTATCTGTTGTTACTTTTGCATTATCACCTCAAAGTGCAGTTTAGAAAAATGTTCAGTTCAATCTGAACAACTTGTTGAAATAGTGATCATAACTCTTTTAGCTATAAACAAGGGTATGTATGGACCATACTAGAGAGTATTAAAAGGGGGCAGGGGAAATTATGAGAGTGTTAGGCAGGAACCAGGGAAAGTTAATTAGGAACAGATGTATTTCAGCAAGTCCACATGTGGAGAGTTTTTAAAGACTAACAGTGCAGAATACGGGACTCAAACAAGAGAAAACCCGCAGATCTGGAAATCGAAGCAACACACACAAAATGCTGGGGGAACTCAGCAGGCCAGGCAGCATCGATGGAATAAGCATAGTCAATGTTTCGGGCTGAGACCCTTCGGCAGGACTGGAGAAAAAAATGGTGAGGAGTCGATTTAAAAGGTGGGGGGTGGGAGAGAAACACAAGGTGATAGGTGAAACCTGAAGGGGAGGGGATGAAGTAAAGAGCTGGGAAGTTGATTGGTGAAAGAAATACAGGGCTGGAGAAGGGGGAATCCATTAGGAGAGAACAAAGGGACATGGAAGAAAGAGAAGGGGGGAAGAACACCAGAGGGAGGCGATGGGCAGGCAAGGAAATAAGGTGAGAGAAGGAAAAGGGGATGGGGAATGGTGAAGAAAAGGGGTGTGGGGGGGAGCCATTACGGGAAGTTCAAAAAAATTGATGTTCATGCCATTGAGGTGGAGGCTACCCAGGTGAAATACAAGATGTTGTTCCCCCAACCGGAGAGTGGCCTCATTGCGATAGTAGAGCAGCCCATGGAAGAACATATCAGAACGGGAATGAGAAGTGGAATTAAAATGGGTGACCACTGGTAGATACCACTTTTTCTGGTGGACAGAGTGTAGGTGCTCATAGGACTGATGAGTTCCAGTAAAACGAAAGGGCAAAGTTAACAAGGTAAGGAGACCTTAGAGAATGAGAGAGATGGTGAATTTAGTCAAGGCAAAAAAGGAAATGTATTGAGTCAAGAAGCGAATATTGGGTTTGGGATGCTAAAATCAAACAGAAAACCTGAAGATTGTAAAGAAGCTGTGGAAGAACTCAAGAAGGGAATTAAAAGAACTAGGAAGGGTCATGAGAAATCCAGAGCAATAGAATCCCAAGATATTGCATACATAATCAAGAGCAAGAGGATAACGAAGAGAGGATGGGTGGGTAATAAGTTTATAGATGATATAAAGATTGGCGGCAATATAAATAATGTAGCTTACCAAAGGATACAGTGGTATACAATATATTCTCAATGGCCACTTCATCAGGTACCTCCTGAATCTAATAAAGTGGCCAGAGTGTCTGCTTGTAGTCTTCTGCTGCTGTAGCCCATCCACTTCCAAGTTTGACATGTTGTGCGTTCAGAGGTGCTCTTCTGCACACCACTGTTCTAACACGTGCTTATTGGAATTACTGTCACCTTCCTGCCTGCTTGAACCAGTTTGGCCATTCTCATCTGACCTCTCTCATTAGCAAGGCATTTTTGCCCACAAAACGACTGCTCCCTGGATGTTTTCTTTTTGTTTTGTTTTGTTCCTCACACCAATCCCTGTCAACTCTAGAGAGCATAATGCATGAAAATCCCAAGTGATTGTCAGATCCTGAGATATGCAAGCAACCATGTCTGGCACCGACAATCATTCTAAAGTCACTTAGAACACATTTTTTCACCATGCTGATATTTGAGCTTGAGTAACAACTGAACCTCTTGAGCATGTCTGCGTGCTTTTATAGATGAGTTTCTGCCATGATTAGATACTTGCATGAATGAGCAGGTGTACCTAATAAAGTGACCACTGATTGTAGATCATATAATCATATAACCATATAACAATTACAGCACGGAAACAGGGCATCTCGGCCCTTCTAGTCGGTGCCGAACTCTTACCCTATCCTAGTCCCACCGACCTGCACTCTGCCCATAACTCTCCATTCCTTTCCTGTCCATATATCTATCCAATTTAACTTTAAACGACAACATAGAACCTGCTTCAAACACTTCTGCTGGAAGCTCATTCCACACAGCTACCACTGTCTGAGTAAAGAAGTTCCCCCTCATGTTACCCCTAAAGTTTTGTCCTCTAATTCTCAACTCATGTCCTCTTGTTTGAATCTTCCCCATTCTCAATGGAAAAAGTCTAACCACATCAACTCTATCAATCCGCCTCATAATTTTAAACACCTCTATCAAGTCCCCCCTCAACCTTCTATGCTCCAAAGAATAAAGACCTAACTTGTTCAACCTTTCTCTGTAACTTAGGAGATGAAACCCAGGCAACATTCTAGTAAACCTCCTCTGTACTCTCTCAATTTTATTGACAACTTTCCTATAATTCGGTGACCAGAACTGTACACAATACTCCAGATTTGGCCTTACCAATGCCTTATACAAATTCAACATTACATCCCAACTCCTATACTCAATGCTCTGATTAATAAAGGTCGGCAAACCAAAATCTTTCTTCACCACCCTATCCACATGAGATTCCATCTTCAGGGAACTATGCACCATTATTCCTAGATCCCTCTGTTCTAAAGCATTCTTTAATGCCCTACCATTTACCATGTATATTTCCTATTTTGATTAGTTCTACCAAAATGTAGCACCTCACATTTTTCAGCATTAAACTTCATCTGCCACCTTTCAGCCCACTCTTCTAACTGTCCTAAATCTCTCTGCAAGTTTTGAAAACCTACCTCATCATCCACAACACCACCTATCTTAGTATCATCTGCATACTTACTCATCCAATTTACCACCCCATCATCCAGATCATTAATATATATTACAAACAACATTGGACCCAGTACAGATCCCTGAGGCACATCGCTACACACTGTCCTCCAATCTGACACACAGTTATCCACCACTACTCTCTGGCATCTCCCATCTAGCCACTGCTGAATCCATTTTACTACTTCCATATTAATGCCTAACAATTGAACCTTCCTAACTAACTTTCCATGTGGAACCTTGTCAAAGGCCTTACTGAAGTCCATATAGACAACATCCATCGTTTTACCCTTGTCAACTTTCTTAGTAACCTCATCAAAAAATTCAATAAGATTTGTTAAACATGACCTTCCACACACAAATCCATGTTGACTGTTCTTAATCAGACCCTGTCTATCCAGAAAAGTATATATACCATCTCTAAGAATACTTTCCATCAATTTAAGCACCACTGCCATCAAACTCACAGGCTGATAATTGCCAGGTTTACTCTTAGAACCCTTTTTAAACAATGGAACCACATGAGCAATACGCCAATCCTCCGGCACCATTCCCATTTCTAATGACATTTGAAATATTTCTGTCAGAGCCCCTGCTATTTCTACACTATCTTCCCTCAAAGTCCTAGGGAATATCTTGTCCGACCCGGAGACTTATCCACTTTTATATTCCTTAAAAGTGCCAGTACTTCCTCTTCTTTAATTGTCATACTTTCCATAACTACCCTACTTGTTTCCTTTACCTTACACAATTCAATATCCTTTTCCTTAGTAAATACCGAAGAAAAGAAATTGTTCAAAATCTCCCCCATCTCTTTTGGCTCCGCACATAGCCGTCCACTCCGATTCTCCAAGGGACCAATTTTATCCCTCACTATCTTTTTGCCACTAACATAACTGTAGAAACCCTTTGGATTTATTTTCACCTTACTTGCCAAAGCAGCCTTGTATCTTCTTTTAGCTTTTCTAATTTACTTCTTAAGATTCTTTTTACATTCTTTATATTCCTCGAGTACCTCATTAACTCCAAGCTGCCTATATTTATTGAAGATCCCTCTCTTTTTCTGAACCAAGTTTCTAATATCTCTTGAAAAACATGGCTCTCTCAAACTTTTAACCTTTCCTTTCAACCTAACAGGAACATAAAGATTCTGAACCCTCAAAATTTCACCTTTAAATTACCTCCATTTCTCTGTTACATCCTTCCCATAAAACAAATTCTCCCAATCCACTCCTTCTAAATCCTTTCGCATCTCCCCAAAGTTAGCCTTTCTCCAATCAAAAATCTCAATCCTAGGTCCAGTCCTATCCTTCTCCATAATTACACTGAAACTAATTGTATTGTGATCACTGGACCCGAAGTGCTCCCCAACGAATACCTCCGTCACCTCAGTTGCAGATATGGGCGGAGAAATGGCAGATGTCGTTTATCACCCAACAACTTCTTTTGCATTTACAGGTTTCTACTCACTTAAGCTGGAGTTCATGCTTCAGATCGGGTATGCTTTTTCTTTTCTCTCTTCCAATAATAACAACTTTGCATCAATTTTTTTGTGCTCTACCATGTTAGAACTTCGTGGATAGGTAGGTCCTGCATTCACTTTCCTAGCAGTAAAGCACAAAATTATCCATCCACATACAATTCCTGCTATTAATTTCTCTGATGTTTCATTGCCTAACAAATCAATTGATCTCAAGGTGGCATTTGACTCATTCACATATCTAATAATCTTAAGAAGATAGTTGATTAGATCTTTAATGCTGTAATAAAGGTGATTGAATGATTCCTCTGATATGCCAAAAGAAATAATTAGACGATTATCTATAAAAAAGAATTAAAGAAATCCTTGTAGTTTCTAGAGAAGCCTCTCAAATGTTTTTACAGTAGTATGTAGCAGTTGTGTATTGCTTTCAGATTCAGGATATACTAATTTCAATGTGGTTGAAATTTAACTTTCAATCTAACTTCAAGTATTCATTTTATTAATAATTTACTTAGCCTCCAGATAGTTTAAAATATTTTCAATATTTTTAAATCCAGGCTGTATTGAAACTACTTAAGTAGTAGTTTGTCTATTAAGATTACAATAAATTGGTTTCAAATCTTTTACACTCCAGTAAATATTTGTGGTGACTACTTTGATTAAATTCCAATCTTTATCTGTTGAATCAAAATAGAACTATTTTGCTTTGTATCATTTTCTCAGAAGCATTAATATAACATATACTTGCCTAGATGATTTAATTTAGTCTTGGCTAATTTTAAACTTGGCCACATAATGCTATTTAACTGGATATATAAAAATGAACTAAATATTAATAAAATATTACTAGCATTATTTTACATTGTAAATAAATGATATGTATAAGTTATTTTCATAATTCACTTCCCCAGTATCAATATACTACTGTTAATCTATGCTCTCTCATATGCAAGGTAGTTTAAAAACATAATAACAGCACTTTCAGCCAATATATGTGCACAAAACTAAAAGTGACTCATCAAAATCATTGCCAAATTAAAGTACCATTGCATTTTAATTTATTCTGTGCTTTCACAGAAATCTATTCAGTCAGAAGCCACTTTTTCCCCAATAGAATACTTATGTCAAAGCAGAAATCAACTGCAGCTCTATGAACATAAGGTTATAACATTTTAAGGCAGAAAATTATCATTATTCGTGAAATAGAATCTGCAAATAAAGTATTTGGTATATGTGCTACCTACCAGCTGGAATTGTGGACTTCTGGACATGCATCAGCTCATACTCACTGAAGCATTGGAAGATCCAAATAGTCAAATCAATACTAAGACCTTAATAAAAATCTTAGCATAGCTAAGTGTAAAGTCCAGTTGCAAAAGACAAGAAATAGGTCTAAGTTTTTTTTCCTTTTAAATAATGCTTGAAATCCAGAAAGTGATCAGAAAGAAATGACACAGTACTTTCAAGTAATGGGACTTCCCATATGAAGTACCAAGATATAACCATCCCAAGCAGCTGCATTGTGGCCTGAGGTATAGACTGTCTACTGACTCCTCTGCTCCTCGCTTTTATTTTTTGTCATTGCCACTTCCTTTGAAAACAGGAGCTGAAAGTTTGTTTGTGCTCATATCCCCTTTTCCTGCATTAAGCTTATCTTAGGGTACACCAGCTTCCTGTAATCTCTGTTTTAGGGGTGTGGTCAAACAGCTTTCAGTGTTCTGTTTTCAGTTCGATGTAGACTAAAAATGCCACTAAAATGGAATCTTCTTAAAAATACTTCAGAATTTAAAGCAAGTAAATTAAGAAATGAGAATCAACTGATATTTTATATATATCCTTCTATATATTTTTATATATACCTTCAGGGTGGAGGAGAAACATCTGGTATCCATCTGATTACCCTCCAGACTGATGGCATGAATATTGATTTCTCCAACCTGTGAACAAAAATACCCCCTCATTCCCCACTCTGACCTTTTACTTCTTCTTACCTGCCTATTACTTCCCCCTGGGTCCCCTTCTCCTATTGTCCACTCTCCCCTCCTATCAAATTCTTTTTTCTCCAGCCCTTGACCTCTTCCAACCACCTGATTTCACCTATCACCTTCCAGCTAGCCTCCTTCCCTTCCCCCCACCCCATCCCATCCTTCTTTTTCAGGCATCTCACCCCTTCCCTCTCGGTCCTGAAGAAAGTTCTTGGCCCGAAACATCGACTGTTCACTCTTTTCCACAGATGCTGCCTGACCTGCTGAGTTCCTCCAGCATTTTGTGTGTGCTGCTTTGGATTTCCAGCATCTGCAGATTTCCTCATGCAGTATATTAGGTTCATCCTAACCTTGGATGAATTCTCCCTCTCAGTTTATATATCAAACTATATGTGGGTGTTCCCTAGATGCCCTGGCCGCCTCCTACAACCTAACTTCTGGCTGGTAGTTAACTGGCTACTCGATACACAGTATGTCCATAAAGTAGACTGATGGCAGCAAAAGTGGTGGTTGTGCGGGGGAGAGGAGCAGAGATGTTGATGGGCATGTGTGAGAGAATAGAACTGGTTGGGTTTGTTCTGAGTGGTCTCATTCTGGGCTGTAAGGAAATATGACAACAAAGGTATAATATGAGAAATTAAGAATTTTACAAGTTCCAGTTAGCACAGATTCTTTCTAATTAATGCATCTTGTCCAATCGCACTTTCCTTATCATATGGTACTGTAAGGACAAAATGAAGGGGAAAAGATTAGAAAGTGGACTTACTTGCATCTAATTTTTGTGTAGTATTTGCACAAAGTTTTTCATGTGTTTTGAAGTGCTTGCACCCATTTTTGGTAGAGATCCATTCTGTTGATAAAATTTACTTAACATCTCCTGACATAATTCAACCTGATTTTGGTGCCATTTCCCCACATACCTGCACATGTGATGATGTCATCAGTACATGCAATACCCATTATTTATGTGCTGACAAGCACATGATTTAGCCAGTTTTACCTTCATTAGTGATTATTTTCATTTTACCTAAGTAACGTGTAGTTTACAATACAAGTAAACCTGGTTTAGGAGCACCATTCTATTATTTTGTAAATTCCTCCAAGCCCTGTTCAAGAGCTAAAGTAACTTTCGAAGCGCTCCAACCTGCTCTGTAGTCACTATATTAAAAAGATACAAAATGCTGGAGGAACTCAGCCAGCCAGGCAGCATCTATAGAAAAGAGTACAGTTGACGTTTCGAGTTGAGACCCTTCAGCAGGACTGGAGAAAAAATGATGAACAGTAGATTTAAAAGCTGGGGAGAGGGGAGGAAGAAAGACAAGGTAAAAGCTGAAACCGGGAAGGGGAGGGATGAAGGAAAGAGCTGGGAAGTTGATTGGTGAAAGAGATACAAGGCTGGAGAAGGGGGAATCTAATAGGAGAGGACAGAAGGCCATGGAAGAAAGAAAAAGGGGGAAGAGCACCAGAGGAGGTGATGGGCAGACAAGGAAATGTAAAAGAGGGTCAGGGAATGGTAATGGTAGGGGTGTTTACCAGAAGTTCGAGAAGTTCATGCCATCAGGTTGGAGGCTACCCAGACAGAATATAAGATGCTGTTACTCCAACCTGAGTGTGACCTCATCACGACAGTAGAGGAGGCCATGGATTGACATATCGCAATGGGAATGGAAAGTGGAATTAAAATGGATAGCCTCTGGGAGATCCTGTTTATTCTGGCTTCTTCCTCCAGCCTCTTTTCCCTCTTTCACCATATCTCCTTGCATGCCCATCACCTCCCTCTGGTACTCCTCCCTCCTTTTCTTTCTTCCATGGTATTCTGTCTGCTCCTATTAGATTCCCCTTCTCCAGCCTTGTATCTCTTTCACCAATCAACTTCCCAGCTCTTATCTTCACCCCTCCCCTGAGTGTACCTTTTTCCATTGATGCTGCCTAGCCTGCTGAGTTCCTCCAGCTTTTTGTGTGTGTTGCTTGGATTTCCAGTACTCTCAGATTTTCTCTTGTTTGTGTTTAACAAGTCTTGTTTAACTTAACTCCTGGTCACAAATATTAATGGTGGAATCTTTAAATTTCAAGAGCATGGTTATTTGATCCAATAAGTGGTGGGCAATATTACCTGAATTTTGAGGCTATTCAGGATGTACCACGGGTTAGAACTTTTGGCATCATTAGCAGAGAAGTTCTGAATAGATTTGAAAATATAATATAAAGTATGCGGAACCCATCATGACATAATTAGTGTATTAACAATCTCTGGCTATTGATGTTGACTTGTGCAGCTCATGTCTGGGCTGGGTTGATGTAACAACGAATAGAAATTTATTTCCTTTAGTGGCATCATTACATTATTTTACGCTTTAGAGTCTCCCTGAATTAAAAAAGGGAAAAGTAGGCATATAGTTACTGTAAATATCCACACCCACATCTGAGATTCTCTCTGTGTTTTCACCTGATTGTGAACTTTCACTTTAATTCTCTCTGGTTGTTTTCCATTTCTCTGCACTGTTCAATTTGTTTAATTTCTAACTCTTCCCTGCTTAAATGAAGTGCTGCTGTCCTGAAATATTAACTCTGTATCTCTGTCTCTCTCTCTCTCTCTCTCTCTCCCCCTCCCTCCCTCGCCACACACGCTGACTGGCTCGTTTGCCATTCCACATTCCAAGTGTTGAGCAGCTAGACCCAATATGTGCCGAAGTATTTATCAGAATATACAGCTATACACAGTGTAGTCGGGTTGCATTAGTAGTAGGTCACGTAGCATTATTGGGAGTGATGGAGTGATGACATCAACGTTGCTGGTGAACACAGCAGGCCAGGCAGCATCTCTAGGAAGAGGTACAGTCGACGTTTCAGGCCGAGACCCTTCGTCAGGACTAACTGAAGGAAGAGCTAGTAAGAGATTTGAAAGTGGGAGGGGGAGGGGGAGATCCAGAATGATAGGAGAAGACAGGAGGGGGAGGGATGGAGCCAAGAGCTGGACAGGTGATTGGCAAAAGGGATATAGAACATAGAATAGTACAGCACAGTACAGGCCCTTCGGCCCACAATGTTGTGCTGACCCTCAAACCCTGCCTCCCATATAAGCCCCCACCTTAGATTCCTCCATATACCTGTCTAGTAGTCCTTTGGCAAAAGGGATGTGAGAGGATCATGTTCAGGAGGCCCAGGGAGAAGGAAAAGGGGGGGGGGTGGAAAGCCCAGAGGATGGGCAGGGGGTATAGTCAGAGGGACAGAGGGAGAAAAAGGAGAGAGAGAGAAAGAATGTGTGTATACAAATAAATAACGGATGGGGTATGAGGGGATGGTGGGGCATTAGCGGAAGTTTGAGAAGTCAGTGTTCATGCTATCAAGTTGGAGGCTACCCAGACGGAGGTGTTGTTCCTCCAACCTGAGTGTGGCTTCATCTTTACAGTAGAGGAGGCCGTGGATAGACATTATCAGAATGGGAATGGGATGTGGAATTAAAATATGTGGCCACTGGGCCTCCTGTCCCATGAGCCTCTCATATCCCTTTTGCCAATCAACTGTCCAGCTCTTGGCTCCATCCCTCCCCCTCCTGTCTTCTCCTATCATTTTGGACCTCCCCCTCCCCCTCCCACTTTCAAATCTCTTACTAGCTCTTCCTTCAGTTAGTCCTGATGAAGGGTCTCGGCCCGAAACGTCGACTGTATCTCTTCCTAGAGATGCTGCCTGGCCTGCCGCATTCACCAGCAACTTTGATGTGCATTGCTTGAATTTCCAGCATCTGCAGAATTCCTCGTGTTTGCGTTTTTAAATGGAGTGATGAGTTCTTTTGACTAAGTTCAATAATGCAAAGCCGAGTGGTTTGTCTGTCTAATTCTTTATGCACTCACTGAATATCAGCCAATGAAAAGTTGTACAGTTCCCCTGCTCCACGGAATCCCATTTATTACCTTCTTGCCACTTAGGACACTCTGGGCAAAAGTCAAGTGACTTCACATTAACTTTATGAAGAGAGTAACGGGTGCCAAAAACTTGCCTAATCAATATTCAGGGTCAGAGAGATAATCACCTTGGTGCCAACGAATTTCTTCCCCAACATTCTTCAACTTGCAGACCATTTCAAATTCTTCATACCGTCCCAAAGATTTGTCCAAAGTTCTATTTTTAAAACTCTAACTATTCAATCTTATGAACTGATTTTCCATGGTTGATATGCTCTAAATACTGTCACTGTCCTTTGAATTTTTACTCATTACACAACTGGATTTGAAGCTCAGTGATAAGATTTGATAATATTTTATGAGAGTTCTGTCGATTTAATTTTGGCTTGAATTTAGTTAATAGTCCATTGGCTTGAGATATCACTGCCACAGCTTAAGTTCAATACTGCACTTTATTTCAGTCACAACATCCCTTTTAGTTGACCTTCAGTGCAACCCTTTCAAAAAATCTAATTTACTCAGTATTCTAAGGAATACTATGTTTCCTTTTAGCAGGTTCTATTAATTTTAATCTAATTTTCTAATGGGAAAATTGCCTGAAGATAATTTTGTCCTTGTATTATTGAAAGATGTACAGCTGCACAACAATCTTGTGTATTGCTTTCTTTGCATATTCCACCTGCCAAGAACATGTTTTCTCTGTCATTCATTCATCTAACACCATTCTATTGTTATGTGGCACACAAGACTTTAAGGAAGATGAAATCAACAACTTTCATTACCACTCAACAAGCCGACATTAGTAGTAATCTATAGAAACTCTGGTTAAGTTTTCTTTTATTAATAATTAGAAACCAGTCTATGATCAAGCTGCATTTTGCTCTACTATAGGTTATTTACATGAGATATTCATAACTAAATTCATATTCATATGTAAATTCTAATTGAAATATCTCATAGTAGAGTATGGTTTACAAAGAATTAGATTTGCCTACTTCACACAGAGGCAAGCAACATGGAGTTAACTATAATGAAAGATTTTTTTTTCAGAATTAAACATCACCATCAAATTGGTATACTTAAGTTTAATAGAGGAACAAAATCTTAAGCATACCAACTTAGCTGTGATATTTAATTCACAAAAATTTGAGGAACAAAATCTTGAGATGAAGTGCAAATTTCAGGTGTACAGTCGGACAAGACAAGCGATCGCTTCATTTCTTGTCTGTTTGAAGTTTGGAATTTCTTTATTTCAAGTGTTATAATACTTTCAATTGATTTCATTATGAATTTATAAGAAATGCTTTGTGAGATGTGCTGTTGGAAATGTATTGAAAATCTATTGTAAAGGTGTCGATAGAGGAATAAACTTGGGTCAACATATTGAATCTAATCTCAGGAAACGGAGGGGAGGCTTGCGTCAGGCACAGAGCAGCAGAGACGATTTAGTGGTGAGCAATCACTTTAATAATAAACTGCAACGTAACAAGCCACAAAACCTTAAGACCATAAGACAAAGGAGTAGAAGTTGGCCATTTGGTCCATCGAGTCTGCTCCGCCATTTTATCATGCGCTGATCCATTCTCCCATTTAGTCCCACTCCCCCGCCTTCTCACTATAACCTTTGATGCCCTGGCTACTCAGATACCTATCAATCTCCCTGCCTTAAATACACCCAATGACTTGGCCTCCACTGCCGCCCGTGGCAACAAATTCCATAGATTCACCACACTCCGGCTAAAAAACTTTCTTCGCATTTCTGTTCTGAATGGGCGTCCTTCAATCCTTAAGTCATGCCCTCTCGTACTAGACTCCACCATCACGGGAAACAACTTTGCCACATCCACTCTGTCCATGCCTTTCTAAATTCAAAATGTTTCTATGAGGTCCCCCTCATTTTTCTAAACTCCAAGGAATACAGTCCAAGAGCAGACAAACGTTCCTCATATGTTAACCCTCTCATTCCCGGAATCATTCTAGTGAATCTTCTCTGAACCCTCTCCAACATCACCACATCCCTTCTTAAATAAGGAGCCCAAAACTCCCCACAATACTCCAAGTGAGGTCTCACCAGTGCCTTATTGTGCCTCAACATCGCATCCCTGCACCTGTACTCTATTCCTCTAGAAATGAATGCCAACATTGCATTCGCCTTCTTCATCACTGACTCAACCTGGAGGTTAACCTTAAGGGTATCCTGCACGAGGACTCCCAAGTCCTGTTACATCTCAGAACTTTGAATTCTCTCTCCAGTTAAATAATAGTCTGCCCCTTTATTTCTTCTGCCAAAGTGCATAACCATAAATTTTCCTTTCTTCTTTTCAAATCATTTTATTATTTTTTTCCAAAATAAACATGAGTACATCGAAGTAAACAACACTTACAATGTCTCAAAAAAACATTATATAAAGATTGAAAAAATTTTGAGATGGAAAAAACCCTACTAAGCAAGAAAAGTGGGAAAAAAGAAAAATCCCATTAGGTGTTCAACCCCAGAGCCATGCGTCATACATAAAGCTTCCAAAGATAAACATCAAACTGCCTGCAAAATAAAAGTACCAAAAAAATTTTACAATTAGATCGTGGAGAATCCATCAATTAATTCAAATGATAATAACAAGCATATGAACCCCATCTTTTCTCAAAATCAAACATAGGTTTAAAGGTTCGATTTCTAATTTTCTCCAAACTAAGACATAGCATCACTTGAGAGAACCATTGTGACAAAGTGGGAGCCATTGCATCCTTCCTCTTCAACAAAATGGCCCTCCCAGCTATCAATGTAACAAATGCAATAACATGTTGGTCAGACACAGAGATACCATGGATATTTTGAAATTATTCCAAAAAGCACAGTAAATTTGTTAAGTTGTAAATTAATTTTAAGTGCTTTAGTTCATCTTTTCCCTCTTAATGACCTTCTTAGTTTCGTTTTGTAAGCTTTTAAAAACTTCCCAATCCTCTGTCTTCCCACTAGTTTTTGCTTCCTTGTATGCCCTCTCCTTTGCTTTAACTTTGGCTTTGACTTCTCTTGTCAACCACGGTTGCATCCTTTTTCCATTCGAAAATTTCTTCTTTTTTGGAATATATCTATCTTGCACCTTCCTCACTTCTCGCATAAACTCCAGCCACTGCTGCTCTGCCATCCTTCCCGCCAGTGTCCTTTCCAGTGGACTCTGGCCAGTTCCTCTTTCATGCCACTGTAATTTCCCTTACTCCACTGAAATACCGACACATCGGATTTTGGCTTCTCTTTCTCAAACTTCACAGTGAACTCAATCATGTTATGTATGAGTTCTCCTCTGCTCTATCATTCCGGTTCCCATACCCCTGTCCCCCTGCCAAATTAGTTTAAACCTTCCTTAACAGCTCTATTAAACCTTCCTGCCAGGATATTGGTCCCCTTCAGGTTCAGGTGTAACTTGTCCTTTTTGAACAGGTCATACATCCCCCAGAAGAGATCCCAATGATCCAAGAATCTGAAGCCCTGCCCCCCGCACCAGTCTCTCAGCCACGAATTCATCTGCCTGATCCTACTATCCTTGCCCTTGCTAGCACGTGGCACAGGTAGCAATCCCGAGATTATTACCCTGGAGGATGAGAAACAAGAGAGGATGGAAACTTAACATGACAAGGTGACAAGGGAACTGAAAGCTAGCAGCAACTGGTTGAGGCTGCCGGGTTCAATGGGTGAACAAGGACTGCGGATGAGAGCTGGGTTTAGATAGGCTGCAGGTGATGAGTTGGAAATGACTGGCAGGTGACTCCTGTTAGCTGGGTGGAGACTGTACTGGTCAGAATGGACCCTCCTCCTGTGGCCGGCAGCCGAGGACAGTTTGGAACACCTCAATGAGCAATGTATCTAAGATAAAACTGGATGGCATCCAAGACCACTCATCTGGACCGTACCCTTACCAGTCAACCAGGTATTGAACACTCCATCAATGAGGACATGAGTCCAGCAACCACGAAACCATGTACACTGGATCACCTTTCACCATCCTAGGTTCCAGAGGTGCAGGCTCAGGTGGGTCGAGTGGTTCATGGACAATAGGCTTGATGCAGGACACCTGGAAGGTAGAAGTGATCCTGAGGGACGGTGGCTGCTAGGGATGGTAACCAACTGGATTGATGTGATGGGTGATCGTTAAGGAACCAATGAACCAAGGCAAGGGCTTGCTGAAATTGGTGCACAGGGACAGATCTCAGGTGGACAGTCAGACATGGTCCCCAGGCCAGAAAAATCTTGCTGGGCACTGCCAGAGGTTGGCCTGGCAACAGTAGAGGTTGGCAGCTGGATTATCCTCTTCCAAGCATTCCAGCAGATGGGACTCCACTGTTGGCTTTCCCACAGGGATCAATGCCTTGAAGCACTTTAAAGGTTGTCATACCGGCGGTGGCGGAGGTGTGTAGATTGTGGGACAGTACGGCCCAGAGCAGATACTTTTTTCCATCTGCAAGAGTTAGAGGTGGCAAAGCATCACAGAAACTTCTCAACTTGCTGATGGGTCTTTCTGACTGACCACATGTTTGCGGATGTGAGCCAGAGGACAAACTCATTGAGATGCAGAGGAAGGAGCAGAAGGCTCACAAGAAGTGGGAGACAAATTGTGGGGCCCGGTCTGACACAATGTCCTGAGGGAAACCATGGAGGTGAACTACATGTTGAAGAACCAGGTCCACCTTCTCAATAGATGAGGGAATGTGAGGGAAGGCAATGAAATGGGCTGCCGTGAGAAGTGGTCTACCGCTGTCATGATAATGGTAGCACCGCCAGAAGGTGGCAAACTAGGGATGACATCCATGGTGATGTGGAACCATGGGCATCAAGGGACCAGTAAGGCTTGCAAGAGCTCAGAGGGTCACTGGTTGGAGGAATTGAACTGGGCACATTGAGCACAGGTAAGTGATGAACTGACGTACATCTGTGATCATGGTGGACCACCAGAACTGGCATAACAAAAAATCTAGGGTCTGTTGTGCACCTGGATGTCTGGAGAGAGGTGAAGTCTGGGCCCACTGGAGAGCCTCGGAGCGCATGGCCACTGGCACACACATGCAGTTGTCAGGTGTGTTGGCCAGAGCAGGCTCATACTGTAGGGCCTGGCAAATCTGGTTCTCAAGATCCCAGATGATCGCTGTGAGGAATTGCAAGAATGGAATGGTGGGCTGAGGTTCGATCCCCATTTCAGCTGGGTCGAACTGTCATGAGAGGGCATCTGCCTTATTATTCTTGGAACCAGGTCGGTAGGAAATGGTGAAATTTAATTGCTTGAAGAAGAGGTCCCAGTGAGCCTGACATGGGTTGAGTTGGCAGGTCTGCTGAATGACTGCTTGTCAGTCCAGATCAGGAACGGCTTGGTGTTCTCCATTAGCCATTGCCTCCTTTCCTCCAAGGCCTACTTAATGGCTAGTAGATCCCTATCTCCTTCTCTATAACAGTGCTCTTTAGAGTCCAACTGCACAAGAAGAAGGCATAAGGGTATGTCTTCTCGTCTGATACTCAATGGGAGAGGATGGCCCCGGTGCGCATGTCATTTGGATGCATCCATCCCTGGGGATGGAGGGGTTCAGATGGCAGAGGATGACAGCAGTGGTGAAGCATCTCTTGAGCTCCTTGGTTCGTTTCAGCAAACCAGGTTATCCATGAGGTTGGAGGATTGCTGAGGGAAGTCGGAGGAGTGGTGATTTGGCTGTAGTTTTGGATGAAATGGCAGAGGATGTTGGAGGGTTCCAAACAGTGTTGTGGCTGTTTGAGGGAGCACGGCCGAGCCCACACAATGACAGTACACATTCTCTCTGGGTCCATGGTTATGCCTTGGGGTGAAAGGATGTAACCCAGGAAGGAACTAATTGGGGTATGGAACAGGCATTTCTCTAACTTGCAGTACAGTTGGTTTTCAAGGAGACTCTGCACTGATAGACTGAATGGACATGGTCCTGGGAGTTCCTGGAGATGATGAGGAATTTGTTAGGGTAGATAAACACATACTTGTGTAGCATGTCTTGGTGGATCTCATAAATGAAGGTTAGGAAAACAGCTGGACTGTTGGAAAGTCTAAAAGCCATCACCGAGTATTAATGGTGGCTAGTGGGTGTTATAAACGCCATCTTCTACTCATCCCCCTGGCAGATGCGCACCAAATTGTAAGCACTCTATCGATCCAGTTTGGTGAACATTTGGGCCCTATAGATTCTTTTGAATGTGCTATCCATCAAGAGGAGATGGTACTGGTTCCTAATGCTGATTTTGTTGAGTCCACAGTAGTCAATGCAGGGTTAGAGACCTCCACTTTTTTTGGGAAGGAAGATCCTGCACCAGCTGAGGACAGGGATAGTCGAATGAAACCATGCTGTAGTGCTCTGTTTATGTAGTTATTCCGTTGTGATGGTATTGGGGTGTATGGGGTGTCAGGGAGGGGTAGCACCTCTGGTGGGGGAACATGTTGCGTCCTTTTCAAGGCGGTTAGTCCACCTTTGGTCCCCACCTGGCACTCAGCTCTCCCCTGTGGCTCCCCGTAGCTGTTTGCATGCGACAGCGGCCACACCCCGGGCAATGGCTTCGACAAGCCAGCTAAACCAGGTGAGGGTAGCCGATGGGTCTCAAACCCTCGGTGAGAAAGAGAGTTGTCTATCCCAGCACGTGAAGACAGACTCTGGCGGATTGAGCGGACGAGACCAATGGGAGGTCCAATGGTCAAGAAGGCAGTCTCTACAAGTGTCGTGGAACGTGTAGAGCAGGACAAGACACAGAAGACATCCTGGTCATCCACTGCGCCTAGTCCCATCTCCAGCCGTCTCGACTCTGTCTTGCCACTGGATCCAGATGGGAATTGGGAAGAGAGAGTGAGGCTGGTTCAACGGGTAAACAAGGACTGTGCATGAGAGCTGGGTTTAAATAGGCTGCAGGTGATAAGTTGGAAACAGGTGGCAGGAGACTTTGGTGGAGACTGGGAGGTGCCTGCTTTTGCAGGCCTGGTAACTAATTCCTTTGCTTTCATTAAAATGGTTTCACAGAATCTTTAACATTCTCTTGAAGTTGTAATCAAGATCTTCACTTACGCCCTACTATAAAGATAGCCCCCATCACCAGGCAACACTCCCTCAAAACCATATCAATTGACAGCCGAGATGCTTGTATTCACACTTCTATTGTGAGATTTGAAACCACAACCTATGTGATGTTATCTCCCAAGACGGGACTGGCATTTCTGTCATTCATTTCCTCAGAAGCCTCCACTGTGGAGGATTTCTGATTTTTTTTTTGCAATTTGATTGTTTTATACTCCATATTCACAAAATAATCAGCAGCTGGTATGTTTCTCAACTTCAGTTTTACATGCATCCATTCTTTCATGAAAGACATGAGAAAAGGAAAGGAATGCTGCATGAAAAATGCAGATTCATTTTGCACAATGATGCAGCGAGGAGAGCTGCTGCCTCACAGCTCCAGATACTCCAGCTCAATCCTAAACTTCATTGCTATCTGTGTGGAGTTTGCATGTTCTGTTTGTGATTTCACAGAGTTTCGTCTGGGTGCTCCAGTTCCCTCACAAATCCTACGATATGAAGTTTGGCAGGTTAAGTGGCCACTGTAAATAGCCCCTATCATGCAGGCAAGTAGAAGAATCTGGAAGTAGTCAATGGGAAGGTGGGAAATACAAAATGGGATCAATATAAATAGGTGCTTCATGATATACAGAGAAAGGTTGAACAAGGTAGGTCTTTATTCTTTGGAGCGTAGAAGGTTAAGGGGGGACTTGATAGAGGTGTTTAAAATTATGAGGGGGATTGATAGAGTTGACGTGGATAGGCTTTTTCCATTGAGAGTGGGGGAGATTCAAACAAGAGGACATGAGTTGAGAGTTAGGGGGCAAAAGTTTAAGGGTAACATGAGGGGGAACTTCTTTACTTAGAGAGTGGCAGCTGCATGGAACGAGCTTCCAGCAGAAGTGGTTGAGGCAGGTTTGATGTTGTCGTTTAAAGTTAAATTCGATAGCTATATGGACAAGAAAGGAATGGAGGGTTATAGGCCGAGTGCAGGTTGGTGGGACTAGGTGAGGGTAAGAGTTCCGCATGGACTAGAAGGGCCGAGCTGGCCTGTTTCCATGCTGTAATTGTTATATGGTTATATAGTTATATGGTTGGTACAAAGGGTATCTCTATGCTCTATGACCCTAATACCTTGAAATCTATAAGACAAACATATAATTTTTTAGTTTATTTTGCCATTATGAACTAAAATGCCAAATCTATATGTTACTATTGTGAGTTATATAAATTTTCTTCCAAACCTGACAACCACTGATGGCTTAAGATGACTGAAGTTCTTCACCATGATTATGGTTTGTAGTGTAGTTATATTACCATGTCTAAGAACAAACTATCATCAGAATGAAGACATTTTTTGACTTATCAGCATAAGCACAATTGTTTTGTCATTTGTTCTCAGGGAGCAGAGTGAGATTGTAAGTGTGTATGGTTGATAGGAACTGTTGATAATCTAATACAGACTTTAACTGATATCTATTGTATCCATATTGATGTTAGAGTACCCCCAATTATTGTTGACATTGGAAATTAAAATTACCAGGACACACCTATGTCAATGAAGACTACTATTGATAACAATGGCAACTGTGCTCTGGTTACATAGACTACACCTACGACATAATTAGATATTGCAACAAATACTAACACAATATTGTTTATATATGGGAGTGACTTGACATAAGTAGATCTCAAAACAGTATTGATTGTACCTAGACTGGTTATACTGAAGTGTATCTACATGTATATTTGTTAGGTACAATGCATTTTGATCCTTGGAAGATCCACCTCTGCCCTGCATGTTCTGTACATTTGGCTTGAGATTAAATAAAGGATTATTTCATTCTATCCAAGAGACTCTTCCACCACTATATCACTTCCTTTCACTATATTTCAGAATCAAAATTAGGTTTAATATCGCCAGCATACATTGTGAAATTTGTTAAATTTGCAGCAGCAGTACAATGCAATGTATAATAATTCAGAAAGAAAAAATGAATTAGTATGTATATAATATATATGTATTAAATAGTCAAATTAGTCATAGTCATACTTTATTGATCCCGGGGGAAATTGGTTGATCCCGGAGGAAATTAAATAAGTAGTGTAACAAAAAAAAAAGTAGTGAGGTAGTGTTCATGGGTTCAATGTCCTTTCAGAAATCAGATGTCAGAGGGGAAGGAGCTGTTCCTGAATCATTGAGTGTGTGCCTTTGGGCTCCTGTACCTCCTTCCTGATGGTAGCAATGAGAAAAGGGTATGCCCTGGGTGATGGGGGCCCTCAATGATGGACGTCGCCTCCTTGAAGATGTCCTGGATACTACGAAGGCTATTGCTCATGATGGAGCTGACTAATCCTACAACTCTCTGCAGTTTACCGTGATCCTGTGCAGTGACTTCCCACCCCTGCACCCCCATCCCCCCGCCCATACTGGACAATCATCCAGCCAGTTACAATACTCTCCACAGTACATCTGTAGAAGTTCGCAAGTGTCTTCATTCAAATTTGTATTCCTTTCAATCACCTGTACAGAATTTTTAGCATTTATTCTATATTACTGCAGTACTTAAGATTTATGTTAAGTAAATTTAAATATTTTGTTAGCATGGAGTAAACTCTGTACATTATGATCGTGTAATATTCTTTCACACCTGACAACTGTTGATGGCTTAAAATGACTTATGTTCTGTACCATGCACAGCAATGTGGTTTGTAATTTAGTTATATTACTGTGCCAAAGAACATGTTACAATGAACTTCTGACCTGAAACATTAATCCAGTTTCCCTTTTCACAGCAGCTGCCTGACCTGCTGACTGTTTCCAAAACTTTCTGTTATTCAGAATTTTCAGTTTCTACTGTTTCTCGATTTTCATTATCTTTTCTGTCTTGAGGTATATCTGGAAGTTTGGGAAACCTTATGGATGATAAGAGAATGATTTCTGTGCCAGACTGATATTGTCGAGCTGTCTCTTATTCTACATGATATCTGGCTGAAGAACAGAAGCCAGAGTAATGAAGATGTGGAACAGCAATGTCAGAACAAAGATGAAGATAAATAGGCCATTGTAGTAAATGAAGAAAAAGGCTTTAAGTATAATCAACACACATCAAAGTTGCTGGTGAATGCAGCAGGCCAAGCAGCATCTATAGGAAGAGGCGCAGTCGACGTTTCAGGCCGAGACCCTTCGTCAGGACTAACTGAAGGAAGAGTGAGTAAGGGATTTGAAAGCTGGAGGGGGAGGGGGAGATGCAAAATGATAGGAGAAGACAGGAGGGGGAGGGATAGAGCCGAGAGCTGGACAGGTGATAGGCAAAAGGGGATACGAGAGGATCATGGGACAGGAGGTCTGGGAAGAAAGACGGGGGGCGGGGTGACCCAGAGGATGGGCAAGAGGTATATTCAGAGGGACAGAGGGAGAAAAAGGAGAGTGAGAGAAAGAATGTGTGCATAAAAATGAGTAACAGATGGGGTACGAGGGGGAGGTGGGGCCTTAGCAGAAGTTAGAGAAGTCAATGTTCATGCCATCAGGTTGGAGGCTACCCAGACGGAATATAAGGTGTTGTTCCTCCAACCTGAGTGTGGCTTCATCTTTACAGTAGAGGAGGCCGTGGATAGACATGTCAGAATGGGAATGGGATGTGGAATTAAAATGTGTGGCCACTGGGAGATCCTGCTTTCTCTGGCGGACAGAGCGTAGATGTTCAGCAAAGCGGTCTCCCAGTCTGCGTCGGGTCTCACCAATATATAAAAGGCCACATCGGGAGCACCGGACGCAGTATATCACCCCAGTCGACTCACAGGTGAAGTGATGCCTCACCTGGGAGGACTGTTTGGGGCCCTGAATGGTGGTAAGGGAGGAAGTGTAAGGGCATGTGTAGCACTTGTTCCGCTTACACGGATAAGTGCCAGGAGGGAGATCAGTGGGGAGGGATGGGGGGGACGAATGGACAAGGGAGTTGTGTAGGGAGCGATCCCTGCGGAATGCAGAGGGGCGGGGGAGGGAAAGATGTGCTTAGTGGTGGGATCCCATTGGAGGTGGCGGAAGTTACGGAGAATAATATGTTGGACCCGGAGGCTGGTGGGGTGGTAGGTGAGGACCAGGGGAACCCTATTCCTAGTGGGGTGGTGGGAGGATGGAGTGAGAGCAGATGTACGTGAAATGGGGGAGATGCGTTTAAGAGCAGAGTTGATAGTGGAGGAAGGGAAGCCCCTTTCTTTAAAAAATGAAGACATCTCCCTCGTCCTAGAATGAAAAGCCTCATCCTGAGAGCAGATGCGGCGGAGACAGAGGAATTGCGAGAAGGGGATGGCGTTTTTGCAAGAGACAGGGTGAGAAGAGGAATAGTCCAGATAGCTGTGAGAGTCAGTAGGCTTATAGTAGACATCAGTGGATAAGCTGTCTCCAGAGACAGAGACAGAAAGATCTAGAAAGGGGAGGGAGGTGTCGGAAATGGACCAGGTAAACTTGAGGGCAGGGTGAAAGTTGGAGGCAAAGTTAATAAAGTCAACGAGTTCTGCATGCGTGCAGGAAGCAGCGCCAATGCAGTCGTCGATGTCGCGAAGGAAAAGTGGGGGACAGATACCAGAATAGGCACGGAACATAGATTGTTCCACAAACCCAACAAAAAGGCAGGCATAGCTAGGACCCATACGGGTGCCCATAGCTACACCTTTAGTTTGGAGGAAATGGGAGGAGCAAAAGGAGAAATTATTAAGAGTAAGGACTAATTCCGCTAGACGGAGCAGAGTGGTGGTAGAGGGGAACTGATTAGGTCTGGAATCCAAAAAGAAGTGTAGAGTATAATGTCATTTCTTCATATTTTGTATAGCCAATCAGTCATTATTCTAAGTTATAGACTGTCAAATTTAGCATACTTTTCACTTTTCATATTGAAAGAATTCTGAATGACAGCATATGTATTCAGAAGGCATGTTTTCAGGAGATATTCTGTGCTGCCTATGTGGAGTTTGCTCATTCTCCCTGTGACTGAATGAGTTTCTCTCTAGTGCCATGGTTTCATCTGCATCCCAGAAACATGCTGCTTGGTTGGTAAATTGGCCTCTGTAGTTTAGAAAATGTGAGTGGTAGGAAAATCACAGGATGTGGGGGAATAATGTGCATGAAAAACAGAAAGAGAGTGAGAAGAGATTATAAGGAAGTAAATAAGGGATTACTTTAAAACATCCTTAAGCATGCCATTGTTAATACAAATTACACAGTTCACTGTGTGTTTCAGTGTACATGTGATAAAAAAATCAGAATCTGAGATGGAACAAATAAATTCTGTCCATCTATTTTGTATGCAGTATGAGAAACACTCTGCTTGGTTGGAGGACATTTTCTGAATCTAAACTTTAGATCAATTATTATGAAGTAAATTTTGTAAAAGACTATGAATACAAGTCGAGCACTCCATATCCGAAATGCTGCTGCCAGAAGTGTTTCAGAATTCAGATTTTTTTCAGATTTGGAATATTTGGATCTATATAAATGAGATGGGCCCCAAGTCTAAACATGAAATCCATTTTCATTACAGGTACAGCTTACGTACAGCTTACATACAGCTGGCATGATGCTCACAGAGTGAACAGTCCACAGTAGAAGCACAGTCTGGCTTCCTCCACTGATTGTCAGAGTTGGATGACCACCCCCGTCCTCGTCTTTACCGAGTTTCAGCACTGCGATTGGCTTCATATCCACCATCATTTTCAACAGCTGCTCATTTCATAGCAACTACAGCGAGAGGGGGTTAGCTTTATACAATATTTTAATTATTTTATGCATGAATTAGTGGGTACACTGAACCATCAGAAAGGTAAGGAAACAGTACCTCGGCTGTCCAAGTGGACAGTCAGTGGCTGTTTGGAATCACCATCGTTCCTGACACTTGTTCATTGTACTTACTCATCAATGAATTTCTCTGCTGCTTTGTAATCAGCAGACACCACAAACCCACAAATCTTCAAAGATTTAATGCTGTGCCTTTTCTTAAATTTCTGCAACCAGCCTTCTGGATATTCACAATTACCTTCACTTTTCAGTTTGTTGTGATATATCTTTACTTGTTTCATGATCAACATACCGTTAGATGGCATGTGTTCACTTCAGCACTCATGAATCCATTCTTCCAATATATAATGTGATCAAGATCTTCAATTACCATTTCATGCAGTGACTTTCTATTTTTCATTAACTTGTTCATTACATATGCGAGCTCACTTCTCAGAATAGAGACCTGCGGACCATCTGGGAACCTAAACAGCGTCTAGTGGAATTTTCCAGTTGTGACATAATGTCAGCACTCAAAAAAAATTTGAATTTCAGAGACTTTCAGATTTTGGATAAGGAGTGCTCAATCTGTACTTCAATTTAAAATTGATTGCTTGCATGACAGTCTTCGAACTGAAGAAAGCTTAAAGTGTGTTAAAGTAGTTCAACCAAACTAAAAACATTTATTTTAAAGGAAATCATTGAAAGTATATTTTGTTTGGTTGAAGGTCCTCAGCATTGTTTGTTAATGGAAACTGTTCTGTTGTTGAATTGTTAGTTTCTAAAATAAAATGTTGCTTGAAGATACAATATGTGCTAATTAACATCGAATGCAATGTAATGTGAATTGTTTTATAATTTGTAAATATGACTAACCTAAAAATAAAATTCATCACTTTTAGCATGCACTGTTCTCCTTCATTCCCCCTTGAATCAGTGTCAGGAGAGACTAACTTTTATTGCAGTTCAAAATACAGTGGATTCCAGTTCATATCAGGACCAATATTAAGCAGCTGCCTCAATTAACCAAAGTTTCATGGAAAAAGTTAAAAACGTATTTTAAAAAAACAAACCGAGTAACTTAACAAATTATGTACTTATATAAAACACAGAGCAAATTAGAACACTACCAAAACTGCCACAGTAGTATAAAACTGTGTTAGTTCCTAATACTTATTGACAGCGGAATTCATCTGCATCGCATTCTTTTGACGGTAGATGAACAAATCAGCGCAGACACATAGTGTAGATGATGGACTGCCTTCATACAATGCTTTCAATGATTGCATCCTCCAAATATTAATTTTATTTGTAACATTCACAATGATTGTTGATAACTTCAACTTTTTCGTAGATCCTAACTTGTTGAAGTAGTGAAATCATTTTTACTCCTGGCTATTTCTGCTATCTCCAAGCCTCAATGATTGAAACTGCAGTGAGCAAAGCAGTTCTGAATTGTCTTACTGCTTACCTCTAGCCAACTTAACAGTGACAAAAATCACAGCTTTTTGAAGGCCAACACACACAACTGACGCTATTTAAAAATTGTTCACTTGAAGCGTCTAACAGCTACACAAGTGCACGTGCCTGACACTAGTTAGAAAATCTGCGTCAACAGTTTCGTACTTCAATTAAGTCGCATAGTGTCACAAATAAATGAAGGTAATCCTGACTATTTTCTCGATTAATTTTTGATCATCAAGAGTTGTCCCAAATAAGTGGATGCCCCAATTAACTGATGGCCCAACTAACCAGAAGCAACTGTATTTTAGAGTCACTTTGCATGCATTTGCACTACAACTGAAGCATCAATGCAAAGTTATTCTTGACTCAGACCAACTCCAATCAGATCAGCCTGTGGCTCTTAAACACACAGGTAAATCATTGCACAATGTCTTTTACATCAAAAGCAAACTTAGTGCAAATGCACCCTGATATTCTTCCAGTAGCATGTTAAAAATTAATATTAGTTAATTAAAAAGATTTAGTTTATCAATGAAAGAAGGAAGTTATTACCATATAATGAGAAAAGTTTCCAATGTTCCCTTGTTCAGATAATCCCCAGAAGTTGAGGATATTTGCCATTTTTACCACTCACAGTGACTACTTTTAGCTCAGATTCAACCTCAGTTTTAAGTGAATGAACTATACTTGAGACTTATTGAGAAAAGTGGATCACAGACACTCTCCATGATAAATATCTGACATCTCAGAAAAACAATTTTGAAGACATTGTTACAGAGATCAATGTTCTCTCAACCATACACATGCAGAAAACTACAAACAAGATCAATACAGCTGGAGTGATGTACATGAAGCTAACAATGTTTTTATATGTTAAGTTACATACTGTGCTTATTCTTGGGTACACAGTTCTCATAACATTAAAATCAGAGTCCCACAGTGGGGTTAGAACATGATCTAACATTTCTGCTGACTACATTTCCCACAGCTCCAGTCCTCAACAGACTAGAGCCAGTTGCAGCCAGATTCTGCAGGGAGGTGTCTCGAGCGCACGGGTTGTCCAGCAGCAGGAGCAATGATGTTCATCCTATTACTGTAACAATTTAAATTTCAGTACTACAATGTAATCACCATCCCACAGAAACACCCAAGAATGTTTCGCACTTCTGACTGCTAGCCTCCGAACTTATCTACCAAATGTTGATCTTTCTTGACAGTCCATCCCAATTGTCCAGTTCCCAATTGGCAGTTGAATGCGTGGCTGAGGAGTTGGTGCAGGGAACAGGGTTTTAGATTTTTAGATCATTGGGATCTCTTCTGGGGAAGGTGGGACCTGTACAGATTGGATGGGTTGCACCTGAACTTGAGGGGGAGCAATATCCTTGCAGGTAGGTTTGCTAGCATGGTTCGGGAGGGTTTAAATTAATTTGCAAGAGGGATGGGACCCGGAACAATAGAGCAGTGAAAGAAATGCATGGAGTAAAGCCAGATCTAACATTTAGAGGAGATTTGAGGAAAGAGAAGCAGAATAAAGGGTGTAAACGTAGTAAGGTAGAAGGGCTAAAGTGCGTGTACTTCAATGCAAGAAGCATCAGGAACAAAGGTGATGAACTGAGAGCTTGGATACATACATGAAATTATGATATAGTGGCCATTACAGAGACTTGGCTGGCACCAGGGCAGGAATGAATTCTCAATATTCCTGGATTTCAGTGCTTTAAAAGGGATGGGGGGGGGAAAGGGGAGGAGGGGTGGTATTACTGGTCAGGGATACTATTACAGCTATGGAAAGGGTGGGTAATGTAGCAGGATCCTCTTTTGAGTCAGTATGGGTAGAAGTCAGGAACAGGAAGGGAGCAGTTACTCTATTGGGAGTATTCTATAGGGCCCTTGGTAGCAGCAGAGATACCGAGGAGCAGATTGGGAGGCAGATTTTGGAAAGGTGCAAAAATAACAGAGTTGTTATCATGGTTGACTTTAATTTCCCTAATATTGATTGGCACCTGATTAGTTCCAAGGGTTTGAACAGGGCAGAGTTTGTTAAGTGTGTCCAGGACGGATTCCTGTCATAGTATATTGACAGGCTGACAAGGGGGAATGCCATACTAGATCTAGTATTAGGTAACAAACTGGGTCAGGTCACAGATCTCCCAGTGGGTGAGCATCTGGGGAACAGTGACCACCGCTCCCTGGCCTTTAGTATTATCATGGAAAAGGACAGAATCAGAGAGGACAGGAAAATTTTTAATTGGGGAAGGGCAAATTATGAGGCTATGAGGCTAGAACTTGCTGGTATGAATTGGGATTATGTTTTTGCAGGGAAATGTACTATGGACATGTGGTCGATGTTTAGGGATCACTTGCAGGATGTTAGGGATAAATTTGTCCCAGTGAGGAAGATAAAGAATGGTAGGGTGAAGGAACCCTGGGTGACAAGTGAGGTGGAAAATCTAGTCAGGTGGAAGAAGGCAGCACACATTAGGTTTAGGAAGCAAGGATCAGATGGGTCTATTGAGGAATATAGGGTAGCAAGAAAGGAGCTTAAGAAGGGGCTGAGAAGAGCAAGAAGGGGGCATGAGAAAGCCTTGGCGAGTAGGGTAAAGGAAAACCCCAAGGCATTCTTCAATTATGTGAAGAACAAAAGGATGTCAGGAGTGAAGGTAGGACCGATTAGAGATCAATGTGGGAAGATGTGCCTGGAGGCGGTGGAAGGGAGCAAGGTCCTCAATGAATACTTCTCTTCGGTATTCACCAGTGAGAGGGAACTTGATGATGGTGAGGACAATATGAGTGAGGTTGATGTTCTGGAGCATGTTGATATTAAGGGAGAGGAGGTGTTGGAGTTGTTAAAATACATTAGGATGGATAAGTGCCCGGGGCCTGATGGAATATTCCCCAGGCTGCTCCACAAGGTGAGGGAAGAGGTTGCTGAGCCTCTGGCTAGGATCTTTATGTCCTCGTTGTCTATGGGAATGGTACTGGAGGACTGGAGGGAGGCGAATGTTGTCCCCTTGTTCAAAAAAGGTAGTAGGGATAGTCCGGGTAATTATAGACCAGTGAGCCTTTTGTCTGTGATGGGAAAGCTGTTGGAAAAGAGTCTTAGAGATAGGATCTATGGGCATTTAGAGAATCATGGTCTGATCAGGGACAGTCGACATGGCTTTGTGAAGGGCAGATTGTGTCTAACAAGCCTGATAAATTTCTTTGGGGAGGTGACCAGGCACATAGATGTGGGTAGTGCAGTGGATGTGGTCTATATGGATTTTAGTAAGGCATTTGACAAGGTTCCACATGGTAGGCTTATTCAGAAAGTCAGAAGGCATGGGATCCAGGGAAGTTTGGCCAGGTGGATTCAAAAGAATTGGCTTGCCTGCAGAAGGCAGAGGGTCATGGTGGAGGGAGTACATTTGGATTGGAGGGTTGTGACTAGTGGTGTCCCACAAGGATCTGTTCTGGGACCTCTACTTTTTGTGATTTTTATTAACGACCTGGATGTGGGGGTAGAAGGGTGTGTTGGCAAGTTTGCAGACGACACAAAGGTTGGTGGTGTTGTAGATAGTGTAGAGGATTGTCGAAGATTGCAAAGAGACATTGATAGGATTTAGAAGTGGGCTGACAAGTGGCAGATGGAGTTCAACCCGGAGAAGTGTGAGGTGGTACACTTTGGAAGGACAAACTCCAAGGCAGAGTACAAAGTAAATGGCAGGATACTTGGTAGTATGGAGAAGCAGAGGGATCTGGGGGTTCATGTCCACAGATCCCTGAAAGTTGCCTCACAGGTAGATAGGGTAGTTAAGAAAGCTTATGGGGTGTTAGCTTTCATAAGTCGAGGGATAGAGTTTAAGAGTCGCGAGGTAATGATGCAGCTCTATAAAACTCTGGTTAGGCCACGGAGTACTGTGTCCAGTTTTGGTTGCCTCACTATAGAAAGGATGTGGAAGCATTGGAAAGTGTACAGAGGAGATTTACCAGGGTGCAGCCTGGTTTAGAGAGTATGGATTATGATCAGAGATTAAGCGATCTAGGGCTTTATTCTTTGGAGAGAAGGAGAATAACAGGGAGACATGATTGAGGTATACAAGATATTAAGAGGAATAGATAGAGTGGATAGCCAGTGCCTCTTCCCCAGGGCACCACTGCTCAATACAAGAGGACATGGCTTTAAGGTAAGGGGTGGGAAGTACAAGGGGGATATTAGAGGAAGGTTTTTTACTCAGAGAGTGGTTGGTGTGTGGAGCCTGAGTCAGTGGTGGAGGCAGATACACTAGTGAAATTTAAGAGACTACTAGACAGGTATATAGAGGAATTTAAGGTGGGGGGGTTATATGGGAGGCAGGGTTTGAGGGTTGGCACAACATTGTGGGCCGAAGGGACTGTACTGTGCTGTACTATTCTATATGTTCTATATGTGTCAATAATCCCGCCCCCAAATCATACCCACTCTCTTTCCTGACCCTCCTCTTCATTGTTTGCCATGGTGTAATCTCTCTTTCCCCACCTCCACCCGCCCCACACACACATGGTAAGGGCTAACCCGTGCCATATACCAACCCCATGCTCCACAACACACATACTCTCACACACGTCTTTACCAACAACCTCTGGCCATTGCCTTTTAGTATTAGCTTTTCCGCCTGGCAGCATGACTGCCAAAACTTCCTTGTTATGGAGATCCTAAAGCTGCATGTCTTTCTTTCGTTATAACATAGAATATAGAACAGGATAGTACAGTATAGGTCCTTCAGCCTACAATGTTGTGCTGACTTTTAACACACTCAAAGATCAATCTAATCCTTCCCACTGACTTTTAATCATCCATGTGCCTATCTAAGAGTTTCCTAGATGCACTTAATGTACAGTATCTGCCTCTACCACCACTCCTGGTAAGGCATTCCACACACCCACCACTCTCTGAGTAAAATACTTACCTCTGACACCCCCTCATGCTTTCCTCCAATCACCTTAATATTACTGCTAGAGTCTATCCAGCTGAGTTCCAGGTGGACCGCAACACCCAGAATGCAGGTGGCTGTGAACTCAGCAATAGAAATCCCACTGAGTGTTAAAGCGCTCAGATCCTGATTCGCTGGAGAAGTTGCCTGAAATTCTGTGAAGCAAAATGTTATTTGACAATTATTTGGTCAAGCCTGGATATTAGGCAGGTCTTGATGGATATCATAGTGGGTTGATTTCTTACGTGAGAAAGTATGACCATGAACACTGAAACAGTAAAAGCGCTTACTAACGATACAGGGAAAAGCTGACCCAGCCTACTAACTTAACCAGCAGTTACTGAAAATGAAGATGATGAACCTCCAATCTACCGTCAACTTTCTAATGTTAGGTAGTGTAACTCCAACCAGTGGAGAATAATGTGCCTGAGTTTCTGTTGACTTTAATTATAACAGGAATACCAAGGAAATAAACGTTTTTTTCTTTGCATATTCACACATTCTGAAATAAAGCAGTTTAATCATTCTTGCCAAGTCTCACCAATTGTTTAAAATGCAGAAATTAAAGAATTATGTATGTGCAAAATGCAAATATGAATTAAAGTCTACAAAAGAATACTCCTGAAATATGCCTGAGCTATCTAACAGGTAGGTGTAATGCATTGTGAAACAGCTCTCACAAAACTGGATTGCTCAGGAAAAGTACCTGTTCAGGAATCAAAAGACCCAACTGAACTCAAGATGGCAGATCTAGAGTCTTAGAGTCACAGAACACCACAGTACACCAGCAGGCCCTTCGGACCATTTAGTCTGTGCGAACCATTAAACTGCATAGTCTCATCGACCTGCACCCCAACCATAGCCCTCCATACTCCCCTCATCCATGTACCTATCCAAATTTCTCTTAAATGTTGAAATTAGCCCCACATCCGCCACTTGCGCTGGTAGTTTGGTCCACACTCTCAGCACCCTTTGAGTGAAGAAGCCCCCCCTGAAGTTGCATTTAAACATTTCACCTTTCACCCTTAACCCATGACCTTTAGTTGGAGTCTCACCCAAACACAGGAAAAAGCCTGCTTGCAATTACCCTATCTATCCCTCTCATCATTTTGTAAACCTCTATCAAATCTTCCCTCAATCTTCTATATTCTACGGAATAAAGTCACTACTTATTCCACATTTCCCTATAATTTAGGTCCTCAAATCCTGGCAACATCATTGTAAATTTTCTCTGCACTCTTTCAATCTTATTGACATCTTTCCTGTAGGTAGGTGACCAAAACTAGAGGCAGTACTCCAAGTTAGGCCTCACTAATGTTTTACACAATTTCAACATAACATCCCATCTCCTGTACTCAATACATTCATTGCATTCAGATATAATTGTATGGTCTGACACCAGTAGAGAAGTGGTACTGGTGAACTCACAGTCCCCTGGAAAGACAACATCGATGAAGCCCATGAGCGCAAGTAAACCAGGTATGCAGAATTAAGATCAGAGTGCAGAGACAGAGGGTGGAAGGTCTCATGCTATCCATTCGAAGTAGGCTGCCGTGGGTTTATTGCGTTCACTCTCCAGAAGTGGCTGCATGACCTTGGCTTCACTAGAAGAGAGATCAAGTCAACCAGCAGGGCTGTAGCTGAGGCAGCAGAGAAAGGATCAGCATGGGTGTGGACCAAGTATGTCCAGAGGGGCAGATAGTCAGATAGCGTATACATATCTTGCAAACCTTTCAGTAGTTGCATAGACACCTGAAGAGCAAACTATCTGTTGGATGGAAGTGACTGATAGAGGCAGATGCTAAGTTTTTAAGCTCACCAGTGGGAGGTGGTGCTTTAGCACTGCTGGCCCACCACCTCGAGGGAGTCTTGATCATAAGCGGGCCGAAACTCCTGAAGACAGGTGGCAGATCAACTGATGATCCCACTGGTGATAGCACAGGACAGTTAACATCTTAGTCCACGTGTATTTTGTAACTCTATGAAGGCCAATGTGTCAAAAGCTTTCTTTATGATTTTATCTACCTTTGATGCCACTTTCAAAGAATGATGAATCTATATTCCCAAATCCCTCCATTCTACCACACTCCTTAGTGCCCGACTGCTCAAAGTGCAAGACCTACTCCGGATGGTCCTCCCAAAGTGCAATACCTCACATTTGTCTGCATTAAATTCCATCTGCCATATTTAAAATCAGTCTTCCAGCTGGTCCAAATGCTGCTGCAGCTTTACTAGACTTCCTTGCTGTTCACTACAACCCCCATCTTGGTGGTTTCTGCAAATTTGCTGATCCAGTCAACCACATTATCAACCAGATAATTGAAAAAGAAGTCAAAGAACAATGGACTCAGCACCAATCCCTGCAGCACACCACTAGTCATAGGCCTCCAGTTAGAGAGGCAACCACCTACTACCACTTTCTGGCTTCTCCCACAAAGGCAATGTGGAATCTAATGTACTACCTCATCCTAAATGCCAAGTGACTGAACCTCCTTGACCAACTTCCCACATGGGACTTTGTCAGAAGTCTTGCTACAGTCCATGCAGACAACATCTGCTATCTTGCCCTCATCAACTTTCCTGGTAAATTCCCTGAAAAGCTCAATAAGACTAGTTAGACACAACTTACCATGGACAAAGCCATGTTGACTATCCCTAATCAGTCCCTGTCTATCTAAATACTAATATATCCTGTCCCTTAGAATACCTTCCAAAAACTTTCCCACTACTGATGTCAGACTCAACTGCCTATAATTTCCTGGCTTATTCTCAGAGCCTTTCTTAAACGACGGAGCCACATTAGCTATCCTCCTATCCTCCAGCCACTTCACCTGTTTTAAATATCCCTGCAAGGGCCCATGCAATTTCTGCACTTGCCTCCCACAGGATCTGAGGGAACACAAGCCCTGGGAATTTATCCACCCTAATTTGTCTCAAGACAGCAAACACCTCCTCCTCTGTAATCTGTATAGGGTCCATGACCTCATTGCTGCATTGCATCACATCTACAGACTCTGTGTCTGTCTCCTAAGTAAATACAGGTGTAAAAAATCCACTTAAGATCTCCCCCATCTTTTCGGCTCCAAGCATAAATTATTACTTTGATCTTTCAGATGACCGATTTTGTCCCTTGCTATCCTTTTTCCCTTAATATATCTGCAGAAGTCCATAAAATTTTCCTTCACCATGTCTGCAAGGGCTAGCTCATGCCTTCTTTTAAGCCTTCTGATTTCTTTCTTAAGAGTTCTCTTGCATTTCTTATACTCCTGAAGTACCTCACGTGCCTGCCTATACCTGCTATGTACCTCCTTCTTTTTCTTAACCAGAGCTCCAATATCTCTCAAATCAAGGTTCCATTATCCTTGCCGTTTATTCTGACAAGAATATAAAAACTCAAAATTTCACTTTTGAAGGTCTCCCACTTATAAGTACCCTTTTGCCAAAGAACATTCTATCCTTTCTGATGCCACCAACATTGACCTTTCTCCAATTTAGAATCTCAACCCGACCAGACGTGTCCTTTTCCATAATTACCCTGTAACAATTGACATTATGATCACTACATGCAAAGTATGCAGTAAACTTCTGTCACCTACCATGTCTCATTCCCTAATAGAAGATCAAGGTTCGCACTCACTCTAGTTGGGTCTTCTATGTACCGGCTGAGGAAACTTTCCTGAACACATTTGACAAACACTTTCCCATTCAGCATGGGAGTCCCAGTCAGTATGTGGAAAGTTAAATTACCTTTTATCACAACTTTATATTTCTTGCAACGGTCTGCAATCTCTCTACAAATTTGCTCCTTCCGTTGAAGTACATGCAGCTCAGAATATTAGCCCCATGCTGCTCAACTTTTCGATTTCTGACCTTGTACGTCGGTTTAACAAGATCTTTCGTCACAACCACTCCACTGGCATTCTGGCATTCTGG
Organism: Mobula hypostoma; assembly: GCF_963921235.1. Taxonomy (NCBI): domain Eukaryota; kingdom Metazoa; phylum Chordata; class Chondrichthyes; order Myliobatiformes; family Myliobatidae; genus Mobula; species Mobula hypostoma. Next base: position 21,658,326 of record NC_086105.1, on the reverse strand, counting down.
TTCGCACTCCCCTGCAACTCTAGTTTAAATCCCTCCACCTGTGCAGCACCTGCATACTCTACAGGGAGAACATACAGACTCCTTACAGATGATGTCTGAATTTAAATAGCATTGTGTTAACTGAAACACTACCATGGTGCCATTCTGTTCCCTAAGCAATGAATCACCTATCAGTACAGCTCAGCTCTCTCCCCTTACTTCCCTTCTACTGCGCCAGACAGTGCCAGAGACTTGACTGTGGTGGCTCTCCTCTGCTAGGTCAGCCCACAAAGTGGTATACCTGTTTTTGAGGGGAACTGCCACAGGCGTAGTCTGTACTGGCTGCCTATCCCTGCTCCCCCTCTTGACAGTCACCCATTTACCTATGTCCTGCACCTTGGGCGTAACTACCTCCCTTCATGTCCTATCGATCAAACCTTCAGCCTTCCCGTGTTCATCCTGTTCCAGTTCCAACTCCTTAACGTGATTTGTTAGAACTTGCAGCAGGATGCACCTTGCAGGAGTAGCCATCAGAGACACTAGAGGTCTCTCTGCATTCCCACATCCCACAAGAGGAGGATTCCAGTATTCTGTCTGACATCCCCACAGCTCTAATTGTACAATAAGAAATAAAGAAAGAATAAATAATGGAAAAAGCAACCTACGGCCTAGCATTCCTCACCAAATCCTCGATGAACCAAAGCCCCAACTCCCCACTCACATAATGGCTGTTCCCACAATAGCCGTTCCACATAAACCTTACTTTTTATTGGTCCTTGCCAAGTGCCTAACTATGTGCAATCCAGTGTTTCCTTGGAACTGTGATGTGCAAATTATGCCAACTGCCCCCACTCACTTCTTTTAATCTCTCTCTTTCTCTCTGCAATCTGGTATCTTCTCAGGACTGTGGTGTGCAAAATGTCAGTCTAAACCTGCAGCAAATTTACAATCCAAATGTACTGGCCAACAACATGATGATTGAAGACCCTGAACAGCAATCTTTTACAGTAAATCTTAAAACAAGTCTTCAAATACACCAAGCATTACTGTTCTAGAAGTATTTCCAAAACATAGGGTGCCCTTGTAAATTCACTATGAAGATGCATGTTTCAGACAGTCTGCATTGTACACACTTGAAAAGATGAGTATTTTATGCTTGATGTTGACTGACAGCTGATATATTTGAAGCACTGAGAAGCAAGACCTGCCATAAAAATGAAAGTGCTGGGATCAGATGTCAAAGTAGGTCTTGTCTATTCTTTCAGTATAAAAGGATTTTCTTCACGGCATTTAAACACAAGGACAGGAATGTGAAGGTTTAAATAACAAGGACAACAGATACTCCATACTTCACAATAAGTAAAAGCATCTGAAATACACTTGCTTCTCAGTCTCTTCGAAAGCCAATACACATTCCTATATTTTAAGCAGAAGTACTGAGATTGTAGTAAAGAGCCAAAGATCGATTGCAAATCTGAGCAAAAAGACATTCAGTATGGAACATTCAAAGATATTATATTTTCATATAGGAGCCATCAGAAATTTGGGTGGCCTTAATGGGAGTACATGGAGCAAAGATGATCAGCCACTAGCCTGTCAGTGCAGAGATAAATAAACTGCACCAGAACTGGAATACTCGTAGTGACCATCCACACAGACAAATCATATCATTTTCTGCTTACGTTAAACAGTGAATACAGTTGTTTTTTAGAGCATGAATTAAAACAAATCCTGTATCATGCACATAAAATGTTAAATATTCTGTCAACTTTTAAATTGCAATCTATCAAGTTAAAGTACTGGTACCGTAGTTATTCATAATACAGGAAAAGAAAATTGTAAATAGGATTAAAGTTTGAAAGGCTCATCTATATAATTTCTGGTCAGAGTTACTAATTAAGAATGTCTTTGTTCCTTGATTAAAATGACCAATTATATGATTTAACTAAATTTAAAGAGGAATTCAGTAATTGCTGGCAGACATGATTACGGTATTAATTGCAAAATTAAATCAAGTGCGACCTGATACAATTTTACACTAACCAACAAAGTTGTAATACAATGACTGACTTCACAATATGTCGGCTCATAGTGGTTACAGATATACATGGCAATCTGCATACTATGTCCTTGCTGTCATTTCTTCTGCCCAGCTAACAAGTTATAAGCTAAAATTGAGATGAAAGCTGATATAATCACATAATCAGAACAAGGAAGAACAACTTCTATTGCACGGTCATGGTCAATCTGGAGGATACACAAATTATGTTTTTAATATAACTTGGGGCATCAATTTCCTCCTTCTTTATTTAGGAGAATTAAACATTTATGAGAGTACTTTCCGTCAGAGGTGGAAATTAAAAGTGTGAATGCATACTAAAAACAGCTATTAGCTTGGCAATACTATGTTATTCCAGTTACTTCTGCAGGGACATCGGCTCCAAAAGTAAGACTAATAAAATATAGATTAAATAGATGTGGAAAATATTTTCTGCATTATAGCAAAGATAGACTAACCCTAATACTGGGTCAAAGTGCAATCCAGAACTTTTCTCAATAACCACCAACACTGGCATATCCAACTTCTTCACTAACCCACCAGAGAATATATTCAAATATTCATTGCTAGATCAGAAATCAACAAAAATAGCATGAATACCACAACAATCAAAACATACAGGATTTTTATATACTTTATCGTAGCTTTTCATAACAAAATATGAAGCACTATCCTGACTGAAAGTAAGAGTTCACTTCACTGAAAATTCCTACCTTAAGTCACAAACAATAGCAATAGGGCCGGCACAAAGGTCCTTAGTTTTTCAATCCCTAAAAATCGTCACACTGAGATCATTTTTCTTACAATCATGGCTACCAAAGCAATTAAAAAACTGGAGGAAGATACATCCTCCAACCCTACTTGTTTACAGTTTGCACTATCAAGAATTGTGGAGCTTTTGCTTGTTAAAAGTGCTGAAATCATTAGTCTGATGCTTGTGCAATCAGCACAATTATGTCATTGTGCGGAATGTTATGACTAGGGACGGAAGTAACAGAAGCTAAATAAATTGTGAGCAAGAAACAATTGCTTAAGTTTTAAGATAGCCATGAATACAGATAAGAATGGACCTTGCAAAAATAGTATTAAATTGGGGCAGGACAAATTACTAAAGCATTAGGCATGAACAAGGGAGAGTTAATTGGGAACAGCTGTTTTTGGGCTAGTCCACATCTGATAGGTGGAGGCTGTTTCGCGACCAACTGCACATAGTACAGGACTGGTACATTCCATTAAGAAGGAAGGACAAGTTATGGAAATCTTAAATGATGAGAGAGGTTATGAACTTGGACAAGAAGGATATGTAAGATTTAGGAAGCTAGCATCGAAGATGGCCCACGAGGGCTATAAATGAGGTAGAATAGAACTCTGGAGTTGAACTAGGTGACTAGTGGGGTACCGCAAGGCTCAGTGCTGGGACCCCAGTTGTTTACAATATATATTAATGACTTGGATGAGGGAATTAAATGCAGCATCTCCAAGTTTGCGGATGACACGAAGCTGGGTGGCAGTGTTAGCAGTGAGGAGGATGCTAAGAGGATGCAGGGTGACTTGGATAGGTTGGGTGAGTGGGCAAACTCATGGCAGATGCAATTTAATGTGGATAAATGTGAAGTTATCCACTTTGGTGGCAAAAATAGGAAAACAGATTATTATCTGAATGGTGGCCGATTAGGAAAAGGGGAGGTGCAGCGAGACCTGGGTGTCATTATACACCAGTCATTGAAAGTGGGCATGCAGGTACAGCAGGCGGTGAAAAAGGCGAATGGTATGCTGGCATTTATAGCGAGAGGATTCGAGTACAGGAGCAGAGAGGTACTACTGCAGTTGTACAAGGCCTTGGTGAGACCACACCTGGAGTATTGTGTGCAGTTTTGGTCCCCTAATCTGAGGAAAGACATCTTTGCCATAGAGGGAGTACAAAGAAGGTTCACCAGATTGATTCCTGGGATGGCAGGACTTTCATATGAAGAAAGACTGGATGAACTGGGCTTGTACTCATTGGAATTTAGAAAATTGAGGGGGGATCTGATTGAAACGTATAAGATCCTAAAGGGATTGGACAGGCTAGATGCAGGAAGATTGTTCCCGATGTTGGGGAAGTCCAGAACGAGGGGTCACAGTTTGAGGATAGAGGGGAAGCCTTTTAGGACCGAGATTAGGAAAAACTTCTTCACACAGAGAGTGGTGAATCTGTGGAATTCTCTGCCACAGGAAACTGTTGAGGCCAGTTCATTGGCTATGTTTAAGAGGGAGTTAGATATGGCCCTTGTGGCTACAGGGGTCAGGGGGTATGGAGGGAAGGCTGGGGCGGGGTTCTGAGTTGGATGATCAGCCATGATCATAATAAATGGCGGTGCAGGCTCGAAGGGCCGAATGGCCTACTCCTGCACCTATTTTCTATGTTTCTATGTTTCTATGAATCAGGAGAGCCAGGAGGGGCCATTTAAAGTCCTTGGGAAGTAGGATTAAAGAGTATCCCAAGATATTCTATACATACAAGAGAAAGAGGGTAACTAGGGAGATTAGGACTACTCAAGGATAAAGAAAAGAACCTGTGACTGGAAATGGAGGATGTGGTGGGATCCTAAATGACTACTTTGCACCAGTATTCACCACACAGATAGACATGGAGGATAGTGAAATCAGTGTTGAACATGATTTTCCGTGAGGGCATTTTGAGATAAAGAAGGGGATGGTGTTGGGTTTCTTGTAATAGTTGGGTTTCATTAAAGAGAGAGACAGATTGGCTTTATTTGTCAAATGAACATCAAATCATATAGTGAAATGCGTTGTTTGTGTCAAATCAAATTGGCGAGGATTGCACTGGGCAGCTGTAAGTGCCACCACACTTCCAGCAGCAATATAACATTTCCACAACTCACGAACCCTAATCTGTACATCTTTGGAATGTGGGAGAATGTAGTCACAAGCAGAACATACAAACTCATTACAGGGAGAATGTACAAACTTATTACAGACAACAGTGGGAATCAAACCCCAATCTTACAACCGGTGCTGTAAAGCATTGTAGAAATCACCACACTTCTGTGCAGCCCTCATTAAGGAGAAGTCCCCAAGGCCTGATGCAGCATACCCCATGTTATTGAGACAGGCAAGTGTGGAGGTTGCTGAGGCTTTGACCTTGATCCTTCTGTGTTCTCTAGAGATAAGTAAGGTCCCCAGAGGAAGGGTGATTAGTTAATGTTGTTCCTCTTTTTTCAAGAAGAGAAATAGGGATAGTCCTGGAAATTATATGCCAGTGAGTCTTTGGAAACCATGGCCTAATTAGGAACAATCAGCAAGGCTTTGTGCAGGGCAGGCCAAGTCTTACTAACTTGAATGGTGACCAGGGTGATTGCTGAGAGTAGAGCAATGGATGTTGTCTACATAGATTTCTTTTATTTTTTTTTTAACTTATTGAAACACAGCATGTGTAGGCCCTTCTGGCCCTTTGAGCCACGCCACCCAGCAACTCCCAATTTAACCCAAGCGTAATCATGGGACAATTTACAATGACCAATTAACCTACCAACCAGTACGTCATTGTACTGCAGGAGGAAACCAGAGCACCCGGAGGAAACCCACGCCATCATGGGAGAATGTACAAGCAGTGGGGTCTGTAAGACGTTCAACAAAGTCCATCAAAGGAGGTTCATGCAAAAGATTAATATGCATAGGATCCACGGTGATTTGTCTATTTGTATTCATAACTGGCTTTTCCATAGAAGATAGAGGGTAGTGGTTAATAGTCTTTTCTGGCTGGAGGTCCATGACTAGCTTCTTAATTATACCCCCTCCCCCACCCACCCAACTTCCCCCTCATCTGATTTCACTAATCACCTGCCAGCTAGTACTCCCTCACCCACCCCCACCTTCTTCCGGTTTCTGCGGGCTTTCTTCCCAATCCTGATGAAAGGTCTTGGCCCAAAATGTCAACTGCTTATTCCCCTCCATAGATACTGCCTGACTTGCTGAGTTCCTCCAATGCTTTTTGTGTGTTGCTCCATGACCAGTGGGATTCCTTAGGAATCTGACTGGGACCTCTGCTGTTTGTGATATATCTGAATGACTTGGATGAAAATGTGAATGATTGAGTTGGTAAGTTTGCTGATGACACAGAGATTGGTGGCATGGTGAACAGTGTAGTAGACTACCAAAGGGTACAGCGAGATATATGTCAATTGCAGATAGAGTTTAATCTGGCCAGTGTAAAGTGTTAGGCTTTGGAAGACGAAAGGGAAATTACTGTATATAGTTAATAGCAGCATCCTTAACAGTGTTGATGTACAATGTTATCATGAAGTCCAAGCCCCCACCTTCCAGAAAGTGGCTGCACAAGTCAATAGTGTGGTAAAGAAGGTATGTAACATGCTAGTCATTATTAATTAAGGCATTTAACTCAAGTCAGGATTTAGAGTATTGCATGCAAATCTGGTTTCCTCAATATAGAAAGGACGCCTAGGCTATAGAGGAGGTTAAAAAATTGTTTACCAGGATTCTAACTCTATGATAGGGCATGTCTATATAGAGGAGTTGAACAATCTTGGGTTATTTTCAGTCAAGGTTGAGACAGAGATTTATAAAAACAACACAAACTAAATGTTGGGGGATCTCAACAGGCCAGGCAGCATCTATGGAAAAGAGTACAGTCAATGCTTTGGGCCAAGACCCTTCATCAGAACTGGAGGAAAAGAAGATGAGGAGACAGAGTAAGAAGGTGAGAGAAGGGAAGAAAGAAACACAAAGTGAGAGGTGAAACTGGGAAGGGGGAGGGGTGAAGTAAGGAGCTGGGAATTTGATAGGTGTACGAGACACAGTGCTGGAGAAGGGGGAATCTGGTAGGAGAGGATGGATGGAAATGGACCTTGTACAGTATAAACAGAAGGGATTAGTTTCGTTAGACATTTAAATATTAGCTTAATTAATTTGGCACAACATTGTGAGCCGAAGTGCCTATTCCCATGCAATGTTCTAAATCTTTTGAGGGCTTAGATCTAAACTGCGTTAGTAATAACCTTACCATTTTACACTTCATGTTAAATGGCAATGCCAATGAACAATTTGTCTATTTTTTACCTGGATTGTTTAATGCTGGAAAATTATATTAAATGTTAATAATTTTAAGAGTTCTCAACCATTCTTGATGTGCCGAGTACCAGCAACTACTGCAAAAGCTCTTCATATCAATACCAAAATACACTATACTGAGCCATATACTTCAAAGGCTTGAAAGATTTTTTTGTGCCTTGCACTAGCAGGTCACTCATTAAGCATTCAGACATATTAGATGTGAGAATGACATTTTGCTGGTACAGAGCTCAAGGTGCTTTGATGCACAGACCTTTGTACGTGTCTAATCAAGTAAACACTAACAACCCTATACTGATAGGTGCAGAGTGAAAGAATGTTTTGGCAATCGGTATTAAAATCAACTAATTTAATGTGGCACCATTCTTTCATCACAGCAGGCAACTACTCAGACAGAAGACTTAATACAGATTAAATCAAAAATGGTCCAATACACCATTAGTGGGGATGTGCTGACCTCTTGAAGGTCTATTTGCTGGAATAGTAAACTTTGTTGAAGTCAGTGATTAAGATAATTAAGTTGGAATTCCATTTGCCACCGTTAGTATAGCTTTAACCCTTTATCTAGTGGTAGGGGAATACTTCAGGAAAAATAGATTCTTATGATCTTTGTTGTGGTTCTTAAAAGGACCCACTCCGCTTGTCATAGTACTCTTGCAACTTTTCCTTCAACAGACTATGAGGATATTTGAGGAACCACCTCAGGGAAGCGATAGTGGCTTTGGAGTGGGAGAATTGGCTGTCCAATCTGAGTGCCACTCCACTGGTGGGCTTCATGTTGCTCAACAGTTCGCACAGGACCATTCACGGTGACAGATTGCAGCTTGATATTATCAGCTAAGAGCTCTTTCAGATTAATCTCCAGGGCTACCTACCATATCCTCCATCACAACGCTCCAGCGGCCACAGGGAACACTGTAGGTTTGCACAAAGGTAGGCAAAAGCACAACTATCCCAACGAATGTCCAAGAGGAATTAATTGATGTTTGGATGGAGAAAATTCGCATGCATGGATTGTTGCAGCTCTATTTGCATTATGTGTGCTATAGCTGATGGCAGATGCTGTTAATGTGACTTTCTCATTGTATCACAGTCCAGTCAATTGGGATATCAATGCAGCCTTCATCTGCTGACTGGACTGACAGAGGTTGCAGAGCCTACAGAAGACCACCATGAATCGGAGGACCAGCACTGACAAACGCTGAACACACCAGTCAAGCCAGCCTAATCTTTGGGCATCGCCTGCTCTATGTCACACTGCATGGAAGCATGTTTTTAGTTTTAAGGATTAATTCGACCGGGTTGATTTGTTGCACACTGAGTCAGGGGTGGTGCTCACAGGATAGTCCTTGTCAACTCGTAGCATAGTTTGCTGAGGAGACTCAAGTATTGACAGCAAGTTAAATGTGTCATGACTGCAGCAAGGATCCCATAACTTGTTCTACTTAACATACTGCGTTATCAAAACGTCAATGCAAAACTCTACTCATTACAATACATCCTGAGTTGATATGCAGTAACCACAAAGCTGCACAATTTCAATCCATAAAGAAGCTGTAATCCTTGTGAGTGTTCACTGGACAACCTGGTAACTTGCACAGGAGAAGCAGACACATTTGCCTCTCTTGAAACCCGGTATGTTTGCAGCCTCCTTTACTCAAACTGGAAAGAGCTTGGCATGTACTAGTTGAGGGCAATAATTAACTACTTAGCGACTTACAGCATCTTATGAGATGACTAAATGGTTGAACTAATGTGTGAGCAAATGACCTGCACCAATCAAGACCTCCACCGTGAATCACGTTCACCTCACAAATTGTTTCTCACTTTGTGGGCATGAAGACCATTTGGTACAATCATGGAGAATCCTTTCTCCCTTCCCCACCTTCCCCATCAATAGTCTGCCTTTCTCTACTTCCTCTCTATTCACTCTTCCTTAATGTGTTCTATTCCCAGTGGAAGTTTGTTGAAACACAACGTCTTGGAAGAGAATTTGTCATTGACAAAGCTCTGAAGTCAGGGCATCTTCTCAACTCTGGGCACCTAACTTCTTGCAGAGTTCACAGAATTCTGGAAGCACATGTTATTAGTCACATCAACGCAATGATCAGTAGAAACGAATCAACAAGCAACCAAAAAGTAATTGACGCCCACTTTTTAAAATTTAACCCTATTACAGAAGATGCAGAGGAATGAAGTTTTTATTTTTCAAATGAGGCAAAATTCCATGGTTACATAGACCGCAGTTTATAAAACCTTAGAGATTGTGGGAGGATGAGAAAGTGAGTAAGAAGAATGTATTGAGTATGTCACCTTCTATTCTTTCAACCATAGAACATATGATGAACTCTGTAACAGCTCTTCCAGTAATGGGTGGCATTCTCTTGTCCAGTGTAGTAACATAGTTGTCTCCCAAGTTAGCCACTTTTACCTCCAATTACACATCATCTTTTGCTGCAAGAATTAGGGATTTATGCTACAGAAATTGTGGGTATGAGGCTTGTAGCAATGTTAGTTGTGGGAGTGTGCAATGGAATGTTTGACCATTAGGTCCAAGATCTAAGTATGTGATGGATATTGCTGATAGGTGAATCACAGGAGTAAGGTACATTGAGTGGAATGTGAGGCAAGTCTTCAATGGGAGAAGTCTTCCCTGACCCTAACCTTGCTCGTAAGGTCATTGAACGTCCAATGATGCTACATCCTTGGCCTTCACCTGCACAGTTCTATCCCTCTAACATCTGCTTCCAGATTTGACCCTTTAAGTAGATCTGTGCACCTCTTCTACCAATGAGTTCACTCCTCATTCTTCTAAACTTAGGAGACTATAGGCCTGGTCTTCTTATTTTTTCTTCATTTCTTCATTTGACAAATCAACAAACCATTTTCTAGTGATCAACCTAGTGAACTGTAACTTCACTCCGTTAATTGCAGATATATACTTCCTCAGGTGGGGTGACTGAACAGGTACAGTACTTAATCTTCCAGATGCAATGTCTTCAAGGTTCTATATAATTGGAGTAAGACATCTCCATCCTCTCACAATATATGTGATTGCTAACTTCAATGATTTGTGTGCATTGACAATCAAGTCCTTCTGCACATCAACTTTCACTTCACCATTTTCAATTTTTCTTGATTCCTCCTCCTCAAAATCATTGATATAACATCTAAATAGCTGGGGTCCTAACTTTCTGTACAACAGAACATCACAAGTCACAATATCATCATCGAGAAACAATCCATGTACAGTATTTCTCATTTTCAGTGCTTAGGTCATGACAATACTCCAAATAATATTGTTTGGTAACCTTTGTGTAGAATTTTATCAAAGGTATCTGAGAGCCCAAATTAACCACAAGAAATTGGGTTCATCCTCACCTATTCTGTTAGTTTCAAGCTTAACAAAGCTTTAAGAGTTTTCCAATGGCATTGCATTTTCATAAATTAATACTAACTGCAAAAAACTATTATTATAAATATTCTGTTGTGACTTGCTTTATAAAAGTTTCTACCAACTTCTCCACTACTAATGTTACAAGGTAACATCTGTGAACTGTTCAGAAGTTCCAGGTTCTCCCTGTCTTTCTCATAGGTTGGCACGGTAGCATAGTGGTTAGCATACCGATTTACAGTATCAGCAATCCAGGTTCAATTCCCACTGCTGTGTGCAAGGAGTATGTACGTTCTCCTCATGTCTGCAAGGGTTTCCTCCAGGTGCTCTGGTTTCCTCCCACAGTCCAAAGATATACTAATACACTTAACTGGTTGAAAGATAATTGTCCCATGATTAGGCAAAGGTTAAATTGGGGGTTACTGGGTGGCGCAGCTCAAGAGCCAGAAGAGCCTGTTCCACACTGTACCTCAATAAATAAATAGAAAAAAAGCAGGATAATATTTACTATCTTCTAATCTATGAGAATCATTCTAAAGTCTGTGAAATTTTAGATGTCAACCAATGCATTTTTTATCTTCATAGTCAATTCCTTCAAAACATTCCTTCAAATGCAGACCATTAACTCACAAAAAGTCTTTCATTTCCTTTCATTTTTAATACTTTTTATTAATTCTACTTTTACCACGCTCCTCATTCACACTAGATCTGAGTGTGTGGAAGAAAATGTGGGTGTCTTCCTTATTTTGGATCAGAGTTAGCCTCTCATGTCACTCTCAACTTCCAAGGTACAATGTCTCCCTGCAGACCTAAGTATATTACTGATGTCATTTTTAGCAGCCTAGATAGTATTCAAGGCATTAAGAGTAAAAGGCAACAGCTATCTTGCCAGCCACAACCTATAGGATTTAATTTATGGATCATTATCTAGACTTCCAGATCATTATCTTTATCAAATGCACGTGTGACCATTCATTGAAATCCAGATCTTTGATCTAACTTTATTTGCCAGTTTCACAGTCCTGCATGGGACGTTTAAGTTGAAGTTCAAGTTTATTGTCATTTAAACCATACACATGTATATTACTAAACAAAACGAAGTCCCTCTGCACCAAGGTGCACGACACACTACGTATAATACATAAAGTAAAATTACCATGAACAAATTAACAAATAATAAGGTGTGTTTACAACACAAGTCAAAAAGTAAACAGTATAACCTACTGGTGCTTCATACGTGGTGAGACCTGGGTGGTGGCAGGGAGTTCAGTAGTCTCAAGGAGCTGAGGAAAGAAACTGTTTCCCATTCTAACAGTCATTGTCCTAAGGGGATCAAAGAGATTGCTGGGTGGATGGGAGGGGTCATTGACAATACTAAGGGCACTGCATACACTGCGCTCCTGATAAATATATTAGATGGGTAGAACGAGGCCCTAGTGATCGTCTCAGCAATCGCTGCAATCCTCATAATGTAATAACTTGCTGCTCACAAAACCCAAGGCTTGAATGTCTGACCAGGATCTGCCTTTGCAGGATGTGCTCATCATACTTCAGAACCATCTTACATTAAACTATTTCCATTACTATCTACAATAAACAAGATTTGAGAATTCAGTTGAAAGTTTTAACTTTAATTGGGCCTCATAAAAATCTGCAATAAGATGTATCATTTTACTGAGTGGGTTAATAAAATATAAAACTACAATTATTAAATGATCATATTTGGACATATCAGCTCTCTATAACACTGTTATATTACTGGAGAACATGGTTATATAAATTAAACCTCCTCTACAAGCAGAGCCTTTTCTTTCTGAATGTCAACATTTGGAAGTGTTAAAACTGACTTTAGATGCGTAATTATTTGAATATTTTTAATTTTCATTTCTTACGTTACAGAAGTTAATATTTGCAAAGGAATTACAGTAACTGTAAAGTAATTTTGGACATTAGAAATTTGTGAAAGGTGTAACATAAAAATACTAGTAATTTCTCCTGGGTGAATACTTAAAAGTATAGCAAAGCTGGAATTAAAATTATGAGAGTGTATACATTGACTGATATCCTGAACTTATACTTCTGGACCCTACAGAAATGTGCAGAGCTCTAACCAAAAGGCTTCCCTCCCTTACCCTTGACAGTTTTTAAAAGTCCAAAACTAATTAATTTATAACACTCGTAAAAAGTCTGCAATGCATTATAGTTTTTCTTATATTACTTTTCAGACAGTGATATATTGTTCGCAGAAGGGGGGTTTAGTCAATATTAAACTGAAACCACAGGGGTATGCATTGTGTACCCATCCCTTGATAATGGTACTAACTTGTATTACATCTCAGTATTATCATTTATTCAAAAATCGTAACTGCTCCAAATTTTATATTCGCACTCTTCTGAGATAATCTTACAAAACTGCACCTTACCACAAATCCACAAGAGACTTTGCAAAATGAGAAGCTGTAAAACTGTTCACCATCACACATCACACAGAGCATATTGTGCAAGAGCAGCAGAAAGATAAAATGCTGAGATCCACTCAAAATCCAAGCCCAGCTGAAACTCTGTATGTCCTTCAATTAGAAAATTAATTAGACTACATACATTGCCTTCACAGAGCAACAGATAGCTTGTTCAGAAAAGTGTGCATTATATCACTGGAGACTTCTAATAAAGAATGGTCCATACAGCTTTGTATAAATGCAGACAAGTTCTCGAAAAAACACCTACCTGCCCATACCAACTGTATTCCAACATCATTAAGTTTAGGAAATCTTGGTTTAGCAGTCTAACTTGCAAAGAGATTCAAGCCTGCTATTAAGCGACCAGCTTGCCTTTCAAGCATGTGCACTCAGGTCTACACATGCTACTAAGACACAAGCTCAACCACAATCAGAGCTTTGTTGGCATGTTGGGAATTTTAGTGCTTAAACCTGTTGATAATGAACATGAACCCATTATTTTGAGTCAATGAATTGAAAGAAATAGGGCAAAGAATGAAAGCCACAGGGCCAATTACCAACATTCTTTGATGTATTACTTGCTAAGGACTCACCAAATCACTTTACGTCTTTGTCCTGGATCCCCTCTGTTATTCATTAATTATTCTGAAAGGGTTAGAGTTCAAACAGCTAATTGCATGGACACTCGTACTTGGTGGGGATTCTTCCAAGACTGACACTTTCCCCAACTGTGCCCAGCCACCTAACGCCATGCCAATTAATCTAATTCTGGGTGTTTTATGTACACCATCCCAGGTTCTTTTTATTCTTCGCTCTAACGTTTCCTTCAAGGTTCCAGCAAAAGTGTAGATAAGAGGGAGATTGATGAATTGTCCAAGTCAAATTTATGCCAAAATTCCTTCTCCGCAGTTGAGCCTTTTGCCCTGTCAGGCAAGTGATGATGCTCAGCTGCCCATCCTCTGCACTGCATTCTCAGTCAAGGCACCAATCGCACAGCTTTCTCTTTGATTATAAGCATGTTACGTTCAATGCCATCATTTTGCAATGGTGCATTAAATTGTATTAAACTCTTTATTCTTCAGCTGCAAAATTAACCCTATCATACCCCCCCCAAAAAAGAATTTGATTCCTGATATCCTTTCCCTGAAATTCTGTTATTTTAAAAAGAAACTGATTATTTGTTATTTAAACCTGGGATTTGCTTTGCTGATCTGGCCAGTGTTTATAGTCAATCCATAATTACCGCTGAGAAGACAGATACTTTATTGATCCCAAAGGAAATTCCAGTGTCACAGTAGCATTACAAGTGTACAGATATACAAATATACAAATATTAGAAGAAAAATAAGAGAGAATAAAAAATAAGTTTCCTCAAAGAGCCTAACACGAGGGGGTCATCACTTTCCTGGATATAGTTTGACTCATTATAGAGCCTAATGGCCGAGGGTAAGAATGACCTCATATAGTGTTCTCTGGAGCAGTGCAGTTGTCTTAGTCTGTTACTAAAAGTACTCCTCTGTTCAGCCAAGGTGGCATGCAGAGGGTGAGAAACTGTCCAGAATTGCCAGGATTTTCTGGAGGGTCCTTTGTTCTACCACAACCTCCAGTATGTCCAGTTTGGCTTGTATAAGAGAGCCAGCCTGTGTAATCAGTTTATTGAGCTTGTTGGCATCGGCTGTGTTGATGCCATTGTCCCAGCAGACCTCCGCAGAGAAGATTAAACTGGTGAGAACAGGCTGGTAGAACATGTAAAGAAGAGACTGCATACTCCAAAGCACCTCAGTCTCCTCAGGAAGTAGAGGTGACTCTGGCCCTTCTTGTACACAGCTTCTGTGTTGGTGCTCCACTCAAGTCTGTCATCCAGATTGCACTCTCAGGTACTTATATGTCCTCACCACATCCACGTCCTCACCATCAATAGTAACAGGGAGCAGTGCAGGCTTAGTCTTCCTAAACTCCATCACCATCTCCTTTGTCTAACTGCAGATGATTCAGCTTGCACCATTTGACAATGTCCTCCACCAGGGCCCTGTATTCATCATCCCATCCTCCCATTTTACAAGTAACTATTGCTGAGTCATCTGAGAATTTCTGCAGATGACATACTGGTGATGGTGAACTGCTGCAGTCCCAGCTGTCATGATGCTTACACAGGCAGAGTTTGAGAATTTCAACCCAGTTATGATGTGTGAGTGGCAGCACATTTCCAAATTGAAATACAAAATGCTGGAGAAACTCAGCAAATGAGGCTGCATCTATAGCAAAGAATAAACAGTTGATGTTTTGGGCTAAACCCCTTCATCAGGACCCGATGAAGGGTCTCGGCCCAAAACGTCAACTGTTTATTCCTTTCCAAAGATGCTACCTGATCTGCTGAGTTCACCAGCATCTTGTATGTGTTATTCTGGATTTCCAGCATCTGCAGAATCTCTTTTGTCTTAATTAAATAATGAGAGATTGAAAAGATTTGACATTCACACAGGTCTGGGTGCTCTTGTACATAGAAACATAGAAACATAGAAAATAGGTGCAGGAGTAGGCCATTCGGCCCTTCGAGCCTGCACCGCCATTTATTATGATCATGGCTGATCATCCAACTCAGAACCCCACCCCAGCCTTCCCTCCATACCCCCTGACCCCCATAGCCACAAGGGCCATATCTAACTCCCTCTTAAATATAGCCAATGAACTGGCCTCAACTGTTTCCTGTGGCAGAGAATTCCACAGATTCACCACTCTCTGTGTGAAGAAGTTTTTCCTAATCTTGGTCCTAAAAGGCTTCCCCTCTATCCTCAAACTGTGGCCCCTTGTTCTGGACTTCCCCAACATCGGGAACAATCTTCCTGCATCTAGCCTGTCCAATCCCTTTAGGACACAAAATCACTGGAGGTTACAATGCAAGTACACCCACAATTAGGAAGGCAAGCCATCTGCTGGTCTTTAATCAGTAGATTTTATTACAAGATTAGGAGAGTCTCATGCCCAGTAGACCTGTATAGTTCCCTGGCGAGGCTCCATCTAGAATATTGAGTTTAGGTCTGTATCCATACCAATGAAAGATATGCTTGCTAAAGAGGGAGTGCAGCAGCAGTTCACCATAGTAATTTATGGGATGGATAAATTGTGTTATTAACAGAAATAAAGAAGACAAATTAGAACATACAAAATTCTTTTGGCTTGATAGAGTGGATGTGGAATTGATATCTGAAATCTGAAAGTAAATAATTTGCCACTTAGGACAGAATGAGAAGAAATTTCTTCATCTAGAATTTGGTGAATCTATAAATTACTTCTTTTTTAAAATTAGTTGGGATTGCAATCTCAGATCGCCCTTACCAAATGGAAATGTTTCAACATACCTTTATAAAGCCATAGTAAACTGAACAGGTTTACTACTGAATGAATGAAAGTTTGTGTAACATAGTTTCTTGACTTCTAAAAGATGAGGGTAATCTAGTTCAATGGGACAGATGCTGCTGGGTTAGGCCCTCCATAATTACTGACTAAAGTTTACACTTGTCCACACTTGGTACAATGGTAGAGCATAGTTTGGGCAGGAAGGCCTGAACATCATTGCATAATGCACCGTGGAAGCTCTACTCCAGATACATGCTTGATGGGCTTTGATAGAAAACAGAATTAGATTGGAGCTTTGCCCTCTAATAAAAGAGCCACTAAATTTAACAGCTTCCCTCTGATGGGGAGTTCTTAGTTTAGTGAACAAGTAGAAGTGGTGCTGTATGAGGATCTCATGCAACACACACACAAAGTGCTGGAGGAACTCAGCAGGCCAGGCAGTATCTTTGAAAGAGAGTGCAGTCGACGTTCCATGCCAACACCCTTCATCAGGACTGCTCTTTTCCACAGATGCCGCCTGGCCTGCTGAGTTCCTTCAGCATTCTGAGTGTGTTGCTTGCATTTACAGCATCTGCAGATTTTCTCTTGTTTGTGAAGAACTCATGCTAGTTTGGCTGAGCTGCCACTGTTCTTACAAGCATGATGCTTCAGGAACTCTGCTCGTGGGTCTGACACGCATACTTGCAGCAACCGTATGGTTGGCCTTACCTCCCTGATCATCGATATGGCATAGAGAGAAAAAGATTCAAGGTTAGGTAAGTCCAGAAGTCAGGCAGGGGACTGGTTTAAGCCAAAAAAGAAAATGGGACTTCAAGGAATGTCAAAGGGAGAAATTAGTTGATGTTGTAAAAGAGTGAAGGAGAGGGGAGTATCAACAGTAAGTGATATAGAGAAGATAGTGGAGTGAGGGGATAATTAGGAAGAGGAAGTCCGGGGAGATCATAGGGTTAAGCGGAGAGGATTAGATGATTTAGGGGTATCCATGGGAAGAAAAAAATAGATCACTTTGATGGGGAGAAGGTTGGAATGTGCAGTGAAGATTGGAGTAATTTCACAGTCCACGACTGTACAGTTTGTGTACTGCAAACTCTCTCAAAAGCATTTTCAATTTGCATTACCCACCAACTGATATCATGATATGTGCCCAGGAACCACCATTCATAATACCTAAACTTATATGCTTAATGTGTAAAAGTTCAGTCATGTCAAATGCACAGTGGAATTTCAAGGCCAGCATCCCATTTGAAAGGCAGTGACTCAACCTGCACTGGAGATACACAGCACTGGAGAGCATAAATCTAGATGTTGATTCTAAAATTCTGGAATGAAACTTAATCCCACAACCTTCTGACTCAGAGACTCAGAATGGTTACCAGTCAGGCCACAGTTGACACCCAGACACCCACAGTTAACTTGCTGCAGTTTCATTGTTAGTTGTCTTTTTAACCCAAACTGAAAACAGCTGTCTATTCACACGGAAGCACCATTATTATTTACATAAAGTTAGGAACTTCATCCCATTTTGATTGAAAATGAAAATTTTTAGGCTCTCTTTAAAAAAATAATGTTGTCCCTTACCCACTGGAATCCTTCCTGGATTATGGCCTTATAAGTAAGCAGGGGCTGCTAAATGTACAGCATACCGAGTATTGTGCAACCCTGGAAGATGTCCATGAGTTATGTTTCCTCACATACACAGAATGAGTGACACTGATTGAAAGAGGAACCATCTAACTTTTGCTGTTATTGCACACTTTGCAGCTCAGTTTTTTTTAAATGTATCAGTTTAACCACAAAATGTAATTCTGAAGAAAATACAGTGACCTTTACATAAGGTGCTGAGTGAGCTCATTTGTCCTGCATGCTTCCCTCAAATTGGCTCCTGCTAAATCTGCAGGAGCCCCCCTCAGTTTGAATTGGCTGGTGTTTTGTCATCAATGAACTAGAAGAGTTATTACAGTGACTCCATTCAAGTGTTCACACTTCACATAAACTTCTACCCATCACCCAGCTTCCTGAAGATATCCTCCTCTCTCTTCATCAGATGATTATCTAGCTTCCCTATAGATTAATTAATGCTATTTTCCCCAACCAGTCTATCAATCGGTGATTCACATTCTCAATGTTGAACTGCTTCCTACATAAGAAAGCAGTTACTGGGCAGAGCTTGAGATCCTGGCAATTTTTTTGGCACAGACCATGCCCTTTACTTCCCCCATTCTAACTTCCACCTTAATCTCTCCTTATATGGTTTTATCTGTCAAGTGGAAATATACAGCTGCCAGATGGAAGGTTCAACAGTCAGAATTAAAGTTGCCAGCCTAATAAACCATGAACCCATCTTTGCAGTGCATCCTGTGAATTAACTGGTATTAACAGCCCTGAATGACAGACGATGCAGACAATCCTTGCCACTAATTACCTCCTGAAGGTTGTGGGAATACCACTTTCTGACCAGCATGAAGATCACAGAGAAGAGTTAGATAACATGTTACAAAGTTTTGCTAAGCAAAAAAAGAAAAATCAAGGGTGAAAGTGATAATAATAAATCCAACTATGTTCTAGAAGATAAAAGATTCCGGAATCTGCTGGAAGATTGCTGGAAGAACTTGGTGGGTTAAGCAGCACTGGTGGAAGCAAAAGGTATACGTCAACATTTTAGTAAGTTTTAGAAGACTGTTGTATGACAAATATTGTTCTTCAGAGAAATGAGAATTAAGCTTTTGCTTTTTGGAAAGTTATTCATGTGTAAGATGTGTAAAACTTCAAAGGAATGAAGATTTCTGTAGTGCATCAAGAGCCCAACAGAAAGACAAATAAAACAACTAAAGTGGAATGATCTGTAAAATCTGGCTCCCTCAGTCTATATTACCAAGAAATTCAAGATGTATATTAACTTATGTAAGTATATACTCCCCTGTGTACTATTTAGTAAGTTAATCCTGATTTAAAAAATAGCCTTACAGGCCAGGTACCTTTGGACATTGTCTTTATGTCAAAAGTTTTAAGTTCTTATGCTTCTGTTAATAGTATTTCTAAGTTTTCATTGCGCTAGTTCCAAACACATTATGTTTTGCATATTTGCAGTCTTTGATAAATCAAAGCATAACACTTGTCACACTTCCCTCTCTCTCTCTTGCAGGACAAGATTTTACGTAACCAAATGTGCAAACTCTTTAGACTGGAGCAAACATTACAGCAATGGTGAACAATGATAGGGATGAAAATAAAGCAGTCCGCATACTTTCACAACTAATTGTCTACCAGGCCTACTTTCCCTCACAATCTCATCAAATTCACAGTGCAGATGTGCAGCTAGGCACCTCTGACTCACCTAAGTTTTTTTTTTCCGTTTTCAGAAGTGACAATGAGACTAGAAAGCAAGAAGACGAAGAGAACGATACATTGTCCTATTACTTAACGTCACACGCTGGGAATTTGACTCTTGTCGTAATTTTGATGACAGCTGAAATGGGAGATCCGTAAGTAGTAAACCATTGGCCTCAATAAATCTGCAGCTTAAATTGGTAAATTGCTTTATTTTTATCACGTGTATTGAGGCACAATGAAAAATTTTGTGTCCCATCCATACATATCATTTCATCATATCAGTGCATTGAGGTAGCACAAGGGAAAACAATAACAGTTGGAGAATAAACTATTACAGTGATAGAGAAAGTGCAGTGCAGGCAGACTGTACGTATGGATTTCCTTGGTTTCTCCATGGAGGGCAAGGTTGCAATTGAGTTCTGCTGCAGAGGATTCAGTTGAGGACTTCAATCAAAAAAAAATCCACACATGGGTAAGAAGAGTCCAGCAACAAACTTGCGTGGGTTTTGGAGGTGTGGAAGTGGCAGCACTGCACTGGCTCATCAGTGCACCTAACCATGATAAAGAGCACAACATTTCATGGTATATCGCAAAATAATCTGACTGCTGAGGCCCAGATTGGTGCTACTCATAGAGCCTTGCAGGGCTTCATATCAGTTCAACACTCTGCTCTCCAACAGGAAGGGCGAGAAATGGTGAGATACAATACCAGGGAACTGAAGGCTTTACAGCTCATAGCCACCTGAGTTTCAGTTATTGATACAGCAGATAGAGACTTTCAGTGAGAATATCCTTATTGAAGTGTACACATCTCAAGGACTATTCCTGCTCAGGTTGAAAGAGGAGAACTGCTTCCTTATCTCAATGGGTGGAGGGGGTTGTATGTCCTACTGAGAACTTTTTCTCAGTCTCTTCCTCCCCTTCTCTGGCAACGTGACCTTCAGCTTCCTGTCACCCTGTACTCTAAGGGGAACGTCTGTAAATCCACCTGTAACAGAGCTTCTACTTTGCCTTGGAGTCAAGATGGTAGTTTTAGACAACAACGATTTTAAAAGATCTCTATGAACTTCTGAGCCAAGGTTGTTAGTCTGAAATATTAACACTGCGTGATATTCTAAGTACTTCCAGCACTTTAGGACATAAAACAGTAGAGTACAGTATGGGCCCTTCGGCCCATGACATTGTGCCAAACTATTTAAACATATTCCATGATCAGTTTAATACTTCCCTTCTGCACAGCCCATTAACCCTCACTTTTCTTCAATCAATGTGCCTATCTATGAGTCTTTTAAATGTCCCGGTCGTCTCGGTCTCTACCACCACACTGGCATTGTGTTCCAGGTACCCTCCTCCTCTGTGTAAAAAAGAACCTCTGACATCTCCTTTAAGCTTTCCTCCACTCAGTTTGAAAGGAAGTCCTCTGGTATTGGCCACTGCCCACTCCAGCCCCCAGAAAAAGTTGTTGGTTGTCCATTCTACCTTTGCCAAACGCTCCTCATATGTTAACCCCTTCATTCCCCCAATCATCCTTGTGAACCTCCTCTGGACTCTCTCCAATAACAACAAATTCTTTCTGAGATATGGGGCCCCAAAACTGTTAACAATACTCCAAGTGTGGCCTGATTAGTGCCTTATAAAGCCTCAGCATTATCTCCTTCCTTTTATATTCTATTCCCTTTGAAATAAATGCTAACATTACATTTGCTTTCTTCACCACAGACTCAGCCTGCAAATCAACCTTCTGGGAGTCCTGCATGAGGACTCCCTAGTCCCTCTGCACCTCAATATTTGAACTTTCTCCCCACTTAGATAATAGTCTACACTATTGTTCCTTTTGGTTCCTCTTACCAAAATGAATGATCATACATTCCCCAACACTGTATTCATCTGCCACTTTTTTGCCCACTCTTCCAATTTGCCTAAGTCCTACTACATTTCTTCTTCAGCACTACCTACCCCTCCACCTATCTCCATATCATCTGCAAACTTTGCCACAAAGCCATCAATTCCATTATCCAAATCATTGAAAGATAATGTGAAAAGCAACAGTCCCAATATTGACTCCTGAGGAACACCACTAGTTCCTGACAGCCAACCAGAAAAGGCCCCCTTTATTCCCACTCGCTGCCTCCTGCCTGTCAGCCATTCCTCTATCCATGCCAGTATCTTTCCTTAATGCCATTGGATTAGTTTTGTTAAACAGCCTCATGTGTGACACCTTATCAAATACCTTCTGGAAGTCCAAGTAAGTGACATCCACTGCCTCTTTGTCCATCCTGCTTGTTACTTCCTCAAAGAACTCTAACAGATTTGTCAGGCAAGATTTCCCTTTACAGAAACCATGCTGACTTTGACTTAATTTATCCTTAGTCTCTAAGTACCCTAAAACCTCATCCTTAATAAAATACTCCAACACCTTCCCAGCCACTGACATTAGGCTAACTGGCCTGTAATTTCCTTTCTTTTTTCTTCCTCCCTTCCTAAAGAGTGGAATGATATTTATAATCTTCCAGTCCTCTGGGACCATGCCTTGTATTCCACCTTCATATAGGATCTTCCAAAGTGTATTACTTCACACTTTTCAGAACTGAATTCCATCTGACACCTCCCTGCCCAACTCTGCATCCTACCTATATCCTTTTGTAACTTGTGACAACTTTCTGCACTATCCACAAACATCTATGCTATCCAAATCGCATCTAACCTTCATGTCGTCTGCAAACTTACTAATTCACCATCCACTTACTCATCCAAGTAACTTACAAAAATCACCAAGAGCAGGGGTCCCAGATCAGATCCTTGTGGAACACACCAGTCATAGACCTCCAGGCAGAATACAGTCCATCTACTACCACCCTCTGGCTTCTGTGGACAAGCCAATTCTGAATCCACATAGCTAAACTTCAATGGATCCCATGTCTTAGACCTTCTGAATGAACTTACCACCTCTCTTCTAATTTCTCTACGTACCAAACATAGCAATAGATAATAGCAATCGAACACGAGGTTGTTTGTAACTTATGATTTCCTCCTTGAATAGGACTGATAGGCTTTGGAGAGGTTAGAGCTCTTCCTGCTGCAGAATTAGTTCAGTTGTACAGGGCTAAAGAAAGGCATTACCTGGAATGCCAAGTCCAAAGTGAACTGCTAACATCATACACGTTCCCTCAAGTCACAGTATGATGCAAGGCAAGTGTAACACAGCTTTAACAGCCCTGAGCAAAGAGTAACTTTTAATGTGGCCCATTTCAATCAGGGCTTGTTGTTAAAGTATGTTTGCATCCAAAAATCTGGTGTGATGAGTGACTATATTTACCTTTAAGAGTTTTATCAGGATCCAAATTCACTTGATCACCAAAGTTCAAAGTAAATGTATTATCAAAGTATATATATGTCACCATATGCAGCCCTATGATACATTATCTTGGGGATATTCTTAGTAAATCCAAGAACCATAATAGATTCAATGAAGGACCACACCGAACAGGACAAACAGCCAATGTACAAAAGACAACAAACAGCGCAAATACAAAAGAACACAAAGAAATAATAATAATAATAATATATAACACAATAAATATCAAGAACATGAGATGAAGAGCCATTGAAAGTGAGTTCATAGGTTGTGGGAAAGGTTCACTGATGGGGTGAGTAAAGTTGAATGAAGTTATCCCTGTTGGTTCGAGATTGAGGGGTAATAACACTGGACAACAAAGATTTTGCTTCCTGAATACTTCTGATGTGTAAGACACATGAAAGTCACCATGAAATGTTCCCATCGTGCACCATTTTTCTGAAATCACCTGTATTTGTTATTTCAATTCATAATTCAAGTCCATTAAAATGTTGCCCACAATGTAAGCTGAAAAATTTCTATCTTGTCCAGGCATGCCTGGACATGCTTAGGCAGGGCAGATGTTGCATAGCAGGACGGGTTTTAGAAAGGCTATAAATTTCTGTGAAGGATTTTGATATTTGAGACTGATGTTTCCTCAAATAACTAGTGGCAAGATTAGGGAAGACATTTTTATTGGTCCACAAATCAAACAGGTTATCAATGACAGGTAATTTGAAGAACTTCGAGTGGATCTGGAGGAAATCACATGGAAGCTATTCAAGGATGTTGTTGAAATTTTTCCTGGCAACTGCAGAGCACCAAACTACATGCAGCTGGTTGACTATGTGCTTCAATCATACAAAACCATAAAGGACAACATGTCACTAAAGTTTTATTTTCTGCATTCCCATTTAGACTTCTTCCCTGCTTGGCGCTGTCAGTGACAAGCATGGTGAAAGGTTTCACCAGGACATTGTGGCCGTGGAGAAACTGTATCAGAGCAACTGGAATCCATCAATGCTGGCTGATTATTGTTGGATACTTAAGCAAGAAGCCTCAGACACTGAGTACAAATGAAAATCATCAACAAAACATTTTTAGTTTTGTTGAACTATTGCAAAGCGTCAGCATTATATTCAATAAAGGTTAATTTCCTGTTTCTCCAAATTCCTATGTGATACAAGTAGTCTGAAATAATATTTGTGTTCAGCTTCAAGCCGTCTGTCACAAACAAAAGAAAAACATTCTGAGGAAGCAATACTTTCGAAAAAATTTGTTGTCTAGCATAAATATTCCAGATCCCGGCGGTGTGTATCCTGAAACTCCTGGTGGCAGCAGCAAGAAGCAAGTTTACTCTAAGGGGAGGAGAATATTTTATTTCTTACATCGTGGTCTTACAAATTAATGCTTTTGAAATGTGGTGCTATTGACGAATGTTGAAGATCAGCTCGGTAGAGAAAGTTTCAAATGAGAGGGTTTTGTCCGAAGTTGATAGACCACGGATATTGCTGGAGAAGATTATGAAGTTAAAAGTTGCTTATTGTGCACACGTTATGTGGAGAGGTAACATCTTGTCGGACTTGCTATATGGAAAGGTAGAGGGAAAGAAAGAAAGAGGAAGACAAAGAACAACATGGCTGGATAACATCAAGGATTGGACCAAGCTGGACAAAACTAGGGATGTTGTGGACAAGTGTCAGGACATAGCAGCACGGAGGGAAATCGTCCGCCAACTGGAAATTCCAGACGCGACCTAACGACAACGACGGTCTTACCATAGTTGATCTTTGGCAGGGGGCTTTTGTCATGTTTAACATTGTTTTGCCATTGAAGCAAATACGAATTTTGCAGTGCAAATAAATGAGAGGTATTATAAGCGAACAGTTACATAACTTGGAGTTATATAACATCTCACATAAATAATTCTTTCAACTGATATTCCCTTACATGACAACAGACTTTGCATAAGAGAAGTGTGAAACATTCTTAATAGTCCTGCTTCATGTTGTATGAGCATATCATAACAATTGTTGTTGAAAATAGATTGCCCAAAGGAAATAATCTTTTCGATTTCTATTTCTACAATAGATTATTTAGAGTGATCAGTTTTGGACTGTCAGACCACCCACCTTTCCCTCTGCAGTGCAAAATGAACAAATCTGTTCTAGGCTCCATCTTGTGGCTCAACAAAGAACTGACAGGTATTCGGACAAGCAAACATGACTAATCATTTTGTGGTACACTAGCTTCTCGGAGCAATCTAATTATTATTTCTGCATTAAAAACTTTGTCCTTTTTTTACCTTTTCCATGGATGTTTTGATGAGTTGTTGAAAGGGCTTACTTGACCTACTAAACTCGGCTCAGAAAAAAAATCTGCTTTAGAGATGAAAAGATAGCTGTTGGCACCTTTTTTACCTGAAAAAGCATATGCCCACGGAGTTCTCTGAACTATATTTGAATGAAGCCTTGTGTGTGTTGACAGTCAAAATCCTGATCCTCTAACACTATCTGTTAATATTCATGACTCATGACCATTTAGTGAACTGTTGCTCTGTGGGCCAAACTGCAACATCCTCGATTCTTAGAATGAGACATTGTTACAGGGATGAGATGAGATTAACAATCGTCATGCAACTTCCACAAATCCTGAAGGATCCACCATCATTTAATACTAGCACCGTAGATGCTGCACATTCAGATTCCTTAATAGGTTCAAATACCACTAACCTGACAAATTATTATGAAGAATAAGGATCAATGTGAATTTTGGCATATGGGCTATTCAAGATGGCCAGCAATTTTTTGGAAACTTCCTCTCTCTTAACCACAGTATCTCCTGTGATGTTCCAGCCTCAATCATCTAAAAGTGATGAATCCTCCTTCAGGCCAGCTTCTTTCAGCCATCATCTTAATGGCATACAGTGGTGCTGGAAAGTTTGTGAACCCTGTAGGAACCTTTGCTTTCAGTAATTGTTGTGACCCTCTTGTACAGCAATAACTTCAGCCAAACATTTCTGGTAACTGTTGATCAGTCCTGCACATCGACTTGGGGAAATTTTAGGCCATTCCTCCTTACAAAACTGCTTCAACTCTGGGATGTTGGTGGGCATGAACTGCTTGCTTCAGGTTCTTCCACAACATTCCTGTAGTATTAAGGTCAGGACTTTGACTCGGCCATTTCAAAACACAAATTTTCTTCCTTTTATATCATTCTGTTGTTGATTTACTCTTGTCTTTCGGATCATTGTCTTGTTGCATTATCCAACTTCTAATAAGCTTCAGGTGACAGACCGCTACCCTGACATTCTTCTGTAAAGTGTCTTGATGCAATTTTGAATTCATTGATCCCTCAGCAATTGCAAGCTGTCCAGGCCCTGAGGAAGCAAAGCAACCCCAAACCATGATGTTCCTTCCACCATGCTTCACAGTTGGGATGAGGTTTTGTTGTTGGTATGCAGTGCCCTTTTCCCTCCAAACATTGCAACGTGCATTTCTGCCAAAAATTCTTTTGTCTCATCTGTCCACAGAACGTTGTCCCAGAAGCATTGTAGAACATCCAGGAGGTCTTTTGCAAACTTGAGACATGCAGCAATGCTTTTTTTTGGAGAGCAGTGGTTTCCTCCGTGGTATCTTTCCATGAACATACTTCCTGTTCAGAGTTTTTCCTGTAGTGCACACATGAACAGAGACTTTAGCAAGTTCTAGAGCTTTCAGCAGGTCTTTTGTCATAGCCATAGTCATACTTTATAGATTCCGGGGGAAATTGGTTAAATTGCTGTTACCCTTGGTTTCTTTTTCACCTCCTTCAGCAATGCACGTGGTGCTCTGGGGAGAGTAGCAATAGTACTGAGTTTCCTCCATTTGTAGACAATTCCTTTTACTGTGGTCTGATGAGCACTCAGGTCTTTAGAAATGCTTTTGTAGCCTTTTCCAGCTTCATGCATCTGTACAATTCTTCCAAAGTCTTCAGAAAGTTGATTTGACCAAACTGGTGCACATAAATAGATCTTTCTTGAGAAGAGCAGGGCACCTCTACAACCACCTCGTCCAATTTCATCTCATTGACTGGAACACCTGACTCCAAATAGCTTTTTTTGGAAGGCATTACCCCAGAGGTTCACATACTTTTTCCAGCAAATACATGTAATATTGGATCATTTTTCTCAATAAGTAAACGAACAAGTATACCGTTTTTGTGTTATTTATTTAATTAGGTTCTTTTTATCTAGTTTTAGGACTTATGTGAAGATCTGATCCCATTTTAGGTCTACAGGGTTCACAAACTTTCTAGCACCACAGTATTTGGTCTGGCACCTGCAACAACTACCTGTGGTAATATTTTAACCTGTCTTTGATATTTCACTGTCATGTCAGTAAGTTCAGGCCTCGCTTTTTCTGGCATTTCAACTACGTATTATCACAGCACCCAGTGTCTAGCTCAAATTTCACAACTCTGTCATTCACTGTCTTGACCACACCCTGTGATTTTTCTTCTGTTAATTCATCCCAATCTACAATACACACTCACAATACTTTTCCTTGCTTTCTTTCTTTACATGGTGAAGAACAGAAACCACAGTGACATTTTTCTTTATTATTATTTTAAACCAGGCATTTGTTAGATTTTAAAAACGCAACCACAAGGAAATCTGCAGATGCTGGAAATTCAAGCAACACACATCAAAATTGCTGAACGCAGCAGGCCAGGCAGCATCTCTTGGAAGAAGCACGGTTGACGTTTCAGGCTGAGACTAATGAAGTCCTGACGAAGGGTCTCGGCCTGAAACGTCGACTGTACCTCTTCCAAGAGATGCTGCCTGGCCTGCTGCGTTCACCAGGAACTTTTGTGTTATTTGTTAGATTTTATTTCTTTTTTGGAAAAAAGAAGTATTCTGCTTTAGCCATACTTGATTCCAGGAACAATTTTTGTAACTAGGTTATACTGAATATGATTTCTTCCCTTTAATGTAAAAGGAAAATGCAGTTAAACGGCCCACTTGAAAACAGTTCTCGCAGATTCAAAATACTGTTGACTCTACATCAACCAGGCAAACTGCCACCCAAATCCTACTTAAATGTTCACATCAGCAGAGATCAGAGAACTTTTTTAACATTTTTTTTCATGCTAGACTGTAATTATACTGCGACTGGCATGAAATGAAACCATTGTGCACAACCTCTTGGAGAAGATCCTCCACCGACTGAGCAGATTTTACATAAAAAATTACACTTTCATGAAACAGCACATTAACTTTACAGAGACAAAAATGGTACAATATAATTATCCCAGATGTAAAAGGATGTCAAACTAAACATTTCTATTTTAGACTTGTTCTTCTGACAGATATTTTGAATAGTTACTCACTTCTGACAACATTCACTCTGCTTGGCTGTTGGTTCATGTCTACTCTCAAGCATTCTGATGCACTGTTAATATGGCAAATGCACACATTAAGCCTCATTACTTCTGATTCAATGCTACAAATCTAACTATAAACTTCCACCAAAAAAATTAAGATTTATGTTACTTTAATCCAAAGGGATTTTTTTTCCTCTGAAAATCTAAGGGAATGATTTTTCTTTTAAATAAGGGGAGTTAATAAAATGATGGGAGCTTAGTACTGGTATTAACGGGGTTCTGTATTTCCCTTTGATTCTAATTATGACTTAAATTTTACTTAACATCATTGAAAAAGACTTCAAACTTCACTCAATTAGCAGTAATAGGATTAAAACATTGATAATGAACTGAAGACTTGGAGAGAAGGCATTTTTACAAGCACCTGCTGCAAAGAGTAATTCTGGTTTAGAAATTTACCTCAGATAACTATTAACGGGAAGAACATCACAATATATTTGGAGAGCTAAAACATCAGGAAAATACAAATAGTGAAATATATATATACACGCTTATTTAAATACTAAAGAATTTGATTAAAGAAAACATAAATGAGTTCTCTGTGTGCCTCTCTTTGTGTAAAACTGGATATTTTAGCTTAAAAATGTCCTGTATTCATTTTTAACTAGTCATAACTTTTATACCTATGTTGCATTTTCTGTAAATGGAATATTCATTGTTTAAAACCGTTTTGATTATGTGAGCATTCACACATAGTACTACGATCATTACAAGCGTATGGTCAATATACCCATAACACAAAGGGAAGGAATCTGAGGGCTGTGTCAGCTATTAACCAATAATAAGTTTGGATTCTTTCTGCTCACAGTAGCAACTGCATTCAAAAAGGGAACGACAACTGTTCGAATGAGCTTTATTGATTGTTACATTATGGACAACTGTTTTACTGGGGGATGGCAGTCTGTCCAAATACGATTACTAATTTATCAACTTCTTTTGTGGATAAATTATCAATCGCTGCTTCTCAACTAATATTCTGGGAGATTCTCTTGATTAGCAATACATACTTGTACAATGGAGAGCATTCTGACTAGTTGCATCACCGCATGGTATGCACAGGATTACAGGAAGCTGCAGAGGGTTGCGGACCTGGCCAAATTCATCACAGGGACAATCTTCACTACCATCAAAAACGTCTTCCAGAGGAGGTGCCTACCTCAAAAAAACAGCATCCATCAATAAGGACCCTCACCATCGAGGACACGCCCTCTTCTCTTTACTACTGTCAGGCGGAAGGCACAGGAGGCTGAAGATCCACACTCAATGATTTAGGAGTAGTATTTTCCCTTCTGTTGTTAGATTTCAGATCTAATGACAGAGGGAGAAACCCATGAATACTCCCTTAATTATCCCTCTATTTTGCACTATTTATTTACTTTATAATTTATAGTAATTTTATGTCTTTGAACTCTACTGCTGCTTCAAAACAAGAAATTTCACATCATGTAAGAGAGTGGTAATGAATCTAATTCTAATTCTGACTGGGTATAGAATTGGCAGAATCCCCAAATGAACCAAAA
Source organism: Mobula hypostoma (assembly GCF_963921235.1). NCBI lineage: Eukaryota > Metazoa > Chordata > Chondrichthyes > Myliobatiformes > Myliobatidae > Mobula > Mobula hypostoma. The sequence continues at coordinate 21,628,379 of NC_086105.1, read as the reverse complement.
TTGTATCGGTTGAACTTGTGAGAATTTATTGTGTACTTTCCCATCATTCAAGAAAATTTCACAAAGAAGCAAAACCTTTGAACAAGTGTCTTTTAAAAGCAGATTGGTTTTCTGTGATTCTTTGCACTCCTTCTTTCCGGCCGATGTGTTGTATTTTGTTAAATGAATGTAAGAGACAAAGTACAGAGTATTTGCATGCTGCACATTACTTCCAGGAAATCCTACATACTTGGGTGGTTTTATGAAAATAACATATCCATGATAACAGTACATCATCAGTCACAAGTTACACAAAGTGACTTATGCATTTCCTCACCTAACCTCAATCCACCCAACACTCATTCACCCTGCCAGCGCCCTATAATAGAAAATAGTGACCTGACAAAAACAGAAATACTGTTGGAAGTCTGGCAAGAAATAACAGTTGGAGGGTTGCAGATATTCGTTTCAAAAAGCCCACCCACTCCATTCCAGTAGGATTCCATCCAACTAGATTATTAAATATTATAAGACAGCAACAGTGATATTCTGGATGTTTTACTTCAACCTCATCCAGTAGCCTTGTGCTTAGTTTTTTCTATACAAGCAGCTAGAGGTCTGAAAGACTGATCTAGAATCATGAATTAGAATCTTACCAGTGCAGCTGGGGAATTTAAAGTCAAGCAATTAAGTAAACTCTGGAATTCCACAACAATTGGCCTAGTTTCAAAGACAGTCACCATAAAACTACTGGATTATAAATTCTAGCTGGTTCACTTAGTCCTTCAGGTCATACCTGATGGTGGCCAAGATGAGACCCTAGGCTGACTTCTAACTGCCTCGTTAATGCAGAGACAATTAGTGACAGATAATAAATGCCGCATTACATTCTGTGAAAAGATCGAAATATTGTCCATGACTTTCACAAATTTCTTCAGGTGTACTGTGGAGAGCATTTTAACTAATTACATAACCTTCTGATTTGGAGGGCCATTGCACAGGATCTGAGAAAGCTGCAGAAAGTTCTAAACTCAGCCAGCTCCACCATGTGCACTAGCCTCCCCAGCATCGAAGACACCTTCAAATGGTGGAGACATCCATCATTAAGGACCCCCATCCCCCAGAACATTCACTCTTCGTATTGCTACTATCAAGAAAGACATACAAGAGCCTGAAGAATTACACTTAACATTACAGAAACAGATTTCTGAATGGCAATGAACCCATGAACACTACTTTGTTATTTCTTGCTCTTGTTTTGCACGGCTTACTGAATTTAATTTTATACACAGTATACATTTCTCACTGCAATTTATAGTTCTTTTTTATTGTTATGCATTGCAATGTACTGCTGCCAAAAAACACCAACTTTCACAAGATATGCCGGTGATATTCTGATTCTGATTCTGCCCTTTCATCAATACTAAAGTGATTCTTAGATTTTTCCCTAATTTCAAAGATGCAGCTTGTTGATTTTTATTTAGTAAAATTGACAAAGAATACTAAGTTAGATGTGATATCGCAAGAACCTTTCAGTTAACATTGCCTATTGTTAAGTTTATTTAATTGTCTCCTTTATATTTATAAATTGCTGTTACCTTGTGGTCTTTGTTAGCTTTAGTGCACATCATCAAAATTGTTTTGTTTGATGAAACAGTTAAAAATAGTGAAGACACCTACATCAGATTATTGTTTATTGAATACTGTTCTGTCTTCAATACTATTATTCCAAACAAACTCATCACCAAACTAGGAGTTAGTGTCTCTGTCTGCAAGTGGAACCTTGTCTTTCTGACAAACAGACCACAACCAGTAAGGGTAGGCAACAATACCTCCACCATGATCACTCCCAACCTTGGTGATCCACAATATCGTATCCTTTGCCCCATACTCTACTCCCCGTACACTCATGAATATGTGGCCAGATTCTGCTCTAACTCTATCTACAACTTTGCAGATGTTACCATTGTAGTGGGTTACTTCTTAGCTAATGATGAGATGGACTACAGGAAGGAGATAGCGAGCTTAGTGACACCGTGTCATAACGACAACCTTTCCATCAATGTCAATGAAACAAAAGAGCTGGTCATTAACTTCGGGGGGGGGGGGTGCAGGTGTAATGCACATGCTCATGTCTACATCAATGTTGTTGAGGTTGGAAGTTTCAAGTTCCTAGGCCGGTTAGCCTAACGTCGGTGGTGGGGAAACTGCTGGAGTCAGTTATCAAGGATGTGATAACAGCACATTTGGAAAGCGGTGAAATGATCGGACAAAGTCAGCATGGATTTGTGAAAGGAAAATCATGTCTGACGAATCTCATAGAATTTTCTGAGGATGTAACTAGTAGAGTGGATAGGGGAGAACCAGTGGATGTGGTATATTTGGATTTCCAAAAGGCTTTTGACAAGGTCCCACACAGGAGATTAGTGTGCAAACTTAAAGCACACGGTATTGGGGGTAAGGTATTGGTGTGGGTGGAGAATTGGTTAGCAGACAGGAAGCAAAGAGTGGGAATAAACGGGACCTTTTCAGAATGGCAGGCAGTGACTAGTGGGGTACCGCAAGGCTCAGTGCTGGGACCCCAGTTGTTTACAATATATATTAATGACTTGGATGAGGGAATTAAATGCAGCATCTCCAAGTTTGCGGATGACACAAAGCTGGGTGGCAGTGTTAGCAGTGAGGAGGATGCTAAGAGGATGCAGGGTGACTTGGATAGGTTGGGTGAGTGGGCAAACTCATGGCAGATGCAATTTAATGTGGATAAATGTGAAGTTATCCACTTTGGTGGCAAAAATAGGAAAACAGATTATTATCTGAATGGTGGCCGATTAGGAAAAGGGGAGGTGCAACGAGACCTGGGTGTCATTATACACCAGTCATTGAAAGTGGGCATGCAGGTACAGCAGGCGGTGAAAAAGGCGAACGGTATGCTGGCATTTATAGCGAGAGGATTCGAGTACAGGAGCAGGGAGGTACTACTGCAGTTGTACAAGGCCTTGGTGAGACCACACCTGGAGTATTGTGTGCAGTTTTGGTCCCCTAATCTGAGGAAAGACATCTTTGCCATAGAGGGAGTACAAAGAAGGTTCACCAGATTGATTCCTGGGATGGCAGGTCTTTCATATGAAGAAAGACTGGATGAACTGGGCTTGTACTCGTTGGAATTTAGAAGATTGAGGGGGGATCTGATTGAAATGTATAAGATCCTAAAGGGATTGGACAGGCTAGATGCAGGAAGATTGTTCCCGATGTTGGGGAGGTCTAGAACGAGGGGTCACAGTTTGAGGATAGAGGGGAAGCCTTTTAGGACCGAGGTTAGGAAAAACTTCTTCACACAGAGAGTGGTGAATCTGTGGAATTCTCTGCCACAGCAAACTGTTGAGGCCAGTTCATTAGCTATGTTTAAAAGGAAGTTAGATATGGCCCTTGTGGCTACAGGGGTCAGGGGGTATGGAGGGAAGGCTGGGTTCTGAGTTGGATGATCAGCCATGATCATAATAAATGGCGGTGCAGGCTCGAAGGGCCGAATGGCCTACTCCTGCACCTATTTTCTATGTTTCTATGTTTCTATATCACAGTCAAGAAAGCTCACCAATGCCTCTACTTCCTCAGGAGGCTAAACAAATTCAGCACATCCCCATAGACTCTTACCAACTTTTATCGTTGCACGATAGAGAGCATTCTGTCTGGATGCAAAACGGCCTAGTATGGCAGCTGCTCTGCATGTATCCGCAAGACACTCATTATATCACAGGAACCAGCCTCCCCTCTATTGACTCTGTCTAAACTTCTCATTGCTCAGCAAAGTTGCCAGTATAATGAAAGACCCCATCCATCCCGGACAGACTCCATTCTCATCACTCCCATCAGGGAGACGACAGAAAAGCCTGAAGGCACATAACACCAGGCTCAAGGACAGCTTCTATCCCACAGTTACCGGACTCTTAAATAGATCTCCTGTGTGATAAGATGGATTCTTGGCCTTATAATCTACCTTGTTACGATCCTGCACTTTACCTAGAATACATTGTTATTGTTTTTCCTTATTCTTGCTCAATGCACTGTGTAATAATTTGATCTGTTTAAACAGTATGTAAGACAGACTTTTCACCAAATCTTGGTACATGTGACAGTAGTAAACTAATACCAATATTAATACGATTGAGTTAATGGACAATGGTGACTGTAATCAAGATTATACTTTTGTTTTATTACCAAACTTTGAAAATATATCCATAGAAACAGTGCACATTGCTTCAAATTCTCATTTACTTCATGTAAAATATTCTAACGAGACATGGTACATTATTAATCTGATAGAGAAAGGAGGATAAATTTTGTTACACTAAATCAAGTTAAAATATAAGAGTGAGCCAGGTTGAAAATCCTTCTGACACCAAATGACTGGGCCATCAAACTTCAATTATTCCTGCAACATTACTTGATGTTGAGATGTAAAATAAAACTGTATGATCTATTGTTTGATGATGACTAAGCAGGTAAGACACAAGTAATTGTTCAGTGATCCCAAGAACAATGTGCTTTTAATGGTCTGACATTTGAGAATGCTAACAAGCCCAGTAATCTTCTCTACACAATGAAATTGGTCAAATTGTGCCACCATGTCCGTGAGGTCACCCTGAAATTAGACTATAACTTTTCACTGTCTTCTCCCATGACTTTAAGTGGCCTTTCATTGATTTTGACATTGGCACGTGTCTCACAATTTGTTAATGAGTACAATTAAAAACAGTTCTTCTCCATCATTGCTTAAAAAGTAAACTGAACTCTAAAATTATCTGTTGTCTCATGTCCAAACTGTTGGATTTAATAAGTCCTTGAGGGGTTTGTTTGGAAATCTGGTAATTTGGATAGACAACACAGACAGAATTTAAATAAAGGAAGTGTAAAGAAATATACTTGAACCCAACGAGAAGCAATGTAAAGGTATAACACTAAGGGAGTACAGAGTTGACAGAACTGGGAATCTACAGTAGGTTCAAAATCTTTAATGGTAGCAGTACAACTTGGAAAAGTATTAAAGCAGTTGGTATCTATCACTTTACATTAACCGAATAACATTACTTATAGGAAATTACTCAGTATTTTTGCAGACCGTTCTCTGAGAAGTATCTAAACCATATTGCATTTGACATCTTTTGGACTCTTTATGGTGCTTTCTAAGTCATAAAAAATCGCATGCTTTTCAGAAATAAATACTCCTCTTTCAAAAATATGCAGAAATTACATATTCCTAAAACATCTATCCTATTCCAGTAAGGTAATAGCATTTAGGAATTATTTGTTCAACAATTTGGAGTAGAAATTAGGATTCTTTTTGCTACAGTCAGAGCAAGCCAATATCTCGTTGGGTCTTAATCAGGAACTAAGGTGCAATTAGCACACAAAAGAAGTAAGATGTCTGCTTTATGGGGGTGCCAAGGGCATCCCTGTAGCAACTGCACAGACTATGCAGAAAATATATTTCTGATGTAGTTCAGAGAGAAGCATTTGGCCATGCAAAATGAACCATTTTGTATTAATTTTTTTATTGAGAACGTGAGCAGCAAATTCATTTTCACTTTCACTATACTTACTGAATGAAGCATTAATCACATGAAGGCATGTTATTCAGTGGGTGGGAGGAAATATGCTGTCTGAAATACTAAGAGTATAATCTTGTAGACAATCTTCATATTTTGAGCTGTATCCACTTTACACAGTCGTAACTAAGAACCCCCTGAGTAGACAAGGGAGCAGGATGTGCCCTTCCCAGCTGTTGAGTATACTGACAGGGATTGAGGAATGGGTATCTACATACTTGCATAAACGGAAGGAAGCCAAGAGGAGATTCACTGAAAGTAAGCCAGATAAAATATACCGAAATGAACAAATCGAAGGCATTTTAATTTCATCATTATTTAAAAAAATATTCAATATTTGTTTCTTTTGCACAAGTTGATCACCTCACATTTTTCTGTATTGTACGACAGGCTTCAGTTATACTGGTGCCAAAGAAGAATGTAGTAACCTGCCTCGGTAACTATTGTCCAGTAGCACTTACATTAATCGTGACAAAGCACCCTGAGAGGTTGGTGATGAAACCAACCTGAGAAGCAACTTAGATCCACTCCATTTTGCCTACAGTCACAACAGGTCCACAGCAGAGGCCAATTTATTGGCTCTTCACTCAACCCTGGAACAACTGGACAGTGAAGATGCATACATCAGGATGCTCTTCATTGACTGCAGCTCAGCATTCAATACTATCATCCTCTCAGAACTAATTAATAAGCTACAAGACCTTGGCCTCGATGCTTCCTTGTGCAACCGGATCCTCAATTTCCTCACTTGCAGACTCCAGTCAGTTCAGATTAGTAGCAACATCTCCTCTGCAATCTCCATCAGCCCAGGTGCACCACAAGGCTGTATGTTTACCCATCTACTCGACTCGCTTGATACTTATGACTGTGAGACTAAGCACAGCTCCAATGCTATATTTAAGCTTGCTGATTACACCACTGTCACTGGCTGAATCAAAGATGATGACAGATCAGCATATGGGAGGGAGATTGAAAATCTGGCTGAGTGATGCCACAACAACAACCTCTCACTCAATGTCAGCAAGACCAAGGAGCAGATATTGACTTGAAGAGGAGGAAACTGGAGGTCCATGAGCCAATCCTCATCAGGGGATCAGAAGTAGAAAGGGTCACCAAATTTAAAATCTTCAGTATCATCATTTCCAGAGGGTCCAGCAAGTTAAGTGCCTTTATGAAGAAAGCACTGCAGTATCTTTAAATTCTTAGAAGTTTACAAAGAATCAGCATGTCGTCTAAAGCGTTGATAAACATCCATAGATGTGTAACACACATCAAAGTTGCTGGTGAATGCAGCAGGCCAGGCAGCATCTCTAGGAAGAGGTACAGTCGACGTTTCAGGCCGAGACCCTTCGTCAGGACTAATTGAAGGAAGAGTTAGTAAGAGATTTGAAAGTGGGAGGGGGAGGGGGAGATCCAAAATGACAGGAGAGGACAGGAGGGGGAGGGATGGAGCCAAGAGCTGGACAGGTGATAGGCAAAAGGGATATGAGAGGATCATGGGACAGGAGGTCCAGGGAGAAAGACAAGGTGGGGGGGGGGAACCAGAGGATGGGTAAGGGGTATAGTCAGAGGGACAGAGGGAGAAAAAGGAGAGTGAGAGAAAGAATGTGTGTATAAAAATAAATAACGGATGGGGTACGAGGGGGAGGTGGGGCATTAGCGGAAGTTTGAGAAGTCAATGTTCATGCCATCAGGTTGGAGGCTACCCAGGCGGAATATAAGGTGTTGTTCCTCCAACCTGAGTGTGGCTTCATCTTTACAGTAGAGGAGGCTGTGGATAGACATGTCAGAATGGGAATAGGATGTGGAATTAAAATGTGTGGCCACTGGGAGATCCTGCTTTCTCTGGCGGACAGAGCATAGGTGTTCAGCAAAGCAGTCTCCCAGTCTGCATCGGGTCTCGCCAATATATAGAAGGCCACACCGGGAGCACCGGACGAAGGGTCTCGGCCTGAAACGTCGACTGTACCTCTTCCTAGAGATGCTGCCTGGCCTGCTGCGTTCACCAACAACTTTGATGTGTGTTGCTTGAAATTTCCAGCATCTGCAGTATTCCTGTTGTATCCATAGATGTGTGTTGGAGTGTATATTGACTGGTTGCATCACAACCTGGCATAGAAACACCAATGCCCTTGAAGGGAAGTGCCTAAAAAAAGTAGTGTATATGCCCAGTCCATCACTGGTAAAGCCCTCCCCACTGTTGAGCACACCTGAATGGAGCGCTGTCACAGGAAAGCAGCATCCATCATCAAGAACCCCCACTATCCAAGCCATGCTCTCTTCTCACTGCTGCCATCAGGAAGCAGGTACAGGAGCCTCAGGACTCACACCACCAGGTTCAGGAGCAGTTATTACCCCTCAACCATCAGGCTCTTGAACCAGAGGGGATAACTTCACTCACTTCATCACGGAACTGTTCCTACAACCCATTAGCTCACCTTCAAGCATACTTCATCTCATACTCTCAATATTTATTGCTTATTTTTTTCTTTCTTTTGGTTTTAGCAGTTTGTTTTCTTTTGCACCCTGGTTGTCTGCCCAGTTGCTGTGGTATTTCATTGATTCTGTTATGGTTAGTCATTGGATTTATTGAGTATGCCCACAAGAAAATAAATCTCAACGTTGTATATGGTGACAGATATGCGCTTTCATGATAAATTTATATTGAATTTGAAATTTGAGCTTTGTTATCAACAAATTTCGCAATGTTATATTTGATCCCCTCAGCCAATTTGTTGATACAAATTCTGAATGAGGGCCATAAATATTAATCCCTAAGCATTATAAGTTGCAGTTAACAACTGTACTGACCAATTTATTCTGACTCGAGTCAGAGTCGTATTAGATTATTAGATTATGAGGACACTCAATCCTCATTTATTGTCATTTAGAAATGCATGCATTAAGAAATGATACAATGTTCCTCCAGAGTGATATCACAAAAAAAACAGGACAAACCAAAGACTAACACTGACAAGACCACATAATTATAACATATAGTTACAGCAGTGCAAAGCAATATCATAATTTGATAAAGAGCAGACCATGGGCACGGTAAAAAAAAGTCTCAAAGTTCCAATCAACTCCCAATAGTCCCGATAGCAGGTGGCAAAAGGGAGAAACTCTCCCTGCCATAAACCTTCGTATGGCATAAAAACAGATCTTTCAGTCTACTGGATACATAAAAATCCACTGTTCCTTTTTATATTAATGTCCTCTTCCAGACTAATAAACATGGTACTATAAATGTGAAAAGTAAGTCTCGTTTTACAAATTTGCTCAAATCCCTTGATGTAAAAGGGAGAGATGACAGAGGGGAGCCTGTGGTTGTAGTGCATTTAAGGCTTTTGACATCGTGCCACATAAGAAACTGGTGCATAAATTAAAACCCCATGGTATCAGAAATGTGTAAGAGTGAATTAAAAACTGACATTCCCATAGATAACAGAGTTGGAATAAATGGATCCCTTTTTCGAATGGAAGGGAGTAACTAGTGGATTAACACTGGGAATCATTTGTGGTCTGCCATTCTTCTACTCCCAGCTTAAAGAAAGCAAATGTAAAAGAGGCGGACAACAGAAGAGACTCAAAGACGTCTTAAAAGCCAACATGAAGAAATGTAATATCGACATCAACAATTGGGAAACCAATGCCAAGGACAGGAAACTCTGGCAAGCCATCATCCAAGAAGGAACAGCAACTTTCGAAGCCAACAGATGTGCAGAATTAGTAGAAAAGATTAGAAAATGGAAAGAGAGGCAGCAACAGCCAAAGCCCGATCTGCCATCTGGAACTACCTGTCCTGAATGCGGAAGAACTTTCAAAGCCAAGATTGGACTCATAAGCCACTTGAGAGCCCATAAGTAGATCAACAGAATGAAGATCATCATCCTCAACCTCGAGGGATAGCCACGACGACGACTAGAGTAGAAAAGCAAAAGAGAGGGGAAGTTAAAAGATTGGAACCATCTAATAAACAACAGAAGGTAGCTAATAAAGAAATTAATGAGAGAAAAGGTGAAAAATGAAGGTAAGCTAGTTAATAATATAAAAGAGAATACCAAAAGTGTTTTTTAGATATATAAAGAGTAAAAGAGAGATGAGAGTGGATATTGAACCACTGGAAAATGACTCTGTAGAGGTAGTCATGGGACACAAAGAAATGTCAGATGGACAATATATATTTTGCATCAGTCTTCACTATAGAAAACACCAGCAGTATGCCAGAAATTCGAGAGAATTGGGGGCAGAAGTAATTGTATCTGCTATTACTAAGGAGAAGGTGTTGCATATTTAATATTTCAGTAACTTTTAGCAATGTTTGAGTAATCTTGGATATATATTGGCTGGTTAAGTATTCATGTTCATTTTAATAATTCATTATGGGTTATATATATAAATATGTGAATTGCATACATCATCACTTTAGCATGTGATACTTGTTCACCTTGTTTAAGTAAACCCAAAGTTAGGCCCACATTTCGGACTCCTGTATCTTCCTTTGAATTAATTTAATGTTTTGAAGTTACATAACAGAAGGTGCTTGGAAAGCTGTAAGGTCTGAAGGTAGATAAGTCACCTGGACCACTTGGACTTCACCCCATGGTTCTGAAAGAGGTGGCTGAAAATATTGTGGAGGCATTAATAGCAATATTTCAAGAACCGATAGATTCTGGAATGGTTCTGGAGGACTGGAAAATTGCAAATGTCACTCCACTCTTTAGGAAGGGAGGAAGGCAAAAGGAAGAGAATTATAGGCTAGTTGCCCTGAATTCAATGGTTAGGAAGATGTTGAAGTCCATTAGTAAGGATGAAATTTTGAGGTACCTGGTAGCACATGATAAAATAGGCTAAAGTAGTTTCCTTAAAGGGAAATCTTGATATCAAATGTTTGAACTTTTTGAGGAATTAACAGGCATGCTAGATGCTCACAGGACATACTGAATCCCTTCCAAAGTTTGTCCAGTTTATCCAGAATTTCTATGCTAATTTCACCTGCACAGTTGGGGACTGCAATTTGTGCTTTGAAGTTAAGACAGGAGTCAGGCAAGGCTGTGTGATGTTGGTGATACTGGTTAACCTGGTGATAGACTGAGTTATGAGACAAAGTACAAAAGATAAGCAGAGATGCATTAGGTGGTCCCTTCCCTGCTTTAGAAGACCCTGACTTTGCGGATGACCTACATTACTATTCCATACATACCAGCTTATGCAAGAGAAAACTCAGTGCCTGTGTACCTTTAGTGGACAGATTGGACTCAGAGTCAGCCAGAGAAAGTCTGAGACCATGACCCTCACCGTAGAGACTTCTCCTCCCTTCAAGGCATATGGCATCAACTTACTCTGCACCAGCAGACTCAGCTATCTGGGCAGCATCACTTGGCAGGATGATGCGACCAAGGATGATCTCCAGTGATGAACGCCTTCATATCAATGAGCAATAAATGGGGATTAACCAAGTACGACTTACACACGAAGCTGAAGCTGCAGCAGAACTGTGTTCTGTCCACGCTCTTGTACGGGTCAGAATGCCGGCGCATGACAGAGAACGACCTTGTTAAGCTGTCATCATTCCACACCATGAGCCTCTGGAACATCTTCAGCATTTTCTGGCCAAGAAAGATTTCTGACCACGCCCTATACCTTCAGCATCATCAAGTGGACATGCCTATAATCATCATGAGGAAATGTTGGAGATGGATTGGACACACAATGAGAAGAGAGGCCAACTCCATCATCGAGATTTCATTAGACCCTTGAAGGGCGGAGGAAATGTGGGAGACCAAAGACAACTTGGCCCCATACTGTAGAGACAGAAATGAGGACCCTGAACCACACCTGGGCACTATAGAAAAGAAAGCCAAGGACAAACAGAGATGGAGGACCTTCGTTGATGCCCGAAGTGCCAGTGGCATAACAGGCAGTAACTGGCAGCCAGTGACTAGTGGTGCTCCACAGGACTTAGTGTCGGAACTCCTGCTTTTCACATTGTATGGTAATGAATTGGATGATGGAATTAATGGCTCTGTGGCCCAGTTGCAGACAGTACGAAGATAGGTGGAAGGGCAGATAGTGTTGAGGAAGCAGGGAGTCTACTGAAGAATTGAGACAGGTTAGGAGAATGGGCAAAGAAGCGGCAGATGGAATATAGTATAAGAAAGTGTATGGTCATGAACCTTTGTGAAAGGAATAAAGGTGTAGACTATTTTTTAAATTGGGAGAAAATTCAGAAATCAGAGGTGCAAAGGGACTTGGAAATCCTTGTTCAGGATTCCCTGAAGTTAAACTTGCAGGTTATGTCAGTGGTAAGGAAGTCAAATGCATTTCACGAGGACTAGTATATAAAAGCAAGGATGTAATGCTAAGGCTTTATAAGGCATTGGTTAGATAGCACTTGGAGTATTGTGAGCAGTTTGGGGCCCCTTATCTACGAAAAGGCGTGTTGGCATTGGAGCGGGTCCAGAGGAGATTCATGAGAATGATTCGAGGAATGAAAGGGTTAACATATGAGAAGTGTTTGATGGCTCTAGACCTATATACACCGGAGTTTAGAAGAATGAATAGAGAATAGGTCTCATTGAAACCTATCAAATATTGAAAGGCCCAGATATAGTGGATTTGGGGATGATGTTTCCTATAGTGGTTAACTCTAGCACCAGAAGGCACAGCCTCAGAATAGAGCAGGGTTCCCAACCTGGGGTTCACGGATCACTTCGTTAATTGTCAGGCTCCATGGCTTAAAGAAGGTTGGGAATCCCTAGAACAGGGGGATGTCACTTTAGAACTGAGATGAGGAGCAGCCAAAAGGTGGTGAATCTATGGAACTCATTGCCATAGATGTCTGTAGAGGCCAAGTCATTATATTTAAAGTGGAGGTTGATAGGTGCTTGATTGGTAAGGGTGTCAAAGGCTAAATGGAGAAGGCAGGAGAATGGGGTTGAGAGGGATAATAAATCACTCATGATGGAATGGTGGAGAAGCCTCGATGGGCCTAATGCTGCTCTTGTGAAATATGGCCTACTATATAATTAATAACCTTGAGGATATACAGGATATAATGTTTCCAACTTTGCCAGTGATATAAAAATATATGGAAGAACAAGTTGTGGTAAGAAAAAAAGTAGGATATACACTCAGTGCCCCGTTTATTAGGTACAACAATACACCTGCCCATTAATGCAGGTATCTAATCATCCAATCATGTGGCATCAACTCAATACGTAAAAACATGGAGACATGATCAAGAGGTTCAGTTGTTGTCACACCAAACATTAGAATGGAGAAGAAATGTGACCTATGTGACTTTGACCATAGAATGATCATTGGTGCCACACAAAATGGTTTGAGTATCTCAGAAACTTCTGATCTCCTAAGGTTTTCATGCACAAATGTCTCTAGAGCAGGGGTTCCCAAACTAAGGTTCACAGACCCCTTGATTAAGGGAAGGGGGTCCATGGCATAAAAAGATTGGGAACCCTACTCTAAATTCTAGAGAATTGTGTGAAAATCAAGAAACATCCAGTGAGTGGCAGTTATGTGGGCAAAAATGCCTTATTAATGCAAGAGGTCAGAGGAGAATGGTCTGACTGTTTCAAGCTCACAGGAAGGTGACAGTAACTCCAATAACAATGTGTTACAACAGGTGTGTGCAAAAAAATCATCTCTGAATGTACAACACGTCAAAACTTGAAGCGGATGGGCTACAGCTACAGAAGACTATGAACATACACTCAGTGGTCACTTTGTTAGGTACAGGATGTATCTAATAAATTGGTCACTGAGTGCAGATAGGCTTAGTAAGTGGGAGGTGGAGTTCCATGAGGTGAAACACTTTGATGTGAAATTAAAAGGCAGATTATTATCAAAGTGAAGAGAGACTGCAAGTGAGAAAGTACAGAGGGAGTAGGTGTGATAGTTCAGGAGTCACAAAAAGCTGGCAAGCAGGTCCAACAAATTGTTAAGGAGGTAAATGATACTTTGGCTTTCATTGCAAAGGATTTTGAATTTAAAAATGGGAAGGACTTGTTGCCAATGTACAGGGTATTGGAGATGTGGAATGCTGAATTCAGTGGTAATCTCCTTACATATAAAAAAGATGTAGATAATTGAAGGCCAAACAAAAGAACAGGCTTATTCCCAACTTAAAGGGCTGTTCTGCCAAGAAAAATGATGTAGTTTTGGCCTGAATTTCTTGGAATTTAAAAGAATGAGGGATGAACTAAATGAACCATGTAAGACCCTAAGGGAGCTTGTCCGAGTAGACATTAGGATATTTTCACTCTGGGAAAGAACTTGAACAAGGGGAGGACAATAGAAGATAAAGGACTGACCATTTTAAACTGAGGTCATAGAAATTTCTTCTCACACAATGTGTTGAATATTTGGAGCTCTTTGCTGTTATGTTACCTCTGTTTAAACGTACTGTGGGTTAACAGTAAAGAATCATATTCTGGAAGAATTAAAGAACTTTTATTTACAGTAATAAACAAACATGTCTTAACCCAGCCACGTGCTGGAACATTCTGGCAATCCCATGCATGCTCAGTGCTCCGTCCAATCATATACTGGCACATCATTACACGTGATATCACCACATCTTCCTTTCTTTAAAAAGAAAAACAATTAACAACATTAATCAAAACACATCTATATCAGATAACTGAAACTCTGAAGTTGGCTCTTTCTTAAAGCCTTTGTGATTCTTTCTTAACACCGCTCCCTCCTCTGTTTGGACCATGTATGATCTGGCCTGTGTCCACGTGTTCCTTTTACCTTGTATCCTCACTTTGTCTCCTTGGCCTTCAGACAAACGTTTCCTTAGATCTGTCAATTCATATTCCACTTCCATTTGTAATGAAATACAAATCTTCTTTTCTTCATCTAATTCATTCATTAACTGTGTAATCCCTTTTTTATGCTGAGACTTCATCATTTCAATAATACTTCTCAATTCCTTCACTTGTGCTTTCACTTCTTCCATATACTGTGCCCACTGTGAGCGTTCTTGCTCTAGACGTTGATGAAACTGAATCTCATATTCTCTCAGTGTCTCTTTCATTATTGCTTGCATTGAAGCAACCTCCTCCTGCCATTGCTTTTTCACATCATCAATTGCCTTCTGTTTGGTCGTCTCAGACACTGCAGCTACTGCTTTTATATTCTCCATGTCAGCATTTGCCTCCATGAGCTGGACCTGCAGTCGAGTTACATCACCTTCTGCCGAATGTAATGCAACATTCTGTCACTTCAGCTCTGTGTCATTATCCAGGCCAAAAATTCTTTTCACTAAATCAAGTCTTTCACAGGCAGATAAACCCAGAATTGACTGTACATTTTATGGCATGACCACAAATGAAGGCGTATGCATAATATTTAGATTAGATTAGATTATGAGGACACGCAGTCCTTTTTTATTATTCCTTAGTAATGCATGCATTAAGAAATGATACAATGTTCCTCCGGTGTGATATCACAGAAACACAAGACAGACCAAGACTGAAAAACTGACAAAAACCACATAGTTATAACATATAGTTACAACAGTGCAAGCAATACCGTAACTTGATGAAGACCAGGCCATGGGCACAGTAAAAAAAGTTCAAAGTCTCTCGAAAGTCCCATCATCTCACGCAGACGGGAGAAGGAAGAAAACTCTCCCTGTCATGAGCTTCCAGCGCCACAAACTTGCCGATGTGGCATTCTGGAAGCACCCGACCACAGTCCGACTCCGAGTCGTCCGAAAGCTTCGAGCCTCCATCCAGCCCTCCGACACCGAGCACTGAGCACCATCTCTGCTGTGCGCTTCGACCCCAGCCCCGGCTGCCAGCAACAGACAAAGCCGAGGATTTGGGGCCTTCCCTCCGGAGATTCTCGATCACACAGTAGCTGTGGCAGCAAACCGGGCATTTCAGAAGTTTCTCCAGATGTTCCTCTGTGCTTCTCACATCTGTCTCCATCAAATCAGAATTGTGCACAGCCCCTATTTAACAAATACGATATCATTTCACCGGAGAGACCGCGCGCGCTGCATGGTGTGTGATACCTTTGCCACGCATGTTCCTTTAACTGGAACGTCTGCACCTGAATACCCAGTCACTTTTATATTTGTCTGATGTAACTTCGGTCTTGCCTTTAAAGCATTAAACTCAGATTCTGCAAGAACATTTACTTGCGCTCCAGTATCAAGTTTAAACAGAATTTTTTTTGATTCACTGCAACAGAATAGTCCAGTAATTCTCACGTTGTTAATTTTCACAAATTACATCCATATAAAATTCCTCACATTCATCTTCAAGCATGGCATTTACTTGTTTCATTTTATTTTCCTTCTTTCTACTTTTACAACAGCATGAAAAATGATTAATCTTACTGCAGCCATTACAAATTTTGCCATATGCGGGACACTGATTCGGACGATGTTCCCGTGCACAGTGATCACATGACTTTTTTGTTTCCAATGCCGTCTTGCTGTCAGTTTCGTTGATGTATTATGATATTTCTTGATGTACTCATGCTTCTTTACATCGTTTACATTGCAGTTTTCGACAAAAAGCTCTTCAGCTTGCAACATCGCGGTCTCATAAGCTTTGCAAAGCGCCAAAGCTTTTTCAAAATTTAAATCTTGCTCTCTCAACAGCCTTTCTCTCAGAGCATTATCTCGAATGCCACAAGCAAGTCTATCTTTAATGAGAGAGTCCGTGAGCAATCCAAACTCATATGTTCTACTACGCTTTCTTAACTCAGTAACACACTGATCAATTGTTTCAGCGGCTTTCTGCGCACATGTGAAGAATTTATATCGCTCATACGTTAAATTACGCTTAGGTATACAAAATACTTCAAGTCTGCCCATTATCGACTTTAAATTGGAATTATCTCCATTTTCAAAGCCAAAATTATTTTATACCTTTACTGAGTCATTCCCGATTACATGGAGCAAAAGCACAGCTTCGGTTTTTTTCGATTTTTCTTCATAATCAATCGCTGATAAGTACAGTTCAAACTGTTGCTTGAATATCCTCCAATTCTCGACTACTTCCATTTTACCATTTACAGCTCGAACTTTTTTCTTCTTCTCTTTTTTCGATTATCTTCGATTCTCAATTCTCCCATATTATTCTTCCAGAACCACTTCTGACACCATATTACGTCACTTCTGTTTAAACGTACCATGGGTTAACAGTAAAGAATCATATTCTGGAAGAATTAGAGAACTTTTATTTACAGGAATAAACACACACGTCTTAACCCAGCCACGTGCTGGAACATTCTGGCAATCCCGCGCATGCTCAGTACTCTGTCCAATCATGTTCTGGCACATCATTGCACGTGATATCACCACATTCGCTCCAGCAGATGATGGAAGCTGGATTATTAAGTATTTAAAGTGGAGTTGGATAAATATTTGACAGATAAAGGGAAAGAGGGTTATGAAGAAATGGTAGAATTGAGTTGTTCAGTCATGATCATACTTAATGGTGGGGCAGAGTTGAACAGTTTGATGGCTTTTGCCAGCTCCTATTTTCTTCTACTCTAGTGTAAAGAACATAGACTTTACATTCTTCAGTGTGCATTGGAGCTTTTTCAACAATGGAGAGGATTCTTCCCTAAAGGCCTAGCACCTCTAGAAAACCCCATGCAAAATTCTCTTACATAAACTTCAGTGAGGCCTTTCACGGCCTTAAGATAAGAATGTTCCTGGGTTAGCCCACTGAGTCCATCTTATATAAAATAGATGGCAGGCCTGCATATTTCTAGAGAATTAACCATGTTAAGTCATTCAATACCCATAACAATGTCTGCAGGATAGGTTTTAACTTAATTATTTTGCAATAGTTAAACGCAAGGATGAGAATGGATCACTACCTAATGTTGTATTTAATGTGCTATTGAAAACAGAATCAGTGACTCTTTTTCAAACTATAGATTGGTATTGTATCATCTGCCCTCTTTGATTCCATTAGGCTTCACAACCTGGTAATCAAGCACGAAGAAGTAAGTCTAGATGGCTGCAAAATCTAGAGAATCAGCGAAGATTCCAAAATACCAACCTTACTTCCCATCTAGAAGAAAAAGTTAGCTTTCACCATCTACAAGGAGAGACCATTATGAATACATACCCTTTAGCCAGAATCAGTACATTCTAAATAACTCTAACCTTGTGGCTTTGATATATTCTGATCTAAGGACGTTAATTTCCTTCATAATAGAAAAATGGAGACAACTTGTAAACCATTTACAATGGAGTAGAACCATCACAGAGGCATTCAGAGGGAAAAACAGGATTAAATTTACAGCTTATAGACAAACATATTAATATATAATATCCAGAGTATGCTTCATTTCTGTTCTCTATTGAAGTATTGTTGATTAAAGTCCTATTTCTTTTCAACATTACTTAAATTAAATTATACATATATAATGTTCCCGAAGGAGCGGAGGAGTTGTCTATGGTAGAGTTTGTAGAAAAGTTACTACGGGACACGCTGGAGATTCCCTTGACTATGAAACTTGACATTGAGAGAGCACACCGCGCGCTCGTCCCGAGGTCATCTGGAGACAGGGAAGATAAGCCACGGTCAATAGTAATTAGATTCCTTTAGTACAATACCAAAGCAGAGATTCTACGCAAGGCCTGGGGAAAGACGAAGGTACTTTTGAACAGGAAATTAATATATTTTGATCAAGATTACCCTCCAGCGGTCCTGCAGAAATGCAAGGAGTATTCTGAAGAGGCAACTGCAGACATGAAGGAAGAGGGTTGCCCGTCAGCGTGATCAAACCGAGGGAAAGCCTGGCTGAGCAGCTATCCCGCTCTGCTTGGGAAATAGTGAGAGAATCAAGAAAGCAGGGGATGGGAGGAGGGCGAGAGAAGAATATCAGGAAGAGACTGTGAATTTTCAGAAGACAGCCCTCGCCCCCTCCAGAAGAGCCATAAGGTTCACTAATTTCAAGAGTGTTGATAAGTTTAAACGGAAGCAAAAATAGACAGTTCTATGCTTATCTCAAGAAATACATATTACAATGTGGATTTTATATTACTCAATTTTTTTTTTATTCATTCATTCACTCCTTTTTCTCCACCTAAATGAGAATATATACATGGGAGGAATACACAGGGAAATCTTTTCTGTGTAATGGACATAGATTTTTTCACTTACTTTTATAGGTACCGCAGTGGGGGCCCTCAACTCACATGTAGGAGAGGCTATCCCCCACGGCTAAACGTTTCCTCTAGCTCAACCCAGGGTCACCTACTAGAGACCTCAGCCTTGGAATCACACCTTCGTTACCCATTTTTTTATTCATGTTTCTTGGTTCTTATTTGTTCAGGGAGTAGATCGATTAAGTTTTATTCTGCTAATTTCAAAGATATACTGACAGATAAATACACATGGCTAAGGACAAAGTAAAATTCATTTCTTTTAATGTCATTGGGCTGTTAAAGCCAATCAAACGTACTAAAATTCTATCAAAAATGAAGAAAGAACAAGCCCATGTAGTATACTTACAGGAAACTCATTTAAGTGTTAATGAGCATGAAAAATTAAAAAGAATGGGCTTCACTAATTTGTTTTTCTCCTCATATAAATCAGGACATAGGAGAGGAGTTGCTATTTTCATCTCAAGCAAGCTAAATTTTGAAAAAGTATTTGAAATGGGAGATAAGGAGGGCAGATATATTCTGGTAAGGGGGAATATAGATGGAAATCCGGTTACTTTATTGAATATATACGCACCCCCAGGAAGTGATATTAGTTTCTTCCAGAAAATTACTAATACTATGGTAACAGAAACTGAAGGTCTCTTGATATGTGGGGGAGTCTTAAATTTACAATTAAAACCAAAGTTAGACTTTTCCAATAGAAAAACCTATGAAACAAAGTCCTTACATAAGAAGTTAACACTCTTTTTGAGGATGTTGGTCTAATTGATATATGGAGGGACCTTTTCCCTGACAGAAGGGATTACACTCATTATTCTGCCCCCCATTCCGTATATACAAGAATAGACTATTTCATAACATTTGGAAAAGATAAAAACAAAATAAACACCTGTGGAATTGGGACAACAGATGTAAGTGACCATGCACCTATATATTTATCTGTTGATTTTGACCTACAACTAAAGAATACTATTTGGAAACTAAATTCAAGTCTCCTCAATGATCCCTATTTTAAGGAACAAATTTAAAAAGAAATTGGTCTTTACTTAGAATTCAATGATAATGGAGAGGTTTCATCTTCCATTCTATGGGATACTCTGAAGGCTTTCTTAAGAGGGAAAATTATAGCGATATCTCAATATAAGAAAAAAAATAAGGAATAAAACATTAGAGGAATTACAAAATAAGCTGATGGAACTAGAATATAACACAAGTTGAATTTGGCACAGGATACATTAGAGGAAATTAAAAAAACAAGGAATGAAATTAATAGTTTGGCTACACAAGAAATCAGGAAAAATTTAATGTTTCTGAAACAGCGACACTGTGAAAGTGGATGTAAATCCATGAAAATACTGGCGTGGAAACTGAAAAGGAAGGTAGCAGAAAATACAATTCATAGAATTAGGGATCCAAGAACAAAAGTGATTAAAAAAAAATAAGCTAAGTGAAATTCAAGAAGATTTTGAAGTATTTTACAAAACTCTATATTCTAAAGTTCTGGGGGAAGCATAACCCAAATTGACACCTTCCTGAATTCTCTCGACTTACCCACTTTAAGCAAAGAACAAAATAGAACGATGACTGCTGACATAACTGGAGCTGAACTAAAAACTGCAATTAGTAGGTTTAAATTAAGCAAGTCACCAGGATCAGATGGATATACGGCAGAGTGGTATAAAGAGTTTAAAAATGAGTTAATTCCTGTTTTACTCCCCGTAGTTAACTGGGCTCTAAAAAAGTCGCAAATGCCACCCAGCTGGAAGGAGGCGATAATCTCAGCTGTACCGAAAGAAGGCAAGGAATGTGGGTCACTTAGACCAATATCTGTTCTTAATGTGGATTATAGATTACTTACCTCCATCATGGCCAAATGATTAGGAGAGTTTCTACCCACACTGATATGTAATAATCAGACAGAGTTTATACATCAACACCAAACACAATACAATATACGAAGGACACTTCACATTATGAATCATATACAAAAAGATAAAATTGAAGCAATAGTGATAAGCGTGGACGCTGAAAGGGCATTTGATTCAGTTAATTGGAATTTTCTTTACAGAGTTTTACATAGATTTGGTTTACATGACACAATTATTAAAACTATACAGGCACTATATGACAATCCTACTGCTAGGATTAAAATCAATGGATATTTATCAAATAGTTTTACCCTAGAAAGGGGCACGTGACAGGGTTGGGCATGGTCACCTCTGCTCTTCGCATTATATCCGGAACCATTAGCTCAATACATCAGACAAAATGAAGATATCAGGGGAGTTACTATTAAAGGGACAGAGCATAAATTGGCCTGTTACGTGGATGACATTTTGATCTATCTAGGGCAACCAACATACTCTTTACCTAAATTGATGCAATCTTTGGAACAATATGGTCAAATATCAGGATACGAGATCAACATAGATAAAACCCAATTACTTTCATATAACTATAGCCCACCAAGAGAAATTGAAAGCAGATATCCCTGGGCATGGCAAACAGAGTCTTTCAAATATTTGGGCATCATTATGCCAAAAGATTTGGAAAAATTATCAGAATGCAATTATCCACCCATATATAAAAAATTATGGAAGATATAACAAGATGGAACCTAATTCCTTTTTTCAGTCTCAGTTCAAGGATTGAATCCATTAAAATGAATATATTGCCCAGACTATTATAACTCTTTCAGACCCTACCAATAGAGATTAACCAAAATCAATTCAATGAATGGAACAAAATGTTATCAGGATATATATGGCAAGGTAAAAGGCCTAGAGTTCATCTCAAAACTTTGCAATTAGCCAAGGAAAAGGGGGGGATGGGGCCTACCTTCTCTCAGAGATTAGTATTTTGCAGCACAGTTGAGAGCCGTGATATGCTGGTGCAACCCATCATATTACACTCAATGAAAAAACATTGAAGAGAGGATACTTTCCATCCCCATACAGGCAATTTTGGCTGATAACAACCTACAAAGTTATATAAATATTATTGATAACCCATGGGTGAAATGCACTCTTAAAATATGGAAAACTATTATAAAAGAATATAAACTAGAGGGAGATATTGCAATTCTTAAATGGTGTGCATATGACTTGGATTCTATGCCGAATAACTGGATGCTAGATTTAAGGACTGGACAGCTAAAGGAATAACAATATAATGAAAGAAGGAACACCGTTCAGTTTTGAAATGCTTAAAGAGAAACACTAATTAGAAAAACAAGACTCTTATCGGTATTTACAGATGCGAAAGTATGTTAATAGGACGGTTAAAAATGTAACCAAGGCAAGTACATGTTTGATAGAACTATTTAGAAAAGCATATAATTGAGATAACGGCAGTAGAATCATTTCAAGCGTGTATAAGGGTTTGTCAAATCTTAAAACACATTTGACTTCATACATTAAAACAAAATGGGAGAAGGAAGGAGGGATAATTACATCTGAGGAAGAATGGACAATAATATGGAGGTATCAATGGAAGTGTACCAGTTCACAGGAATGGAGGGAGTTCAGATGGAAAAACTTGATAAGAAATTTTATTATACCTTCTCAGAAATCCCATTATGATAGTAACCTCCCTGTTTGCTGGAGAAATTGTGGAAATCAAAATGCAAACCATTATCATATTTTCTGGGAATGCCCCGTTATCAAAGACTGTTGGAGTGGAATACACAATGCCTTACAAAACATCTTTAAATGTGAAATACCCTTAGAAAGTAAGACCATATATTTTGGGTATATACCTAAAGAATGGTTCAAAAGAGATGAATATTTAATGAATATACTGCTGGTGGCTGGTAAAAAGACTCTTACCAGGAAATGGTTATCACAGGAGAGCCCAAATTTAAACGCACGGATGGAAATTACAATGGACATTTACAAAATGGAGAAGATAACAGCATCTGTTAATCATAAGTTGGAACAATTTGATTCATACTGGGAAAAATGGTTTAACTACGTAACACCTCACAGGCCTGATTTTATTCTCACAGATCAATGAATATGTTGTAAATAAAAAAGATCACTCCCTACTTGTACATTGCTTTCTCCTTTTGCTTGTTCTTTCTTTCCTCTCTTTTCTGTAAGTGTATACCTCAGATAAATATTATGTGGAGATTTACGGCAAATATGACAATATGATATATATGTACAGTATCTGAATTACATCTTATGGAAACGTTTGTTTGATGATGAACTTCAATAAAAAATAAATTACCCAAAAAAAATAAATTAAACATCTCTTGATGAACTGGATAGATTTGGGGAAACTTTTCCCACTGATACCCAGGTATAATTTCTCCACTGCTTCCTATTTCAAAAAAGAATTCAGTTGAGCTTTGTCTGATATCCACGTTGATGTGCCTGATTTTTACCATGACCTATTATTAATCCAAATAACATTAAAACACAAACTGTCCATTTAAGGGCCACATTTTGTTGTACTGAAGCACACAAAGACATTAATAGATGTCATCCTTCTCCTGTATTCATTGCCATCAACAGCAGGTGGACTGTGCTGATGGCTTCAGTATGGGAATCATAGCTTCTCAGCATTTATAAAGTTGCAATCATATGTTCAGCCAATTGTGAATGCAACTACCAGACGAGTTAAGAGAATCTTTAGAAGTAATACAGAATCTAGCAAAACATTCAAAATACTTGGAGGTTTCAACCGAACCTTTGTTGTGCCCTGAAATCTCTTCTACTCCATTTTCTACTGGAATGCAAAAGAGCAAAGACAATAAATCAGCCCCTCTATCTACTCTGACATTCAGTCATATTACAAATCTTACAAAATCTAAATCCTGACTTAATTTAACACTGATCACTAGAAAAATCTGATAAAAGATAGTTTTATTGGTTTTACTAAGCTAAGTATTAACAGCCTTTTGAGGGAGGGTGTTACAAGTTCCTGGTGAACTCTCTGTGGAGAAGTATTTCCTCCTGATATTGGGATTGGTTTATTGTTGTTCACCCAGGTCAAATCATTACACAGTACATTTACTTGGAACAAGGTAAAACAATAATCATCCAGAATAAAGCATTAAGCAACAGAGAAAGTGCAGTGCAGGTGAACAAAAACAAAGTGCAAGATCATAATGAGGTAGATTACCAGGTCAAAAGTCCATTTTATCATACCAGAGGTGTGTTGAAGAGTTGAATGATAATGGGAAAGAAGCTGGTCTTGAGCCTGGTGGCATGTGCTTTCAGATTTTTGTATTTTCTGCCCAATGGGAAAGGGAAGGCAAGAGAATGCCCATGGTGGACAGAGTCTTCGATTATCTTGGATGCTCTACTGAGGCAGAGGGAAGACTGGTGTCTGTGATGTGCTGGGCTGTGTGCATAACTCTCCACAGTTACATACAAGCCAGTTTCCATACCAAGCTGTTATCCGTCTAGATAGAATGCTTTCTATGGTGCGTCAATAAAAAATTGGGGACGTGCCAAATTTCAATAGCCTTCTGTGGACGGGGTGGATGTGATCACACGTGAGATCCAACAGCCAGGAAGGCGGTTCTGCTGCGCTCCATGGAGAGCGAATGGCATGGTAAGACGCAAAAGACATCGTGGTCATCCAGCTGTGATGATTACTCATGCCACTGGACTGGGGCTTCTGAGGTCGAGGGAGTGAAACTGCCCAGTGCAATGTCTTTCCTACTTTAAAAGCTTCCCTGCACCAGTTCCTGACTGTTATCATCAAAATCAAAATCGATGGACAATCAATAAACAATACAGCCCCACAAATCCACATACAAACAGTGCTAATTATTTGCCTTTGTCATTTTCACCGGCTGCAATGAGATCCAACCACAAGCCACATCTTCCCCTCACTCTCCCTTTCTGTCTACCAACTCCCTCCATGACTCCCTCTTCTGCACTTCCCTCTCCACTTGCCCTGATCCCTGGCATTTTCTCTTTTTATTTCAGGAGGTATTACGCTTGTTCTTACACCTTCTCCCTCACCAGCATCCAAATCATAGCTTTGGGTAGCCCTGATGTGTTCCTCTTCCTACCCGCAGCTGCTTCCAGCCTTCTCAGGCCCCTCCCCTCCATTACCTCAAAATCTACCTCTCATTTGTCGTCTGCCTGTCATTCACCCCTTTCCCTTCCCTTATCTGGTATGACTCTTCTGTCATCTTTCATCCCTCCTCAATCTGTCAGTCACCTGGAACTCCTGTCTTACCACTCCCTTTGCTTCTTTCTATGGGCTAGCTCCCTTCTTGACTCTCTGTCCCTGATGTAGAGTTTTGAGCTGAGCTATTGACAATACTTTCCCTCGCACAGACGCCACTTAACCCCCTGAGTTCCTCTAGCAGATTGTTTGTTGCTTCAGTTAATTAGTGGTCAGCCCTGTTAGTCATTTGAAAACAGACTTACCTGGCCTTTATTTCAGGAGTTCCTTCATTAGTTATTAATGCACCAAGAATAAGCTATTCAAGGTTTAACTCACAGCCACATAACGCAAATTCAGCTATGGGTACCTTCTTTATTTTTCCAACCATAGGATTCCTCATTCTTATGTTTGTACCTGTATCTTTCTACAACAACATCTGCCAAGTTAGAAAATAGTCATTTCATTTCTTTACCTAGTCACTTCATGCCCTCTCCAAAAAGCCTGTCTAATGAGTAACATATAAACCAATACTTGGAAGACATCTAGTTCAGCTATGCCCATCCTGGCAGTAGAGTTGCTGGTTAATCATAGCAATGACTAGTATACAATAAATCCAGGAGAGTCAAGGGGGAAGCACAGTCACCAGACGGTCCTGGCTACTACGCATGTCACATGTCCCATCTCAAAGTCTCAAGGGGAGCTCGCAAAATCACAGATAATATTATAAGCCCTATAACTACATGAATAGAGAAGATGAATATTTCTCCAATCAAATTTGAATTTTCAAGGATTCCAGTGTTGGTGGAATGTTCACCCGCATACATCCAAATTTTTGGATGAGGAGTCAGGTTTCCATCATTATATCTAGCTTAATTTGGTCTGTTTTCACCAAAGCAGAGAGCGAGAACTTTGATGGTAATGTAAATGTAATGCACTATTGTTACCAAACATGGCCTTTTTTCATGCACAATGTTCTTGTAAAATTTTAGCAAACATAAAAATTTCCAGCCCATAACTCTATGCTGGTGTGTCTTCTCAGTAAGTACTCTTGAACATTGTTAGGATTACTATGCTTAGGTGTCTCAATTTTTCCTTTTGCAAAAGGGAATTGTAATGTCTGCAACAAAAGCAAACAAATGAAAATCTGCAGGAAAGTCATCAAGCTGAACCATTTTTCTCTCTATTAATGCCACTTGACTGGTTAAGTATTTTCAGTGTTTCCTGTTTTTTTAAATTTCATAATTGTAAATGTCAAATAGATTAGAATAATGTATGTGGGTGGAGGGTGATCACAAGATGAGTAGTCATTTAAGTTGAACTTAAAATTTAATTCTATATTTAGTGTTCTGTTGGAAACATCTGTTGACACTTGAGTGAGATTTCAGATACAAAAGAACATGTTTTAGATCACAGGGAGCAATGATACCTTTAAACATGGCAAACAACAATTCATTCCACAGACTGATTTCATAAATAAATTCACAGAAGTAAAATATATCCACTGCTAGTTCCAAGTAATTGGAAATAGTAATAAAACAAATCGATTGCAAGCAAGCATTTAGATCTATTTCATAGTCTTATCAATAGCTGCTTTCAGAACTGTGAAAGTGTGATCAAGACAAATATACTACAAATAACTATTCAAAAATAAAACCATCATGAACCAAACTGTACCTATTTCTCCTAAAAGAGTAGTTCTGAATTACCTTAAGAATATGCTTTGGTATCCGATCTGACTTCCATGTGTTAATATCCTGGAATCCATGAGCTGCAGACAAGACTGGAATATGCTGCTGAATGGACTGGGAAGAAGTCCAATGTTGCCATGTGTCTTTCCATCTTTCCTGGCATTCTGGAAACCAATATCCAGTTTGTGACTGCATTCTGATTTTTGTCCTGTGAAAGCTTTGCAGCTTGAAGAAAAATGAAGGAGAATTTTAACCAAGAACTTGGGCTGTGGTTAAATCAAATTTCAATTAAAGATGAGTGCAATTTTTTAAATCAAGCCTCACAAAGTTCCAGTCCCAGACCCACACTAGGGCAATAAGGGTGATGTTTAACTCTCCACCCCCTTGATTAGAACACTCCTCTCAATTTCATATCCATCTCAAATCAGATTGTTCCTTCTTGATTTAAACTCTCTCTCCTCCCTCAGTGACACAGTCCCTAATGTCACCTAACCCCAGAACAGATCTTCAGTCTTTTGTTCCTCTTTCTTGTCTGGCACCTCAGCACCAACTTAATCTGACACCAAATTGAACATGTAAAATACCAAAACCATCCAATGTGCACTCACTGTTAAGTTTGGTAGGATGTTCATCTTCCTGGTATTTCCTAGATTCTTGCTCACTTATTCCCATTAGTATCAGGACCAGTTTTATCAGCAACACACACAAAACACTGGAGGAACTCAGCAAGTCAGACAGCTTTTATCCATATCCATTTCAATTATCTGCCACTAACAATGCATAAATTAATGGACATAAGGTATTGGATAAAGATAATTTTGTTTAATAGCACAATAGTTCTAGATAACATTTTCCAAAAACGTAGTGACTAAAAATTGAAATGCAAAGATTTCAATTACATTTAAAATTTCCAATAAAAGTAATTTCCTTTCTGAACCTTGGTATAACTTGCTTGAGTAGAGTGCAATTGTAACCATGTTAGAATAAATTATGTCACAATCATTTGTTAATTTTTGGTGGTAATATCACTTTGCGTGTTTTGTGTGTGTGAGTTTTATAAGCTGTGTTGTGCACCTTGGTCTGGAGAAACACACACAAAATGACCTGATGTACTGAATGATCTATTTCTGCTCCTTTGTCTTATGGTCTTATAGCACCCCGTTAATTTCTTCCATTCCTAGTGGCCAGAACTTCATTATTCAGCAAATTCAATTCCTCACATTCTGGCAGCTATAAAAGACTTTACTGTGGTGCTGCAAGGGATGAGTCTTGTTTGAAATGAGGACTTTGAATTGATTCAGAAACAAGCACACGGAGCTTCCTGGGTCCTTAAATGGACACCTCAAACTGTTCAAAGTAATTTTCACTAGGCTAATTTGAGTAATTGAATAAAGATTCTGCCTTTTCCACAAAACCCCACTGGTGACTGCTGATCTGGCTCAATATTTGGACTTGTATTCCACTCCCACCCAGATATCCCTGCAGACATCAGCACCGGCTGGAAGAAAGCTGCCATTTACCATCCACACCTTGCTGTAGTTCAGTGTAAATATTGTAGGAAAGGCGGATGAACTCAGGGCATGGATCAACACCTGCAATTATGACATTGACGTAAAAACTTTGTTGCAGGAGGGGCAGGACTGGCAGCTCAATATTCTGGGGTTCCACTGTTTTAGACGTGACAGAGCAGGAGGAATTAAGAGAGGAGGAGTGGCATGACTAGCCAGGAAAAATGTCACGGTATTGCTCTGTCAGGATGGACTGTGAGTGGAACTGAGAAATAAGAAAGGTATGACCACGTTAACGGGGCAATATTGCAGACCATCCAACAGTCCTAGGGATTTAGAGGAACAAACTTGTAAAGAGATTTTAAAACCGCAAACACGAGGAAATCTGCAGATGCTGCGTTCACCAGCAACTTTTAAGTGTGTTGTAAAGAGATTGTAGTCTCTTGCAAGAAACATAAGGATATTATAGTAGGTGATTTTAACATTCCACATATTGATTGGAATCCCATGCTGTAAAAGGACTTGATGGGATAGAGTTTGTGAAATGTGTTCAGGGAAGTTTCCTTAATCAGTACGTGGATGTCCCGACAAGGGAGCATGCGATTCTGGATCTGCTATTAGGGAATGAGACAGGCCAGGTGACAGAAGTTTGCGTAGGGGAACAATTTGCATCCAGTGACCACAATGCCATTAGTTTCAAAGTAAATATGCAGCAAGATAGGTCTGGTCTGCAGGTCAAGATTCTAAATTGGAGAAAGGCCAATTTTGATGGTATCAGAAATAATCTGACAAGTGTGGATTGAGACAGACTGTTTTCTGGCAAAGGTATACTTGGTAAGTGGGAGGCCGTCAAAGATAAAATTTTGAGAGTACAAAGATTGTACGTGCCTGTTAGAACAAATGATAAAGGTAACAAGTGCAGGGAAATTTGGTTTTCAAGAGATATTGAGGCCCTGGTTAAGAAAAAAAAGGAGGTGCATAGCACGTATAGGCAAGTAGGGACAAATGGGGTGCTTATGGAGTACAAGAAATACAAGAGAGCACTTAAGAAAGAAATCAGGAAGGCTAAAATAAGGCATGAAGTTGCTCCAGCAGACAAGGTGAAGGAAATTCCTGAGTGATTCTACTGATATGTTAAGAGCAAGAGAATTGCAAGGGACAAAATTGGACTTCTGGAAGACCAGAATGGTAAACCACAAGTGGAGCTGAAAAAAGGTGGGGGAAATGGTAAATGAATTCTTTGCATCTGTATTTACTCATGAGATTGACATGAGTCTACGGAAGTGATGCAAAGCAGAATCAATTTCATGAACTCTGTACACATTACAGAGAAGGAGGTGTTTGCTGTCCTGAGGCAAATAAGGATGGATAAATCCCTAGGGCCTGACAAGGTGTTCCCTCAGACCCTACCAGAGGCAAATGCAGAAATTGCCAGGGTTCTAGCAGAGATAATTAATTCATCTTTAACGACAGCGGAGGTGCCAGAGGATTGGAGGATAGCCAAAGTTATTCTGCTGTTTAAAAAATGCTTTAAACATAAACCAGGAAACTATAGGCTGATGAGTTTGACATCAGATGTAGGAAAGTTATTGGAAGGTATGCTAAGGGACCGGATATACAGGTATTTAGATAGACATGGACTGATTTAGGATAGTCAGCCTGGCTTTGTTAATAGTAGGTCATGTATAATCAAGGAAGTTACCAGGAAAGTAGATGAAAACAAGGCAGAGGATGTTGTCTACATGGACTTTAGAAAGGCATTTGATAAGTTCCCACATGGGAGGCTGGTCAAGAAGGTTTAGTCACTTGGTATTTAGGATGAGGAAGTAAATTGGATAGACATTGGCTTCGTGGGAGAAGCTAGATAGTGGTAGTAGAGGATTACCTCTCTGACTCGAGGCCTCTGACTACTGGAGCACTGCAGGGATTGTTGTTGGTTCCTTTGTTGTTTGTCACCAATGTCAATGATCTAGATGATAATATGGTTAACTAGAACAACAAATTTGCAGATAACACCGAGATTGGGGGTGTAGTGGACAGTGAGGAAGGCTATCAAGGCTTGCTAAAAACAATCTGCTGGAAAAAGGGCTGAAAAATAGCAGATAGAATTTAATGCAGATAAGTCTGAGCTTTTGCACTTGGGAGCAACCAGGGTAGGCCTTACACAGTGAAAGGTAGGGCAATAAGGGGTGTGGTAAAACAAAGGGTTCTGGGAATACAGGTCCAAAATTCGTTGAAAGTGGTGTCACAGGTAGATAGGGTCATAAAGAAAGTTTGGCACATTGGCCTTCATAAATCAATGTACTGAGTACAGGAAATGTGATGTTATGTTGGAGTTGTATAACACATTGGTGAGGCCTAGTTTGGAGTATCGTGTGCAGTTTTGGTCACTCACCCACAGGAAAGGTCTAAGTAAGGTTGAAAGAGTACATACAAAATTTACAAGGATGTTTCTGGGTCTGGAGGACCTGAGTTAAAAGGAAAGATTGAACAGGTTAGGATTGTATTCTTTAGAACATAGAAAGTTGAGAGGAGATTTGATAGAGGTATACAAAAGCAGGCTTTTTCCACAGAGGTTGGGTGGGACTACAACCAGAGGTCATGGGTTAAGGCTGAAAGTTGAAAACGTTAAGGGGAACATGAGAGGAAAGTTCTTCACACAGAGGGTTGTGACAGTGTGGAATGAGCTGCCAACACAAATGGTGCATTGCGAGCTCAATTTTGATGTCTAGGAGAAATTTGGATAGCTACATGGATAATGGGGATATGGAGAGCTATGTAGCCGGTGTCAATCGATGGGAGTAGGCAGTTTAAGTGGTTTCAGCATGGACTAGATGGGAGAAAGGGCCTTTTTCTGTGTGTCATGACTCTATGATTCTATAGGGAATCTACAGATATGATAAGAACAAATGGATTGCAAGGGACAAAATTGGTCCTCTGGAAGACCAGAATGGTAAACCATGTGTGGAGCTGAAACAGATGGGGAGATCTTAAATGAATTCTTCCCATCTGTATTTACTCAGGAGATGGACACAGATTCGATAGAAGTGAGACAAAGTGGCATCAACTTCATGGACCCTGTACAGAGTACAGAGGAGGAGATGTTTGCTACCCTGAGGCAAATCAGGATGGATAAATCCCCAGGGCCTGACAAAGTGTTCCCTCAGACCCTGTGGAAGGCAAGTGCAGAAATTTCCACAGCCCTAGCAAAGATAGTTAAGTCATCCTTAGTGACAAGGAAAGTGCCAGAGGAGTGAGGATAGCAAATGTTGTTCAGCTGTATAAAGAAGGCTCTAAACATAAACCAGGAAATTATAGGCCAGTGAGTCTGACATTAGTTGTGGGATAGTTATTGGAAGGTGTTCTAAGGGACTGGATATATAAATATTTGTATAGACATGGACTGATTAAGATAGCCAGCAAGGCTTTGTGCATTGTAGGTCGTGTCTAACCAATATTATAGAGTTTTTCAAGGAAGCTACCAGGAAAGTGGATGAAGGCAAGGCAGGAGATGTTGTCTACATGGACTTTAGCAAGGCATTTGTCAAAGTTCTGCATGGGAGGCTGGTTAAGAAGATTCAGTCGCTCGGCATTCAAGATGAGATACTAAAATGGATTAGACATTGGCTTTATGGAAGAAGCCGGAGAGTGGTAGTAGAGGGTTGCCTCTCTGACTGGAGGCCTGTGACTAGTGGTGTACTGCAGAGATCAATGCTTGGTCCTTTGTTGCTTGTCATAAAAAGGCCAAGGTAACATGTCTGAATGACTGGCGTCCTGTCACACTCACCACAATAATAAGTACAAACGTTTGTAAATGCTTTGAGAGGCTGGTCAAGGACTGCATCTGCAGCATGCTACCGCCCACAATGGACCCCCCACAATTCGCCTATCGACACAACTGATCGACAGATGATGCAATAGCCACAGCTCTACACACTGTCCTTACATATCTGGAGAAGAGGGATGCTTATGTGAGAATGCTGTCCTTGGACTACAGTTCAGCATTCAACACCATAATTCCGTCCAGGTTCAACAAGAAGCTCAGAGACCTCAGCCTTCACCCTGCCTTGTGTAGCTGGTTCCTGGACTTCCTGTCAGATTGCTTGCAGGAGGTAAGAGTGATCTCCCTCACCTCTCCCCTCTGACCCTCAACATAGGAGCCCCTCAGGGCTGTGTACTAAGCCCCTTCCTTTACTCCCTGTATACCCATGACTGCATCACCACCCACAGCTCTAATCTTCTAATTAAATTTGCTGACGACACTACACTGATTGCCCTCATTTCAAATAATAATGAGGCAGCCTACAGAGAAGAAGTCATCACCCTGACACAGTGGTGTCAAGAAAACAACCTCTCCTTCACTGTCACAAAAACAAAGGAGCTGGTTGTGGACTACAGGAGGAATGGAGACAGGCTAACCCCTATTGACATCAATGGATTTGGGGTTGAGAGGGTGAACAGCTTTAAATTCCTCAGCATAAACATCACCAAAGATCTCATGTGGTCTGTACACACCAGCTGTGTGGTGAAAAAGGCACAACAGCGCCTCTTTGATCTCAGACAGTTGAGGAAGTTTGGTATGGGCCCTCAAATCCTAAGAACTTTCTACAGGGGCACAATTGAGAGCATCCTGACTGGTTGTATCACTGCCTGGTATGGGAACCGTACTTCCCGTAATCACAGGACTCTGCAGAGAGTGGTGTGGACAGCCCAGTGCATCTGCAGATGTGAACTTCCCACTGTTCAGGACACTTACAAAGACAGGTGTGTAAAAAGGGCCCGAAGGATCACTGGAGACCTGAGTCACCCCAACCACAAACTGTTCCAGCTGCTACCATCCGGGAAATGGTACCACAGCATAAAAGCCAGGACCAATAGGCTCCAGGACAGCTTCCTCCACCAGGCCATCAAACTGCTTAACTCATGCTGAAACAACTGCATTACTGACTATTCTGTTGTATATACTATTTACTATAAATTACTATAAATTGCACTTTGCACATTTAGATGGCGATGTAATGTAAAGATTTTTACTCCTCATGTAGGTGAAGGATGTAAGTAATAAAGTCAATTTAACCTTGTTCAATGGTCTGGATGACAGTGTGGTTAACTAGATCAACATATTTGCAGATGACATCAAGAATAGGGGTGTAATGGACAGTGAGAAAGACTATCATAGTTCACAGAAGGATCTGCATCAGCTGGAAAAATGAGCTGAAATATGGCAGATGGAATTTAATGTGGACAAGTGTGAGGTTTTACACTACGGTGGAACCAACCAGGGTAGGTCTTACACTGTAAACCGTAGGGCACTGAGGAGTGTGATAGATCAAAGGAATCTGGGAATACAGGTTCATAATTCATTGAAAGTGGGGTCACAGGTAGATGGGCTTGTAAAGAAAGTTTTTGGCATATCAGCCTTCATAAATCAATGTATTAAGTACAGGTGATGGGATGTTATGTTGAAGTTGTATAAGATGTTGATGAGGCCTAATTTGCGTGCGGTTTTGGTCATCTACCTAGGGGAAGGATGTAAACAAAGCTGAAAGAGTACAGAGAAAATTTACTAAGATGTCGCTGGGTCTGGAGGACCTGATTTATAAGGAAAGATTGAATAGGTTAGGACAGTATTCTGTCATAGAAGATTAAGAGTAGATTTGATAGAGGTATACAAAACTATGAGGGGTTAATGCAAGCAGGCTTTTTCCACTGAGGTTGGGAGGGGCTACAACCAGAGGTCATGGGTTAAAGGTGAAAGGTAAGAAGCTTAAGGGGAACATGAGGGGAAATTTCTTTACTCAGAGGGTTGTGAGAGTGTGGAATGAGCTGCCAGCACAAGTGGTGAATGCAAGCTTAATTTCAACATTTAAGAGAAGTTTGGATAGGTACCTGGATAGTAGGGATATGGAAGACGATGGTCCCAGTGCAGTTCAATGGGAGTAGGCAGCTTAAGTGACTTTGGGATGGACTAGATGTGCTGAAGGGCCTGTCTGTGTGCTGTATTTAGAAACATAGAAACATAGAAAACCTACAGCAAAATACAGGCTCTTCGGCCCACAATGCTGCGCCGAGCATGTACTTGCTTTAGAAATGACCCATAGTCCTCTATTTTTCTAAGCTCCATGTACCTATCCAGGAGTTCCATTAAAGACCCTATCATATTCGCCTCCACCACCATCGCCAGCAACCCATTCCATTCACTCACCACTCTCTGCATAAAAAACTTACCCCGTCATCTCCTTCTGTAGCTACTTCCAAGCACCTTAAAACGGTGCCCTCTCATGTGAGCCATAAAACCATAGTCATACTTCGCTATGACTTTATGACCGAAAAAATGCCGAATTTTATTTCTGTTTCAAGCTAGCATGGATTAGAGAGGAGAGCAAATAATCTATTCTGGGATCAAGGAGAATTCTCCCTGAGTTGTCCCACCTTCTCAACATCTGACTATCAGAATCAAAATCAGGGTTAATATCATCAGTATATGTCGTAAAATTTGTTAACTTGCGGCAGCAGTACAATGCAATACATAATAATAGTGAATAAAAACTGTGAATTACACTGTGTGTATGTGTGTGTGAGAGAGAGAGTATATGTATATGTATAGCTAAATTAAATAATAGTCCAAAAATAGAAATAAAAAAAAGTAGTGGGGTAGTGTTCATGGGTTCAATGTCCATTCAGAAATCAAATGGCAGAGCTGTTCCTGAATCATTGAGTGTGTGCCTTCAGGCTTCTCTCCCTCCTTCCTGATGGTAGCAAGGAGAAAGGGGCATGTCCCGGGTGATAGGAGGCCGCCTTCTTGAGGATGTCCTTGAAGATGTCCTTGAAGATGTCCTGGAATGTTATGATGAGGTTGTATAAGGCATTGGTGAGGCCGAATCTGGAGTATTGTGTTCAGTTTTGGTCACCAAATTACAGGAAGGATATAAATAAGGTTGAGAGAGTGCAGAGAAGGTTTACAAGGATGTTGCCGGGACTTGAGAAACTCAGTTACAGAGAAATGTTGAATAGGTTAGGACTTTATTCCCTGGAGCCTAGAAGAATGAGGGGAGATTTGATAAGAGGTATATAAAATTATGATGGGTATAGATAGAGTGAATGCAAGCAGGCTTTTTCCACTGAGGCAAGGGGAGAAAAAAACCAGAGGACATGGGTTAAGGGTGAGGGGGGAAAAGTTTAAAGGGAACATTAGGGAGGGCTTCTTCACACAGAGAGTGGTGGGAGTATGGAATGAGCTGCCAGACGAGGTGGTAAATGCGGGTTCTTTTTTAACATTTAAGAATAAATTGGACAGATACATGGATGGGAGGTGTATGGAGGGATATGGTCCATGTGCAGGTCAGTGGGACTAGACAGAAAATGGTTCGGCACAGCCAAGAAGGGCCAAAGGGCCTGTTTCTGTGCTGTAGTTTCTATGGTTTCTATGGATACTATGGCTAGTGCCCACGATGAAGCTGACTAAGTTTCCAACTCTCTGCAGCATACTTCGATCATGTACAGTAGCACCCCCCCCAATACCAGATGGTGATGCAGCCAGTTAGAATGCTCTCCATGGTACATCTGCAGATTCGCAAGTATTTTCGGTGACATACCAAATCTCCTCAGACTCCTAACGAACTATAGCTCCTGTCATGCCTTCTTTGTAGTTTCATTAATATGTTGAGTCCAGGTTAGATCCTCAGAGAGAGTGACACCCAGGAACTTGAAAGTCCTCACTCTTGGACAGCCAAGTACCACAAGTAGAATTTAACTGTAATCCATTGTTTCTGGGTCAGATATTTCTAAAATACTTTGAAAATGCATTTGACCTCTCTTCTTTAATAGGCAAAATCATTATAAATTTGAAATATTCTGTATAAACTATGAGGCTGACCCTTTCAAATTGAATTTGGAGCCTAAACAGATTGAAAGAAAGAGAACTTTCAGTGAGGAGTAGAGCCCATTGTCCTGCCTCTCTTTTCACCCAGCACACATTTTCGGTGGCTTTTTTTTTTGATATAAATGAGAAGAAGTGGCATAAAAATAACTCTGTCACTTTCAGTAACAGAAACCCTTTATGCCACCGGCAGGATGCAAACACTTACTCTACACCGTTGTGTGGCAGAATGATACCCTTTGCTGTTAATCAGCCTGGACAGGAAATCTGCATCCTTCCTGAGGGACTCTGCAAAATGATGTCACACTTTCATGACCTTCTCTGCTCATTAAAATGTTCCCAAAGACAGACCTCTGCATGGTGCTACACAGCTTCAATGAGCATGAACTAATTTGCAGCCCTTATTTTGGTCACACAGTGGTGAAAATACTAAGCAATATTTTTCTTTAGAGACAGAGAAATCTTTCAGCAGCTCAGCAGGCCCAAGTGCCCTTTTAAACTCTACACACCTACTGATTTGCTCTTTTCAACACTAATTATTTCATTTCTTCCATTCCTTACAAACTTAATGGTCAGATCTTCATTATTTATCAAATTCAATTCTTTGCAATGCAGCAGCTAGGGGGGACTTTACTGTGGAGCTGCAGGGGGTGAGACTTGTTAGGAAAAAAAAGATGATATAAGGACTCTGTCCTAAAACTGACGGAATCAAAATTTTAGGTCTGCTTCTGTTTGAAGCTAATGGATCCTGCTTCTATAACAAGTGTTTTACCTTTGGATAAAGGAATCAAAGGTCAGTATACCAAGTATTCGAATAAAAGGAATTCATTTTCTTAACATTGGAGATCAAGTGGAGGTGGATATATAAATTTATTTTTCTAAGAAAAGCGAGTTTATTCAATGAAAAAAGGCGTATAGCGTGCTTGCTTTTAGCAGTCAAGGTACTGAGTTCAAAAGTCAGGAAGTTATAAAGCAGCTTTATGGTGAGGCTGCACCTGGTGTACTACATTCAGTTTTGGCCACCCGTTGCACGACGGTGCAGAGTTTTTGAAGAGGGTACCAAAGAGGCTTCCCAGGATGCTGCCTGGATGAAAGGGCATGTGCTTTAAAGAAAAGTGGGAAAATCTCAGGTTGCTTTCTTGGTAGCACAAGAGGCCCTAAGATTCTGAGAGGCATAGATAAAGTAGACAGCCAGTATCTTTCTCCCAGAGTCAGCCTGTCTAATACCAGATACCATGCATTTAAGGTGAGAGGGGAAAGTTCAGAGGAGATGGGTACGGTGAGTTTTCTCACACAGATAAAGATGGGTGCCTGGAGTGCACTGCCAAGTGTGGTTTGGGGGCAGATATGATAAGAAGAATTCGAGAGACTCTCTTTCATCACTTCCTTTAGCCTTGTCCATTCCTAGTCAATGGTGGTTCCATACCAGGCTATGATGCAACCAGTTAAGATACTCCCCACTGTGCATCAATAGAAGTTTCTCAATTTTTTTTTTGGTGAAATACAGCATCTACACAAACTTCTAAGAAAGTAGAGGACCTCTTGAGTTTTCTTTGTGATGACACTTGTGTGTTGGTCCCAGGATAGATCCTTTGATATGTTAACGCCAAGGAATTTAAAGTTACTGACCCTCTTCACCACCCTATTATGATTGGTGCATGGGGCATAGCTTCTTCCTCCTGTAGTCAATAATCAGCACTTCAGTTTTCCTGACGTTCAGTGAGAAGTTGTTGTTTGTCACCATGCAACCTCCCTCCTCAACGCCGATTTGTCACCACCTTTGATTCCAATAGTGGTGCCACCAGCAAACTTAAACACAGCACTGGAGCTATAATTAGCCACACAATCACTAGTATAAAGTGGGCAAAGGAGGGGTAGGCACACAGCCCTGTGGATATGGCTGAGAAGATTTACTTCAAAACAGGATGTGGGTGGAAGAACCGTTTATCTCGTTTCAGTTGTTAGGATCAACAATGGAAAATCTTCCAAATAGTCCAAGATAAAGTAGGACTAATTAGATGTAACCGGGTGACCGTCGGATCTTACTCAGTATCATTAAAAGTGTACTTAGGCATCCATCCGGGTAATGCTAGAGTAGTTGTCTGTGCCTTAAGTAAGATGATGATGTCATTACGCACGCGCGGGATAGTGGGGAGACCATTTTGTTTCTGCTGAAGACGCTGTTGGGGCGTTGGAATTGAGTTCCTCCCCGAGTCTGGGCATGGTGAGGAAAGGTGAGCATTAATTGATGATATCCATGTGAATTTGTTTGGCAAATTGAGAAAATCAGTAATTTGACATGTTTTACATGTGGATGCTTTAGATTTCCACGAGTGAAGAAATCGACGCTGGGTAGCGTGGCTTATACAAAGTTCCTCACCAGCCAAGTAGGTCAGTTTTCCTGTGATTTAACTGCCAGGCAATATCTTGTAAAAGTTGTGCCGAAGTGTACCTTTTGTCTAACTTTATTGTATCAGGACTGATCGTGCATGTAACCGCGTAACGTGAATGTTTGGTCGCTGTTCGGAAGTTCAGCACGTGTGTACGTCTTAGATGAGATGTATTCACTTACATTTTTCGTTGCTATGTATAAGGTGCAGGGTTGGAGAGACTCTAATGTTGTTTGTGTTGTGTTCCTTCAGGATTGCCACTACTGTATTAGTACCGTATTAATTCTGGTATTTTTATACTGCAATAGCAATTCTGTCCATACACAAGGGTGTGGATCGAAAGTTAAACTGAGATTGCAGCGGCAAGAACTGGTTGTAAATTCATTCGTTGTGTTTCACGACCCTCTGCTGGCACCTAAACGTCTAAAACAGATAAAGGAATTAAAACCTGAAAAAGTATTTGTCGTCCTGAGCATGTACTTTTCCCCAGGCTACATAGATGCTTCCCTATTTCTTCTCTCAGAGGATAAGGAACCTCTGGAATTCTCCGTGCTGAGGGGGGTGGATGACAGATCATTAGATTTATTTAAGATGAAGGTAGATAAACATCTGAAAGATGGTAGAATTGAGGAACTAGCACTGAAGAAGAGTTGAGGCTAGTTCGGCCATGATCATATCAGATTGTGGAAGAGGCTTCAGTAAAACTCCATTATGGTAAGGGATTTCCAGTAGACTAAGAAAAACACATATAAGGGGCTTCTCACAGACTCATTGAAAAGACAACATCCTCAGCAACCTAACTGCCTGCAATCACTCAAAGGGAAGGAGGGAGCATCTCCAAGTCTATTCAATGAAATATATGCAGACCAAGTGAACACTTCCAAAATCACAGCCCATACCCCCAGTATCTGACCCCCTTGGCCAATCAGCTCCCACCTCACATATGGTCAAGTGTACAGATCGCACTCCCACCTTGGCCTCATCAATTACCTCACAACGTACGGAATTGAAGTAGAATTAATTTTCCCTTAACTCAGGGGACTCGTTAAGAGAAAGTGAGTCAGAATGGCAAAAACGTGAAAAAGGGTTTGCAGAGTAGAAAAATTAGGATGCAAGCATAGGCAAACCACCTGTCAGCACAGTATTCGTCAATGGCAGTGCTACTCCAGATTATTTAACCTTCTTAAAGATGAATAGGATAGGAGCAGAATGTTGTTGGTAAGGAGTTTGTACATTCTCCCCACAATCATATGGGTTTCCTCCGGATACTCCAGTTTTCTCCCAAAGACACACAGTACACGTTAGAGATGGTAAGTTGTGAGCATGTTAGCTTGATGCCAGAAGCATGGCAACAGTTGTGGGCTGCCCCCAGCACCTACTCACACAGTTTGCTATTGATGCAGATGATGCGTTTCACTGTATGGCTCGATGCACTTGGGACAAATAAAGCTAGCCTTTGACCTTTTTTCAAAGACCAGGATTTAGTCTTTGACTTTGTAAATACCTGATTTTTCTCAACTGTACACCAGTTTCTGGGGGCTAAGATACGCTATGAGTTCAGGGCGAAGAGGTGCACTGCTGTAGTCAGTAATAGAAAGAGAGCTGGAAAAATTGCATCAATTCAGCAAGGGCCAATCAGGGCAGCCTCACTAATTGACATCCCCACCGTTTTGGACAGAGCACTGCAGCTTGATGGCTTCACCATTCTCCACAAAGGAGGTGGAGTATGCTTTATGATTAACTCATCGTGGTGTTGCTGCCTCAGTCCTGATCAGCCGACAAGCAAAATCTAGCAGCCAAATGTCATCCAGTATATCTGCCCAGGAAGTTTTCTGCATTATCTTGGTAGCGGTGTACATTCCACCTCAGACCAACACCAGGCAGGCACTGGAGGAGCTGAGCAATGTAGTCAGCAGGCATGAAACTGCACACTCTGATGCCTTCCCTGTCACTGCAGAAGATTTCAACCAGGCCAGCTTGAAGAAATCTCTGAACAACATATCACCTGTGGAACAGGAGGAGCCAAAATACATGACTACTGTTATACCACCATCAAGAACGCTTACTGTGCCATCCATAGGCAGAGACTAAAGAACACAGCACCAGTAGTGAGGACCAAGATGAGTGCTTACAGGACTGCTTTGAGTCAGAGGACTGGTCAATATTCAGGGTTTCATCTTTGAGTCTGAATATACCACAGTTTTCACCGACTTCATCCAAACCTGTGTTGATGAGTGTGTGCCTTTGAGAACATACCAGGCATACCCAAACCGAAAGGCATTCATAATCTGCTGAGGCCCAGATCTGTGGCATTCAAGACCGGTGATCCAGAACCACACAAGAAGTCCAGCTGCAACCTACAGAAGGCTATTTTAAGGCAAAAAACAATTCAGATTGAGGTTGGATGCATGTCAGCTTTGGCAGGGTTTGCAAGCCGTTACTTCCTATAAAACGAAACCTAACATCATGAACGGCCAT
The DNA here is from genome assembly GCF_963921235.1 of Mobula hypostoma. NCBI lineage: Eukaryota > Metazoa > Chordata > Chondrichthyes > Myliobatiformes > Myliobatidae > Mobula > Mobula hypostoma. Next base: position 21,587,557 of record NC_086105.1, on the reverse strand, counting down.
GATGCTCCACTCCCAGATGGGTTCAACACCGTTTATGCACGCCTTGAAAGGGACAATAACAGTACATCTGTGAAAGTCCCTGCAGCACCTGGTCACCCTGTGATCTCTGTCTTGGAGGCCAACATCAGGGCATCTTTCAAGATGCTGAACCCTAGCAGGGCATTAGGCCCTGAGGGTGTATTTGGTAGAGCTCTGAAAACCTGTGCCAACCAACTGGCGGGAGTGTTCAAGAAGATCTTTAATCTCTCACTGCTGCAGTCAGAGCTTCCCACTTGCTTCAAAAGAGTGACAATTAAACGAGTGCCCAAGAAGAGCAGTGTGAACTGCCTCAATGACTATCACCCAGTAGCACTCACATCTACTGTGATGAAGTGCTATTAAAGGTTGATCATGGCTACAATCAACTCCTGCCTAAGCAAGGACCTGAACCCGTTGCAATATGCCTATCGTCACGATAGGTCTAAAGGAAATATAATCTCACTGGCTCTCCATGGCCTACGATCACCTGAACAACAGTAATAACTATTCCAGGGTGCTGTTTATTGACTACAGCTCCACGTTCAACACAATCATATCCTCAGTTATAATCAACAAGCTCCAAAATACGGGCCTTTGTATCTCCCTCTGCAACTGTTTCCTTGACTTCCTCACCAGGAGTCCACAGTTTGTGTGGAGCAGAAATAACGCCTCTTCCTCGCTGACAGTCAGCATTGGCATATCTCAAGGATGCATGCATAGCCCACTGCTCTACTCTCTCTACATCCACAATTGTGTAGCTTGGCACAGCTCAAACGCCATTATAAATTTGCCAATGACACAACTATTGTTGACATAGTTTTAGATGCTGATGAAAAGGGCTACAGGAGTGGAATAGATCAACTGCTAAAGTGGTGCCTCAGCAAAAACCTTGCACTGAACATCAGTGAGACCAAGAAAGTGATGGTGGACTTCAGGAAAGGGAAGTTTGAGAGAACACATATCAGTTCTCATTGAAGGATGAGAAGTGAAAAGGGAGGGTAGTTTCAAGTTCCTGGATGTCAACGTCTATCCTGGGCCCAACATACTGATGCAATTACCAAGAAGGTACAACATCAGCTATATTTCATTAAGAGTTTGAAGAGAACTATTATGTCACTATTGACACTCACACATTTGTTCAGATGTACAATGGACAACATTGGTTACATCACCAACTGATACGGAGGGACCACTGCACAGGATCCGAAAAGTGGCAGAAAGTTGAAACTCAGTCAGATACATCACGGGCACTGGGTTCCCCAGCATCCTGGACACCTTCAAAAGGCGTTGTCTCAACAATTTGTCATCCGTCATTAAGGGCTCCCATCACCCAGCACATGTCCTTTTCTCATTGCTATTATCAAAGAAGAAGAACAGGAGCCTGAAGACACACCCTTAACATTTCAGGAGCAGTTTCATCCCCTCCGCCATCAGATTTCTGAATGAACAATGAACCCATGAACACTACCTCACTATTTTACCCCTCACTTTTTGCACTAATTATTTAATTTAATCTTCTTTTTTATATCTATACTTAATAATGTAATTTATAGTTTTTATTATTATGTATTGTAATATACTGCCGCCGCAAAACAATAAATTTCACGACATATGTCAGTGATATTAAACCTCATTCTGATTCTTATTTGAAGAAACAGCTTAAGGAGACAGGGGGTATAAATATTCACCTGCCAATTATCCAGTTACAATAATGAGGTCACAATAATGATCACAACATTAACTTTTATGCTCTCATATTGTTGTTTTACTCTATATCCTCTCAGAATGACTGTATTGAATCTTTATTTAAATTAAGCTGCTTTACTCGTTCTACCCAGCAGATGGCGCAAGCAAAGCAAAGCTCAACTAACCTATTATCATCCAGATTGCTTGAATAGATAAACAGGGTTTGACCACACTGGACTCTAAAATAGTCTCCATTTCGCACATCAATGTTCCATCGATCCCTCAAAGCTGCTGTGCGTGTTGATAAGATGAGTAAGGATGTATATAGTGTGCTGGCCTTCATTAGCTGTGGAATTGAGTTCAAAAGCCACGAGGTAATGTTGCAACTCTATAAAACTCTGGTAAGACCACACTTGAAGAGTACTGTGTTCATTTCTGCTCACCTGATTATAGGAAGGGATGTGGAAACTTTCAAGGGGGTGCAGAGGACTTTTATCAAAATGCTGCTGGGATTAGATAACACGTCTTATGAAGAAAGGTTGCGTGAGCTGTGACCTTTCACTTTGGAGCGATGGTGGATGAGAGGCAGAGACAGGGTGGGCAGCCAGCATTTTTTTTCCCAGGGCGGCAGTTGCCAATACCAGAGGACATCTACTTAATGTGAGTGGAGGAAAGTCTAGGGAGATGTCAGCAGAGAGTTTTTCACACAGAGATTAATGGGTACCTGGAACGTACTGCCAGGGATGGTGGTAAAAATAGATACAGTACAGACATTTAAAGGATTCTTGGACAGGAAAATGTATGTCAGGAAAATGGAGGGTCACAAGCTGCAGAGGAGGGAAGGGTTAGATTGATCATGGAGTAGGTTTATATACTATTTAGTTTGCTGATGACACAACAATTGTAGGCCGTATCTCGGGTAATGATGAGTTTGAGTGCAGAGAGGAAATTAAGAACCTGGTGGCATGGTGCAAAGACAATAACCTATCTCTCAACGTCAGCAAGATGAAGGAATTGGTTGTTGACTTCAGAATGAGTAGCGGACCGCACGACCCAATTTACATCGGTGGTGCGCAAGTGGAACAGGTCAGAAGCTTTAAGTTCCTCGGGGTCAATATCACAAATGACCTGACTTGGTCCAGTCAAGCAGAGTCCACTGCCAAGAAGGCCCACCAGAGCCTTTACTTCCTGAGAAAACTAAAGAAATTTGGCCTGTCCCCTAAAACACTCACTAATTTTTATAGATGCACCATAGAAAGCATTCTTCTAGGGTGCATCACAACCTGGTATGGAAGTTGTCCTGTCCAAGACTGGAAGAAGCTGCAGAAGATCGTGAACACAGCACAGCACATCACACAAACCAATCTTCCGTCCTTGGACTCACTTTACACCGCACACTGTCGGAGCAGTGCTGACAGGATAATTAAGGACACGACCCACCCAGCCAACACACTTTTCGTCCCTCTTCCCTCGGGGAGAAGGCTCAGAAGCTTGAAGACTCATACGGCCAGATTTGGGAACAGTTTCTTTCCAACTATGATAAGACTGCTGAACGGATCCTGACCCAGATCTGGGCCGTACCCTTCAAATATCTGGACCTGCCTCTTGGTTTTTTTTGCACTACCTTACTTTCCCTTTTCTATTTTCTATTTATGATTTTATAATTTAAATTTTTAATATCTACTATCGATTTGTAATCTAGGGAGCGCGAAGCGCAGAATCAAATATCACTGTGATGATTGTACGCTCCAGTATCAATTGTTTGGCGACAATAAAGTATAGGTCGACACAACATTGTAGGCCAAAGAGCTCGTACTATACTGTTCCATGTCCACACAGATCCATTCTGGGCCTGATTTTCCATGGGATAGAGCAGACTCCCAGTGGGGACCAGACCTCAGACAGCAGAACATAAGGCCTTGTCCCCTTGGTTGCCTTTGAAAGTTCACCATGGTCAAAGGGATATTTCACTGTTCTTAAATGTACAGACATTTACCAAAAGTTTAAATGGATTAAAAATGCCATAATTACTTTTGAAGAAAATAAAGCAACCTTAGTTAAAATATATAACAAAGTTGTAAAGTAATTAAAATATAAAGTGAAATAAACTAAAAAAAAACAACTTGAATTTAGGGAGGGAAATTTAGCTCATTACAATTCTGAATTACTGTTGGACTAGGTCGTGTCCCCTGCAGCAGAACAGGAGATCAGAGATGCTGGCCTCTGACTTCTTCATTTCTGGCTATCAAAGCACTGGCCATATCAAAGCACCCCAGTTCAATGTCCTATGTCACTAATTTATAGCTAGCTCTACAGTAACTGATCCAAGTTATCCATTTGCTGGTAAATTTTAGCTTATAATAGATTACGATCTGTCCCAGGTTCAGCATGTAACTGCCATTACCAAGAAGGCACAGCAGCACTTCTACCTTCTTCGAAGTTTGCATAGATTTGGCATGTCAACTGAAACATTGACAAACTTCCGTAGACGCACTGTGGAGACTATACTGACTAGTCACACCATAGCCTGGTATAGAAACACCAGTGTCTTTGAACAGGGTCTCAGTGGAGGATATAAGGGGAAACCTTGGTTGGTTCACTTATTCTGTAACAGACTTGGAAAGCTTTCCAGAGCGAGTGCTGGTCCACCTTTCTAGTGCTCTGAGGTGCAAACTATATGAGGACACAGAAAAGTTCTAGAGCACAGGGATCACAGCTGCTCAGTAGAAATAAGCTTTGTACCAGGCTCGAGGAAATCTGCAGATGCTGGAATTTCAAGCAACACGCATAAAAGTTGCTGGTGAACGCAGCAGGCCAGGCAGCATCTCTAGGAAGAGGTACGGTCGACGTTTCAGGCCGAGACCCTTCGTCAGGACTAACTAAAAGAAGAGCTAGAAAGAGATTTCAAAGTGGGAGAGGGAGGGGGAGATCCAAAATGATAGGAGAAGACAGGAAGGGGAGGGATGGAGCCAAGAGCTGGACAGTTGATTGGCAAAAGGGATATGAGACGATCATGGGATGGGAGGCCTAGGAAGAAAGAAAGGGGGAGGGGGGAAGCCCAGAGTATGGGCAAGGAATATAGTGAGAGGGACAGAGGGAGAAAAAGGAGAGAGAGAGAAAGAATATATATAAAATAAATAAATAACGGATGGGGTACGAGGGTGAGGTGGGGCATTAGCGGAAGTTAGAGAAGTCGATGTTCATGCCATCAGGTTGGAGACTACCCAGATGGAATATAAGGTGTTGTTCCTCCAACCTGAGTGTGGCTTCATCTTGACAGTAGAGGAGGCCATGGATAGACATATCAGAATGGAAATGGGACATGCAATTAAAATGTGTGGCCACTGGGAGATCCTGCTTTCTCTGGCGGACAGAGCGTAGATGGAATATAAGGTGTTGTATTAGGCTTAAGTTTTTGATCTTCAAACACTCAACACCCACCCTTCTCCAGTCAGCCAAAGGACCAGATGACACACTGAAGGCAATGCTGGATTTCATCATCAATGTCGATATTTGTTGAGACATGATTCATGAAATATGATGAATAGTCCATATTTTCTCGGATTCCTGTCATGTAACTTTACTGTCAAATGACACAATGGTGGGGAGTTTTCATTTTGTAAATTGTCTCTTATATTTCAGTGAAAAGTCAATGATGACTTTGAGCTCAATTTCTGAATGTATGCATATGTCATCTTTACTTGCATGAAGCTACTCAGTGACTGAGGCTATGGTCACCTTGGTTACAAAGAAGAGGCAATGTAAGTTGAATGATTTTCCAGAGGCCTTTTGGATTAGCTCCACTGCAGTGGGAGATGAAATAGAACATGGCAGCAAGAAAAATTGAGAGAGGTGTTGACGCACTAACTCAGCCTTGATCATAGGAACAGGAATAGGCCATTCAGCCCATCAAGTCTGCTCCACCAAGTCTGATCCATCATCCCTTTCAACTCCATTCTCCTGCCATCTCCCCATAACCTTTAGTATCCTGATTAACCAAGAACCTATCAACCTCCACCTTAAATATATTCAATGATTAGGCCTGCACAGCAGTCTGTGGCAATGAGATCCAAAGATTCACAGCCCTTTGGCTAAAGAAATGTTTCCTCAACTCTGTTCTAAATGTACGTCTCTGAATTCTGAGGTTGTGCCCTTTGGTCCTAGACTTAACCCACTTTAGGAAAAATCCCCTCCATATTCACTCTATCCAGACCTTTCAATGTTAAACAGGTTTCAACGAGAGCCCTCCTCAGTCTACTGGATTCTAAAGAGTACAGGCCCAGAGCCATCAAATGCTCTCCATATGTTAACCTTTTCATTTCTGGGTCCTTCCCTGGAGCCTCTCCAATACCAGCACACCTTTTCTTGGATAAGCAGCCCAAAATTCCTCACAATATTCCAAGTGCAGTCTTATAATGTTTAGGTGTTACATCCTCGCTTTTATATTCTAGTCCTCTCGAAATGAATGCTAACATTGCATTTGACTTTCTTACTGCCTGCTCAACCTTGTTGTTGCTTCTTTTCACACCTTGTGGTGGATTGGGCAGTTTTTTTTTTGCCGTTTCTGTAGCATTTGATTGTCTTTTACAAGGCCGAGTTGCTAGGCCAACACTCAACCCAGCACAGATAGAAGGCAGGAAAGGAGTCGGCCAGATTCGAACTTGGAACCATTTGTCTCGCAGTCCGGTGCTGATGCTACCACACCACCGGCCAGCATAAATCTGCAGGTTAACCTTTAGGGAATCCTGCACAAGAACTCTCAAGTCCTTCTGCACCTCTGATTTTTTTTAATTTTCATCCCATTTAGAAAAGGTCCACGCCTTTATTACTTGTTCCAATGTGCATAACCATGCACTTCCCTACATTATATTTCATCTGACACTTCTTTGCTCATTCCCTCAACTTATCCAAGTCCTTCTGCAGACACCCAGCTCCATCAACACTGCTTGCCTCTCCACCAATATTCATATCATCCACAATCTTGGCCAAAAAGCCATCAATTCCTTCCTCCAAACATTGACATACAACATGAGAAGAAGCAGACCCAATACCCATCCCTGTAAAACACTACTAGTCACTGGCAGCCAACTAGAAAAAGTCCCCTTTATTCCCACTCTTTGTCTGCTGCCAGTCAGCCAATCTTCTATCCATGTAGTATCATTCCTGAAATACCATGAGCTATTATCTTGTTAAGGAGCCTCATATGTGGCACCTTGTCAAAGGCCTTCTGAAAATCCAAGTACACAACATCCACTGATTCCCCTTTGTCTATTCTGCTTGTTATTTCCTCAGAGAATTCCAACAGATTTGTCAGGCAAGATTTTCCCTTTAGAAAACCATGCTGACTTTGGCCTATTTTATCATGTGTCTCCAAGTAGCCCAAAACCTCATCCCTAATAACAGATTCCAACATTTTCCAACCACTGAAGTCAGGCTAACTGACCTATAATTTCCTCTGCCTCCCACTATTCTCAAAGAATGGAGAGACACTTGCAATTTTCCACCTCTGATGAACCAATACACTTGCAATTTTCCACCCCTGGTGAGCCAATTTAAAATCCAGTGATTCTTTAAAGATCATTACTAATGCCTTTACACCTACTTCAGAACCCTGCAGCGTAGTCCATCTGGTCTAGGTGACTTATCTACCATCAGACTTGGGGTTCTGGTTAATAATTCCTTTACCTTAAGCTTCCTAATCAAATCTATTGCCTAACATCCAGTCTAGAATTGCCATTCTGCTAGTGGGCTCAACCATTAGCAGCTCCAAAAAGCCATCTCATAGGCATTCTGCAAATTCCCTCTCTTGAAAACCGGCACCAACCTGAAATTTTCCATCTACCTGCATAGTAAAATCCCCCATGATTACTGCAACATTTCCCTATTTACATGCCTTTTCTATCTCCTGTTGTAATTCGTCGCGACATCCTGGCTGCAGTTCGGAGACCCATTAGGGTCTTTTTACTTTGTAGTATCTTCATTCTACCCACAAGGATTCTATAACTTCTGATCCTATGTCACCTCTTTCTAAGGATTTGATTTCATTTTTTGCCAACAGAGTTACCCTACCCTCTACCTACCTGTCTATCCTTTTGATTCAATATGTATCCCTGGATGTTGAGCTCCCAACTATAACCTTCTTTCAGCCATGACCACAACATCATACCTGCCAATCTCTATTTGTGCCACAGGTTCATCTACCTTATTCCATATGCTGTGTGCATTCAAATATAACACCTTCAGTCCTGTATTCATCACCCTTTTTGATTTTGGCCCCCATTACACTTTAACTCATCCCACTGACTACAATTCTACCTGTCTTTCCTCATATTCTCCCCACATTTACATCTACTTGTAGGGCACCTTTCCCATCCTCAGCCTTATCCATCCAAATCCCAAACCCCTGCCAAATTAGTTTAAACCCTCCCCAGCAGCTCCAGGTAACTTGCCCACAAGGATATTGGCATTCCTCTCATTTAGGTGTAAACCATCGTTCTTGTACAGGTCATATCTTCCCCAGAAGAGATCCCAATGATCTAGAAATCTGAAGCCTTGCCCCCTGCACTAATTCCTCAACCACGCATTCATCTGCCAAATCATCCAATTCTTACCCTCACTAGCGCACGGCATATTAGGCAATCCAGAGATTACTACCCCGGAGGTCCAGCTTTCTACCTCATTCCCTAAATTCTCTCTTCAGGACTTTGTCCCTTTTCCTACCTACGCCACTGGTAACACAGCTTCTGACCGTTCACTCTTCCCTGTTGGAATGCTTTGGACCAAATTCAAGACAACCTGGACCCTGGCACCTAGGAGGTAACATACCGTTTGGATGTCTCTATCCTGTCCACAGAATCTGCTTTCTACTCCTCTAATTATGGAATTCCCTATCACTACAGCACTCCTCTTCTACACCACCTCCCCCATTCCCTTCTGAACCACAGACCCAGATTCAGTGCCAGAGAGGTAGTCCCTGCAGCTTCCCCAGGTAGGTCACCCCTACACCCAATAGTATTCAAAGTTGTATACTTACTACTGAGGGGATGGCCACAGGGGTACACTGCAGTGACTTCCCATTTACTTTCCCTCTCCTGACAGTCACCCGGGTACCTTCCTCCTGCAACTTAGGACTGACTACCTCCCTGTAGCTCCTACCTATCACCTCCTCTTTTTCACATATGACCTGAAGGTCATCCAGCTGCAGTCCAGTTCTTTAACATGGTCTCTAAGTTGCAGCAGCACGATGCACTTCATGCAGATGTAATTATCAGAAAGACTGGAGGTCGCCCAAATTTCCCACACCTCACAGAAGGAACATAGAAACATAGAAACATAGAAAATAGGTGCAGGAGTAGGCCATTCGGCCCTTCGAGCCTGCACCGCCATTTATTATGATCATGGCTGATCATCCAACTCAGAACCCTGCCCCAGCCTTCCCTCCATACCCCCTGACCCCCATAGCCACAAGGGCCATATCTAACTCCCTCTTAAATATAGCCAATGAACTGGCCTCAACAGTTTCCTGTGGCAGAGAATTCCACAGATTCACCACTCTCTGTGTGAAGAAGTTTTTCCTAACCTCGGTCCTAAAAGGTTTCCCCTCTATCCTCAAACTGTGACCCCTCGTTCAGGACTTCCCCAACATCGGGAACAATCTTCCTGCATCTAGCCTGTCCGATCCCTTTAGGATCTTATACGTTTCAATCAGATCCCCTCCTCAATCTTCTAAATTCCAACGAGTACAAGCCCAATTCATCCAGTCTTTCTTCATATGAAAGTCCCGCTATCCCAGGAATCAATCTGGTGAACCTTCTTTGTACTCCCTCTATGGCAAAGATGTCTTTCCTCAGATTAGGGGACCAAAACTGCACACAATACTCCAGGTGTGGTCTCACCAAGGCCTTGTACAACTGCAGTAGTACCTCCCTGCTCCTGTACTCGAATCCTCTCGCTATAAATGCCAGCATACCATTCGCCTTTTTCACCGCCTGCTGTACCTGCATGCCCACTTTCAATGACTGGTGTATAATGACACCCAGGTCTCGTTGCACCTCCCCTTTTCCTAATCGGCCACCATTCAGATAATAATCTGTTTTCCTATTTTTGCCACCAAAGTGGATAACTTCACATTTATCCACATTAAATTGCATCTGCCATGAATTTGCCCACTCACCCAACCTATCCAAGTCACCCTGCATCCTCTTAGCATCCTCCTCACTGCTAACACTGCCACCCAGCTTCGTGTCATCCGCAAACTTGGAGATGCTGCATTTAATTCCCTCATCCAAGTCATTAATATATATTGTAAACAACTAGGGTCCCAGCACTGAGCCTTGCGGTACCCCACTAGTCACCGCCTGCCATTCTGAAAAGGTCCCGTTTATTCCCACTCTTTGCTTCCTGTCTGCTAACCAATTCTCCACCCACACCAATACCTTACCCCCAATACCGTGTGCTTTAAGTTTGCACACTAATCTCCTGTGTGGGACCTTGTCAAAAGCCTTTTGAAAATCCAAATATACCACATCCACTGGTTCTCCCCTATCCACTCTACTAGTTACATCCTCAAAAAATTCTATGAGATTCGTCAGACATGATTTTCCTTTCACAAATCCATGCTGACTTTGTCCGATCATTTCACCGCTTTCCAAATGTGCTGTTATCACATCCTTGATAACTGACTCCAGCAGTTTCCCCACCACCGACGTTAGACTAACCGGTCTATAATTCCCCGGTTTCTCTCTCCCTCCTTTTTTAAAAAGTGGGGTTACATTAGTCACCCTCCAATCCTCAGGAACTAGTCCAGAATCTAACGAGTTTTGAAAAATTATCACTAATGCATCCACTATTTCTTGGGCTACTTCTTTAAGCACTCTAGGATGCAGACCATCTGGCCCTGGGGATTTATCTGCCTTCAATCCCTTCAATTTACCTAACACCACTTCCCTACTAACATGTATTTCGCTCAGTTCCTCCATCCCACTGCACCCTCTGTCCCTTACTATTTCTGGAAGATTATTTATGTCCTTCTTAGTGAAGACAGAACCAAAGTAACTATTCAATTGGTCTGCCATGTCCTTGCTCCCCATAATCAATTCACCTGTTTCTGTCTGCAGGGGACCTACATTTGTCTTTACCAGTCTTTTCCTTTTTACATATCTATAAAAGCTTTTACAGTCCGTTTTTATGTTCCCCGCCAGTTTTCTCTCATAATCTTTTTTCCCCTTCCTAATTAAGCCCTTTGTCCTCCTCTGCTGAACTCTGAATTTCTCCCAGTCCTCAGGTGAGCCACTTTCTCTGGCTAATTTGTATGCCTCTTCTTTGGAATTGATACTATCCCTAATTTCCCTTGTCAGCCACGGGTGCACTACCTTCCTTGATTTATTCTTTTGCCAAACTGGGATGAACAATTGTTGTAGTTCATCCATGCAACCTTTAAATGCTTGCCATTGCATATCCACCGTCAATCCTTTAAGTGTCATTTGCCAGTCTATTTTAGCTAATTCACGTCTCATACCTTCAAAGTTACCCCTCTTTAAGTTCAGAACCTTTGTTTCTGAATTGACTATGTCACTCTCATACTACTACCTCCAGACTCATTCTCTGCACTCTCGCTATGTACTAACAGGAAAAATAAACTTCCTAGAAAATTTCTTGCTTACTTAGAACCTCAACCTGTGTTTGCCCAGGCCTGTTCTGTCCTAAGACCACTGAGCTATCGCCAGACCACTCTAGCAATACCCCACTCCAACAATGGTCGCTACATTTACACGTCTTTTCTTTTTATTGGCCCTACACTTATTGCTCACGCTGCGTCACCAATGAATGACACCTCATGCGGATTTCAGCCCACCAAAAACATTATACATATAAATTTTAATGTAAGTATTACAATATATTATGCTTATGTTATATAATATATATTTATAGAGTCTGCAGCATTGTTTAGGAACCTAACAATTGGGGGAGAATAATTAACAAGCTAGAAAGGCAAATGCAGAAAGAGAAAGAGGGAAAACTTGAAATAACGGTTTAAAAACTTTCTCAAAATATAAGCATGTTGATTCAAATATGTTTGCTATATTATCAAATAACCAGCATGGTACTTATAACACACACACACAGCATGGGGTTGATGCCCCCTGCTGGTTCTTCTCCATATCTCCATATTTTTTCAATCATTTGCTGGTAATTTAAATTTTCTGTGTTTTTTTCCAGAGAAGTAGAAAACAAATACTGACTTGAGGGGGGTGAATACTAATGCAATCAATTATTCTGTGTTTTATTATTTGTAATTAATTTAGATCACTTTGTAGGGATTTGTCTTCACATTGAGACAAAAGAGTCTTTCTGTTGATCAGTGTCAAAATAAGCCAGATTAAATCCACTGTGATTCAATGTTATAAGACAATAAAACATAAAAACTTCCAAAGTGGTGAATGCTTTTTACGGGCACTGTATTTACACTGGAGATGACCATGCTTTCTGTCTTCTTGGTGTTGATTGAGAGGCCTCTGCGATTACTTTCTGCTGCCACTATAGTGAGTAGTTCTTGAAGTTTAGTTTCAATGTGTGATCAAGATCGGAAATACAAACATCAAACAAGTCAACAACTTCAGACATCTTGGCAGCCTAATAACAAGTGATGGCAGGTGAGATACAGATATCAAATACAGAATAGCAATGGCGAAAGAAGCTTTCCAAAAAATGAAGACCATATTAACAGACGGAAAGATGAGCACGTACACTAAAAACAGAATACTGCAGTGCTACATTTATTCTATCCTGATTTATGGAAGTGAACGCTGGACCATTTCCCCAGCCATGGAAAACAGACTAGAAGCAGCTGAATTATGGTTCTACAGGAGAATGTTAAAAATATCATAGACCACACACACATCAAATGAAGAAGTTCTCAGAAGAGCCCAAGCAGTTCAATCACTCATACCAACAATAATAGAAAGACAACTCAGATTCCTAGAACACATCATGTGGAAAGATGAACTAGAAAAACTCATACTCTCTGGAAAGATCAAGGGGAGCAAACCTAGAGGAAGACCTCGGCTTATGTACATCAAAAGCCTAGCCAGGTGGCTACACATCGAGGAAATGGAAGTCATCCAAAGAACAAGAGATAGTTCTATATGGAAAACCATGGTCACCAACATCCGCATTGGATATGGTACCTAGACAGACAGACAGTATTTGCACTACCAAGTTACAATTCACTTAGTAACTTCTTTCTACTGACTTCAATGAAACCTTATTTCAGAAAGAAAATACAACATCAACTCTTATATTGCATGGTTAGTGACCAGGAATGAATGAACGTCTTCTCAGCAGGTCAAGCAGCATTTATGGAGGGAAATGAACAGTCTCTGTTTCAGGCTGAGAACTTTATGTCTAAAATTTCCACTGTTTTTGCCCTCCATAGATACCAACTGACTTGGTAAGAATACGTTCATTTATTCCTGCAGCATTTGTGTGTTGCTCATATTTTCAGCATCTGCAGAATCTCTAGCGTTTAAGAACTTATTCTGAAGCTTTCAACATAGATACTTGAAGTGCATTGTGCATTGATAAAGATTTTAAAATGTTGCCATCCAGAAACCTAACATAAAACAATTTTAATTCCACATCCCATTCCCATTCTGACATGTCCATCCACGGTCTCCTCTACTGTAAAGATGAAGCCACATTCAGGTTGGAGGAACAACACCTTATATTCCGCCTGGGTAGCCTCCAACCTGATGGCATGAACACCGACTTCTCTAACCTCCGCTAATGCCCCACCTCCCCCTCGTACCCCATCTATTACTTATTTTTATACACACATTCTTTCTCTCACTCTCCTTTTTCTCCCTCTGACTCTCTGAATATACACCTTGCCCATCCTCTGGGTCCCCCCCACCCTTGTCTTTCTTTCCGGACCTCCTGTCCCATGATCCTCTCGTATCCCTTTTGCCTATCACCTGTCCAGCTCTTGGCTCCATCCCTCCCCCTCCTGTCTTCTCCTATCATTTTGGATCTCCCCCTCCAACTTTCAAATCCCTTACTCACTTTTCCTTCAGTTAGTCCTGACGAAGGGTCTCGGCCTGAAACATCGACTGCACCTCTTCCTAGAGATGCTGCCTGGCCTGCTGCGTTCACCAGCAACTTTTATGTGTGTAACATAAAACAATGAGGGTTCTGAGAATGAGCAACATCAAGGCAGTAACTTTAATCCTAAAGAGAATGGCTTGGGGAGAGATATGATGTAAACCAGTGGTCCCCAACCACCGGGCCGCAAAGCATGTGCTACCGGGCCGTGAGGAAACGATATGATTTGGCGATATGAGTCAGCTGCACCTTTCCTCATTCTCTGTCATGCGCACTGTTGAACTTGAACACATGCGAGGTCATGACCCGTGCGTCATCCATGTCAGCGCGGGAAGGAGAGCAACTCCTCAAGCTTGCAAATGATGGCAGGCTGAAAAATATGTTTGACATAACATCTCTGCCGCCATTCCGGATCAAAGTCAAGACTAAATATCCTGAGGTAGCCACGATAGCACTGAAAACGTTGCTTCCATTTCCAACATATCTCTGCAATGAATGCAACGAAAACTAAATTGTAGAATAGACTGGACATAAGGAACCCCCTTTGAGTATCGCTGTCTCCCATCACCCCTCGATAGGACCGTCTTGTTGCAGGGAAACAAGCCCAGGGCTCCCACTGATTCAGCGATATTGGTGTGTTGCAATGATTTTATATGTTCATACGGGGAAAATATGTGCTGTGTGTTTAATATCCAAACGTTACTTAAAATGTTATGATGCTATTGACTTATAAGTGACTTATATAACCATATAACCAGGAGATTAGTGTGCAAACTTAAAGCACACGGTATTGGGGGTAAGGTATTGGTGTGGGTGGAGAATTGGTTAGCAGACAGGAAGCAAAGAGTGGGAATAAACGGGACCTTTTCAGAATGGCAGGCGGTGACTAGTGGGGTACCGCAAGGCTCAGTGCTGGGACCCCAGTTGTTTACAATATATATTAATGACTTGGATGAGGGAATTAAATGCAGCATCTCCAAGTTTGCGGATGACACGAAGCTGGGTGGCAGTGTTAGCAGTGAGGAGGATGCTAAGAGGATGCAGGGTGACTTGGATAGGTTGGGTGAGTGGGCAAACTCATGGCAGATGCAATTTAATGTGGATAAATGTGAAGTTATCCACTTTGGTGGCAAAAATAGGAAAACAGATTATTATCTGAATGGTGGCCGATTAGGAAAAGGGGAGGTGCAACGAGACCTGGGTGTCATTATACACCAGTCATTGAAAGTGGGCATGCAGGTACAGCAGGCGGTGAAAAAGGCGAACGGTATGCTGGCATTTATAGCGAGAGGATTCGAGTACAGGAGCAGGGAGGTACTACTGCAGTTGTACAAGGCCTTGGTGAGACCACACCTGGAGTATTGTGTGCAGTTTTGGTCCCCTAATCTGAGGAAAGACATCTTTGCCATAGAGGGAGTACAAAGAAGGTTCACCAGATTGATTCCTGGGATGGCAGGACTTTCATATGAAGAAAGACTGGATGAACTGGGCTTGTACTCATTGGAATTTAGAAGATTGAGGGGGGATCTGATTGAAACGTATAAGATCCTAAAGGGATTGGACAGGCTAGATGCGGGAAGATTGTTCCCGATGTTGGGGAAGTCTAGAACGAGGGGTCACAGTTTGAGGATAGAGGGGAAGCCTTTTAGGACCGAGGTTAGGAAAAACTTCTTCACACAGAGAGTGGTGAATCTGTGGAATTCTCTGCCACAGCAAACTGTTGAGGCCAGTTCATTAGCTATGTTTAAAAGGAAGTTAGATATGGCCCTTGTGGCTACAGGGGTCAGGGGGTATGGAGGGAAGGCTGGGTTCTGAGTTGGATGATCAGCCATGATCATAATAAATGGCGGTGCAGGCTCGAAGGGCCGAATGGCCTACTCCTGCACCTATTTTCTATGTTTCTATGTTTCTATGTTTCTATAACAATTACAGCACAGAAACAGGCCATCTCGGCCCTTCCAGTCCGTGCCAAACGCTTACTCTCACCTAGTCCCACCGACCTGCACTCAGCCCATAACCCTCCATTCCTTTCCTGTCCATATACCTATCCAATTTTTCTTTAAATGATAATATTGAACCTGCCTCTACCACTTCTACTGGAAGTTCATTCAACACTTACTTCAAGCTCCCCTGATAATTGACTTATCACTATATTCATGCGGAGAAAATACGCGCTGTGTGTTTAATATTAAATTCGTTAGATAAACCCTTTTAGAAACGAAAATGAGTGTATTAGCCACTTATCACCTATATTCCGGTCATGATTAACACCCCCCCACCGAACAGAATCGCCAAAAATGATTTGTGGGAAAAAAAATTGGCACGTACACGCATGTGCACACAGGTGCCTGCGCAAGGCTTCATGGTCATTGTAGTCTTTCTCAGGGCAAACACAACGTTTTGACTGCTACTCTTCTCCGTTGGCAACCCTACCCCCACCCACCACCCCACCCCCACCGAGTCAGCCGGTCCAGAAGAATATTGTCAATAATAAACCAGTCCGCAGTGCAAAAAAGGTTGGGGAGCCCTGATGTAAACATGTCATAAAAATCCTAAACCTGACTTTTGTCTTTGTTAGAGTGGGCCGAACAACCTAATGGAACTCAAGAAGCTGAACAGCTACATAAATAGGGAGCAATTTAAATCAGTAACTCTGTTACAGATTTAACTCCTGGCCTAGTGATCTTCTCACTCTTACAGGGAAACAAGCAGGTCAAGAGTGGAAAAGTGAGCTTTGAAGAAAAGTGCCCTGATAATACCGCTTTTTTAAATATTGTATGCTCTGGAATTAATTCTGAACAGAACGTAGAGAAACAAGGTCTTCCCAGAAAACTAGGCTTCTTGTCCAAAATGCTCTTCCTGCCCCAAGCCCAGCCACTACTTGAGCAGAGAAACTGGATAAACAAGTACAAATCTGCTGGATAATTATGACAAGGGTTGTTCTAGTATGTACAAAATCAAGTAGTAAAATAAACAGAGGCACGTTGAAACATCAGCAGACATACAACTGAAAGTTCACCTTCTTCCTGATGGCAGCAGTGAGAAGAGAGCATGTCCTGGCTGGTGGAAGCCACTTTCCTAAGGCAGTGTTTCATGTAGATGTGCTCAGTAAGGGGGGAAGGTTTACTTGTGATGGACTGGGCCATATCCACTACTTTTTGTGGCATTTTCAGTTCAAGGGTAATGCTGTTTCCATACCAGGCTGTTATGCAGCCAGTCAATATAATGTCCAATACACATCTAATACATATATGATAAACACAAGCTTCCCACAGTTAGCTACCTTGTTCCACAGCACTAGCCTGTAGATTCTACGACCGATTTCAACCTTCTTAATAGCGCTTTTCCCAACCTCTCCTGTAATCCCAGGTGGAATCATCAATCATAAATAAACAATTTGGCCCGGCCCTCATTGGCTTCTATTCAATTTCTCTTCATAATTTATTTTCAGAAGTGAGTGGTGCTCTCTCCATTAATTGACCATCGTCTGGAGTCCTTAGAGCACAAACACATAGTGCATTTCTTGGATATGCGGTGACACACCTTCATTGTAAGGATTGTAAACACAGATATCAAACTGCCATCTGACAAAGATGAGATTCCTTGTGGCTTTGGCATCTTTATTAAATGAGACCACAAGGCTAAGGCCTCCAACGTGGCCACAACCTTGCCATTATTTGGAGGCTTGCATCTCTCAATGACCCAGAGAACTATGCTGGCTTTATACTTTGGCTCTTGGTCGGGTCACCCATGCCAAACAGGTCAAAGAGTAGAGGCCAGACTAAGAGTGGTCCACCGTTCCTCCAGGTTCAGGGGTTCAGCTCAGGGCTAACAACCCTGACTGGTCAAACAAAACTGTTACGGAAACAACAGTGAAGAATCCTTCTGCATCTGTGTATGACTGTATTCCTGAGTCTCCTCCGGGGAATTGCATGACTGTCAGTAATTGAAAGGAAGCTACTGACACAATGAAGGAAGCCGTGACTGCCGCCAGAAATGGAGGACCTTCATTGCTGCCCTAAACGCCATGACCAAAAGAACATGGCTAAGGAATGCTCGTGAAGTCCACCTAGCAAGTTGCTGCAATCCGAACAGTATCTATCACAGTACTAATGAAAATATGAGTATACATTGCATTTAATACACTGCCTTGATTTAAATGGTGTAAAGCTGAATGCTATTGTAGCAATCACAGGATAGACCTTCAGATGATATAAATGTTTCTTCAGGTCAAGAAGTAGGGCAATCATTTCAGCACATTTAATCTACACCCTAATTTTGCAGTTAAGTTCCTGATTCTATAATGTTGGCTGTATAGGATTCAGTAATGGTGCTTTGGAAATCAGAGAAAGGATTTTATCCCCTTTGTGTTGGAATTATCACTATAAATGTGTCAAAATGGTTGTTGTGACGCGTCTAGTGTGGTAGTGTAGTGGGTAGTACTTGTTGCTCTCACTTTCAGCTTCCATCGCTGGCTAGCAGTCTTGTGAAAAGGAGAGCTGAACGTCTAAGTATCTCCCAGGCAGTACACAGCCTCTGCGACAGCAAACCTCACGTCGTGCCTCCTCGCTGGCAACACACGGAAGCTGAACTGCTTTTGGCCTCAGGCTGAACTACAGCATATGGGGAGGAGATCTAGTCCCTGCACACAGAGCACGCAGGCCCACCAGTGTGTGGACATGCCCTGGCGCTTGTGAACCTGTTCCCCAGCTATGGGTAAGTAGCCCCACTGCCTTGTGGGCAGCCTCGGGAGAGATGAAGGCTACAGGAGTAAACCCAGACAGCAAATCCAGAGTGGAGCCCCTAAGGCGGCTGGACGTCATTGAACATCCTTCTGGTGGCTCCTGCAGCCAAGTTGGTGCTAAACGTATTGCTTCATAAGTTTTCCTTTGGACTACACTGGTGAGGCCAAGTGGGGGATCTTGACAACTGGGTATCTCAGGATCTCCATACCTTCCGCCCAGACTTGTGATGATGATCATCATCACCCATCGTCCTTCAAGACAGATGGATGCCTATACAACATGTCCAAATATTACTACTGCTATCCATGTTCTGTTGCAAGCTGGTAATAGCTGATTTGAAATCAAAGGAGCTGTGAAAGGAATCAAACACGGCAGATCCATCATGAGCACAGGACAGCAAGTAGGTCACTAATAAAGATTGGTGTACGAAATCTCACCAGATGTTATTTGTAAACACAAGAAAACCTGCAGACGCTGGAAATCCAAAGCAACACTCACACACACACAAGATGCTGGAGCAACTCAGCAAGTCATGCAGCATCCATGGAAATGAATAAACTGTTGATGTTTCAGGCTGAGACCCTTCCTCAATACTGGAAAGGAAGAGGAAGACACCAGAATAAAAAGGTTTAGGGAAGGGAAGGAGGATAGCTGTAAGGTGATAAGTGAAGCCAGGTGTGTGGGAAAGGAAAAGGACTGGAGAGGAAGGAATCTGATAGGAGAGGAGAGTGGACCATGGGAGAAAGAGACAAATGAGGGGCACCAGGAGCAGGTGAGAACAGGCAAATGCCAGAGTGGTGAAGAGAAGAAATGGGAAGCGGGGTGAGTTTTTTACTGGAAGAAGAAATCGAGGTTCATGCCATCAGGTTGAAGGCTACCCATGTCATGGTCCGGATCGGGGGTCTCTTTAAATTTACTTTGTTTATGTTACGATCCGGACCGTTGACTCCCTGTTTCCTTTTGGTTCCCTGTTTTCCCGTGTCCCTCGGCCTTGGTGATTAGAGGCAATTTACTCTCGGCTGAACCGATAGTCACCAAAGGTACTGCATGCCAATGTCATCTGGCCGGAGCAAGCCTAGTCTCCGCCCGAAGCGAGTGCCGGTAATTCACCTTTCCTCACCGGAGCAACCCTGTCAAGTTACCTCGCCAAAGCGAGCCTGTAAAGTTTCCTCACAGAGGTGGGTCCGTCAGTTAACCCGCCGGAGGGAATCAAGAACCGCTGTCTACTGTTCCCGGGCTGAGTCGAGAGCTCGCCCCTACCCGGAGGCTCCAAGTCAAGTCCTGGCTCTGGGGGCATCCAAGTACCGAGTCAAGTCCTGGCCCTGGCGGTCTGTGATTCCTGTCCTACTTCCTGTCTGAATCCCTTCTCTGCCCCTTTCGCCTCTAGCCCTCGTCTGCAGCCATCGCCTGCACTTCAGTCTAGTTCTATCGCTGGAGCTAGATAGGTACTGTCCAGAGTTCTTTCGTGTTGGTCTTGTCCTTTCCTCGCCTCCGTGGGGTAAGTCAGGCCATCTTGCTGTTGCCCCGCGGGGGGTCATGTCTTGTCTTATCTTGTCCTCGCCTCCGTGGGGTAAATCAGGCCGTCCTGCCGTTGCCCCGCAGGGGTCATGAGTCCCGGCCCTATGTCCTGAACCCAAGGAGGGGTCCCGACTGTGTTATGTGTATGTGTCCATGGTTCCATGTACCTGCTCTCCCGAGACCGAGGCTCTGTTTTCCACGTTCCTCCTCTCCCTAGCCCATGTCATGTCCTTGCCTGGTTCTGGGGTCTGAGCCTGAGGCAAGACCCAGGTACTGGGTCCTTGCCCAGTCTCTGGCTCAGAGTCCATATCCTAGCCTCTTCATGTCTCCTCTAGTTCTGGGAGCCGATTCAGAGTCCAAGCCCAGACCCCTAGTCCCAGCCTGGTCATAGTCCTGAGTCCTTGTCCAGTTTGCTATTCCTGCTCCTGCCTTGCTCTCCTGGTATCGAACAATAAACTCAATTCAATTACCTCACGAGATGTGTCTTGCATTTGGGTCCACCCTTGATCCTGATGCCCCACCACTGTGACAACCCAGACCAAATATGAGATGTTGCTCCTCCACCTTGAGAGTGTCCTCATCGAGGCATAGAGGAGACTATGGACAGACATGTTGGAACAGGAATGGGAAAAAGAATTAAAATGGTTGTCCATTGTGAAGTTCTGCTTTTGGACAATGGTGCTCCACAAAGCAGTCCTCCAACTTACCAATGTAAAGGAGGCTGCATTGAGACCACTGGCTAGAATAGATGTTCTCTACAGATTCGCAGGTGAAGTTCTTCCAGGTACCTCACCTGAAAGGACTGTTTAAAGGCAGGGTGGAAGTTGGAGGCAAAGTTAATTAAATTGATGAGCTCAGCATGGGTGTACGAAGCAGCACCGTGGCAGCTGTCAGTATAGTGAAGGAAGAGCTGGGGAGCATTACCAGGGATTCTTAGGCTTGGAACAGGGACTGTTCTATGTAGCCAATGTAAAGGCAGGCATAGCTGGGCCTACGCATACATATCCCTTGAGTATGGAGAAAGTGGGAAGAGCTGAAGGAGAAATTGTTGATTTGAGTTTGGAGCTATACTGTAGATGTAAACTAAGGGAAACTAACCAAGGGAAATTAGATAAGGGAAATTTCGTAAGAAAACCCAGTCCAATGTTATATTTAGGTCAGGACTAAACTAACCACTTCTAAATTTCCCTATTTTAGTATATTGCCGTTTTGGCCAGAAGTGAACTTTAAGCCTTATAAATCTTGTACAATGGTGTGATTCAGTGAATCAGCTCTAATATTAACATCAGGTGGGTGTAGACAGGCGGCTGTTCTTTCTAAGAATGAAAGGATAAAATAAGGCAGCGAGGGTTTGTGTGTTGAAACACACGTAGCCTTTGATCACGATGCACTTGAAAGAACACAGGTTTAAGACTGCCAGTAAAGACTAAGTATGAAAGAGAGTGATAGAGATAAAATCATCCAGTACAGTCCACTGTGTCAATTTACACAAGAATCATTTATCAGAATCAGCTTTAATATCTACTTGCATTTGTCATGAAATTTGTTGTTTTGTGGCTGTGTGTGTGTGTGTGTGTGTGTGTGTGTGTACGCGCCCTTAACTCCTGGTGGAGTCGTCGGGGCGCCATCTTGACAAGTTTTTTTTGATATGCTCATCTGCTCATCGTACGGCGTATCTTGGGCATCTGAAACCTGGTGGAGCCCATCCCTCTCCAGGTTTTTTTTACGAGATCAAGTTGTTAGCTCGGCACTCAACCCAGGCACGGATGGAGAGCACGCAAGGGAGCCGGCCAGATTCGAACTCTCGACCTCTCGCCCCAAAGACCAGCGCTGATGCTGCTACGCCACCAGCCGGCTACAATAGTACATTGTAATACATAATAAAAACACTATAAATTACAAAAATACATAAAAAGATAAATTAAACAAGTAATCAAAAAGAGAGGAAAAAAATTAAAATATTGAAGTAGTGTTCATGGGTTCACTGTCCATTCATAATTCTGATGGTGGAGAGGAAGAAGCTTTTTCTGAAATATTGAGTGTGTGTCTATATGTTCCTGTACCTTCTCCTTGATGGTAGCAATGAGAAGAGGACAAGACCTTACTGCTGGGGGCCCTTAAAGATGGATGCTGTCTTTCTGGGCATCAACCTTGGAAGGTATCCCGTATGCTGGGGAGGATATTGCCCATGCTGTAGTTGGCTGAGTTCACGGCTTTCCGCAACTTTTTTCCAATCCTGTGCGGTGGCCACTCCATACTAGATGGTGACACAACCAGTTAGAATGTTGTCCACGGAACATCTGCAGAAATTTGCAAGTGTCATTGGTGACATACCAGTTCTCCTGAAACTCATAATGAAATATAGCCTCTTTCGTGCATTCCGTGTAAATGCATCAATGTGATGAGCCCAAGATAGATCTTCAAAGATGTTGACACCCAGAAACTTAAAATTGCTCACTCTTTCCACTGCTGATCCCTCAATAAGGACTGGGTGTGTTCCCTTGACTTCCCCTTCATGAAGTCTACATTCAATTCCTTGGTCTTATTGATGAAGAGGCAAGGTTGTTGTTGCAACACCACTCAACTAGCTGATCCATCTTACTCCTGTACGCTTCATCACACCATCTATGCAAACAGTAGTAGTGTTATCAGGAAATTTATGGAAGGCATTTGAGCTGTGATTCATCGGTGGTGAGAGAGTAGAGCAGTGGGCTAACCACGTATCCTTGAAGTCTGCCAGTGTTGTGTGTCAGTGTGTTACCAGCGTTGTTTGTCATACTCACTGACAAGAATCACTTACACTGATCTTACATTAATGTCACTTTATTCACCCTATAAACACTGCAACTCTCCCCAGACTCTACCCTTCCCTTGTACACTAGGGGAAAATTTACTGGCCAGTCAACCCACTGACTTGTATGTCTTTAGAATGAGGGAGGAATTTGGAGCAATTAAAGGGGATCACAGGTCAACATAGTCAGCTCCAGAAGTCAGAATTGAACCCACGTCATTGGAGCTGGATAGCATCAGCTCTATTATCTGCACCATTGTTTCACCCTCCAAAGCTTTAAAAAGCACAGTCAAGAGC
The DNA here is from genome assembly GCF_963921235.1 of Mobula hypostoma. Taxonomy (NCBI): domain Eukaryota; kingdom Metazoa; phylum Chordata; class Chondrichthyes; order Myliobatiformes; family Myliobatidae; genus Mobula; species Mobula hypostoma. Next base: position 21,564,403 of record NC_086105.1, on the reverse strand, counting down.
TATTAATTTCTCATCAAGACATGTTTATATCTTACTTAGGAACCAGAAAAAGACAACAGGCAACAAATGTCAAAAATATGTAAACAGCACCGATACTGTAATCCATCCTCTGTTCTGTTGGCTAGGTTGTGTTGCCGGGAAATGTGACTGAATGAGAACTGGTGCCTGGGAGAAGGTAGCACTAGAGACAACAAAAGTATTACACGACTGCATGAAATTTAATCTGAATCACTGCAAGAAATGTACCAGCTGGTTGAAAAACAATGACCAGTGACAAGTATGAATTCATGATAAAATGGCAGAAGGAAGGGACTTTGTGTCAGCAGGGAGGCCGGGTACAAGAGCGGCAAGAGTTGCAGATCCCCAGTTGGGATACACAATGTTTATCCAAAATCTACTTTCAAAGGCATCATCAAAAACCATGTGCTTCCATCGCACATAGAGTCATAGATCTATGAAGCTGTAGAGTTATACAAGATGATGACAAGTATTTTTGCCCATCTTGACTATGCCAAATACGGTGTCGACCTAAGCTGTTCCCATTTACTCGCACTTTCTATCCATCTATGTGCTCAAAAAAACTTTTAAAGATCGTTCTGTAATTGTACCTGCCTCTATCACTTCTTCTGGCATTTTGATCCTTATACCCACCACCTTCTGTGTGGAAATATTTGCCCCTCAGACCCCCTTTCTATCTCTTCTCTCACCTTAAATCCATGCTCTCTAGTTTAAAACCATTCTCCTGACCTTGGGAAGAAAACTGTGACCTTATCCATCTTATGAATGTTGAAAGGCCCTGATAGAGTGAATATGGAGAGAATGTTTCCTACAGAGGTGAATCTAAGACCAGAGTACACAGCCTCAGCAAAGAGGGACGTCCATTTAGAATTCAGATGGGCGGGGGATTTCTTTATCCATTGAGTGGTGAATCTGTGGGATTTGTTGCCAAGGGTGGCAGTGGAAGCCAAGTCATTGGGTATATATAGGGCAGAGTTTGATAGACTATTGATTGGTCAGGGCATGAAGGGGCAGTGATTGGGGCTGAGAGGGAAATGGACCAGCCATGATGAAATGGCGGAGCAGACTCGATGGACCAAACGGCCTGATTCTGTTCCTATATCTTATGGTCTTCCCGACGCTCCTCAGGATTTTATAAATCTCTGTAACGTCACCCCTCGGCCTCCTTCACTCCATGGTAAACAGTCCCAGCCTAACCTCCATCTCCCTTTAACTCAAGCCTTCCAGTTCTAGCAAATTCCCTGTGAATCTTTTCTGCATCTTTTGTACAGCACATGGTAAATAGAACTACACGTAATATTCCAACTGTAGTCCCAAAGTCTCGTACAGCTGTAATAGGACATCCAATACTCAGTGCTCTTTCTGATGAAGGCGACCGTGCCATATGACTGCTTCACCACCTTCTCTATTGTGTTGACATCACCTGCAACCTTGGCAGAAGCACTGCTCTACTCAAGGACCAGTGCCTGGTCTTAATGACAAAATCAAAGACCGTGTGAGTTACACCAGTTTGTGCTGAGTTCCTCCAGCATCTCTTGTGCTTATGATTAGTTTTCCCTAGGCGCAATGTTTGGAAAAGATTGCATGAAACTAGCTACAAGAATGATTCGATGCTGGCCATGGAAGACAAACAAAAAAGTCAATTTTATTTTGGCAAAATCAATTAAACTGTGAGTATCCTGTCTGAGCAAATCATTTCGCTCAGGCTACAGCCTCCTTTCTCTTCTAAGTGCAAAGGCCAAGCCAAGTATCCACAGCTCAATTATATTCAGCCCCTGCCAATGATTAAGAAGAGAAGACTAACAGTCTTCTCACAAAACTCAAGATTTACTCCAACATTTTCAGCATTAATTATTTTAACATCGGTAACAACTGTACAGCCAATGGTAGGTTGTATTTAACACTTGAAAGAAACACAGCAACAATTGAAATTGGCTTAGCAATGCCAGGATCCTGGAATAAAGATAACCACCACACAGCACACACACATTGGGGTTATGAAAATGGAAGCTAGAGAACTGCAAAAGTACAGTTAAGCCACGTGGACGAGAGGAAGAGGAACAAACATACAAATGAGGAAGAATTCACAATAGGAATTTTCTGTAGAAGTGACAGGTGAAAACAAGACCACTTAATTTTTTTTCCAGAATTATCAAGATGTTGGGAAATTCCACAATTCATATGAATCTGCTGATAGCAAGGTCAGAAATGGAATTTAACAATTGAGAGAGTATTCTGCACTGTAAAGCTGATTTTCAAGACTGACCTGACTCTGTTAGTTGAAATGACAGAGTCAACTGTCAGTCAACACACATAAAACTGCTGGTGAACGCAGCAGGCCAGGCAGCATCTACAGGAAGAGGTACAGTCGATGTTTCGGGTCGAGACCATTCGTCAGGACTCACTGAAAGAAGAGATAGAAAGAGCTTTGGAAGTGGGAGAGGGAGGGGGAAATTCGAAATGATAGGAGAAGACAGGAGGGGGAGGGATGAAGCTAAGAGCTGGAAAATTGATTGGCAAAAGGGATACGAGGCTGGAGAAGGGAGAGGATCATGGGACAGCAGGTCTAGGGAGAAGGAAAGGGGAAGAAGAGCCCAGAAGATGGGCAAGGAGTTATAGTGAGAGGGACAGAGGGAGAAAAAAAAGGACAACAATAATAAATAAATAAATAAATAAATAGATAGATAGATAAAGGATGGGGTACGAAGGGGAGGTGGGGCATTAACAGAAGTTAGAGAAGTCAGTGTTCATGCCAAGAAGTTGGAGGCTACCCAGACGAAATATAAGGTTTTGTTCCTCCAACCTGAGTGTGGCTTCATCTTGACAGCAGAGGAGGCCATGGATAGACATATCAGAATGGGAATGGGACGTGGAATTAAAATGTGTGGCCACTGGGAGATCCTGCTTTCTCTGGCGGACAGAGAGTAGGTGTTCAGCAAAATGGTCTCCCAGTCTGCGTTGGGTCTCGCCAATATATAAAAGGCCACATCGGGAGCACTGGACGCAGTATATCACCCCAGCCGACTCACAGGTGAAGTGTCGCCTCACCTGGAAGGACTGACTGGGGCCCTGCATGGTGGTAACGGAGGAAGTGTAAGGGCATGTGTAGCACTTGTTCCGCTTACAAGGATAAGTGCTGGGAGGCTTACAAGGAAACTGTCAGTGTTCACAATCGGTACATTTTAAAAGTGACAGCACCTGCTCTTTACGCATGGGCAATCAAACATACAGAGGAGCAAAGACTGCTGTTAATGATACTCTGTTCCCCTACAATGCTGCATTCTGTGTTGATCTGACCAGAACTTCGAACGGCTGGTAATGGCATATATCAAAAACTCCATTCCTGCCGCACTGGGCACTCACCGGATGCTTACCAACAGAATCACTCTACAACAGATGCCAAAGCATCTGCCATGCACCTGGTCCTAACACATCTAGAAACCAAGGACACTTATGGCAGAATACTGTCTCTGGTATTCAACACTATTCTCTGCAGATCTTGGTGAACAAACTCCTACTCCTCGGTCTAAATACATCACTGTGCCACTGGGTATTGGACTTCCTAACCAATACACTTCAGGCAATCAGAATACACAACTGCTCCACCCTCTCCATCATCCTCAACATGGGTGTCCCTTGGGACTCGTGGTGAGCCCACTGCTGTACACACTTCTCACACATGACTGCACAGCCAAACACCCGAGTAATCACGCCATTTTGCCAACGTCATGACAGTGATGGGACTCACCACTAACAACAATAAGATGGCCTACAGAGAGGAGGTGGAAGAGCTCGTTGCCTGGTGCTAGGCAAATAACCTCTTCCTCAATGTCAACATTGACTTCAGAATGCCACCGCAAGGGCCTGGTGGGGAAGGACCACGGTTTAGGGTTCTTCTCCTGTGGGAGTGGGAGGGGTTGGGTGGAGGGGAGTATCCTCCTCAACAATGATGTGGTAAGGTGAACAACTGGAGTACCACGTGGGTGGCCATAAGAATGGATATATACAGACTACAATGGAAAGGTATGTAAAGGATGGAAAGTTATTGAATGGTTTATTGTATATAATTTTATTTTTGAATAAAGTATATTTTGAAATAAAAAAAACATTGACTTCAGAAGAGCTCGTACCACTCACACCCCTCTTTACATCGGTGGCACAGTGAGCAGATTCAAACTCCTGGGAGTGCGCACCTCACACAACCTCTCATAGTCCCAGAACACATCGTACACAATCAAGAAAGCTCACCAATGCTTCTCTCTACTTTCTGAGGAGGCTATAGAGAGCTGGGCCATGTACATCTGTACCATAGAACCATAGAACACTACAGCACAGAAAACAGGCCATTCGGCCCTTCTAGTCTGTGCCGAAACTTTATTCCGCTAGTCCCATTGACCTACACGCAGTCCACCAGTATCTGTCATTCTTGGAGAGCATGCTAACAAGTTACATCACTGCGTGGCACAGAAACTGTATAGCAGTGTGTGGGAAGGCTCTACAATGGGTAGTCAAAACCGTCCAATGCATCACCAGCTCCAGCCAATCTGCCATCAAGGATACATACACAGAAAGGTGTTTGAAAGGAGCCTTTAACATCAAGAAGGATCCCACCCACCCTACTCATTGTCTGTTTGTGCCACTCTATTAGGAAGGAGACTATGTAGCATCCACACCAGAACCACCAGACCCAAAAGCAGGTTTTCCCCAAGCAGTAAGACTGATCAACACTTCCACCCACTAAAACACCCCTTGACACCCCAACCACCACTACTTTATCATTTCCTGTCAGCCACCTTATGTACACACATTCATATGCCTACCATTATTTTATGGACATACAATCCAACTGTGTATATAAGCTATCTTATGTATTTGTATTTATTGTGTTATTTTATTATTATTGTGTTCCTTATTGTGTTTTTTTGTGCTGCATCCGATCTGGAGTAACAACTATTTTGTTCTTCTTTACTCTCGAGTACTGGAAATAATATAACACGATCTTCAATCTTATTTTGCTTTCTGGAAAATTGAAAAAGTTAAATAGAATTATTGTTATAGAATAGTACAGCATAAATATATTATATATTTTCTGCCATGATATGTGAGAATTCTTCAGTTAGATTGAGTGTGCTGCCTGATTGATTACATCACTGCCTTTTGATGGCATAACTACCTATAGGGGGCGCCTGATTTGCAATTTCCTAAGCTTGCAGCTACTTAGGAAATGAAATCAACAGAACAGAGAAAGGTGAACAACAGGAATTCTGCAGATGCTGGAAATTCAAGCAACACACATCAAAGTTGCTGGTGAACGCAGCAGGCCAGACAGCATCTCTAGGAAGAGGTGCAGTCAACGTTTCAGGCCGAGACCCTTCGTCAGGACTGACTGAAGGAAAAGCTAGTAAGAGATTTGAAAGTGGGAGGGGGAGGGGGAGATCCAAAATGATAGGAGAAGACAGGAGGGGGAGGGATGGAGCCAAGAGCTGGACAGGTGATTGGCAAAGGGGATATGAGAGGATCATGGGACAGGAGGTCCGGGGAGAAAGACAGGGGGGTGGGAACCAGAGGATGGGCAAGGAGTATATTCAGAGGGACAGAGGGAGAAAAAGGAGAGTGAGTGAAAGAATGTGTGTATATAAATAAATAACGGATGGGGTACGAGGAGGAGGTGGGCATTAGCGGAAGTTAGAGAAGTCAATGCTCATGCCATCAGGTTGGTGGCTACCCAGACGGAATATAAGGTGTTGTTCCTCCAACCTGAGTGTGGCTTCATCTTTACAGTAGAGGAGGCCGTGGATAGACATGTCAGAATGGGAATGGGATGTGGAATTAAAATGTGTTGTCACTGGGAGATCCCGCTTTCTCTGGCGGACAGAGCGTAGGTGTTCAGCAAAGCGGTCTCCCAGTCTGCGTCGGGTCTCGCCAATATATAGAAGGCCACATCGGGTCCCAGAGAAAGCAAGATCTCCCAGTGGCCACACATTTTAATTCCACATCCTATTCCCATTCTGACATGTCTATCCATGGCCTCCTCTACTGTAAAGATGAAGCCACACTCAGGTTGGAGGAACAACACCTTATATTCCGTCTGGGTAGCCTCCAACCTGATGGCATGAACATTGACTTCTCTAACTTCCGCTAATGCCCCACCTCCCCCTCGTACCCCATCCGTTATTTATTTATATACACACATTCTTTCTCTCTCTTTCTCCTTTTTCTCCCTCTGTCCCTCTGACTATACCCCTTGCCCATCCTCTGGTTTCCCCCCCTTGTCTTTCTCCCCGGACCTCCTGACCCATGATCCTCTCATATCCCCTTTGCCAATCACCTGTCCAGCTCTTGGCTCCATCCCTCCCCCTCCTGTCTTCTCCTATCATTTTGGATCTCTCCCTCCCCCTCCCACTTTCAAATCTCTTACTAACTCTTCCTTCAGTTAGTCCTGACGAAGGGTCTCGGCCTGAAACGTCGACTGTACCTCTTCCTAGAGATGCTGCCTGGCCTGCTGCGTTCACCAGCAACTTTGATGAGTGTAGCACAGAGAAAGGCTTCTCTGAGGTGAGCAAGAATCAATCCCTCTCTGCTGATCAAAGCAAACATTTCCCCAAATGATGATGGCTCATTGACCTGAAATATTAACTCTGTTTCTCCCTCTAAAGACACTTCCAAATCTCTTCAGCATTTTCTGTTCTTATTTCACATTTCCAATGTACGAACTTTGTAGATTTTCAATTAATGCACAATCCTGAATTTGAGAGAGATGGGAAAAGTTAGAAATTGTGAATCAATTGAAAAAAGTAGCTGCGGTCCATATGAATTTGAAAGGAAGATTCTCAATGCATATGTTGCCTTAGGACAAACCTGAAAGTCACTCACCAAGAGCAAAAATACTATACAACAGCCCTGCTAACAGTAGATTCTATCTTGTGCAGCCATAAGGCAGAAATCGGTCTCTGCACAAGTATAAGCTTGATTAAATTAGAAGAACACATCTCTTTGGTTTACATAGCTGAACTCACACCCCTCTTTCAACATAATCAGGAATCTCTACTGATACTGTATTATGGTAGGCAGAGGTAACTGTACTGTTGGACAGTTAATGTTTTCCAAGCTGGTTCCAATGCTACAAAGATCAAAAATCTCCTCCTGGTCACCATTACTCTCCTCCAACAAATTAAATTAAAAATGATCATCTCTTGGTCATATGTGCAACTTTGGAATCCCAGAGAATGAGCTGAAAATCAATACAAATAAAAAATATCATGGAGATGTGAAAAGTATGGGGCCTTGAAGAAAAATATTATTTTCACATTTTACTATCTCATGTTCTAAATTTAAAATATGTTGAAGTAGGATTTTTGAGCTAATCTATAAAACATTGGGCATCATGTCAAATCAAAAGAAAAATTCCAAAAGCTGTCAACAATTTACTAAAAACTAAAAACCAGATTTGTGAGGCTGAGAAAGTACTTATCCCCTTTATAAACACTATGCTAACTTTCTTCCAGTACAATACTGTGTATGATCTTACCAACTCACCCAATTTGTTGATGCAGAAATTTGGAGGATCTCCTGAATAAATAGCTCCTTCTCTTTGTAAGGTCCAACGGTGTGGTAGATTTTCAACAGACCAAATCAAAATGAAGACAAAAGAGGATCTAAGACAAGTCATGGAAATGATAACAGAGAAGCACAAACCTGGGGAAGGGTACAAGACCATCTCAAAGGCACTGAACGTACCTCAGACCTCAGGGCAGTCCATCATGCAAAAACAGAAAAAACAGGAAACCACAGCCACCCTTCTTGGTTCTAGCCACCCCTCTGAAGCTAGTCAAAGGAGAAGAATGGCACTTGTAAGAGAGGCTACTGTGATACCAACAGTCACTCTGACTGAGCTACAGAAGTCAGTGGCTGCAATTGGAGATGAAGTTCATGACTCTGCAATCTCTAAGGCCTTGCACAAAAATGGTATTTATGGAAGAGTTGCAAGGAACAAGCCCTGGCTAAAACCAAGAGCACATCATTGCCCATGAAGACTTTCCAAAGCTTCACTTGGAATATATGATAAAGATGTGGAAGAAGGTCTTGTGGATGAGACTAAGGTGGAACTAAGCAGTATGTGTAGTGGAAATCTAATACTGCGCTTCAGCCAGATAACACTGTCCCTACTGTAAAGTATTTTGGAGATAGCATCATGCTATGGGGATGCTTTTCTGCAGAAGGGACTGAAAATCTGGTCAGCAGTGATGGAAAGATGAATGCTGCTAAACACAGAGTGATCCTGAATAAAAATCCGCTAGACTTTGCCAGAAAGCTTGAACAGGGAGCTCCTCCAGCATTTTGTGTGCGTTGCAGGGAAGGAAGTTTATCTTTCAGCAGGACAATGGCCCAAAGCACACTGGGAATTGATGTCCTTGAGTGGCCCAGTCTGAGTCCTGACCTTAACCTGATTGAACATCCTTGAAAAGACCACAAGATTGCTGTCCACTACCACTCCCTGATTAATATGGCACAGCTTGAGCAATTTTTCGAAGTGGAAGGGGCAGATCTTGCTCCATTACGTTGTACAAGACTAATAGAGATTTATCCAAAAAGACTACTGGCTGTATTAGCTGCGAGAGGTGGTTCAACTAAGTACTGGGCAAAGGGGGATGAATAATTTTGAACTGCTGATATTTCAGTTTTTGCAATTTTCCCTGTTTTTTGGGCTCTACTGTATTAAAGCAGCATGAAATAAAAAACCTCAGTTTAATTGATCAAATCTCTGGTTGTATTACTCATTTTTTTAAATTTCAAAATATACTTTATTCAAAAATAAATATATACAATAAACCATTCAATAACTTTTCATCCTTTACATACGTTTGCATTATACACAGTACATATCCGTATTTATAGCCACCCACGTGGCACTCCAGTAGTTCAGCTTACCATATCATTTCATTGTTGAGGGGTATACTCCCCGCCCTACTCATGTATCTGAACAAAGGGTTGGGGCCTGAATACCTTTGAAAGGCACTGTATTACTGATCTGCCTCCCTTATTTTGCGGAAACACATCAAATCAAACATTACCTCCCTCTGTGTGAATAATCAGGTTAATTTTATCAATGTCGCTCTTTTGTTTTGCCACAGTATAATTAATTGAAGACTCTAATTACCATTAATTACACTCCCAAGCCTTAATTTCCTAATTATGTTAAACTGAGCTCCGGGGTTGTGTGAAATGATTAATACAACTGAAGCTTTGAATTTGCAGCTTTGCATGTTACTTGTTTTATAGGAAGAGAGGAAAATGTTTAAAAGTCATTTTGGTGTCTAACCCTGCCTAAAATAGGACAGAGTTGAAGCAAAAGATTTAAGTTTCAACTGTGAGTGCAGAAATACAAATTATATACATCTGAATCATTACACAGATCAAAAAAAAAAGCATATTTGCATTTCAGAGAGACATTTAAAAAGACATACTGAATCTTTATAAAATAATATTAAGTAATTCTCAAATAAATCCTTCTGAGGAAATTAAACTCAGTACTTTATTTTCTAAGGTTTGGAAATTGTTCAGTAATAACTATGTCTAAACTTGCTATTCTAAAGCTCACTCCTTCAGATTGAAGAAGGCTTAAAATGTTCATTAGTGTTTACAGAAATGAAAAAATATATAAGTTAAAAAAATTGTTGATGGAAACTGCCAGATTTCTGGGTTTGAATGCCAAAATTGGTTGGTAATCTACACTCAATAATAACTTGTGACTGCTAACAGCCTTGCTTATATCACCACTAAAAACCCTAAGTCAAAGTAACAGTCCTGAAGAAGGATCTTGGCCTGAAATATCAACTGTTTGTTCATTTCCATGGATGCTTCCTGACCTGCTGAGTTCCTCCAGCATTTTTTGTGTGTTGCAACAGCTATTGGTTCCTGTGACAAAAGGGATTCTGCAGATGCTGGAAATCCAGAGTAACATAGAAACATAGGAACATAGAAAATAGGTGTAGGAGTAGGCCATTCGGCCCTTCGAGCCTGCACCACCATTCAGTATGATCATGGCTGATCATCTAACTCAGAACCCTGTACCAGCCTTCCCCCCATACCCCCTGATCCGTTTAGCCACAAGGGCCATATCTAACTCCCTCTTAAATATAGCCAATGAACTGGCCTCAACTGTTTCCTGTGGCAGAGAATTCCACAGATTCACTACTCTCTGTGTGAAGAAGTTTTTCCTAATCTCGGTCCTAAAAGGCTTCCCCTTTATCCTCAAACTGTGACCCCTCGTTCTGGACTTCCCCAACATCGGGAACAATCTTCCTGCATCTAGCCTGTCCAATCCCTTTAGGATTTTATATGTTTCAATAAGATCCCCCCTCAATCTTCTAAATTCCAACGAGTATAAGCCTAGTCGATCCAGTAACATGCTGGAGGAACTCAGCAAGTCAGGCAGCATCTATGGAAAGGAATAAAGTCGACGATTTGGGCTGAGACCCTAGCATTTTGTATGTGTTCTTGGTGTCTGTGCACATTCTGTTAATTAGATAAGTTTGTAAGTCAGAACTGTAATATTGTCAAATTGACAGTAACGATTGCTGGTGATGAAAATATCAGACTGGATCCTTTTATGCCATTGAAATTCCATTTCATTCTCCCTCTGGTCATCCTGCCATCATCAAGAGGTGATAGCTCTAGAAGGCAGCATCCATTACAAAAGGCCCTCACCATCTGTGACATACTCTCTTTTTCTGACTACCATCACGGAGGAGCCTAAAGACCCACACTCTATATTTTAAGATCAGCTTCTTTCCTTCCACCGATTTCTGAAAAGTCCATGAACCCATGAGCAGAACCTTGTTATTCCTTGGTTTGCACTATTCATTTATTTTGTAATTTATAGTAATTTTTATGTCTAATTGCACTGTACTGCTGCTGCAAAACATATTTCACATCATATAAAGCAGTGATAATAAATCTAAGTCTGATTCTGACTGTTTAACTACCATCCCTATTTATAACAAACATTAAGTCTAACACCTATGTTATTGCCTAAGGAATGATTTAGCTGTCAGAATGCATATTTGAATCCCTACAGTAATTAAGAAACCACACAAGGCAACATTTAATATCCTATCTATTCTGATAACCTTTTTCCAAGATCTTATTACGTCTTTATAAACACAAAGTACAGTATAGTTCAGGTTAGTTTAGTTTAACTGTGCTTTTCTCATTATCATGATTGACAAAAGCATTTATGCAATGCTGGAAAAATCTGGCTTGTGCAGATGAAAACTGTGAATTCTTGGGAAAGTTAATGCCCGGTGTTAATATTGCGTATTCTTTTTGGTATGAGATTTTCTTGTAATATAGCTCTTTTTGTCTGGTGTCTGGCTGACCTATGACATCATCAGTTGCGCAATGTTTAAAATGTGTTTCTCGTGAAATTGTTTAAATAATAACTAGTGCAGCTGACTTGTGGAAGAGTTCATTGTAACTAAGTGAAGGTTCCAAAGCAGAGTTTTTTTTTCAAAGGCTAGACATTCTTCTACTGCATGTATAGCAATATGGTGCACAACTCTCTATGAGATAAACCTTATACTGGGATCCCAGACACCACAGCACCAACTAGTATCGGCAGACTCCCCCTCAAAATGTAGTGCTCAATAATGTGAGAAGAAATCTTCCAATAATTGAAGTGGTGTGCCCATTAAGTGAGAAAAGAGTGAAAAACAAAAGGAATTGACAAGCAGTAAAGCATGTAGCACCTCATCCATCTTAGTTTTAAGGGGAAATCATCATCTTATCAACATCAATTTCTCAAATTTCTGGTAATTGCCCCCCCCCTTCACTATTCCCCATTCCTGTGCATCTCTCTCTCTCATCTTTTTCTTTATCTGCCCGTCACCTCCTTCTGGTGCTCCTCATCTTTCCCTTTCTTCCAAGTTCTTCTAGCCTCTCCTATCAGGTTCCCCCTTCTCCAACCCTTTATCTCTATCACCAATCAACATCCCAGCTCTTTACTTCACCCCTCTCCGTCTCCTAGTTTCACCTATCACCTACCACCTTGTACTTCTCCCTCCCCTCCCCCCACCTTCTTACTCTGTCTTTGCATCTTTTTTTTCCCAGACCTGATAAGGGGGGCCTCAACCTGAAACATCATTTCCATAGATGCTGCCTGACCTGCTGAGTTTCCCCAGCATTTTGTGTGTGTTGTCTTGGATTTTCAACACCCACAGATCTTCTCGTGTTTGTGATCTTATCAACAATATCTGCTGGAGCTAATTTCACAAAGACCACTCTTCCACTAGATCAGGGGTTCCCAACCTTTTTTATGCCATGGAGCCTTACCATTAAATGAGAGGCCCGTGGACCCCATGTTGGTAACCCCTGCACCAATTAGTCCTCATTCAGTTCTCGAATCCCAGAAAATTTGAAGCCAAGTCATCCTCATTGTCAGAAACAGACTGAGGGCCCTTTCAGGCTACTTATGGTAATATATGCCAAATATCTCGTTTTGCTTCCCACTACTGCAGTATGAAAATCATCTTTCAGGCAGGGTCATATTTATATTTTGGTCAATGTGGCTTTTAAATTCAGAGTTGTCAGCAGCATTTCTCTCATTACAATGGTTCCCAAAGTGCAGATATTTAAAGTGGTTACATGTTCTGCTACAGATATTCTTGACACTTACTGTGAAAACCATCCCTACACAAGGAAGATACATACTCGTGTGCTGTACTTCAGCAACATGAGCAAGTTCTTCTGCACCCTCCAACCCCCTTACCCCCAACATCCCCATCTCCAGTTTCAGTATAATTCCATGGAAAGATCTCAAGCTGCCTGTGATGATCATTTCCAGCAGTTGTTTATGCTGAACAGACCTGGCAGGCACTCTGAAGAAAATGAACGTTGAAAGCTAATTGTAATTGGTCTTGAGATGTATTAGGTAAGGGTAAGTGGAAGAATGCAAGGGAATTAGTGGGAAATAGATGTCCTAATTAATTAAATGACATGATATTTCAACCCAACATAAAATGTTCCTATCTCAGAATTTTGTTCCCAGCATCTCATTGCGCCAAACCAACTTTAAGTTCCCAGGGTCTCATTAAGACAGAAACCCTGCCTGTTTACGAGATCTCACTGAGATCAAAACTCTAGATATCCAGAATATTGTTGAGGCACAGACCCAGTCTTTTCCCAGGGAGACAAGAGCCTTCTGTCATCCAGAAGTCATGTTGGCATTTCTGGGACACCAGTAGCAGGGCCAGGATATTGAATACTATAGGGAACTCAGTGGAGGCCTGAGCTTCACCAATTGAGGCTGAAGCTGAATGGAAGATTAGCAAAAGTTTACCAGAGATAAACGAAAGAAAGATTCAATGGGGGCTTCATATATAAGCTTTTACCCAACTTGTCCAAGCAAACTAAGATGTCTTTGTGAGCTGGTCACATTTGGCCCAAATGACCCTGATTTTTTTTTTAATCCATGTACCTATCTAAACATTGTATAAATATTGTAATTGTACCCACCTCCACATCTTCCTCTGGAAGTTCGTTCCCTACACCTACCGACCTCTGTGTGAAAAATATTTCCACTTCTGGTCCCTTAAGCTTAAATTTATATTCTTTAGTTTTAGACTCCACTACCTTGGGAAAAAGGATGTAACTATTCATCTTATCTATGCCTGTCATGGTTTTATTTTGTAACTCCATAAGATCACTCTCAGTCTCTAATGCTTAAGGGAAGAATGTTCCAGCTGATCCCACCTCTCCTAACTCAAGCCCTACAGTTCCAATAATATCCTTGTGAATCCTTTCTGCACCCTTTCCACCTTAATGATAACCTTCCTATAGCTGGGTGATCAATACTGCAGACAATACTCCAAGTGTCTCACCAACAACTTGACAGTTGCAATGTGATATCCCAACTCCTGTACTCAATGCCCTGACCAATGAAGGCAAGCATAGCAAATGCCTTCTTCAACACTCTGTCTATCTGTGTTGCCACTATAAAAGGACCATGTACCTGTTACCGAGGTCTCCCCAATCTGCAACACTATCCTGGATCCTACCATTTACTGTGTATTCCTGGCCAGGTTTAACTTCTTCATTTCATTGAAATCCCATTGTAAGCTTAGATAATTTTCATCATAGTCCACCACACCACAATTTTGATGTCATCCGTAAAGTTAATTACCATGCTAATAAAACTGTCATCCAAATTATTATTATGCATGACAAACAACAGGGGACCCAGCACCGATCCACTGGCTACAGGTCTCCAATCTGAATAACATTCATCCACCATCACCCATTGTCTGTTTCCACAGAGCCAATTTTGTACCCAATTGGTTAGTTCACACTGGATCCTGTATGATCTAAACTTCCAGACTAGCCTACCATGCAGAACATTGTCAAAGGCCTTGTTAAAGGCAATGTAGACGAGGTGAACTGATCCATTCTCATCAATAGCCCTTGAAAGCTCTTCAGGAAAACTCAAATAAGTTTGTAAGATATGATGTCCCATGGACAAATAATAAAAGATAGGCACATTGCAGGAGATTCATTTTGTTTGTATCATCCTATGATGCCGATATCATTGGACATATTCTATACCCTTAAAGGCTCCTCTTTATTTTAACTTCAATATTGTTTTGTGCATTAATCAACCTAATAAATATAGGTCTTTTTAATGTATCACATTATATACAGGTAACTGACTTACTTGATCTCAGCTCACCCATCCCCTGAAATCTGTTTAATATTGCATCCATTTTTGTTCAGTTATAGCTCTACAAATGATGCCCTACAAAGGCAAATTATTGTTTATCTCAAGCTTTGCAGGGTTCAGTTGGTGCCAACATGAAAAAGGGTGACAAGAGCTGCCAATAGTTATCAAAATTCTCCAAATAATGCTGCTTGATGATCAGGCCATTCATTATAATGATTATTGTGTACCATATTCACTCAGATTTTTGGTAGTGTGAGGCATGAAACAAATGATGATGTTCATGTTGTTACTAGAGGATCTGTAACAGAAAGAAATGTTCTCTCATTCCACTTTCAATGTTTACCACAAATCACTCACATGACAAAGGCCCAATGAAAGGAAATCCTTTAGTAATTTTGCACATGCTTCCATACACCACATACAAAAAAACAAATCATGTTTTCATGTTTGATCAGGTGCCAATAGCAATAAAAACATTCCCATGATTGCATGTGAATTTATTATGTCACTCCACTTGGTCTGCTTCCGTTTCTTTTGAAAAATGAACAACAGACCCTGAGAAGTCTTCAATAACTCAGAGGCGACATTACTGGCAGAAAGAGTTCTGAGGTACATGGGACAACTGTGATCCATGTCCCAGTGATAGATATGAAAACAGGTGCAATGGTTACATCTGTTATGTGTCTTATATGTTCTTGTGTGGAATGAATACAGGATATAGAAGAGTACCGCACGGGGGCAGCCCTTTGGTCCACCATGTATGAGCCATGATGCCAGTCTAACTGATTCCATCTGGCTGCACATGATTGGTATCCCTCTGTTCCCTGCCTCTTCATGTATCTGACTGTCTCTTAAATGTTGCTATTACATCTGCCTCTACTACCTTCTCCGGCAACATTTTCCATCTCTCTACCACTCTCTGTGAAAATGTCTTTCAACTTTAAACTTTAAAGTTTTACTTTAAACTTTTCTCACCTTAAACCTATGCCCTCTTGATTTAGACTCCCTTAGTCTGAGAAAAAGACTGTGATCATCCATCTTACGATTTGCCCCTATAACTTTATATACTTCTATGTTGTCACTCCTCAGGCTCCTATGCTCCATGGGGAAAATGTCCCAGCTTACCCAGCCTCTTCTAGTGATTCAAATCTTTCAGTCCTGGTGAATGTTTTCTGAAACCTCCCTAGCTAATAAAATCCATCCGGATTTTATTAGCTAGGTGATCACAACTGAAGACTATATTTTATTTTATTTGGAGATACAGCGCAGAACAGACCTTTCCAGTCCAACAAGCCACTCACCTAATTAACCCAAGCCTAATCTCAGGAAAATTTACAATGATCAATGAACCTACTAACTGATATCTCTTCAGACTGTGGGAGGAAACTGGAGCACCCAGAGGGAACCCACATGGTCACGGGGAGAACCTACAAACTCCTTACAGACAGTGGTAAGGATTGAACCCGGGTCGTTAACCCTGTAATAGTGTTACACTAACTGCCACGCTACCATGCTGCTCCAAGATGATCTCACCAACGTCTTATACAGCTGTATCATGACATCCTGATTCTTGAATTCAGTGTCCTGAATTTGACACCAAGCATGTCAAGTGCCTTCTTCACTACCCTACATACCTGTTTGCCACTTTCAGGGAATTATATACTTGCACCTCTAATCTATGCTCGACAAGACTCTCCAGTGTTCAGCCATTAACTATGCATGTCCTGTCCAGGTTTAACTTCCCAAAATGCATCACTTCCCACCAGTATGAGTTCCATTTGCCTATCCATTTCTCCATTTGATCCAGATCTATGTTTGCCTCTCCACAGATACATCATGACCTGCTGAATATTTCCAGCACTTTGTGCTTACTTCAGATTTTCAGCATGCAGTTTTTTGATTTAATTTTGAGTTCCAGGTGTCAACATGATATATGTTTAGAAGTGATTACACAAATAGAAAGACACAAAACCATGATGACAACTAAATACCAAGGAAGGCTTTCAAATCTAAGATACTTAGGGACTGAAAGTCAATGTAGGTCAACAAAGTAGTAGGTGAATGGGAATATCAGCTATTGACCATACCATTAATACATAACAATAGAACACACCATTGCAATGAATCATTCCATGATAGCAGCTGTTATGTTCATTATTCCCCAAGCAGTGATTCTCCAAATCTAACAATACTCTCAGTAGAAAGTTCCAAGCAAGGACAAGATAATTTTTCATTCTTATTTGTATGTTTATTCTTGGTATGATCCCATCAAAGCCTATAGTGGATTTTTTTTTGTATTTCTTTCTCATCATTCAGTGCAGAGTACCCAGTACAACTTAGCCATCGTTTCAAAGAGATCTGATTCACTCTGAATATATCCAACACACAGTTTGCAGGTTAATTGTTTCTGCAGTAACCTTGGGCAACTTAATTAGATTGATGTGATTATTCTGCTTGGACATTTTGTAGTCTTGGCCTTTATAGAAGTTGTTTTAATTATGATATTCCTCTCACTTATTTTGATTTGCCCATGTTGACATGACATAACACATTTTAGAGAGTATCCTTAGGCTCAAACAAACATAACAACACAGCTGGAGGGTTATGTCAGTTATGTGGGTATTTTACTGTCACTTGGACAAAATGTGAGGATGAGTCACATACTCATGAGCTTCTTCCCTGATTAAGATTAATAAAGTTCTATGTTGCAGAAACTTTGTTTTTGTATATCCCTTTTGAAGTCTGTAATGAACATGTAATTCATAAGGGAAGGCAGCACATCCTCTCTGCTTCCAGGAAACCCCCTCCAATCTCTCACAAGCATGTTAATCTCTCAAATTCACTTAAAGATGCTGTTTCTAATTAACTAAATCACACATACAAACTAATAAGATTTAGAAATTGTTTTGTTTTCACATTGTCTTGACACTTTAAAATGAAGAAGTGAAATTTCCATGGTAACTCCTGTTGTTCAATTGTAATTAGTGGGCACTCTAATCAATAAAGGGTTCTCTATTTTGATAAAAACCTGTTAACAATCTTTGATATTTCCTTTTGGTTCTTTTTCCAGTTTCTTTGGGTGAATGCCTGGTGTTTCTCCTTAAGAACAATCTTTATCTGTAAATAGTCTGTTGGAGTTGAGGTTTTAAACCACCTGGCATTTTTGCAGTAACAAATGAAGTCTCAAAGATGCAGGGCGGTTGTGGTGTGCCATGTACAGGCTGAATCGTGGCACTGGGATCCAGGCCGGAGAGTGCGGAATGGTCCTATATATGAATATTGCTGGAGGGAATTTAGAGGCAATTCAATGTGGCAGAACTGAAGCGAGGCAAGTAGAGAAGGACCCCGAGCCCCCAGAGCAAGGAAAGACCCGAGATTCGATTGATTTAAGCACCGAGCCAAACTGGAAAGATCAGGGTGTCGGGGCTGGAGGTGAGGATGGGCTGGTTCATCTTGCTGCTCCACAAGGTTTATTGGTCTCTGCTCTGAAGGGAAGCTGGGGTCTACAACAAACAGGCTTCTGAGTCAGAATGCAATGCTGCCTGGCTGTGGACTCACTTTCATGACTTTAAATTTTGAACATTATTTGCTTACTTTTATTTGCATGATTTGTTTTTTTCTCTCTCTCTCTCTGCATATTAGGTGTTTGACAGTCTTCTTTTTTAATGGGTTCTACTGAGTTTCTTTGCTTTGTGGCTGCCTGTAAGGAGACGAATCTCAAGGTTGTATAAAGTATACATATTTCGATAATATTGACAGCACATTACAGGCCCTTCAGCCCACAATGTTGTGCCGACCATGTGACCTACTCTAGAGTCTGCCTAGAATTTCCCTAGCACATAGCCTTCTGTTTTTCTAAACTCCATGTACCTATCTAAGAGGCTCTTAAGAGACCCTATTGTATCCATTTCCACCAGTGCCACCAGCAGTGCATTCCACACATCCTTTCTGTGTGAAAAACTTACCCCTGACATCCGCTTGGTACCCATTTACAAGCACCTTAAAACTATGCCCCCTCATGTTAGCCATTTCAGCCCTGGGAAAAAGCCTCTAGCTTTCTACACGATCAATGCCCCTCATCACCTTATACATCTTATATTTACTTTGAACTTTTGAACTTTGTACTTGTGCATTTGCACAAGGCTGGTCTATTTATTCAGACAGATTGTCCAATCAAATTAGCTATTAATCAAAAGGAATTAACTCTTCTAAATACTGATTACTGAATGGTCTGTGAACCTAATGTTTCTTCTATTTGTTTTCCTTCTTCCCACTTCTTATGTCTCCTTCTCTCTGGCAAACAATAGATGTTCAGAATAAAAACAATTTTCAGATACATCTTGATTGATGAAGAACTTTAAAACAGTTGTAAACGAGTGTGTCCTCACAAAATCATTCAAGAGCCTTCCCCAACCAGAAGTCCTGGATGAAACATGAGATCCACGATCTGCTGAGGGCCAGGTCAGAGGCAATCAAATCTGATGACCAAGAAAGTTACAGAAAGTCCAGGTACGATCTCTGGAAAGCCACCTCACAAGCAAAGTGGCAATTCTGAACGAAGCTTGAATCAATGAAGGATGCTTGACAATATTGGCAGGGCTTGAATGTCGTCATCTCTTATAAAGTAAAATCAAGCGACATTGGTGAACAAAGTGCTTCACAACTGGATGAGCTCAATGCCTTCAATGCTCACTTTGATGGTCAAAGCATGGAGGAATCATCACAAGCTCCCCCAGCTCCCGATGATATTGTGATTTCAGTCTCCGAGGCCGAGGTGCAAGCAGTGTTTCTTTTTGTATTTGTTCAGTTTGATGTCCTTTTCACACTGGTTGAATGCCCAAGTTGGTGCGGTCTTTCATTGATTCTATAATGGTTATTATTCTATTATGAATTTATTGAGCATTCCCACAAGAAAATGAATCTCAGGATAGTGTCTGGTGACATATACAGTATGCACTTTGATAATAAATTTACTTTGAACTTTGAACTTTTCAATTAAGGCTGAAATGCCATTTGTCTTCTTAACTACTATTTTGACCAGTCCACTAACCTTTATTGATTCATGCACGGGAGCCCTCAATTCTTCAGCTTAAAAAAAAATTATCATGGACCTGTTTCTCAATACTAAATCAGTGCTGCAGAGTGAATTGTCATTTTAGGATTGGTCTTAGCTTTGAATCTCAAGCAAGTGGCTAATTGACCAAATCAAAGGAGACTCTAACGAGAATACTTTAAAAGTGAAAGTTGCCTTGGACAAAAGATCTTTGGAACCAAAGCAGATCTTAGTGCTTCAAACTGCTTTGCCTGACGTACATGCATGATGATATTGTTCTTTCGTGGGGTTGTAGAGATCTCCAGCAAGGCCTGGACGTTCATTCATAGATCTAAAGCCCTACCTAAACAACAATATGGATTCAGCAATGAGCCACAATGGGTCAATTGTTCACCTATTCCTGCTCCTGTGTCTTTGGCATCTACCACAGTCATTCTTATAACAATTGATCTGCTGCTAGACTAGTCCAAGGATTTTCCACTTTCCCAGCCAATCTCAGACCACAAGCACCATGAAACTAGAAACCAGTCATGTCTAGGGTTTAGAGCAATAATAGGAAATGCGTTGACCTAAGGAACTTCATTACAAAGGGTCTCCCACTCAATCTGCAAAAATGCCAGAGGCGTGAGAGCTCCTGAAAACTGATTACTTTGCATCAGGATGTCTTGGTTATTTCCCTCTCCACCACCCCAGCCCCCGCACCACCCCCCCCCCCCACCGCCATGGGATAGATTCATCGATGTCAAAACTGTCAACGTAGCAGTAAATATCTCAATGGGAGTGGTTTTGGAAATATTTAGATTAATTTCAGATCCAATGAAATCCCATGCTACTGTATCCAATCGATTACCACTCTATCTTGGCTAATAAGTTTGTACTCTATTATGGTAAACACCACTTGAGAATTGTGGCATTAGTGTTTAAGACTTGTTCACTGGAAGCAGCCTACTCCCTAGCCAAGTTTTTATAATACATCTGAAAGTTGCAAAGTCACCAACTTAAGTCACCTTTGCCCTGTAAATCAGAGAGATGTTACTTGAATGTGAATTGGAAAGTGAAAATAAGATTTAATTATCAGGCTTTCGGACCACAACTTTGACATTGACCATTCAAATTATTGCTAGGTCTACCTCTTAAATACGAGTTACTCATCCATCATCAATTTCTAATGAACATAGTCCCCTGTGCTACAAATATCTGAATCACTACAGCAAGTCAAAGAGTAATTACTAGGGAATAAAGACCATCCACAGGTAGCATGGATGATGCCAAAATACAACCCCTGCTTAAGGTGAAGAAGAAACCAAAAAAGGCCAAGCTAACACACACAATCTGATAAAACACACAATAGTTGAAAGAAAACAGAACTTCTATTTCCTGTTATACCGCTACAGCTGTGTTGGCACGTGGTCAAGTGGTTAAGGCGTCGGTCTAGTGATCTGAAGGTCGCCAGTTCGAGCCTCAGCTGAGGTAGTGTGTTATGTCCTTGAGAAAGGCACTTAACCACACTCTGCGATGCCACCAGTGCCAAGCTGTATCGGCCCTAGTGCCCTTTCCTTGGACAAAATTCATGGCGTGGAGAGGGGAGGCTTGCAGCATGGGCAACTGCCAGTCTTCCATACAACCTTGCCCAGGCCTGCGCCCTGGAAACCTTCCAAGGCGCAAATCCATTGTCTCACAAGACTAACGGATGCCTATATAAAGCTACAGCTTTAGGGAAACTGAAATCACTGAAGGGCAAGGGCAAGCTTGTGATGTAGTGAAGGGGTAAAATTAAGAAGTTTACTCATATATCACTTTCAGCTTGTAAACCTGCAGAGATGGAGTTTGACGGTGAAGTGAAATGTAAGAATGATATTTAGTTATAAGGTTTCTAATCATAATCTCATTATTGACCAACCCAATACCTGCTCTTGAACAATACCTGTTCTTTTGCATTTAACTATGCTCCATCTTCTCCCACCAAAGGGAAGTGTATTGGAAGCATTATGTGGAATCAGTACTGATGCTCTAAGTGTCATGATTGAAAGCTGGTATTGCATGCAGGCCATTAGATACAGCCGTGAATTGCCAGTGGTGTTAACTGTATAGGGTAAGGTGGAATATACATGTAAATAGGTATGCATCCTGATTGTTACAGCCTGGTGAGTAATGGAGATGCTTTGTTAAAATTGTTCATATTGGAGGTTAGTGAGGCAATTGGTAAGTTAAGGCACATGAAGGTATATTCACTAACTTTGAACATTCATATGATGTCACTGAACTTCCTGTGGCATCGCATCCAGGTACAGAAGATTTCACTCTTTACATTTTCTACCACAGATACTTCACCCCATGTGCTCTTGCCTTCTGGTATCTTGGGCATTCGAAGTATCTTTCCTACTTTCCAGCTCCTATCACAATGATACCTCATGCACCTGGAGTTCATTTCCTCCAAACTTGGAGCTTGCTCATTCCCACAATGTACATTTCTTCTCTATTTTCCAGGACAATTCACTGTTAAAAAGGCAACCAGCACCTGCTCCAGTCACAATACACCTCTCCTTTAACAGCTGTAGGCTAGTGTTAAACAGCTCAAGCTGACCTTACCTGATGCCAACTATCAATAACATTGGCTCCTGGCGACTGATTCCAAATTAATCAATCAACAGTGTGACAAGCATAATGAGAAGCAGAACCTGAGATCAGTATGTGGTAGAAAGCTGTCTACATGAATTACTAAGGGATTTAAATTGAGCACTCTTGTGCTTTTAAAAGGAGCTGTCAGGTTCAAATCTAGTTCTGAATGGTGTTACACCAGTGGTGTAACATTGGATTTGAGAAACTTAAACAGCTATATAGGAAACACGAGGAAATGTGCAGATGCTGGAAATCTAAGCAACACACACAAAATGCTGGTGAACGCAGCAGGCCAGGCGGCATCTATAGGAAGAGGTACAGTTGACATTTCAGGCCGAGACCCTTTGTCAGGAAGAACTGAAAGAAGAAATAGTAAGAGATTTGGAAGTGGGAGGGGGAGGGGAGATCCAAAATGACAGGAGAAGACAGGAGGGGGAGGGATGGAGCCAAGAGCTGGAAAGTTGATTAGCAAAAGGGATTGGAAAAAACTCTTCCTTCAGTTAGTCCTGACGAAGGGTCTCAGCCTGAAACGTCGACTGCGCCTCTTCCTATAGATGCTGCTTGGCCTGCTGCGTTCACCAGCAACTTTGATGTATGTTGCTTGAATTTCCAGCATCTGCAGAATTCCTGTTGTTTGGCAAAAGGGATAGAAGGCTGGAGAAGGGAGAATATCATGGGGTGGGAAGCCTAGGGAAAAAGAAAGGGGGAGGGGAGCCCAGAGGATAGAGAGCAGGCGAGGAGTATAGTGAGAGGAACAGAGGGAGAAAAAAGAGAGAGAGGAAAAAAGGGGGGGGGGTAATAATAAATAAATAAATAAGTGATGGGGTATGAAGGGGAGGAGGGGTATTAACAGAAGTTAGAGAAGTCAATGTTCATGCCATCAGGTTGGAGCCAGAGGGAATATAAGGTGTTGTTCCTCCATCCTGAGTGTGGCTTCATCTTGACAGTAGAGGAGGCCATAGATAGACATATCAGAATGGGAATGGGATGTGGAACTAAAATGAGAGGCCACTGGAAGATCCTGCTTTCTCTGGCAGACAGAGCGTAGGTGTTCAGCGAAACGGTCTCCCAGCCTGCGTCGGGTCTTGCCAATATATAGAAGGCCGTACCAGGAGCACCGGACGCAGTATACCACCCCAGCCGACTCACAGGTGAAGTGTCGCCTCACCTGGAAGGACTGTCTGGGGCCCTGAATGGTAGTGAGGGAGGAAGTGTAAGGGCATGTGTAGCACTTGTTCCGCTTACAAGGATAAGTGCCAGGAGGACGATCGGTGGGAAGGGATGGGGGCGACGAATGGAAAAGGGAGTCACGTAGGGAGCGATCCCTGCAGAAAGCAGAAAGGGGGGGAGGGAAAGATGTGCTTGGTGGTGGGATCCCGTTGGAAGTGGCGGATATTACGGAGAATTATATGTTGGACCTGGAGGCTGGTAGGGTGGTAGGTGAGGACAAGGGGAACCCTATTCCTAGTGGGGTGGCGGGGGGATGAGGTGAGAGCAGATGTGTGTGAAATGGGGGGAGATGTGTTTGGGAGCAGAGTTAATGGTGGAGGAAGGGAAGCCCCTTTCGTTAAAAAAGGAAGACATCTCCTTCATCCTGGAATGAAAAACCTCATCCTGAAAGCAGATGCAGCGGAGACAGAGGAATTGCGAGAAGGGGATGGCATTTTTGCAAGAGACAGGGTGGGAAGAGGAATAGTCCAGGTAGCTGTGAGATTCCGTAGGCTTATAGTAGACATCAGTAGATAAGCTGTCTCCAGAGATAGAGACAGAAAGATCAAGAAAGGGGAGGGAGGTATCGGAAATGGACCAGGTAAACCTGAGGGCAGGGTGAAAGTTGGAAGCAAAGTTAATGAAGTCAACGAGCTCAGCATGCGTGCAGGAAGCAGCACCAATGCAGTCGTCGATGTAGCGAAGGAAAAGTGGGAGACGGATACCAGTATAGGCTTGGAACATGAATTGTTCCACAAAGCCAACAAAAAGGCAGGCATAGCTGGGACCCATACGGGTGCCCATGGCTACACCTTTAGTTTGGAGGAAGGGAGAGAAGCCAAAGGAAAAATTATTAAGAGTAAGGACTAATTCCGCTAGACGGAGGAGAGTGGTGGTAGAGGGGAACTAGTTAGGTCTGGAATCCAAAAAGCTTTGGAGAGCTTTGAGACCTTCCTGGTGGGGGATGGAGGTTTATAGGGACTGGACATCCATGGTGAAAATAAAGCGGTGGGGGCCAGGGAACTTAAAATCATTGAAAAAATTTAGAGCGTGAGAAGTGTCACGAACATAGGTGGGAAGGGATTGAACAAGGGGGGATAAAACAGTGTCGAGGTATGCAGACATGAGTTTGGTGGGGCAGGAGCAAGCTGAGACAATGGGTCTACCTGGACAGGCAAGTTTGTGGATCTTGGGTAGGAGGTACTATATAGGACCCTGGTCAGACCTCACTTGGAGTACTGTGCTCAGTTCTGGTCGCCTCACTACAGGAAGAATGTGGAACCCATAGAAAGGGTGCAGAGGAGGTTTACAAGGATGTTGCCTGGATTGGGGCGCATGCCTTATGAAAACAGGTTGAGTGAACTCGGCCTTTTCCCCTTGGAGTGACAGAGGATGAGAGGTTACCTGATAGAGGTGTATAAGATGATGAGAGGCATTGATCGTCTGGATAGTCAGAGGCTTTTTCCCGGGGCTGAAATTGCTGCCACAGAAGGGCACAGGTTTAAGGTGCTTGGAAGTAGGTACAGAGGAGATGTCAGGGGTAAGTTTTTTACTCAGAGAGTGGTGAGTGCGTGGAATGGGCTGCCGGCAACGGTGCTGGAGGCAGATACGATAGGGTCTTTGAAGGGACTTTTGGATAGGTACATGGAGCTTAGAAAAATAGAGGGCTATGGATAACCCGAGTAATTTCTAAGGTAGGGACATGTTTGACACAACTTTGCGGGCCGTAGGGCCTGTATTGTGCTGTAGGTTTTCTATGTTTCTATGTTTCTATCCAGACTTTCGTCCTTCGCAGAAAAAGGAAACATATTAAACCACGCAGTACAGTATCTGGTTACCATTCACTTTTCAAAATATACAATCCAAACTAAGTAGTGCTCAATCATCAGCTATATTATCAATTTATATACAAAATAATTACCAAACAGGAAGTCAAACCTTATGTGAGTGTTTTCCTCAGACAAAAGTCCAAGTAGTATTAATGCTGCTGGCTGTAAATAACTCAAATCAGGTTACCGTGGGTTGTGCTTAATTGGCACACAGTACACCAAGTTACATAATCACACAACTTTAGCACAGAAACAAGTGATAGTCACCTAATGTGTCTACAAGCCTCATTTTTATAACTCTATTAAGATAGCTTCATAATCATTTATTCGTTCACGTATTTATTATTAAATCTACTTCTCTCACCTTTACCTAATTTTATTCTCTGTTCCAAATTTTTATCATATTGTGATTAGATTTCCCCATGTAGTATTTCCTATTAGATTTGTTGGTGGCTATTTCGGGATTTCCACAACCAAAGTGGAAATATTTTCTCAATGCCTACACTTTCAATCACGTTTTATGATCTTAAGTACTTCAATCAGATCATCCTCCGTCTTAACTTTATCAAGAAAATTGTCCCAGCAGGTCTGCCTTTTACAATCGCTACAGTTTTTTCAGTCTTATATTTTCTAAGTGTTTCCTGAACCCTATCTTTAAATCTATAGAACTGTGAATATTACTCCATGTGGCCTAGAAAAGTCCTATGAGTTTCACATAACTTCCTGACATTGCAGTTCTATGATTTTTAAAAGTAAACCTTACTGTTTAATTTGCTTTTGTAATGGCCTTAATATGTGTTGCTGCTTTTTAGTGGATTCTGTATTTGAGTCCCTTAATTCGATTAATACTCTCCCCTATTTTATGGATATCTTCCAAACAATCTATAGTCTCCCATACTAATCCTACCAAAAAGCATCACTTCACATACACAACAGAAAGTACTTGGAAAGTTGGAAGCCCAACTCTCCCTTTCATAATGCTTTACTGTATTTTGATACTTATTTGCTTTGTTCTCCCAATTTGGTACAATTTCCAAGAATTGAGATTATAATTCTTATTTCTAAATCTGAATTGTTAATTTAAGTTGTGAATAAAAATATTCCTGTCCTTAGTCACAATGGAATAGCCCTTACCTCCTTTAACCTGTGTGGGTAGCTATCCTAAAATCTCTTATCTTTGTTGTCTATTTTTTGGCCAAGTTGTTATCCATTCTGGCAGCCCCATTCAATTTTGGTTATGTAAATTATTGACTGCCTTCTGAAAATCCCAATATATCAGATCAGAAATATTTTTATTATATATGACATTTCTTAATTATACATTTACATCAGCTATATTTTAAACAACTCATATGGATTCTGTAAAAGTGATGTCTAAGCATTTTTCTACTTGAATGAAATATACAATTTATGGCAAGGAAATGGCTCCTACCTGGATATAACTGTTTGATGTTCTTCCACTCTGCGTGCTGTCCCTGTACCTTTTACTGAGATATCCAGTCCCCTTTCCAGTTAATACTGCTGACTTCAAGTGAGAGTCTCACATAAATATACCACTACAATTCTGCTTCCTCTTTTTCTCGGTCAATGGAGTTTCCTATGCCTATATCCTAAAAACAAAACCTTTAGTATTATTTTTGGACCAGATTTTTAAGATGAAAGGCTTTGAAAAGCAAGACATTAATACTTCTGTAACAATTAATCTAAATCAGATGTAATGTTAAATACTGAATTATACTCAAAGATATTGTTCTGAATGAAACCCATAATCATATTTTGAAATGGGCATTTATTTATGATATTCTAAGATGTGTTCTCTTTGCTCCAACCTGGAAAGGTTGTATAGATTAAAGAATTGCAAAATAAAAATGTAAAATATATTGAAACTCTAAGCAATACAGTGAAGTCTGTCACATGTTTAATAATGCTTAGAAATTGCCTAGTCACTGGATCATCTGACTAACTGCAACAACACAATGACATGTGATTAAGCATAATCCTAATAAGCATGATTATTGGAAATTTTGATTTATCTTTATACTGCAATAAACTCAAAGTCAACTTAAAAACTTAGAAAAGAAGAAACTTAGGTTACTATTTTAAGTGTCCCTTAATAATATTTTCAATAGGTAGTTTCTCAGTACAAAAAAAATCATCTCCATATACTTGAAATTGGTTATATGTTTTATACGTATTCAAATACATTTGGACCTCATTCTATTAAAGTCAAAGTCAAAGTAAAAAAAAATAACATGAATAAAAATAAAATGAATAATCTGGGTTGTTTTCTACAAATGTAAATAAACAATTAATTACCAATGAGTAGTAACCTGTAGAAATGTGTAGAAGTCATTTCTCCTGCTGACTAAGCTATATGAAGATTTCCAAGATCTAATTCCCAAACCACTAATGCTACCTACAAATTGGATGGTACATTTACATTACTAATTGCTATCTTATACATTGGAGTAGGAACATGTATAGGAATTGGTACAAGGAATCCAAAGGACTTCAATACCAGTAGAAGGAATATCAGGAAGAAGTAGGGTCAATTAGGGAACAAAATATTTCATTTATTGAGACACAGTGTGCAATAGGCCCTCCTGGCCCTTTGAAGCACACTGATTTAACCCTAGCCTAATCACAGGACAATTTACACTGACCAAGAGACACAGGCACTAAAGAGCACTTTTATTTTATTCTTCAGATGATACCATTGCAAGCAAGGCCATCGTTAACAGGCAACCCCCATCTGACTTGAACTCGATGAATTACTAAGGATTCACAGTTCAGTCATATTGCTGTAGGTCTGGGTCACATATACATAGGCCATACCAGGTTAAGGGCAGGAGATTTCCTTCCTTAAAGAACATTAAAGAAACAAATACTTTTTAAAACAACCCAGCAATTTCATGACCATCATTCCTGCTGTTAGTGTTGCGTTCAAAATTCATTAACTGAATATTAAAAACCCATCATCACAATGAGTCTAACTCAAGCCAGTGGTTCTTCAGAACAAACCAGCAGATGATGAGATATACCACAATACTTAAACCACTATGCTGCTCTACCCAGTAGCATCATTGCTAAACAATGGATTTTCTCAATGTTATTGTAACAAATATATTGTAAGATGCTTAGAAGATGTAAACAGGTAAAAGAGGAAGCATAGAAAAGGTTGATCTTTTTTAAAATGAACAGGTCAGTTGATCTGCCAAGGTCCTTACTATCACCAAATTCAGTCTTCAACCAATTTTATTCCCTCCACACAACAACAAGGAAGAACATGAACATTCTGGATATTCCTTTCTTCCTCTCTGCCATCCGATTCCTAAATGGATATTGAATCTTTGGACACACATCATCATCATCAGGTGCCATGCCCAGTTTGAGCTTTGACTGCCATGGCCCACACACTCCTGTTTTGGGTCAAGTGGATCAATTCATTGGTATTCATTTCCAGTTCTCTGGCTGCTGTCTCCATCATCATTTGTCATTGCCTTCCTCTTGCTTTCTTCCCTTCAATCTTTCCCATAATTACCGTGCATTCTAACTCCTCTTTCCTAATCACATGTCCAATGAAGTTACGTTGCCTTTTCATGATCTCATACATTATTTCTCTTTTTGTGTTTGCTCTGTTCATGACATCCTCATTAGATATTCGTTTCATCCATGATATTCTTTGCATCCTCCTCAAAAACCACATCTCTGCTGCTACAATTCATTTCCCCATGTTACTAGATATTGTTCAACATTCTGAGCCATATAACATAACTGGATAAACGTAACATTTCAGTACTCTGAGGCGGGTTGTCATGCCTAGTTTAGTATCTCATAAAGGTGTCTTTTGCCATCCCTGTTCTTCTTTTGATGTCCAAGTCACACCCGCCATCTGATGTCATCCAGCTTCCTAAGTAGCAAAAGTTCTTTACTTGTTTTCTGTCTTCCCCATTTATTCTCAGCCTGCAGATAGGATTCTCCTTTTTTTTTGGATATCACCATACATTCTGTCTTTTTGCAATTGATAGATAGACCTATTTTTGCATTTTCTTCAACAGTTATGTCAATTAAGTTTTGTAGTTCTTCCTCCGTACTTGCAATTACACAGTGTCATCTGCATATCTGAAATTATTGATGTTTTCACCACCAACTTTGATTCTCAAGATGTCTCTTATTTTTTGTAATATTGTTTCACTGTACACATTAAATATATCAGGGGAGAAAACACACCCTTGTCTAATGCCTCTCTTGATTTTCGTTAATGGACTCACTTCTCCATCTATTCTTATAGCAGCAGTTTGTTCCCAGTACAGATTTCTGATTAGGTGGAGGTCTTTCGAATCTAGAGCTAGAGATTTCTGTAATATTTCAAATAACTTATTGTGCTTCACTTTACCAAATGCTTTTGTGTAGTCGATAAAACAAACAAATCTTTTTGCCCTTGAATAGCTCGTTCTGATAGTATCCTTAACATCAATATTGCATTTCTTGCACCTTTGTCTTTCACAAAACCACATTGTTCTTTGCCTGTTTCAGCTTGTATCTTATGTTTAGCTCTTGTCATCAAAATTCTTAGAAGTATCTTGGTGATATGACTCATTAAACTTATGGTCCTATGTAATTCACATTCTATTGCTCCAGCTTTCTTCAGAAGAGTAATAAATACTGATTTTTTCATCTCTTCCGGTATTATTCCAGTCTCATAAATGTCATTGATTAAATCAGTAAGTTTTTCAATTCCATAATCTCCAAGGGCAATAATTTGTTCTATCACTAATTCATCAGGACCTGTTGCCTTTCCTTTCTTCATCTTATTTATTGCATTACGAACTTCAGATTTTAAATTACTTGGACCTTAATTTCTGTTTTTTTTGCCTCAATCGTCTTCAAACAATTCCTGAATATACTCAGTCCATCTGTTCATAAATTCATCTTTTTCCATGAAAATGGTACTGTCCTTTGCTTTCAAACATCCACCTGAAGAACAGAGGAGCTTTTTACCAGTGATATTCTTGATTTGTTGACGTAACCTTTTTGGATCAGTAATAGGGACTCTTTCTATTTGCTCACATTCCTGGTCTTTGGCTTTTTGACATAAGCTTTTAACTTTTTTATCTAAGGACATATTCTACAGGATTTGCTTTCTTCCATCTCCTTTCTTCAATTAGATTTTTGATTTCATCTGTCGTCCATTTATTCTTTTTGTTTTTTTTCTTTTTTAGGAATTGCTGACTTTGCTGATTCTACCAAGGCATCCTTTAGAGAGCTAAATTTCATTTCTACATGATTGCTATCATCCTCAACAGATTCTATTTCTAGACTTTCAAATCTATTCCTTACTTCAATTGTAAATTTTTGTCTTAAGTTTTCTTCTTTAATTAACTGCAAGGAGCCAAGGGATTGTTCAGGTTTTTGCTTCTTTAGTTTTTTAAGTTTAACTTTTATATGACATACTACTGAGTTATGGTCACTATTACAGTCTGAACCTGGATATGTTTTGCATTGAGTCACTGAGTTTCTAAATCTTTGGTTGATAGTAATAAAGTCAATTTGATTTCCAGTGTTATCACCTGGACTTTTCCAGGTCCACAAGTGTCTTGGATGGTTTTTAAAGTAGGTATTCATAATGACTATACCATAATATCATAGGAAAATTTGGAAATGGGTAGAGTGGTGCAAGATCAATAATCAGGTCATTATGAGTACCTACTTTGGACACTACCTCACTTTTTTTAATATCCAGTTTTTGCACATTCTTAAAATCTATTCATATCTATCTAAAATAATTATCTATACGTAATTGTTTTACTTGTTTACTTATTATTATTTTTATTTTATTTATTATTGTTTTTTCTCTGCTAGATTATGTATCGCATTGAACTGCTGCTGCTAAGTTAACAAATTTCACGTCATATACCGGTGATAATAAACCTGATTCTGATTTTAAATGCAATGAGTGCTGAAAACATTGGATTCTACAAAGGCAATTAGCTCTGACATTGTGGAGACTTGCAATCCAGAATTAGATATGCCTCTAACTGAACTTTTGTATTATATTTAGAGCACTGGCATCCCAACAACGTAGAAAGTTGCCCTGCTATCTCCTGATCGAAAGGAACAGGACAAATCTTACCTGATCACATGCACATATTCAGTCAACAAGAAAACAACATTAGAAACATGAGAAATTCTGCAGATACTGAAAATTCAAAGCAACACATGCAGGAAATGAAAACAACATTGATA
Source organism: Mobula hypostoma (assembly GCF_963921235.1). Taxonomy (NCBI): domain Eukaryota; kingdom Metazoa; phylum Chordata; class Chondrichthyes; order Myliobatiformes; family Myliobatidae; genus Mobula; species Mobula hypostoma. The sequence continues at coordinate 21,532,716 of NC_086105.1, read as the reverse complement.
GTGGTGTTAATCACTTACTCAACAATACCTGCTTATCAATGTTTAGACTGAGTTCCAGCAAAACTGTTTAAAGCCTTGAAGCAATCATGAAAAAGGTCAATGTCTGTTGGTGAAATGAGAGTGACACTTGTTGAAATCAAGATAGGAATTTACTGAGTGTATAATCGTGCAACACAAATAAAATTAAGCTCCAGTAAAATATAATTGTTTGTGCCATCTTATTTTAGCCTTTTACAAACGGTGTACGCAAAAATTAAGGCATTATGTAGTCATTTACTTTTTGGAAGATACTTTCAACTGAATTCAAGGGGCTGGCACCTTGTCTTTCCTAAGAGTATGTCCTCCTGGTTTATAAAAGTCAATCCTGCAGTTCCAATATTCCCTGCAAGAAAATTGCTAATATGAGGGGGTGTAATTCTAAGGTAATTGGAGGAAGGCATAGGGGGTATGTCAGGGGTAAGGTTTTTACACGGAGAGTGGCGGCCAGGAGTAGTATTAGAGGCAGATACATTAAGGGCATTTAAGAAACTCTTATGTGTACACTTAGATTGTAGAAAAATTAGATTATGAAGACACGCAGTCCTCTTTTATTGTCATTTAGTAATGCATGCATTAAGAAATGATACAATATTTCCTCCGGTGTGATATCACAAAACACAGGACAGACCAAGACTGAAAAAACTAACAAAACAACATAATTATAACATATAGTTACAACAATGCAACAATACCATAACTTGATGAAGAACAGTCCATGAGCACAGTAAAAAGTTCAAAGTCTGTCAAATGTCCCACATCTCACGCAGACGGGAGAAGGAAGAAAAACTCTCCCTGCCATGCCTGACCACAGTCTGACTCTGAGTTGTCCGAAAACTTCAAGCCTCCGATCAGCTCTCCGACACCGAGTACCAAGCACCATCTCTATCCAAATGATTTGACCTCAATCTCGGTCGCCAACAGCAGGCAAAGCCGGGGATTTTGAGGCCTTCCCTCCGGAAGATTCTCGATTGCGCAGTAACAACAGCAGCAAACCTGCGTTTCAGATATTTCTCCAGATGTTCCTCTGTGCTTTCACGTCTGTCTCCATCAAATCAGAATTGTCCACGACCCCTATTTAATGGATACAATATTATTTTCACCAGAGGGCTGCGTATGGAGGGTTACATAGGAGGGAAGGATTAGACTGATCTTAGATTAGATTAAAAGGTCAGCACAATATCGTGCCCAAAGGGACCTGCACTGCTGTTATGTTCTGTGTTCTAAATTCTATAATATCATTCAAGCAAGCTAATAAAAATAGAGAATGCTAGAAATATTCAACAGGTCAGAAAGCAGTTGTGGAAAGAGAACTTTGTTTCAGATTTAACTCTCTCCACAGAAACCATCTGGTCTGCTGATTTTTTAGCACTTCTGAATCAGGCCTTCAGTCCACCAATTCTCTGCCGAAGATCAAGCATTCTCTTATAGTAACCTCATAATAATCCCATTTCATACTCCACATATTCCAATCAATTTCCCTAGTTTCTATCACCCATTCACAAACTAGGGGCATTAGTACAATGATCAGTCAATCTCCTTAATTGCATGTTGCTGGGATGCAGGAAAAGACGAAAGCACCAGGAGGAATCCCACAGAGTTACAGAGAGAAATTCCACAAATGTAGCACCAGAGGTCAGGATTGAATCTGGGTCATTGAAACTATAAGTCCTACTGTCTTTTGTGCAGCCTGATTGCTTTTTTTTTGTAGCATTTTGTTGTATTGAATTGGATGCCATATTCCCCTGTACCATGTCAACAAACACATTCCATTGCTCATTAGCACATGCACCATTTGGAACACCTCAGGATATTTCAAAAAGAATTACTTGAGTACAAGGTCTTTTTGTCTTTCATAAGAGTTGCTGGCAAGCACGGCCATTTTATGATGCCAGACTTCATTAATTGAACCTGTTCTTTGAGCTTTTGGCAGTGAAAAGAACTGATGTCATACTGTACAAAGTTGTCAATCTTCACTGCTTTTGCCACAAATCTCTCTCTCCCTCTCTCTCTCTCTCTCTCTCTCTATCTCACTCACTCTCTCTCTCCCCTCCCTCTCCTTCTCCCTCCCCTCCCCCTCTCCCTCCCCTCCCCCTCCCTCTCCCTCCCTCTCTCTCTCCCCTCCCTCTCCCTGCCCCTCCCTCTCTCTCTCCCCTTCCCTCTCCCTCCCCTCCCCCTCCCTCTCTCTCTCTCCCCCTCCCTCCCCCTCCCCCTCTCTCTCTCCCCTCCCTCTCCCTCCCCCTCCCCCCTCTCCCTCTCTCTCTCTCTCTCACTCTCTCCCTCCCCTCCCCCTCTCCCTCCCCTCCCCCTCCCTCTCCCTCCCCTCCCTCTCTTTCTCCCCTCCCTCTCTCTCTCTCCCCCTTCCCTCTCCCTCCCCTCCCCCTCCCTCTCTCTCTCCCCTCCCTCTCCCTCCCCCTCCCCCTCTCTCTCCCTCTCTCCCTCTCTCTCTCACTCTCACTCTCTCTCTCCCCCTCCCTCTCCTTTCTCCCCTCCCCCTCTCCCTCCCCTCCCTCTCCCTGCCCCTCCCTCTCTCTCTCCCTTCCCTCTCCCTCCCCTCCCCCCTCTCTCTCTCCCCCTCCCTCTCCCTCCCCCTCCCCTCCCTCTCTCTCTCTCCCCTCCCTCTCCCTCCCCCTCCCCGTCTCTCTCTCTCTCTCTCTCTCACTCTCTCTCATTGTGCAATATACTGTACATGAAAGTAACTATGACAGACTCAAAATAATTTCATGGTAAATGTCATTTCCTAAAATAAAATATTCCACATCATATTAAGTCAGACAGATTTTAATGAGCTCTTCAGAATGGAGAATGGAAATATATCACCAATAAATAAAAGTGCTGTTTTAAACTGAAAAATATATTGTTAAGTCAGAAATAATATTTTTGAAATGCCGGAAGCTGACTCCAGGGATGTTTTTTAGTGCTTCTAGCCAAAAATCACTCTGGATGGTTCTTGCTGTCTTGACCAAAATCAAGCCAACACCAAGTTGTCGGATCAGACAGGTTCACCAATGTTAACTTCCAATCTGAATTAATCAATGGCATAGAAGTCCAGCAAGGCAGCAATTCCTTTACATGAAAAGATCAGAATCAGTAGCAGGTTTAATATCACCGACGTATGTAATGAAATCTGTCATTTTGTGGCAGCAGTACAGTGCAATACATAAAACAATATAAATTACAATAAAAATATATTAAAAATTGAATTAAATAAGTAGTGCAAAAAGACAAACAAAATAGTGAGATAGTGTTCATGGGTCAGTTCGTTGTCCTTTCAGAGATCTGACAGTGAAGGGGAAAAAGCTGTTCCTAAAACGTTGAATGTGTGTGTCTTCAGGCTCCTCTCTGATGGTAGTAAGAGAAAGAGCACGTATGGCTGATGGAGGACTTTAATCATGGATGCTGCCTCTTTGGAGCATTAGAGTGATTATATTATATTGAGATCATATAGTGACCAACATACATTGTAGTTAATCTGGTGTGGAAATCAAAAAGGTACCATTCCCATTTAAAGCTAAATAAACAAACTACTAGAGGAACTCAGAGGGTCAAGCAGCGAGCTGTGGAGAAAGAGAGAGAGGACATTTGATGTTGAGACCCTGCATCCGGACTGAGAGCATGGAGGGGGTTAGAGCGAATAAAGAGGTGAGCAAGTGGGCTGGAATCTGGCGAGGAGGTAGGTGATGCGCAGATGGAGCTAGTAGGGTAGAGGGGAGAGGTTATGGAGTCAGAAAAAAGTGACTGGTGGGCATAGGGAGAGGCAGATTTAGAGATTTACCTATGCAATCTGTACCTATCACCTACCAGCCAGTATCTCACAACTCCACCCCTCCCCATCCTCTCTCCAGCTTCATCTGTTGACCATCTCCCTCCTTGCCTGGTCCTGACTATCACTTGCTTCTCTCCTCCCTCTTGCAGCAGGAGTAAATGAATTGAAAAACTGAAAATCAACTGAAAATAATCTAACAGACCACAAGAAAATTTAAAAATAATAATGCAGGAAAAATTAACAGCCTGGATCAAACATGCTCTTGGCCGGGGTAAACCATGGTTGTCATGGAATAGATGAAAATAGAAAATTGGTGAAAGTAGTGCAAGGATATTGTATGAAATATTGTTTTTAAATATTTATTGGCAACATTGAAATCATTGAACAAAAGCAGCAGTTGCCACAAGGATATTAAATTGGCTGAGGGATTAGAGTTGCAGTGTGTTCTTTGTCAGAAGGTTTAGACAGTATTTCCCAGGGTTTAATACCACTAATTTCAACATTCAAACTTGAACTCCATCTGGAGCATACAATTCAAAATTTCTTGGTGTGATTAAATTTATATTGAACAAGATGGTAAATTGCTTTAAATGGCATTGATGGGCCAATGAATGGACAGATAACTGGCATACAATATAAAATAAAGAAATTAAGTGAGGAGATGCATTCTGGATTGCAAAAGAGAACCTGTACATTAAATGATGAAAGCTCTGCTGAATATCCACATTAAAGAGGAAAGACTTTGAAAGCAGTACATTAAAACCCTGATGAGTTCAGAATAAATAAAAACTATTTTCAGAGCTGAGATATGGATAAACAAAGAGAATTAATTTAACATAACTAATAAAGGAATCTCGAGCAATATGAGTAAAACATTTTTGCAGAAAGAAGATATGAGACTAGTAATGCACTCTCTGCTTGGGTGACGGATATTAAGCTACTATTGTTTTTTAAAGTGCATTGGTTAAATACTTGGAGGAAAATAAATAGCAGGGATATAAAGCAGAGAACATAGGAGCAGAATTAGGCCCATCAAGTCTGCTCCACTATTCCATCATTGCCTCTTGACCCATTCTCCTGCCTTCTCCTTGTAACCTTTGACATCCATACTAGTCAAGAATCTATTGCGGACAGACCACAGAAGTGATTCCCTTTTGAAAAAGTGAGTTCAGTCACATTCGATTAAATGACTGCCCTTGGTATTATTCTATGATTCTTTCAGCAGAGCTAAATTACAGCCATCAAAACATGTTGTACAGAATTAAATTCTATAAATTTAAATCAAAAATACACTTAGAATGTTAGCATTAATCCTTTTTAATTATACGGGGTTATATTATCAATAAGCTTTCCACGTTTCTCCAAGAAAAGTGGAGCTTGTTTATGAAATTGGTGGGACAATCACATAAACAAGATATTGGTATTTTACACCATGATCCTAATGCACAATGGACAGAGCCCATTAAACTGCCTGTTACAATTAACTTTGTGGTGTTTATTGATTTTGGAATATAACAGAATTTATAATTTTGAAGAATTTGTGTTTGCATTATATTGGACACTATTTAGCAAAATTTGAGTACCCTTGCTGTAATGAGACTAATGAAAGTTTTTTGAAGAATTGATCATTTATTATACTGTATACGAAATGGACAATACTGGTGAGCAACTCAGAGTATTATTCTTCCTCAAACTTATGGTTTGCATAGCAATGGGCAAACAGCTTGCTCTGGCATTTGGACATTTTGGATATGGAATAATATTTTAGTCATTTATATTTTAAATACTTCAGATTTCCCTTGTGCTGAATATGGTGCCTGTTTTGCAAAACTGTAAATAATATTTGTAATTTTATTAAGATAATATATGTATTTCAATGAATTTTGCAATAACTCACAAATTGTCTTAATTCATTGCAATTTCTTCACAGGGGTTTTTGAGTGTCTAGTACAATATGTTTTCTAAATAAATTGCATTAAAAGTGTGGAGAAATTTAGAGGTAATGTGTACACTGGCTGGTTTTACTCTAATTTTGTTGGTATCTGATCCTTACAAAACAGAGAAGGAAGGAAGAATGAAACATTAACCGGATGCCAAGTGACAGCAATTAAACTGGTGGAGGAAGAGCCTGGGACCTATTAATGCTGCATTTAAAATAACATCTGAGTCCTCTGCAAGGAAAGTTACAGTGATCTAATGTTCAGCCATGAAGATGATATTTAAAAACATCTCTCTCTACTTTACGGCATGCTTGATTACATTTTATAGTTTGCCTCAAATTTGAATAAATAGTGTCCTGTTTTTTACACCCCTCACATTGAAAGTGTTTTTTTTTAAATCAGACTTAGAGATTACAACTACTACCTAGGTTTTCTTCTTACATTAAATTTTTCTTAATTTGACCCGATGGAATCCGTTTTTTTTCCTCAAGTGTCAGTTGCAAACTTCCACAGCTCTGAAATCAAAGGGATTTTTTTTTACCCTTATTTCCTACCGAATTACTTGCAACTGAACTTATGTCTCTGAATCCTTCAAGGTAATTCAATAGAGACTGAAATATGAGCCGGAGGATCAAAATTCAAAACAAAATGTCACAGAGGTAAGTTTGAGGCCACTGACATAAAACCCAATCTCCAGTAATAAACAGTTTTAGCTCTTGCTAGAGGCATGGATGAATTATGTGTGGAGTTTCATTACTGCTTACCTTAATGGTTATTATATTAGCAAGCAACAAATAATCAGCCAAAGAAGCTCAGTGGGTTGAACAACATCTGGGGAGGGGGGGAGGAATTGTCATGACTTTGGATCAAAACCCTGCATCAGCTCTGGAAGCCATGTCGGATAAATGATGTACCGTCTTGATCTGAAATCATGACAATTTCTAAGCGTTGACAATTTCCCCCAGGTGCTGCTGAGCTGGTGAGCTCCTCCAGCAGATTATTTGCACCAGATTTCAGTATCTAAATTCTTTTCTGTCTCAAGTTAATATATCAGTGTAAATACCAGGGGAACAGCCTGAAAAAATGTGCCTAAGACTCATAAATCCAGTCACACAGCAGAAATATCATTCACTAGCTATGGCTGTGGGAAATACTCATTGTGTTTATCTGTACAGCTGAAATATTGGTGGATAAACACCAACCCACATACAATATGTACTACATTCATCTTTTGCTCAAATGGCAGAATGTGACCAGCACAGTCTAGGGTTTCAGCTATTTACAATTTTAGTAACTCAGGTAAAAGAACATATTCAGAATCTCCAGTCCTATCGAAGGGTTTTGGCCCAAAACGTCGCTGGTACTCTTTCAAACAACAGGAATTCTGCAGATGCTGGAAATTCAAGCAACACACATCAAAGTTGCCGGTGAACGCAGCAGGCCAGGCAGCATCTCGAGGAAGAGGTACAGTCGACGTTTCAGGCCGAGATCCTTCAGGTCAGGACTAACTGAAGGAAGAGTGAGTAAGAGATTTGAAAGTTGGAGGGGGAGGGGGAGATCGAAAATGATAGGAGAAGACAGGAGGGGGAGGGATGGAGCCAAGAGCTGGACAGGTGATAGGCAAAAGGGATACGAGAGGATCATGAGACAGGAGGTCCGGGAAGAAAGACAAGGGGGGGGGGAATCCAGAGGATGGGCAAGGGGTATATTCAGAGAGACAGAGGGAGAAAAAGGAGAGTGAGAGAAAGAATGTGTGTATAAAAATAAATAACAGATGGGGTACGAGGGGGAGGTGGGGCATTAGCGGAAGTTAGAGAAGTCGATGTTCATGCCATCAGGTTGGATCCAACCTTCCTAGAGATGCTGCCTGGCCTGCTGCGTTCACCGGCAACTTTGATGTGTGTTGCTTGACGGTACCCTTTACCTAGATGCTGCCTGACCTGGTGAGTTCCTCCAGCTTCTTTATGTGAGTTGCTCAGATTTCCAGCATCTGCAGATTTTCTCTTGTTTGAGAACATATTGTTGTTTGCTAGTGATTCAGTGTATGTTGAAAGAGTCAGAAGGATGTGTGGAGGATGTTAAGCAGGAAAAACCTTCTGCTAGGTGGTAGTACAGATGCGAGGAATTACCCTGCCATCTTCGCTGTCTCCTCAGCTTCTAGCACCACCTTCGACCTGAGATAGGTTGGCACCGGCTGCCCTGCCACCAACAGCTGAGTCTACCCCCATGCTGCTCCAATGGACAATGCAATCTTTTGCAGGTTTCCCATTTGAGTCTGCGTCAGGTTAAACATGGCACAGTATCCATTCAACAGACTGGCGGGCATCAGCTCCTGGGAAAGAGATGAGGAATACTTACTTAAGTATAATTCAATGGTTTTTTATGTATACCATAGTCATTTTCTTACTTGGAGAAAAAAAGGGTTTTTTAAATATATTTTTAACCAGTGCTACAAACTGACTACCTAAGATGATCACACAAAGTCAGGAACTCTAAAAGCTAATGAGCCTGGTCACCTTCGAAATGGTTCTATGAATTCAGCAGCCTACATTCACTAATAAGGCTACAACATTGTGCAAGATTGGGAGGTGAGCTCCCTGAACAAAATTCCCCAGGAGACAGATAGCGTGGCCTCAGATAAGGGACCAATGAGTTTGGGGCAATGGAAGATCTGCCTCAATATGTAGTCTTTGATGCAAAGCAGCTGGGGAATAAAGTTAAGGAAATTGTGCTTCATTAATACCAAACAGTGCTGAAATTACACTTGGAATGGTCATGGCTCCTCAGCTAAGAAAGAATGAACCTTTCAGAGCGAATTCATACATTTTAATAGAATGATCCCTGTGTTGAGAGAATTTTCCTCAAATGAGGCATTATGGAAGAACAATTTATCTTCATTGGAACTTGCAAATATGTAACATTTGTCGAGGGATCAACCAATTAATTACTGAGATGGAAATAACTCAGGAAAAGGTATAGCTCTGGTGGTTGATGGCTGGGTCGAGTTGTTCTCTGATCCTGGAAATCTAATCGCAATCGTTTCGTCACCGTACAAGGAGACATCATCAGCATGCTGTTAGCTTGTGGTGTGTACTCTGAATGTCAACTGATTGATAAGTATATAAAAGCTTAGCATTTGGAGGACACTCCACAAGTGAACAGCGCATTGAAGTCTCTTCATACAGTGATGAAACGTTTGCAAGTAGATTACCAAGATAAGAGAATAACTCAGCGCAACCAATTACTGAGATATTATCCCTTCTCATCCCTAATGAGATCAGTAATTTAGGATGGGAAAGAGGAAGAAATTCTTCATTTGGAAGATTGAAAATCTGTGGAATTCACTATCCCAGAAGACAGTGGATCAGTTATTTAAAGCTGAGTTCAGCACAGGTTTGGGCAATATGACATCAAGTGGCATGACGGAAAAGTGAAATGATCTTTTAGATCTATATGCTTTCTCCATCTCTGATCCCTTACACTAACAAAGTGTAACATGGACCAAATATTTCAACATTTTAAGATACAGCAACTTTCTTAATTCTACCTTTAGCTAAGCTACTGTTGTTGGATGCTCTTGCAGCATCTTCACAAATATCACTGAGCTCTTTAAATACAGGTCTTGAGATTCTTCTAATCCAGTCATTTAACCAATGAAGTCAGTAAAAGAGTTTATTTTAGGTTTGAGCCAGAAACAACTGGGGAAATACCTTCTGCCATTCAGGATACATCCAAAAGTTAAACTTAAGCACTCCCTTGGGATTAAGGTTTGTCATTGTCACATGTAGCGATTCAGTGGAAAATGTTTGTTTTGTATGCCATCCATACAGATCATTCCAATTCCAGTCTCAGCTCATTCCATTTCCACATGTTTGGCCCATATGCTTCTGAACCTGGGATTCCCAGACACCTTGCTTAATGGTAATTTGTCCATGCCACAAAAAAGTTTGGGAACCCCTGCTGTAAACCACTCAAGTGACTTTTAAATTTTGTTACTGTACATGGCTCTACCACTTCCTCTGACAGGTCTTTCCATATATGGACCAACTCCAGGAAAAAGTTGCCACTCAGATTCGTATTAAACCTCTCCCCTTTCACTAATGCCCTCTACTTCTTGATTTCTGAACTCTGGGAAAAAGACTGTGTGCATTCATCCTATCGATGCTCTCATGATTTTATATGTCTACAAAGTCACCCTTCATTCTTTTATTATCCAGTGGCTAAAATCCTAGCCCGCTCAACCTCTCTATAAGTCAGTCCCTGAAATCCAGGCAACATCCTCGTAAAACTTTATTGCGTTCTTTCCAGCTTAATGGCATCTTTCCTACAGCAGGACAAGCAAATCTGAACATAGTACTCCAAGTATGGCCTCACCATCTTCTTGTACAGCTGCAACATAACATTGGCGTGGCTCGTGGATTGGACTCTGTAGTTCATGTTATGATGTGCTTCTGGTTTCCGGTTACTCCTTTTTTAAAATTGTGATTTTGTGCCATTTTCATCGGGATAGATCAGCTCTGCAGCCCACAATGAATGACACAGCGCTAAACTGAGCTGAACTAAACTGAACATTCCTAGATTGTCTCAATGTGGTTTAATGTTTTATAACCTGTGTTTTTTGCTCTTTTTTGCCATTTGAATGATTTTGTTCTTTTTTTGCACATTGGGTGATTGATGTTTTCTTAAACGGGATTGAATTTAAGAGCAGGGAGGTTGTGCTGCAACTGTACACGGTACTGGTGAGGCTGCATATGGACTATAACGTGCAGTTCTGGTCTGCTCACCTGAGGAAAGATATATTGGCTTTGGAGGTGGTGCAGAGGAGGTTCAGGAGGTTGATTCCAGAGATGAGGGGGTTAGACTATGAGGAGAGATTGAGTCGCCTGGGACAGTACTCGCTGGAATTCAGAAAAATGAAAGGAAATCTTATAGAAACATATAAAATTATGAAAGGGATAGATAAGATGCAGGCAGGCAAGTTGTTTCCACTGTTAGGTGAGGCTAGAACTAGGAGACATCGCCTCAAGATTTGGGGGAGTAGGTTTAGGATGGAGATGAGGAAGAACTGCTTTTCCTAGAAAGCATTAAATCTGTAGAATTCTCTGCCCAATGAAGCAGTGGAGGGTACCTCAGTAAAAATATTTAAGACAAGGTTGGATAGATTTTTGCATAGTAGGGGAATTAAGGGTTCTGGGGAAAAGGCAGGTAGGTGGAGACGAGTCCTAGTCAGCCATGATCTTATTGAATGGCAGAACAGGCTCAACGGGCCAGATGGCCTACTCCTGCTCCTATTTCTTATGTTCTTAGTTTCATGGCTGTCTGTGGAAAGATGAATATCAGGGTTGTATACTGCATACCTAGTTCGATAATAAATGTACTTTGAATCTTTTAATTTCTATAGTCATTGCCATGACTAATGAGAGCATTTTTCACCGCATTTTCTATCTGTGACACTATTTGCCAATCCTCATCACACTTACCCAACTGATCATCATCTCTCTGTAATTCCTGATAAAGATCTTCATTATGTATGACACCAGCTTTATGAATGCAATCTCTAAACTTAATTTAAGTGTCATCTGTAAAGTGTCTGAGAAGAGCTAACTTTGTGAAGATATTACGGGTTTCCACATTTATTTTCATGCGGCAATGCTTCTGTTGACGTCGCTGTTTAGGGGCCAGGTTGATGAAATGTCGGAATTGATTAGGTGATGAACAGTTCACCAGATATCATAGGTGTCAAGGCACTGCTGAGATTTGAGATTCCTTGCTCAGGTGACGACACCTTGTCTAAAAACACAACTTCAAAGCTCTGACTCCTGTTATCATGGTGTGTTCAGAGTAGCCTCCAAAGGCAGGTAATGACCACTGATTTTTTTTTTGGCAGAGAGTGTCCATTAAACACTGACATCTGTTCCAAACAAGAGTTACACACACATACACGTTCAAAGGAATATTGTCAGAAATGTACCCAGGGATTGAGTGATTTCAATGTTCTAGCTTCTCTTGGGGTCTGTTATCAAAAAATGTGTATTCCTGCAACTTCAAAAATATTTCTAAGAGATTGATGCGTAATTACTATCCTCCTCCTCTAAATCTACACTAATCTCATCATGAGTAACTGGCCACCTAAAAAAAGTAAACGCAAGTTACTTTCTCTCCCATTTATTTCTAACCTTTACTCTGCATTCCAATTGAGCTGTGACAATTCTAAAACATCTTGCATTTATACAGCGCCTTTAGTGTAACAAAAAAACCCTAATCTTTATCAGAAGAGTGTTAAATAATAATTACCAATCCTTTCCTCACGAAGTATGGAAATTTTACCCATCATTACCGGCGGCGTTAATTTACGATACAATTATTGACCAAGGTAATTCTCATCGAGCCGAGCCAGACAGCGAATAGCCGCTCCCTTTCTCAGTACATAGAGGATTGGCTAGTCATAATTTGAACTGATCATTTATTGGTTAGTGTTTTTGGAAGTCTATGATTGGCTACCTATTGGTCCTTATTGAGGTGATTAGTGCGGGTACTCCTCTCCTTGCATTATGATTGGCTGATGTTGTGAATTGCCGATTGAGCGGAAGTGCCTTGAAACATTGCAAGAGGAGAAGTGTATTGAGGAAAGTAACTGCTGTGTCTGTCACGAGCGCGTTTTCCAGAGGTTTTTTTTTAACATTAGTACCTGCGGTTTACTGACCAGTCTCGTTTAGAAGAGATGGATCTAGAGAATAAAGTGAAAAAGGTGAGAAAATTGGCATTTTGCTTTATCTCCGAGTCTGTACCTTATCTTATCAAGGGCGACACCCATTTGATCGTTTCCTCTTGTTCCTACTTAATGCAACATCTGTAGTGAAATATTTATGTCTAAATGCTGATGAGAGATGGTATTTAGCAGAAACTAGCAAAGAATTGCTGCGTGGAGTGATAGGGAAATCCTTCAGGAATTTAGCAGCCTTGAACAGCGATTTCCGCGAGAGGTTAAAAACTTAACACAAATCTACTGTAAAAGGGTAAAGGACTGAAATGCGACACCAGCTTTGTTGTAGTTGGCCTCAGATGGTTCTGGACCTATTTCTGCTGGTTTAAAATGACGTCATTTATTCAATGAATTGGTCACTCGGGTAGTGTCTTAAAATTGACTGTGAGTCACAGGCATTTGAAGGTCGAGTTCAGTGCTAGGTCTAGGGTTGGGTCGTGCCATCCAGCATAAAGGTTCAACGCTGACAAATGCGGCATGGATGGGCGCAAAGAAAGAACTTCATTCACTGCTTCGGGCTTCTTTTAAAAGGACTCTGCAACTAATTGGCTAATAGTGAATTGTAGTCCCTGTTGGACTGCAGGAAATATGATAGCCAATCTGTGCAGTCCAAATTGTCTCAAATATAATGTGCTTTTGAATACTAGTTGAGGGTTAATTGTTAGTAAGGACATGAGGAAACTTGGAAAGTGGTACAGTGGAATTTCATCTACCTTGGTCAGACAAAGTTAGTGTCTCAGCTGAAGTCAGGCTCTTCAGGTAGTGATTAACAACCTTGGTGTTATATTAGCCTGTAAGCTTTTTTTTGATAAAGTGCCTGATTGGAATTTAATTTACTGACTTTGTACATCCAATTGAGCAGTATGGTAGTGTACTGGTTAGCACAATGCTTTACAGCGTAGGTGATCTGGATTCCTTTTCCACTGCTGCCTGTAAGGAGTCTGTACGTTCTTCTGATGTCTGTGAATTTCCTCCAGGTGCTCTGGTTTCCTCCCACCATCCTAAGATGTACTGGTTAGTGGGTTAATTGGTCATTGTAATTAGTCCAGTGTTTAGGCTAGGATTAAAATCGGGGGATTACTGGGTGGCACGGCTCAAAGGGCCAGAAGGGCCCATTCTGTACTATATCTCAATTTTTAAAAAAAAAGTTGTTCAAACACTAATCCATAGTTGTGATATTTGGGGGAAGTGTAAAATGCCCTGAACAGCAGTTGAATAATCAAGTATTTTTCCACCAGCATCAACAATGTAGACCTGCTGATAAAATATTGCATTGCTGATTGTAACATTGCAACAGTGCTCACATGTATTTGCAAATAAATTCACTGAGATATGGTTATAGAATAACGCAATAACAATTACAGCACGGAAACAGGCCATCTCGGCCCTTCTAGTCCGTGCCGAACTCTTACTCTCACCTAGTCCCACCGACCTGCACTCAGCCCATAACCCTCCATTCCTTTCCTGTCCATATAGCTATCCAATTTAACTTTAAATGAGAACATTGAACCTGCCTCAACCACTTCTGCTAGAAGCTCGTTCCACATCGACCACTTCTGCTGGAAGTTCGTTCCACAACTCGTATTCTGAATACAAGAAGTTTGCTACATAAAAACAAGCTTGGCGATTTTTTAAAATTAAAATCTTAATGTCAGTTTCAGACTACTGTATCTCAACTTCAATCGGTGGGTGTATGAATCAATAATGAATGCTTAATCCCTATTTGAGTGTAATAGATCAATTAATTATATTTCTGTAGATTTATCATTATGATGAATTATTCTATCAGCTTGACTTTTGATGTCATTTGAAAATTAAGTAAAACTGCTAAATGAAAAGTTTTTGTTTAACTTGCAGTGTATAATTTATAAACATCTTCAATGCTTATTTCCTGGGAAGAGTTTAATGCAGAAGAAAGCCTCCCAATGCTTCAGGGAGGAAGCTGTTATCATAGATGTTACTTTCATTTCTAAATTGGGGTACATTACAAACATACTGTGCATTAGGAGAAGAGTACGCCCTTTCACAAGTGAGGACATCATTATCTGTTTGATTTGTGACATGCTAAACTTCATGCCTCTCTAGTTTCAGTCCTCCTTGCCTAATAAGGCCCTCTTTAAGAAAAATAATCTTTTAATGTTCATTACAATCTGATGTTGGGTATAGGAGTTTACAGACTGTCTTCAAAGTCTGCATTTTTAACTTTATTAGATGCTGCAGTTTATCTGTTCATTTGTATAACATTTTAACAAGTTAAGATACTTTTTTGTTCTATAACAGGGACTCAATAACAGCTTCAAAGAGTTTGTGAAATTGTATTTTAGAATTAGAAATCTTGTACTTGGCCTGAGTTTTGAACTTTTTTTGTAAATTGGAAAACATCAATATTTTGGAATGCTTTTGCATATTTCAAGTTGGGGGGAAGACACACATTCTTGTGCCTTTTGTGAGCTCATAGTGATCCCATTAATAATCTTTGTGTGGTCACTGTTGTATTGAAAAATCCAGCCCACTTGGTGCACCACAGGGTTCTTTTTTGTGTAAAAAAAAGCATAATGAATTGAATGGCCATTTGGATTGCTTTAATTGGATTAAGAGAAACTAGGTCAGAACAGAGCTGTTGCTGTTCTTCAGGTTTTACAATTGTATTTGCAATCAAGTAAACACGAGAATATTCAATGTTTTGACCAAAGTATGAGACTTGTGATGGTGCAGGCTGAAGCCTCTGCCAACATGCACTAAGTTCCCGCAATGGAGATGAATTCACAGGCAAATACTGCTGATGTGAAAGAACTTCAGTGAGCTAAATTAAAAAGGAGAGCTATTGCTGCAATAGACAGCTGAATGTAGAAAATTGTGCACAATGTTGGAGATTCATAACAACTCTGCTCAAGCTCCTGTTAAAGCAGTCCTCCAAAGCCTAGAATACTACCTTGTGGGAGTACCTTTACAAAGGTGACCCATCACTTCAAGGGTATTTAAAACTGAGCCATTTGCACTCCCATCATAAAAAGGTATGCATATTCAACTATTTAAATAGTGATTTGAGTGATGCACATTTTGTTGTATGATCAGTAGTCTGATCTTGCAACTGTACTTTCCAAGTCCAGTAATCTTGGATATTTAATAGCATTGCTATCATCAAGACCTCTCCATTGATGTCAAGGAGCCAGCATTGACCACAAATCAAGTAGACCAGCAATTTTAATACAGTGGCCATAAGAACTGGGTAGAGTTTGGGTATCCTTTCGCAGATATTGAAACTCACAACCAAAATAACACACACAGTGCTGGAGGAACTCAGCAGATCAGGCAGCATGTATGGAAATGAATAAGGAGTCCACACTTCAGGACTGAGAAGGAAGAGGGGAAGATGCCAGAATAATAAAGGTGGGGGGGGGGAGGGAATGAGGCTATCGAAAGTGATAGGTGAATCCAGGTGGGTGGAAAGATCAAGGACTGGAGAAGAAAGAATCTGATAGGAGGAAGGGGTGGGGGGTGGGAATAAATAGGCAGTTGAGAAATAAAAGGTCGTGGGGGGGGCAGCGGTGGGGGAAATACCCAGACAGAATACAAGGTGTTGCTCCTCCACCCTGAAGGTGGCCTCATCCTGGCACAAGAGGAGACCGTTGTCTTACACAGTGGAATGGGAGTTGGGATTAAAATGTTTGGCCACTGGGAAGCCCTGCTTGTGGCAGATGGTGCAGAGGTGCTTGACAAAGTGGTCTGTATCTGGAAAGCATAATTCAGTGATGTGATGGAATTCTTTCCAGTAACTG
Organism: Mobula hypostoma; assembly: GCF_963921235.1. Taxonomy (NCBI): domain Eukaryota; kingdom Metazoa; phylum Chordata; class Chondrichthyes; order Myliobatiformes; family Myliobatidae; genus Mobula; species Mobula hypostoma. Next base: position 21,516,432 of record NC_086105.1, on the reverse strand, counting down.
GATGAATGCAATGATACCCAAGTAGCTTGGTAACGCACAGAACAATATCCTTTCCCCCATTCTAATCAGTCATTCCCCTCCATTGCTGCTGCACCAAGGCTACAATGTGTATTGTTGGTGAAATGTACTGCTTAAGCTGTTCCAACAGCAGCTCTAAAACCCATGACCTCTGCAACAAAATGAGAGGCGGAAGGTGACTGAGAACGCCATCACCTGCAAGTTCTTTTCCAGGTTGCACACTATCCGACTTGGAAATATTATCACTTCTTCATTCTCAGGTCCAAATGCTATAGCCCTCTACCCATCAACACTATGGGAGTAACTTTGGCAAAGGATGTCGCATTTCAAAAAGGTAGCTTATTGCTCCTTCCTTGGGTATTTTGAAATGAGTCATTGGTACTTGAATCATGAAAAATTATTCCTTTATTTTGGAAAAGGAATGCAAATCCCACCATGCCCCACCTCCCCTTCGTACCCCATCTGTTATTTATTTTTATACACACATTCTTTCTCTCTCTCTCCTTTTTCTCCCTCTGTCCCTCTGACTATACCTTTTGCCCATCTTCTGGTTTCCCCCCCCCTTGTCTTTCAACCCGGGCCTCCTGTCCCATGATCCTCTCATATTCCCTTTGCCAATCACCTGTCCAGCTCTTGGTTCCATCCCTCCCCCTCCTGTCTTCTCCTATCATTTTGGATCTCCCCCTCCCCCTTTCAAATCTCTTACTAACTCTTCCTTCCGTTAGTCCTGACGAAGGGTCTCGGCCTGAAACGTCGACTGTATCTCTCCATAGAGATGCTGCCTGGCCTGCTGCGTTCACCAGCAACTTTGATGTGTGTTGATTGAATTTCCAGCATCTGCAGTATTCCTGTTGTTCCCACCATTTAAGAATGATTATGAGCCCAGCATGTCTTTGAAGGGATTTGTGATGTCATTAGCCTGAATCACTGCCTACTGAGGTAGCTTGATTTGCTGAGTGGTTCTGGCAATTTTATTTTTATTAACTTTTGTCTTTGAAATTGTATGCTTGTATTGTTCTGGGTTTTCAAAAAGTTTTGAATTTTTGGCTGCTGTTCACACTTAATTCTGAAGGATTTCCAAGGTGGGATAGTATTTGACTTGGAGAAGGGATCTTGTCATGGATTTTTCTTATGGCTGGTGCTCTTGTCTTTCATGGTTGGTTGAAATTGTATGTTGATGTGATGCAGCCAGAGTAGTCCAAGATGGTGACTGCATTTAGCTTTGAAATGAATTTCTATACTTGAACTTTTCTGGGTCTTCAGAAGTTACATTCTATAGGACCGCAGCTGTGCTTCATAATGATGAAGCACTTCACAAAGTATCCCATGAGGTACTTTTAAATTCAAGAACATCTTTCCAAAACTTCAGTTTAGAAAAATGTTTAGTTCTATACTTAATTCCTTTTTAATGCATTTGGGCCTCAATTTGGAGGATTAGAGCATAATTTGTAAACCATGTGCATGCCAGTATAAACAGACATTGACAGCTCTCCACTGCACTGGTAGATATAATTTGAGCCAGACTCTCTAAACTAGTTGCAGTTGGGGAAAATATGCTGTCATTATGCATTTGATCTACGGTCAGTTTAAAATGTGTAGTAGACATTGTAATACTGTCTGAAATCTGACTCCAAGAATGCTCTTGAGCTATTCACTCTGGGGTTGTCTGCTTTCCGCAGTTGGTGGATATGGATATCTTGAAAGACATTCTATAGTATATTGACCTGTACCCAGGTGTCCTTTTAATGATGAGTTAGCTTTCCAAACCCTAGCATCAGTTGTTTGGATAAAGTAAATGTTTTTGTGGAATGAACAACAATTTGGTCTGTGTCAAATTTTCTTCAATCTGATAACATCAGTGACTGAATTCTCAACTATTTTTCAAGAGTAGTAACCTGATTGCAAATGAGAATTTTAGTATAGTGTACTGAATTTTTTTGGGGGGGGGCGGTGGAGGAGAAGATGCATTCAGAAGAAAAAAGCTTGGATTAAGTTGGCTCCAATTTAAAATGACCCTAAAAGGGCAAATTTCTACTGCACTGCAGTCTTTTGTACTAGTTTGATGGATTGTTCTATATACAATGTTTGTCAAATAAATTACTTTTAGGGCACTAAGGCTGGGTGGGGGGGTTGGGAAGTCTGCATAATCAGATGCATTGAACTGCTAGTCACAGATGTACTTTTAATTGTGTAAAACTAGAGCTTATCTGAGGAATAAGACGATCGTAAAGCTACTGTGTGGTAATTCTGCAGCAGCCATTTTGTTTAGTAGTTGTAGCCAGCAGAAATGGAATTTAAAACATAAAACAGACCTAGTTGACACAGATCAAAATATATTATTGTGTTCCACGGCTGCTCCATTTGTGCTGGATGTGAAATGGAGTTCATTTGTTCAGCAACACTTTGAGTGTTCTTTATTAAGGAGTTGGGGCGTTCAGTTTATCACTTAATCTAGAATTATCCTGCACTCGATTTGCTTTAACACAAAATACTCTACAGATGCTGGGGTCAAAGCAACACTCACAACACGCTGGAGGAACTTAGCAGGTCGGGCAGCATCCGTGGAAACGATCAGTCAATGTTTCGGGCCGGAACCCTTCGTCAGGACTGAAGAGGGAAGGGGCAGAAGCCCTATAAAGAAGGTGGGGGGAGGGTGGGGAGGAGAAGGCTGGTAGGTTCCAGGTGAAAAACCAGTAAGGGGAAAGATAAAGGGGTGGGGGAGGGGACAGGCAGGAAAGGTGAAGAAGGAATGGGGAAAGCACAATGGGTAGTAGAAACAGGTGGAACCATGAGGGAGGTGATAGGCAGCTGGGGGAGGGGGCAGAGTGAAATAGGGATAGGGGAAGGGAGGGGGAGGGAATTACCTGAAGTTGGAGAATTCAATGTTCATACCAATGGGCTGGAGACTACCTGGATGGTATATGAGGTGTTGCTCCTCCAACCTGAGTTTAGCCTCCTGGCAGTAGAGGAGGCCAGGTATGGACATATCCGAATGGGAATGTGAAGCAGAGTTGAAGTGGGTGGCAACCGGGAGATCCTGTCTGTTGTGGCGGACAAAGCGGAGGTGCTCGACAAAGCGGTCCCCCAACCTACGTCTGGTTTCACCGATGTAGAGGAGGCCGCACCGGATGCAATAGATGACTCCAACAGACTCTTAAGTGAAGTGTTTTCTCACCTGGAAGGACTGTTAGGGGCCCTGAATGGTGGCAGGAGAGGAGGTGTAGGGACAGGTGTAGCACTTGCACTTACAGGGATAAGTGCCAGGTGGGAGATCCGCGTGGAGGGACATGTGGACCAGGGAGTCGCAGAGGGAACAATCCCTATGGAAAGTGGAGAGGGAAAGATGTGCTTAGTGGTGGGGTCCTGTTGAAGTTGCGGAGGATAATGTGCTGGATCCGGAGGCTGGTGAGGTGGTAGGTGAGGACAAGGGGAACTCTGTCCCTGTTGTGGTGGCAGGAGGATGGGATGAGGGTCGAAGTGCGGGAAATGGAGGAGATGCGGGTGAGGGCGTCATTGATGATGGTAGAAGGGAAACCACGATCCTTAAAGAGGACATTTCATCGACTTTACTTCAAACTTCCACCCAGCCCTCAAATTCACTTGGTCTATCTCGGACACTTCTCTCCCCTTTCTCGATCTCTCGGTCTCCATCTCTGGAGACAGACTGTCCACTGACATCTTCTACAAGCCCATTGACTCTCATAACTACCTTGACTATACCTCTTCCCACCCTGCTACATGCAAAAATGTCATTCCCTATTCCCAGTTCCTCTGTCTCTGCCACATCTGCTCCCAGGATGAGGCTTTCCATTCCAGGACATCTCAAATGGACCATTCAGGGCCCCAAACAGTCCTTCCAGGTGAGGCAACACTTCACTTGTGAGTCTGTTGGGGTCATCTATTGTATCTGGTGCGGCCTCCTCTACATCGGTGAAACACGACGCTGATTGGGGGACCGCTTCATTGAGCACCTCCGCTCCATCTGCTACAACAGACAGGATCTCCCGGTTGCCACCCACTTCAACCCTGCTTCACATTTCCATTCGGATATGTCCATACATGGCCTCCACTACTGCCATGATGAGGCTAAACTCAGCTTGGAGGAGCAACACCTCGTATACTGTCTAGGTAGTCTCCAGCCCCTTGGTATGGACACTGAATTCTCCAACTTCGGGTAATTCCCATCCCAGTTTCACTCTGCCCCCTCCCCCAGCTGCCTATCACCTCCCTCATGGTTCTGCCTCCTTCTACTACCCATTGTGTTTTCCCCTATTCCTTCTCCACCTTTCCTGCCTATCCCCTCCCTGCTTCCCCTCCCTACCCCTTTATCTTTCCCCTTACTGGTTTTTCACCTAGAACCTACCAGCTTTCTTCCCAGCCTCCCCCCACCTACTGTATAGGGCCTCAGCCCCTTCCCTCTTCAGTCCTGACAAAGGGTTCCAGCCCGAAACGTTGACTGATCGTCTCCACGGATGCTGCCCGACCTGAGTTCCTCCAACGTGTTGTGAGTGTTCCTCTATTTGCTTTATCATGTATGATCCTGGGATAACTATTTCCATCTTTTTTTCCATCTATAGAACCTAATCAAACTGGGTTTTATGTAGCACTCCTTCACCACCTTTCAGTCGTTGTGGCTTTTTCCAATTGTTTAGAATCATGCAATGTACCTTTACCTATCATATAGTCTGCTAAAATTTCCATCAAAAACAAGGGCAACATTTTTTGTGTTAGACAGAGTTGTGGGTGGGTTGCCTTGGTCATGTTCCCTTTTAGATGAAATACTAGAAACTTTTTAGTTTTCTATAGGTAGCAGCTTTCCCAATGAAAGTCGCAGTAATGGTTATATGAATAAACAATGTTTGTTACATGAGTTTGTTATAGCCAGGAATGGTATAGGGGATGTGCTCCCAATAGTGTGCGCAGCTGACAGCCAACTCCAGCTCCAAGCACGTGTGGCTTAGCTACTATGCCGGGCGGAACAGTTTCTACTGGCGTGAGAAGGGGCAAAGGTGGGTTACTGGCACCTTGAAACCAGTCACTTCAGGCAGATGGCGTTCGTTGTCCGTGGTTGGCAACTCATCTAGAAGAAGGAAAGTTCTGATCTCAAGCCTCCACTGCCTTGCAGCTATACTCACCCATGGGGAAGGCTTTGGGAGTAAACCTGGGGGGCGGGGGGTGGAATCTAGAGCTGGAGTCCCTAAGGCAGTCCTACATTAAGTTCAATGCTGACTGGCAACTCCTGTGATGCTGCTGGTTCTAAGCTATATTGGTCTCTGCCGTTCCTTTGAGTTCATCAGAAGCGTGGAGAGGAGGAACGTGCAACATGGGCAACAGCCCGCTCTGCACAGCCTCGCATATCTTGACAGCTAGGACTTCGTTAGCTCTGACAAACGGAGACCTCGCATTTCTGCCTACCGATATGGTCCAAAACAAATTCCTCCTGATCGTTTAATCTTTCTATCCTCTATAGATGACCCTGGGACATGAACAAGGAGCAGGGGCCCCATGCCTGAAGTGCAAGGATAAGTGTGAAGGATTTGAACTCCATTTTTGGAGGTAATGTATGTTTAACGAATAAGTAAAGCACCCGTCTCCTTTCCTGTGTTTGACAGATCCAGTGCTTTTAATATATTAAATATTTTGCTTCATCTCATTTGTAGATGAATCCTCCTTTCCACTTCTGCTTCTCAGCAGCTATAAACTGAAAGATGCTTGGTCTGCAGACTATCTTGTAGGTTTATGAAGAAATTATTCTCTCTTTTTTCAAGAAAAGAAACTATTTTGAAGACTACTCTCTGCTTAAAGTTAATCTACACAAAGAATCAAGATTGATATATCAGCTATAATAACATTGACCTTCTGTCTCATCATAGTATGCAATTGGCTAACTGAAAACCGAATAACTGTTCCTTCAATCTTCATTCACTTCCTCCTGATCCCTTTTTAAATAGGATAGCTATGTTCTCCGGCAGAATGGAATTTAATTAGGTTTCAAAGTGGATTTTTTTAAATACGGGAGTTGCATATTTTCGCCATGACAGATTGTAAGTCTCGTACTCACATACCAAAGGCATTGATCAAGAAACACGAGTATCCATGTTGTTCTGTTTGCAGATTTAATTGTAAAATCCAATGACTCATCTGTATTTCCATTTTGCAATATGATTTTCCTGTATTTTTTAAAGTAACTGGTTTATCTTTGGCAATATAAATGTGGGTTTCCCTGTTTTAAAACATCAAATTTTCATGATAGTTAGAAAAGCTTGCTTTTTTTTTTGGTGGAACATTTCAGCCTGAGACTTTTTGAATTATTCTGGATGAATTAAGTTCTCAATTTTCCTCTCCTGATTAATGTGCTTTCAGAACTAATTTTAAAATAGCTTTGTTAATTTACACAGCAAAATCTGATGAAATTATTCATTGTCACAAGTGGTTGGCAATATACTAAGCAATTGAATCCCAAGTAATTTAATCCTCTTTCGAAGGAATAATTTTTCCCTTAAGTATTCAATCTAATTTATGTTATGCCGTCCACTTTCTGGTTGAAAGCTGATCAAAGTCTTTGTTAAAACTTGTCGTAAAGTTTCTACTCTTTTGATCCAAATGATAAACTCTGCAATATTTCTGAAGCTAGGCATATCACTACATTTTATTTAGGACCTGTTTCCACAGTTGAAGGCTTAATAGAATTGTGAGCACAGTCATTGAAGGTCAGGCTAAATATTTTCATGCAGACTGCCTCAGAAATATTGTGAAGCTGCCAGTGGGTTTTTTTTCCCCCCCCATTGAATGAGATGTACTTCTCAATTGTATGCTATAAAACAGACATGAGGCAGTGAACTCATTGAATCTCTACCTGTGCTCGTATCCAAACAAGCCTAATATTTTAATCATCCTGTTATCTATTCATAAGCTTGTCACTATTATCGACAAATCTCAGGGTTGTAGACTGTGTACGTACCACATGGAAGACAAACAACCAATGTGGAAAAGACAAGTTGTGCAAATATAAAAAACAAGCAATAAATATCAAGAACATGAGATCAAGGGTCCATGGGTTGGGGGAACAATTCAGTGATGAGATGAGTGAAGTTATCCCCTTTGATTCAAGAGCCTGATGGTTGAAGGGTAATTACTATTCCTGAACCTAGGGATGTGGGTCCTGAGGCTCCCGTAGCACCTTCCTGATGGCAGCAGCAAGGAGAGAGCATGGCCTATTTGGAGGGGTCCCTGCTGATGAATGCTGCTTTTTCTGCGACAACACTCCATGTAGATGTGCTGAATGGTGGGGAGGGCTTTACCCATGATGGACTGGGCTGTATCCATTACTTTTTTATAGGATTTTCCATTCAGGGGCATTGGTTGCATCATGGCCTTCTACGGAAACACCAGTCAATATACTTTCCTCCACACATCTATAGATGTTTGTCAAAGTTTTAGATGTCTTGCTGAATCTTCATAAACTTCAAAGGAAGTGGAGGTGCTGCCATGCTTTCTTAATTCCATTGAGGTGCTGGGCCCAGGACAGATCCTCAAATGATAACACTGAGGAATTTCAGACATCCCACCTTTCCCGGAAGTTCCGGGAGTCTCCTGCATATTAATGGCAGCTCCCTGATGCCCGCAAATTAATTATCAATATCCCGGAAATGAGAGGGAGAGGGAGATCGACAGTGGGAGCAAAAGCGAGCATCCTGATTGGGCTCTCTTTGTGCTAAGTAGACCTATCAGTTTTCTCTGTGGGCGGGCTTTACAGTCAACCTCTCTCTCTCCATCAGTTCAGTTTAGTGTCCTGCAGTGCCATGGTAAAGTGTTCCAAAAACAGAAAATATAAAATGTACTTCACCCCAGACTACACTAAAGTGTGCCCCTGCCTAATAGGGGTCAAAAATAATGACAGTGTTGCTCGCTGCACTGTTTGCAACAGTGACTTTTCTATTGCCCATGGTGGGTTAAATGACTGTAAAAGACATGTTGAGGTGAGTTTAACAGGTGTCATTTGTTCATTAGCATAGCTAATGTTACTTAAACTAGCTGGCTAGCTGCTAAGGAGCTACTCTATTGATGTCCTACATGATGAGGCCAAACTCCCTGTAGACTTGCTTAAAGTTGTAATAGAATTTAAAAAACAACTCCATGATAATATACAAGTACATAGTTTAATGTCACATTTTCTGCATATACCCAGATTACAGATTAGACAAAATCACTAAACAAAGTATTACATAAGACAATATAATAAGGATACACCTTATGCTTTTATTTCTTTTAGGGACCACAACATATTAGGGAGGCTAATCGCAGGGAAGTCTGCTCAAGTATTTCACAGTTCTTTTCAGCAGAGCCACATCACAGTACAAGGAAAGTTTGCAAAAGAAATAGGAACACACATCAAAGTTGCTGGTGAACGCAGCAGGCCAGGCAGCATCTGTAGGAAGAGGTGCAGTCGACGTTTCAGGCTGAGACCCTTCGTCAGGACTAACTGAAGGAAGAGTGAGTAAGGGATTTGAAAGTTGGAGGGGGAGATCCAAAATGATAGGAGAAGACAGGAGGGGGAGGGATAGAGCCAAGAGCTGGACAGGTGATTGGCAAAAGGGGATACGAGAGGATCCTGTCCCAGGCGGAAGTTCCAAGTGTGCATTTGCAGCAAGTGAAGCTCCCTGCTGGAGTGCCACAGTAGACATGGATAACATCCATCACCACTTCATCACATCACTTAACTATAGCTAGCAAAATTTCAAATAAATCTGTTCTGCAGTATTTTGAAGCTAACTAGTACTACACTAAAGGTGAAAAGTTTGTATTTTGATTATAAACTTGGATTGTAAGCTAAGGTTTTGTTATCCTGAAAATATACATATTTTAATATTTTACTGTCTAAACACTGCCACATAATCAATTGCCACATAATCAATTGTGCCTTTGGTTTATTTGCCATCTATATCTAAGAGTAGCCTAACGTCGGTGGTGGGGAAACTGCTGGAGTCAGTTATCAAGGATGTGATAACAACACATTTGGAAAGCGGTGAAATGATCGGACAAAGTCAGCATGGATTTGTGAAAGGAAAATCATGTCTGACGAATCTCATAGAATTTTTTGAGGATGTAACTAGTAGAGTGGATAGGGGAGAACCAGTGGATGTGGTAAATTTGGATTTTCAAAAGGCTTTTGACAAGGTCCCACACAGGAGATTAGTGTGCAAACTTAAAGCACACGGTATTGGGGGTAAGGTATTGATGTGGATAGAGAATTGGTTAGCAGACAGGAAGCAAAGAGTGGGAATAAACGGGACCTTTTCAGAATGACAGGCGGTGACTAGTGGGGTACTGCAAGGCTCAGTGCTGGGACCCCAGTTGTTTACAATATATATTAATGACTTGGATGAGGGAAATAAATGCAGCATCTCCAAGTTTGCGGATGACACGAAGCTGGGCGGCAGTGTTCGCTGTGAGGAGGAAGCTAAGAGGATGCAGAGTGACTTGGATAGGTTGGGTGAGTGGGCAAATTCATGGCAGATGCAATTTAATGTGGATAAATGTGAAGTTATCCACTTTGGTGGCAAAAATAGGAAAACAGATTATTATCTGAATGGTGGCTGATTAGGAAAAGGGGAGGTGCAACGAGACCTGGGTATCATTATACACCAGTCATTGAAAGTGGGCATGCAGATACAGCAGGCGGTGAAAAAGGCGAATGGTATGCTGGCATTTATAGCGAGAGGATTCGAGTACAGGAGCAGGGAGGTACTACTGCAGTTGTACAAGGCCTTGGTGAGACCACACCTGGAGTATTGTGTGCAATTTTGGTCCCCTAATCTGAGGAAAGACATCCTTGCCATAGAGGGAGTACAAAGAAGGTTCACCAGATTGATTCCTGGGATGGCAGGACTTTCATATGAAGAAAGACTGGATGAACTGGGCTTGTACTCGTTGGAATTTAGAAGATTGAGAGGGGGATCTGATTGAAACGTATAAAATCCTAAAGAGATTGGACAGGCTAGATGCAGGAAGATTGTTCCTGATGTTGGGGAAGTCCAGAACGAGGGGTCACAGTTTGAGGATAGAGGGGAAGCCTTTTAGGACCGAGATTAGGAAAAACTTCTTCACACAGAGAGTGGTGAATCTGTGGAATTCTCTGCCACAGGAAACAGTTGAGGCCAGTTCATTGGCTATATTTAAGAGGGAGTTAGATATGGCCCTTGTGGCTACGGGGATCAGTGGGTATGGAGGGAAGGCTGGGGCAGGGTTCTGAGTTGAATGATCAGCCATGATCATAATAAGTGGCGGTGCAGGCTCGAAGGGCCGAATGGCCTACTCCTGCACCTATTTTCTATGTTTCTATAATCCTACAAGAACTGCTGTATTACACCTGGATGCTGTTACCAACCAATTCATACTTGGCAGCACCTCTTCTGATCCCTGCGCTGCCATGCTGTTGTACTACCTATCTATAATCCAGTACCGGATGAGCAAAACCTGCTTCTAGCTGAAGAATAGGAAGAATAAGGCCATCGTCTTCAGCCTCCATGACAAATTCCCTGGATTACTTACTAATTCTGTCCTCCCTGGTAATGGTCTGAGGCTGAAGCCAGCTCTTCACAGTGGTGCCATATTTGACCACAGGATATGTTTTCAAACAATACAAATGCATCAATTCCAAAGCTACAGTCTTTCTTCTCTCGTATTGCCTGACTGCCTTATGCCAGTTCCTTGACTTTTGATACCTTCATCTATGCATCTGGATCCGCTCAGGGGATCTCCCATCCACTGCTACCAACCTTATAGTTCTCACACCCCCCACTTCCCATTTCTACCTCCTACCCAAGATCCACAAACCTGCCTGTCCTGGTCGACCTATTGTCTCAGCTTGCTCCTGCCCCACCGAACTCATTTCTGCATACCTTGACACTGTTTTTTCACCCCTTGTTCAATCCCTTCCGACCTATGTTCGTGACACTTCTCACGCTCTTAAACTTTTCGATGATTTTAAGTTCCCTGGCCCCCACCACTTTATTTTCACCATGGATGTCCAGTCCATATATACTTCCATCCCCCATCAGGAAGGTCTCAAAGCTCTACGCTTCTTTTTGGATTCCAGACCTAATCAGTTCCCCTCTACCACCACTCTGCTCCGTCTAGCGGAATTAGTCCTTACTCTTAATAATTTCTCCTTTTGCTCCTCCCATTTCCTCCAAACTAAAGGTGTAGCTATGGGCACCCATATGAGTCTTAGCTATGCCTGCCTTTTTGTTGGGTTTGTGGAACAATCCATGTTCCGTGCCTATTCTGGTATCTGTCCCCCACTTTTCCTTCGCTACATCGACAACTGCATTGGCGCTGCTTCCTGCACGCATGCAGAACTCGTTGACTTTATTAACTTTGTCTCCAACTTTCACCCTGCCCTCAAGTTTACCTGGTCCATTTCCGACACCTCCCTCCCCTTTCTAGATCTTTCTGTCTCTGGAGACAGCTTATCCACAGATGTCTACTATAAGCCTACTGACTCTCACAGCTATCTGGACTATTCCCCTTCTCACCCTGTCTCTTGCAAAAACGCCATCCCCTTCTCGCAATTCCTCCGTCTCCGCCGCATCTGCTCTCAGGATGAGGTTTTTCATTCTAGGACGAGGGAGATGTCTTCCTTTTTTAAAGAAAGGGGCTTCCCTTCCTCCACTATCAACTCTGCTCTTAAACGCATCTCCCCCATTTCACGTACATCTGCTCTCACTCCATCCTCCCACCACCCCACTAGGAATAGGGTTCCCCTGGTCCTCACCTACCACCCCACCAGCCTCCGGGTCCAACATATTATTCTCCGTAACTTCCGCCACCTCCAATGGGATCCCACCACTAAGCACATCTTTCCCTCCCCCCCTCTCTCTGCATTCCGCAGGGATCGCTCCCTACACAACTCCCTTGTTCATTTGTCCCCCCCCATCCCTCCCCACTGATCTCCCTCCTGGCACTTGTCCGTGTAAGCGGAACAAGTGCTACACATGCCCTTACACTTCCTCCCTTACCACCATTCAGGGCCCCAAACAGTCCTTCCAGGTGAGGCATCACTTCACCTGTGAGTCGACTGGGGTGATAAACTGCGTCCGGTGCTCCCGATGTGGCCTTTTATATATTGGTGAGACCCGACGCAGACTGGGAGACCGCTTTGCTGAACATCTACGCTCTGTCCGCCAAAGAAAGCAGGATCTCCCAGTGGCCACACATTTTAATTCCACATCCCATTCCCATTCTGACATGTCTATCCACGGCCTCCTCTACCGTAAAGATGAAGCCACACTCAGGTTGGAGGAACAACACCTTGTATTCCGTCTGGGTAGCCTCCAACCTGATGGCATGAACATCGACTTCTCTAACTTCCACTAAGGCCCCATCTCCCCCTCATACCCCATCTGTTACTCATTTTTATGCACACATTCTTTCTCTCACTCTCCTTTTTCTCCCTCTGTCCCTCTGAATATACCTCTTGCCCATCCTCTGGGTCACCCCCCCCCCCCGGTCTTTCTTCCCGGACCTCCTGTCCCATGATCCTCTCGTATCCCCTTTTGCCTATCACCTGTCCAGCTCTTGGCTCTATCCCTCCCCCTCCTGTCTTCTCCTATCATTTTGGATCTCCCCCTCCCCCTCCAACTTTCAAATCCCTTACTCACTCTTCCTTCAGTTAGTCCTGACGAAGGGTCTCGGCCTGAAACGTCGACTGCACCTCTTCCTGTAGATGCTGCTTGGCCTGCTGCATTCACCAGCAACTTTGATGAATATTTGTACTCTACTGGGTTACTCCCCACCTTCCGCCAGACGCGAATGTGATCTCATTCCAAATACTGCCACCTGTAAGCTGGAGCAAAATTGTGCCTGTGAACTGCAGTGGTGTGTTGTGGGCTGCGTACAAAACTTCTAAATATACTCTTCTGAGTTAATCTCGCTGCAATCTGCAGCCTGTAGTTTCCCTTTAAACAACGTATTTTTGAACAGTCTTAATGAACTAGCGACCTGACTATCTTCTGAAGGACTCAGCAGACTTGCCTCTCAAGCATATGGGTACAGCATCTTTAAGCAAGTGAAGGTACATTGCCATAGCCAGAAGAGAGGAAGAAGGGGGGTCTCTGAGATGGAATGGAACTCCCTGTACCTAGCATCTTGTTAGCAAATGTACAGTTGCTGGAGAACAAGACTGAGGACCTAAGCGAAAGATTGCTGTATCAGAGGAAAATGAGGAATTGCTGTGTTCTGTGTTTCATGGAGACATGGATCACTCTAAACACACTGGAAGGGTTGGTATGATCTGATGGCTTCTCTATACACAGGATGGACCAAGCTGCAGATTGGGAAAAGACAAGAGGTGGAGGTCTGTGTTTCATGATACTCATTGTGGTTGGATATGGCAGTTTTGTCATAATCTTGCTCCCCTGACTTGCAACATCTGACAATTAAATATCAACTAATTAACTTACCAAGTGTGTTCTCAGTGATCCTGGCTGCAGTATACATGTCACCAAAAGCCGACATTAATCAGGCAGTTGAGGTATTGAATGTTGCCATTACCGAACAAGAAACAGCCTGCCTGAACACATTTCAAATCATAGTCAGGGACTTCAATCAGGCTTGTTTGAAGAAATCTCTATCCAATTACCATCATCATATCACTTGCAGCACTTGGGAATCCCAATACACTCAACCACAGCTATACTATGGTTAGGAATGCCTAACATTCTATGCCTAGACCACATTTTGCAAAATCTGGCCGTCGTCTTCCTCCTTCCCAATGGTAAAATGAGAAGAGGGTTGTGCTTCTCCTACCTGCACAAGGCAGATGCTAAAGAGGAAGGGACAACAAAGAGGTGGTCATGGGAGGCAGAGGAGTGGCAATGGTATTGTGAAGAGGGCATGGCCTGGGTGGTAGGGATCCTTAACGATGGACACCACCTTCCTCAGCCACCGCTCCTTCAAGTTGGCCTGGGTACTATACACCCATGATGGAACTGACTCATTTTACAAGTTTCTGCAACTTACTTCAATCTTGTGCAATAGTTCCTTCCCCCTCCCAACACCAATAAACAGATGGTGATGCAACCAGTCAGAATGCTCTCCGTTCTACATTTGTAGAAGTTTGAGTGTTTTAGTTGGCAAATCAAATCTCCTCAAACTCCCAATGAAATATATCCACCGTCTTGCCTTTATTGCTGCGCCAATATGTTGCATCCAGGTTAGGTGTTCAGAGATATTGACGCCCAGCAACTTGAAACTGCTCACTCTCTCCACCTCTGATCCTTCCATGAGGATTGATTTGTGTTCCCTCATCTTGCCCTTCCTGAAGTCCGCAATCATCTCTTGGGTCTTGCTGGCATTGAGTGCAAGGTTGTTGCGGTGACACCACTCAACTAATTGGTATATCTCGCTCCCGTATGCCCTTTCGACTCCAGCTGAAATTCTGCCAATGGTTGTATCATCAACAAATTTATCAATACTGCTTGTGCTATGCCTAGCCGCACTCATGGGTGTAGAGAGAGAAGAGCACTGGGCTAAGCACACAGCCCTGAGGTGCAGCAGTGTTAATTGTCAGCGAGGTGGAGATGTTACTTGCAGTCTGTACAGATTGTGGTCTTCTAGTTAGGAAGCTGAGGATCCACAGGGAGGTACACAGGCCTAGGTTTTGTAGCTTTCCAATTGGGACTGTTGGAATTATGGTGTTAAATACTGAGCTATAGTCAATAAACAGCATCCTGACATGGGTATTTGTATTGTCCTTGTGATCCAAGGCTTGGTGGAGAGCCATTGAGATTGCTTCTGCTGTAGCCCTGTTGTGGTGATGGGCAAATTGCAGTACATTCAGACTCCTAGGCCAACAAGAGAGCATCCTTCAGGAGGATCAGCCCACAGAATGCATCCGATATTCGGCTCAGGTGGGGTACCTGGGTGAGTACTAAAGACCTGGGCTGATAAACTGGCTGGAGTGTTCACCAATATCTTTAACCTCTCAGTTCATCAGTTCGATGTACCCATCTGCTTCAAGTAGGCTTCAATTATACTTGTGCCCAAGAAGAACAATAACTATCATCCAGAAGTACTTGCATCCACTATGATCAAGTGTCTTGAGAAGCTGGTGATGAAGCATATCAACTCCCACCCAGGAAGTGACTTGGATCCAATCCAAGTTGCCTACTGGCACTAAAGGTCCACAGCAGATGCCATTTCATTGGCTTTTCACTCAACCCTGGAACATCTGGACATAAAACATGCAAACATCAGGATGCTTTTGATTGACTGCAGCTCAGCATTCAATACCATCATTCCCTCAAAACTAATCAATAATATCCTTGTGCAATTGGATCCTCTATTTCGTCACTCCCAGACCCCAGTCAGTTTGGATTGGTGACAACATCTCCACAATCTGTGTGCTTAGCACCCTGTTCTACTCACATTAGAACCTCACTGTGAGGCTAAGCAAGTTCTGGTGCCATATTTCAGTTTGCTGACACTGCCAGTAGCTAAATCAAAGGTGGTGACTGTTCAGCATGTACGTAGAAGGGAGATTGAAAATCCTGGCTGAGTGTTGCCAGAAAAACACTTGCTCAGTGTCTGCAAGCCCAAGGAGCTGATTATTGGCTTCAGGAGGAGGGAACCAGAGGTCCTTGAGCCAATCCTCATCAGAGGAGGAGAGGGTCAGTAACTTTAAATTCTTCAGTGTTGTCATTTCAGAGGATCTGGCCTGGGCCCAGCATGTAGGTGCAACCCTGAAGAAAGTATGGCAGTTCCTCTACGTAGAAGTTTGTGAAGATTTGGCGTGAAGTCTGAAGCTTTGATAAACTTTATAGATGTAGTGGAAAGATTAACTGGCTGCACCATGGCCTGGTATGGAAACACTAATGCCCTGAAATGGAAAATACTACAAAAAGTAGAGGATACAGCCCAGTCCATCATGGGTAAAACTCTCCCCATTACTGAGCACATCTAAACAGAGCACTGTTGCAGGAAAGCAGCATCCATCACCCAGACCATGCTCTCTTCTTGCTGCTGCCATCAGGAAAAAGGTACAGGAGCCTCAGGACTCACACCATTATGTTCAGGAACAGTTATTACCCCTCATCCATCAGATTCTTGAACCAATGGAGATAACTTCACTTGCCAATCACTGAACTATTTCCACAACCTACGGCCTCTCTTTCAAGGACTCATCTCCTGATCTCTTTATTTGAGTCAGAGTTATAGAAAAGTACAGCACAGAAGCAGGCCCTTTGTCCCATCTAGTCCATCCTGAACCATTTAACTTCCCCGCTCCCATCAATCTGCACATAAATCCGAATCTATTAAAGCTTTCCTTAAAACTTGGGTCCTCAAGTCCCAGCAACATCTTTGTAAATTTCCTCTGTGCTCTTTTAAACTTATCATCCCCACAATTTATCAAACCTAAATTGTACGTCTTTGGAATATGGCTGGAAGCCAGAACGTGCAGAGGGAACCCACATGATCACGGGAAAATGTACAAGTTCCTTCTAGACAGTGCGGGAATTGATCCCCCATCTTACAGCTGGCACTGTAAATCGTTACCTTTGCCACTACGCTATTGTGCCATGTCACCCTTATTTTCATCTTTCCCTGCAGGCTGGTGTATGCTTAGTGAAACATGCAGCCATTCAAGGCCTCTTCAGTCACAATAAAAATGTCTAATACAGTATTGCTCTAATTTAAACCACAACAGCTTGCTTTTCCATTGCTGGAGAGGCTATTGAAATGTCACTGTTACTATTGGGCATTGTCACTAGCTTCAGGTTGTATTCTGACAGCTGAACGAAGCTTTGCTTTTTTCAAAAAAAAAATGATAAAGTTGCTATCAATGAAAAGCAGCTCAAGTAGAACTTATGAACTGTAAATTACATACTACAAGAGGGAAAATCAGTTGAAGAGAGCTGAGCACACATTAAAATGGCCGAGATTTATTTTCCATTATTAGATTGTGAACATTTAAGCAAAACATTGGCAAGGAAAAAGTAACCTTTGAAGTACAGTAGTAAATTTCCCATTGGCCTCAAAGACAAAAACTTGCTCACAATCTTTGCGCAAGTTTCATGAAATTTCTGCATTGAGTTTGCTGAAGAAAATTTTTTGAAGTGCTACTTAACAGCCCAAAATTGAAGCTCTGGAGATCTGAATTTTTAAAAAAAAAAGAACAAAAATGGTTGCCTACTCACCAAGTCAGGTAGCGTTTGCAAAGAGAAACAGTTGGCAATTCATCACCTCTTCACTTTTCATCACTTGAACTGGAAGTTCATTGACCTGCACTGTTTCTCTGCACTGTAGATTATTTCCAGTGTTTTTTCTTTACATTTACACAATATTTTGCTATTAGAATTAATTTAAGTAATTTATTAAATATCTGGAGTGTAGTTAGTGTACAAGTCAGTGTAGTTTAAATTGTACAGAATAGGAATAAATTAAACTTAACTCTTTAGGCATCTCATGATTAATAGAATTTTAAGAATCTTTAATGTTTGTTTAAAGCATATTTCCTTCTGGAATAAATATAACACTGTTTAAACCACGCAAACACGAGGAATTCTGCAGATGCTGGAAATTCAAGCAACACACATCAAAGTTGCTGGTGAACGCAGCAGGCCAGGCAGCATCTCTAGGAAGAGGTACAGTCAACGTTTCAGGCTGAGACTGAATTCCTGATGAAGGGTCTCGGCCCGAAACATCGACTGTACCTCTTCCTAGAAATGCTGCCTGGCCTGCTGCGCTCACCAGCAACTTTGATGTGTGTTGCACTGTTTAAACCACTCTAGTTTAAAGGATAACGGAACAAAATGCCAACCAATTGCCAAGCTGCTGCTTCTGATGCTGTTCCCAGATTACCCTTGGCTGTTTCAACTTCTTTCATCCCTTTGCTTTCCATCAATTTACTTATTCTCATTTTCCTCTCTGGTCTTCACCCCATTGCACTGATGGTCTTTATCTTGTTATTCTCTCCAGGCTCCGCTGCTGCTTCTTTCAAATTCACAGCTCGGGATGGCTGTTCCAGTTCTTCAGGGCGTTCAGTTAAGGTTCATAAGTGCTGTTGAGTTGCTTTTAGTTTTCTGTGGCTTGTATATTTTCTTTTTTTTTTGCTCTGTGGAGCACCAAGTTAGGAGGCTCGTGTATCTTGAAAGATTTCCAAGGCCAGCCTTGTCAAAACATATGCTTCTTGTCCTTGCCAGTAGTGAAGACATTGAAGCTTTGTTCTGTATTGACGGCCAAAACTTTCTGATGGTTTTGATTTGACTGAATTGTGCACAATTGAACTGAATTCCTTGCAGCTGTTCTTTGTACTTTCGTGTTCAGTGAACTGTGGATCTGTACTACCCACACTGCCAGTCAGCCAGTGCTGGACCTGTGTATAATTTATTAAAGTAATGAAGCAAACTTCTTCCAGGCCTTTTGTTAGTCTTGTATCCATAAGTGGGAAATCCCTGGAGGCTGTGTTCTGTCACTGAAATGTGGGTGGCACATTATAAACTATTTATGCACATGTATGTCTGAAGTTGAGTTAATATATCCCAGGAAGACGTATGGCAGTTTCTGTTAGTGTTAAAATCTGACTCGTGTTTGATCTGGGCAATAGCTTATGAATGGTCCAGTGAAACAAATGGAATCTAATGACACTGATCCACAGTCTCATTGTTCTTCACATTAAATAACACTATTGAATAGTGGTATTCCAAAAGTCAAGTTATTACACAGTACTATCAAGAAAATGGGTCAAAGAAGAATTATGATTTTATTAATTATTGCCTTGTTGCATGAAGCATTTCATAACTCCTTTTGGACAGCAAAGAATCTGCTGTTATCAAACTGATAACTTGTCCCTTTCGTCAGTCATAATTCCGTACACTACAAAGGCACTAGTTGTGAATCTCCTGCAACTTGCTGATTCCTGATTCCCAAATGTAAACAAAAGCTTGGTTGCATATAGAATTTAAAAGTCGGCTTTTGAAGGTGTTTCAGACACCTGAGCATAAACTGATGTGGAGGCTGTTGTTGAGTGCCATCAAGTCATCATTGACTCATGGCAACCCTATGGATAGTGGAGTTGTTCCTAGGTTTTTGTGGCAAAATACAGAAGTAGATTGCTTGGCCTTCCTTCTGCACAGATCCTACTGTTGCCCAGGTTGAGACCTGGCCGGACTTGAACTCATGACCATTTCCCTCAAAAGTCCAGTGCTGATGCTACTACACCAACAGCCAGCCCAAATGTAGAGGCTAGACCTCACTTATAAGTACTTCATGGTTACAATGGCAGATTTATTCAATCACAACTAAAAGTTAGTAACTGTACAGATAAGAGTACAGCATTATACAACTTTTGTGCATAGAACCATAGAACGTTACAGCACAGAAACAGGCCTTTTGGCCCTTGGCTGTGCCGAACTATTTTTCTGCCTAGTCCCACTACCTGCACCTGAACCATATCCCTCCATACACCTCTCGTCCATATACCTGTCCAAGTTTTTCTTAAATGTTAAAAGTGAGCCCGCATTTACCACTTCATCTGGCAGCTCATTCCACACTCCCACCACTCTCTGTGTGAAGAAGCCCCCCCAATGTTCCCTTCAAACTTTTCCCCCTTCACCTTTAACCCATGTCTTCTGGTTTTTATCTCCCCTAGCCTCAGTGGAAAAAGCCTGCTTGCATTCACTCTATCTATACCCATCATAATTTTATATACCTCTATTAAATCTCCCCTCATTCTTCTATGCTCCAGGGAATAAAGTCCTCACCTATTCAACCTTTCTCTGTAACTCAGTTTCTCAAGTCCCGGCAACATCCTTGTAAACCTTCTCTGCTCTCTTTCAACCTTATTAATATCCTTCCTGTAATTTGGTGACCAAAACTACACAACACTCCAAATTCAGCCTCACCAATGCCTTATAAAACCTCACCATAACATTCCAACTCTTATACTCAGTACTTTGATTTATAAAGGCCAATGTACCAAAAGCTCTCTCTACAACCCTATCTACCTGTGACGCCACTTTCATGGAATTTTGTTTCTGTATTCCCAGATCCCTCTGTTCTACTGCACTCCTCAGTGCCCTACCATTTAACTTGTATGTTCTACCTTTGTTTGTCCTTCCAAAGTGCAATACCTCACACTTGTCTGTATTAAACTCCATCTGCCATTTTTCAGCCCATTATTCCAGCTGGTCCAAATCCCTCTGCAAGCTTTGAAAATCTTCCTCACTGTCCACTACACTTCCAATCTTTGTGTCATCAGCAAATTTGCTGAGCCAATTTACCACATTATCATCCAGATCATTGATATAGATGACAAATAGCAATGGACCCAGTACTGATCCCTGTGGCACACCACTAGTCACAGGCCTCCACTCAGAGAAGCAATCTTCCACTACCACTATCTGGCTTCTTCCATTGAGTCAATGTATAATCCAATTTACTACCTCTCCATGTATACCTAGCGACTGAATCTTCCTAACTAACCTCCCATGCGGGACCTTGTCAAAGGTCTTACTGAAGTCCATGTAGACAACATCCACTGCCTTCTCTTCATCCACTTTCCTGGTAACTTCCTCGAAAAACTCTAATAGATTGGTTAAACATGACCTACCACACACAAAGCCATGTTGACTCTCCCTAATAAGTCCCTGTCTATCCAAATACTTGTAGATCCTATCTCTCGGTGCTCCGTCCAATAATTTACCTACTACCGACGTCAAACTTACCGGCCCATAATATGTTTAATATTAATTTTTTGCAATTCTTAAACTTGTGTTTTCATAACTTTGCAGATTGTGTTTTTCATTTAATGCCTGTATTGTGAACTTTTAACTTTGTTTCATCACTTTTGTGTTAAGACCATAAGGTATAGGAGCAGAATTAGGCCATTTGGCCCTTCAAGTCTGCTCCACCATTTCAACATGGCCGATCCAATTTTCCTCTTAGCCCTAATCTCTTACCTTCTCTCCATATCCCTTCATGCCCAGACCAATTAATAATCTATCAACCTCTGCCTTAAATATACATAAAGACTTGGTCTCCACAAATGACTGTGGCAAAGCATTCCACACTTTCACCACTCCAGCTAAAATAATTCCTCCTTATCTCCATTCTAAAATGACCCCCTCTATTCTGAGGCTGTGTTGTCTGGTTTGGCTCTCCCACCATAGGAAACATCGTCTCTGCATCCACTCTATCAAGGCTTTTCACTATTCGATACTTTTCGATGAGATCACGCCTCATTCTTTTGAATTCTATTGAATACAGGCCCAGAGCCATCAAACGCTCTTCATATTCAATCCTGAAATCATTTTCATTATCCTGCTTTGAACTCTGTTCAGTTTCAACACATCTTTTCTATGATGAGGGGCCCAAACCTGTTCACAGTACCACAGTACTCCAAGTGAGGCCTCCCCAGTGCTTTATAAAGTTTCAAATTACATCCTTGCTTTTATATTCTAGTCCTCTTGAAATGAGCGCTAACATTGCATTTACCTTCCTCACCACAGATTCAACCTGCAAATTAACCTTTTGGGAATCCTGCACAAGGTGGCTCGTTGGTCTAGGGGTATGATTTCGTGCATCGTGTGTGAGAGATCCGGGTTCAAATCCTGGATGAGCCCTTATTGATGAACTGCCAGAGATGGTGGTGGATGTGTGTTCAATTCTCAACATTCAGTCCATCGCTGTTCATTTCACTGAATTTGTAATAAAGATATTTTGTGTATTTAAAAAAGTTGTCTAATATCTGTAGCTCTCCCATTTTGTTTTATTTTATGTGATTTTTCCTGATTGAATTTTATTTGCCTTTTATTAATTTTAGATCTTTTTCCTTTTTGTAATGTCATTGCTTCTCTGAAGAAACAAGAACGATGTGTGGTTTTTGCTTTGTCACTGATGACTAGGAAATATGAGGATATCAATGTGAAGCTTGGGGAAGATGAACAACTTCCTGTGCTCAATATGAAGCTGCTTCTTTGTCTATTATATGCTCAATATGCTTTTTCATTAAATACTTGCAAGATTAATTCACTGCGATTGCAACTGTACTTCAGAATAAATAGAATCTGCAAATCTCTATGCTTTATGATGTCTCTAAATTCACAGGAAGATCTGTCGTAATTGTAAGTGTGGTCAGGAAGAGCATGATGTTGTTATCACTAATGAAGAAGACAAGAAAGTGGGAAAACTTTTTGAAGATACAAAATACACTGGTCTTATTGCAAAACTTAAAACGGATGGTGTGCCTGTCTACAAGCGCAACATGGTGACTCTTACTAATCCAGTAGCAGCCAAGAAGGATGTATCCTTTAACACTGTTACATATGAGTGGGCCCCACCTGTCCAAAATCAAGCATTGGTGAGTAGATATAAATACTTTTCAGATGTGTGACTAACTCAAAAAGCACCATTGCAAATTGGTCTCTATTCTAAATCTGATCTGGATAAAAAAAAATCATCAGATTTTAAATTCGGATGGTTTTTTTTAAAATCAATATTTTGTTAACTTCCTTTATGAATTGAGATGATCAGAGCACACTTTAAAAAAGAAAAAAAATTAGATTAAAAAATGCAGGAAAAGATCCAAACATCAGAACAATGTGTCCCAATACTACTTATGGAAAACCTGAATATTTTGGCATTTCGCCATTCCAGATGTACTTGCATCGTAACAGCTACACATTTATCTTGTTGCTGTATCTGGAACTGGAAAATCCTCAGTTAAAACTGTAGGTGTGATGAGGACAGGGAGAATAACCAGTTGGGGAAACTCGTTTGTCTTTGTACAGCTGTTGGATCTTCTGCATGTTTCCTCAGAGGCAAATAAGGGAAAAAAGTTATCTTGCCTGACTCACAAACTTGGAAAGCTTTAATTCAGCTAATTTCTTCCTTTGAAGGCTGTGCGCTATATGGAGTTGCTACCAAAAGAGAAACAGCCAGTGGCTGGCTCGGAAGGAGCACAGTATCGCAAGAAGCAGTTGGCTAAGCAGTTGCCTGCTCACGATCAAGATCCTGCAAAGTGCCACGAGTTGTCTGTTAATGAGGTGAAACAGATGGAGCAGTTTGTGAAGAAATACAAGAACGAGGCGCTTGGGGTTGGTGATATCAAACTCCCTGATGAAGTAGAAGCGCAATCTAAAGAACAAAGCAAAGGTGATACTGGTGTGCGAAGTACAACCGCTGCAGTGGGATCAGTGGCTGCACAGCCTGACGATAAGTATGTAAGTATCGGGGGGGGGTGGAGCTTGACGTTATTGATAGGCATTTTTATTATTTAATTTTATTCTTGAGCAATAATTAAAAGATAAGCATTCAAAACAAGTTCTGTTTTTTGTTTGTAATTATCAACAGCATCTCTAGTTTGCGGCTGTTAATTAGCTACAACTAATTGTGCAAAAATTAATATCTTTACACTATAAAATATGTATCGCTCTTTTTAACTGCTTCACAAAGATATTGCTTTCTGAATGAAACTCGAGATACAGGAATTTAGAACTAGTGCCATTATTGGGAGTCAAAGAAGCCACTGCGTGTCTGCGTGCTGCCATGTTGGATATGTTTGAAGTACAAGGTTTCAATTGGTTCATTTTTTTTCAGGATTGTAGCATATTCTGAAAATATTAACAATTTAAAGGAAGCACTATAGTTTATATTTTAGGTGTTGGTATAATTTGATCTGCTCCAATACCGTTCACATAATAGTTTGCAAAGTTGCTTTGGTTTTACCTTGGTTTCCCTGTTGCCTTGAGCAAAATAACATCTTGATGATCCCCATTAAATATATAGTTATTGTGGTAGAGCAATGATCTTAAGCTACAACTGCTACTCTAACAAACACCAAATATGAGTTTATTTACCTTCATCTCAACTTGACACCTGGGTTGTCTCTCCCAAGGCATAATGCCATTGTTCCGTACAATTGGTACGTAGATTTGGAATCTGCTAAAAACTGGAGTTTTTCCTCCTTTGACAGAAGAATTAATGAACTTTGCCTGTGGATCCATGTCATGGAAGTAACCCTGGCATTTGTTTCAAAAGATAACAATCTCAGGGAGAAGAACATACGAGTAATATGATTCCTAAGACTAGACAATACAGCACTACCATGAATCTAGTGTCCATCCTTAAAATTTACACACAAAATCCTTACTGTGATTTCCATTTCTGTGTTTCCTTAATAATTAGTGTACTCTCAAGTATTTAACTGTTTGCAGTGCTTGTCCAGAGATATGATGAAATAGTCTTTCTCTCATTATTTTGCTCAATCCTTGAAAGTATTGAGGGGTCCATAGAACACTGGCTGGGCACTTGTTTAGGTACTTTCTGAACCTTACTGTTTCATGTTCTGCTTCCCCTACCTCCTCACTAACTAGGAGGGGATTACCAAAGGTAACTCTTCAACATAAATAGGGAAGTTCTTACCAGCCTGGGAATGGGAAGGAAATACACTTCTGTGTATATCTACTCATGTCGGCCTCCCATTGAAGGTTGTCATCTTGGGTGGCCCACTTGCAGGGAGCCAAAACAGCACAAATTCTTCAAATGAGGGAGATAACTATTATAGTATAGAGACATAGAATAGTCACGTACCGGGATACTTTGGATGTCTGTCCTGGACAGGGTTGATCACTGAGGGCAGGAGCTGAGTTGCACAGCCTACACGATTGTGTTCTGGAGGTGAGGCTGGTGAAGAGCCTGATTGAGGGATGAGAGAATAATTGGGACAATTTTCAGGATCAGCTAATGGGCTGGTGATATCAGTGTGTTCAGATAAGTCCGTTGGTTGCTTGCAGACTATCTCACTGTTTAATATTTCCCTATGTAGACAGATTAAACTAGGTCCTTCAAGGCAATGCAACATTGGAGTCATCAATCCAGAGTTAGGTCCTGGAAGGGTTGATGAAGCTCAAATAGGAAATGTGGATTTTATTAACTTCTGTGACCCTACAGGCCAAGTCTCCTTTGATCTTACAGACTCGTGCCCCAGTTAGTGCAAGGCTTTTGATTTATATTACTTCCTTAATCTGGCGTGTAGCCTGTAAACCAGGTCGTTTATTTCCAGGGTGGAAATGACTAGCACGAGGGAGCATCATTTTAGGGCAATTGGAGGAAATTTGTAAGAGGGAAGCCGCTGATAAGTTCTTGCTGACATTGAGTGAGAGGTTGTTGATGTGGCAGTGCTCAGCCAGATTTTCAATCTCCCTCCCATGTGCTGATTCGTCATCATCTTTGATTCAGCCAACGACAGTAGTGTTGTCAGCAAACTTAAATATGGTATTGGAGCTGTGGTTAACCATACAGTCATAAATACTAAAGCAAGTAGAGCAGGGGGCTAAGCACACAGCCTTGTAGTGTACCTGTTCTGACAAGTGAGGAAATCCAGGATTCAGTTGCACAAGGAGGTATTGAGGCCAAAGTTTTGGAGCTTTTTGATTAGTTTTGAGGAGATGATAGTTACGTCTGGCACAAAACCGTGGACTAATGTTCTACGTCCACTAGTCGAGTATTGCATTCAGGATCTTTGTGGCTGCAACTAGGGAGAAGACCAGGAACCCCCAAGCCTGCAATTACCTTTAAGTCCCAGAGCTTAAGTAACATTTCAAATCAGCAAAAGCTGAAGCTCAAATTTTGAGTGTTCAGTGATTCGCTGTTGCATGTTCATGCCTTAATAAAAAATGACAGATGGTGATGCTTATCTACAAGTCTGTGCTTGTTTACTACCTAATGTTTAGAGATAGATTAACACTTGAAAACTGGATGCAAAGTGTCTTACTTGCTAGGATTTCTCCAATCTTCCACTCTCTCAACTATTTTCTTGCCCTAACTGAAGTAAGCTTTTGAAAAATAAAATGGAGGATTGAAGGGACATTAAACACTAAGCATTTAATTTTGTTTTAGATCTCCAATTATAGAAGTAAAACAGTTTGAATAAATCTTGCTTTATAGTTTGTAAAGTTTGATTCCAAGCCAATTCAATGGAATGTGGAACAAAAATATTGAATTTGTATGCTGTAGATAAATAACCTTTCCGTATAACAAAAAAAAATTTGGAATAACTGCGTGAGGGAAGTTGCTTTTCCAGGTTAACTACTTGGCTCTCACACTTCAGGAGTAGAAAAGTGTCCCCTAGGGGCCTAATGTGCATGTTGAACTCCAGTTTGGAAATTTGGTTTTAATGTTAAGTCCAGGCACTAAATTTCATAGGACATAGGCTATCATGTTGCAGATAGATCATTCATAAGAAAGGATCAATTCCTACCCTTAATTAAAAGTTTAAATGTGGGATTTCCTTTCTCTATTTCTATTTTATTTTCATTGAAAATTGTATCAAAAGTGATGGCTGACATCTTGATTTGTGTTATGATTTAAGTATAAGCATTAACCGAACAATAGATCACAAAAGAATTGCTATGGACGATATCCATGAATGAGATAAGTGCTTTGGGGAATGTAGGAATTTTTATAAAATGTTTGTTTATTTCTTGCCTAGAGGATTTTTTTTAAAAAAGAGCAAAATGTTGCTTAGCAGTGGGTTTTCTTGTCTTTTTGCCAGCAGTTTGTGATGAAAATAGTTGCTCTTTTCTCAACTTTGTCAGTGATAGCTTTCCACAAAAGGCATATGTACTTGAACCTTCCACATATTTCTGAGCCGTTGAACTCTCATCTCCAGTTTTACACCATTGAACAAATTCAGTTCCCTTGTATTCCTGATTCCAAATAGCTCTCTGTAATCTACATTTACTGATGTAATCTGGTCTGGCATTTTCAACACTCTTATTTTTCAGGGAAAAAAAATAACAGGATACAGCTTATGAGTCCAATACCTTGAGTCATTTTATCCCTCCAGTGATAAACATTTAAAACTGAAAATGGTTTGAATGAACATTTCCAAATATGCCTCAAATCTTTTTGTCCAAGTACTTAAGACCTGAAGGAACCATCCGCTTGTTTTCACTATATTGTGTTGGCTTAACCATTGAAAGAAATTAATCCCCTCTTGTCCTTGTACATATTGTTTAATTCTGAATGTTGGGAGGAGAATAATTGCACTGAAGAAGCAGTGTGTTTATAAACCTGAATCGCATGGAAGACTCTTGAAATGAACAGAATGCATTAGCTAACATGATAAAATGAAGCATACATGTACTACTCTGCTTTTAACTTTGTACCGTATCTCTCCTGTCTTTGATTAGTTCATTTGTTATGTGCCATGTCATGTGACATAGGCAACCATGGTCTCTCCATAACCACAATTGTACTTGGCAAATTTTTCTACAGAAGTGGTTTGCCATTGGCACCTTCTGAGCAGTGACTTTACAAAATGGGTGACCCCAGCCATTATCAATACTCTGGAGTCAATAGTCTGCTGGAGTGTCAGTGGTCACATAACCAGGACTTGTAATATGCACCAACTGTTCATATGACCAATTTCCCGATCGGTCAGGGCATCAAAGGATGGCGAGAAGGCAGGTGCATGGGGTTGAGTACAATCCGGGATCAGCCATTAAACAGGAAATTAGAAATGTGTGCAATAAAGGAACAGCAGTTATAATGGGTGACTTCAATCTACATGTAGACTGGGTGAACCAAATTGGTAAAGGTGCTGAGGAAGAGGATTTCCTGGAATGTATGCGGGATGGTTTTTTGAACCAACATGTTGAGGAACCAACTAGAGAGCAGGATATTCTGGACTGGGTTTTGAGCAATGAGGAAGGGTTAATTAGCGATCTTGTCGTGAGAGGCCCCTTGGGTAAAAGTGACCATAATATGGTGGAATTCTTCATTAAGATGGAGAGTGACATAGTTAATTCAGAAATAAAGGTTCTGAACTTAAAGAGGGGTGACTTTGAAGGTATGAGACGTGAATTAGCTAAGATAGACTGGCAAATGACACTTAAAGGGTTGACGGTGGATATGCAATGGCAAGCATTTAAAGGTTGCATGGATGAACTACAACAATTGTTCATCCCAGTTTGGCAAAAGAATAAATCAAGGAAGGTAGTGCACCCGTGGCTGACAAGAGAAATTAGGGATAGTATCAATTCCAAAGAAGAAGCATACAAATTAGCCAGAGAAAGTGGCTCACCTGAGGACTGGGAGAAATTCAGAGTTCAGCAGAGGAGGACAAAGGGCTTAATTAGGAAGGGGAAAAAAGATTATGAGAGAAAACTGGCAGAGAACATAAAAACGGATTGTAAAAGCTTTTATAGATATGTAAAAAGGAAAAGACTGGTAAAGACAAATGTAGGTCCCCTGCAGACAGAAACAGGTGAATTGATTATGGGGAGCAAGGACATGGCAGACCAATTGAATAATTACTTTGGTTCTGTCTTCACTAAGGAGGACATAAATAATCTTCCAGAAATAGTAAGGGACAGAGGGTCCAGTGAGATGGAGGAACTGAGCGAAATACATGTTAGTAGGGAAGTGGTGTTAGGTAAATTGAAGGGATTGAAGGCAGATAAATCCCCAGGGCCAGATGGTCTGCATCCTAGAGTGCTTAAAGAAGTAGCCCAAGAAATAGTGGATGCATTAGTGATAATTTTTCAAAACTCGTTAGATTCTGGACTAGTTCCTGAGGATTGGAGGGTGGCTAATGTAACCCCACTTTTTAAAAAAAGGAGGGAGAGAGAAACCGGGGAATTATAGACCGGTTAGCCTAACGTCGGTGGTGGGGAAACTGCTGGAGTCAGTTATCAAGGATGTGATAACAGCACATTTGGAAAGCGGTGAAATGATCGGACAAAGTCAGCATGGATTTGTGAAAGGAAAATCATGTCTGACGAATCTCATAGAATTTTTTTGAGGATGTAACTAGTAGAGTGGATAGGGGAGAGCCAGTGGATGTGGTATATCTGGATTTTCAAAAGGCTTTTGACAAGGTCCCACACAGGAGATTAGTGTGCAAACTTAAAGCACACGGTATTGGGGGTAAGGTATTGGTGTGGGTGGAGAATTGGTTAGCAGACAGGAAGCAAAGAGTGGGAATAAACGGGACCTTTTCAGAATGGCAGGCGGTGACTAGTGGGGTACCACAAGGCTCAGTGCTGGGACCCCAGTTGTTTACAATATATATTAATGACTTGGATGAGGGAATTAAATGCTGCATCTCCAAGTTTGCGGATGACACGAAGCTGGGTGGCAGTGTTAGCAGTGAGGAGGATGCTAAGAGGATGCAGGGTGACTTGGATAGGTTGGGTGAGTGGGCAAATTCATGGCAGATGCAATTTAATGTGGATAAATGTGAAGTTATCCACTTTGGTGGCAAAAATAGGAAAACAGATTACTATCTGAATGGTGGCCGATTAGGAAAAGGGGAGGTGCAATGAGACCTGGGTGGCATTATACACCAGTCATTGAAAGTGGGCATGCAGGTACAGCAGGCGGTGAAAAAGGCGAATGGTATGCTGGCATTTATAGCGAGAGGATTCGAGTACAGGAGCAGGGAGGTACTACAGTTGTACAAGGCCTTGGTGAGACCACACCTGGAGTACTGTGTGCAGTTTTGGTCCCCTAATCTGAGGAAAGACATCTTTACCATAGAGGGAGTACAAAGAAGGTTCACCAGATTGATTCCTGGGATGGCAGGACTTTCATATGAAGAAAGACTGGATGAATTGGGCTTGTACTCGTTGGAATTTAGAAGATTGAGGGGGGATCTAATTGAAACGTATAAGATCCTAAAGGGATTGGACAGGCTAGATGCAGGAAGATTGTTCCCGATGTTGGGGAAGTCCAGAACGAGGGGTCACAGTTTGAGGATAGAGGGGAAGCCTTTTAGGACCGAGATTAGGAAAAAGCTCTTCACACAGAGAGTGGTGAATCTGTGGAATTCTCTGCCACAGGAAACAGTTGAGGCCAGTTCATTGGCTATATTTAAGAGGGAGTTAGATATGGCCCTTGTGGCTACGGGGGTCAGGGGGTATGGAGGGAAGGCTAGGGCAGGGTTCTGAGTTGGATGATCAGCCATGATCATAATAAATGGCGGTGCAGGGCCGAAGGGCCAAATGGCCTACTCCTGCATCTATTTTCTATGTTTCTATGGTGGAATGGCAGAGCAGACTCAATGTGCTGAATCCCCTAATTCTGCTCCTATGTCTTAGGGTTTCATGAACCATCTACCACCTGTTCTCATGGCTTCACATGACCCTGATCTGGGTGCAAAGCAGATGCTGCAGCTAACCCTGTAGGCTAGTGGAGGGGAGGAGTGCCTAAACCTCCTTTGATGGAGACGTACCTCCACATTGTCACTGCCTTAGATGAGTAGCTACATACAAACACCTGTGCTGAGAATTCAAATGCGTGGCAACTTTTTTTTGTATGCAGCGCGATTTGATTTGTAAACTGCATTAGGCTCTTCCATGTTCAGATACATCAGCCCAAGGTAGACAGATCCAAACCACCACCATGTAAAACACAACCAAAGTGTTTGGTAATGCATCTGCAACTCGTTTATGGCCATGAGAAAGCCAGTCCACACAGCGTTCCATGAATCCAGTTTACTGTGTGTACCTTTGTATGGTAGAACAGCTAGTCCCAGGATTTTATGTTGGAAAATACACTCTCAGCCTCTTGGGAGTTCCAGTTTGATTTGGATCCAGTAAAGCATTTTTGAGTTGCTGAAGTGATGAAGTGTTGCCAGATGCAGAAAACGTTCTTGCCATGCCCATTTTTAGCAGGGCCTGAAATAACCAGCTCTTTCTGTCAAGACGTTTGCCCAATTCTCCGCTAGCCCTCTCCACAGTACAATGCACAACTAACTAAGTAATGGTCAGTTCTCATGGTCTGTTAAGAATGCTCTTTTTTTTAAACTTGCATCGAGTCCTTTGAGAATTAAAATGCTATTAATGCACATATCTTTTAAGCAACTACAAAAAATGAATATCAAAAAAAACTACAAGATTGGAGCAGAATTAGGCTATTCGGATCATTCTCCCCGCCATTTCATGATGGCTAATCCATTTCTCCCCTTCTCCCCACACCCTTTCACGCCCTGACTGATCACAGTTTTCTGCAACTTCTCTCCAGCTGCACAGCCCTCTAAGTCACCTGGGCTGCGATGCTGCGCTCTTGAGCAGTGCCAATTTTAGTTACTCCAGTCTCTTAAGCCAATCTTTTTTCCCTCAGCTGCTACTTAAAAGCTGCTTGAATCAATTTTTTTTGCACAGCTACTCTGATTTCTCCTTATATGGTTTGCAATGAAATTTTGCCCACTTATCAATTCTGCAAAACACTTCCATCCCTTTGCAATGTTGAAGTTGTGGGTACAAGTATAAATTGAATCATGGATGCCAAATAATCCTTACAGGTCCCATCAGTTGCAGGGCAGAAGTTCGACAACACCTAATCACTTGCACATCTCACTAATTGAGAAATAGATGGATCAATGAACAAGTGGCAATATTAACGGATGCACTTGGCAATTTCTGTTGACTATATTTGTTCCCTGATATGTAGAAGATTTGAGGGGAGATTTGATAGAGGTGTACAAAATAGAGAGTGGGGGGGGCGGGTGGAAACAATAGATAGGAGAAATACACCGAGGCTTTTTCCACTGCGGTTGGATGGCACTCCAACTAGAGGTCATGGGTTAATAAAGATGAAGAGTATAAGGGGAACATGAGGGGAAGCTTCTTCACTCAGAGGACCGTGAGTGTGGAGTGAGCTGCCAGCGCAAATGATGCATGCGAGCTTGTTTTCAACATTTGAGAGAAGTTTGGATAGGTATATGGATGACAGGGGTATGGAGGGCTATGGCCCGGTGCAGGTCGATGGGTCTAGGCAGTTTAAATGGTTTGGATTAGATGGGCTGAAGAGCCTCTTTCTGTGCTGTACTTTTCTATGGCTCTACAAGATGCTCAAATGTGCTTTTTTTTTTGAAAAGGGCACTTTTCTGGTATTTTAATTACTTGACCAATAGTGTAAACAACTCGTGCAAAACAAGAGTTTAAAAAAAATAATAATTTTAATCTTCTGATATTTTTGTGCCATATTCTGCTGTTGATTCAGCTAACTTGGTCTTTACCTGAAGCCATTTCTTTACCTGTATTCTGAATGTCTGAACAAATTTAGTGCTGCATTTCCTATCTCAGTCAGTAGTATTTACAACCACTGGACAGCAGAGGGAGAGCGTCACTCACTTTCTGATGAATCAATCCATTCCATTTCATGATAAGTAGGAATTGGTGAGTAAAATATGAAGGTCCAAAGGTCCAAGCAAATTTCTATTCACACCCTTTGTAATTTTAGCTATATGTTCCCTGAATTTATTTTCACTCGGATTCAATATTTTCAACTACAATTCATGCAAATCTAGCAAAATGGTGTACGTGAACAACTTAAAAGTATGAAGATTAATAGCAGAAATGTTTCTTTAAATATTGGTTTTTGAATTTAACTGATGTTATCTTCATGCGATCGGGTCAAAGTTTTAGTGGAAACTGACCTCATCTTTTAAACAGGATCCATGTTCTTTGGGATTTGGATGCATGACATTGTTTCCATTATTTTCTTTGCAGTTAGCCTTTCGACTTGGGAAAACAAATTCATCATTAGCCTGCGAGAGAGCTCTTCCAGAATTAATAGGTTGCTTTGTTTCAACATCTGTTGTGATTTTCCTTCAGTGCATGGCTTTAAGGTGTGGACGTAGTGAAAGTTTTTATGCTAGATAATGGATCCAGATTTATTGACTTCTGCTGAACTAGTTTATGAAGTTCATAAAGAAGTAGAACACGAACAATTCCATTTTCACAAACCACAATTATTTCATCAGAATGAGCCATTCTTCAAACAAGTGAGATACCTGACAAATTGTTCCCTCCAAGGTCAACACAATTTTTGTGGAAGTACACCATGAATTACTGGTTAGGGAGCCACATCTCTTGCTTTTAATGTTATTCTGGTTTAATGAGGCTTCAATTGTTTATGTGAATAATGCTTTCTTGTAAGATTGCTTCTAATATTTATTAAAACCTTTTGCATTGAATTTATAACAATATTCTGTTTATAGCAAAAAGGCTGTGGATTGGCCCATTTTATGATACATTCAAATTATTTACTGTATTTTAGTATTTGATCTTCATGCTTTCCACTTCATTATTCTTTCCCTATAAACACCTGGGAAAATATTTTGGTTTCTTTGTTAAAATGGAACATTTAGTGACTCATTTACTAAACCACTTCATTCAGCATTTTTGTTTGACTCACCTTTTAAAGATAGTTGGCTTGATATGCTGTGGATTGTTAAGACTAGGTTTGACACTCTGCAATACGATTGGTTCTGTGTTTGACTATAAAAGCAGATAAAATTCTAATTTTTCTAATGATATTAAGATTATAGCTGATTCATAACCCATTTTCAATAAATGATATCAGCAGGGTAATCTTCACAGACATAGAAGGGCCTGATGAAGTCTATCGCAGGTGGCTGGGAGGGGCAAGAAAGGAGATTTCTGGGGGCGTAATAGAACTTTATATCCTCCTTATCCACAGACCAGTAGACTGGAGTATAGCCAATGTTGTTGCTCTGTTTAAAGACTGTAGAAAATTGTAGGCCAAATGAATGGGTTTTGGCCCAAAACGTCGTGTGTTTATTCCTCTCCATAGATGTGGCCTGGCCTGCTGAGTTCCTAAAGCATTTTCTCTCTGTTGCTCTTGATTTCCGGCATCTGCAGGATCTCTTGCATTTCTGTGGAAAGAGAAACAAGTTCACATTTTGGGTTGAATCGTTCCTTTGATAACTTTTGATCTTTCTCCATTAATTTCTGTTCAAATTTATGGTTGGTAAAGATAAAATTAGTCATTGCTAGTTAGTTTTCCCCATGGTCCCTCCTTGTGATTCAATAGCATGCCAAAGAAGCATTTTGACCTAAACTGAAATCTTTCTTTCCACAAATATTGCCTGAACTGCTGTGACCTGAAGAAGAGTTTTGGCTCAAAATGTTGACTGTTTATTCATCTCCATAGATACAACCTGATCTGCTGAGTTCCGACAGCATTTTGTGTTACATTTTTTTTTAATTGTGCATTCATGCTTGTAGATGTCTATATCTGGAATTTGATAAATTAAGTGGCCCTATCACACCTGAGTTTTGTATCTGAAATCTTTAATTTTATTTCTGCACTGTAACAGATCTAGCTATTTTCTGGACTCTGGTTATTAAATTGCAGACTTTTCGTCCTTATTCCAGGCATGCTTCCGTTGCAAGCTGAACATGAAGAAGGGTGACCCAGCTGTGTATGCAGAGCGGGCTGGCTATGACAAGCTGTGGCATCCTGCTTGCTTTGTATGCTGCGTCTGCAGCGAACTTCTCGTGGATATGATCTATTTTTGGAAGAAGGGCAAGCTGTACTGTGGCCGTCACTACTGTGACACCGAAAAACCACGTTGTGCTGGCTGTGACGAGGTAAGAAAATAAATGGTCTTTGGAAAAGCAGATGAAAATGTGCAACTTCAATATACCCTCACTATATTTTGTATCAGAGAAATCCACTGAATTATTTAGACTTTTTAAGAGCAGTAAGAATCCATATGAAGATAGAATTTTTTTTGAGTTCCTTTTACTTTTGCCATTCTTCTAGCAGTCAATAAGATCCAGTCCGTCTCTTGACACAAGATGTGAAATAGCTGCCTCTAGCTATAATCTTACTCTTCAAATTTAGAAATGCAGCACAGTTGTGAATTAGATTGCCACTTAGGTGCAGCAAAATTAATTTGTATGCCAATGCAGTGCTGCAAACTTTCTAAATTCTTCTCAAAAGCAGTTCATTTTTAAAAGGATGAAGGTCATAAGTGTATATGGAACCCCGCAATAAAACCTTAAAATGCCTGAGATATTCACTCCAGCTGCAACTGAGGTGACAGAAACTCGACAATGTGTTCCTGGGGAGGTATCGATGTTTTTTTTTAAATCAGAAATTCTACATACAATGAAACTATTTGTTTATCTTTTGCTCAAGTTTCCTCCACTTCTGAAAGGGTAACAAATCAAAAGTTAAGGATCTTAGAAGCT
Organism: Mobula hypostoma; assembly: GCF_963921235.1. Classification (NCBI taxonomy): domain Eukaryota; kingdom Metazoa; phylum Chordata; class Chondrichthyes; order Myliobatiformes; family Myliobatidae; genus Mobula; species Mobula hypostoma. The sequence goes on along the minus strand of NC_086105.1, from coordinate 21,481,402 downwards.
TAAAATATGCTACAGGTTATTGAAAACTCCTATGGGGGAACTTGCTGGGTTTTTAAGAACATGTCTCTTGCCCCTTTTGACGAGCCGTTTCTTCAAGTGATCCTTGTTCTCTGTTCATAAGAATTTAACTTTGTGTACAGTATCGGGGGTGGGTGGGAGGGCGGTTCTGTGTGGATCAAACTTAACTCCTTATTGTCTGATACACCTCCAACCATCCCTACCCTGAATAATAGGGAAGTTGTGTTCCTAGGAAAAAAGCTTTTGAGTTTCACAATTTTCCATAAAACAAACCAAATTCTGTTTTTCTTGTGCATTTTATTTACTTTTTTTCTTATAGAAACTGAGGGAAAAATAGTGTCAAATTTTGGTTGTGATTTTTCAATTGAGTATGCGTAAAATTTCTGCTCTGAGTTGCCATATAGCTGAGTGTGCACTATATGTAGTTCACCTCATGATCATTTGAACTTGAACAAGTCAGATTGCACGTTAGGCTGTAGCCACAGGATGTGTCTTTACATAAGTAAATAAGTGAGCAGGGAGAGGGCCAGTTTCCACAGAATATGAAACTTTGCTATTTCTCATTTGTTACAACACAATAGGAAGGTGTTGTATTTCACTTTGGTGCCTTAACCAAAACTTGCTAATAGTCTGCCCATTTAATGGACAACTTTGGTGGCTTTCACATATGATATCACCAGATATCTGATTTCACCAGAAGGCCATAATCACAAGTACCTGTCCAAGAACTCTGATAACTGATGAAGTAGGCAGTTAAAATGCTTTCTGTAGCAAAACTCAATTATTCCCCCCCCCAAATAGTATACTGTACACAAAGTTAAATTCTTATGATATTCTGCAGCGAAACTGAATATACATAGCTGCCAATATACTACTTTAACCCTTTTTGAACTTTAAAATGGAATGCAAAACGTTAAGACGCACTCCAACATGAACAGATCACGTAGCTGGCTCCTTAACCCACAGGTCACCTGTCCAGGTAGGAGACCACAGATCAACTGTACAGTTAGAACTTCAGTAAACAAGGTCTGTTAAGTGACTTCTACTTGCTTCAAATAGCATTGCAAAGAAATAATGTCTTTAAATTGAGTTTTTTGCAGACTAGAGAGTCGTCCACATGTGAGGAAAAGTGCCTTGCCAGAGCTAAATGGAAAATATTGAGCTATACAGTCTATTCAAAAGTGGGAAGTCAAAAGTTGAAATTGTGATGGATTTCCTATTTATGAAAGTAGCTTGGATTACATAATTCAATTTTCTACTATTATGCATTTTTTTTACTAAAAAGGGATTTGAAGTAGGATTACTTGCATATTTTTTTTGGGGGGGGAATAATTGAGTTTTGCTACAGAAAGCATTTTAACTGCCTACTTCATCAGTTATTAGAGTTCTTGGACAGGTACTTGTGATTATGGCCTTCTGGTGAATTCAGATAGCAAGCTGTAGCTCCCCCATGTATCGGTCCCTTGAATGACTGGCTACTCACATAGCGTGCAAGAACCTGTTGATTGCAAGACTTGACCTTTCCTAAACTCTTATATCAGTGGAAAATTACTCATAGTCAAAATCCACAGGGAAGCCATTGTTATAATCTGAGTTCAATTGTTTTTTTTGGGAAAAAGTCTAAAACATCTAAAGCAAGTATGCATATGTTAACTTTATTGCTGAGGTAATCATGAAAGAAGAACGTATGGTGGTGTGCACATTAAGTATACTCTACATTAATCGAATTTCCTACCTTTTCACTGGCCATAGTTAGAATGAAAGTTATCCATAGATTTGGTTGAAGAGGAAGAAATTCAATTAATTTGTAATTTTATTTTCCTTAAATACATGTTATTAATATTTTAAACCTGAAAGCACAATACTATTTTATTTATGTGTTTATGAACAAAATTGTAGACAAATATAATGGTCAAATTCAATAGATTAAAGTTTTTTTTATTGAATGCTTAAACGGAACACTTAACAATAAAAGAGTGTGTATTTGGCAAATAAATTTTACCCGATCCTATGAAAGAGACCAATCAGGTGACCAGTAAATGTAACTAGTTGCTCTATTATGTAGAGAGATTTATTTACACAGATCTGCAATGTAAATATAAAAACTACATTTACAAATATTTTTTCCAGACACCCTTCCGTAAAAGTGCTTTGCCCCTCCTACTACTGTCTTATTCTTCTCGAAGACTGCAGTGCCACAGGAGATGCAGATTCATGGCTTGGTGTTTTCTGTAACACCTCAAATTTTCAGATTTAAAAACCTAAGAATCTTTTTTTTCCCCATTTTCTTCTGGTGGTTCAGTTCTAGCCTTGGACTGTAGGTGGCAGTGTAGTGCATGTTCTTTTCATCTGCCCATTGGTCTGATGACCTAGTTTTGAAGCTTTTTGGCTCACTGATTTGCACTTTACCATGTGCCACTCAAACCTGCCACATCACTAACTTGAAATTAAAAGCTGGGAGATCTGGAGTTCCAGTGAAAAAAATTTTCATGGAATATAATTTTTAAAATGAGGATAGAATCTGTTTATCTTGCTCACAATTCTACTTTATTCTTGTTGTGAGACTCCTAAACTTGTTGTAAATCATTATAGTCGATCAATACCATTAAGTTCAACTTGAAGGCCTGTGACTAATGATTAACTTAATTGTGCTTGACCAGAATGCAAATTCTTTCACCAAAACAATAGGTGCCATAGTCCATTTCCAGAAAATGCTCCAAATCCAGTCAATACAGACAGCAAAGTGGTTCAATTCTGTTTAGTAATAATACCCATCAAAATCTGAGAACCAAACCTCTTGAAGCTGGATGTACTTCACTGGCTTTCCGTGGCTCAATAAAGCAGTGTCAAATTTTTGTACCTGTGTTGACAGAATAATGGACACAGGCATCCTGTCATCAAGGCCAGTCCCTGTTACTGTGATTCCTACAGTGCATTAGGATTTAATTTGCAAACTACTTTTTTGTTTCAGTAGACACCTTCCCATTTCCAACAATATTCTGTCTTATCTGGTTTTTAATAATGGTTGTTTTGGTCTAAAAGTAAAAAGATAGAAACAATGCCTATTACACTGGCACACTAAAGATTATGAATTAATCAAATTAGAGTTTTTTTCATTCTAGAACTTGTAGTGCGGTAATTCTGTTCTTTGTAATAACTCCTTAATTAATCACAATGAGTTGAATTCACTGCTCTTGTTATTGCTATCTTTCTTGTTCCCCAGCTGATATTCAGCAATGAATATACCCAGGCTGAAGGGCAGAACTGGCACTTGAAGCACTTCTGCTGTTTTGAATGTGACTCTGTTCTCGCCGGAGAAATCTATGTGATGGTGAACGAGAAACCTGTCTGCAGACCTTGCTATGTGAAGTTTCATGCTGTGGTAATGTATCTCATCAGAAAGTTGCATCTTATTGAAGGTTGATCCTGCTCTTGAGAAATGAAGGCTTTTCAGTTAACTTCACTTCAGTTAAATGATGCACTGTCATCAACTAGCACAGGAGTCAACAATTTGGACCAATGATTCAGCTCTCCAAAGAGCTGTCGAATTGGTTCTCTTCAACGGTTATTTCCCAGTCTTTTACTTCATAAAAGTTGATTTTTTTTTAATAAGTCATATTAGACAGCAGTTTATATCCTAATGATTCCATATTTAAAAAAAAGATATTCTTTGTTTCCCCTCTGATACCTTACCTAATTAACTGCAATTCTTATGTAGGATATAATGCATAATTAAAAATACTATTAAGTATTATGAATATCTAACAAGGATTCATGAACAGAACAAGCGCAAAAAGAGAAATAATGTATGAGATCATGAAAAGGCAACGTAACTTCATTGGACGTGTGATTAGGAAAGAGAAGTTAGAATACACAGTAATTATGGGAACGATTGAAGGGAAGAAAGGAGGAGGAAGACAAAGACAAATGATGATGGAGACAGCAGCCAGAGAACTGTAAATGAATACCAATGAATTGATCCACTTGACCCAAAACAGGAGTATGTGGGCCATGGCAGTCAAAGCTCAAACTGGGCATGGCACTTGATGATGATTAAGTATCATGATATGGGTGATCATGGTCTTGACCATGATTGTCCTTTTGTAAATTTTTCTATAGAAGTGGTTTGCCATTGCTGCCTTCTGGGCAGTGTCTTTACAAGACAGATGACCTCAGTCGTTATCAGATATTGTTTGGCATCAGTGGTTGCATAACCAGGACTTGTGATATGCACCCAACTGCTCATACAAGCATTCACCACCTGCTCCCATGGCTTCAAGTGACCCTGATCAGGGGGTAAGTAGGTGCTAGACCTTGCCCAAGAGTGATCTGCAGGATAACGGAGGGAAGGAATGCCATGCAGTTCCTTTGGTAGAGAAGGATCTCCACCCTGCTAACCTACTATCAAGTATAAACATTAGATAAGTTCAGGTTGGATTTTTCAGTACATGGAAAAGGTTGTTTTTAAAAAAGACAACATTATTTTAGTGTTTTATCATAAATCTGGTATAATGATCTGTTCCGTGTAGGTACATAGAGATGCACAACAGGGGAATAGGCTGTTCAGTCCAGCTGGACCAAGATTCCCATCTAAGCTAGTCCTATTTGCCTGGAGGAAGTGTAAAGATATAGTGGTCAGACATTATCTGGAAGGTGTGCGGGATCATTCTTTGCAGTTAAATATTGCGTAGAAAGAAAACTAGTGCAAAAGGCCAAAGCATGGGATGGAATTGACCCAGTATTAAACAATGGCACTTCCTTGTTTGTCCTAAATTTGTAACGGGTACCAGCTCTGATTATCTGTAATACTCAATTTTTGAATGCCATTGCTCTGTGGCCACAACCTTGAAATGAACACCTGGGAAAATACGTAGTGCAAAAATAGAAATTTTAAAAAAAGTAGTGAGGTAATGTTCGTTCGTGGGTTCAATGCCCATTCAGAAATCAGATGGCAAAGGGGAAGAATCTGTGAGAATGCAGATGAGAAGTAAATATCTTTTTTAAAAAAAAACAGCTGCATGCTACTAAATGCCACGTATCGAATCTTCAGAATGAAGACAATAAGCTGTGCAGTGACTATTTCATTATTTGCGTCAATCTTTTCCTTTAGGTGTGCCAAGCCTGTCATAATGTCATTGATCCAGAGGCTCAGCGTGTTACATATGGAAACCACAACTGGCATGCCACCTCGGAGTGCTTCCTGTGCTCCTGCTGTGGCAAGTGCCTGATTGGCCAGAAGTTCATGCCAGTGGAGGCAATGTTGTTCTGTTCAGTGGACTGCAAGAAGAAGTTGATGTCTTAAGCAGAGGCACAATTAAATGCCAAGTGTGGTATCTTGTTTGCGAATTCTAACTTCTGGTACTGATAGGTTGTGAATTGAGGAATTACTCTGATTTCAAAATGAAAGTATGTGCCAATCAAAGTAATAGGTTTTGCATGATTGTAACTAGAGAATTTGTTAGTGAAATCACCTCCTGTAAAACCACTTATTTTATGCAAAGCATCTTTGTTCTGAAGATCAAAGCTGGAAACCACATTTATAAAAATATAAGAAATGACGTTCCTTTTTGTTACTCAGTAGTACAAAATGTACCTTTTGTATTTCCTTTTTGCTTAAATAAAATTTCAGTTGATAAACACAATTTCAATTGATATGTTTCTTTCTCCCTACGTGTTCTGCAATCTAGACATGAGTTGCTCTGCTGGGCTTAAGACCTAAAACACACCTGCAAACAGCACTCTGCTTCGTCGAGCACCTCCACACCGTCCGCCCCAAGTGGGGCTTCCCAGCGGACAAGTGTTGTAATTCCCATTCCCATTCCTGTTCTGACATGTTGGTCCATGGCCACCACCTATGCCAAGGTGAGGCCACCCTCGGTGGAGGAGAAACACCTTGTATTCCATCCGGGTAGCCCCCAACCCGATGGCAATTTCTCAATTTCTCCTTCCAGTTTAAAAAAAATTCTCTCCCCTTCCTCCTATTTTCCACTTTGACATTTTACCTCCTCTTATCTGCCTGTTACTTCCTCCTGGATCTCCTCCTCCTCCCCTTTCTCCTGTGGTCCACTCTCCTCTCCTATCAGATTTCTTTTCTACCCCCTGACCTTTCCTACCATCTGGCTTCACCTATCACCTTCCAGCTAGCTTCCTTTCCCTGCCACCCCCACCTTTTTACTCTGACATCTTCCCCCTTCCTTCTCTGTCGTGAAGAAAGTTCTCAGCCTGAAACTTCAAAACTATCTGTTCATTTCCATAGATGCCGCCTGATCTGTTGAGTTCCTCCAGCATTTTGTTCGTGTTGCTCTTTCCTCCAAGTTTGAATTACTCCAGATCAAATCTTCTCACCAGTAGAGTGAGCACTAAAATTGACGTTGATCCTCCAGATGAGCAGGGATACTGCTTTAATGCGCTCATTTTTCAGATAGTCATAGTAATCCAGCACAGAACCAGGCCAAGCAAGATGCCATCTGAGTTACAATGAGTGTATTTGACCCATAAAATGTTAAACAGAAGCCTCATTTACACTGTCAGTGTAAAGATCTGGTAGGCTATATATTTTCATAGAAGTGTTGAAGGGTTATCTCCAGTGTCTTGCCTCACTTTTATTTCACGCTGGGCATTTCTAACCACTTGCCTGTTTATTTACAATACTATTTGTGGCAGATTTGTGTATAGGTTTTGACATCTCTGTGAATAGAGCTGGAGAGTACATTATAACTACGAAGATTGAAAGATACAAAATGCAGATCCTTTTCTCTTGCGCACCCCCGCTAAGCGGCTGTTTACGGCTCACTGTCATGAGTTGGGCACAGAGCCAGCACATTGTTTTGGCCGAATGCCTGTGGAGGCTGGGAAATCGGGCTTCAGCGACCACACTTAAAGGCACAGTGCCTTCTGCTAACATGGCAAGTGCAAACGGTTTCTCCATTCTGTGTCTTTTCTGCCCACCCCCTCAATCCCCACATGTTGTACCTTACAAATTTTGTAACTGCTTTTGTCTTTTGTGCTCTCCCCTCACACTAAAAGCCCAGCTTTCCTGAAGATGTGTCTCAATCCAGCTCCAGCAAACACCATCTCTGAGAATGGCAGGTTATTGGGTTACTAATGTTGACACATACAAGCACTGAAGAGGTTATCCAGGAGATAATGTACCTTGTTGCTGGAGCCACTTCTACTCCAACATCTCCTCCTGTTGCCCATGATGCCACAGTTATGTAGCAAGTAACAAACAACCACAGTTCTTGCACACCACTTCTACAAACCTCCCAGCTCACCCTGACAGCAGATGTTTGTGTGGCCGCCTGGTCTTTCATGTGAACTGTGTGGCTGTCTCCACACACGACTGCAGTGCAATGGTCATCATCCTGGTAGCTTGTCAGATTTTGCTAGTAAGTTCTAGTGAACTTCCATGTTCCAGGACAATCAGAGTCAAGTCAAGAGCAAGCTGGATGGTGAGTGGAATTCTGTTCATTCAGCAATTTGAGGATGTGGGATTAGAAGCCTATAAATCAATCGGGTAGTCAACAGCTGCCCTTAGACTGTAAGACCTAGAAACATAATTAGGCCATTTGGTCCATCAAGTTTGCTCTGCCATTCCATCATGGCTGATTGGTTATCCCTCTTAACCCCATTCTCCTGCCTTCTCCCCTTAGGGAGCCTGAAATGGTGCTGAAGCCTCGAACAGTCCTTTCCTGCTTTACTCCATCTGCCGGGAGTGTGAAGTTGTTGTTTCCCCCTTGCAGAATCTTTCTGATCTCTTTAATTACCACCAAGTTCTTGGGATCCTGGATGACTTCCAGTTCTTTGAGCTCTGAGTTGACTGTTGATGTCACTATGGAATCAGCACTGTCTGTGCATAACCAGTCAGGGATGATGTGCTCCTACTGCCATTTTCACTGGGCTTTGTTAATCAGTGCTCCATACACCTTCATTTCGTGCAGCCAGGGGCCAAGGGTATTGCTTCTCAAGATCTCAATGTCTTATATCTCTCACTATAATGCAATCTAACCAGTTGTGTGGCTGAAGCCTGAGCAGTCTTGCTCTGTTTTACTCCCTCCACAGAGTGAGGCAAGTTCTTGTTCTGACTTGCAGATTCAATAATGGTTCTCCACAATAACAAGTATATAGCAAACCACCTGAGAAACAGATTTCTCCTGAGGTCTCCTGCTGCAACCTATTATCACAAACAATAGCCAAAATGAGACGCTAATACCTCAAACACGAGGAAATCTGCAGATGCTGGAATTTCAAGCAACACACATAAAAGTTGCTGGTGAACACAGCAGGCCAGGCAGCATCTCTAGGAAGAGGTACAGTTGACGTTTTGGGCCGAGACCCTTCTTCAGGACTAACTGAAAGAAGAGCTAGTAAGAGATTTGAGAGGGGGAGGGGGAGATTTGAAATGATAGGAGAAGACAGGAGGGGGAGGGATGGAGCCAAGAGCTGGACAGGTGATAGGCAAAAGGGATATGAGAGGATCATGGGACAGGAGGTCCAGGAAGAAAGACAAGGGGGCGGGAACCCAGAGGATGGGCAAGGGGTATAGTGAGAGGGACAGAGGGAGAAAAAGAAGAGAGAAAAAAATAATGTATATAAATAAATAACAGATGGGGTACGAGGAGGAGGTAGGGCATTAGCGGAAGTTTGAGAAGTCAGTGTTCATGCCATCAGGTTGGAGGCTACCCAGAAGGAATATAAGGTGTTGTTCCTCCAACCTGAGTGAGGCTTCATCTCTACAGCAGAGGATCTGCTATTTATTTATTTACACACATTCTTTTTCTCTCTCTCCTTTTTCTCCCTCTGTCCCTCTGACTATACCCCTTGCCCATCCTCTGGTTCCCCCCCCCCCGTCTTTCTTCCTGGACCTCCTGTCCCATGATCCTCTCATATCTCTTTTGCCAATCAACTGTCCAGCTCTTGGCTCCATCCCTCCCCCTCATGTCGTCTCCTATCATTTTGGGTCTCCCCCTTCCCCTCCCACTTTCAAACCTCTTACTAGCTCTTCTTTCAGTTAGTCCTGACAGAGGGTCTCGGCCCAAAACGTTGACTGTATCTCTTCCTAGAGATGCTGCCTGGCCTGCTGCGTTCACCAGCAACTTTTATGTGTGTTACACTAATACCTCTCTGTTTAGCCAAACCAAGGTTCCAAGACCATCACCCACTTCCTTGAAGGCCAGTCACGCCAGCAACTCTCTTCCCACGCATGAAGACATTGGAGACTGCAAATACTGGAATCTGGAGAAACAATCATTATTACTCAATTAATGTTAGTTGGTGGAATGAAACTTCAAAAGACAGCTGGTCCATCTGAGAAAGGGGAAATGTCATGGTAAAGGCTAGATGGGATTTAAAGGCCACTTGGCACTTTTTGTGTCCTGTTGCCCAAATGTTTAAGTAACTGCATTGAAAGATTATTGTCATGTGGATATTTATGGCTACACACTGCATCACCCAAATACCAGTTTGAGGTTCAGATTCAGAGGAAATACTTAACCAAAACCAGCCTGTTTTTAGATCAGGGGTTCCCAACTACTCTTCGGCTAAGGGTAGGGGCCCATAGTGTATATAAGGTTGGGAACCCTCATTTCAAATGGACCTAAAGGACCCCAGGATGCCACCACTAGGACCTAATGCAAGATTTGTGAAATATTTGTATATGGATGCTGTAAGCAAAAAAGAAATCTAATTGAATGTTGTTCTTTAAATCTGTGGAAACAGTTGACAAAAGTAGTAGCGTTATCCATCAATTATATATGGCAGAGGTGAGACTATATCTGGGGTTCTGGGACATAGGTCTGCTTATTTAAGGAAGATGTAAACACCTCAGAGGTTTTACTGGGCTAATACCTAAACTGGACAACGTGTATCATGGGCATAAGGAAAGATCAATGGGCTAATCTTGTGTTTGCTTGCATTTAGAAGAGTAAGAGGAGTTTGAAGGAAACAGATAAGATCCTGAGGGGTTTTGATAGAGTGACTGTAGAGAGAACTCAGCAGGCCAGGCAGCATCTATGGAAAAGAGTAAACAGTCAATGTTTAAGTAGAGAACTTTCATGTGGACCTTTTCCATATTCTTGTCCATGGAAAATAGTAAATATCGATTGTTTACTCTTTTCCGTAGAAGCTGCCTGACCTCCTGAGTTCCTCCAGCATTTTGTGTATGTTACTTTGATTTCCAGCATCTGCAGATTTTGTCTCGGCTGTAGAAAGAATATTTCCTCTTATAAGAGGATCTAATAGCAGTGGCTCACTGTTTAAAATTTAGTGATAACTCGTTGGATATAGATTTGAGATTAAATGTTTTCTCTGAGTGCCACAACTCTTCAGAACTATCCACCCAAGGGTAGTGAAAACAGAGGCTTTGAATATTTTTAAGGTAGGAGTAGAAAGATTCTTGATCAAGAATGGAACAGGAATGTGGAGTTAGTTACGGTAAATCCATCAAGATCCTGTTAAATGACAGCAGTTCTGAGGAGCTACGTGACCTGTTCTGAGAACCTACATAACCTGTTCTTGCTCCTAATTTGTACTTTTGTTGTCTATGTGTGTGGATCTGGATAATGGTTTTTCCTCAGTCAGCACAATTAGCAGATTTTCTGTAGCTACCACAGTAGCCTGTTGTTCTTCCTTTTCGCGCCTCGTGGCATTTTTTTTGCCATTTCTTTATCATTTGTCTGTATTTTTCCGAGGCTGAGTTGTTAGCTCGAAACTCAGCCTAGCCCAGATGCAAAGCATGCAAGGAACCGGATAGATTCAAACCCAGGACCACTGGCCTCAAAGCCCGGTGCAGATGCCACCCCACCACCGCCTGGCAATAGAAGCCTGCTGTACACAAAACAAAGGCCGTAATATGTCCTACGTGAGTATATTTCAGAGCTACTTAATTGGTTGTGATGTACTTCTGGCTGTCCCACAAAGGACACAAGAAGTCTCTTATAAATGTTTGACTTCTTAACAACAGCTGCCTTGATGAAGCAGCGTGTAGTATCCATAATAAAGCACTTCAATGAATGCCTCTAATCCCACCATCACGTTCCCTAGGTGTCTATGAAGGAACACGATTTAAAAGAAAGGAAGGTACAATATGAGCAAATTCTATATCCTGTCATAACCCATATTCATCCCTCAGCTACTACTTTAATACCTATAGATTGAACATAAAGTAATGCAGTCTTTCTGGTCTTCATTTCTAAACAAGCATTCTGGTTGGTTTGTTGAAGGAGAGTAGAGAACGATCGAAGAATGTTAATGAACTCTAGCTGCTATCCTTATGCTGTTACATTTATAGTGAACTACCAGAATGGATCTCTCCATTCAGAATATTTTTTGATTCCAGCTGAACTGCGATTTGTTTTTATTCACGCAGTTATTCACATGGTGGCAGGGTGGAGATAATATCTCCATCAAAGATCCGCTTCTTCCCTTTGCTGGCCTGAAGGGCAGCCTTGAGCAAGGTGAAGCACTTGCTTAGCAACGCGCCCCCCCCCCCACCCCACAACTCCCAATCAGGGTCACGTGAAGCCACGGGAGAAGGTGGTGGATGGTCGTATGAGCAGCTGGTGCAGATCATCAGTCCTGGTTTTGCAATCACTAACACCAGGCAGGTTATCTCTGAAGACTATTAATAATGGCTGGGGCCACCCCTATTGTAAAGACACTGCCCAGGCAATGACAAACCACTTCTGTCGGACAATTTGCCAGGAACAATTATGGTCATGGAAAAACGGTGATGGCCCACGTCATACGACACGGCACATAACAAACAACAAATAACTTTCAATTTTAGTTGCTTAAAATAGGTATTAATTTGTAAGGCTGTCTTTAGGCTTATATTTAATATACCTAATTTAATATACCTAATTTTAGTCCAGCATCGTGGAAGATTTTAAACAAATGAGGGTTCTGCAGATACTGGAGATCTTGAGTAACACCCACAAAATGCTGGAGGAGCTCAGCAGGTTGGGCAGCATCTATGGAAAGAAATAAACGAGTCCTGATGAAAGGTCTCAGCTCAAACAATTGATTGCTTATTCCTCTCCATAGATGCTGCCCAACCTGCTGAGCTCCTACAGCATTTTGTGTGGGTTGATCATGACAGTTTTATATTGGGGGGGATGAAGGTAGATAGTTGTTCTTACCAATACCCATTGATGAGACTAATATGAAACACTATTTTCTATTATTCTAAGAAGTGCACCAAAAAGTTTAAGACAATTCATCAGCCATTTCATGTTTTTAATACTTTAGAAGTGCAATTTGGTGTATCTGAAGTTATTGACTGACAGTGCTCCAAGGTTAACTAGGTAACTACTTGTGGTATAGTAAGTTTAAGGCAAAATAGCCCCTCCTGAGTTGAGACACATTAAGCATGCAGTGCTTGGGATAAGTGCAACATCCATTGACACTGCAATGAGCTTGTACAGCATAAGACCATAAGATATCGGAGCAGAATTAGGTTATTTCATCTATTTTTTCTCTCAACCCCATTCTCCTTCCTGTAACCTTTCATGCCCCAACAAAACAAGAACCTATCAACCTCTACCTTAAATATACCCAATGACCTGGCCTCCATTGCCATCTGTGACAATGAATTCCACAGATTCACCACCTCTAGCTAAAGATGTTCCTCCTCATCTGTGTTCTAAATGGACGTCCCTTTACTCTGAGTTTGTGCCCTCTGGTCCTAGACACCCCCACCATAGAAACATTCTCTCCATATCTAGGCATTTCAACAGTTAATAGGTTTCAATGAGAATCCCACACATTCTTCTAAATTCCAGTGAGTACAGACCCAGAGCCATCAAACGCTCCTCATAAGATAACACTCTCATTCCCAAAATCATTCTCATAAACCTCCTCTGAATCCTCTCCAAAGTCAGCACCTTCTTTCTTCAATAAGTGGACCAAAACTGCGCACAATGCTCCAAGTGACTCAACCTGCATGTTATCCTTCATGGAAACCTGCACAAGGACTCCCAAGTCCACTTGCACCTTGGATTTTTGAATTTTCTAAACCCTGTTTAGAATATAGTCTACATTTTTGTTCCTTCTACCAAAGTGCATGACCATACACTTCCCATCACTGTATTCCAACTGCCATTTACTTATCTATTTTCCTAATCTAAATCCTTCTGTAGCCTCTCTACTTCCTCAAAACTACCTGCCCCTCCACCTATCTTCATATTGTCACAAACTTAGCCATAAAGCCATCAATTCTGTCATCCAAATCATTGACATATAAAGTAAAAAGAAGTGGTTCCAACTCCATCCCCTGCAGAGCACCACTAGTCACTGGCAGCCAATCAGAAATGGCTCCCTCTATTCCCAGTCGTTGCCTCCTGCCAATCAGCCAATCCTCTATCCCTGCTAGAATCTTTCCTGTAACACTGTAGGTTTTTATCTTGTTAGGCCTTCAGAAATCCAAGTACACAACATCCATTTTGTCTATCCTGCTTATATTTTCTCAAAGAATCCCAATAGATTTGTCAGGCAAGACCCTTAAGTAAACCATGCTGACTTTGCCCAATTTTATCATGTGCCTCCAAGTACTCTGAGACCTCACCCTTAACAATAGACTCCAGCATCTTCCCAACCATTGAGGTCAGGCTAACTGGCCTATAATTTCCTTTCTTCTGTTTCTCTCCCTTCTGGAAAAGAAAAGTGATATTTGTAGTTTTTCAGTCGTCCAGAAACATTCCAGAATCTAGTGATTCTTGAAAGATCATTACTAATGCCTCCACAATCTCTTCAGCCACCTCTTTCAGAACTCTAGGGCGTGATTCATTTGGCCTAGGAGACATCTCCACCTTCAAACCTTCCAGCTTCCCAAGTAATAGCAATTGTATTTAATCACTGTTTATTAATTTGTCAATCTGAGATATTATTTTCATTACTAACAAAACTGTAATAGAAAGCAAAGAATGGAATAAATTTTACATTTGAAAATAAAATTAAGTTTGTGGAACCATAGAAAATTTATTTCATTATGTGGTGGTCATGCAGTCCATCATGTTCACATTAGTAGAAACAAAACCATTCAGCTGAATTCCTCCTTCCTATGCCCCTGCAGGACACTGCTCAGAGTACATATCTAAGAGCTCTTGACCTGCCATGAACATTTCTGTTTTGAGACCTTTTCCGAGAATGAGTTCCAGCCCTTCTTGGTTAAGACATACTTCCTCATCTCCTTCTGCCGATTGGTTCACACCTCTGTGGGTTTCTGCTCCTCTGCTGAGGAAAACAGGTCATTCATTTATTATATTGACCCACCCCCCATATAATTTTATGCATCTTGATTTAGTAACATGTCAGCCTCTTCTGTTCGAAAGAACATAATCTTAACTTATCCAGTCTTTCCCCACTGCCACTATTTACTGCTTCAGTGAAGTGGCAGCAACAAAAATTTAGATAAACTGTATTTGTTCTCTTAAGAAGTGAGCAAGATAAGGGAGACATAATTGAAGTGTATTAAATAAAATATATATATATAAATTCTGCAATAGATGCTTTGGTACAATAATTTAATGTTGTAATTTACCCTTGAAGTTCCCATGTGCCAGATTTAAATGGATTAAATATCTTTAGTATACATTTACAATGCAAGTCCAATGCAGAATAATTTCAATCCTACTGTATGAGCTTCAACATTTGCTTAGGTACTCTTATGGGAAACTCAGCTGCAGCAGGGAATTCTGGCTGCTAGTGTTTGAATAAATATAGCTCAAAATAAAGATTGCTAAAAATGAGAATTAAACTTCAGAAACACCACTGAAATATATTGTGAGCAGTTTTGGGCATCTTATTAAACAATGGACGTGCTAACATTGGAGAGGGTTCAGAGGAGGTTCAGGAGAATGATTCCTGGAATGAAAGGCTTATCGTATGAGGGGTGATTGATGGCTCTGGGCCTTTACTTGCTAGAATTTAGAAGAATGAGGGAAGACCTCCTTGAAACCTATCAAATATTGAAAGGCCGAGATAGAGTGAATGTGGAGAGGCTGTTTCCCTTGGTCGGTGAGTCCAGGACAAAAGGCCACAGTCTTAGAATTAGAGAGTACCCATTTAAAACAGAGATGAGGAGAAATTTTTTTTAGCCAAAGGGTCGATGACTTATGGAATTCGTTGCCACATACAGCTGTGGAGGCCCGATCATTGAGGGTGTTTAAGGAGGAGATTGATAGGTATCTGATTAGTCAGGGCATCAAGAGATATGGGGGAAAAGCTGGAAATTGGAACTGGACGGGAGAATATTTTAGCTCATGGTGGAGTGGCGGAGCAGACTCGATTGGCTGAATGGCCTACTTCGGCTCCTTTGTCTTGTGATCTTGTGATCTTTCCTATGGTGGTGGAGTCTAGGACCAGAGGGCATAGTCTTAGAGTAGAGGGATGTCCATTTAGAATGGAGATGAGAAGGAATTTCTTTGGTCAGCAAGTGGTGAATCTGTGGAATTCATTGGCCAGGTCTTAGAGCGGAGGGAGGCTGAAATGTTCTTGATTAGTCAGAGCGTGAAAGGTTATGGGGAGAAGGCGGGAAAATGGGGTTGAGAGGGAACTGGATCAGCCACCATGAAATGATGGAGCAGACTCGATGGGCTGAATGGCCTAATTCTGCTCCTAGGTGCTATGGTATAATGGACTTATGGAAATATTGGTGATGACCTTATCCATAGCCCCGAGTGATGATGGGGTTAAATTCTATTTTGATACCAAGCATGGTAAGTGTATTTATAAAAGTAATTCTTTCAGCTGAACTGATGTATGCAGGTATGTACTGTAAGCACGTGTGTGCAAATCTCCAGCGTGGTGAAACCACAACTGTGGTCAAATTAAAGCGCACACGTGCCAATACCAACTACTCATATTTCCTAAGCCGAGAAAACACCTTAGCCTAAGAAGCAAATCTGTTTCCTAAGAAGCAAATCTGTTTCCTTGGCAACAACTGTAAACATGACTCAGAGTGATGAAACAGAACCAACCTGAAGTAAACACCACATAATAAAAAACACATTCCATTCAGCTCATCAAGTTCATGCCAGCTCCATCCTCCTTCCCTCCTTCCTTGTACCCCACCAATTCATTCTCCTTTACACACCCTCCAAACTGCCTTTTATTCTTTTATATCTACATTAAGCATGTAGTTTACTGTAGCCACTTGACTAACCAAAAGGTGATGTTATGCATGAGGAAACTAGAGCACACAAGAGAAAGTCCACACAGATGGAAGGGCATCATACGTACTCCCCACGGATAGAAATCGAGGTCAGGATTGAGCAGCTCTGAGGCAGTTGTACTAAGCCAGGAGAAAGTTTCTTGCTGCTAATTTGTTTCCTCAAATATACATAAAAATAATCTTCGATGTCTCAATTTTTTAAAAATATGACAAAAGTTCATTCAAATACTCCACTACCATCATACAATTCACTGAATAAATACCATACTTTCAGTATTCACTTAAACAGGAAACATTTTAATTTGATAATTTAACTTATATATAAAACAAACTCAAAGTTTGGAGACACTGAAGTGTACAACAGTGATAATAAGAGGAGTGTTTGGTGTACAACAGTAAAATTGTAGTTGATTATCAACATTATCTACCTGGTATGGGGTTAAAATTACAACATCAGGAAATATTTTTTTCATAAAGGTGAAAGGAATTTGGGCAAACACCTCAGTCAAAGAGAAAGAGTTGTTTCCCTGGTAACCAATGTCAACATGATTAGAGTGCGGCGAGACAGAATCAACACGAATTAAATAGGCATACAACAAAACATACATTCAAAATTGTGAATTTGTTATTATTTAAGCAAAGCAAAATATATGGCCTGCAATTCCATTTTTTAAATAAAAGGTCCTACAGAGTTAACTCCACAACTCAATTCAGTAAAATCAATGTAAGGAATGCTAAACAGATAAATTTTCTAGAAGCACAAGCTGTTAGAGCTGTGGCACTCCACAGGAGGCAGAGTGGCATGGTGTCCAAGCTGGAGTTGGTGCTGCCCCCAAATGTTTGCTCAGCTGAAGACAAGCTGTACTGTGTTTGACTGCAGACTCCTGCAACATCCATGGACAGAGTCTTGGACTATATTTCTTTTTGTGTAACTGTGTTTTATGATATCTTACACGTGCCATACGGACCATGTGCTGTATATGACTAGCAACACACATAAAAAATGCTGGGTGAATGCAGCAGGCCAGGCAGCATCTATAGGAAGAGGTACAGTCGATGTTTCGGGCCGAGATCCTTCGTCAGGACTAACTGAAAGAACAGATAATAAGAGATTTGAAAGTGGGAAGGGGAGCGGGAGATCTGAACTGATAGGAGAAGACAGGAGGGGGAGGGATGAAGCCAAGAGCTGAACAGTTGATTGGCAAAAGGGATACGAGGCTGGAGAAGGGAGAGGATCATGGGACAGGAGGCCTAGGGAGAAAGAAAGGGGAAGGGGAGCCCAGAAGATGGGCAAGGAGCATAGTGAGAGGGAAAGAGGGAGAAAAAAGAGAGAGAGAAAAAAATAATAATAAATAAATAAGGGATGGGGTACGAAGGGGAGGTGGGGCATAAACGGAAGTTAGAGAAGTCAACGTTCATGCCATCAGGTTGCAGGCTACCCAGATGGAATACAAGGTGTTGTTCCTCCAACCTGAGTGTGGCTTCATCTTGACAATAGAGGAGGCCGTGGATAGACATATCAGAATGGGAATGGGACGTGGAATTAAAATATGTGGCCACTGGGAGATACTGCTTTCTCTGGCGGACAGAGTGCAGGTGTTCAGCGAAACGGTCTCCCAGTCTGCGTTGGGTCTCACCAATATATAGAAGGCCGCATCGGGAGCACCGGACGCAGTATATCACCCCAGCCGACTCACAGGTGAAGTGTCGCCTCACCTGGAAGGGGCACTGGGTGGTGGTGAGGGAGGAAGTGTAAGGGCATGTGTCACACTTGTTCCGCTTACAAGGATAAGTGCCGGGAGGTTTATTGGTGGGAAGGAATGGGGGGGAGACGAATGGACAAGGGAGTTGCGTAGGGAGCGATCCCTGCGGAAAGCAGAAAGGGGGGGGAGGGAAAGATGTGCTTGGTGGTGGGATCCCGTTGGAGGTGGCAGAAGTTACGGAGAATTATATGTTGGACCCGGAGGCTGGTGGGGTGGTAGGTGAGGGCAAGGGGAATCCTATTCCTAGTGGAGTGGCAGGAGGATGAGAGCAGATCCGGGTCCAACATATAATTCCCCGTAACTTCCACCACCTACAACGAGATCCCACCACCAAGCACGTCTTTCCCTCCTCCCCCTTCTGCTTTCTTCAGGGGTCGCTCCCTACGCGACTCCCTTGTCCATTCGTCTCCCCCCAATCCCTTCCCACCAATAAACCTCCCAGCTCTTATCCTTGTAAGCGGAACAAGTGCTACACATGCCCTTACACTTCCTCCCTCACCATCATTCAGGGCCCCAGACAGTCCTTCCAGGTAAGGCGACACTTCACCTGTGAGTCAGCTGGTGTGATATACTGCGTCCGGTGCTCCCGATGCAGCCTTCTATATATTGACGAGACCCAACGCAGGCTGGGCGACCGTTTCGCTGAACACCTACGCTCTGTCCGCCAGAGAAAGCAGGATCTCCCAGTGGCCACACATTTTAATTCCATGTCCCATTCCCATTCTGATATGTCTATCCATGGCCTCCTCTACTGTAAAGATGAAGCCACACTCAGGTTGGAGGAACAACACCTTATATTCCATCTGGGTAGCCTCCAACCTGATGGCATGAACATCGACTTCTCTAACTTCCGCCAATGCCCCACCTCTCCCTTGTACCCCATCCCTTATTTATTTATTATTAGTATTTGTTTTCTCTCCTTTTTCTCCCTCTGTCCCTCTCACTATAACTCCTTGCCCATCCTCTGGGCTCCCCTCCCCTTTCTTTCTCCTTAGGCCTCCCATCCCATTATCTTCTCCCGTCTCCAGCCTCGTATCCCTTTTGCCAATCAACTTTCCAGCTCTTAGCTCCACCCTTCCCCCTCCTCTCTTCTCCTGTCATTTTGAATCTCCCCCTCCCCCTCCCACTTTCAAATCTCTTACTATCTGTTCTTTCAGTTAGTCCTGACGAAGGGTCTCAGCCCGAAACATCGATTGTACCTCTTCCTATAGATGCTGCCTAGACTGCAGCGTTCACCAGCAGTTTTATGTGTGTTGCTTGAATTTCCAGCATCTGCAGATTTTGTCGTGTTTGCTTATGTATGACTGTTGGTACTGTGTTTTGCACCTTGGCCCTGGAGTAACACTGTTTTGTTTGGCTGTGTTCATGGGTATTCGTGTATGGTTGAATGACAGTTAAACTTCAACTTGATTGCAGGTGCTAGAGTCTGGAGCAACACACAAAATGCTGGATGAACTCAATGCGTCAGGTAGGAAATAGATGGTCATAATTAGAATTGGTTTTATTATCACTGACATATGTCATGAAATCTGTTGGTTTGCAGCAGCAGTAGAGTGCAAATTGTAAAAAAAACTGTTACAATAAAAAAAATTAAAAAATAAATAAGTAGTGCAAAAATAGAGCAAAAGTGGAGTCATGTTCATGCGCTCATGATCCATTATCCACTCAGAAATCTGATAGCAGGAGGGAAGAAGCTCTTCCTAAAAAGTTGAGTGTGCATCTTCAGGCTCCAGAGCCTGCTCTCTGACAGTAGGAAAGAATAAAGAATATGTCCGAGATGGTGAGGCCCTTAATGATGGATGCTGCCTTTCTGCGGCATCGTCTATTGAAGATGTCCTCAATGGTGGGGAGTCTAGTTCCCATGATGGAGCTGGCTGCATTTACAACACTACAATATTTTCCGAAACTGCGCATTGGTGTCAGATGGTGATGTATTGAGTCTCCGTGGCGCATCTGTAGAAATTTGCTAGAGTCATTGATGACAAACCAATTTATGAAGTGTAGCTGTTCCTGTTCCTTCTTCATAATTGCACCAATGTGCTGGCCTCAGATGTGGTGACACCCAGAAACTTGAAGCTGGTCACCCTTTCTACTGCAGACCCCGTGATGAGGATTGATGTGTGTTCCCTCGAATTCCCCTTCCTGATGTCCACAATCTATTCCTTGCTCTTACTGACGTTGAGTTCAAGGTTGTTGCTGTGACACCACTCAACTAGCTGATCAATCTCACACCTGTACACCCCCTCGTCACGACTGTGTCATTGGTGGGGATATCCTTAAGGGAATCTGATAAATAACAGAAAGAAAAAGTATGCAGTATTCTGAAGAAGGAACAATGGAAGGTGAGGTAAACAACAGGAATTCTGCAGATGCTGGAAATTCAAGCAACATACATCAAAGTTGCTGGTGAACGCAGCAGGCCAAGCAGCATCTATAGGAAGCGGCGCAGTCGACGTTTCAGACCGAGACCCTTCGTCAGGACTAACTGAAGGAAGAGTGAGTAAGGGATTTGAAAGCTGGAGGGGGAGGGGGAGATGCAAAATGATAGGAGAAGACAGGAGGGGGAGGGATAGAGCTGAGAGCTGGACAGGTGATAGGCAAAAGGGGATACCAGAGGATCATGGGACAGGAGGCCTAGGGAGAAAGACGGGGGGGGGGGTGACCCAGAGGATGGGCAAGAGGTATATTCAGAGGGACAGAGGGAGAAAAAGGAGAGTGAGAGAAAGAATGTGTGCATAAAAATGAGTAACAGCTGGGGTACGAGGGGGAGGTTACTCATTTTTATGCACACATTCTTTCTCTCACTCTCCTTTTTCTCCCTCTGTCCCTCTGAATATACCTCTTGCCCATCCTCTGGGTCACCCCCCGCCCCCGTCTTTCTCCCTAGGCCTCCTGTCCCATGATCCTCTCGTATCCCCTTTTGCCTATCACCTGTCCAGCTCTCGGCTCTATCCCTCCCCCTCCTATCTTCTCCTATCATTTTGCATCTCCCCCTCCCCCTCCAGCTTTCAAATCCCTTACTCACTCTTCCTTCAGTTAGTCCGGACAAAGGGTCTCGGCCTGAAACGTCGACTGCGCCTCTTCCTATGGAAGGTGAGGTAACATAGGTTTGATGGACTGAAGTTTCCTTGTGTACTGTATCACTGTTTGTTATTGACCATCTTCCCACCAGGATTCTATCAGGTGGGTGTGGCTAAAAGCACTTCCCAAGAAAGTACCACAGCACCCTCAATTCCAGCAGATTGATTACTGTAATGGAGTGTTTCTATACTGACTTAACAAACTGTCAAAATTCTGCATTGACCATTTTTTTCTGTCAAATGCATGCAGCAAAACAGAAAATGGTTTTATTGGGTTGGAAACAAATTCAAAAGAAGAACATGCAAGGTAAATGGAGATGCCAATTAAATTCAAGAATATTCTTGAAATTTTAAAATGTGTTTTTGTTGAATTAGAAATAATTTATTATTTAAAATTACAATAAAGGTAAAGGATCAGAGCTGAAAGTTACACAATTCATTAGAAGAATATAATACATACAAATTTGGATATGAATGTCTAACAATTACCATCCCATTCTTTCAGCTTCACACAGAAACAAGCTAATTGTTTATCGGTCTAGCATTTTCTGAACTGCAAATGCCTTGATCTCTCTCTCCCCTGTGTCTCTTCAAATTGCCATCAAATTTATCTCACTAAGAACTTGGTTTTCAGTCTGAGCAATAGATCTCAGATTTGAAGGCACGGTAACTGAGCGGTTAGCGCAATCCTATTACAGCTTGGACGTCGTTCAGAGTTCAATCCCAGCATCCCCCACAAGGAGTTTCTGTATGTCCTCATCGTGGAATGCATGGATTTTCTTGGGGCGCTCCTGTTTCCACACACAGTACAAAGATGTACTGGGTAGGTTAATTGTTCATTGTAAGTTGTCCTGTGATTAGGTTAGGGTTAAATCAAGATTGTTGGGGGTTGCTGAGCAGTGCAGCTCGAAGGGCTGGAAGGGCCTAAAGGGCCTATTCCACTCTGTATCGCTAAATAAGTAAATATTTGTTTCCTGCCAACAGCAAGTTCCATTGGACTAATTATCAAAGTCAATGGGGCAGTAAAGATGCTGGTTCTGATTATAGACCCATGCGAAAACTAATAAGGAATCCTATAAAGAATGCAATTTGCCAAGATTTAGGCCTGGATATTCTGACCCTGTTAATTGAAAAAAAACACTTCACCTGTGAGTCGACTGGGGTGATATACTGCGTCCGGTGCTCCTGATATGGCCTTTTATATATTGGTGAGACCCGACGCAGACTGGGAGACCGCTTTGCTGAACACCTACGCTCTGTCCGCCAGAGAAAGCAGGATCTCCCAGTGGCCACACATTTTAATTCCACATCCCATTCCCATTCTGACATGTCTATCCACGGCCTCCTCTACTGTAAAGATGAAGCCACACTCAGGTTGGTGGAACAACACCTTATATTCCGTCTGGGTAGCCTCCAACCTGATGGCATGAACATCAACTTCTCTAACTTCCGCTAAGGCCCCACCTCCCCCTCGTACCCTATCTGTTACTCATTTTTATGCACACATTCTTTCTCTCACTCTCCTTTTTCTCCCTCTGTCCCTCTGAATACCTCTTGCCCATCCTCTGCCCCCCCCCTTGTTTTTCTTCCCGGACCTCCTGTCCCATGATCCTCTCGTATCCCCTTTTGCCTATCACCTGTCCAGCTCTTGGCTCTATCCCTCCCCCTCCTGTCTTCTCCCATCATTTTGGATCTCCCCCCCCCCCCAACTTTCAAATCCCTTACTCACTCTTCCTTCAGTTAGTCTTGACGAAGGGTCTCAGCCCGAAACATCGACCGTACCTCTTCCTAGAGATGCTGCCTGGCCTGCTGCGTTCACCAGCAACTTTGATGTGTGTTTCCTGTTAATTGATGCTACATATCCACGAAGTGGTCTCTTCCACTTTTTATTATTAATTCACCTCCATAAATCCTGCACATTGATGTGGATAGTACATTTATTTTATTTATTTAGGGATGTAGGCTGGAATAGGCATTTCTGGCCCTCTGAGCTGCGTCACCCGGCAAACAAACAATCTATGCCTATCCTAATTACCAGATAATTTACGATGATCAATTGACCTACTAACTGGTACAATTTTGGATGGTGGGAGGAAACCCACACGTGCAAACTTACTTACAGAGGATGAGGGAATTGAGCTCCAAACTCCGATGTCCTGAGCTGTAATAGCACTGAACTAACTGCGACACTACCGTGGCACCCCGAAGGGGTAATTTAATGCTAAGACTTATAGAAACCTGTCCCATGGAAGAGTGTACTGCAATTGCACACTGCAATGCAAACACAGAAATTAAATGGGGCTCGTGGATTTTTGAAGCTAGAAAAAATGGGCTGTACTCTCAGTTGTGAAACAGTTTACAATTGGTAGCTTACGTGAAGGACAAGAGCCACATATTCAATTCAACATAAGAATATTATGCATAAACCATCCACATTTGATTGCACAGTGAGATTGTATTTTTTCCTATCCTCTTTTCAATCTCATTTTGTTGATAATCCCTCCATTATAATAAAGCTGAAAGTCTATCAAGAATCCACGTGCAAGATTAGAACAGACACACAAGCTATAAAATTATTTTGATCTCAGGCCAATAGATTATGTTTCATGACCTTTCTAAGTAAATGAAATTATTTTCTGTATTTTCATAATTTTGCTATGTAACAAAACTACTGTGGCAGAATTAACTAACAACTAGCTTTGATGTAACTCTGACGTCTGAACATTTCTCTGTTTTACATTTCAAGATTCATGTTTACAAAAGACTAAAATTGTCCCTTCCTGCACATGCAACATATTTTAGCAAGACTGGGGGAAATTTTAAACTGCAATAAAACTCAGCAGAGGAATGCAGAGCTGCCATACAGGGTTGTAAAACTAATGAATACCAGCCCACTAAACTATGAGATGTACCAGGGCATTATGCGAGAATGGTTAATATTTAATATGATGTGCCAAATCTGTTCAGAGTATGTTGTAGAAGCTATTCACTTTGGAACCTGATTATAAGCAAACAATTAACCCACCGTTCAATTATACAAAGGCAAAGAAGTGCAGATGAAAACAGAAAATCCTGGAAGTAATTCAATGGTTTAGATTGCATTTGTACAGCGAGACGCAGAATTAATGCTGACTAGATCTTAATGGGAATCAAAGGTTGGCAGTGAAACTGATACTTCAACAAAAAGTGGCCTTTAAAGGAAAGATGGTTCAGATACAGTGTATGTACGTTCCCAGGAGGACAACTAAAGCAAAGATCCAAGGATGGCAAAGAGATGAAAAGCAAAACAAGGACATGTAATATTTGACAATAAAATTAAGAACCAAGCTAAATCCAGTATCCTCAAGAAGTTCAAGAAGACTTAAGAGGGCAAGAAGATTATGAGAAAAGACTACGATAATCCCAAATGTGGAGAGTAAAATGGAGGGGTATGGTCCGGGTGCAGGTTGATGGGAGTAGAGAGCTTAAATGGATTGGCATGGACCAGATGGGATGAAGGGCCTGTTTCTGTGCTGTACTTTACTATGAGTCTAAATGGTTGGTAAAAGGAGGAAGGGGGAGGGAGAGGGGGAGGAGGAGGGGGAGGAGGAGGGGGAGGAGGAGGGGGAGGAGGAGGGGGAGGGGGAGAGGGAGGGGGAGAGGGAGGGGGAGAGGGAGGGGGAGAGGGAGGGGGAGAGGGAGGGGGAGAGGGATGGGGAGAGGGAGGGGGAGAGGGAGGGGAGGGAAAAAAAAGAGAAAAAGAGAAAGAAACAGGAACTAAAGGAACTCTGCACCTGGAGACAGAATATATGGCTGAGGTATTAAATAAATCCTTTACAATAGTCTTTACCAAGGAGGGGAATTTCTGCTGGATACTCAAAGAAAAAAGTAGTGATAATACTGGACAGGCTAAAATTAATAAAGAGGAAGTCCAGGAATTGCTAGTTGTACTTGAAGTGCACCCAAATGAGATGCATCCCAAGTTGCTGAGGTATATAGGGATGGAAATGTTATGAAAACATAAAAATTACTGCTTCATTTACTTAAGGTAGAGACAGATTTAGTAGCCACTGGATAAGTTGGGAATGAAAACCCCATTTCTCTCCTACATGAACTTGTACAAAAGCAAATTATGCCAAGCTAACTTGATAGACATTTACTAGTGAGGGAATAAAGAGTTCCTGAGGGAAATTAAATTGAGGTATAGCATACAATAACTTGGCCACAGATTCAAAAAGCATTTGATAAAGTTTGTCAAGAACATTTCCTCCCAGAGGAAGGCCCCTGCATTCAAATGGTCTCTCTCTCCCTCGATGCTGTCGGGGGATGGTGCCAGAGTCTCGGATCCTGGGCAAGGTTTAATCGACGCAGTTTGTAGATTGGACTCTGTAGTTCACATTGTGGTGGTTTCTGGTCGCTCCTTTCTTCGTTGCTATTTGGGGTGATTTTGATCAGGGTGGCCTGCAGATAATGAACAACAAGGCGCGAGACTGAACTGAACAGAGCTTACCTGAATATGCCTGAACTCTTGGTGTTTTATATTCTGTGTTTTTCACTCATTTTTTTGCCATTTGTGCAATTTGGGGGTTTTTTTGCACGGGGGGCGGGGTTGTTATTTTTCTTTGAACTGGTTCCATGCTTTTCTTTGTTTTGTGGCTGTCGGTGGGGAAGATGAATCTCAGGGTTGTATACTGCGTATATACTTAGATAATAAATATACTTTGAAACTTAAATCTTTGAACATTAAAACCCATGCAATAAAGAAGAATGAGAGCAGGAGTGGGAAGTAGCTGAGCGACAGAAAAAATCGTGGAAGAGAACTGATGTCCTTCAGTCTGGAAGTATATGGCAGAGTTCCGTAAGGATTAGTATAAAGACCACAGTGTTATTCATTACAACTTGGGAGTGTGGTGAACCAGGAGGATAGTAACAGAATGCAGGAGGGTATTTTGGCAAATATGATATAGGCATTACTGAATCATGGCTGAAAGAGGATTATAGCTGGGAGCATAATGTCCAAGAATATACATTGTATCAAAAGGACAGGTAGGAATGCAAGGTGGTATCGCTCTGTTGGTATAAAATATAATTAAATTATTAGAAAGAGGTGACAGAGGGTCAGAAGGTGTTGAATCATTGTGGATAGAGCTAAGGAACTGCAAGGGTAAAAAGACCTAAAGGAACCCCCAAACAGCAGTAAGGATGTGGTCTACAAATTACAATGGAAGATAGAAAATGCATGCCAAAAGGACAATGTTACAATAGTCATGGAGGACATCAGTATGCAGGAGGATTGGGAAAATCAGGTTGGTGCAGGATTCTGGAGGTGGAGGGGGATGGAATTTCTAGAGTGCCTACAAGATGGCTTTTTAGAGCAGCTTCTGGATGTACCACTAGGGGATCAGTTATTCTGGATTCAGTGTTGTGCAACGAGCCAGAATTGATTAGAGAGCTTGAGGTAAAAGAACCCTTAGGGACACATGATCATAATATGATCAAATTCCCCTTGAAATTTGAGGAGGAGAAGATAAAGTCATATGTATTAGTACTACAGTGGAGTATAGGAAATTACAGAGGCATATTGAGAGGAGTTGGACAGAATTGGTAGAAAAGAACACTGGCAGGGATGATGGCAGAGCAGCAATGGCTGGAATTTCTGGGAGCAATTTGGAAGGCACAGGATATATGCATCCCAAAGAGGAAGAAATATTTTAAAGGCACGATGACACAACCATGGCTAACAAGGGAATTCAGAGCAAACATAAAAACCAAAGAGTGGGCAAATAATAGATCAAAAAATTAGTGGGAAGTTAAACATCAGAGGTGCAAAGGGACTTAGGAGTCCTTGTGCAAGACTCCCAGAAGGTTAATTTACAGGTTGAGTCTGTGGTAAAGATGGCAAATGCAATGTTGGCATTTATTTCAAGGGGAATAGAATACAAAAGCAAGGAGATAATGCTGAGGATTTATAAGGCCGCATTTGGAGTATTGTCAACAGTTTAGGGCCCCATATCTCAGAATGGATGTGTTGTCATTGGAGATAGTCTAGAAGAGATTCATGAAGATTATTCCAGAAATGATAGGGTTAACATGTGAGGAGTGTTTGGCAGCTCTGGGTCTGTACTCACTGGAATTTAGAAGAATGCAGGGGGATCTCTTTGAAACGCACCAAATGTTGAAAGGACTAGATAAGGAGAATATCGAAAGGATATTTCCTGTGGTGGGGGTGTCCAGAACCAGAGGTCTCGCCTCACAATTGAGGGGCGACTTTTTAGAACAGGACTAAGGAGCTACCGGATGCAGCGATTCAGATTGACAGGTTTTCGATATACCATCAGGATAGATCTACAAAGTCTCCCAAAAGCAGAGGTGGAGGAGTATGCCTCATGACCAACTCTTCTTAGTGCACAAATATATCAGTGCTGTCCCAATTCTGCTCACCAGATCTGGAATATCTAGCAGTTAAGTGCCACCCTTTTTACCTACTGTAGGAGATCTCCAGAATCATTTTGGTAGCAGTATACATTCCACCTCAGGCCAATGGAAATCAGGCTTTAGATGTCCTGAACAATGGGATCAACATGTATGAAACAGTGCACCCTAACGCCTTCACCATTGTTTTGGGGGATTTTAACCAGGCCAGTCTGAAAAAAATCACGAAGCAATTACCATGAACAGATCACTTCCAGCACTAGAGGAAACAACACACTGGACCATTGTTACACCACCATCAAGAATGCCTACCGTGCTATTCCACACCCTCACTTCGGGAAGTCTGATCACCTGACTGTACTTCTACTCCCTGAGTACAGGCAGAGACTGAAGACTGCAGCACCAGCAGTGAGGACCAAGAATGTGTGGACAAGGGAGGCACAGGAGCACGTACAGGACTGCTTTGACTGTATTCAGGGATTCATCTTTGAACCTTGATCAGTATGCTGCAGTTGTGACCCACTTCACTAAAACATGTGTGGATGCATGAGTGCCTACAAAGACTTACTGTACATTCCCAAACCAAAAGCCATGGATGAACCAGGAGGTGCATCATCTGCTGAAGGCTAGATCTATAGATTCAAGTCTGGTGACCCAGGCCTGTACCAGAAAGCCAGGTATGATTTGTGGAGGGCTATTTCAAGGGCAAAGAGACAATTACAGATGAGGTTGGAAGCGACATTGGATGCACGGCAACTCTGACAGGGTCTGCAAAACATTACTTCCTACAAAGCAAAACCCAATAGTATGAATGGCAGCAATGCTTCACTACCAGATGAACTCAACGCCTTCCCTGCCCGCTTTGAAAGGGAGAATTTAACTGGAACTGTGAAGATCCCTGCTGCACCTGATGACCCTGTGATCTCTGTCTCAGAGGCTGTCTTTAAAGAGGGTGATAGAGTCGCGGTAGAGTACCCAGTAAGGTTCTGAAAACCTACGCCAACCAACTGGCAGCAGTATTCAAGGACACTTTCAATCTCTCACTGCTGTGGGCATAAGTTCCCACCTGCTTCAAAAAGGCAAGAATTATACCAGTGCGTAAGAAGAATAATGTGAGCTGTCTTAATGACTATCGCCGGTAGCACTCACATCTACAGTGATGAAATCCTTTGACAGGGTGGTCAGGACTAGACTGAACTCCTGCCTCAGCAGGGACCTGGGCCCACTGCAATTACCTATCGCCACAATAGGTCAACAGCAGATGCAATCTCAATATCTATTCATACGGTTTTAGACCACCTGGACAATACAAACACCTATATCAGGATGCTGTTCATTGACTATAGCTCAGCATTTAATACCATCATTCCCACGATCCTGATTGAGAAGTTACAGAACCTGGGCCTCTGTACCTCCCACTGAAATTGGATCTTCAACTTCCTAACGGGAAGACCATAATCTGTGCAGATTGGGGATGACATCTCTTCCTCACTGATGATCAACACTGGTGCACCTCAGGGGTGTGTGCTTAGCCCACTGCTCTACTCTCTCTATACCCATGACTGTGTGATAAGGAATAACTCAAATACCATTTATAAATTTGCTGACGATACCACCATTGTTGGTAGAATCTCAGGGGGTGACGAGAGGGCGTACAGGAGTGAGATATGCCAACTAGTGGAGTGGTGCCGCAGCAACAACCTGGCACTCAACATCAGTAAGACAAAAGAGCAGATTCTGGACTTCAGGAAGGGCAAGACGTAGGAACACATACCAATCCTCATAGAGGGATCAGAAGTAGAGAGAGTGAACGGTTTCATGTTCCTGAGTGTTAATATCTCTGACTACCTAACCTGGTCCCAATGTATCGATGCAGTTATAAAGAAGGCAAGACAGCAACTATACTTCATTAGGAGATTGAATAGATTTGGCATGTCAACATATACACTCAAAAACTTCTATGGATGTACTGCGGAGAGCATTCTGACAGGCTGCAACACTGTCTGGTATTTGGGGCGGGGGTGGGGGGAGGGAGCTACTGCACAGGATCGAAAGAAGCTGCAGAGGGTTATAAATCCAGTCAGCTCCATCTTGGGTACTAACCTACAGAGGACCCAGGACATCTTCAAGGAACGGTGTCTCAGAAAAGCAGCCTCCATTATTAAGGGCATGCCCTTTTCTCACTGTTACCATCGGGTAGGAGGTACAGAAGCCTGAAGGCACACACTCAGTGATTCAGGAACAGCTTCTTCCCCTCTGCCATCTGATTCCTAAATGGACATTGAACCCTTGGACACTACTTCACTTTTTAATATATATTATTTCTGGGTTTTGCACAAATTTTAATTTATTCAATATGTGTATACTGTAATTGATTTACTTATTATTATTTTATTTTTTCTTCTGTGTTATGTATTACATTGAACTGCTGCTGCTACATTAACAAATTTCATGACATATGCCAGTGATAATAAACCTGATTCTGCTTCTGATTCTGAATTGTTTTAGCCGGAGAGTGGTGAATGTGCGGAATGCTCTGCCAAAGATGGCAGTGGAGGCCAAGTCAGTGGGTATATTTAAAGTCGATAGTTTCTTGATTGGTCAGGGCATCAAAGGTTATGGCGAGAGTTGTGTAGCGCGTGGCCAAGTGGTTAAGGCGTTGGTCTAGTGATCTGAAGGTTGCTAGTTCGAGCCTCAGCTGAGGCAGCGTGTTGTGTTCTTGAGCAAGGCACTTAACCACACATTGCTCTGAGACGACACCGATGCCAAGCTGTATGGGTCCTAGTACCCTTCCCTTGGACAACATTGGTGGCGTGGAGAGGGGAGACTTGCAGCAGGGGCAACTGCTGGTCTTCCATAAAACCTTGCCCAGGCCTCAGTCATCATCGAAAATCGATGGACAGCCGAAAAAGAAAGAAGAAGGAGGTTATAGTGAGAAGGCACATGTATGGGGTTGAGTGAGATCCGGGATCAGCCATGATGAAATGACAGAGCAGACTCGATGGGATGAATGGCCTAATTCAGCTCCTCTTTCTTATGGGTCTCTGGTGCTAGCAGGCAGCAGCTCCAATGGGAACATCCTGTTCTAAAGAATACAAGGAATCATTGAGAAAAACATTTTAAAATTAAAATGTCAACCAGATTGTAGTGGAATAAATAATTAAATCTTGTATTGCAATGACATGGAGGATAAAATATTATTACTATTATTCTGACTATTTCCAGTAGCATGCCACATTGCATGCAGTCTCTCATTTATGCAAAAATAATAAAGATGTTTCTCAAGGTCCCAATAAATTACTAGGCAGGGAGTGGTAACTCCAGCATTTGCGAGGCTGCTGTGAGTTAATCTTGAACTCCACTTATAGAAAGGGATTAAAGGAACAATGTTTTAGCACAGATGGGGAAGCAAGTCAGAATCTCATTCACTAGAATAGAACTTCAAGCCGTTCAATTCGGAAGACTAGCGGTATCAATTTCCTAGCATTTAAGGCTAAGGAATGATGTTAAAATGATGAAAAGTAGTTGAAAGAGCAGATGTCTAGGAACTATTTCCTCCTGTGAGAAGTCGAAAACAAAGTGGCTCAGTCCTTCTTGTCACAAACAAATGAGGAAAATTGTGGTGTCCCTTTTCCCAACCTGCTGTGAATATTGAGGCCACATCCAGGTTGGTATCAACTGATCCAATTGAATGGTGGCACAGGGGTAAAGGACTTGCATCTCTATGTAATTAACATTAGTAAAATGGATATGAAACATTGATTATAATATGGGAAAGTTTAGCTATTTACTGAAACATATGAAGATATTTATTTTAGGTAGAATGTACCACCGTTATCGTCAATAATTTCATTAGGTCTATAGTAACATTAACATCAATAAGACCACTACTTCACCAGTCTATGACACTTCCAGCTGTGGTACTATGGCCAACTCTGGATTTCCTGAATTGGCTTATTTAATCACCAGTAGAATTTCAATAGTTATCACCTCAACTACAGTTTGAGAACTGCACATCACCATCTTGGGTTAATGGTTAGATGCCAAGTGCAGGGAATAGTACACATTCTCCTGACCTCAGTTACAGAATGCCTCCTAGAATTCAGAGACGGTATGCCCTTTATATTAGTTAGGGAGTTCAACCAGTTTAAGTTGGCCTAGATCCAATAATCTCTGTTCATCCAATAAAACTTGGGAACTTCATAAGTCTAATGAGTTATTTTAACTGTTAAATTTTCAGTTCACGTTTCAGGAAGAATTTAATAGTTTGTGCTTTAAATGTCATGCAAGCCAATATGTTAATTTAAGTTTTTCCTAAATTTGTAACAACATAGCACAAAATATGAAAAACATTACATTCAGGAATGATACTTGAAAAACTTGTCTAAATATAATCCATAATTGAGTTCAGCACTGATTTCCATTTTTTTTTTGCTTGTTGTGCTTTGCCAAATACTACTGTAGACTCTGTTAGTGCAATAATAGCATTCCTAGATGCTGCACTGGAGCATTCTTCCACTTCAAACACAGTCCTGCATGTGTGATGATGATAGCTCATGGGCCTAATGTGGGAGTTGCCGACTGCCATGTTTGGGGTGGGTGGATGGGTGGGTAGTTAGGGAGATGGTGCATTCCCCCATTGATCAAAGTTCAAAGTACATTTATTATCAAAGTATGAAGACTACATACAGCCTGGAGATTCATCTCCTTCCAGGCAGCCACAAAACAAAGAAACCCAATAGAACCCATTGAAAAAGGAAGACCGTCAAACACCCAATAGGCAGAAAAGAAAGCAAATTGTGCAAGCAATAAAAATAAGCAAATAACATTCAGAGCTTAAGTTCGTGGAAGTGAGGCCACGGCCAGAAGCCAGTCGTCACTGCAGTCGATCCAGGGGCCGATTAGTTGCAGGCCACAACCTCACTTCAGCACAGAGAAAAATAAAGCTTGCTGAGAAGCGAGTTGAACACAGGCCTCTCTCTCTCCTCTGGCCACAACACCCTGATTTTTTATTCTGGCGTGACATTTAGAGCAGCCAAACCTCGGCTTGTTCGTTGCTCCCAGACCCAGGCTCTGCCATTTCGAACCCGGCCCCTGCTGCCTCAGTTCAGCCCATTCCTGCCACACTTCACCTTCAAGACTTCAGTTCACACCCCAAAAATACCAGCCCATACAGGCAATTCAAAAACTCAGCTACGAAAAGGTAGATACAGTCTATTGATTGCAGTGATTGTTTCTGAGAAAACACGTGATTAACACAATAATTTATACTTTTGCTGACTTTGTTTGATGGCAGCAATCGTTACTGTGCTTCACCAGTGCCACCTTAAACCTGTAAACCCAGGGCTCCTCGTCAACCATTCACTATGCCATTTTAATTACCACTCGATCAAGAGCAGTGATGGATCAGGGATCCCCATGTGTCAGTGGAGATGTTATAAGGAATTCTTGTAAACATCCATGAACTGTTTATTCGAGCCACCTGGTAAGTTCCAGTGATGACAGAGCTTAGTGCAGACTGTTTAAGGATCTGGTACTGAACTTGCAAATGCTGTGGCCTGCCCAGAGAAAGCTGAATGTACAAAGGTAGTAAGAGCCTCAGTGTTGGATATATTGACCTGAGAGAGGTAGTTGATGCTGGATTGATTACCCTGTTAGTAGATCTGGAGGATTTGGTAGAGTCAGAATTGGTGCTCTCTCTCTCTCTCTGAGCTACCTTGCTCAGAAACACACAAGAAGGCATGCAAAGCTTGAGATCTTGAGGATCAAACTCTTTTCTTTCAATGATAATGCACTTAAGGCAACGGTCAATTCCATTGTCAAAGTCTACCTTTGATGAAAAGTGATTGCTGACACCTGGGAAAGGTCTACATTTTCCAGGGTTTTTTCATAGACCAGGATTGTCAGAAGGCCGTGTCACATGGTAAGAACAGATTGGTAGAGGACTCGCATTTTGCAACTGCTAAGGCCTTTGTTATATGTTTTGTCTGTGCACCACTACATATCAAGTAAGTAAAAGCACATACGCGGGAGATGGCTTTAACTGGTGTGAGACAGAGACAGAAAGATTGATGCGTAGTGCTGGGGGGAGGGGCAGACATGGCGCAAGAATAAATAGGTCCATATAATACACTTCCTCCTCTAGCTTAATGCAACATAAAACAATATATGTACAAAACATTCAATTTCCCTTTCATAATCCCATATTCCAAATAAACATGCTTTCAAAATAACAGTCCATAACTAACTTTACATTTCTGAAGGTTCAGTCTTCTGGGTGGTGCTCTTTCTTTCAGGAAAGTGCTTCTGGACATGTGGATAGGCATCAGGTTTGGTAGGTGTCTTGTCTAAGACAAGGTTCTCGGTTTCTGGTATCACGTTGCTATCAGTGACATCATCACCGAGAGGCAAGTCTGGTGCCTGTAATGTGTCCCTCTTGTTAGATGAAATCAACTCAGGTGTGTTCTTCAATTGAGCAGCCAGTGCATGGGCCACATGACATCTCCATGTCTGGTTCTCCAACATCCACTGTATACATCAGTGTTCAAGTTCTTGTAGCTATCCTACCTGGTATCCACTTGTCTTCTCAGTAATTGTGCACTGGGATTTCCTTTCCAATCTCAAAGCTCCTTGCTGCTTCACTTAGCAATGGCCTGAACTGTTTTTTTTCTGTACTTCCCTCTGGAGGTCTGGTTTCAGGAGGTCTACGGGAGTTCTTAGATTCCTGCTCATGAACAGCATTGCAGGTGTTTAATTTGTCATCCCATGAACAGAGCTCCGATGCACAAAAAGGAAGTTGTCCACCTTGTGCTGTAGAGAAACGTCCTCCTTGCTCATTGCTTTAATGGACTTACTGAATGTTTGGATAAACCTTTCCACTAACTCATTCATTGCTGGGGGGGTGAGGAGCTGACTTGAAATGTCTGCTGCCATTTTTCGTAAGGTACAGTTGAAATTCTTCTGACATGTATTGTGGTCCATTGTCACTCACAATTTGTCCCGGTATGCCATTTCTTTGCTGAGGTGGTTGACTTCATTGGTACAACCTCTGGCCACTTTGAATAAGCATCCACAGCAATCAGAAACATGGAGCTCATGAATGGCCCAGCAAAGGCAATAAGTACTCTTTGCCATGGTAATGACAGCCATCCCACGGGTGTAATGGTGCCTGTGGGGGTGCATTTTGAACTTTTTAAGCATCCCAAACAGCTTTTAGATCAGCCTTCAATCTGTCTATCTGTTCCCAGCCACTACACGTAGCTCCGGGCAAGAATCTTCATCTTGACTGGACCCAGGTGTCCTTCATGCAGATTTTCTAATACTCTGGTGAGCAGTTTAGAAGGAAACACAACACAAGGTCCACACATCAGCATTCTTTGACATACAGACAGTTGGTTTCGTCTCACTGAGAACTCTGGAAGCACAGAGTTACCATAAGCTGGCCACCCTTGCATGGTGATTTCATAGAATTTTGACAATGTCAGGTCATTCCTTGTTTCCCTTTGCATTTCAGAATTTGTTACTGGCAACTGATCCACCAGTGCTATGTGGAACACCTCTGCTGGGTCACAGTATGAAGACTTTTCTTCTTCAGTTGCCAATAGTGGAAGACGTGACAAGCCATCAGCATTGCTATATTGTTTGGTATCCTTGAACTCCTATGTCATGAGAGTGGTCTCCTCAGAATAGTGCCCAATGTTATAACCGGGAAGCCGTCATCACTGGAATTCCCTTCCTGGGATTGAAAATGGACACAAGTGGCTGGTGATCTGTCACTAGCATAATCTTTTGTCCATAGAGGCAGTGGTGGAAATTCTTTATTCCCCATACTAGACTAGGGGCCTCTTGGTCCATCAGAACATTGTTCATTCTGCGTTTATCAGTGATCTTCAAGCAAATGCCATCGAGTGCTCAGATCCATCTTTCATGATGTGTGACAAAATGGCTATAATTCCATCAGGGGATGCATCGCACACTAGGCTGAGAAGGCAGGGTGGGACAAAATGGGTGAGCAGTTGATCAGATGTCATTAGTCTTTCTGTTTCCTTGAATAATTTTTCACATCTTTCTGACCATTTCCACTGTGCTCACGTCTGTACCAATGTATTCAATGGATGTAGCACTGTAGCAATGTTTGGGGAGAAACCGGTGGTAGTAGTTTACAAGGCCCAAGTATGACCAGAGTTGTGACACATTTTCCAGTTTGGGTGCCTGTAGCACTGCTTCAGTCTTCGCCTGTGACTTATGTAAGCCATGCTTGTCAATGACATGGCCACAACAAGAGATTTCACTCTTGAAAAACTCACATTTCTCTCTGTGCGCGCAGACCATACTCACTCAACCTGGAAAGCATATTACCAAAGTTCTGGAGGTGCTATTAATCATTTTTGCCAATCACAATGATGTCATCAAGGTAACACTGTGTTCCTGGGATATTATGGAGAACTTGATCCATTGCTCTTTGCCAAATCAATGCAATGCCAAAGACCAGACAATTATACTGGAACAGTCCCTTGCGAGTGTTGATTGTGAGGAACTTCCTACTTGACTCCTCACTCTCCATTTGCAGATAGGCTTGTGACAATTCAATCTTTGAAAACCACTTCCCACCTGCCAAAGATGCGAAAATGTCTTCTAATTGTGGCAGGGGATACTGCACAGTACTGAGCCTTGAAGTCCCCACATATGCAAACGGCTCCAGCCTTCCTTTTCTTGATCACCGGAACAATGGGCGAGGCCCCAATCATTCCACTCAACCATGAAGAGAATTCCAGATGGTACCAAGCTTTACAGTTCAGCATCCTCTTTAGGATATAGTGTGAAAGGCACTGGAAAAGCTTTATGGAATCTTGGTATTGCTGTTTCATCCAGTTGAATTATGGCCTTTGTGCCTTTTAGTTTACTCATCCCCTTCTCAAACACTTTCTCATCAGCATTAAGCAGCTGTGCCAGTCTCTGGTTGGTTCTACCATTTGGGCTGCCATTGTCTATTGATGTCACACTGAGAGCTTTGATTGAGTGCCAGTCTAATTGGATTTTTCTCAATCACTCATGTTCAAAAAGTGTTGGTCCTCCTCTTTTCGATACACAAAGCTCCAACTGTTGTGTTTAACTTCCATATGTCTCATTTACTTTCAGTTTACCTTTGGGAGACACTTTTTTCCTGTGTAAGTCTTTAGGATCACTGAGGTCTTCTCTAATGGCATCTAAGAAAACAGTCTGTTGTAGTCAGCCTCTGGAATTTTGGACAAAGTTGACCCTGTATCCAGCTCCATTTTCATTTTTAAACCAGACACATCTATTGTGATCCAGGTGATTTTGTGATCTGCTTCAGTTATATTATGCAGTTCTAGGCATGACAGTTCACCTTTGTCAGACTCTATGTTGACCGATTCTGTTTTACATTCAGTAACAATATGTATTTGCTTAGTTTTACGTTTGAGACTTTTCACTCGGTTGTGCTGTTTGTCTGCCTTGCACATTCTCTCTGTGACCTTGTCCGTGACACTTTCTGCAGACTTCTTTGAACCAACAGTCATTTGCATCATGGGAAGATTTGCCACATGAATAATATTTTTGCCTTTTTGCACCATTCAGGGACATTTTGTGCATTTCACATTCCAACCTCCTTTTCTGTACTTCTGTTGCATCCTTTGCTGCAGCCTTTAACAATACTGCAATGCTCAATGCCCATTCAAAGGTTAGGTCTCTTTTGGATACTAGTCTCTTTTGAGTGCTTTGACTATGCATGCCACATACAAACCTGCCCCTTAATGCATCAGAAAGTCCATCTCTAAAGTCACAGTACTGGGAAAGTTTGTGCAGTTCTGCAATGTATTCAGAAAGGCTTTCATCTTTTGACTGGTTCCTTTTGTAAAATCTAAATCTCTCAGCTATTGCCCGTGGTTTAGGGCTCAAGTGATCTTGTAAAATCGTAGTAATTTCATCGAAAGTATTGCTGGCTTTTCAGGGGTTACTACGTTGCAAAAGAGACTACGTCTTTACACCCATTAAGCTAAGAAGTGCAGGGACTTTCTTTTGCTCCTCCACATTTTTCGTGTTACAATACAATTCAACCCTGTTGATATACGACTCCAAGTCTTCATTAGTGCTATCAAATTCATTAACTTTCCTGACTGAAGCCCTCATCATGTTATTTTCACTTTAAATGTAGCTTGTCTTTCACTGTTGCTATGCACTGTACTCACGCCTTTGTAAGCATCCATGGCAGCCTTCTCTGTACTGTTTAACTCTTACACTTTCATCCCAGAATCATGCCGTAACTGTCGATGCAGTTCCTGATATTTTCTGACATTCAAGTTTGTACTCACCACCATTTTGTTGTGTCTGTGCACAACTACATATATATTAAATAAAAGCACGCACACAGGTGGTGGCTTTAACTGGTGCATTCACATTGCAATGAGAGAGAGAACAATGTATGCATAGACAATAGCACATGTACAGACAACAGATCAATCTATAGTGCTGTGGGGGGCAGGACGGAGGCATTGTTCTAAAAGAAATAGACCCATACATTACATTATAAACAGGAGAAAGTTTGCAGATGCTGGACATGTAAAGCAACACGAGCCTGACCTTCTGAGTTCCTCCAGCATTTTGTGTGTGCTGCTAAGGCCTTTGTTCTCTCAAACCCTTCCCCTTCTCTGCAAGTACTGTAGAAACTTAGAACAGGACACTCCTGGCTGTAAAGCAGAAATCTGTAGGTGCTGAACAGCTGAAGTAAAATTTAAATAATGCTGGAGCTAGGAACTTAGTAGAATGAGAAACAGGATAAAGTTTCAGATCAATGATCTTTCATCAAACTAGAACAAGTTCAAACACAATCAGGTTTTAAATTGCAATGAAGGGGAAGGGGTTGAGAGAGTAACGGAATGACTGTAACAGGGTCAAGACCAAGAGTGAATGAAGCAAATGGTGATGTTGTTAACTGAAGTTTTATTAACTGAAATTGTGTTGGCGCATGGACAAGTGGTTAAGGCATCGGTCTAGTTATCTGAAGGTTGCTAGTTCGAGCCTCAGCTGAAGTCCTTGAGCAAGGCACTTAACCACACATTGCTCAGCAACGACACTGGTGCCAAGCCGTATCGGCCCTAGTGCCCTTCCCTTGGACAACATTGGTGGTGTGGAGAGGGGAAATTTGCAGCATGGGCAACTGCCGATCTTCCATATAACCTTGCCCAAGCCTGCGCCCTGGAAACCTTCCTAGGCGCAAATCCATGATCCCATGAGACTAACGGATGCCTATAAAAGTAACTGAAGTTATCCACCTGGGAGAGATATCAATGGAAGAAGATGAACACAGATAGAAAGAGGAAAATAACTGCTGGAACTGTGACGTGCAGAAGACAGGAACTAGTAAGACCAAATTTTGTGATGACAGGAATATCAGGAAGAAACCAAAATGAATAATCCTTTCAGCAGTTGTGGATGAGTATGATTGAAAATGCTTCAGCCTTGTCTTCAGTGGTCATACTGAGATCCAGCCTCATTGAGAATGGGAATGTTTATGGATCGTCCTTATTCACCATCCATTACTACATGTGGCCAGTCTGCAGATCTTTAATCTGGTTCACTACATATGAGAACGGTTAGCTCTACCCACTTTTTGCTAACTGGTATGCATTTGGACCCCTGCCTCAGCTTCACCAGATTAACATCTCATTTTTTTTGTCTGCTGTTGCCTTCTGCACTGTCCATTGAACCAGGTCTAATCTCTGGGTTAACAGCATTGGCAGATTGAGGGACATGCCAGGCTTGAAGTTACAGATTGTGTTGGTACTTTTTTCTAATGCTGCTGGTGCTTCACAACATTGGATGGATGCTCAGCTTTGATTTGCCAGACCTGTTCTCAGCATATCCCATTCAGTGCAATTGTAATGCCACACTGTATGA
Organism: Mobula hypostoma; assembly: GCF_963921235.1. Lineage (NCBI taxonomy): Eukaryota > Metazoa > Chordata > Chondrichthyes > Myliobatiformes > Myliobatidae > Mobula > Mobula hypostoma. The sequence goes on along the minus strand of NC_086105.1, from coordinate 21,442,046 downwards.
TGGATAGTATCTTTGGTGTGAATACAGCACTTTGTCTCCACAAGAGCTGTACATTCTGGCCCTGTAAACAGAAAATTCAGACTGTTAGCAATGACTGTAAATGACCAGTGCATCCAATCACTGCTCTTATATCTGACCAGACCTTCAGTTACAAAGATGGAGCCTGAACAAACTAATGGGCAGCCATTGCATCAAGTAAACAATGTGCCATAAGATAGCCCACGTTTGCAAAGCACAGTCAGAAAGCATACCACAGTACATGTTACAACCATTTTCAACATTTACTGCAAAGTTAATGACATTCTTTAAGTCAATAAAGATGCATTATGAGGATTGACACTGTGCATGTTCCATCCTGGCAACTTTAATAAAGCAGTTATTTGATTTATGAAGAACTATTTACTTCATATTCAATTTGGAATTTAACAGGCCATTTTCTATAGACAACAATAATAAACTCAAACGAACAAGAATTGAAAGTTTTCCAAGAATGTTCAAGAACACTGTTTTATCAAAAATACTGCAGGAGCTCTCTACACAGAAAATAATATAAAGTCACCATCATTTTCTCTGTATGTCATAATGTTCTTTTAATATATATGCAATTATGGGCAGAGAAATGCAGATGGAGTTTAACCCAGATAAATATGAGCTGTTGCACCTTAGGAGAGCAAATGCAAGGAGACAGTACACTGTTGAGGGCAAGATCCTTAACAGCATTGCTAACCAGAGAGATTTTGGGGTCCCAGCTCATGGCTCCATGAAAGTGTCTACAGAGGTTGATAGTGTCATTAAGGAGGCTTATGGAATGCTTGCTTTTATTAGTGAAAGCATTGAGTTCAAAAGTCAAGAGGTTATGCTGCAACTTTATAGGACTCTGGTTAGGCCAATTCTGGAGTATTGCATATAGTTCTAGTCTCCCCACTATAGGAAGGATGTTGAGGCTTTGGAGAAGGTGCAGAAGAGGTTCACCAGGATGTTGCCTGGTTTAAAGGGCGTGTGCTATCATGAGAGGCTAGACAAACTTGGGTTGTTTTCTTTAGAGCAGTGGAGGCTGATGGGAGATCTGTTAGAGGTTTATAAGGTTATGAGAGGCATAGACTGAGTAGACACGGAGTAACTTATTTCCCCCAGGGTAGAAACTTCTAATAGCAGTGGGCATGCATTGAAGCTGAGAGGGGGTAGGTTCAAAGGGGATATGAGGCGTGTTTTTTTTTACTAAGAGAGCATGGATGCCTGGAATGCACTGCCTGGTACGGTGGTACAGGCAACTATATTAGAAGTTTTTAAGCGATACTTAGATAGGGACATGAACTTGAGGAAGAAAGAAGGATATGGACATTGTGTAGGCAGAAGGTTGCATTTTGGAGGGTTTTTTAAACTTAATTTTTAGTTAGTTGGGCCAACAAAGAGGGCTGAAGGGCCTTTTCCTGTGCTGTACTGTTCTACGTTCTATGTATAATAAATCACTGCACAATTTCCTGAGCTTTGCAATACATAATGCTTCTCATCGTTCAAGATGCTTCATTTCTGTTAAATTGTTCAAAAACTTACATTGAAATAGAAGTAGAATTATTAATGTTTAGAAACCCAAATGCTCAATAAGAATATGTACATTTTTCCCCACTCTAAGTTAACTAGCATACATACCTAGAAATTAAATTGTATTGTTCTTTAGTTTTGTGCACAGCTTCATTCAATTTCAATGAGAAATAAATTATAATTGAAAAAAAAAAATCAGGGGCTCACCATGAATTCCAAACTGTGATTTTCTTTCCAGGTCTTGCATGTATCTGATGAACGAATACACAGAGGAGCCCATCATTGTGCAGAACATTGAAAAAGTAAAAGGCTTTGAATCTGGCAAGTTTTATATAATAATGCTGGAAATGTTCAGTAGGTCAGACAGCATCTGTAGTGAGAGAAACTTAATATAATTGGTCTGTAACATTAACACTATTTTTCTCCTACGAATGCTACCTAACCTGCTAAGTATTTCCAATGTGCTTGTGTTCAATATTGAGCATCACCAGGCTGGGACAACTTCCATTCTAATGTGTCTGGGGCCAGGAATCCCTTTCACACTGACACCCCTTAAGTAACGTGCATATCTTGTCCTGACGAAGGGTCCCGGCCCAAAACGTCAACAGTACTTCTTCCTATAGATGCTGCCTGGCCTGCTGCGTTCCACCAGCATTTTGTGTGTGGTGCATATCTTGTTCTCACTGCAAGGACAAACCACATTCACCAAGGCCAGCTCAGCAATCATTGAAGGAGATGAGTTATTAACTTCAAACTTTCTGCATAATCACTCAAAGCGCTGAACTGCACGTGCATGTAACGAGAGTTGTATAACTCATGTGCTCCTATCTTAGGCCACGAACTTATCAATCACCCCGGCTGTGGACCACTTTCTGGAGGTCCAAGACGCCGACTTCTACAAAGAAGGGATCCGCATGCTCCATGACTGCTGGACTAAGTGTGTAAATGTAGGAGGGGACCATGTTGAAAAATAAATGTGCTAGGTTTTCTAAAATTGACTCCGTCTACCTTAGGCCACGAACTTATCAATCACCCCTTGTATAGTATTAATTTCATCATTCAGAGACTAAGAAATTGTCCTCTGAAGATTATATCTATTTGACAATACAAAGCTGTGGAATTAACTAAATTGCTTTCCAGTAGACTCTAATCACAAGTAAATTCAAACAATTAGAAGAATAACTGAACCAAAGAATGTTTCTAATTTACTGGCAATGTTAAGTCACTGGCTAAGAGTATGCTTGAGTGGTTAGCAATGTCCTTCAGGATTATCAACCCTCTATCGCAAGAGTTCCCACCTTTTCTATGCCATGGACCAATACCATTAAGCAAAGGGTTGGTGGGATCCCAGTTTGGGAATTTTTCCTGCACGATAAACATCAAGACAGGGATCAATTTGAGAATGAAGCTGCTGAAAAAGTAACAGCACATTCAGTGAGTGTTGCATAAGGAGGCTTGACTGGACCAAACCTCTGGATTTATGTTAAACCTCACAGCTCAGTCCTATGGCACACGAGGCAGAAGACCAAGATTGCTCAAAGATATAAATCTTATTCTCCTGTTTTCTTCCATCTCTACCCTCTCCACCACCACACCAATGAACGATACTGGCCTGCAGTCAAATATTTGCAGAGTTCATTACTCTTGTTTCAACATGCTGTGTGACTAATATCCTTTAGAATAAATAAGCTAAAGTCCAATGACTCAGAGCTAATGTTTCCATTCTGAAATTTCAAACAAGGAAGACAAAAGGCTTTATCACTGGTCAGTGCTGAAATAGATTCTCTCTCCAGGCAGCAGTTAATTAAGAAATTTGTGCAGGAACATTTAGATTGTGGAAGGGTGCTGTGGAGAATTAGCTAAGTCCTGTAATGTTTGTAAATGTCAACAATCTCCAGGTTGATCAGCAATGATGTCCTTAGGTGAGAAAACCATTTCAGCAGAGTGCCAAGACAATGGGCTGAATTATATGGGGTTTGCTACTTTGTCTGACTCACTGATTTCACTTCCCTATCCAGCCTGGAGGGGGCTGAGGCCAAATGGGCTGATTTTCTACCAGAGGTCTTCCACATGATGAAATCTCACATGCTGGAATAATCCTGAAAAATCCAGGCTTCAGTAGGCAGTTCCCGAGGCTCCGGAACATACTGAACATAACCTTTAACACTGGGTCTTGGAGTTCATTGTGATCTGCTGCACTTGTCACTGATAACAGAACTGAATTTTAAACAATAGCTGGGAGGTGAATAATGAAAAAAAAAGGCTGAGGACAGAAGGCAGAGGAGAAGAAATAGAAGGGGTGAGGATTAGAAGACCACTGGTAGAAGGTTTGTGCTTTAGATTACAGACAGATTTGCAGGACAGCCTTGAGAAGAGCCTGGCATGCCAGCTCCAGAAATGTTTCTCAGTCCCTTAGAGGTTCCCTCGAGCTACAATTCAAACTGTTACATTGGCCGATAAAATCTGTGGGCCATTGAAAAACAAAAACAGAAAACTCTGGTAGCATTTAGCAGGTTATGCAGTTCATGGACTCTTTGCTTTCAATATTTACATAAATGAGAAAGAATCGGTCCCCGCTGATTAAAACTGCAATCTATAAGACTCTCCAAGTATAATTTGTTTTGCACTTGAAGCATTCAATTTCATCCTAATTAATCTTGTTATTATGCCACTAACACACTACAGCAAGTGAAGTGATTTCTTCAGTGTGCCCTTCATCCCTTTCTCTCCATCTAAGCCTCCTTTGTTCTCTTTCCATTGAATTTCCTCAAGTTCTCAGGAACATGCTGAACATAACCTTTAACACTGAAGGTTAGACACTTTTCTCAGGGAAAAGTGTCTACTTTTGTTTAACCCAACAAAACTCCAAAGAAATGTTCCAAAGTTAACTCTTGTCAACCTTCTATTTTATTTAGATTTTCATATTTATAATAAATATGGAGAGATATTCCCCAACAGGGGAGAATTAAATGGAGGCATGGTTGCACATTGTTTAATGATAGTCTACAGGAAATTCAAAGAACAGGTTCTTTTTATTTTGGGGGGTAGGTTGGAGGATTTTACTCCCTTCAAATTATAGAAACATAGAAACATAGAAACATAGAAAATAGGTGCAGGAGTAGGCCATTCGGCCCTTCGAGCCTGCACCGCCATTTATTATGATCATGGCTGATCATCCAACTCAGAACCCAGCCTTCCCTCCATACCCCCTGACCCCTGTAGCCACAAGGGCCATATCTAACTTCCTTTTAAACATAGCTAATGAACTGGCCTCAACAGTTTGCTGTGGCAGAGAATTCCACAGATTCACCACTCTCTGTGTGAAGAAGTTTTTCCTAATCTCGGTCCTAAAAGGCTTCCCCTCTGTCCTCAAACTGTGACCCCTCGTTCTGGACCTCCCCAACATCGGGAACAATCTTCCCGCATCTAGCCTGTCCAATCCCTTTAGGATCTTATACGTTTCAATCAGATCCCCCCTCAATCTTCTAAATTCCAACGAGTACAAGCCCAGTTCATCCAGTCTTTCTTCATATGAAAGACCTGCCATCCCAGGAATCAATCTGGTGAACCTTCTTTGTACTCCCTCTATGGCAAAGATGTCTTTCCTCAGATTAGGGGACCAAAACTGCACACAATACTCCAGGTGTGGTCTCACCAAGGCCTTGTACAACTGCAGTAGTACCTCCCTGCTCCTGTACTCGAATCCTCTCGCTATAAATGCCAGCATACCGTTCGCCTTTTTCACCGCCTGCTGTACCTGCATGCCCACTTTCAATGACTGGTGTATAATGACACCCAGGTCTCGTTGCACCTCCCCTTTTCCTAATCGGCCACCATTCAGATAATAATCTGTTTTCCTATTTTTGCCACCAAAGTGGATAACTTCACATTTATCCACATTAAATTGCATCTGCCATGAGTTTGCCCACTCACCCAACCTATCCAAGTCACCCTGCATCCTCTTAGCATCCTCCTCACTGCTAACACTGCCACCCAGCTTCGTGTCATCCGCAAACTTGGAGATGCTGCATTTAATTCCCTCATCCAAGTCATTAATATATATTGTAAACAACTGGGGTCCCAGCACTGAGCCTTGCGGTACCCCACTAGTCACCGCCTGCCATTCTGAAAAGGTCCCGTTTATTCCAACTCTTTGCTTCCTGTCTGCTAACCAATTCTCCACCCACACCAATACCTTACCCCCAATACCGTGTGCTTTAAGTTTGCACACTAATCTCCTGTGTGGGACCTTGTCAAAAGCCTTTTGAAAATCCAAATATACCACATCCACTGGTTCTCCCCTATCCACTCTACTAGTTACATCCTCAAAAAATTCTATGAGATTCGTCAGACATGATTTTCCTTTCACAAATCCATGCTGACTTTGTCCAATCATTTCACCGCTTTCCAAATGTGCTGTTATCACATCCTTGATAACTGACTCCAGCAGTTTCCTCACCACCGACGTTAGGCTAACCGGCCTATAATTCCCCGGTTTCTCTCTCCCTCCTTTTTTAAAAAGTGGGGTTACATTAGCCACCCTCCAATCCTCAGGAACTAGTCCAGAATCTAACGAGTTTTGAAAAATTATCACTAATGCATCCACTATTTCTTGGGCTACTTCCTTAAGCACTCTGGGATGCAGACCATCTGGCCCTGGGGATTTATCTGCCTTCAATCCCTTCAATTTACCTAACACCACTTCCCTACTAACATGTATTTCGCTCAGTTCCTCCATCTCACTGGACCCTCTGTCCCTTACTATTTCTGGAAGATTATTTATGTCCTCCTTAGTGAAGACAGAACCAAAGTAATTATTCAATTGGTCTGCCATGTCCTTGCTCCCCATAATCAATTCACCTGTTTCTGTTTGCAGGGGACCTACATTTGTCTTTATCAGTCTTTTCCTTTTTACATATCTATAAAAGCTTTTACAGTCCGTTTTTATGTTCTCTGCCAGTTTTCTCTCATAATCTTTTTTCCCCTTCCTAATTAAGCCCTTTGTCCTCCTCTGCTGAACTCTGAATTTCTCCCAGTCCTCAGGTGAGCCACTTTCTCTGGCTAATTTGTATGCTACTTCTTTGGAATTGATACTATCCCTAATTTCTCTTGTCAGCCACGGGTGCACTACCTTCCTTGATTTATTCTTTTGCCAAACTGGGATGAACAATTGTTGTAGTTCATCCATGCAACCTTTAAATGCCTGCCATTGCATATCCAGTGTAAGATATATAGTGTAAGATTCAGAATTTTAACTCAAACTTTCAGTACAAGTGATTGGCTTTTAACAACTCAGCAGCACAAAAAAGATTTAATCAACTTGCTACACTTGCTTAGAGCATGGATTAGCACATGGAATTATGATATTGTAGCCATTAGTGAGACAATCAATTTCTATTATTAAACCTGCAATTTGCTCACATTGCAAAAGGTCACTGTTAGTGTGCTGAACTCACTCCAATAAATAAAGGTGCGATAAATGAAACAATTATCTTTTGCAAGCTTTAAGATTGCCTTCATCAATTATTGTTGCCCAGAAAGGTGTGGACAGCAGCCAATGGTGGGAGAGTGTTGCTGGTTTATAACTAGAGGCAAATCTCCCAGAATAGGACCCCCCACCAAGCTGGCAAAATTAAGTTGGGTGAGTGGTATAAAATGTCTTTGTTGATTTCTTGCATTCTTTGTTGAACTCTTATCAATCTATAATTGGTACATTTGAGTTCATGGTCTACTTCATTTGAAGCAAGTGATTTTTGTAGCATATTAATCATGGATTATTTATACATTCCTATCCCAGTCAGCAGGAGATGTACAACAAAGCCTGATATTCATTCATTTCCTTCTGAAATTCAATGCGATGTGAGTGGAAATCTCAAAAGATTGAAATTATTTATGACAACATTGTGGCCTTAATCTTGGACAGATTTGGCAACTAAGCTTTTCTTGGTTTCAATAAAAAATAGATACCAGATAGGGGGGCATCCACTCATTGGCAGTGGAATTTCAATTTAGTGTTTACCCACATTGCTATCAGAGAAAATCTATGTTGCTTAAAAATACCTTTGGATAACAGTGTCCCTCCTGACCTCTTGAATGGAAAAGGAGGTTGCAAATGCTGCTTACCACCCAGAAACTGTTGGAGATGATCCTATCCAGCTGACCGAACATTATGTCAGGAATGCTAAATGCTAGAATGCTAAATTAAGTTCAAGTTGAAGCTTAGATCTTGATAGGTCTAACCAATCCTGCTGGTCTGACACACATCTTCCATATGACCTCTAAAAAACATATCCAAATTGCAGCTGCTGCTGCTTCGATCAATAATCTTTTGTTTTGTACAGCTAGTTGATACACAGTACTTGTGGAAAACAAGACAGTAAAGGTTAAAAATTAATTGCACTGTTCAATTAGAAGATGTTATTAAAGATGGGCTAGGGCAGATAATTAGTCCTCTTATTCAAGAATGTAAAATGATAGCGATTTCATTGGTAAGTGGGCTTCTATTGCTTTTCCTTAGAAGGGAAGGAACAATCTGAACACCAGATTATCTTTAGGTAAATTGTCTACTTACAAGCACAAGAAAGTCTGCATATGCTGGAAACCTAAAGCAACACATACAAAATGCTGGAGGAACTCAACAGGTCAGGCAGCACCTACGGAAAACAGTAAACAGTCAATGTTTTGGTCTGAGATGCTTCTTTAGGACTGAGAAGAAAGGGGGAAGATGCCAGGATTAAAAAAAGAGGGAGGGGAAAGAGGCTAGCTGGATGGTGATAGGTGAAGCCAGATGTGTGGGGAAGCTCAAGAGCTGGAGAAGAAATAATCTGATAGGAGAGGAGAGTGGACCAGAGGAGAAAGGGAAAGATGAGAGGATCCGGGGAAAGTAATAAGCAAGTAAGAAGTGAAAGGTCAGGGTGGGGAATTGGGGGGGGGGTGAAGGAGGGGGAATTTTTTCATCAGAAGGAGAAATTGATATTCATGCCATCAGGTTGGAGGGTACCCAGATGAAATATAAGGTGTTGCTCCTCCACCCTGGATTGGCACATTGGAATGGGAATGGGAATTGGAGTTAAAACATTTGGCCAACAAGAAGCCCTGCTTGTGGCAGATGGTGCAGAAATGCTCAACGAAACAGCCCCCAATTTACAAAGGGTCTTACCAATGTAGAGAAGACCACATCGGAAGCACCAAAGACAATAGATGACCCCAGTAGACTCGCAGGTGAAGTGTTGCCTCACCTGAAAGGACTGTTTGGGGCCATGAATGGAGCTGAGAGAGAAAGTTCATGGACAGGTGTAGCACTTAGGCCACTTGCAGGGATAAGGGCCTGGAGGGAGATTGGTGGGGAGGGACAAATGGACAAGGGAATCACAGAGGGAGCAATCGCTATGGAAAGCAGAGGTAAAGATATGCTTCGTGGTAGGTTCTCTTTGGAGATGGCGGAAGTTGTGGAGGATAGTATGTTGGATGCGGTGTCTGATGGGGTGGTAGGTGAGGACAAGAGGGATCCTATCATTATTATGACAGTGGAAAGATGGGATGAGTGCAGATGTACAGGAAGTGGAGGAGATGTGAGTGAGGGCAGCATCAATAGTAGAGGGAGGGAAGCTCTGTTCTTTAAGGGAGGAGGACAGCTCTGATGTCTAGGATGGAAAGCTACATTCTGCGAACAGATGCAGTAGAAGCAAAGAAACAGAGAAAAGGGAACAACTTTTTTTAAACAGGAGATAGGGTGGGAAGAGGTATAGTCAAGATAGCCATGAGAATCTGGTATTAAAAGATGTCAGCTGACAGTTTGTCTCCACAGATGGAGACAGAGTGATCAGGAAAGAGGAGGAAGGAGTCAAGGATGAACCAAGTGGATTTAAGTGCAAGGTGAAAGTTGGAGGCAAAGTTGATAAAACTGACGAGCTCAGCAAATCACTTTGAGGCTCAATTCTCCAAAATAATATCATTGAGATAAGATAAACAATGTAGACTAATTCAGGGATTAAAGTTGGTGTTAACTTCAACAGCAAGTTACATTAACATAAACACGAGATTCTGCAGATGCTGCAAATCCAGAGTACCACACACAAAGTGCTGGAGGAACCCAGCAGGTTAGGCAACATCTATGGAGACGAATAAAAAGCTGACGACTCAGGCCAAGACCCTTCATCAGAATTTGGCCCGATATGTTGACTTCTTATTCCTTTCCATAGATGCTGCCTGACCTGTTAAGTTCTTCCAGCTGTTTGTGTCTGTTAATTTACATTAATATAATGGTTTTGGCAGAGAATTGTCCAAAAGTCCTTTACAAAAGCCTGTAAGAAATGAGCATGGAGCCAAGAAGTGAGCATTAAGTGTAGACTCAAAAGCTTATTGGAAGAGCTGGGCTTCAAGGAAGAACTTAAAGGTGGAAGAGGTGAAGATATGTTGGGGTTTAGGGACTGAATTCAAAGGAGAGTGATCCCAGAGGCTGTTAAGAACAGACAGCAGTGAACAAGAAGAAATAGAAACTCAGCAGGGTGGGTGGATGATGTTTTGGAAGAAATGATATTTACATTCAAGATAGTTAAAGGTGTGGCAAAGACTTTTAAATTGAAATACAGAGATTTAGGCATCAATCTTGTTTAATGAATACAAAATGGTGGGCAAAAAGATCTGATATTAGTCACATAATTTATGAGATGCGGGAATGTAGATGTTGGGTTTATGGAAGGAGGAGGTAAGATACTGGTGATACCATAATGCTTTAATCAAGCTTAGGAACAAAGGTGAAAATGTCGGTATCTGACTGAGGGGCCAGTATTACTGAAGTGAAAAGAGAGGAGGTGAAATGAGATTAAACTTTCAAGGCGTGGTGTAAAAGGAGGTCCAGATTCTGACAGTGTTCAGAGAGAGTGCAATTCAGAGCTGTCCAAATACGATGGCTGGTTATTGTATTACTGCAGTTAACTCCTTGATTGGATGCAAAAGCAGTAGGCTGATAGCAGAAACACTTTAAGCTTACTTTGCAGTCTCTAAAATACTCACCTATATTATATCTCGTTAAAAAGTATATTTTCTTTCAAAGAACATTTTATAGATCATTTATGAATCCTCTATAACGTACATTTGTATATATCTCTATACTTACAGACTATTACTTAAATGAGGAGAGAATTCAAAGTTCTGAGATGCAGCAGGACTTGGGAGTCCTCGTGCAGGATACACTTAAGGTTAACCTCCAAGTTGAGTCAGTGGTGAAGAAGGCAAATGTAATGTTGGCATTCATTTCTAGAAGAATAGAGTATAGGAGCAGGGATGTGATGTTGAGGCTCTATAAGGCGCTGGTGAGACCTCACTTGGAGTACTGTGGGCAGTTTTGGTCTCCTTATTTAAGAGAGGATGTGCTGACGTTGGATAGGGTACAGAGAAGATTCACTAGAATGATTCCGGGAATGAGAGGGTTAACATATGAGGAACGTTTGTCCGCTCTTGGACTGTATTCCTTGGAGTTTAGAAGAATGAGAGGAGTCCTCATAGAAACATTTCGAATGTTGAAAGGCATGGACAGAGTGGATGTGGCAAAGTTGTTTCCCATGATTGGGGAGTCTAGTACGAGAGGGCATGACTTAAGGATTGAAGGGCGCCCATTCAGAACAGAGATGCGAAGAAATTTTTTTAGCCAGAGGGTGGTGAATCTATAGAATTTGTTGCCACGGGCAGCAGTGGAGGCCAAGTCATTGGGTGTATTTAAGGCAGAGATTGATAGGCATCTGAGTAGCCAGGGCATCAAAGGTTAGGGTGAGAAGACGCGGGAGTGGGACTAAATGGGAGAATGATAAAATGGCGGAGCAGACTCGATGGGCCGAATGGCCGACTTCTGCTCCTTTGTCTTATGGTCTTATTCACAAACAGTACATATTAAACCAGTATTTTTTTTTTAATTCCAAGAGTTATCTGCTCTAAGTGCTCAAACTGCACTAAAATGACAAGCAAGTTCCCCAAGTAGAATGGTGCCGCCTCACAGTACATGGAGGATAGACAGAGCCACACTCAGGCCAGTAATGAGAGAGGTTCCCAGCTGGTACACGTTATATGAATATCAACGATTCAATCACAAAAGGTGGCATTGCCACTGTGACTTTATGCAACTTGGCACATAAAAGCTTCTGATGAAGACCTCCCTCCTGACTCTCCTCACCCAGGAGGTAACTTTAAAAATAAAATGTTGCCCTTTTCACATTCTGGTTGCTGTTTCTCAGTGGGAAGGAGATGACCCCAGCTACAGCATGCTAAATTCCAGGCAAATGATTCACCAGACATCACTGCCTGAAATGCCTCAGAGCATGTAGAATCAGTTACTGTGCACAGTGGTGTTTAGGAAAGAACTCATTGTGCAAACTTACAGCTGGCAAAGCTCATTTGATAGTGCCTTTGGCTTTTAAAACTTAGTTAGTGATGAACGGCAGCATCGTGGTTGATGATTTTGCAGAATGCTGATCTAAACATTGTCTGGCGCTTTACCAATATTCCAAAAGTAAATGATATAGAACCTTAGAGAGCATAGCTTTAACAACCCTTTCTAAAGTAAGCCTTGCTAAATTTTAAAATACATCTGCATTGCCAGAGGCAGGTAGTTACTAGGTCTTGAATCTAACTGGAGTAATCATCTTTTAATCCATCAAATGCTATGGTTTAGTTTCTACAGTCTGTTTAAAAGAACTTCAATATAACCAAGAAAACTAGCCTGAGAATGTTCTTAACTTTTGTTCCAAATAACAATTTCCATTTTCCAAGTCAAATATTTTGACTATAAATGGAATTACCTTCATAAACATACCCAGGCAATTGTAACTCTAAAGCAAATTAGAGCTCTGTCCTGCAGAGTGTCGAAAATGATAAGGCTTGGGTTCTGGCCACACATTCCTCCATGTGGTGAGCTTCCAATCACAGCCGTGCCATTCAGGGAGAGTTTGAATAAAACCCTGAGGACTGGAATCCAAAGCATGACAAGAGGGGGAAAAAAGGGAATCTCATACGCAAGAAGCAGAGAAACCAAACAACAAAGTGCTTGTTATTTCCAGCGTCTTTTGATCTATTCATGAATATTTTAATATTTTAAACATAAGGCATTACTTAATATTTAAACATATAATATCTTATGCATTTTTAACCGTTCTGTTGGCTTCTGCTGGTCAAACAGTGGTGGGGCCTGTACTTGTTATTGAGATGCAGTGCGAAATAAGCCCTTCCAACCCTTCAAGGCGTGAAATCCTGCAATCCTGGATTTTACCCTAGCCTAATCATGGAACAACTTAGCCAATTAGTCTAACAACCAGTACACCTCTTGACTGTGGGAGGAAACCAGAGCACCCGGAGGAAACCCACATGGTCACAGGGAGAGTTTACAAGCTCCTTATAGGCAGCCGTGCAAATTGAACCTGGTTTGCTGGTGCTGTAAAGTGATGTGCTAACCACTATGCTATTGTGCCGCAAATGCTAGAGCATTTCCACTGATAGTCAAGGACAATCAAACATGGAAATACAAAAGGTGTGCTTCTCTTGTATTACCCTCACAAAAATAAAATCGCACTGTCTGGCTTCCCAGTCAAATACTTTGAGTACCGCAAAGTTCTTACACAATAGATAGAAAGTAAACTTCCCACAATATCTTCTTCTTCATGTAAAGCTTAATAGTGATTGGCAGACCAACATAAGGTGCATTACCACCACCTACTGAGGTGGAGTGTGGAGTAAATAGACTGGAAATATACCCACTTTAATCCCATCCCCCCAAAAAATAACTCAAATAATATCAAAAAGTCCAATGCTTTTCAGAAAGTCAAATACACAGCAATATACATTATGATGGTAGTGGTATTCTAACAAACTATTTATATTAAGCTGTGTCTGTCCCAAAGGTCTCAATTTTGCAATTAAATGTTTCCATCTCATAGGACTGCATTCAAACAATATATGATGCTCCGTTTCACGACAAGTGCACTCCCTATAAACGACCACAGGGGCCTATTAACTCTGAACAAGGAATTATTCAATCTCGCACGTTCATGCATAAACATACTTATTCCTTCCAGTTATATTCATCTCCCACTTGAGGTCCCACCATCTTCTGAATTTTACAAAAATGCTGTCCTTTCTTTTCCTTACCCCAACTTTGTTGCCACAATGATCGAATAGACTTTTTAAATTATGGCTTTCTCCTCCCCTTTGCATTTATATCCTTAATTTTAAGTGATTGTGGTTAGATTGACTGCCACCTAGTTTCTTTCAACCCCAGCAAGGGCAGGGACCCATAAGAACTCGACACACAAGCCTAAACCCTGCAGCCTCGACAGATGTTGTCCAATCTCTAGAAGAATGTCTAGCCTACAATTTGAAACATTTGCTTTAATAGATGTCAAAACAAAGAAAGAATCAGAGCACAGAAGTGCATATCAGGGGGTACTTCTTCAACACATTCCAAGACTAAAATGATAGCAACCATCTCAGATGTGAATGTCTGAATATCTTTTCTGAATAGTCACCTGAAACTTTGGAATGTAATCAGAAATAGCGGAACAATTTGTCACTGGTTCTTTTGAACCATTTGTGTGGATATGTAGGAAATAATAATATCTGCCTTGCATATATTGCTGAACTACCTGTAGCACTGATATACAACCATCTTTCATCTTGCTCTTTTTTTTGAAGGTTTAAGTTAATCACGAGCAAAAGGAAAAACCATGGAGGAGTGACAGAAGGGGTTACACTAGGATCATATTCCACACGAAACAACCCAAGATTCTGTACCCATTCATTTCCCATCCACCTACAACTGAAGACCTTATGGGTGAAGTGCTCCCAACATTCTACTAATGTTGCCAATATTAGATTACCAACTTTATGTCCTCTTACAGTAATCTACTATAAACAACTCCAAACTGTACTCTGTGTAGATATAAAAGTACCACACGCATTTCTACCAGTCATGCCGAAATTGAAGATGATTTAATAGCATCACAACATAACATCAATGCCTGAGCTTGAACTTTATCATTGGGCTTTACTGGTGAGGCAGATCCATAAGCAATACATCCACAATCAAAGACAGATCTGATTGAAGCAATCTATATTTAAGTGACTTCCTACTCAAAGTTCAGAGTAAATTTATTATCAAAGTCCATATATGTCACCATATGCAACCCTAAGATTCATTTTCTTGCGAGCATACTCACTAAATCTATTTAATAATAACCATAATAGGATCAATGAAAAACAGCACCATCTTGGGTGTTCAACCAGTGAGCAAACAAGCTATGCAAATATAAAAAGAAACAATAATTATAAATAAATTGCAATAAATATCAAGAACGTGACATGAAGAGTCCCTGAAATTGAGTCTATAGGCAGAGGGAACATGTCAATAATGGGGCAAATAAATTTCAGTGAAGTTATCCCCTCTTGCTCAAGAGCCTGATGGTTGAGGGGTAATAACTGTTCCTGAACCTGGTGGTTCAAGTCCTAAGACTCCTCTACCTTCTTCCTGATGGCACCTGAGAGAAGGGAACATGTCCTTGATGGATAATAGATTCTGCTTTCCTGTGACCACCCTTTGTGTAGATGTGCTCAATGGAGGCAACTGCTTTGCCTGTGATGGACTCGACCATATCCGCTACTTTTCTGTAGGATTTTCCATTCAAGAGCATTGCCAGATTGTGATGTAGCCAGTCGATATAATCCCCGCTACACATCCATTGAAGTTTGTCAAAGTTTTAGATGTCATGCCAGCTCTATGCAAACCCCTAAAGAATTACTTTCTTCATAATCACACTTGGGTGCTGGGACCCGGACAGACCCGCCGAAATAATAACACCTGGGATTTTAAAGTTGCTGTCCCACTCTACCTCTGATCCTCCGATTAAGATTGGCTCATAGACCTCTGGATTCCTCCTCCTGAAACCAATAATCAGCTCCTTGGTCTTGCTGACATTGAGTAAGAGGATGTTGTTATGGCACCACTCAGCCAGATTTTCAATCTCCCTTCTATATGCTCATACATCACCAATTTTAATTCAACCTACGATAGTGGTGTCATCAACGAACTTGAAAATGGAATTGGAGCTGTGCTCAGCCACACAATCATAAGTGTAAAGTGAGT
Organism: Mobula hypostoma; assembly: GCF_963921235.1. NCBI lineage: Eukaryota > Metazoa > Chordata > Chondrichthyes > Myliobatiformes > Myliobatidae > Mobula > Mobula hypostoma. The sequence continues at coordinate 21,426,379 of NC_086105.1, read as the reverse complement.
AGAGCAGGGGACCAAGCACACAGCCTTGTGGTACACCTGTGCTGATGAAGATCGTGGAGGAGATGTTGTCGCCAATCTGAATGGACTGGGTTCTACAAGCAAGGGTATCAAGGTTCCAATTGTACAAGGAGGTACTGAGGCCAAGGTCTTGAAGCTTTCTGATTAGCTTTGAGGGGGGTGATGGTGTTGAATGCTGAGCTGTCATCAATAAAGAAAATCTCGATGCACGCACCTTTGCTGTCCAGGAGATCCAAATTGCTTCTCAGGCAGAAGTTGAGATGTTTCATCACCAACCTCTCAAAGCACTTCATGACTGTGGATGTAGGTGCTACTGGACAATAGTCTTTGAGGCAGGTCACCACATTCTTCTTAGGCACTTGTATAATTGAAGCATGTGGGTACTTCAGACTGCTGAAGTGAGAGGTTAAAGACCTCAGTGAAGACTTGATCACCTCACTAGATCATCAGGGGCTGTGAGAGTTTGTGATGCCTCCTCCGCGTCTTGACAGCCAAAGTATAGAAGATCATCTGAAAGCAAAGCCCTGTTGTCGCCAATGTCACTTGATTTAACTTTATGAGGTGTTTGTTTTTGAGCCCTGCCACAACTGTTGAGCATCCTTTGTTGATTCAAGTTTAGTCTGGAATTGTAGCCATGAGGAGGCTTTCTGGAGATTGTAGTTGGACCTCTTCTAACTTTCTTGATCGTCAGACTTGAATGCCTCTGACCTGGCCCTCAGCAAACTGCTGATCTCATGGTTCATTTAGTGCTTCTGATTGGGGAAAGACTGAATGATTTTATGCAGACACAGTCAACTGCAACTGCTTTAATGAAGTCCATGACAAAAAAAGGTGCATTCATTCAGATCCACAGACGGGTCCTTCAATGTGGCCCAGTCCACCAACTTGAAACAAACCCGTAGCCACTCCTCAGCTTCCTGCGACCACCTCTTTGTTGTCCTAATCTCTGGAGCTTTGCTATTTTAGCCTCTTCCTGCATGCAGGTAGGAGAAGGACAGCCGTGTAATCAGATTTACTGAAATGCGGCCTGGGCATGGAACGGTAGGCATTCCCTATTTTAGTATAACAGAGGTCTATTGTGTGGGGACCTACAGGTTACATGCTGATGGTAATTCAGCAAGGTCTTCTTCAAACAAGCCTGGTTGAAGTCCCTGACTATTTTGAAATGCGTTAGGATTTACTGTTTCTTGTTCGGAGATGGCATCATGCCGTATCTCAAGCACTTGACTATAGTCAGTTGTTGGTGGTCTGTAAACTCCAGTTTATGGAAAAGAACTCCCTAGGTAAATAGGACAGATGACATTTGGCTGTTAGGTGTTCAAAGTTGCAGGACCACAAGTTCAACAAAACCACCACATCGGAGTACCACCAAGAGTTTATCGTGCAACACACACCTACACCTTTAGCCTTTTCCAAATCAGCAATTTGGTCCATCCTGTGGATTAAGACTACAGGTCTGATCGCAATATTCTGCGTACTGGAAGTGACCCGTGTCACATTCAAACACAGAGCACAGTAATCTCTCGTTGCCCTCTGATACCACAATCTTGCCCTCAGGTTCTCAATTTTGCTCACAAGTAACTGCACATTTGCTAGCAAAATGCTGGGTAGAGGAGGTCTCATCCCTTTGCATTTCCGCCCAGCTTGGAGTTTCACTGCCGCCACCCGCCTCACTTCTGGCCAAGGCTATGAACCTTCGTCTGTGCCTGCTAGGTCTTGCCAAGTCCTTCAGAAGATAATCAAATCCATAGATCATTAAGTATTTTTATGATTTAATAATACATTGCTTAAAGGAAAATTACGTGCTGCAGGTTGCAGTAAGAGTAATTCAAAAGTTATCTCTCCCTCTCTCTCTCATACTCTCTCAAGATAACTTTTATCTTGCTGTCACAAAAAAAACGAATCCAATTGAATATTCTCCCACCTATTCCCATCTTTTCAAATTTAAGCAACAACCTGTGTCTATAATCATAAGCTTTTTCTACATCAAAGAAAACTACTATCAATGATTCTTTATTAACTTAGACCTTAACAATATCAGATTAAACTTAGCACCAAATCTCCCTTTACAAAATCCAGATTGGTATACAGCTAATTTTCCATTACCTTCCAGAAAATAAAAAAACCTTCTATACCAATTCATTCCATTATCTTACATGCATGTAAAATTAGTGAAATAGGTCCATAATTGGAAGGATCTGATTGATCCTTGCCAGGTTTCAATACAGGGATAACAACCACTAATTTCCAGAAAGCAGGAAGTCCCCCTTCAACACATATTATACTAAAGAATTCCAAGACCAACACAAATTTCAAATCTGATAACCATGTAAGCATACCATAACAAATATCATCTTCCCAGATGATGTCTAACCAACACTATTAATAGCCGTTTTAAGTTCAGACAATGTAAATTCAACACCCAAGCAAGAGCTGGAACATGCTTTTTTCTCAGCAATCTGACAATTGTTTGCTGAAACAATTTTGCTATAAGACTTCTCTACTTCACTTAAATTGGCCAAACTATGTACACTGATATACAGCAAACATGAGGAAATCTGCAGATGCTGGAATTTCAAGCAACACACATAAAAGTTGCTAGTGAACGCAGCAGGCCAGGCAGCATCTCTAGGAAGAGGTACAGTCGACGTTTCGGGCCGAGACTCTTCGTCAGGACTAACTGAAAGAAGAGCTAGTAAGAGGTTTGAAAGTGGGAGGGGGAGGGGGAGATCCAAAATGATAGGAGAAGACAGGAGGGGGTGGGATGGAGCCAAGAGCTGGACAGTTGATTGGCAAAAGGGATATGAAAGTATCATGGGACAGGAGGCCTAGGGAGAAAGAAAAGGGGGAGGGGGGAAGCCCAGAAGATGGGCAAAGGGTATAATGAGAGGGACAGAAAGAGAAAAAGGAGAAAGAGAAAAAGAATGTGTGTATATAAATAAATAACGGATGGGGTACGAGGGGAAGGTGGAGCCTCAGACACCAGCAGAAGATCAATAGCAGAACCAGTGCTGTAAAATAGATTTATCCTTGTACATCATTCAAACATACCAAATAGGTTTTTTCCCCCCAGAAAGTCTTCTACCACCATCCCACTCACATTTGTGCCACTACAACCCCATATTATACCACGAGCATTAAGATCCCCAACACAAATGACGTTATTTTTCCCCCATTTCTACCCACACCTCAATACATCAGCTACTAAACTTTCACAATGGCTATAAAAATATTATCTTTACTTCAGTATCCTTCCTCCAAATTTCAACCACAATTGACGCATAACTCCAATTTCCAAAACGCCATGTGCTATTCCACTCCTCCATTGCCCATTTTCTGATTACACCTTATATCAACATAATCTTGTATCTTAAAACTTAGACAAGATTTCAACCAGGTTTCCTGCATACATAAAACATTAGTTGAAGGTTTACTAAATAAACCTAATGTTTTAATTTTTTGACCATTAGCTAACAAACTTCTAGCATTCTATTGTAAAATTAGAAAGACCATTAACAACCCTCCTTTGAAGTCTGAATATTACTTACCCCTCCTTGTAAAGCTTTATTAGTAACTTCTAGAGTGCAGTCTTTTATATCTAAATGTTTTTCTCCAGCTTCTAATATAATTTTTTTTATTTTCCCTGTCCTGCTTTTAATGTGTGCAGTATAGTTTACCACATCCTAAATGAAGGTGACAATTTTTTGTTTATTGACAAGCAATAAACCTTTAGTTATAAAATCATGCACCTTACAAACTGACTTTAAACTATTTGCTTTCTAGATACTGTATTGATAGGTCCCATTGACACAGTCTTCTGTACTTTCTGAAGAGCCTCCACATTTCCACCCAAACACACTGCACTTCCACAGTTTTCTTATATACAGATACAAGATGCCCTGCACAAGCAGAGCTACGTTCCCCTCCACAACGTTTCATCTTAGCCTACTGCCTTCTCCACAATTACCATAATCATATTCTCCACCACATCAACCACACCACTTTTTACCCCTACACACACAGCTGCTACATGACTAAACTACCAGCACTGAAAGAATTTCAGAGAAGACGGCATATAAACTTGAACCATATAACTCATGACTAAATTAACCCTATTGAACAACATTTTTTCATCAAATTTAGTCAACACCAATAAGCTATCTGTTTTTATTCCACCACAAAATCTTTTTAAATGTTTAGTGTTCATAACCTTTCCCCCAGACTAAATTATTTTTAACCTGGACCATGGATGGATCTGGAGGCACTCCTGTGACTATTCCTCCAAGTTACTGTTACTCTATGTGCTATCCCACTCCTCCATTATTACCCAAAGTCAATATAATTCCTTAATGTTACTTTCCTTCCTCCCAACCAAAGCTTTTAACCACAAAGCTTTCTCACATTGCTTACTATCTTCACAAAATCATTAAGGGTGCCCCACCTCTTAAAAGGTCGTGCACTCACAATATATCATAACACTTCTTACAAATCCTTAGTCAATCTAATCGGATTAATGTCAGAAAGAGGCCCACATTCAAAACTCAGCAATACATTAAACTCCTCTTTCTTTCTTTCTTTTATTTAATTCCTGTCTACTGCCTTCATCACTAGACAATAAGCCACTACAATCCTCAACTGGTCACTTATTTTATCAATTCCCAGAAGCCTTCCTCCATACAAAACCTATCACCTAATATGACCTCCATCTATTTTGTCACTTCCTGCTACTGCTACCCTCCTTCCTGTCTGATTGATTGATTGATAGCCAGCCAGCCAATGCCAGTGCCCATGCCCACCTCAACTCACAGAAAGATGGGACAATTTAAGTCTAAATAAATTTCAACTGACTCATTTAATTATTGCCAGCCAATCAGTCCAGCACTAAATTAACATTGTAATTTAGAACCGCATGTATACAAGTTTTAATTTTTGCTAGAGTTATTTTCCTTCAAAATATTAAAACCAGAAGTGTTGGTTTGTCTACTAATGTGATTTTTTTCCTTCCTTTGATTACGTTAGTCTTTTATCTTCTCTATTCCAACTTTCTAATACAATTCTCGCACTGGTAGTTTGAAAATGCTCAAATCTGATTAGTTAAATTTGATAAAGTTATTTGTCCTTATCCACTCAGAACCCAAATATCCTATAGAAGGTATCGCACTGACAACTGTTGGATAAAACAACTGTCTTGTAACTATTGATTGTCATATACTGTAATTAGCTTTGGAAAACTCCTTCACCATTCTGTTAAATCATCAGAAATTCACCTTGCATGTTTGACTCAGTTCTCCAGTACTCTTTCAGCAACCTGGAGAGGAATATATCATAATGATTGAGTAGGCAAGTCTAATTATTAACAAATCTTTTTTGTTGATAATTTACTAGGATTTTTAGACATTATAAGATTGCCAGCCTAACTGTACTGTTTTTGCCAGCTAATGTTCTCATGGAATTGTGGAATTAATTACTGCCCATGTTGCTTCTACTAAAAACAGAGTGATACTGGAAAAAGTGTTATTAATTTCATATAATTTATTAAGGTGAACTTCATTTATAATCCTTAAAGGCATAGTTGCTGTCATTTAGGGCCTCACAGAGTATTAAAGCACATTGCTTGTTCTCCATGGGGACTCAAAACGCAGTGGAATTTCTCAGTTAATTAGCGCGAATTGCAAGCAACTGTATCAGTTGCCAGTTACCCTCACATCTCTGGAACTGATTGACTTTTGGTGAATAAAATAGGAAGTCAACACTTTTGCGTCTGTGTTTGCTAGCAAAACAAATTCTACTCCTTTAATGCTTAGGTGAGGTGAGGACTCCTTCAGTCAGGGTCCAACAAGGATGTTGCATCCCAGCTGTCTAGATATACAAGCCAGGGCAGTACAACATGGAGAGCAAGCTGTTGCCCATGTAGCAAGCTCCCCCTCTGCAAGCATCCAATGAACTCAAAGGAATGGCAGAGACTAATACAGTTCTTCACCTGCAGCATCGCTGGAATTGCCAGTCAGCATCGAACTTAATGTAGGACTCCCTTAGGGACTGTAGCTCCAGATTTTCCATTGGGGTTTATTCCCTAAACCCTTCCGCATGAGTGGGTACAGCTGCAAGGCTGCGGAGCTTTGAGATCAGAGTTTTCCTTTTCCTCCTGAGCTGCCAGCCAGAGCTGACAAGTCCCATCTCCCCAAAGTGACTGATTTTAAGGTGCCAATAACCTGCCTTTGCCCTTTCTCCTGTCAGTAGGAATAGTTCCACTGAGCTTAATAGCTAAGCCACACGTGAAGATTAGGAGCTGGTCTTGGTTGTCAGAGGCTATTTGAGCCGCATGCCATTGGGAGCATTTAATAGGCAGTGGGAGCTTATTCCCCACCTTCAATCTCTCGGCTATAACAACCTTAAGCAATTTTTAATGCTTTACCATAACTGCAATACATCTATCTTTTTTTGTTGTCATTGTGCCCTAATTTCATTGGTCAGCAACTGTTCCTGTGCGTACACCAAACTTACTTCCTAACAGAAAACAGAATGGAAAGACATTTTTTAATGTAAAATTAAGATACAAATTTGTCACATATACTCATTCTGCAGACAATGGTATTCAATGGGTGCAACAGATTTGCTAATTTCAAAAGAATTCAAATGAACGATTGCAAGTCCGGGCAGTACATTAGCAGGGTTGCTGTCTTGCTTTCATGACATAACAAGGGTAGGGAGAGATTAGCTATATTTATTTGCATTCCAAGAGAATGCAGTAGTATGTCTGATATGAATGTTTGCAATGATAAACGGAAAGAAATTCTTCTCAGAAGCTGCAAACATGTAACATGAATAAGATGGTCAGGATACAATGAAAATGTTTTGTCTGTACCTATCAGTCACTTTTCACTGAAGTGCATCGTAACTTGTAAAGAATTTGAGAGTAACATTTGCCATAAAACAACATTTAGAGAACAAAAATGAAACTCCGAAGTATTGAATTTCCATAAAATATTGATACTTGCATAAATACTTAAAATTGAATGGGATGTTGTATGATCTCAGTAAATAATAATTTGATTCATAAATTACTTTATTTTTAATATTTAAAACTCATTAAGGTTGGCTTTAACTTGAGGAGTAGGACACTGAAGACACAACCAGAGTGGTTTGGATCCTAATGGAGAGATCACATTGATTATCAGATGGCAGCTCCAACAGAGATATTCAGTGTGACTGTAATGTGAAGAACATCTTACTCTGAATTCTGCATTGAATTACAGAAGCTCGAAATGAGCTGTTGGTCGGATTCTAGTGTATGTGATTTTTTATTTCTGTTACTGCATTCAGCACTGATCTAGAAGGAGCACAAATAACTTCAGCATAGAGATCATCTGCACATAACATCTGGCCCCTCAGCTTTATGTCAGAAATGGGGTGGCTAACCAGGTTGAAAGGTAAGGGCAGGGAAATGAGTTGACATTTCTTCATTACTTTACTTATTCCTAATTTTTTTAATTAATATTTTCACTTAAATCAATTTAATGTAAATTTATTTATCTTCATTCCTTCACATTATTTCAATCCTTTTGTTCTAAGGTAAAAGATCAATCTGGGATCAAGGTCTCAGGACCCACTGGCTGGTACCTGGTTATTGTTCACAGCCTAATATGCCTCATGAAATCACACCTACAACAAGGCCTTAATTATACAGTCTATCCCCTATTTACAGACACCTGACTTATGGACACCTTTACATATGAATGAGCTCCCATTATATTATTAAATTCAAAAGTCTGATATATGTACATATATTCGCTCCTGCAAATGAAGGAACTACTGGTTCAGTTGAGTTGTTCTCCGATCTTGATAATTTACTTACATCAGTGAAAGTCATGGCACAAGTGAACACATGGCACGGAAGAAAATTCCAAAAGGCGTGCTTTTCCATGAACAATTCTGTAAACAGACACATAGACCTGGAAGCAACACACACAAAAAAATGCTGGTGAACACAGCAGGCCAGGCAGCATCTCTAGGAAGAGGTACAGTCGAAGTTTCGGGCCGACACCCTTCGTCAGGACTAACTGAAAGAAGAGATAGTAAGAGATTTGAAAGTGGGAGGGAGAGGGGAGATCCAAAATGATAGGAGAAGACAGGATGGGGAGGGATGGAGCCAAGAGCTGAACAGTTGATTGGCAAAAGGGATACAAGGCTAGAGAAGGGAGAAGATCTAGGACGGGAGGCCTAGAGAGAAAGAAAGGGGGGGGGGAGCCCAGAGGATGGGCAAAGAGTTATAGTGAGAGGAACAGAGGGAGAAAAATGAGAAAGAGAGAAAAAAGGGGGAAAATACATACATACATACATACATACATAAATAAATAAATAAATAAATAAATAAATAAATAAATAAGGGATGGGGTACGAAGGGTAGGAGGGGCATTAACGGAAGTTAGAGAAGTCAATGGTCATGCCATCAGGTTGGAGGCTACCCAGATGGAATATAAGGTGTTGTTCCTCCAACCTGAGTGTGGCTTCATCTTTACAGTAGAGGCGGCCATGGATAGACATATCAGAATGGGAATGGGATGTGGAATTAAAATGTGTGGCCACTGGGAGTTCCTGCTTTCTCTGGCAGACAGAGCATAGGTGTTCAGCAAAGCGGTCTCCCAGTCTGCGTCGGTTCTCGCCAATATATAGAAGGCCGCATCGGAAGCACGGACACATTATATCACCCCAGCCGACTCACAGGTGAAGTGTCGCCTCACCTGGAAGGACTGTCTGGGGCCCTGAATGGTGGTAAGGGAGGAAGTGTAAGGGCATGTGTAGCACTTGTTCTGCTTACAAGGATAAGTGCCAGGAGGGAGATCAGTGGGAAGGGATGGGGGGGAGATGAATGGACAAGGGAGTTGCGCAGGGAGCGATCCCTGCTGAAAGCAGAAAGGGGGGGGGAGGGAAAGATGAGCTTAGTGGTGGGATCCCGTTGGAGGTGGCGGAAGTTACAGAGAATTATATGTTGGAACTTGAGGCTGGTGAGGTGGTAGGTGAGGACAAGGGGAACCCTTCTATAGTGAGGTTGCGGGAGGATGGGGTGAGAGCAGATGTACGTGAAATGGGAGAGATGCGTTTGAGAGCAGAGTTGATGGTGGAGGAAGGGAAGCTCCTTTCTTTAAAAAAGCATGACATCTCCCTCGTCCTGGAATGAAAAGCCTCATCCTGAGAGCAGATGCAGCAGAGACGGAGGAATTGCGAGAAGGGGATGGCATTTTTGCAAGAGACAGGGTGAGAAGAGGAATAGTCCAGGTAGCTGTGAGAGTCAGTAGGCTTATAGTAGACCTCAGTAGATAAGCTGTCTCCAAAGATAGAGACAGAAAGATCAAGAAAGGGGAGGGAGGTGTCAGAAATGGACCAGGTAAACTTGAGGGCAGGGTGAAAGTTGGAGGCAAAGTTAATGAAGTCAACAAGCTCAGCATGCGTGCAGGAAGCAGCGCCAATGCAGTCGTCGATGTAGCGAAGGAAAAGAGGGGGACAGATACCAGTATAGGCACAGAACATAGATTGTTCCACAAAGCCAACAAAAAGGCAGCCATAGCTGGAAACCATACGGGTGCCCATGGCTACACCTTTAGTTTGGAGAAAGTGGGAGGAGCCGAAGGAGAAATTATTGAGAGTAAGGACTAATTCCGCTAGACGGAGGAGAGTGGTGACAGGGGGGAAGTGGTTAGGTCTGGAATCCAAAAAGAAGCGGAGAGCTTTGAGACCTTCCTGGTGGGGGATGGAGGTATATAGGGACTGGACATCCATAGTGAAATAAGGCAGTGGGGGCCAGGGAACTTAAAATCATTGAAAAACCAGAGAAAGCAGGATCTGCCAGTGGCCGCCAGAGAAAGTAAGATCTCCCAGTAGCAACACATTTTAATTCCACGTCCTATTCCCATTCTGATATGTCTATCCATGGCCTCCTCTACTGTCAAGATGAAACCACACTCAGGTTGGAAGAACAACACTTTATATTCCATCTGGGAAGCCTCCAACCTGAGGGCTTGAACATTGACTTCTCTAACTTCCATTAATGCCCCACCTCCCCTTCGTACCCCATCCCTTATTTATTTATTTTTATTATTGTTATTATTATTATTTTCCCCTTCTTGCTCTGTTTTTTTCTCTCTCTGTCCCTCTCACTATAACTCCTTGCCCATCCTCTGGGCTTCTCCCCCCCACTTTCTTTCTCCCTAGGCCTCCCGTCCCATGATCTTCTCCCTTCTCCAGCATCGTATCCCTTTTGCCAATCAACTTTCCAGCTCTTAGCTCCATCCCTCCCCCTCCTGTCTTCTCCTATCATTTCGGATCTTCCCCCCCCCCTCCCATTTTCAAATCTCTTACTATCTCTTCTTCCAGTTAGTCCTGACGAAGGGTGTCGGCCCGAAACTTCGACTGTACCTCTTCCTATAGATGCTGCCTGGCCTGCTGCGTTCCACCAGCATTTTTTGTGTGTGTTGCTTGAATTTCCAGCATCTGTAGACTTCCTCGTGTTTACGTAGACTGTGATCCTACTTATGATATGGGCAAAATTTCTGATCACAATGCACGAAGTTCAGCCACACAGCCAATCAGTAATGAGATTTCCTCCCCATGTCACAACTGAGTTTCTGATGCCCACTCAGCTGATTGAAAAGTCTATAAAGGCCAAGCGTTAGGAGGACACACCACAATCAACAGCGCACTGATGATGTCTCCTCACATAGTGACAAAACATTTGCAAGTAAATATGCAAGATCGGAGAACAACTCAATCCAACCGTCAACGACTGAGCTGCACTTCTGAATTATTTCTGATAGAACTACTTTCATCTCTCCACTTTTTGTAATTGTTCTGTCTTATCAATCTCAAGTGCTTTTGATGCCATTCACTACAATACAGTGAAGGTATGGTTAACATATTGAGAGATTTTATGAATCCTGTGTGTATTAGGACAAAATCAAGCTATAGACATAACTTGACATCCATAAAGGTGAAGCCAATTTCTTACCCAGGGATGGTTTGGGGGATCACTAGAATGGTCAGAGGATGCATGTGTGCCAGTGACAGCCTAGATCAAGCACCATCCAGTGAATAACATCACCAGTCAATACATCAGTTTAATTGCCTATATTGGATGAAATCTGGCAGCTTTCCATTGGCATGACAAGTAAAGTCATACTGCAGGCATAGAGGATAATCTCCCATCTGAATTGCTTGGAATTAAACAATAACACAGTAACTGTTTAATTAATATTGTGCAATAGTAGTATGTCTCTATATCCATTATAACTGCTAAATGTTATTTGTTTTTAAAGTAAATAAACATTATAATAAAACATTTAGTTATTGAATTTATTTATTAAGGAAGTTTAATATTTATTGAATCACTTTCTTATGCAGTTTAGATTTGCTCTTTATCGCACTATGGATAATGAGACTGGAGATCTTCCAAGGTATAATTTCTGTCGGAATCTCAGAGACAACGGCGCATTGATCTCTTTACCATTTCACTTTTCAGTATTAATTCTTGATTTACTGGAAATGTCATAGTACTTGAAGAACTAACAGCCTGCATTTATATGGAACTTATCACACACTCAAAACCTAGAGAAACTTACATCAAGTTTACTGAGCATAGTAAGTGTGATTAAATAAGTCATCATAATACGTAATGCACCCATAGCTTGGTTAAACAAATATTGATACATTGCATTTGCCTTCCTTGCCACCGAATCAACCTTTAGGCCCTAAAAGGGTATCCAAAATGATATCCACGTTCCCCTCAGTTAATAGTAGGGGGCCACAGCATAAAAAAGGTTGGGAACCCCTGCTTTGGAAAGTGAGGACTGCCAAGTCTGTTTGCACCTTTGATTTCTGTATTCTATTTTCCCCATCTATACCTTTATTTCTTCTACCCAAAGTGTATGACCATACATTTCTCTACACTGTATTCCATCTGTCATTTCTTTCCCCATTCTCTTAATTTAAGTCCTTCTTCAAACTGCCTGCTTCCTCAACTCTACCTTCTCCTCCAGCTACCATTTTATCATCTGCGAACTTGGCCACAAAGCCATGAATTCCACCGTCTAAATCATTGACATACAACATGACAAGTACAGAAGTATATCATGGAAACCAGCCTTCCTCTATGGACTGTATCTATACTTCTTGCTGTATCAGTAAAACAGCCAGCATAATCAAAGACGCAACCCAGCCAGACACTTTTTTTCTTTTCCCCTCTTCCATCGGGCAGAAGATACAAAAACCTGAGAGCACATACCGCCAGGCTCAAGGACAGCTTCTACACCACTGTAGGTCACGTGTACAATATGGTGGACTCTCGACCTCACAATCTATCTCATTTTGATGTTGAACAATATTGTTACCTGCACTGCGCTTTCTCTGTAGCTGCTATGCTTTATTCTGCATTGTTATTGTTTTACCTTGTTCTAACTCAATGCAATGTGTAACAGTCTGATCTGTATGTACACCATGCAAAACTAATTTTTCACTGCATCTCGGTACATGTGACAATAAAAACTGCAATTCCAATTATCTCTCTCTTTCCATGTTCTGTTGAAGGGTCAGAGATGGGTCCAAAGCTTCAAGTATTCTTAACTATTTCTGTTTTTTTTTTATTTCTGATATCCAGCATAACCAGATGTTTTTTTCAATAATTAAACAAAACTGTTGTCTAAATATTTCTTTCTTCCTCTAGATCCGTTGTGATGTTGCAGTGAAATGATCATACACACTGTAATACAATATTTGCTACATTAGAATCTGGTCACACCATAAGTGGGTTTACTAAATACTTGACAATTTCACATGCATTGATTACACTGCTGAAAGGCAGGAACAGTACTCTAGATATACGCTCAGTGTCCACATTGTTAGATACTTCTTGTACCTAATAAGGTGGCCACTGTGTTTATGCTCACGGTCGTCTGCTGCTGTAGCCCATCCACTTCAAGGTTCACTGTGCTGTGTGTTCGGAGATGTTCCTCTGCACACCACTATTGGTTACCTGAGTTACTGCTGGCTTCCTGTCAGCTTGAACCAGTCTGGCCATTCTCCTCTGACATCTCTCATTAACAAGGTATTTTCACCCACAGAACTGCTGCTCACTGGATTTCTTTTTTTTTGCACCATTCTCTGTCAACTCCAGAGATTGATGTCAGTGAAATCCCCAGGAGATCAGCAGTTTCTGAGATACCCAAACCAACCAGTCTGGCACCGACCGTCATTCCACAATTAAAGTCACTTAGATCATATTTCTTCCCCATTCTGATGTTGGTCCGAACAACAACTGAACCCCTTTGACCGTGTCTGCGTGCTTTTATCCATTGAGTTGCTGCCACATGATCGGTGGATTCGATATTTGGATTAACGAGCAGGTGTACAGGTGTACCTAATATAGTGGCCACTGAATGTATTTAAAGTGAAATAAGGATATCATTTCAATTGCTATATTGCTAGCAGGAAGATTTAAGTAATATCTTGTCATTGATGAGACCCCCTGCTGTTTTCATTATTTAGATCCTTTCCAGCTTGGTTTAGAATAGGATTCATGCAAACATCCATTTCCTGAACCTGATCCAGGGTTTCAACCTGATAATTAACAGTTCTTTTCTCCTGTATAGATGCTGCCCAATCCATTAAATATCTCTAGCAGATTCCAACATCTGTAGTTTCTTGTGTTTATTGACACAGTTCGCCTTCTTTCACACATTTGCCATTCATTTGCCAGTGTGCGTTTGTGTGTAGATTACTTTCAAATTAATTCTATTGTATTTCCTAGTTTTCCTCTGAATCCTTGAAAGAAAATGAATTTCAAAACAGTATATGGTAACGTGTATGTACTTAGTTAATAAATTAACTTTGAACTTTGAAACTTAACAAATGTACCATCAATGCATTCATCCAGGTTATGTATAATGCAAACAGTTGATGCCTGAGAAGCATACCACTTGTAGCATCTTGCCAACTAGACAAAATACAAACATTTATACCACCGTTTATAAAACCAACATATCAATGTGTAAAGGCAAGATCTACCCGAATGTTAGAGTCAATATCAACAGCATCTAGGCCATGTTTGCAGATACAATATTTATCTATTTTTTTTACATCTTAGGTGAAAAATCTTCTCTCACATTTCAGAAGCAAGCATTATTTCATCAGCAAGGTGGGGGTCAAGGATTAACAAACTACTTTTTAAGCTGCCTATTCTTTAAATTAATGTCTCTCTAATGATACTGTACCCTATTGAAAGTACTGCCATGATTTTGAGGACAGAACCGGTATTTTTTATGCTCTTGACATGTGTAAATTCATTGGAATGATGAAAGGACTTTAGAGGGTTAAGTTAAATACAGTTTTCACAAACTCGAGTTCTATAGTCTTGAGTTCTGAAGATTCATAGGTGGTCTAATCCAGCTGTCTAAAATGTTCCAGAGATGTGAGGGAGTAAATACCTAAAGGGAACCCTAATGGGAAATCTATAACCAGACAGAATTATATTAAAAATAAAACTGAGTTATTCAGAAACTTTTCAAACAAAGGGCAGTACAAATTTGTGACTCACTCCTCAACAGCTGTGGATCCTAAATCACTTACATTTTAAACACTGAGATCAATAGATTTTTGTTTGATTAATGTGTGAAGGGATATGGAACAAAAACACGTACAGAACAAGCATGATCTGGTTTGAATGCAACAGTAGGTTCAAGAGCTTGGGTATCCAGCACCTGTTCTCACATCCCTAATCCTACCATCCCATCTGCTCTGTGACAGGCACATTGCTGTAAAAGTAACTGTTTACCATTTGCTGGCAAGCCCCAACCTTCCCTGCTTTCCATTTCAAGAACCACCTGGAAGTCCTGAAAAGCTGGTCCTGCTTCACCATCAAAACTTGTCAGAAATGTGGTTATGGGTCAAGTCACAAAGAAATTCCAGGAATGTTCTTCAAATGCGGTAAACTGCAAGTTTACAAAATAGGAAGCAATATTCCAATTGTAAAAGAAAAGGTTTTTATGTACACAGTCTGACCTGGCTGTCAGAGGCCATGCTCTCTTCTCACTCGGGAAGGAGGTACAGCAGCCTTTGGCCCCATACCACCAGCAACAGTTATTATCCTTCAACCATCAGGCTCCTGAACCGGTGTTGATAATTTCAGTCACCTCAACTTCCAAGGACTCTACAACTCCTGTTCTCAGATTGATTGATTGAATGATTTATCTCAAGCTGGTAAAAATCTGAGGTGAGGGCATAACCGAGCACACTCATTTCTCAATTGACGGGAACTTTCAGACTATTCGAGTGGTGTTTAGCATTGTGGTTTTCTGGAAATTTACATAAATATTGCTGTGTGGGCCTAATTGTTTAATGATATTGCTCTTCGATTGGTTAACTTTTTCCTTCTGTACTGATAATTCCTTCAGTTTTCTGGTTGTCATGGTAGCATAGTGGTTATGATGCTCAGGGCCTTCCAGAAGCCAGAGTTCAATTCCAGCACCATTCTGTAAGGAATCTCTGTATGTCATCCTTATGGAATGCGTGGTTTTCTCCGGGTCCTACAGTTTCCTCCCACAGTCCAAAAACCTACCAGGTAGGTTAATTGGTCATTCTAAATTATCTAATGATTAAGTTAGGATTAATCATGTTTGTCGGAGGTTGCTGGGGTGGCGTAACATGAAGGTCCAAAAGGACCTATTCAGCACTGTACTGAGAAGTAAATAGATAGATAGATAAATAAATAAATAAATATACTATGAACCAGCTGGTTGCAGCAATATGCTTCTGTTTAATCTGCATAAAGTTTATAATGCAGGAGAGTAGTTAGCAATAAATTTTATTCTTTGTCACTCATATCCAAATCATATAACAAATGTCTACAACACATGGTTTGCAAATAGTTTTGACCACATTGAGAACTCAGTTAAAAAAAAATTGCTTGAACATCCTAGTAAGGGATCCAAGGTAAATACAAAACATTTGCAAACAATGGTCAAATTCTACAGGATAAAGATTCCCATGAATATTTGTCCAAATTGTCATATGATCAACTGACACATTACTTTTTCAGAATCACGTCCATCCTGAAATAGCTAGACCCGGATGTGCAGTGCAAGATTTAGAAAACAGGTTAGAGTGACATTGGTCAATGGAGAGTAGTTGACGTTGGTTCCAAAGTGAGACATGGGTGGAGGCTTGCTTTCTAAGCAGTAGTTTACTTTAACGTGGACCACTGAATGTTCAGCACCATTCATCAGTCAAGAAACAAACACGGAGGAACCCAAAATGAAACATGTAATACACCAGCCTCGGTCATAGCGAGAAGTACATTACACCCTTTATTTATGTTAGTTAGGGCACCTTTAGTTGTCCATGGGATTGCCTGAAGGGAGTGTTAGGCCCAACAGCTTACCAAATAAGGATCTGGTTCCTCAGGATTCCTTTAACAAGTGGGAGGGAACCTCTCTTGCACACAATGAACTTAAAAGTATCAAACCAGCCCAGACGGAGAGTCTCAATCTGGCACATCAAAGTTCCAACTTCTTCCACCAGATGCTGTCTGACCCACAGTTCCTCCAGCACCTTCTTTATTGCCCTGTCCGCAGTCTCCTAAGTCTCAACCTTTCAATACATTAATGGATAATGTGACCAGAAATACGTAAAACATTCCTGTCAAGATGTTAAAACTGAATAATAATGAAAGAAGAATTTGGAACTGGGAGAATTGACTCGGCCTTCGTTACCCGGCCGTTCCCATATTCACTGCAGCCTTTTGTTGGCTTTCAGGTCCAGCAGGCTGGCTTTCTGTTTGGCTTTTAATTTTCTTATTGAAAACTGTGCAGACCTGTATTACACTTTCAGAATTTCTGTTGCCAGGTAAATAATGGGAATAAAATATTCCTGAAAATGCAGATCAAGCTGTTGTGTATTTAGTATTTCAGTAATATTTGAGAAATCTTGTATATATATATTGCTTGATTAAGCTTTTGAGTTTGTCTACATAATTAATTACAGGTTATATGTAAAAATAGGTGAATTGCATGCATCATGATGGTACCACGTGATACGTGTGCGCCACACTTAAAGTCAAAAGTGAAATACATGACTTACCTCCTGACTCTCTTGTTCTCCTTCGAATAAGTTTAATATTTTAAAGTTACAAACATAACACAAACGAAGCTGCCTGGAACCATCAGAGAGGCCAGCATGGAAAGGGAATTCTGGGTGGAAAGCAGGCTGCTAGCAGGTACCAAAAGAAGGCCTGAAGACATGCGGCCAAGTAGTGAAGAAACTGTATGGGAAAGGTCTTGCCTACAAAAGTTTCCGTTAAGCCGAGTTATTTAAAAGAGGATCTAGAGGAACTTTGGATGCCTTTGACAGTGGGGTGCTGCTGAGGCATGAAGGATCAGCTCAACTGCCACCTTGTATCAGGAGTAGGTACCTCTGGGGTGTGGGTGGTTGCCGCAGACAGCAGGCAAAGCCCATAGTAAACCAAACCACAGGTACTACTTCCTCATGTTAAAATACAGTACATTCTGTTAAAAATCCAGTTTCAGCCAAAGGGAGGTATTGGTCCAACACCAAATGGGATGTCAAGGCCAAACAACACACACTGGTGATTATATGGAGTTTCTGGTTGCAGCACCTCAAACTGTTGCTCATAGTTGACATAAATTTTTCAGGTTTTTTTTCCAACAGGGAATGACATTGAGTTCATGTTTCCCACTCAGGGAATGATATAGAGAATGGAAAGCAGTCTAGACTAGTCATTTGCACTTCTACTGGGAAGTTAAAGAAGAACCCACAGAAGGACGTTGTGCTTCCTCCTCCTCGCAGCTAAGCAAAGCAAGAAGACTGATGCGATCCACAAAAGGTTACATGAAAACCTGCACTGGAAGTTGGGAAGCAAAAACTAGTTCCTCACACATTCAAAGGGATTCTTTGATGATGACTTCTTAAAACTTCATCATTTTGGCTCTTCTCCCCTTTAATGTTATAAAGATTGATGCAAGGAAAGCAGCTTTGCAATAAACAGGTTCTCCTCGGCTCTTTTAGCTTACTTTTGATCGCATTGACCAGAAATGTTTACAATATGCAAGATTAGTGAAAGATAAAACGCAAAAGCATCTCCAGCAAAATAAGAAGTCAACCTGTTGTTAAAGACGGGTCTGAGTCTGTCAGCCCAGCTCTGGCTTTAACATATATCAAAGCACTGTTTGTATTTTATCGTATCCAAGTAAGTCCACTTAAGTTTCCATTCTGCAACCATAGCTGTTCTTTCCTGAAGTCAAGCCAGGAAAATCTTTGCAGCTTTGGCTCAAGAATGGTGGGAAGCCTCGCTTTGCAGTGGACCAAGTCCTAAACTGAAAACTTTATATAACAGTTTCTGAGGCACTCTTCCAGTTGTTGTGTACACACTGAGTTAAATAACGTTGCTGGGTTTAAGTCTGTAATTAGTGTTGAACCGCAGATTGTTTGCATTAAAAATCAGACTTGGCACTGTTACAGTTCTATTTTTCAGCTGCTTAAGCAATTATCCAGTGTTCTTTTATCTGGGTGTTGCTTCTCTGATTACAAAGTATGTTGTTGGTCTCCTGCCATTGATTCTGGCTGTTAATAGTGATGCCTGACATTTTAAGATAAAGGTATTAGTTTATATTTGACTACAAAAAGAAAATCGAAACGATTTCCTCAAATTTAGTGTGCAATTTTCATATAAATTCTGCTCAGTTAAAGAAAAAGGATTGACCTTATCATTGCCTTCTGAATTCCTTTACAGGAAATACATTTTAATCCTTTATCTGGTCAAGATCCCAAAAGGCAACAAAGAGTAATTTTGAAAGGATCTATGTGATGAATACACGTATCAGGGAGCTCCAGGTCATTTTTTTTACCTACAGAAATGTATTGAGCAAGACTTGAATCCAAAATAGATTCATGCACAGGCAGCAGAGAGTTAGTTTAATTTGGCATCATGTTTGGCACAGGCGTCATGGGCCTGTTCCTGTCCTGTGTCTATTGGTCTATGTTCTCAAAATGCATTTCTTGATGAGGGGAGAGATGTATGTGCAAAAAAGAGCGTGGTTGCGTCCAGATAATTTTACCTCTTTTCCTATATGCTGAGTGTCAACTTGCTGCTTTACCTAGGTGGGAAATAATAAGATGGCAGGTTGGGAGAATTCTGGGTGGTTAGTTAGTAGGCAGCTGAGACCAGGAGAAGCCATATAGTGAGGAAACTGTGTGGAGAAGTTCTAGCCACAGGGAAGAGATTTCCCTTAAGTGGCTGAGAGGCAAGCCTTCTACCAAAACTAAACTCAAGTAAACTGAAGTTTTTCACTATTAGAACTCAGATACATTGTTTCAGGATGAGAGAACTCCCACTTAAGCTGGAGACGAGAATGAATTTCTTCTATCAGGGCTTGTGAATCTTTGACATCCTCCTTCTCAGAGAGCTGTGGAAACTGAGATCATTGAATGTCATAGTTTTAGAATGCAGAGGAAGTCAAAGTTTATGGGGAACAGATAGGAAAGGGCAACTGGGTCCAAAACTGTCCAACTGCAATCTCGTTGAATGACCAAGCAGACTTTAGGGACTTCTGTACTTACATCCTGAATAGATGGTTATTTTTAACCATCTGCAAACCTGTTTCAGTCTGGTCGGAAAGCCACAGCTATTGCCTCTATAGTTCACCTGTTATTCTGTCATTACACTGTCACAGAAAAGCAGCATCCATCATCAAAGATCATCACCACCCAGGCCATGCTCTTTTCTCGCTGCTGCCATCAGGTAGAAGGTACAAGTACCTCAGGATTAGCACCACCAGGTTCAAGAACAGTTACTACCCCTCAACCATCAGGCTCTTGAACAAGAGGATAACTATAGTCATCTATTGAGAAGTCCCCACAACCAATGATGTGGACTCTTTATCTTGTTATTTCAAGTTCTCGTTATTTATTGCTATTTATTTATATTTGCATATGCACAGTTTGTTGCCTTCTATGCTTTACTTGCTCTTTTATTGATCCTGTTACTATTCCAAAGATTTGCTGAGTATGCCCACAAGAAAAAGAATCTCAAGGTTATATGTGGTGATGTGTATATATCTGAGAAAAAAATTAAATTTGAACTTTAAATGTTAGGGTCCCATTAATGTCCAAGGAAACTGAATAGTATTTATGCATGAGGTTCCACATTACCAATAGGAACTGCCTAAAATTCAATTCCATGCCAACTGCTTGGCTACTGTATTGCCACCCAACAATGGCATCAGATGTCATAGATGTTATTCTTTTCCATTAAGGAAATGGAACCCTTGGCTTCACCCTTATACGCCACTATTCCAATGCACTTCCTACCTTATGCTGCTCTTCCCACATTGCCCTGCTGTGCACACTCCTCAAATGTAGAGTGCTTTTCTTCATCTTAGAATATCTTCATGGCTCTTCTCCTCCCATCTCATCAGCTCACTGAAAGCTCCAAGCTTCCAATGGCACTGCAGGGCTTCCTTGTAATAATTTCATTCTCTTTTCTCAGTGACGTGGCCAAGTGGTTAAGGCGTTTGTCTAGTGATTTGAAGGTCGCTAGTTTGGGCCTCAGCTGTGGCAGGGTGTTTGTGTCCTTGAGCAAGGCACTTAATCACACATTGCTCTAGTGTCTGTGCGAGGAGTGGTACCCCACACAGACTTCCAATCTGTGCCTTGTAAGGCATGAAAATGCCCGATGCAGGCCTCTCATGGTCTGAGTCGACATTCCCCTCTCTTCTCAGTTACATGCTGCCATTTTATGACAATCAACATTACATTACACGTCGATCAGAAATATGGCAGCCACCAAAAGGCAGCAGGTCTTCAGGCAGAAACCTGAATTCTCACACTACCAGGTTCAAGAACAGCTACTTCCCTTCAACCATTCTGTTCTTAAGCCATCTTGCACAACCCTAATCCCTTCCTCAGCACACCACTTTGATCACTTGGCACTAAAATGGATTTTTTGTTTGTAATTATGGTCTCTCTTGTAAAATTTGTGTACAATTTATTTAATTTCATTTTTTTCTTGTGAATGCTGTTTATGGGATATTATGTGTCAGTGATGCTGCTGCAAGTAAGCTTTTTGTTACACCTGTGCATTCATGTACTCAAATTCGACTCTAACTTTGGAACAGTAACTTGTCTGGCCCCTGACTGTGCCTAGTTAAACTAAATACAGATGGATTCAGAACAAGCTGTTGATATTTTCCCATTGAACTTCCCTTCAGATCCCCTCAGGTCAACATTGGATAATTGATTCATATAATGTGAGCCTCAGAAATCTCACGGGTGAGAATGGAGTCCCACATTAAACATAACAAAAAAATAAAACAAATTTTGGCAAAAAGTACTTGATCTAGTATGAGATGTTGGTTGGTTTTACATTCTTCCCCAATGACATATCTTAAAGTCAGGATGCAGTCTTTTTCACATCAAAACAAAATACTTGGATAGGTGAAAACAAACTGATGAATAAACTTTCTTTCACCAGGTAACTATTTTTGTTGGCCTTCCAGGACAGTTATTTTACTTTTCCATTTTATTCTCATCATTAACATATCATATCATAACCTTGAACACAGAAAGTAACAATATGATCATAGAGCCTTCTGCATATTTTTGCAGAGTTCCCCAAGCCCAATAAATTATACACCAAGTCGTCCAGGATGTTTAATTCTGGTTCTAGAAGGTCCTTGAAATTTGACCTTGAGCTGCCAGTTTTGTAAGTGTCACAAGGTCCAGTGTGTTGGCATGTGGCCAAGTGGTTAAGGTGTCGATCTAGTGATCTGAAGGTTGCTAGTTCGAGCCTCAGCTGAGACAGCGTGTTGTGTCCTTGAGCAAGGCACTTAACCACACATTGCTCTGCGACGACACCGATGCCAAGCTGTATCGGCCCTCGTGCCCTTCCCTTGGACAAGATCGGCGGTGTGGAGAGGGGAGACTTGCAGCATGGGCAACTGCAGGTCTTCCATTGCCCAACCATGCCCAGGCCTGCGTCCTGGAAACCTTCCAAGGCACAAATCCATGGTCTCACAAGACTAACGGATGCCTATTAGTACTATTATTGCACGGTTCAGTCATAATCACTTCAGTTTTCTAATTATAGAAGCCAAGATCCTCCCAGGATTCACCAGGGTTCCATCCCTGTGAACCATTCATCAACCAGACAGTTCAAAACTCAGAAATGCAGCTGCAGACCAAGTTCCCAGACAGAAAAAGTTTCCTGCAGCCCTGCAGCAACTGGAAGATCTGCCCACTGGTCTCCCAAGTGCACACATGTATGAACAGGCTGCACATTGGTCAGGTGATCATAACTTGGGGATGCCCAGTACCTCAAGAGAGGTGATATAATAATGTCATTCTTTCTTAACATTAAAATGAATAGCTTCCAGAACCAGGTGGTATGTTTTTGTATCTAGTTTGGCCTGTGGATGCATTGCCCCACTGGGATCTGGAATCCCAACACTTCAGTCTGGCGGAGTGCAGCAAAGAGCTGCCTTGGTACAGACAGACAACGTGTGGCAATCACAGAATGGCTTGAGAACCAGTGAGGCCTCCTGCCCAAGTTCACTAATAATCAAAGTTGTATCTGCTGATGAATGTTGGTGAATATCCCTGATATTCACAAACATTAATTAATATTAATCACCTGTGAAATATAATAATATCCCTTATAATTGAGAAAACAAATTAACGTTTTCCTTACGCTCACAGAAACTAAAATTCAGAACACAGAATTTGACTTAGTCAGGAAACAATACAAGGTTACTTTCTCACAAAGGCTGTTTTTCCTTTTTCATTTAAGAGGGAGGGTGTTCTGATACCATGTTTCGTCTGTCATAGGCTCAGAAGGCAAGCTTCATGCAGCCTCTGATAGTTCACACGGCTCCTTTGGACTCCATGAAAAATCCCACAATGCAGCTCAGAGAACTGGGTGGGAATTGACACCGGCAGTTTAGGCCTTGTCGTCCCAGAAAATGGGACTTCCGCAGAGAAACATGGATAAATAATTGTGAGATTTGATAATGGCATTTGAGGATCACTTTAAAATATGTAATAAATGCTGGAAATACTTGGGAGGGCAGGGAATATTTGTGGAGAGAGAAGCAGTGATGAAAGGTCACGGACCTGTAGCAATAACCCAGTTTCTGTCTCCAAAAATGCTGCCTAACCTGCTGATCATTCCAATGTTTTCTGCCTATATTTCAGTTTCCAGTATCTGCAGCTCTCTATAATCTGAAGGATTGTGTCAGCTGTACACAGTTCTTATAAGGCTCTCTAACCACTTTAATGATTTTAAGTCTCCTTCATCTATAGAGCCCTTATACAATTTACATCTGCAAAGTAAAAATGAACAAGCTGTTGCTCAGTTCTGACAAGATAATACTGCCAATCTCCCCTTTACACACAGTGATATTCTGCAATCTT
This sequence comes from Mobula hypostoma, assembly GCF_963921235.1. Lineage (NCBI taxonomy): Eukaryota > Metazoa > Chordata > Chondrichthyes > Myliobatiformes > Myliobatidae > Mobula > Mobula hypostoma. The sequence goes on along the minus strand of NC_086105.1, from coordinate 21,402,895 downwards.
GATAGAATATGATTATGATCCTGGATGAGAAATCCAAAAACCTATCAGTTACATACTTGTTGAAAAATAGAAGTCATTCAGTCCATTGACTCCATGCCAGCTGCCAGCAGGATATTTCCAAAAATCCATTCACCCTTTTATTTCTCTGAAATCCATTCTCATTCACTGGCCCGTTAACCCTCCTTTGAATATTTATCCACTTACCTATACTAGGAGTAATTTATAGTAGCCAATCAACTACCTTTGGGATGTAGAAGGAAAACAAAGCATGTAGAGGAAAGCAACACACATAAAAGTTGCTGGTGAACGCAGCAGGCCAGGCAGCATCTCTAGGAAGAGGTGCAGTCGACGTTTCAGGCCGAGACCCTTCGTCAGGACTAACTGAAGGAAGAGTTAGTAAGAGATTTGAAAGTTGGAGGGGGAGGGGGAGATCCAAAATGATAGGAGAAGACAGGAGGGGGAGGGATAGAGCCAAGAGCTGGACAGGTGATTGGCAAAGGGGATATGAGAGGATCATGGGATAGGAGGTCCGGGAAGAAAGACAGGGGGGGGGGGACCCAGAGGATGGGCAACGGGTATATTCAGAGGGACAGAGGGAGAAAAAGGAGAGTGAGAGAAAGAATGTGTGTATAAAAATAAGTAACAGATGGGGTTCGAGGGGGAGGTGGTGCATTAGCGGAAGTTAGAGAAGTCGATGTTCATGCCATCAGGTTGGAGGCTACCCAGACGGAATATAAGGTGTTGTTCCTCCAACCTGAGTGTGGCTTCATCTTTACAGTAGAGGAGGCCATGGATAGACATGTCAGAATGGGAATGGGATGTGGAATTAAAATGTGTGGCCACTGGGAGATCCTGCTTTCTCTGGTGGACAGAGCGTAGATGTTCAGCGAAGCGGTCTCCCCAGTCTGCGTCGGGTCTCGGCAATATATAAAAGGCCACATCGGGAGCACCGGACGCAGTATATCACCCCAGTCGACTCACAGGTGAAGTGTTGCCTCACCTGGAAGGACTGTCTGGGGCCCTGAATGGTGGTAAGGGAGGAAGTGTAAGGGCATGTGTAGCACTTGTTCCGCTTACAAGGATAAGTGCCAGGAGGGAGATCAGTGGGGAGGGATGGGGGGGACGAATGGACAAGGGAGTTGCATAGGGAGCGATCCCTGCGGAAAGCAGAGAGAGGCGGGGAGGGAAAGATGTGTTTAGTGGTGGGATCCTGTTGGAGGTGGCGGAAATACGGAGAATAATATGTTGGACCCGGAGGCTGGTGGGGTGGTAGGTGACGACCAGGGGAACCCTATTCCTAGTGGGGTGGCGGGAGGCTGGAGTGAGAGCAGATGTACGTGAAATGGGGAGATGCGTTTAAGAGCAGAGTTGATAGTGGAGGAAGGGAAGCCCCTTTCTTTAAAAAAGGAAGACATCTCCCTCGTCCTAGAATGAAAAGCCTCATCCTGAGAGCAGATGCGGCGGAGACTGAGGAATTGCGAGAAGGGGATGTAGAGGAAAATCCACATGGCTACAGTGAGCAAGTGCTAACTCCACTCACACATCACCTAAGGCTCAAAACCAGGTCACTGAGGCTTTGAACAGCAACACATACTACTGAATACTATGTCTGAATGATTGACCTGGATTGGAGGAATGAATTCATCCCACCAATTGGAGAACTTGTACCATTGCATTCGTCAGTCCAGAATGAACAGTAGTTAAGTTTAACACAGAAGTTCATCTAGTTCATCCATGAGAAGGAAATCTACTATCCTTACTCCTTGTGAACTATGATTGCAAACCAACATTTATTTATATCCTTGAAATTTTACATCAGTGGCCAAGTAAACAACTTCTGAGAAGCAGACTGCAACAAAAAACAGTAATGAGATAGAAGTCAGATGGACCACCTACTCTGTTCAAGGAATTGGACATGACAAAGACTCACTGCACTGTTCTCAGTAATGGCTGGGAACATGTTATAATCAGAGAGTCATTGTAACCAAATAGCATTTAAAATCCTTCCATCATGTTCACTTGGACTTCCTGCCCTACCACCAGAACAGCATAACTAAATATTTAGTTCATAAAAACAGAATATGATGGCGATGCTGACAAGGAACTGTTCTGATGAAGGACCTTCAACATGAAATGTTAAACTTTATTTCTCTTCCCGCAGGTACAATCTGATCTGCCGAGCATTTCCAAATTTTTCTGATTTTACTTCAGATTTCCAGCATCTATTATTTTTCCACTGTTGATGTTTTTGATTTTCAGAATATTTGGTTAGGTGAACTAAAGACATATCATCAAGAGAGTCACCCTGAGGGAACTCAGCACTCATTTCAGACCTAACGGATTCTCCATTGTTATATTTTCCATTCCTATCCACTACCAATTTGTCTTGTGTTTCCATTGGGTAGCCTTGTCGCTCCGTATAAACATTAAGACCAGAGACCAATCTATCTATGGGGAACCAATCCTGTGAAAAAGACGTACAATAATATGCGGAATCCAGCCTGTGCTATTGGTGGAAAAAGAATAGTATGGCAACAGAAGCAGTTTTAAATAGAACATTGCCTGCAGCTATTTACATCATGGGAATCAGTTGAGAATTCAATTGGCGTGGAATTCTCAGATATTTTTGACCTGGAAATCAAAATAATTTGGCTTCATAACTTTCAACCACATACAGCATTGCACTTGTTGAGAGACTTGTTATTGTAGTTGGTGGGATAGAAGCAGATCTTATGTTATGCTTCTTTGTATACAAGTGGTGGAAGGATGCAGATGGCCAGATGACACCTTGCATCACTTAACGTTTAATAATCTCTTGGAATTCAATCCAATAGAGAAACCTGTGCTAGTTACTCCTTGGTGTTCCACAGCTATTCCACTGAAGTTATAATTGAGCAGTGGGAAAACCCCTTTGGAGAGACACTGCTGCCAATTCTGAACCCCATTCATAAATAATGTGTTAATTGAACCGGACAAGAACATTTTCTTTGCTAAGTAGATCCATTAAGTGCTAATGTTACCAATATAAATTGATATCTTCCACTAAGGTCTGCCCAAATAATTTTCCACGTATTTCTAAGATATCAAAAAAAAGGGATGAGGTCCTGAAAGAAGAATATAGGGAGCTAGGAAGGGAGTTGAGAAAAAGGACCGCAAAGGTAGTAATCTCGGGATTACTGCCTGTGCCACGCGACAGTGAGAGTAGGAATGCGATGAGGTGGAGGATAAATGCGTGGCTGAGGGATTGGAGCAGGGGGCAGGGATCAAGTTTTTGGATCATTGGGACCTCTATTGGTGCAGGCGTGACCTGTACAAAAAGGACGGGTTACACTTGAATCCTAGGGGGACCAATATCCTGGCAGGGAGATTAGCGGGGGCTACTGAGGTGACTTTAAACTAGAATGGTTGGGGGTGGGAATCAAATTAAAGAGGCTAGGCGTGAGGAGGTTAGTTCACAACAGAGGGATGGGAACCAGTGCAGAGAGACAGAGGGGTGTAAAGTGAGCGTAGAAGCAAAAAGTACAAAGGAGAAAAGTAAAAGTGGCAGGCCGACAAATCTAGGGCAAGCATTAAAAAGGGCTAAGAGAGTTGTAAAAGAGCGCCTGAAGGCTTTGTGTGTCAATGCAAGGAGCATTCGTAATAAGGTGGATGAATTGAAAGTGCAGATTGTTATTAATGATTATGATATAGTTGGGATCACAGAGACATGGCTCCAGGGTGACCAGGGATGGGAGCTCAACATTCAGGGATATTCAATATTCAGGAGGGATAGACATGAAGGAAGGGGAGGTGGGGTGGCGTTGCTGGTTAAAAAAGAGATTAACGCAATAGAAAGGAAGGACATAAGCCGGGAAGATGTGGAATCAATATGGGTAGAGCTGCATAACACTAAGGGGCAGAAGACGCTGGTGGGAGTTGTGTACAGGCCACCTAACAGTAGTAGTAAGGTCGGAGATGGTATTAAACAGGAAATTAGAAATGTGTGCAATAAAGGAACAGCAGTTATAATGGGTGACTTCAATCTACATGTAGACTGGGTGAACCAAATTGGTAAAGGTGCTGAGGAAGAGGATTTCTTGGAATGTATGCGGGATGGTTTTTTGAACCAACATGTCGAGGAACCAACTAGAGAGCAGGCTATTCTGGACTGGGTTTTGAGCAATGAGGAAGGGTTAATTAGCGATCTTGTCGTGAGAGGCCCCTTGGGTAAGAGTGACCATAATATGGTGGAATTCTTCATTAACATGGAGAGTGACATAGTTAATTCAGAAACAAAGGTTCTGAACTTAAAGAGGGGTAACCTTGAAGGTATGAGACGTGAATTAGCTAAGATAGACTGGCAAATGACACTTAAAGGATTGACGGTGGATATGCAATGGCTAGCATTTAAAGGTTGCATGGATGAACTACAACAATTGTTCATCCCAGTTTGGCAAAAGAATAAATCAAGGAAGATAGTGCACCCGTGGCTGACAAGAGAAATTAGGGATAGTATCAATTCCAAAGAAGTAGCATACAAATTAGCCAGAGAAAGTGGCTCACCTGAGGACTGGGAGAAATTCAGAGTTCAGCAGAGGAGGACAAAGGGCTTAATTAGGAAGGGGAAAAAAGATTATGAGAGAAAACTGGCAGAGAACATAAAAACGGACTGTAAAAGCTTTTATAGATATGTAAAAAGGAAAAGACTGATAAAGACAAATGTAGGTCCCCTGCAGACAGAAACAGGTGAATTGATTATGGGGAGCAAGGACATGGCAGACCAATTGAATAATTACTTTGGTTCTGTCTTCACTAAGGAGGACATAAATAATCTTCCAGAAATAGTAAGGGACAGAGGGTCCAGTGAGATGGAGGAACTGAGTGAAATACATGTTAGTAGGGAAGTGGTGTTAGGTAAATTGAAGGGATTGAAGGCAGATAAATCCCCAGGGCCAGATGGTCTGCATCCCAGAGTGCTTAAGGAAGTAGCCCAAGAAATAGTGGATGCATTAGTGATAATTTTTCAAAACTCGTTAGATTCTGGACTAGTTCCTGAGGATTGGAGGGTGGCTAATGTAACCCCACTTTTTAAAAAAGGAGGGAGAGAGAAACCGGGGAATTATAGGCCGGTTAGCCTAACGTCGGTGGTGGGGAAACTGCTGGAGTCAGTTATCAAGGATGTGATAACAGCACATTTGGAAAGCGGTGAAATGATCGGACAAAGTCAGCATGGATTTGTGAAAGGAAAATCATGTCTGACGAATCTCACAGAATTTTTTGAGGATGTAACTAGTAGAGTGGATAGGGGAGAACCAGTGGATGTGGTATATTTGGATTTTCAAAAGGCTTTTGACAAGGTCCCACACAGGAGATTAGTGGGCAAACTTAAAGCACACGGTATTGGGGGTAAGGTATTGGTGTGGGTGGAGAATTGGTTAGCAGACAGGAAGCAAAGAGTGGGAATAAACGGGACCTTTTCAGAATGGCAGGCGGTGACTAGTGGGGTACCGCAAGGCTCAGTGCTGGGACCCCAGTTGTTTACAATATATATTAATGACTTGGATGAGGGAATTAAATGCAGCATCTCCAAGTTTGCGGATGACACGAAGCTGGGTGGCAGTGTTAGCAGTGAGGAGGATGCTAAGAGGATGCAGGGTGACTTGGATAGGTTGGGTGAGTGGGCAAACTCATGGCAGATGCAATTTAATGTGGATAAATGTGAAGTTATCCACTTTGGTGGCAAAAATAGGAAAACAGATTATTATCTGAATGGTGGCCGATTAGGAAAAGGGGAGGTGCAACGAGACCTGGGTGTCATTATACACCAGTCATTGAAAGTGGGCATGCAGGTACAGCAGGCGGTGAAAAAGGCGAACGGTATGCTGGCATTTATAGCGAGAGGATTCGAGTACAGGAGCAGGGAGGTACTACTGCAGTTGTACAAGGCCTTGGTGAGACCACACCTGGAGTATTGTGTGCAGTTTTGGTCCCCTAATCTGAGGAAAGACATCTTTGCCATAGAGGGAGTACAAAGAAGGTTCACCAGATTGATTCCTGGGATGACAGGTCTTTCATATGAAGAAAGACTGGATGAACTGGGCTTGTACTCGTTGGAATTTAGAAGATTGAGGGGGGATCTGATTGAAACGTATAAGATCCTAAAGGGATTGGACAGGCTAGATGCAGGAAGATTGTTCCCGATGTTGGGGAAGTCCAGAACGAGGGGTTACAGTTTGAGGATAGAGGGGAAGCCTTTTAGGACCGAGATTAGGAAAAACTTCTTCACACAGAGGGTGGTGAATCTGTGGAATTCTCTGCCACAGCAAACTGTTGAGGCCAGTTCATTGGCTATGTTTAAGAGGGAGTTAGATATGGCCCTTGTGGCTACAGGGGTCAGGGGGTATGGAGGGAAGGCTGGGTTCTGAGTTGGATGATCAGCCATGATCATAATAAATGGCGGTGCAGGCTCGAAGGGCCGAATGGCCTACTCCTGCACCTATTTTCTATGTTTCTATGTTTCTATCAAGCTTTGGAAATCTACCCATTCACCTACCTGCATGTACAGCAGATGTTTGCAATGATTAAAAATGCCTGGTTACTAGGGATAGGAAAGTAGAGGTTGATAATCGAGTTGAATTAGGTTAGCATTCTTAATTGTCTTAATGGATTCTTCTTTGTCTTTTATTGAAAATTAAATCTAAGTGGTTAATTAAGCTTCAGTTACAATAACCTTGAAACAATAGGAATAAAGCTGATCTTGTTCATTAATGTCCTTTAGGGAAGGAAATCTACTGTCCTTACTAAGTCGGGTCACTGTGACTCCAGTCTCCACAATGTGGTTGTCTCTTCACAGACTCTGCAGCTCTGGAGTCATTATTCTTTATTCTTTATACTTTATTGTCGCCAAACAATTGATACTAGAACGTACAATCATCACAGCGATATTTGATTCTGCGCTTCCCGCTCCCGGATTACAAATATTAAATATTAGAAATATTTAAAATAGTAAAAATTAGTAAATATTAAAAATTTTAATTATAAATCATAAATAGAAAATAGAAAAAGGAAAAGTAAGGTAGTGCAAAAAAACCGAGAGGCAGGTCCGGATATTTGGAGGGTACGACCCAGATCCGGGTCAGGATCCGTTCAGCAGTCTTATCACAGTTGGAAAGAAGCTGTTCCCAAATCTGGCCATACGAGTCTTCAAGCTCCTGAGCCTTCTCCCGGAGGGAAGAGGGACGAAGAGTGTGTTGGCTGGGTGGGTCATGTCCTTGATTATCCTGGCAGCACTGCTCCAACAGCGTGCGGTGTAAAGTGAGTCCAAGGATGGAAGATTGGTTTGTGTGATGTGCTGCACTGTGTTCACGATCCTCTGCAGCTTCTTTCAGTCTCAGACAGGACAACTTCCATACCAGGTTGTGATGCACCCTAGAAGCATGCTTTCTATAGTGTATCTATAAAAATTAGTGAGGGTTTTAAGGGACAGGTCAAATTTCTTTAGTTTTCTCAGGAAGTAAAGGTGCTGGTGGGCCTTCTTGGCAGTGAACTCTGCTTGGTTGGACCAAGTCAGGTCATTTGTGATATTGACCCCGAGGAACTTAAAGCTTTTGACCTGTTCCACTTGCGCACCACTGATGTAAGTTGGGCCGTGCGGTCCGCTACTCCTTCTGAAGTCAACAACCAATCCCTTTGTCTTGCTGACGTTGAGGAATAGGTTATTGTCATCGCACCATGCCACCAGGTTCTTAATTTCCTCTCTGTACTCAAACTCATCATTACCTGAGATATGGCCTACAGTTGTTGTGTCATCAGCAAATTTATATATGGAGTTCGATGGAAACTTGGCTACGCAATCATGGGTGTACAGTGAGTACAGCAGGGGGCTGAGTACACAGCCTTGTGGGGCACCGGTGCTCAGAGTGATTGTAGAGGAGAGCTTGTCCCCTATTTTTACAGCCCGGGTCCTGTCTATGAGGAAGTTGAAGATCCAGCTGCAGATCTGAGTGCTAAGGCCCAGGTTCCGGAGCTTAGGAATCAGTTTATTTGGGATGATGATATTAAAGGCAGAGCTGTAGTCAATGAAAAGGAGCCTTACGTATGCATCTTTATTCTCCAGGTGTTCCAAGGAGGAATGTAGGGCCAAGAGATGGCATCTGCCATTGACCTGTTGCTCCGGTAGGCGAACTGCAAAGCGTCGAGGTTGACTGGTAGGCTGTGGTTGATGTGTGCCATAACCAATCTCTCGAAGCACTTCATAGCAATCGATGTCAGAGCCACAGGTCGATTGTCATTCAGGCGTGCCACCTTGCTCTTCTTCGGCACTGGGATTATCGTTGCCTTCTTAAAACACGAGGGGATCTTAACGATAACAATAAGCACTGGAATTGTAAATATACAATAAATAAAATGTATCATAAAACCTAACTTGCAACTTTTGAACTCACACGTTGACGTGAGTCATATAAAATATTTTTCACCTTTGTTCAATCCTTTAACTGAATTCTTAAATACACATGCTGTTAATTGCTAATTTGCCTCATAGGAAATGCAGACTTTAATGAAATTATAATTGATTAATATGCTTAAATGCTATTGTACGGGGAAATGTAAAAATAAATATTATTCATTTTTGCTCACCTTAAAATGTTAAACCCTTTGCAAATCTGACCCTATGAAAGGCTAATTTTATGTAGCAGATTAGAAGTTTAAAATAACTGTTACAAATGATTATCAAAACAGAATGAAAATTAAAATGTTGAATTACAGCCCCCAATACAAGTAGCTGCATTCAAGGGGATTGAAAATAGTGAATCAGTACAATCCTGTCTAATTTTCTATCACTTCTTCTCTTCAAATGTAATTTGCCAGTAGGAGCAGAGATCTGTGGAATTTTTAATTCCACAGAGGGTTTCAATAAGGTGTTGCATAAAAGGCTTATCAATAAGATAAGGATGCATAGAGTTGGGGTGGTGTATTAACTAATAGAAAGCAGAGAGTTGGGATACATGGGTGTTACTCTGATTGGCAATCAGTGATGAGCGGTTTACCGCAGCAGTCGGTGCTGGGCCTGCAACTGTTCACGATATACATTAGCGATCGGGAAAAGGGGACCGAATATCTCAGTTTACTGATGATATTAAATTGACGAGAAAAGCAAATTGTGCAGAAAATATGGTGAGACTGCAAAGAGATTAAGTGATTATAGGTTAAGTGAGTGGACAAGGGTCTGGTATTTGGAATACAATGTTGGTAAATGCGAGGTCATTTTGTTGGAAGAAAAATGGAAGAGTAGATTATTATTTAAATAGTGAAAAATTGCAGCATGCTGCTGTGTAGGGGGGTTTGAGAGTGTTAGTGCATTTATCACAAAAGGTTGGTTTGCAGGTGCAGCAGGCTATCAAGAAGGCGTATGGAAGGTTGGCCTTCATTGCTAGAGCGATTGAATATAAGAGCAGGGAGTTTATGCTACAACTGTACAGGATACCGGTGAGGCTGCACCTGGAATACCGCGTGCAGTTCTGGTCTCCTTACCTGAGGAAGGATATACTGGCTTTGGAGGCAGTGCATTGGAGGTTCACCAGGCTGATTCCAGAGATGAGGGGGTTAGACTATGAGGAGAGATTGAGTCGCCTGGGACTGTACTCACTGGAATTCAGAAGAATGAGAAGAGATCTTATAAAAACATTAAAAATTATGAAAGAGATAGACAAGATAGAGGCAGGGTAGTTGTTTCCACTGATATGAGAGACTAGAACTAGGGAACATAGCCTCGAGATTCGGGGGAGTAGATTTAGGACGGAGATGAGGAGGAACTGCTTTTTCCAGAGAGTGGTGAATCTGTGGAATTTTCTGCCCAATGAAGCGATGGGGGCTACCTCAGTAAATATATTTAAGACAAGATTGGATAGATTTTTGCATAGTAGGGGAATTAACGGTTATGGGGAAAAGGTAGGTAGGTGGAGACGAGTCCATGGCCAGATCAGCCGTGATCTTATTGAATGGCGGGGCAGGCTCGACGGGCCAGATGGCCGACACCTGCTCCTATTTCTTATGTTCTTATGTTCTTATGTTCTTATCATTCCATGTCCTGAGCAGGTGCAAGTCTGAGAGATATGTAGTGTGGGAGCTTGGAGTTATAATGACAATTTAAACAGTGGCCACTTTTCATCTGACTTACTATGTCATTGTATTCCAATTGGTCCGAATTTCTAACGCTAGTCAGCCTCAGAATGTTGTACCTCATGATGGTGAGAGATTTTGAATCTTTCACTAACAAGAGAAAACCCTCCTGCCTCCAATGTTTTGCTACATTGGCCTTAAACCGTTATTTTCTTTCGGGCACTAAAATCAAGGAGATAAAAGGAACTAAGGACATCTTCCAAATATTTTAATTAAACATGGTTGTATTTCTTTGCTCTCAGACTTCTCCCTTCCTTCCTTCTTCTCCCTTCCACAATTGAAACCAATATGAAGGTGACGGGTGGACCAGAGCAGAGGGGCGAGAGATGGAAAGGCTGGCAGGTTACCTAATGCAATGAGTTGGCAAGTGGAGCCCACCAGTTCTGCCATTGGCAGAATGTCCATTAGAACCAACTCAGGGATTCAATTATTCCAAATCATTTAAATTCATTATGATTCTGATCAGAGCAGAAGCAGAATTGGTCTTTGTTTGTGCAAACCTGCGTCCATTTGATGTAATAAACAAATCAGTCATCCACTTAATCAAATTTAACTTAAGTGCATTAAACCTTCTTCAGCGTATCCATATTCAGTTTAATTTGGCCACACACAGCTCTCTGCATACTTCAGTCCTGAATCACCATTTATTTTGATACTATCATAAATTCCAAGAAGAAACTTCTGAATCCCAATGCCCCAGTCTTAAAATGTATTTATTTTGATCATATTCTGGTACTTTTATTTGCAAAGCTTAGAAAAAGTTACATTAAAAAGGAAATTATTTTCTCTTGATACATTTTGAGCTATGTTGCCCCCTTCGATTTTTCAAATAGAAGGTATATAGATTAGGAAAGAACTAGCAGACCTCTCATGAGTATCGTATTTTAATCCATCTAATCTCACTCAGATATTCACCTCCAATTTCTTTCCAACAACAATACTGTTACTCCGGTGTTACAGAAAGATCAACACTTGGACCCCTGTTAATTCTCATCTGCATGTTGCCTATCAGAATCATAATCCAGCACCAGTTTTCCATAGATATTAACAGCTGCCCACTAAACCTTACCCAAACCTCTTTCAGCTGCTTCAATGTCTTTAAATTGTCAGACTACCTGTCCAACATAGGACATGAGAAAAGGTGACAGATGACAAAGGTGCTGGTAGAACAGAGTTGAGGAAAAATTTTTTCACACAGAGAGTGGTGGATATATGGAATGCTCTGCCCCAGACCCAAGTCTCTGGATGCTTTCAAGAAAGAGGTGGATAGAGCTCTTAAAGATAGCGGAATCAAAGGTTATGGGGATAAGGCAGGAACTGGATACTGATTGTGGATGATCAGCCATGATCACAGTGAATGGCGGTGCTGGCTCGAAGGGCCGAATGGCCTACTCCTGCACCTATTGTCTGTTGGCTATTGTCTATTGTCTATTGGTGTTTCCATGTCAGGCTGTGATGTAGTCAGTCAAAATCATCTCAAGCTGAATGGGCTGCAAACCGATGCAGGATGCATGTTTCCATGTCAATATGAGGAACGTACTTTCTTCAGACATCTGCTAGGTCTATCTAAAAAAGAGTCTACAGAAGGGGTTCCCAACCTGGGGTCCATGGACTCCTTGCTTAATGGTATTGGTCCATGGCATAAAAAAGTTTGGAAAACCCTGGTCTACAGTGTATTTATCACTTTTGTGCTGGTCAAATTTGACTACCTTTCTCCCTAATGTGAAGTTTTTATTATAACCATAAAATGTGTCCAACTTTCCTTCCATGCAGTGTTCTCAAAAAGTTGTAATAAAACAACTCTCAACATTAACAGTAAGGAGGCAGCCACGATAAAGCGCGGTCTCTTCAGAGGACTGAGAACTGATGGGAGCACTGGCCCTCACAGTTACTGGGATACTGGATTGACAGATACACGTCTGATTGATCTGTTTTTTATTAGCCCCAGAGATGAATTTGCTAAGACCTTCTGATTAGTGGCAGCATCAATAAGGAAACAGTATCGGAGTAATCCATGTTGGCTTTTTACAGTACAGGTGTCCCCCACTTTCGAACGTTCGCTTTACGAAACCTCACTGTTATGAAAGACCTACATTAGTACCCTGTTTTCGCTAACAGAAGGTGTTTTCACTGTTACGAAAAAAGGCAGCGCGCAGAAAAAGCAGCACACGAAAAAAAAACGGCACGCGCACCGAGCAGCCGCTCTCCCCAGGATTCGGAACTGCATTCTCGCCGGCATTGCTTAAACACGTGCCTGTGAGCGGCCATTTGCAAGATGAGTTCTATGGTATCGGAAAAGCCTAAAAGAGCTCATAAGGGTGTTACACTTAGCGTAAAACTAGACATAATGAAGCGTTTCGATCGTGGTGAACGAAGTAAGAACTAAGTGAGTTTGGCTTGTGGAAGCTGACGAAGATGATGTTGAAGAGGTTTTGGCATCCCATGATCAAGAACTGATAGATGAAGAGCTGATGCAATTGGAAGAGGAAAGGATAACAATCGAAACCGAATGAGTAATGATAAAGTACGACTTTAATTTTGAAAGGGTTTGTAGGTTTAGGGGATATTTGCAGGATGGTTTGAGTGCTTACAAAGAACTGTATGATAGAAAAATGCGTGAGGCTCAGCAGTCAAGCAAGCCTTCCACATCAGCCACATCAGACGACGAACCTCGTCCTTCGACTTCGAGGCAGGCAGTCATAGGAGAAAATGAGCTGCCTGCTCTAATGGAAACAGACGACAAATGACACCCCAGTGTCCCACCACCCCAACCCCCAGGCCATGGACAGATACCGATTCGCGGAGAATGCAACAGTAGCCAGGAGACACACAGCCCATCTTTAAGAAAAAAGCCGAGATAAACATGCTAATGAATTAGGTGCCGCCCAACATGTAATTGTCGGCCCAGATCAGAGGCGATGCAATCAGCAATCGCCTCTGATCTGGGCCGGCAATTAGGTGCCAGGCGGCACCTAATTAATTAGCATGTTTATTTCGGCTTTTTTCTTAAAGATGTGCTGTGTGCCTCCCGGCTACCGCTGCACCCCTGCATGCTTCACAGATCAGTATCAATTCGCTGCCCGGAGGGTGGGGGCCACTGCACCACCCAATCTCCGACGACTCAGCCTAACACACCACCATCAGTGTGCTCGGCGCTGTCTTCTCAATTCCTGTAAGTGATACTGCACTGTACATACATTATTTCTACTTTATACCAGCTGTGTATTTTTACGTGTTATTTGGTATGATTTGGCAGCTTCATAGCTTAAAGGTTACTGGAGAGAGCGCTTGTGCCGTGTTTTTGCCGACGGCGCTTGCGTGAGATTTTCATTACGGGGAACAATTCAATCAATGATTGTGGAAAAGTATTTCTACTTTGTATAAGCTGTGTATTTATCATATCATTCCTGTTTTTACTATATGTTACTGTTAGGTTTTATGTGTTATTTGGCATGATTTGGTAGGTTACTTTTGGGTCTGCGAACACTCACAAAATTTTCCCATGTAAATATATGGTAATTGCTTCTTCGCTTTACAACATTCCGGCTTACGAACCGTTTCATAGGAACGCTCTACCTTCGGATAGCGGGGGAAACCTGTACTACACAATTGAAAATCAATTCAAAACTCACACTTGTTCCAGATTAAGTTAGCCAGTCAGGAAATTCCGTCAGATGTTTCATTTCAAGAGGCACTCTTGCAACAATTTACAAGCCAGAGACACCTGTGATGACAGCATTCCTCATGCAATACTCCCATTGAAAAGTTGCAAGGCAACCTGGACAACATTGCCCTGGCAGTATTTGTCAGTGGGTATTTGCTAGCCAATGTAGGCTCACTGCGCACACCAAGTTAAGTGAAAGATCTTCCTGAGTCCATGGGTGCTCTGTAGTGGAATGAGTCGTGATCTGTGTACCTCCTAACCATTGATCACCTTGTTTCTGCTACAACTGCTTTTATCTCCCCAATTTCACATCTGTGTCCCATCACCAATTTCTCCTATTCAACCACAATGTCCTTCTCTCAATCCCCCTCTCACGCTATTGAGGCTAACCTACTCATCTCATAAGCCCTTCAAAATCAAAGCCAACCGCCCCTGCCCCAAAAGCAGATCCCCACAGCCAACTCCTCACCTCTCAAATACCAGACCATTTTCGCCCATCGCACCTGCCAAATGCTAAACTAATCTCACCACTTCGTAGGTATTTTACATTTAATTATTACAAATTTCTTCAGATTTTTTAATTAGTTAAAATCTCTTAGTTTCCTTGAATATCAGAGACATATACAATATTAAAAACTCATTAGCATTTATAATTAGGGAGGGGTTTGTCAGCTGTCAAAGGCTGTTAGGAGCAAAGTCTCCTTACTGCTCCAGAACACACAAGCCTTGCACAGAAAGACCCCACAAGTGGAGTGATGGATGCTGAAGGGAAACAAAAATGCCCTATTGAGACCAACCCAGGTAAATGTAGATAGACTATGGTCAACATTTCTCAGTCCAAGCCCACAGGTTCTCCTCGTCATCGTCATCATGGCTATCCCTCGGGGTCGAGGATGATGGCCTTCGTTCTGAAGAAGTGGCCCACAGCGTGTATTTGTTTAATGTGTACTTGATGTTGCACTCCAAGAAGCACACGATACTTCACAAATCAACCAACTGATTCCAATGGCATGGAAACCCCCACGATGATTGGAGCTGATGGATTTGTTGCAACCTTCATCCGCCTTCACAGCCGTTGAGTTCGAAGTAACTTCGTCCACCTGTTCCACCGTTGAGGTCTTGGTTGGATTGTTCTTTGTCAGGGACCTCACCCTCGACCTTACTGCCATGGGTGATCCTACCAGGAGCATAGCTCCAGACGGCATTGCTTTCGGGATCTCAGGACCACGCAAGCTTCTCCACCACGACAAGGTGACAATCCACGGAGAAGTCATAGGTTCTAGCCCCTTGATAACCACAAAATGCTATATTACATCCCTTGTTACTCCAAGATTAAGTAGATTATTGCGTGATCAAACAACCTAAATTGTTCCCTGAATGGGTTTCAATAAAACCGCTGGAAGCCTTGGCTCCTTCTGGGAGATAACGCTGCAAAGTGTTAATGTACCTGACTGGCATCTGTCCAGTGTCTGGCTTCGTGAGCACAGCAGGGTCCACAATCCTAAAGAAAATATCAAACTTCAAGCAACTCACATCATTAAGGAAACTGGAGTTGTATTCAGATTGGCCAAGACTGATGTCACTGTGGACCTTATAAATAATTCTTTGAAAAGCTTTTGAGGCTGTGCCCAGCTGAAGATTATTTCTTTAGCTAAAGAAAGTTTTTTGTTTTTTTATTGTATGCTGCAAAGCTGAATGCAAACCCAGTTCAGTACAGAGGCACTGTGGGGAAACTGGTCCTTGCAACATACAAGTATGTTCCCATTAGGTGGACCTTCCTTTCAGACCTTTTAAATTTTAATTAGGCACACTTTTCCATGATTTTCTAAGCTGTTCTCAGATGTAGCATTCATAATACTTTCCACCTACAGCTTGGCATTAATCTGGTTACAAAGAAGCAGATAAATAAAAGTCACAATACTTTCATTTTATAATTCAATTCTATTCTCTTGATCTGGCTATTTAAAAGCAGCGCTCAGGAATACAGCTGGCAAACTGATTCAGTTGAGCATATCCTCGGCCATGATCCAAAACATGTTAATTTAAAAAAATATATATTTTACCTTTCAATGCAAATATAATTAACATTCAAAGTAAATTTATTATCAAAGTTTGTACTTGCATCGTAGACTAACCTGAAATTCATTTCCTCGCAGACATTCACAGTAGAACAAGTAAATAGAATAGAATCAATGAAAAACTACACACAAAGACTGTCAAGCAACTAATCACTTGGAAATAAATAAAATTATTCCCAGAACAAAAGGAACACTTGGCTTAATTCCATCATCCCACTGAGGTCATTGTATGGCTTGTGTTCATATTTAATGAGCTTTATTCAGTCCATCTCATACAGCCTTCGGGATATATTTATAGAAGAAATCTTATCGGCTTATGAAAGGTGAGAGGTGTCAGGTTTTTTTTCGATTCGTTTTTCAGAAGGTGGGTCTATTACCAATGCGTAATTGCCCTTGAGGAAACAGTGGAGAATCACCTTCTTGAAACTGTCCTCCTGGTGAAGGTACTCAAACAGTGATGTTGAATAAGGAGATGCAGGACCAAGATCTCGCAACTTCAGAAAACAAAGGTAACAAACACAAGAAACTATCGAGGCTAGAAACTGGGGCAATGCCTAAAGCATTTAAGGAATTCAATGGGCCTGGCAGAATTTGTGGACAGAAATAGGCAGAAATAGAAGCAGCTTAATCTTAACATGCGTTTTTTTACCCTCTTTGAATACTTTTGAGTTCAGTGTTAAAAGACTGACTGGTGGCCTGTTAGCTCCTGCACTTACTTTAGTCAAACTGCTCCAAAGAGCTCCGGTTGTCCTCCCTGCTGACCCTAAGACTCTGGAGATGTCAACAATATTTGGCAAGATTCCTGTATTGTTATGTCTTTTCTTCTACCTCCATTGTTTTCCCCAAGATCAGGAGTTCCAATCTAGCAAATTCCTTGTGTGGCTCCCACATGAATTAGCTGCCAAGGTCTCTCTTGTGACTCGGTGCCAAGAACTGGGCACGGGACATGAGGTGTGGCCTGATTAATGTACTTTATACTTTAAGTATGGTTTCCTCTGCACTACACAATGCAGAAATCCTTTTGCTTTATTGATTGCTGTTCTGCATTATGAGAACTGAGTTGGGGTTTCCCAAGCTTGGCTGCTGCCAGGAAGTGTTTTGGACCGAAGCACCGATTTGTCTTGTGGGAAGAGAACATGAAGCAACTGGAACCTGCGTATTTTTAGTAGGTTGACGTACATACCTCCACAGACTGGATTCCAAGCTGACCAAGCTGGATAAGTGTGATATTGATTATTAAGTACAGAAAAGCAAAGCAGTTTTCTCAGTGCACCGTCTGATCAATAGATGGAATAAACCAAAGCTTAGGTCTGAATGGAAGTTTTAGCTGCACTGTGACTAAACTGGTTGCCATGGTTACTATGCTATTTTTAATAGAGTTTTTATAAACATGCAAAGAATTACATTTTATTCCAGTGATGTAAGTGTCTATAGCTTCTAATCAAAGGCTAACCAGAGTAATGAAGAGTGGAAGTTTTAAAATAGCTTTTCATTATTTCGTTGGCTGGAGCAAACATTTTGGGGAGAATCTGTGATGTTTGAGATTATTCCAACAGCTCTTCATGTTTTATAAGGCAACTCAAGTTAGTGGCAACCATTTACGGTAAAATCATACTCTCATCAAATGGAAATCATTTCCCTGTAAATGCTTATTTCAGCCTTTTTGGAATAACAGCCTGTCAAAATATTTGCACAACTCAAATGTGCATTTTGTCCTTGATCACAGGAATGCAGCTTTCGACATGTAAACAAGCAAACTGCCACATAAAGTCATTGTTTTACAATGCTTGAAAGCCAGATGTTTGCCAAATTTATGTCAACTTTCCACCAGACAAAGATTAATAAAACATTGTAGAATGAAAGAGATTTCTGGATATTTTTAAGATAGTTGGCACAACTAGACATTCAATATACAGTATATGCAGTGTCTATTCACAAATAAAGTAAAATGCTGTCGGAGGGCACCTCTTTTCCCATCCTGTCTGACGACAGTTGGGTGGTGTCAACTTCCTTTTTTAATCATTTACTGTTCACATTTCCCCATCACCCAGGACATTTCTTCTTCTCATTGCTGCCATCAGGAAGGAGGTACAGAAGCCTGAAGGCATACACACAATGATTCAGGAACAGTTTTTTCCCTCTGCCATCCATTTTCTGAATGGACATTGAACCCATAAACACTACCTCACTACTTTTTATTTCTATTTTTGCACTACTTATTTAAACTATTTTACACATCCATTGGTCAAAATTGACCATGGATATTGCATCCTAGCTGTCTAGATACGCAAGCCTGGGCAATATGATATGGGGAACAAGCTGTTGCCCATGTAGCAAGCTCCCCCTCTCCACTCAACTATTGAGCCCAAAGGAACAGCAGAGACCAATACAGTTTACATTGAACATAGAATAGTACAGCACAGTACAAGCCCTTCAGCCCACAATGTTGTGCCGACCCTCAAACCCTGCCTCCAATATAACCCCCACCTTAAATTCCTCCATATACCTGTCTAGTAGTCTCTTAAACTTCACTAGTGTATCTGCTTCCACCACTGACTCAGGCAGTGTGTTCCACGCACCAACCACTCTCTGAGTAAAAAACCTTCCTCTAATATCCCCCTTGAACTTCCCACCCCTTACCTTAAAGCCATGTCGGCTTGTATTGAGCAGTGGTGCCCTAGAGAAGAGGCGCTGGCTATCCACTCTATCTATTCCTCTTAATATCTTGTACACCTCTATCATGTCTCCTCTCATCCTCCTTCTCTCCAAAGAGTAAAGCCCTAGCTCCCTTAATCTCTGATCATAATGCATACTCTCTAAGCCCTGCAGCATTCTGGTAAATCTCCTTTGGTGCCAGCAGCATTGCAGGAGTTGTCAGTCAACATTGAACTCAGGGTAGGACTGCCTTAGGGACTCCAGCTCCAGGTTTTTCCCTCAGGATTTAATCCCGAAGCCTTCCCCATGAGTGGGTATAGCTGCAAGGCAGCAAAGACTTGAGATCAGAGTTTTCTTTCTCCTAGTTGAACTGACGACCATGGCTGATGAGCCCCATCTGCCCGAAACAATTGGTTTTAAGGCACCAGTAACCTGCTTTTGCCCCTTCTTCTGTCAGTAGAAACGGTTCCACCATGCTTAGTAGCTAAGCCCCATGTGAAAGTCAGTGCCTATAAAAAGTATTCACCCCCATTAGAAGTTTTCATGTTTATTGTTTCACAACATTGAATCACAGTGGACTTAATTTGGCTTGTTCTGATCAACAGAAAAAGACTCTTTCGTACCAAAGTGAAAAAAAATCTCTGCAAACTGATCTAGATTAATTACAAATATAAAACACTAAATAACTGATTGTATAAAGTATTCATCCTCTTTAATATGACACACCAAATCATCAATGGTAATTGGTTTTAGAAGTCACATAATTAGTTAAATACAGATCTCTGTGTGCAGTCAAATTATTTCATATTGTAGTAAAAATACATCTGTATCTGGAAGGCCCAACTGCTGGTGAATCAGTACCCTGGCAAAAATTACATCATGAAGGCAAAAGAACACACCAAACAACTTTGCAAAATTGTTATTGAAAGGCTCACGTCAGCAGATGGATGCAAGAAAATTTCCAACTCACTGAATATCCCTCAGAGTACAGTTTAAGTTAATCATCAAGAAATGGAAAGAATATGGCACAGCTATAAACCTGCCTGGAGCAGGCCATCCTCAAAAACTGAGTGACCATGCAAGAAGGGGACTAGTAAGGGAGGCCACCAAGAGATCTATGACAACTCTGGAGGAGTTAAAACTTCAGTGGCTGAGATGGGAGAGACTGCACATATAACAACTGTTGCCTGGGGGCTAAACTAGTTGCATCTTTACGGGAGATTGGCAAAGAAAAAGCCGCTGTTGAAAAAAGCTCACATAAAATATCGGTTAGAGTTTGCCAGAAGGCATGTGGGAGACTCTAAAGTCTACTGGAAGGAGGGTCTATTGGCTGATAAAACCAAAATTGAGCTTTTTGACCATCAGACTAAATGCTATGTTTGCCATAAGCGATACACCACACATCATCAAAAACACACCATCCCTACCGTGAAGCATGGTGGTGGCTGCATCATGCTGTGGGGATGCTTCACTGCAGCAGGCCCTGAGAAGGCTTGTGAAGGTAGAGGGTAAAATGAACGCAGCAAAATACAGGGAAATCTTGGAGAAAAACCTGATGCAGTCTGCAAGAGAACTGCGACTTGGGAGAAGATTTCTTTTCCAGCAAGACACTGACCCCAGGCATAAAGCCAAAGCTACACAGGAATGGCTTAAAAACAACAAATTTAATGTTCTAGAGTGTCCAAGTCAGAGTTCTGACCTCAATCCAATTGAGAATTTGTGGCTGGACTTAAAAAGTGCTGTTCATACATGATCTTAATGCCATCTGATTGAGTTTGAGCAGTTTTGTAAGAAAGGATGGGGGAAAAATGCAGTGCCCAGATGTGCAACGCTGATAGTGACCTATCCACACAGACTCAAGGCTGTAATTGCTGCCAAAGGTGCATCTGCTAAATACTGACTTGAAGGGGGTAAATACTTATGCAATCAATTATTTTGAGTTTTATTTTTTTAATCAATTTAGACCAATTTGTAAAGATCTGTTTTCACTTTGACACAAAAGTCGTTTTCTGTTAATCATTGTCAAAAATGCCAAATTAAATCCACTGAGATACAATGTTGTAAAGCAATAAAACATGAAGACTTCCAAGGGGTATGAATACTTTTTATAGGCACAGTATGTACTGTAATTCATTGCATTGTACTGCTGCCACAATGTAAAAAAAATTGTGACATGTGCCAGTGATATTAAACCTGATTCTGATTATCTCTCCTTCTCTCCAAAGGTTTTATAGCCAAGTTTTCTGCTTGTTGTTTGGAGTCTTTCTAAACAGCCACTCATATTTGAAAATGTCTTCAATGCCAATTTCCATCATTCCTATTCAAAAAGGCATGTCATGAGATTTTGAAACTCCATGTATGTTCATGATAACAAATATTCATCTGCTATCTAATCAGAGGATCTTTTGTCTGAGAAGTAAGTGACTATTTGACCAGAGGCCATATACCAACTCCACACACAGATACATGTCAATTGAATACTGTCCACCTGACCATTGGTCGTGAAACAAGAACAATTCCTGCGCTATTCCTAATGAAATTTTTTTACTGTTGTTTGCCAGAAGAGACAAGGCAGCTGACACAGGCTGATGGTGGTCTCATGACCTTGGAGAAATCAGGACCCAATGGAACTGGGAATCTGGTGCTCAGAATTATGACTGTTCTGTTCATTGCTGCCCCCACCAGCACAATTTGGCGGCTACAGGATCCAAGACCAAACAGCCCGGGAAAGTCTATAAAGGACAGATGGGGCTTATTAGCTGTGATTGGCATCTGGAAGAAGGAAAACTCTGACCTCAGACCTCTGCTGCTTTCCGGCAATATCCACTCATGGGGAAGTAAATCCCAAGGAAAAATCTAAACTTGGACTCCCTAAGGCAGTACAAGGTTCAGTTCAACACTAATTAGCAGCTCGTCCAATGCTACCGGTGCCAAACTGTATTGGTCTCTACTGTTCCTTTGGATTTTTCAGCTGCACAGAGAGGGGGAGCCTGCTACGTGGGCAACAGCTCGCTCTCCAAATTGTATTGCCCTGGCTTGCATACTGACTTGTGATGTAGGCATCTAAGAAGCAACATCCATGGTTGACCCTGACCAACGGGGGCCACCTTGATAAAGAGAAGAAATGTCCTTCCCAACACCACCAAAACACCTTTTGGCTGTTATTTTGCATTCTATGAACTCTCAAGAATCTCAAACCCCCAAGGACTCGTGTTCAAGAAATAGTGAATTTTAAAACATCATATTAAACCACACTTTGTAATCTAAGCAGTTAGAACTTCTAGCAACCCGAACTTAAAAATCCAACATGATGCTCGAGAGCTAAATAAATCCTTTCATAGAAAGCATTCTGAAGGTCATTTAAGGTCATGTATAGTTTTATGACAAAAAAGAATGTGGTTGGTGAATTTACAAGTAAAGTCACTCAGAACTGGCCAAGCTGTCTCTTTACAATTATTCTGTAAGTTTACACAAACAGTACAATTCATTGTGAAGCTATCACTGATTATGCAATATTTGAGCTGCACAGCAATAATTAATTTCATAATCACTGTTTACCACCTTGTCAGGAGTTACAAACATCATACAAAAACAATCACTAAATAGTTTGAAAACTTTTCAGCAAAATCAAACCTTTTTTTAAAATTATTTCTGCAAACTATTTTAAAAAAGCTAAATATTTATTTGCAAAATTAACGAAAACTATGCCTGTTAGTTGAGACTTATAGAGTCCTCAAGTCATTCAGCACAGAAACATGCCTTTCAGCCCAACTGGACCATGCCAACCAAGATGCCCCATTCAAGCTAGTCCCATTTGCCTGTATTTGGCCATAACCTCTAAACCTTTCTGAACAACTGTCTTTTAAAGGTTGCTACTCTACCTGCCTCAACCCACCTCCTCTGGCAACTGATTCCAAATATATACTTTACTTTATACTTTATTGTCGCCAAACAATTGATACTAGAATGTACAATCATCACACCGATATTTGATTCTGCGCTTCCAGTTCCCTGGAGTACAAATCAAAAGCAAATATTAAAAATTTAAATTATAAATCATAAATAGAAAATAGAAAAATGGGAAGTAAGGTAGTGCAAAAAAACCGAGAGGCAGGTCCAGATATTTGGAGGGTACGGCCCAGATCCGGGTCAGGATCCGTTCAGCAGTCTTATCACAGTTGGAAAGAAGCTGTTCCCAAATCTGGCCATACGAGTCTTCAAGCTCCTGGGCCTTCTCCCAGAGGGAAGAGCGACAAAAAGTGTGTTGGCTGGGTGGGTCGTGTCCTTGATTATCCTGGCAGCACTGCTCCGACAGTGTGCGGTGTAAAGTGAGTATATATCACCCTCTGTGTAAAAAGTTGCCCCTCATGTTCCTCTTAAATCTTTCCTCTCTCACCTTCAAACTTTGCCCTCTAGTTCTTGATGCCAACTCTAGGAAATAACCTGAATGCATTCATTTGGTGCCCTTCATAACTTTGTGCACTTCTAAGATCACCTCAGTCTCCTTTGCTCTAAAGAATCAGAATCAGAACCAGGTTTATTATCACCAGCATGTGGTATGAATGAAGTCCTAGCCTTTACTTTGCAATCACCCACCACCATGCACATTATAAAATTTACTAAAGGATTTCTGAGACAATGGGATACTGCTGGAGTGCAATACTCAATGAATCCTGTGACAAACAATGACCTGGTCATTACTATTGGCTAACTCTTGCTCCACCCTTTCCTTCCATCTCTTTATACTGGCGATCTCCCGGTTATCTTCTAGTCTAAATGAAGGATCTTGAACCAAAACGTAAACTTTCCACATCCCTCCTCAGATGCTGTTTGGTGCTTGAATTCCTCCAGGATCTTGCTTTTACTTCTGGTCATCTACTTTTTGATGGACTTCTTTAATGGATACTGTTGGCCACATTTTGAAAAACATTCCCTCCTTCCTTCAGACAATGTATGGAAGTGATTTTCATGCATATTATGAGCAGGTAGAAACAACAAACCAGCAAATAATCTGAAGGATATTTAAAGACGCATTACAATTTAATAACAACAGTTAGAGGATCTGACTTCTATCGTGATGCAGTTTAAAGGAATGGTTTCTTGTTTATACCTTTGCCAGAAACCAAAGAACGTCTTCTCAAAGTTGAGGGAAGTACTACGCAAAAGTCTTAGTCACATATATCTAGCTAGGGTGCCTAACACTTTTGCACAGTACTGTAGTAATTTAATGTATTACACTGTACTGCTGACCCAAAGAAAACACAAATTTCATGATGTATGCAAGTGAATAAAAAAAAAAGTTGACTTTTTGGGCCAAGACCTTTCATCAGGACTAGAAAAAAAGATGCAGTCAGAGTTAGAAGGTGTGAGGAGGGGAGTAAGAAATGCAAGGTGATAGGTGAACCTGGGAGAGGGGGAGGGTGAAGTAAAGAGTTGGGAAATTGATTGGTGAAGGGGATAAAGAGCTGGAAGAGGGGCAATCTGATAGAAGAAGGCAGAAGACCATGGGAGAAAGAGAAGGAGAAGGAACACCAGATCATGCCATCATGTTGGAGGCTACCCAGACGAAATATAAGATGTTGCTGTTCCAAACTGAGCGTGGCCTCATCACTGTAGTAAAGGAGGCCATGGACTGACATATAGGAATGGGAATAGGAGGTAAACCCATGAGATTCCACTTTCTCTGGTAGTTGAAGCATAGGTGCTCACAAAGCAGTCTCCCAATCTACGTCAAAACTCACCAATATATAGGAGGCCATACTAGGAGCACCAGATGCAGTAGATGACCCCAACAGACTCACAGGTGAAGTGTCATTTCACCTGGAAAGACTGTTTGGAGCCCTGACTGGTAATGAGGGAGGAGGTGTAGGGGAAGGCATAGCATTTGTTCTGCTTGCAAGGGTAAGTACCAGGAGGGACATCAGTTGGGAGGGATGAGTGGACAAGGGAGACATGTAGGGTCTGATCCCTGTGGTAAGCAGAAAATTGGGGGAGGAAGATGTGCTTGGTGGTGGGATCCCGTTGGAGGTGGCGGAAGTTACAGAGAATTATGTGCTGTATCTGGAGGTTAGTGGGGTGGTAGATGAGGACAAGAGGAATATGACCCTGGTGTGACAGTGGGAGAATGGAGTGAGGGCAGATATGCACAAAATGGAAGAGATTCAGGTGGTTACAGCATTGGTAGTGGAGGAAAAGAAGACACTTTCTTTGAAGAAGGAAGACATCTCATTAATTCTGGAATGAAAAGTCTCATCCTGAGAGCAGATGTGGTGGAGACGGAGGAACCGAGAGAAGGGGATGGCATTTTAATAAGTGACAGGGTGGGAAGAGGTATGGTCCAGGTAGCTAAGAGAATCAGCGGGTTTATAAAAGATATCAGCGGATAGACTGTCTCCAGAGATAGAGACAGAGAGATCAAGAAAGGGGAGGGATATGTCAGAAATGGGCGAAGTAAATTTGAGGCAGGGTAGAAATTGGAGGCAAAGTTGATGAAGTCAATGCACTAGGCATGGGTGTACTCATTGATGTAGTGTAGGAAGAGCTTGGGAGCGATACTAGTGTAGGCTTGGAACATTGAACACAAAGCTGACAGAAAGGCAGGCATAGCTGGGGCCCATGTAAGTGCCCACGACTACACCTTTGGTTTGAAGGAAGTGGGAGATGCTGAAGGAGAAATTATTGAGAGTAAGGACCAGTTCTACCAGACAGAGGAGAGTGGCGGTGGAGGAGAACTGGTTGGGTCTGTTGTCCAGAAAGAAGGAGATACCTTTAAGGCCCTCCTGATGAGGGGATGGAGGTGTGTAGGAATTGGACATCCATAGTGAAAATGAGACAATCAGGACCAAGGAACTTGAAGTCATGAAGTTATTGAAAAGATCAGGAGCTTGTGAAGTGTCACAGATGTAAATAGGAAGGGACTGAAACAGTGGGAATAAAACAGAGTCAAGGTATGCAGATATAAGCACAGCATAATATTATTTTTGCATACACTGGTCATAACCAATTAGAGGAAACATTGCTCTAGTATGGTCATAGAAACGTAGAAGCATAGAAAACATACAACACAATACAGGCCCTTCAGCCCACAAAGCTGTGCCGAACATGTCCCTACCTTAGAACTATCTAAGCTTTACCATAGCCCTCTATTTTTCTAAGCTCCATGTAGCCATCCAGGAGTCTCTTAAAAGACCCTATCGTTTCTGCCTCTACTACCACTGCCGGCAGCCTATTCTATGCACTCACCACTCTCTGTGTCAAAAACTTACCCCTGACATCTCCTCTGTAACTACTTCCAAGCACCTTAAAACTGTGCCCTCTCATGCTAGCCAATTCAGCCCTGGGGAAAAGCCTCTGACTATCCAAACAATCAATGCCTCTCATTATCTTGTACACCTCTATCAAGTCACCTCTCATCCTCTGTCGCTCCAAGGAGAAAAGACCGAGTTCACTCAACCTATTCTCTTAAGGCATGCTCCCCAATCCAGGCAACATCTTTGTAAATCTCCTCTGCACCACCCTTTCTATGGTTTCTGCGTCCTTCCTACAGTGAGGCGACCAGGGTCCTATATAGCTGCAACATTACCTCTCGGCTCTTAAACTCAATCGCACAATTGATGAAGGCCAATGCACCATATGCCTTCTTAACCACAGAGTCAATCTGCATAGCAGCTTTGAGTGTCCTGTGGACTCGGATCCCAAGATTCCTCTGATCCTCCACACTGCCAAGAGTCTTACCATTAATACTATATTCTGCCATCATATGTGACCTACCAAAATGAACCACCCCACGCTTATGTGGGTTGAATTCCATCTGCCACTTCTCAGCCTTGTTTTGCATCCTATGAATGTCCTGTTGTAACCTCTGACAGCCCTCCATACTATCCACAACACCCCCAACCTTTGTGTCATCAGCAAATTTACTAATCCAACCCTCCACTTCCTCATCCAGGTCATTTATAAAAATCACAAAGAGCAGGGGTCCCAGAACAGATCCCTGAGGCACACTACTGGTCACCGGCCTCTATGCAGAATATGACCCATCTACAACCACTCTTTGTCTTCTGTGGGCGAGCCAGCTCTGGATCCACAAAGCAATGTCCCCTTGGATCCCATGCCTTCTTACTTTCTCAATAAGCCTTACATGAGGTACCTTATCAAATGCCTTGCTGAAATCCATATACACTACATCTACTGCTCTACCTTCATCAATGTGCTTAGTCACATCCTCAGAAAATTCAATCAGGCTTATAAGGCACGAACTGCCTTTGACAAAGCCATGCTGACTATTCCTAATCACATTATGCCTCTCCAAATGTTCATAAATCCTGCCTCTCAGGATCTTCTCTGTCAACTTACCAACCACTGAAGTAAGACTCACTGGCCTATAATTTCCTGGGATATCTCTACTCCCTTTCTTGAATAAGGGAACAACATCTGCAACCCTCCAATCCTCCGGAACCTCTCCCGTCCTCATTGATGATGCAAAGGTCATTGCCAGAGGCTCAGAAATCTCCTCCCTTGCTTCCCACATTAGCCTGGGGTACATCCCGTCCGATCCCAGTGACTTATCCAACTTGATGCTTTCCAAAAGCTCCAGCACATCCTCTTTCTTAATATCTACATGCTCAAGCTTTTCAGGCCACTGCAAGTCATCCCTACAATTGCCAAGATCCTTTTCCGTAGTGAATACTGAAGCAAGATTTACAAACTCACTATCCATTCCATGTTGACAAATACAGTACTGTGCAAAAGTCTTATTCTTAGACATTTATTTGCGCCTTTGCACAGTACCGTACCTCTATAACCACTAAATATTTATGAAACACCCTGGTTTCCTTGTCTGTGTAAGTCCAGGGAAAACAACCTCCAGCCCCACCAAATGTGAGATGGAGGCGCACACAATCCCACCCCAAACCCCGATGTGTGTGGATGCTGTGTCATTTGCTACCCTTTTACAAATTAATGCCATGAAATAACAGATGGCACACTGCATACGATTAAAGAAATCATGTTTATGAATGTTAACTGAAGGGTTAGTAAAGAATAACAAAAAGAAAAGGGCCCATTCTAATTAAACAGTCAAATATGCACAAGTTGGAGCTCATCTTGAACTTCCCTGTCACTCACGCGCTGGGCCCTCGGTCAACGTGAAAGCACACACCACCTTCCGAACATCGCTCGCAATCCACCTCGAACCAACGGGTCTCCCACTGGATTGTATGCTACGACCAGTTCTCCCCAGCGCCTTCTCTCTTCATCTCCTCTCGAACAAAACCCCCAAGCCCTCCCTTATTGTCCCTCACCAGAGAAACCTCCCCTTAATCCAACCATCCTAATTGGATGGCACACATTTCTTCTCTCTCTTATCTTCAACAGTAACTCAAACAAGTATGAACACAGAACAGATTGCTTTTACAGAGCTGCCTAAATGAAATACAAACAGCATAACAGTAAAAATATGAACCGGGGCATTACATTTACAGTACAGATATTTATAGAACTTTTCATAAACATTTTTAATAAACACTCAGTCCATTTCAAGAAGAAAGACAGCCATAGCTTTCAGTTATAATGCCTAACAGCAAGTAAAAGAGACTAATATGTTTCATAGGACAATACACTGGAGGGATCTGTTGGGAAGTCAAAGATATGGAGCAGAGATCAATCAAGAACAGCAAACGTTTTGAAATAAATGTTTTTGTTCCCATCTAAAATATCTAATCCTGTAGATTACTCCTTGGAATAGATGGGTACTTAATTCATTCATCTAAAATACTGCTCAATATTTTGTTAAAATGAATATTTACCAATTACTTTCAAATATGCTGGCTTTCCTGCTAAACAGATGAATACATTCATCAGTATCCTAATAACTTGCACTTTTGGCACAATCACAGAACTATGCCTCTAAATGACTCATGGAATCACTCAGCTTGTGATTGTTGCTACAATTTGATAAAACAGGGCTGGGTGATTGAGCAAAGGTCATGTAGAGCAGGATAAACTGCTCAGAAAGGAAGGAAGAAGAGGAAAAGAAAAAGAAAGCCAGCAATAAGTCATCAAATCTGGCTTGGGTTAACACAGAAATAAATTCCTTAGCTGATCACATTAAGAAATGTGAGACCTCAGTGTTTCGGTGTCATCTTGTCAATTAAATCTGCCTCTACAGTCACAACTGCAGACTCAAATTAGAACAAAGGGGGACAATGAAATGGTGGGTGAACTGAATAAATATTTTGCATCGGTCTTCACAGTGGAAGACACTAGCAGTATGGTGGAAGTTCCAGGTGTCAGGGGTCATGAAGTTTGTGAAATTACCATTATAGAGAAAGTATTCTTGGGAAACTGAAAGGCCTTAAGGTAGATAAACCACCTGGATCAGATGGTGAACACCCTAGAGTTCTGAAAGAAGTGGCTGAAGAAATCATGGAGGCATTAGTAACGATCTTTCAAGAATCACTGGATTCTGGAATGGTTCCAGAAGACTGGAACATTGCAAATGTCAGTCCACTCTTTAAGAAGTGAGAGAGGCAGAAGAAAGGAAACTATAGGCCAGTTAGTCTGATCTTAGTGGTTGAGAAGATGTTGGAGTCAATTATTGAGAATATGGTCTCAGGGTACTTGGAGGCACATGATAAAATAGGCCATTGAGGACTAAAATATAAAAGCAAGGATGTAATGTTGAAACTTTACAAAGCACTGTTAAGGCTTCATTTGGAGTATTGCGCGTAGGTTTGGGCCCATTATCTCAGAAAAGATGTGCTGAAATTGGAGAGGGTTCAAAGGAGGTTCATGAAAATGATTCCAAGATTGAATAGCCTGTCATATGAAGAGTGTTTAATGGCTCTGGACCTGTATTTAATAGAATTCAGAAGAATGAGGGGAGACTTCATTAAAACCTATTGAATAGTGAAAGGCCTTGATAGAGTGGATATAGAGAGGATATTTCGTATGGTGGGTGAGTCTAAGACCAGAGGACACAGCCTCAGAATAAAGGGGAGTCCTTTTAGAGCAGAGATGAGGAGGAATTTCTTTTACCAGAGAGTGGTGAGTTTGTGGAATTCTTTGCCACAGGCAGCTGTGGAGACCAATCCATTACGTATACTTAGGGCAGAGGTTGATAGATTCCTGATTGATCGGGGCATGAAGGGATACGGGAAGAAGGCAGGAGATTGATGCTGAGAGGGAAACTGGATCAGCCATGATGAAATGGCAGAGCAGACTCAATGGGTCGAATGGCCTATTCTGCTCCTATACCTTATGATCTTATGGACATTAACTGTATTTTCTCTGGATTTCCTGTGATTGAAGTAATAATTCTTCGTCCATGGGTTCCTTCACATCTGAAGGTGGAAATATTTGCATTATCACAAATTATGCTGTACAACTGTGTATATAGAAGTTACAAAAATTCTCTGTTCAAAGACAACTAAATCCATTTCATTTTCACTTGATGGAGAGCATCTTTGGAGAAACTGCCGGCATCCTTAATAGTTTAAAGTTCAAAGCAAATATACTATCAAAGTACATACAGTATACGTTGCCATATACTACGCAGAGATTCATTTCCTTGCAGGCATTCACTGCAGATACAAAGAAAAACAATAGAAGCAATAAAAAACTGCACACAAAAATGTCATTGGTAGCTTGCGAATGCTGTAATTCAAATATACGATGGTTCACAGTGGAAAAGAGATTCCATTTGCTGTGTTCCAGTACTTGACAGAAGAAGGGTTGATTGTTCCTTCATTAGGAGGCAATGTTGCTTTACAGGGTGACGCACAGACTGCTGTAGATTAAGAAACAGTTTGCGCTCCGTTACGCTTGGAGAGAATAAAGGCTAAAAGACAGTGAGAGAGGGGGAGAGAGTGATGTCTATTTACCTCTGAAATTTTTGACTGGCCACAGAGTTTTAATGCTCACAATGCTGCTGTAAAATGAACTCCTGATGTCTAATTTCTACTATAAAAGTTTTTATGATTGATATGCAGAAGTTGCCTCTTTGTACATGGCCTTTCATTTCTAGCTGGGGTTAGCTTTCACTTGGAAGTTTTAAAGGTATTTTCCCCCAGTTTCTATGTATCCTTTATAAAGTTTCTATTTGACCCACATGAAATCTAATTGAAGTAATGCTCTATAGGACCATCTAAAATGCAATACAATTTTCTTGCAGATTGCACCAAGTTACGGCAGGGTCCTGCTCCTGAGAATTGCTTGTAACCTGAACAGTTCACAGGTTGGACTTGCAGCCAAGAGCCAAGTTTTCAAGTGGCAGAAAATGCCTGCACCCCCACTAGAACAACCAACAGATCCCTATTGCTACTTTTCCAATTGCTCATGTACATGTACAGTATGTATCTAAGTCAGGCATTCATCGGCTGAGCAGGATCTGTACTTGTATCATTAAAGATAAACAGCTAAAAGGCTACACAGGCCAGTTGGAGAGACCGAGTGTGCAACTTAATTTTGGATGGAAAGGGAAACAGTGGTTGCAATGGATCCTGTCAGCACGGACTAGCTGGGCCAATGGTCTTGTTTCTGTGCTGTAGTGTTCTGTGACTATGACTTTACTTATTTATGGTTGGCAATGTTTAACCTTAAAAGCATTAAATCGCTGTCACAGGAACAATGTAGTCCAGGTCAGGGTGACCAGATCAGTCACCAAAAGACAAGACTCATTTGATCATGGGCATTTGATCATAGGATAGTTGTGAATGTGAGTGTGCTCAGGAGGGTCCCAGCAGGAGCAAAGAGACCTCCAAGTGGACCACACGCTTGTCCTGGTTTGAAGGCATGCATGCCTCAATGACCTGACAGCTATGTTGGCTGGAGTCGAAGTATCAAGCTTTTATTGTGGAAGATACTAGCAGTGTGCCAGATGTTGGAGGGTGTGAAGGAAGAGAAGTGAGTGTAGTTACAAGGGAGAAGGTGCTCAAAAAGCTGAAAGACCTAAGGGTACGCAAGTCATGTGGACTGGATGAACTGTGCCCCGACTGTTCTGAAAGAGGTAGCGACAGAGATTGTGGAGGCATTAGTTATGATCTTTAAGGCTCTAGCATGGTTCCAGAAGTCTGGAAAATTACAATGTCACTCCACTCTTTATGAAAGGAGGAAGACAGCAGAAAGGAAATTATAAATCAGTTAGCCTGACCTCAGTGGTTGGGAAAATATTGGGGTCAATTGTTAAAGATGAGGTTATAGAGTACTTAGTGACACAGGACAAGATAGGACAAAGTCAGCATGGCTTCCTTATGGAAAAAGCTTGCCTGACAAACCTGTTGGAATTCTGTGAAGAGATTACAAGTAGGATAGATAAAGGGGATGCAATGGATGTTGTATATTTGGACTTACAGAAGGCCTTTGACAAGCTTCTTACGAGCCATTACAGGAAAGTTCTTAAGAGCCATTACAGGAAAGTTACTGGTATGGTTAGAGAATTGGCTAATTGGTAGGAGGCAGTGAATGAGAATAAAAAAAATCCTTTTCTGGTTGGCTGCCAGTGACTAATTGTGTTCCTCAGGGGTCAGTGTTGGGACAACTTCTTTTTATGCTGTATATCAATGATTTAGATGATGGAATAGATGGGTTTGTTGCCAAGTTTGCAGATGAAATGAAGATTGATGGAAGGGCATGTAATGTTGAGGAAACAGGTAGAATGGAGAAGGACTTGGACAGATTAGTCGTTACAAGGGGCACTGGTTGCAGACCCAAGAGCAAGACACAGACACTAAAGTTCTAGGAACAGGACAAAGTTTATCAAGAATGCAAAGGAAGAAACGACGCTGGACATGGAGACTGGCCCCGGACGAGACTAGGATTCCTGGGCTAGGACTTGGGCTAGAAGCATGGGACCCGGACATGGAACTAGGAACGAGGAGCCTGGATTAGGAACTCGGAACTCCAGAACCAGAGTCTAGACAGGAACCTGGAACTTGGGTCTTGGTTGGGACCCAGAACTGGAACTTGGGTCTAGGCAAGGACTCGGGACTAGGATCTTTGCAAGGACAGGACGTGGCTACAGGACAGGATGAGGTACTCCAGCACAGGACGAGGAATCTCCAGCACCAGGCTGGGTGAGGCTTTTGGACTAGGTTTGGCTGGGCTCTTGGACTTGGCTTGGTTAGGCTGTTGGGTAGGGAGCCGGAACTCCTCCTTGGAGCACAGGGCTGGGACCCTTTCTGGAATGTGGGGCCAGGATGACTGCCGAGGTAAACTGCTGAAGATTCAGATGGGGACGATCCAGCACAGGACGAGGAACCTCCAGCACCGGGCTGGGCAAGAGGCACATGGATTGGAAGGAGACATGAAGCTCAGACTTGGACAGGGCTGGAACATGGCACCTGGACTTGGTCTTGGAACACAGGAACACAGAGCCTTGGAGTTGAGCACAGGTACAGAACACAGAGCCAGGACCCCTCCTTGGGAACCGGACCTAGGGTCAGGACTCGTACATGGAACACGAAGCCAGGACCCCTCCTTGGGGACAGGACTTAGGGCCAGGGCTCTACAGAGTCAGGACCCCTCGTTGGGAACAGGACATAGGACCAGGACTCGTACACAGAACACAAACACTAAACACAGGGACACAAAGAGACAATTCCAAACTCAACGATAGATAGTTCCTTATCTTGGCGTGGCCAGGCTCCGGTCTCACTCCAGCAGTTAAACTTGACAGGGATACTGACAAAGTGACAAACAGAGGTTACCAGCAAGGATTCAGAAGGAAGAGGAAGGGAACAGTCCAGCAGGTAATCCTTGGTTTGAGAGGTATTTGTGTGCCAGCCAGAAATGAGAATCAGGTGCATCAATTAAGGCACCCAATGGAACAAGGGAAAACAGGAAAACCTGGAATAAGGAATCAATGGACCGGACCGTGAACCGGAACGCGGACTTCACGAACCAGACCATGACATTGGTAGAATAGGCAGGAAAGTAGCAAATGAAATACAATGTTGGAAAATGCATGGTCATGCACTTTGGTAGTAGAAAGTAATGTGCGGACTATTTTCTAAATGGGAAGAAAATCCAGGAATCTGAGATGTAGAGGGACTTGGGAGTCCTTGTGCAGAACACCCTGAAGGTTAATTTGCAGGTAGAGTTAGTGGTGAGGAAGGCAATGCAATGTTGGCATTCATTTCAAAAGGTCTAGAATACAAGAGCAGGGATGTGATGCTGAGTCTTTATAAGACACTAATGAGACCTCACCTTGAGTATCATGAACAGTTTAGGGCTCCTCATCTAAGAAAAGATGTGCTAGCATTGGAGAGGGTACAGAGGAAGTTCACAAGGATGATTCCAGGAATGAAACGGTTATCACACAGGGAATGTTTGATGGCTCTGGTTCTGTACTCTCGGAATTTAGAAGGATAGAGGGGGACTTCGTTGAAACCTTTCAAAAGTCGAAAGGCCTAGACAGAGTAAATGTGGAAAGAATGTTTCCCATGGTGGAGGAGACTAGGACAAGAGGGCACAGCCTCGGGATAGAGAGTGTCCATTTAAAACAGAGACGTGGAGAAATTTCTTTAGCTAGAGGGTGTTAAATTTGTAGAACTTGCTACTTCAGGCAGCTGTGGAGGCCAGATCATTAGGAGTATTTAAGGAAGAGCTTGGTAGGTTTTTGATTGGACACAGCATCAAAGGTTACGAGGAGAAGGCCAGGGAGTGGGGCTGAGGAGGGGAAAATAAAGGATCAGCCATGATTGAATGGCAGGGCAGACTCAATGGGCCAAATAGCCTAATTCTGCTCCTATGTCTTATGGCTCTTGGTTGGCTCCCCCATGCCAAACAAGTTGAAGGGCCTCCAGGTTCAGAGGTTCAGCTCAGGGCTAACAAACGCTGACTGAGAAAACGAAACTGTTACGGAAACAGTAATGAAGAATCCATCTACAACTGAGTGTGACAGTACTCCTGAGTCTCCACCCAGGACTTGTATGACCGACAATAATGAAAACCAGGAGGAAGCAGCTGACAAGATGGAGGAAGCCCTGAACACCACCGGAGATGGAGGATCTCCATTGCTGCCCTAAACACCAGCAGCATAACAGGCAGTTAGTATGCAAGGAGCAAAGAGAAAAAGAAGGTGTTATATTAAGTGAACAGTAATTTCCCAACCTCATGTAGAGATGGTTCACCATCAAATAGGGTTTGTCTTTTGGTCACTTACTAACAATCTGCAGTCCGGACTTACACACATCTGTAAATATAGGTAGACAGGTGGAGACCCCAGTACTACACCTCAGAGCACTGCTGCTCTGTGAAATTACAGGCCGAATTACACAGGTCAATGCCCAAGATGCTGACAGTTATCATGGCGCTATCATTCCTTGCCTATCTACAATATCAAGTAAAATGAACCTCTAGGACAAGCCAAGAGATCACTGCCTTGTAAACAGGCTAACAGGACAGATCACTACTCTGGTTCATAAGTCACTTACATATGGGCCACATAGAGTCAATGAAAACTTACTCTGCCATACAGACGTGATGGAGCAGGCCATTGGGATGAGACAGCAGTGACTGTGTTGCCTGTTGCAGCATTCCCCACTACCCTTCACTCCACCCACCTCCATCCCTCACCGCCTCCTCCTCACTCCTATCTGACAAAAACATATACACGCTCACACACACACAAAGCATCTCTAGGCCTGCAAAAAGTCTGGTTTAGGACTGTGTTTTCTCAGCAGCAGCAGCAGTTATTACTTTCTGGCTAGCAGCAAGGGCACACGCAAGTGACAGAAACACGAGCAGACCCCTGCTTTATAAACTGACATGACCACCCCAAGGCAGTGCTCTAGCAATCCTACTCTTCTGCTGCAGGGCAGTGAATACATGCTTGCTTCTTTCAACACAGTAATCTAAAACAAGGGTAGCGTACTCTGAGATTCCCTCGGGTACTGCTTGTCGTCCAATGAAAATTGTGGCATCAGCTAACAATTCCTATACATTATGGTTGAGAACATACTGTAAGTGTGCTAGAGAATTTGCCATTATGTCCACGTTTCAACTTCTGTCCAAGGTTCATGTTGGGCTATTCATGCCCTTGATGCACAGTACTGTGCAAAAGTCAAAGGCACACACACACACACACACACACACACACACACACACACAGAAGGGTGCTCAAGACTTTTGCACAGTACAGTAGAAATTTTATATATTACACTGTACTGCTGCCGCAAAAAAAGACAAATTTCATGACATACATGAGTGATGATGAATCTGATTCTGATAGATGTCTCTATTGTGGATTGATAGTGGGAAGGAGGCAGGGAGAGGGGAGGGAGTGGGAAGCACCAGAAAGACATTCTCTAATTATCAGTAAACCAATTGTTTGGAATCAAAGTTCAAAGTTCAGAGTAAATCTTTATTTTCAAAGTACATATACAGTGTGTCACCATATACAACCCTGAGATTTATTTTCTTGTGGGCATAATCAACAAATCTATAGAATGGTAACTCAAACAGAATCAATGAAAGTCTGCAGCCCACAGAATGTCGCCAATGATCACTGGACGCCATTTTGTTTAATGGTCTTGCCTGATGTCTCAGGGCTGGTATGTCTGCACCTGCACCAGTCCCCGTCCCTGGCACTCTATCTCTACCACCTGTCCAATACCCCTCCTGCGGCACTCCACCCTCACCATTTCCCAACATCCTTTGCTCCTGCCAGGTTTAGAAACTCACTCTCCGCTCCACGTTGACAACTACATAACTCTGCAAAAGTCTTAGACACCCTAGTCATATGTATATATGTGTGTGTGTGTGTGTGTGTGTGTGTGTGTGTTTGTGTGTGTGTGTGCCTTAGACTTTTGCACAGTACTTTAATCATTTAAGTTTACTATATTTGTGACCTGAAATCGATAGACAAGAAAGAACAAATTAATTTAAATATTTTGTTACTCCTTTCTTGCAATAATTATATTTCTTAGCCAAGTTCAATTACATCCATGCCGCAAAATGAACCATTTTGCAATTGTGATGCAGTTGTGTTGGTATCAAGAGTACGGATAGTCGAAGCTAATCCCAAGGACCCAAATGCTGAAATTACCGACAAAGAGTTACTGATACAACTAGAAAAGAGACAATACTGGCTGGCTTCCAAATACGCTGACTTTATTTTTGAGATCTTTCAGCTTTGAATAATTAACATTTTTCAGTGAGAGACAGCATCAGAAGAGGAAGAGCTTGATCTTGACAATATTATTTTTGCATCTGTGTCCTAGATTACTATTTTCCAGAGAGCAAGGACATTCAAACACATGGCTCCTGAGGAATGTTGACCCGCCAGTATAATTGTGGAACATCTCCTTGTACAGTTCCACCCAGACTTACAGGTTATTATAGGCTCACTTGAAAAAAATAGACTACACCATAACATTGAAAGTACATTTAGATTTCGTTTAGTAATTCTACACGTTTCAATTTAAATTTAATTTGTACTCGAGAAACTATTCCGTAAGTAATGAACATTTATTGAACAGAACATGTACATTGAACATTTACAGGATATACTGGATATTGAAAGGTGGAAAGCTGCTGATAATCAAGCTGCGCAGAGTCTATCAGTGAGTACAATACTGCTGCTGACATTGCAAATTGATTTAACACCATCTCACTTGCAAAGCAAAACAAGGCCCTAACACTGGCCTAACAGCACGACACAAATACCACTTGCCAAGAACGTGTGTGGGGAAAGACCTTCCATCCTACTGGGACAATATCTGGAAGTTCTGCAATTGTCTTTTAAGAAAAATTCTTTTAACACACTGCAGGAATTTTAATTATAGATTATGACCTCATACATTCATCTGGCAATGTAATTCTTACATAGATAGAAATGTAAAAAATGAAATATTTAAGAACAAACTTGCATTTGTGTGAAACCTTTCTCAATCTCTAGAAATCCCAAAGTACTGTACAGCTCATGAAATATTGTTGGCATTTGCCCCTGATGGAAAAATCTAAATCAATTCTACCAATACGAAAATGGTAAGATCCCTTGATCTTATAAGGAAGTGTGGTTTTGTGCCTAGGAACAGCAGGGTTTACAAAGAAGCAATTGGAAAGAAAGCAATTTTAAGGATGTCAAACAAGAGAAAATATGCAGATGCTGGAAATCTGAGCAAAACACACAAAATGCTAGAGGAACTCAGCGGGCCAGACAGCATCTATGGAAAGAAGTACGGTCGACGTTTCGGGCTGAAACCCTTCGGCGGGACTGGAGAAAAAATTAGAAGTGTTGTTTATGACCCCTCTATCAAATTCGAAAAGATTTGGAGGCCATTTATTGAACATTTTCATATGATGTAATTTGACCATTTCCAAATTTACTTTACTTCTTTGTAATGTTGGTGAGAGGAACAGAGTCGTCGACACTAAGGTTTTCTTTTTTTTGCTTTGTTTACGATGTTATGAAACAGCCAATGTCTTTTTTTTAAGCTTAGTAGATAAATTCTGTTTAGATTAGTTTTTTTTTGGGGGGGGTTCCTTTTCATGATTTTTTTTTAGATATTTTTCTTGTTTTGTATTATTCATCCGTATCCTATATGATTGGGAGTTTTATCATTCAAGTGTTATCTGGCTTTATAATCACTTATGTTAATTTTAATTATAACAATGTATTCCCAATAACTTTGTACTACTACCATGTTATGTTTACTTCTATGAAATTAATAAAAAGATTGAAGAAGAAAGAGAAAGGTGGGTGGGAGGGGAGAGAGAGAAACAGCAGGTGATAGGTGAAACTTGGAGGGGAGGGATGAAGCAAAGAGCTAGGAGGTTGACTGGTGAAAGAGACAAAAGGCCATGGAAGAAAGAAAAAAAAGGGGGTGGTTGGGAGGAGCACCAGAGGCAGGCGATGGGCAGGCAAGGAGATAATATGAGATTGGGAAAAGGGGATAGAAAAAGGTGAAGGGGGAGGAAGCATTACTGTAAGTTCGTGAAATCGATTTTCATACCATCAGGTTGGAGGCTATCCAAACGGAATATAATGTGTTGTTCCTCCAACCTAAGTGTGGCCTTATCACGACAGTGGAGGAGCCCATGGATGGACATATCGGAATGGGAATGGGAAGTGGAATTAAAATGGGTGGCCACCGGGAGACCCTGCTTGTTCTAGCAAACAAGCTAGACCCTTCAGCAGTGGCCAAAACATCGACTGTACTCTTTTCCATAGGTGCTGCCAGGCCTGCTGAGTTCCTCCAGCATTTTATGTATGTTGCATACATTATGTTGTATGTTGAGAACTTAAGTGGCAGGCTGAGAATTTACCTGGAGGTAACAGACCTTAATGGAAATCTGATGTGGATCCACTATTCTATGAAAGAAGACAGATGACGTTTAGCAAGATCTGAGTGGGAACAATGTTTGTCGTGCAGAATGCAGAGAACGGGTAAGGCTTGATGAGGAGAATTCATATTTAACATGTTTCAACATGCCATTTTGTAGAAACCATTACAGAAGAATGGTACTTGGAACAAGCACAACACCAGAGGAATTTCAGCAAGGTTAGAATTCTGTTGTCGAAGGCTTCAGTAGAGTAACGACCAGCATGGATATCTGTCTACAGAAAGGAACAGTGAAATAGGCAGGGTAAGAACATGAATGAAAGCCAAGGGTTCTCATGAGCAAATACCAAGAAGAACTGAAGTTGAATAAGTAAAAGTTAAAGTTTAAAATGAAGGGAGTCTCCTTTGTGAGTCACGTGATCACCAGACATGCCCTGGAACCAGATCCAGACAACGTCAGGACAATGAAGGAGATGCCAAGCCTGACAGATGTTAGAGAAGCAAAATACACAAGTCATTAGAGGAACAGCTATAGACATGTGGTGGAGAGTATATTGACTGGTTGCATCACAATCTGGTATGGAAATACCAATGCTCTTGAAGGGAAGAACACGTAAAGTAATGGATACGGCCCAGTTCATCATGGGTAAAGTCCTCCCCACCATTTAGCACATCTATACAGAGGAAACATGTTGAACCCGTGAACACTACCACTACCTCACTAATTTTAACAAAATTTTATTTTTATACTACTTATTTACTCTAATTCACAGTCTTTTTCTCTTTTATTACGTATTACATTATACTGCTGCCACCAAGACAACAAATTTCACAACATATGCCAGTGATATTAAATGATTCTGATTCTGAGAAGGGCAAAGTATTAAATGAATATTTCCATCTGTATTTACCATGGAGAAGGCCCTGAAAGAATAAAGGGAAATGAATAGCGATGTATTACAACAGAAGATGTGCCAACAGTCTTAGAATTTTGGGTGGATTAATCTCTGGGGCTTGATGCACTGTATTCTAGAGTATTATGGGAAGAAAGGGAAGAAATTGCAGGCACCCTGGCAGAGATGTTTAGATACTTGCATCATCTTTAACCACAAGTCATATACCAGAAGACTGGAGGATGACTATTTAGATGACAATGCAGTTATTACTTTACATTTATTTATTTTGTTTAGAGGCAAAGCCCACGCTGCCCAGTTAGACCTATGTGGCCAACTAACCTACTAATCGTACATCACTGAAGTGTGGGAGAAACCAGAGCACCTGCAGGAAACATACACAGTCATGGGGAGATATACAAACTCCTCACAGAAGCAAAAATGAACCCGGATCGCCAGCACTGTATTAACATTATGCTAACCGCTACACTACCATGCCACCCAAAACACTTACATGGTCAAACTTTTCGATGATTTTAAGTTCCCTGGCCCCCACCGCTTTATTTTCACCATGGATGTCCAGTCCTTATATACTTCCATCCCCCATCAGGAAGGTCTCAAAGCT
This sequence comes from Mobula hypostoma, assembly GCF_963921235.1. NCBI lineage: Eukaryota > Metazoa > Chordata > Chondrichthyes > Myliobatiformes > Myliobatidae > Mobula > Mobula hypostoma. The sequence goes on along the minus strand of NC_086105.1, from coordinate 21,362,537 downwards.
CTACGCTTCTTTTTGGATTCCAGACCTAATCAGTTCCCCTCTACCACCACTCTGCTCCGTCTAGCGGAATTAGTCCTTACTCTTAATAATTTCTCCTTTTGCTCCTCCCATTTCCTCCAAACTAAAGGTGTAGCTATGGGCACCCGTATGGCTCCTAGCTATGCCTGCCTTTTTGTTGGGTTTGTGGAACAATCTATGTTCCGTGCCTATTCTGGTATCTGTCCCCCACTTTTCCTTCGCTACATCGACGACTGCATTGGCGCTGCTTCCTGCACGCATGCAGAACTCGTTGACTTTATTAACTTTGCCTCCAACTTTCACCCTGCCCTCAAGTTTACCTGGTCCATTTCCGACACCTCCCTCCCCTTTCTAGATCTTTCTGTCTCTGTCTCTGGAGACAGCTTATCCACTGATGTCTACTATAAGCCTACTCACTCTCACAGCTATCTGGACTATTCCTCTTCTCACCCTGTCTCTTGCAAAAACGCCATCCCCTTCTCGCAATTCTTCCGTCTCCGCCGCATCTGCTCTCAGGATGAGGCTTTTCATTCTAGGACGAGGGAGATGTCTTCATTTTTTAAAGAAAGGGGCTTCCCTTCCTCCACTATCAACTCTGCTCTTAAACGCATCTCCCCCATTTCACGTACATCTGCTCTCACTCCATCCTCCCACCACCCCACTAGGAATAGGGTTCCCCTGGTCCTCACCTACCACCCCACCAGCCTCCGGGTCCAACATATTATTCTCCGTAACTTCCGCCACCTCCAACGGGATCCCACCACTAAGCACATCTTTCCCTCCCCCCCTCTCTCTGCATTCCGCAGGGATCGCTCCCTACACAACTCCCTTGTCCATTCGTCCCCCCCATCCCTCCCCACTGATCTCCCTCCTGGCACTTATCCGTGTAAGCGAAACAAGTGCTACACATGCCCTTACACTTCCTCCCTTACCACCATTCAGGGCCCCAAACAGTCCTTCCAGGTGAGGCATCACTTCACCTGTGAGTCGGCTGGGGTGATATACTGCGTCCGGTGCTCCCGATGTGGCCTTTTATATATTGCCGAGACCCGACGCAGACTGGGAGACCGCTTTGCTGAACATCTACGCTCTGTCCGCCAGAGAAAGCAGGATCTCCCAGTGGCCACACATTTTAATTCCACATCCCATTCCCATTCTGACATGTCTATCCACGGCCTCCTCTACTGTAAAGATGAAGCCACACTCAGGTTGGAGGAACAACACCTTATATTCCGTCTGGGTAGCCTCCAACCTGATGGCATGAACACTGACTTCTCTAACTTCCGCTAAGGCCCCACCTCCCCCTCGTACCCCATCTGTTACTCATTTTTATGCACGCATTCTTTCTCTCACTCTCCTTTTTCTCCCCCTGTCCCTCTGAATATACCTCTTGCCCATCCTCTGGGTCACCCTCCCTTGTCTTTCTTCCCGGACCTCCTGTCCCATGATCCTCTCGTATCCCCTTTTGCCTATCACCTGTCCAGCTCTCGGCTCTATCCCTCCCCCTCCTGTCTTCTCCTATCATTTTGCATCTCCCCCTCCCCCTCCAGCTTTCAAATTCCTTACTCACTCTTCCTTCAGTTAGTCCTGACGAAGGATCTCGGCCTGAAACGTCGACTGCGCCTCTTCCTATAGACGCTGCTTGGCCTGCTGCGTTCACCAGCAACTTTGATGTATGTTACTTACATGGTCAACTTCACTTTGCTGTTCTGAATCAGAATCAGGTTTACTATCACTGGCATAAGTCATGAAATTTGTTCTTTTGTGGCAGCAGTATATTGCAATCATGGTGGTTGTCCACCATGTCCAACAATGACAAGAAACCTGTGAGGGAAATTTTTGGAAAAGCCATCGCACGGGGGGCGGGGGGCAGCTCCACTCTTTCAACCTCAGAAATCTGAGTCCAGTGCTTTGAACAGGTGTAACAAACAGGGGTCTTCCTTGGTTGCAGTGGATGACCATAATATCTTCTCTGCCCTTCGCTCTCCACAGAGCATGACAGTACTGCCTTCTTACCTCACTTCATCTGCCCATTCTGCCCGAGCTGAATTCGCATGCTAAGGCAGACATGTCCCGATCTCAGCAGGGTATGAGACCCACTATCTACTCTCACCTGATTTAGCCCGCCTGTGTACCAGGATGTGGTCACTGTCACCTGCATCAAAGGTGAGTGAGCAGTCCCGGAATGGACACGACAAGTCCTTTCACCAGAAGTCTGCTCCGCCGTGGACACCCCATACACCCCACACATAATAACAAAAACTGCAAATTAGAATGAGAAATACATATAAAAATAAATAAGTAGTGCAAAAAAAGAGGGAAAAGTACATGGATTCAATATCCATTCAGAAATCTGTTATTTCAAATGCAAAGATAAATTTCAAAGACTTCCAAAACCAGAAGAAATTGATATTTTTGATATTTTTAATTTGCCCGAATTATAAATCAAATTGATAATGTTATTGACATTTAAAATAATATAACTAGCACTCAGTAATAATGTTATCAATTATATGTATATATGTAGTTAAATACATATAATTGTATTTGTGTATGTATGTGTATATATATGTGCGTGTGTGTGTGTGTGTATATATATATATATATATATATATATATATACATATACACACACACATACACAAATGCATATATATATATTTATAAAATTGATAGTAGCAATAATATAATTGACACTCATAACAGAACCTATCCTCATTAAGACATTCATTGAGAAATGCTGATTTACCAATCCTGGGAAGCAAAATGCCATTTAATCAAACAATAGAGTCATCAGCTGTTATACAAATTACAGTGCCTGTGTTTTCATGTGTAGCTTAATAGCACTGTACTACCATGGGTTCACCCAAGGTTCACCATTTCATCAAAGAGTAGGAAAACAGCATCTGAAGCTGCTCACATGAAAAATATAAATTATCTTATTATTTTGATTAATTTCTATTGTACAACAGTTTATTGGTCAACATTTCTACTAGATTTATGATAGGACCTACCTTTTTCTCTACTGGACTCCACCACAGCAATGCAGTTGTTTCATAGTATTCTCCAGTAACTCCATGGCTAACTGAATAACTGTCCTCTGCACCACCTCTTCTGTCAGCAGATCTCCAAAATGAAGTTTGGTTCAAGAATAGCTTCACTAAAACAGTAATACCAGGAAAGAGTCTCTTATTTTCTTGAGTACTTATTTACTTACTGACGAAGGATCACAGCCCGAAATGTTGACTGTACTTCTTCCTTGACATGCTGCCTGGCCTGCTGCGTTCACCAGCAACTTTGATGTGTGTTATTTAATTATTTGCATTGTTTACAAAGGATGCGGCATTTAGAATCAACAGTATTCCTGATTAAATTGATAAACAGTTACCCAGAGATATTCCTCATTATTGGTGACTTCGAATACTTACATATGTTCACATTGGAGGCATGTTTTGGATCTTTGATGAGCAATTAGAACAATACAAAGCTTGTATCTGAGAATAGCAACTTGTTTTTAACGTGTTATTGTTAAAACATCGAACTTTCAACATTGTGGATATTGCAACCGACTCTATACAAATTAGAAGTATCAACTGATCATCGAGTCACAAGATTAGGCCTTACTCAATCCAAGTGAGACCAAGAGCAAACTTTGCGAACGCTTTACTGAGCACCTGCACTCTGACTGCTATGAATATCTGAAGCTCCTGACTGCCCGCCAATTCAACTGCCCCTCACATCTCCACTCCATCCTGTCAGCCCTTGCCCTCCTCCACTCCTAGGGTCAGGCTAATTGTGAAGTAGAGGAACAGCACCTAATATTCCCCCTGGGTAGCCTACAAACTAATAGTATGAGCATTGAATTCTCCAATTTCAGGGAACCCCCACTCCCTCTGTTCCTTTATTTCTGCTCAGGATCCACCCCTCCCCTCCCACCTCCAACTCTGTTCCCCAGTTTCTTGCCCCTTTGCTCAACTAGTTCTATCTGCCTCTCACCTGCATGCTCTACTCACTCAGTTCCCCCATCCCTTCCCTTCCCTCTACAGTTCCCATCTGCACAGCGTCTATTTCCTATCCGGTTCCACTCACCATCTTCCTTTTCTGTTAGATTCCATAAACTGCAGCTCATAAGCAGCATCCATTGTCAAGAACCTCCACTATCCAGGCCATGCTCTCTTCTCACTACTACCATTCAGCAGAATGTTCAGAAGCCTTAAGTTCACAAACACACAACCAGGCTCAGCAACAAATATTACCCTACAGCTATCAGGCTTCTGATCTGGTGTGGATAACTTCACTCACCACACCTCTGAACTTATTCTACAACCCACAGACTCACTTTCAAGGACTTGTTACAACTCATGTTCTCACTGCTATTTTTGTAATTGCACAATTTGTTTTCTTTTGCACATTGGTTGTCTCTCCGTCTTCAACAGTTCCATAGTATTTCTTTATGTTCTTGTAAATGCCTGCAAGATGAATTTCAAGGTAGCATATGACAACATATATGTACTTTGATAATAAATTTCACTTTGACTTTGACCATCATTTCCCATCCTCTGTTGCTATCCCTCCCTCCCCCATCTGGCTTCATCTGCCCATCAACCCTTCCACACCTGGTTCCACTGAGCGCCTATCAGATCCCGCCTTACCACACCCCCTCACGTCTTTATACTGGCCGTCTTCCCTTCACAATTTAAGACATGATGCGAGGTCTCAGTCCAGAATATCAACCGTTCTGTTGCCTCCACACATGCTGCATCACCTGCTGAGTCCCTCCAGCATTTTCCTTTTGTCCCTTTAGTAAATAATAAAATTATACATGGCTCATACACTTGAGTACAAATAATGTAATGGACATCTGTATATTACAAAATCAGACTTGGAAATCCATATTACAACAAAAATAGAAAATATGTCTTACTTGGTGTCCGTGATATTTGTGTTTTAAGGGCGGGCATAAGTAAAGATATTTGAAGACAGCCCGATAATCTGTCCCAGTGATATTGACTGAAGGAAAAAAAATGTTGGTCAAGTCACTTGTGATTCTCTCCATATAGTATGCTGAAATGTTCTTCATCCACCCAAGATAGCAAACAGAACTTCTGTATAATATCCAACCAGGTAATCATACTCCCTTAATACCACACTGAAACGTCAGTCTAGATTATGTGACTTAGTGCCATGACTGGAACTTCAACACAGAGCCTTCTGACTCAGAGATGCATAAGTAAACAGGAGGAAGTCTCCATTTCAGACATCTCTCTGAGAGACAATGAATATCCACACTTTGTAAGCAGATGGGACGTGGCACATTCCAGTGAGAAATCTAATACATACTGGCAAATTGAAAGGTTTTTTTTTGTAGCAGTTCAGCTATTTGAATGTAAAACTCAATAAGCAATTGCTTTTGACATGCCTGGTACAGTTTATTTTTGTTTTTTTTTCAGCACATTAAGTTGCAAATCCAAAGCTTAATTGTTTTTTTAAAATTTGTTGTTCGCTTCAACTGATTGCATGATTTCTGTTTTATTTTTATCTAGGGCATCAGGTATTGGTCATTTATTTTCATTAATTGGGATCCTTAGGGTTCCTTGCTTTGCGGCTGTCTGTGAGCAAACAAGTCTTAAGGTTGTGCAATTTATATATTCTTTGTTGATTAATGTACTTTGAATCTTTGAAAATTATATATTGGACTTCAATACACATAACATACACACAATAAAATTAACAGAAATTTCACTTTCAAAGTTTTTAGCAACCTTATTAAACAATAAAATTAATTCATCTGCATAGGATTACATCGCTTCATGGTATTAGGTTTACATTTTGTGACAGATGCAGGCATAAATATCTAAAACAGGCATTTGAAGTCAGTAATTGACCAATTTTGACAGGATCACTGATGCAAAATGAAGAAATTGATAGGCAGTTGAAATCTTATTATTTGGATTTAAGTAACCTTATTCTCACTGAGGATGTGGCAGGAAGCTAGCCAATGCTTTCCAAGCTGTATAGCTTCAGTTGATTTATCTCTGCTTACACATGTTCTTGAGGTTTGATTAAGCTGGCTTCAAATGGCTTTCTTGTCTGTGCAACAAGACCTATTTGAGGAGAAGGGTAAGATTCTTAATCACCAAGCTGAAATTCTGCATATATAGATATATCAATATCTTAGCTTGGGTCCGATAAAAAAAAAGCCAGAACAGTCACTGGCAAAGAATTAAATATAGAGTGAAGATGTGTTAGCAGAGACACTATGTAGACTAATATTCTGGGTTTCAAACAGAAGTTATAGTACTTCACTTTATTTCTGGCCCCGATATTTGATTAATTTCTCCAGATGTAAAGTTGTTGTCTCCAAGTGTACTGTTATCGCTAGATGTGAGACACGGCTTCAGTTCATTCAACCAAGACTTTACTTCATTGAAGCAGTTCATTCTCATGACTGAAGACCATGTATAAAAAATTAAACCACATGGTTGCTTTTGACATGAATCTGAATCAAATTTATTATCTGACATATGTTATGAAAATTGTTATTTTTGTGGCTGAAGTACAGTACAAGATATTAAAAATTACTATGTTACTATTTGTTATAATAAATAAATAGTGCCAAAGGGGAATAATGAGGTAGTGTTCATGACCCTTCAGAAATGTGATGATGGAGCAGAAGAAGCTGTATACATCATTTTATATTCTGCTATTCCCGCACCAGTCACACAATCATTTAAATATTTATCAAAGGTTAAAATGGATCAAAAGTGCATAAATAATTGAATCTATAAAACAAATCTCCAAAACATTAGCAGTCTTATACATAATACACTGCTCACCACTGTCAATATAACAGAAAGCATTGTACATGACATTATTGGTTCTCAGTTTTACAGAATGCAAATATTCAATGATTGTTGAGGCAAATTCATTGCCTTTAGAACAATTGAATATCCCGAGATATAAGACCATAAGGCCATAAAGTACTGAAGCAGAATTAGGGCATTTGGCCTATCAAGTCTGCTCTACCATTTCATCATTTCCCTCTCAGACCCAGTCTCCTGCCTTCTCCCCGTATCTCGTCATGCCCTAACTAATCAAAAACCTATCACCCTCTGCCCTAAATATGCCCAATGGCTTGGTCTCCACGACCACCTGTGGCAACTAATTCCCTAGTTTCCCCACTATATGGCTAAATAAATTCCTCCTCATCTGTGTTCTAAATGGACGTTCCTCTATTCTGAGGCTGTGTCCTCTGGTCTTAGACTCTCCCACCATAAGGAAGCATTCTCTCCATATCCACTCTATTGAGGCTTTTCAGCATTTGATGGAGGGGGGTGGATCTCATTGAAACCTAATTCTTCTGAATTCCAGTGAGTACAAGACTGAAGCCATTAAACATTCCTCATATGATAAGCCTTTCAATCCTGGAATCATTTTTGTGAACCTGCTTTGAACCCTTTCTAATGTTAACACATTCTTTCTTAGATAAAGGGCCTCAAACTGCTCACAATACTTCAAATAAGGCTTTCTAAAGCCTTTAACATTACATCCCTGCTATTATATTCCAGTCCTCATGAAATGAATGCTAATGTTTCATTTGCCTTCTTCAACTTTGACTCAGTCTGCAAAGTAACCTTTAGGGAATCCTACATGAGGACTCCCAAGTTCTTTTGCACCTCAGATTTTTGAATTTTCTTTTCATTTAGAAAAAAGTTTACACTTTTATTTCTTCTACAAACATGCATGACCATACACTTGCCGACACAATTCCATCTGCCGTTTCCTTGCGCTTTCTCCTAATCTGTCTAGATCCTTCTGTAGCCTCTCTGCTTCCTCAACACTACCTGCCTCTCCACCTATCTTAGTACTGTCCTCAAACCTGGCCACAGAGCTATCAATTCCACCATCCAGATCATTGACATATAACGTAAAAAGAAGCTGTCCCAACACAGATCCCTGTGGAACACCACCAGTCTCCGTAAGCACAAAATACTCTGCAGATACTGGGGTCAAAGCAACACTCACAACACGCTGGAGGAACTCAGAAGGTCGGGCAGCATCCATGGAAACGATCCGTCAACATTTCCACGGATGCTGCCCAACCTGCTGAGTTCCTCCAGCGTGTTGTGAGTGTACCACTAATCTCCAGCACCCAGCCAGAAAAGGTCCCCTTTATTCTGACTCTTTGCCTCCCGCCAAACAGCCAATCCTCTATCCATGCTAGTATCTTTCCTGTAATACCATGTGCTCTTAACTTGTTAAGCAGCCTTATGTGTGGCACCTTGCCAAAGGCCTTCTGAAAACCCAAGTACACAACATCCCCCAATTCTTCTTTGTCTACCCTGCTTGTAATCTCTTCAAAGAATTCTAACAAATTTGTCAAGCAAAATTTTCCCTTAAGGAAACCATGCTGACTTTTGCATAATTTATCATGTGCCTCCAAGACCCTAAGACCTCATCCTTAACAATTGATTCCAACATCTTCCCAACCACTGAGGTCAGACTAACTGGCCTACAATTTACTTTCTTCTGTCTTTCTCCCTTCTTGAGGAGTAGAGTGATATTTGCATGTTTTCCAGTCTTCTGGAATCATACCAGAATCCAGTGATTCTTGAAAGATCATTACTAATGCCTCCACAATCTCTTCAGCCACCTCTTTCAGAACCCTGGAATGTACACCATCTAGTCCAAGTGACTTAACTATCTTCAGACCTTTTAGTTTCCCAAGCACTTTCTCCCTAGTAATAGCAACTTCGCTCAAATCTGCCCCCTGAATCTCTCAACCTTCCAGTGTACTGCTTTTGCCTTCCACAGTGAAGACTGATGCAAAATACTTACTCATTTCATCTGCCATTTCCCTGTCCTCCATTATTACCTTGCCAGCATCATTTTCCAGTGGTCCAACATCTACTCTTGCTTCTCTTTTACAGTTTATATATCTGAAGAAACTTTTGGTACCTCTTTAGTATTATTGGCTAGCTTACCTACTATCCATCTTTTTATTCTTTATGACTTTTTAGTTGCCTTCTTCTGGTTTTTAAAAGCTTCCCAATCTTCTTCCTTCACACTATTTTTGATCCATTATACTGTATGCCCTCCCTTTGGCTTTTATATGAGCTTTGATTTCCCTTGTCAGCCATGGTTGCACCATTCTGCCTTTAGAATACTTCTTCTTTGGGATGTTTTCATCCTGCACCTTCTAATTGCTCTCTGAAACTCCAGCCATTGCTGATCTGCCATCATCCCTTATAGTGTTCCCTTGCAATCAATTTTGATCAGCTCCTCTCTCATGCCTCTGTAATTCCCTTTACTCTACTGTAATATTGATACATCTGACATTAGCTTCTCCCTCCCAAATTTCCTGGTGAATTCTATCAGATTATGATTACTAGTCTCCAAGTGTTCCTTTACATTAAGCTCTCTATTCAGTTCTGGTTCATTGCAAACACCCAATCCAGAAAAGCTGATCCCCTATTGGGCTCAACCACAGCTGTTCTAAAAAGCTATCTCATAGGCATTTTACATATTCCCCCACTTGGGATCCAGCACAAATATGATTTTCTCAATCAATCCACATATCGAAGTCCCCCATGACTCTCATAAGATTGCCCTTTTGATATGCATTTTCTATTTCCTGTTGTGATTTGAAGACCAAATCTTTGCTGCTGTTTGGAGGTCTGTATATAACTTCCATCACAGTCTTTTTACCCTTAGCTCTACCCACAACGATCCTATGTCGCCTCTTTCTGATGATTTGACTTTATCTTTTGCCAACAGAGGCACGTCACCCTCCTCTGCCTACCTGCCTGTACATTCAATACAATGTGTCTCCTTGGATGTTAAGCTCCCAACTATAATCTTCTTTTAGCCACGAACCAGTGATGCCCACAATATCATACCTGCCAGTCTGTCAATATTGCAAGTTAACCTGGGGATGTACCACGATATGTCAAGTATGCTTTTTATGAGCAGGTATCATGAGCCAACAGGAAAATTTTTAACCATTTCTACTATGTGTATCAAAAAGAATGAAACCACAAATATGAAATATGCAATGATTGAGCAAGTCTGCATACATTCGAAAAACTTCCAGCTTTTTATTTACTTTTTTAGAACTACTGCAGCCCAGATAAAGCAATTCCAACCAAAGAATGTCATTACTATTTTGAAAATAATTTATCTGATTGGGTGGGTTATATGTTGAGAGTCCCATGCTCAGCCTAATTGTTTCCACCAGGGTTTTCCTCTCTAAGTGTCTGTGTTTACTAATCATATAACTAGCTCTATCACTTCTCTTAAAATTTATGTTTGTCTGAGCCTCTTATGATCCCAGGAGAGCCAAGGAAAATAACTCCATGCATTCATATAATCCTGAACACCATAAACAAATCACTCCATAGGCCCATATCAAACAGACCTGTTAACATTAGGAAAAGTGTCACAATGCTTGGCCAAAAGGGATAAGAATGTGGAACATTAAGAATGGTAGCCAAATGTTTGGCCAAGATAGTTAAGAATATGGGACTGTGGTAGGGCATGTGATCCCTTAAAGCTATTGAGCCTGTTAAGAAAGATCATTGTTGATAATATTACTTCATCCAGATGTTCCTGTTCTTTGCCTAAATCCTCGTTCCTTTGATATTTAGAAGGGGAAAGGCATGAAGTTATTAGAAAGCAAGGATATCGCTGAAACTTTGCAGAACCTCAAAACAATGTAGACCAATATACGTATGGGTGATGGTTGCATGAACCTTGGTAAAAGTTAGGAGATGAGCAGCTGCGCTTTGGGTGAATTTCAGTTTGTTCAGGAAGACTCTGAACTATCGATTCTAGGAGTAACAAAGGCACACATAATGGTTTCAGCAGATTGCAGGCTGAGACTGGATCATAGCTAGACAATCTTCTAGTGGCAAATATAGGGATATAATTCTGCACAGCCAAAGATGTACATTGCAAATACAGTCCCCATGTAGTGTGAGATGTGTTAGAGCTAGTTATCTGATTAGTAAGGACAGCAACCCCAAGCAGTGCTGAAATAAAATCCATGTAATCCAAATTGGTTGAAGGATAAATATTGTACCTGTACCTGAGACAACCTCCCCTAGTTCTAGGCAATCTGCACACAAGAAACAGCCTCAGTGGCTTGATAAATCAGACTCTCCAATTGCAAGTCATTGAGATTTACAGGCCCTTTGGCACACAAAGTCCATACTGACCATTTATTAGCTAATTACATCAATCCCATTCTTCTGTTCTCTCCACATTCTAACATCTATCTATACACCACGGACAACTTACGATGGTCAGTTAACCTACCAACCTACACATCTTTAGGACATGAGAGGAGAGCTGAGCATTAGGAAACCCACAGAGCCACAGGGAGTTATGTGCAAATTACATAACACAGCACAAAAAATCTGAATTGAATTCAGGTCTCTGGTGCTGTGAGGCAGTGGCCCTTCCACTGGGCTGTCTCAGATCTTCAATAGCTCACCAACAACATGAATTATTCTTCAAGACCTCAATAAGTATCGGGTAGACTTACCTCATCTGAATTCACAGTGCAATTTTCTCATCACTAATGTCAATCCAACGTGCCCTCTTTGGAATAACTTTATTGGCAAATACAGTGGATTCTGGTTAATTGGGACACATCAGGATCAGTATATGTTGGGCCAATTAAGCAGCTGCTCCAACGAGCCAGAATTTCTTGGAAGTAGTTAAAAAGGGATAATAAAGACAAACTGAGTAACAAATTGCGTACTTAAATGGAATTCAGAACAAATTAAAATACTACTGATGGTACTACACTGCCATAAAACTCTTTCCTAATAGTCATCGACAGAGGAATTAATCCAGTGTACTCAATGAACAAGATCAGCACAGTGACCTAGTGCAGATAATGGATGGCTTTCATACAATGTTATTGCAGACTGCATCCTCCAAATCTTCGTTTTCATTGTAACATTCAAGATGATTGTTGATGCCTCAAATTCTTCGTAGGTTCTAACTTGTTGAAGTAACGAAATTGTTTAATTTTCCCTCCCGCCATTTCTGGCATCTCCAGACCTGAATGTTTGAAATCACAGTGAGCAAGTCAAATTTGTCTTGCTTATTTTGCACCAACTATCAGTGATAAAAATCACGGCTTTTTGAGCGCAAACACATGCAACTGATGTTAGCTAAATCTGTTCGCTCTAAGCATGGTGCAGCACCTAACAGCCACACAAGTGCGCATGATTAACATTAGTTACAACCTGTTCTACAAGTTTCCTGTCCCAATCAAGCGACATAGTGTCCCAAATAAGTAAAGGGAATCCCAGCCATTTTCTCAATTTGTTTTTGTTCTTTAAGAGTTGTCTATAAGTGGCTACCCTGATTAATTGATGGCTTAGTTAACTAGAATTTACTGTATATATTTTCTTGAGTAAGAAAACCATAAATGCACGTGGTATTTTTGCAATAATTCCCAATTTGTGTACTCCATGAATGGCAGAACATCTCAACCTTCACCTAAATCAGGCAGCAGCTGAATTTCAGCCTGGCTATTTTGAATTACACCATTCTCAGGAATCTGCCTGAGATCAGTGGATTACCTTCTCTGAGGAAGATCTCCATACTAAAAGAACTGAAAAGAAAAAACTTGCTGAGGGACTTATTTGCAATATTGACAAAGCTAGTTGTCACATAATATTCTGAGTTAGGTTGTAGTACACTTGCTACCTTCCAGTTACCTGACATGTTTCAAAGACTTCTGTAAAATCATGACTTCTGCAAACATTGTCTCCATTGCCCCCTCATCAACCAGTTCCTTAATTATTGACGGTTTCACTGGTTCTTTACAAGTACTAAGAATTTCTATATATATTATTGCAAAGAGACCAAAGTAGCCCCAAACAGTTTGTTTGTATAGATCACTGTATTATGCTTGGGCAAGTAGAGTACAAGTCCATCACTGAATAGTGTAGTACTTGATGCTCATGTGTAGATTTAAGAGTATAAAAGAAATATAGCCAATGGATGTTGACAAGAGAAATCCTGCAGATGCTGGAAATTCAAGCAACGCACATCAAAGTTGCTGGTGAACGCAGCAGGCCAGGCAGCATCTCTAGGAAGAGGTACAGTCGACGTTTCAGACCGAGACCCTTCGTCAGGACTAACTGAAGGAAGAGTGAGTAAGGGATTTGAAAGTAGGAGGGGGAGGGGGAGATGCAAAATGATAGGAGAAGACAGGAGGGGGAGGGATGGAGCTAAGAGCTGGACAGGTGATTGGCAAAGGGGATATGAGAGGATCATGGAACAGGAGGTCCGGGAAGAAAGACGGGGGGGGGGGTGACCCAGAGGATGGGCAAGAGGTATATTCAGAGGGACAGAGGGAGAAAAAGGAGAGTGAGAGAAAGAATGTGTGTATAAAAATAAGTAACAGATGGGGTTCGAGGGGGAGGTGGTGCATTAGCGGAAGTTAGAGAAGTCGATGTTCATGCCATCAGGTTGGAGGCTACCCAGACGGAATATAAGGTGTTGTTCCTCCAACCTGAGTGTGGCTTCATCTTTACAGTAGAGGAGGCCATGGACAGACATGTCAGAATGGGAATGGGATGTGGAATTAAAATGTGTGGCCACTGGGAGATCCTGCTTTCTCTGGCGGACAGAGCGTAGATGTTCAGCAAAGCGGTCTCCCAGTCTGCGTCGGGTCTCGGCAATATATAAAAGGCCACATCGGGAGCACCGGACGCAGTATATCACCCCAGTCGACTCACAGGTGAAGTGTTGCCTCACCTGGAAGGACTGTCTGGGGCCCTGAATGGTGGTAAGGGAGGAAGTGTAAGGGCATGTGTAGCACTTGTTCCGCTTACAAGGATAAGTGCCAGGAGGGAGATCAGTGGGGAGGGATGGGGGGGACGAATGGACAAGGGAGTTGCATAGGGAGCGATCCCTGCGGAAAGCAGAGAGAGGCGGGGAGGGAAAGATGTGTTTAGTGGTGGGATCCTGTTGGAGGTGGCGGAAATACGGAGAATAATATGTTGGACCCGGAGGCTGGTGGGGTGGTAGGTGACGACCAGGGGAACCCTATTCCTAGTGGGGTGGCGGGAGGATGGAGTGATCCCACTTTCAAATCTCTTACTAACTCTTCCTTCAATTAGTCCTGACGAAGGGTCTCAGCCTGAAACGTCCACTGTACCTCTTCCTAGAGATGCTGCCTGGCCTGCTGCATTCACCAGCAACATAAATGGATATTGCCTTGTTTTCTATTACATTCACACAAAGTGGCCATTTGAACTATTTTCTTACATCACTGCAGGTTAATTTCTGCATATTCTATGGAATTCCAAGGAAGTGACTGGTGCTGGAATCGTTGCCTTTCTTTGTATGGCTGGTTAGCTACTAACAATTAAAGCCCGTTCAGACAGCCATTTTATAAGCTAAAAAATGTTTAAAGACAAAGAAAAGCAATTTATCATTTGCTATCTCACTGATTTCTGCTTTGACAAGAAAATCTTATCAACCAGCCAACATTTACATGCTGCCTACAGCTATAGTTGTCCCAGATGAGCTTGCTTTTGAATATCTTGACTTCTTCTTCCTTTAGTGTCTTCTGTATAACCAGCTGAACTATTCATTATAATTCATAGCCTATCACTTAAAACTTAAATCTTATTGTGGTATCTTATTGTAAACAAATGCAGCTGTAAACTGTATAAGTACTTTTCCACAGTACAACAATACATAAAAGGAAATTCTGGTGAAAATGTTTCCTGTGCTGAAAACTGTGGAATTTTGTAACTTTTAATTTTTTTCCACACGTTATTACCCATATTAAATAGAAAAACAACTGCAGGAAAATGGGTGCAAAAAGGATTTTAACCTATTGCAGGAAGTGCTTATAATATAACCTCAACTGACTTAGATTACATCAGTGTCCTTCAAACAAGAATACAATAGAAACAGCAGCCTTCCAAAAGATTTGTTGGCCAACATGCAGATTTTAGCATGTGTTATTTGTCTGATTAATTATAAATAAATGTATAAGGAAATATTTAAATTTAATACAATTACTTTGAGTTCACCTTTAATAATAATTATCTAATTATGCTGACCTTTACATAACCAATTACTACAGTAAGTTAATTTTCCATTACTTTTTTTCTTAAGCCTTGCCAAGCATCAAACAGGCACAATGTCCAACCAACAACTAGAATTGACTAAGATACTAATAGAGTTTATGACTTTAGTTGAGTGATAAATAAAGTAGTTTGACTTATTTGAAGTCTAGGAAGTCAGGGTTCTTGGGTACACAAATGACTGATATAGGTGTGTGCAGGAATTGTTACTGTAAGAATTGCTTCCATACATTTGTTGGTTTTCCCTTTTGCAAGATCTATATTACTGATGCAGGAAAGTTCCCCACAGTAAAAATAGAAAATGGGTCAGCCTAACCCTAACCCTAAGCCAATGTACTCTGTGGACAGGAAGAAATTGCTACAGCCAAGGAAGACCTCACAACTTAAAGAACTTAAATGCCAAAGTCTGAATGGTGCAGCCAACTCTATGGGTGCAGCTCTGCCTCTCCATAGGCATTGCTCCTTGTGAAATTAGATATAGGACCTTTGCTTAAAGGCCTCCTTCCTGAATCTTTCCAAGTACCCACTTTTGATCACCTCTGTAGTCCCTCACCAGAGCTCTTTGTCCAGGAGTGCAATATTGAACCTCCTCGTTTATCCTGCACATTCCTTCTGAGATTGGGTTTGAGGAGATCCAAGCATGAGCACAAGGGACAACCCAGGAACAGCATAGCTGGTGAGTTGCTGGTTGTGGAAAGTGTTGCATTGTAATATGCAAGGAGGAAATTGGAAAGCTTCTGATTCAGTGTTAGTGTGGTGTTCTCTGCTGACATTGCTTTCAGTGCATTCATTAGACTCTAGACAAATCTTTCTACTAAGCCACTTGTAGCTAGATGGTATGGTGCAGATGTAAAATGTCTTATTCCATTCATTTTCAGGCATGACTGAAATTGTTCCATCATAAACTGTGGCCCATTGTCACTGAAGTGTTAAAAATACACGTGGACTAAGATGTTAACTGTCCTGTGCTATCACCAGTGGGATCATCATTTGATCTGCCACCTGTCTTCAGGAGTTTCGGCCCGCTTATGATCAAGACTCCCTCGAGGTGGTGGGCCAGCAGTGCTAAAGCACTACCTCCCACTGGTGAGCTTAAAAACTTGGCATCTGCCTCTATCAGTCACTTCCATCCAACAGGTAGTCTGCTCTTCAGGTGTCTATGCAACTACTGAAGGGCTTGCAAAACATTGTCTGACTATCTGCCCCTCTGGACATACTTGGTCCACACCCATGCTGATCCTTTCTCTGCTGCCTCAGCTACAGCCCTGC
Organism: Mobula hypostoma; assembly: GCF_963921235.1. Lineage (NCBI taxonomy): Eukaryota > Metazoa > Chordata > Chondrichthyes > Myliobatiformes > Myliobatidae > Mobula > Mobula hypostoma. The sequence continues at coordinate 21,346,128 of NC_086105.1, read as the reverse complement.
TAGTTGACTCGATCTCTCCTCTAGTGAAGCCAAGGTCACACAGCCACTTCTGGAAAGTGAACGCAATAATCCCACGGCAGCCTACTTCGAATGGATAGCATGAGACCTTCCATCCTCTGTCTCTGCAGTCTGATCTTAATTCTGCATCCTTGGTTAACTTGCTCTCATGGGCTTCGTCGATGTTGTCTTCTCAGGGGACTGTGAGTTCACCAATAACCACTTCTCTACTGGTGTCAGACCATACGATTATATCTGGACGCAATGTTGTGAAAGCTATTTGCTCCGGGAAACTGCCTTTCCCGTCCAGGTCAGCCTTGACACACCAATCATTGGCTGAAGAAAGTATGCTTGATCGTGAGCCTGCGCTGTACACCCTTGTCTTGGAGCCTTCTTTCACAAATGATATGCGATGTTCTGTGCAGCATGGGGCATGAGATAAGTTGTGCTGCAGTACTCTCTGCTCAACTGCTTCTGTTACAAGTGTTCTGGAAGACCAGAATTTGAGAGGAGGTTTTTCAACACATTAACAGTGTACACAGCTGTAGTAGAGCCTATTGGGAACACTTCTGGCCACTTTGTATCTGCATTCATTATTACCAATAAATTTGTGTCCATGAGTGGTCTGCCAGAATCTACATGAATCCTCAGCCAAGACAATGGAGGCTATTCCCAGGGATGGAGAGTCGCAGCTCTTGGCATCTTCTTAATCTGGTGACATCCTGAACAGTGTGTAGCAAGTTGCTCGATCTGCTGACCTCGCCCCAGCCAGCAGACAAAGCTTCAAACCAATGCTTCCATTTTGGCCACACCTAGATGACTGGCATGTAGCTCATCCAAAACGCTAGCTCTCAGCTTGGATGGTTCAACAACTTTCAATCCCCACATAAGGCAACCCGTGTCAAGGGCAAGTTCACCCCGGCACAGGTAAAAATGGGGGAACTGGAATTTGTGCTGCACATTCCAGCCATTTTGGATTGCCATGTAGACCTGAGATAGTGTGGGACCTTTTCTGTTTATTCTTTGAAGCACCTCTGCTGTAGTAGGGAGGCTTTTGATTTGCGTTAAGGAGAATATATCAAGGGGAGGGTCCTATTTTGTAAATTTTACACGTATTTCCTTTCCCAAGGGTAAACAGGACAATCCGTCAGCACTTCCATGATTGGTTGTCCACTTAAATACAATCTTGTAATTGTGCCCTCCAAAAAACTGAGCCCATCTCAGCATTCATGCTGCTGCTATTAGTGGAACACCCTTCTGTGGATTGAAAATGGACACTAGTAGTTGATGGTCAGTAATGAAGGTAAACTCTCTCCCATACAGGTACTGTTGAAACATTTTACACCCCAAACCAGACTCAAGGCCGCTCTGTCAATCTGGCCATAATTTTTCTCTGCAGTGGTCAGGGAATGTGACGCAAAGCCTGTGGGCATCCACTTCCATCACTCATAACACGTGACATATCTGCATCTATACCATAACGTGAAGTGGTACAGGCAAGCTTCACTGTTCAACGCTGATCATAATGTGTGAGTACAGAGTCTGGCATCACCATGTCCTTTGCCTTTTTGATAGCCACCCCACACTGCTTCGTCCATTGCCATCTCTTCCAGATCTGTAGTAATGAGTTCAAGGAGTAGAACACAATGGTTAGGTTTGGCAAGAACGTGTTATAGTCATTAACAAATCCTAAAAAGGACCACAACCATGACACATCCTTTGACCTTGGGGCATCCACCACTGCTTGAATTTTCTAAGCGAACTTGTATAATCCTTGTGCGTCAAAGGTGTGACCAGAGTAAGTGATTCATGGTTTTAAAAATTCATATTTGTTGTATTGTGCTCTGAATCCATAATCTTCTAATCTTTTTTGTAACAACCTGCTAAAGATTTTACTCCTAATGTTTTAGAGTATTTCATGTAATAGTTTTCTGCAGATGCAGTGTGTTCTGCTGGTAGTGTTTGGGTTACTGTTAAAGATAAGGGATCCTTAGGAATGTTGTGTCATCCAATCAGGAAAGTGGAACGGAGAGAAGGTCCCGGACACTGAGGTCGGTCAAGGTCTTTTTTTTAGCAGGAGGTGGAGAGAGATGAAGCTCGAGAGAACCTAGCGTAGGATTCAATCCGATGAGAATGCACAACTCAATGGAGCCCAAGAGGGGGAATTCTACCAGGGACTGGTGAATACGAGTTGGCCCCATGGGTACATCAGACACAATGGCTTTTGGAATATTTGAACTCCAACCTGTGCAGATGTCATGGTCCGGTCCATGAAGTCCGCAATCTGGTTCACGGTCCGGTCCATCAACCCTTGTTCCAGGTTTTCCTGTCTACCCTGTTTCTGTTCCTGTTGAGCACTAATTGAGGCAGCTGATTCTCGTTGGGGCTGGCTGCATAAATACCTCCAGAGACTAGGGCATGGCTGCTGGATTGTTCTTGTCCTTACTCCTTGTATTCCTTCCCCTGCCTTCTGTTTCCTCGCCTGAAGCCCTGCCTTATCTTGCCGGTAACTCTCGCCTCATCTCACCTGTAGTATTGTCTTGGAGACACCCTCTACCTAGTTCCCTTCCTGTCCCTTGCCTCTGCCGGGTAAGTCAGGCCATCTTGCCGTTACCCTGCGGTTGGTTCTGTCCCTTCCTGTCCCATACCTCCATCGGGTGGTGATCCGCGCCCTGCCAGGTGATCCGTGTCCTGCCCAGGAGTACCGCACCCTGCCCAGGAGGAGCTTCAAGACCTCAAGCCTCCAGCCAAGCCCGGCCTCAAGTCTCTAGCTAAGCCCAGCCTCAAGCCTGAAGACTCCAGCCTCATCCTGCCTGCCAGCCAAGTCACGTCCTTGCCTAGTTCTAGGGTCCGAGTCAAAGGCAAGGCACAGGTTCTGGGTCCTTGTCCAGTCTCTGGCTCGGAGTCCAAGCCCAGGCTCCTAGCTCTCTTGTCCAATCCTGTTCCAGGTTCCCGGTTTTCGTATCTATGTCCTAGCCCTCACCCTGTATCCTAGTCCTGTCCCTAGTACTTCAGTGTCTGTGTCTTGCACTTGGTTCCATTTGCAGCCACCACTTTATGACAGCAGATATGACTACTTAATTATAATGGGCTGTTTCATTTTTTTGTTTCTTTTCCTTAGTAACTTTGGTTAAGTTAACATTTATAAATATACTTTCTTTATAATTCTATGCAGTGTACAGTCTTGCCGCCAGGTGATTGCATGGGAGCAGCAAGTTACACAATATTCACACAAATTGGGGTTCGAGTGGGTGAACCAACCTCACAGGTTTGGCGGGACCCCTGTATATATACCCTAGACATACGGAGTCTGAGAAAGGTGGTTTTCTCACCACTAGTCTGGTGGCTATGAGCAAGGGGGCTAATGAGCTATATCTCGACAGACACCCAGTAAAAAGGGGTTTCATTTTTAACCCACTGTCTTGAGATTTTGGAGATGTTGCAGTACCTGGTCCTTAGCTTCCTGACAGAATACAAGTTGTGATAAAGCCCTTTGTGAGTGTTTATGGTGAGAAACACTTTGGACTCTTCTTCCTTCTCCATCTGTGTAGGTTGGCCTCAGCTAATTCACCCTTGCTGAAGTGTTTTCCTCCAAAAAGGTTTGCAAAGCTATCCTCTATCCTGGGCAAAGGATACTGATCTACTTTCAGGACTGGTATCCTTAAATTCACCACAGACCTATCCTTCTTGACTACAAGAAACACTGCTGTTGCCCATGGGCTCCTCTCAGATTTGGAAAGAATTCCTTCAGCCTCCATGTGATGTAGCTCACTGGCTACTTTATCATGGATTGTATAAGGAACCCAATGGGCATTGTAAAACGTGGATGTGGCATTTTCATTTAACACTACTTTACCCTTGACATGTTTGATTTTTTCAGTGCTATTCTTGAACATTGCTGTGGCATCATCCAGTACCTTTCTTAATTCACTTTCAATTTACTGTTTTGCAGGGGTTGTGGCGTGCAGATAGTGGATAGATCTCCAATCAAGTTGCAGATGTCTTGTCCAATCATGGTCCCAAAATGCTGGGCCTCCTATTTTTTACCACATTCAAGCCCAATCTGGTTTGTCAATTGTTGTATTTCACTGTTACAAATGTTATTCCCACAAATGTTATTACCTTTTCTCCAGTATAAGTTCTTAGTTGGATATCTGCAGGCTTCAGTACAATATCTTTGAAATGCTATTCAAACTCATTTTGTGCAATGACTGAATCAGCCGAGCCAAAGTACAATACTATTTAAATTAATTTGCCGTTCACTTCTGGTGTAAGCCATATTTCTTGTCTCCTGTTAGTGATCACATTGTAAATCTCAAGACTACCTAGTCCTGTGTCATTCTCATTATTATCAGATTTTCATCAACAACATTCTCTTTTTGAAACTGCACATTGAATTTTTATCTTTTTCTCTTCCCTGTGCAGTCCAGTTATTTTTGTCTGCCCGACATGCTCTTTGTATTGTCCTACTTTATTGCATTTTCTCTAAGTTTCACCTTTAACCCTGCATTGGTCTGGTGTATGTGAGCCCCTGCCACAATGGTGATACGATTTGTTTGGCCAGCCTGGTTTCAGTATAGCCATTGTAATTTTGTTCACGCTCGCTTTCATTCCTGACTACAACTCAATTGCATCTCTGCCTACAGTTTCCATTGTTACAGCAATTTCAATTGCTCTTTTAAATGTGGGTTGTGCTTCAGTCAGGAGACTTTTTTGAATGTTTTTTTAACAAGATTACACAAACTAAATGTTCTCTCAGTACATCATTAAACCCATTATGGAACTGACGATGCTCAGATATCTGTTTCAATGCAGCCACATAAGCTGAAACGGACTTCCCTTCCTTTTTATTCTACTTATGAAATGAAAAGCATTCTACAACCAACAACAGGTTTAGTTCTAAATATTTCTGCATTACTTTCACAATGTCAGCAAAACTTATTTGGCTGGTTTGTTTGGGGCAATCAAACGTTTAAGCAAACTCTGTGCTATTACAGCTATTACATTAGGCACTCACTTTTCATTGGCTATGTCATTTGTTTCAAAATACTGCTCAGTTCATTCAGTATACATCATCCAGTTATCTGTTTTGCAGTTGAATGTGTTTATCTTTCTGAGATAGCCAGCCATTTCAGCTTTATTATTATTATTATTATTGTCATCATCATCATCATCATCACACAGTACTCACTGTTTATGAATCTAAGAATTTTATTCATTTTTTAAATCGACCGTCTCCTCTTGCAAAGAAAAATGTGCTGCGCTTCAACAGGTAAGTAGTTATCTTGGGTTCATTTTAAAACTCATTCATTGCCACTGTTATGTTTTGTAAGTAAAACAGGGGAGCCCAAAATATCTGTGTACTTAGTTTCTTTACTTTAGTGAGACGCGTACTGATGGCATTGTGGCGTAATTATATATGCCATTCACCTACTTCACAAATATTATGTGAACAACAAAGAATGCTTAATAAAACAATATATTCACAACATTACTTAATTATTACTGAAATACTAAATACTGTGGCGGGCATTTGGTCCATGATGACTAACAAGAGAAGCTCATTTAGCTCAACTGCCGGTTTAATTGCAAAGAGCGCAAAACAGCCTGAGCTTTACCACCCGGGGAGAGAACTGCTCATTCTCTTACAGACAGGGTAGGTGATTTTCACACACCCTGGTTACAGTCAGTGTGACCCACAAACACACAAGTGAATAACTGTATAACCCAAGCTAAAATGTGACAATAAATTAACTTGAATATCCCTCCATAATTCCACAAATTTAAAACAAGAACAATAAATAGTGCTGGCCACCGGGAATGTTGGTGTTAGCTGTTGATCACACCCCCCCCCCCCCCCGGGTACCACAATACCCGACACTTTCCATCTCTGCAACACACATCAAATTTGCTGGTGAACGCAGCAGGCCAGGCAGCATCTCTAGGAGGAGGTACAGTCGACGTTTCGGGCCGAGACCCTTCATCAGGACTAACTGAAGGAAGAGTTAGTAAGAGATTGGAAAGTGGGAGGGGGAGGGAAGATCCAAAATGATAGGAGAAGACAGGAGTGGGAGGGATGGAGCCAAGAGCTGGACAGGTGATTGGCAGAGGGGATATGAGAGGATCATGGGACAGGAGGCCAAGGGACAAGAAAAAAGGGGGGGGGAACCCAGAGGATGGGCAAGGGGTATAGTCAGAGGGACAGAGGCAGAAAAAGGAGAGAGAGAGAGAAAGAATGTGTGTATATAAATAAATAATGGATGGGGTACGAGGGGGAGGTGGGGCGTTAGCGAAGTCAGTGTTCATGCCTTCAGGTTGGAGGCTACCCAGACGGAATACGTATAAGGTGTTGTTCCTCCAACCTGAGTGTGGCTTCATCTTTACAGTAGAGGAGGCCGTGGGTAGACATATCAGAATGGGAATGGGATGTGGAATTAAAATGTGTGGCCGCTGGGAGATCCTGCAAACTTTCCATCTCTCTGAGAGTTTCTGTTTAGCAAATTTGGAAGTTTTAATGCTTTGACCTTTTAACTGATAGTCATAAATCAATTCAGTTAAAGGAGTGGGTAAATGATTTAATTCAATAATATTCAGAAAGGAATACCAATATCAATACTGTATCAATTTAAATTGGGAATTAACTCCATCTAGTCCCTGCATCAAATGTCAACAGGAAATAGGAGAGATTTGCATTTCCTTTAAATAGCAAATGCTATTTGGATTTAGAACAAGGAATGTCCATTAAGTGGAAAATAGTTTCTCAAATTTATTCACATGAACTTCATGCGAATGTATTCGTTCGGCTTCGCAATTAAAGCACATAATTGAATCTGCGACTGGCAGGAATACAGCAGACTCTGAATGCTGCCAGTAATTTTCAGTAAATTTAAACGTTTCTGCCCTTGCGTTCACCTTAATCTGGGTGTGTGAGCAGCTGTTTGAATGTATGTGCATTTTTATGCGTGACTGCGTGTTTGTGTTTGTGTGTGCGCGCGCGCGTGCGTCAGTATGTGTGTATCGGTTCATGAGCATGTATCTGTGTTATATCTATCCATGTATGTGCGTGTTTCTGTGTGTGAGTGTGTGCATGCGTCTGTGATTACGACGTGCTCGAGTGTGTCTGTGTGTATGGAATCTGTGTTCACGGATATCTGTATTTTTGTATTAAAGACAGATCAATATCTAGAAGCCAAATATCTTACCCTACCCTGTCCACCCGTACTGCCCCTGATAATCAATATGCAAATTAAGTATTGGATAATACTCTCAGCGTCGACATCCATGGCAAAAATCACCATCACCTCCACAGCATTAGACCGAGTGAAGAATAACCAAGACCTTACAGCAGCAATGATTCCCACCCACCAGTATGTTGTGGAGACATGGACAATCTCAACTAGCTGCCTCAAAGCACTGGAGAAACACCACCAATGCTGGCTCGACAGAAGCCTTCAAACCCACTGACAGGCCAGGGGAACCGAAGCTGGGATTCTCTCCCGGGTCAGTATCGCCAGCACTGAGGCAATAATTGTGTCTACTAGGAGGCCACTTCATCCCTATGCCAGACATTGACTCCCAGAATGAGAACTCCACCCCAAGCTCTGACATGGCAAGGAATTTCCAACACAAAGAAGGTTCAAAGGTTATCGGGAGCCTTGATGGTTTCCAGTTTACCCGGCAAACAATTTAAGTAGTTTTTCATTGTCCCCTTAAGACAACACAACCTCCTTGTGGATACATGGGAATCCCTGGTCCATGGTTGTATAAAATAGGGAAGGAGTAGCGTGGGTCACTAAATGAAGAGACTATACGCAAACAATGCTCAACATCTCAAAAAAAATCAATTACCCCCTCGGGCACCGACTGCCCCAAATGTGGCATTGTCTGCAGATTCCAGTAATTTCAGAACCAACAGAACTGCAGCACAAAGAAGTCATCCTCCACTCTCACCAAATGGCCTAATTCTGCTCCTTTTTCTCCAAATGTTCCTTGCTGCATTACTTCATGTCAATGAGGTCCGCAGCATAATTTAGCATAATGTGTTGACAATGTCAGAACAGATTGGGAACGAGGTTTATAAACGTATACAAGGACCTGGATATTATAAGTAGAGGCATAGAGTACAGGAATGAAGATGTTAAGGTGAACTTCCGTAAAAAGCCGGTTCGGCCATAAATGGAATGCCGTGTCCACCTCTGAGCACCGTAAAGTGGCAAATGTGCAAAGGCTTTAGAGAAGTGCAAAAGAGGCTTATTAAAATGACTCAAGAGAAGAGGGTGGAAGGTTAGTTATATAGAAAGATTGCAAAGCTGGGGTTGTTTTCTTTGAAACTGGGAAGCTTGCAAGGCGAGCTGAAACATTTACACGAGATTACAACAGGCTCAGACTGTAGGTAGAGGGAGACTGTTCCCATTGGTGGAAGGATCAAGACTAGGGGACAGAGAATGAAGATCACTGGAGGAAGTGCATTGAGGAAGATTTTCTTGACATAGATGGTTAGGGTCTGGAAAGCACTGCCAGAGAATAGTGGAAACAGTTTCAACTGTGCCGTTCAAAGTGGAACAGGATAAACATGTGTGTGTTTGTGCCACTTGTATGTGTCCCCTTATGGACGTGTGTGGATGCATGTTTGAGTCACCGGTGTGTGTCCCTCTGCGTACATGTGTGCATCTGTGAGCGGGTGTCGCTGTGTCTCTGTCCAGGCCCTTGCCCAGCGAGCTGACTAGCACCCGCAGCGCTCAGACTCTCTCCGAGTGACTGCACCCAGCGGGCGTGGCTCCGACCTCGAACCGGCGCGCACACCAACCGCGGGCAGACAGCAGGAAGAGTGCGAACAACTGGAGGAAATCCCAGCTGCACGGGAGGTGGTGGGAAATCATGGGCAAGGAGACGGGTCCGGCGGAACGCGGGGTGCAGTTTGAGAGCGACGAATTTTTAAAATCGACCAAATTGCTAGACGGCCGCGAGGAGGAGCGGCCCGAGGAGAGAGAACACCACAGGCGGGATCCCGGGGGAATCAACACCCATATCAAGGTGAGGCGCTCACCCTCTGCTGCAGGGAATGCCCTAGGAGAGGGGGTATGACACTTTGGCTGCCCTTGTATGGGACAGCGCAAAGGGTAGAGAGTTAAAGGACGCGCTGCGTGAAATTCGCGTCGCAGGGGGCATCATTTGGCAGAGTCAGGAAAGTTGTCCGGACAACGGTAACATCGGAATTGGTGTAGGGTTTCCTGCAGGACTTGTTGCAGGCGTTAAATGACAGTACATCTTATTTTTTTTTAATAACGTGCTTGTTTATTCTCGCCCTGTCTCGCCTCAGGTTTCATTTGAAGACGTGATCGCAGAACCTGTTGCGACGCAAAGTTTCGACGGAATCTGGATTTGCAGCAATGCGTCGTTTGAGATCAGCAAATTCGTGCTGTACAAAGTGCTCACTCTGTTCCTCGCCATCCCCTTGGCCTTCATTATAGGAATTCTCTTTGCCGTAATAAGTTACATCCACATTTGGTAAGCGGCTGTTCCCCAACTCGGATTATCAGTCTTTTTTTTTAAATTCCCTCCGATTGATAACATATCATAAAGTATATGCAGCGGATAAAATAACATTTTGTTAACCTCAGAGGTAAATCAGATGGTAAGAATGCAGAATTTCCTTTCCTGCTCAAACAGAAAGGATCCAGTTTGTCAACAAAAAAAATCTAATTCCCGGCGTTGTTAGAGGGGAAAGCATTAGCCATGAATTTCCTGCATGGGCACCGCGCCCATACCCAGTCTTCCAATCTCAATATTCTTGTTGCTCTAATAAGAATGGGTTGTGATTGTCAATCAGCGTGGATGTCTTGCGTCTAACTAAGCAAGTACCACGGTGCGTTTATACCGAGTTCCTTCCCAGGCTTTTTCCACAATTTGTTTACCTCAGTAATTACTAGAAGTACAAGCAGCAAGAAGGGATGGATGACCCGAATGAATGGCAGGCTGAATGTATCACCTTCTCAAATCAGTGATTCATTGAAAAAGAAAGGAAATAACAAGGAAAGGCGGGAGGAATCGGAGTCAAATTAACATGGAAAGACAATTGTTCATGGAAGGAAAGTTTGGAGTAAAGGTCAAAAGTTCAAAGCAGAGAATAACAGAGAGCAAGGAATAATGATATATAAAATAAAAAGGAAAAGTGCTCAGAATACTTGGTGAACCAGGCCGCATGTGGGAAAGGAAACAGCGGTACGTGAATGGGAAAGATTCAGAGGGATACTGGGAAAATGCAGGCAAATGGGACTAGCTTGGGTGAGCATTTTGGTCGGAATAAACTAGTTGGGCTGAAGGACCTTTTTCAATGCTGTATGATTCTATGGATCATAGTGAGAAGAGAAACAAAAGTTAAGATTTCACCCAAAAGAGTGTTTGTTCGCAAAATGCAGTCTGTCCCGCTGCGAAAGTCCAGCATTTTCTGTGTTTTGTTTTAGATTTCTGGCATCTTAATTGTTCCCATATTTTTAAATAATAATGTATATTTATTTTTAGTTTTAAAATCTCTGCTACTGGCTTGTTCGCAGTCGGAAGGAAGCTGTGCAGTTTAACATTCCTATTTGGGCTGAAGAGATGGTTGGCATTGCAGGAATATAAATCTTGTTAAAAAGATATGCTGTTACATTTTCTTTCTGCCACATTTAATCGTCTGTCTACAAATGGAAGCAATGTCATAATGCTCAACACATAACTGAGGGCAACATGCCATTTCCATGGGGTTATTATAGCAAATACAAAGTTGAAAAGAACAGGACAAAAGTTGAAAAGGAATTCCTTCACCCAAAAAAAATGAATATTTAGAATTCTGTACTCAATATATTCTAGTCTGATGGATATTAAGAAATCAAGGATGTGTGATTTGTGAAGTGATGTGTTTTCATCTCTCATCTTCCAACTTGTATTTCTTCTTCTCCCCCTATCTTCTTACTCTGCCTTCTTCCCCTTCCTGCCCAGTCCTAATGACCCTAAGTGTCCATTGTTTATTCCTGGAGTTCCCAACCTGGGATCTGCAGACCCTTGCTTAATGCTATCCATATGAAAATGATTGGGAACCTGTGGTTTATTCCCTTCCATAGATGCAGCCTGATCTGCTGGGTTCCTCCAGCATTCTCCGTGTGTTGCTCTAGATTTCCAGCAACTGCAGAATTTTTTTGTGTTGTGAGGTAAACGGTGATCGTACTAAATGGTGGAAAAGTAACATGGGGTTGACTGACCTACCATTTCTTTTCCTATATTCCTGCATCTTCCTTGCTGCAAATTAGTCAACAGGTTGTAGACCTGGAGCTGAAGAGCCCATTTTTATTTTTATGGAATTTTATTTTCCATTCCCCCCTTCTTTGTTTTCCCTTATTCCTCTGACACCCATTATCCTTTCTCTTTGCCCTCCCCACACTCACAACCTGCCCATTGCTTACACCTTCCTCCCTCTGATTCCCCACCTTCTTCCCTTTATTCCATGGTTGACCGGCGTCTTCAATCAGATTCCTTCTTCACTGCTTTGCCTCCTCCTTCTATCATTCCCAGCTTCTCATGTTATTCCCTTTTTCTCCCGCTCCCCTCTCGCCTGAATTCGCCTATCACCCGCCAGATTTTGCTCCTTCCCTCCCACACCCTTTTCTTCTGGACTCTGCCCTCTTGCTTTCCAGTCTGATGAATGATCACATCCCAAAATATCGACTATTTAGTTCCGCCCCCTCCGAGATATTCTCTGAACTACCAAGTTACTGTTCCTCCCATTGTTATGGTCTTGTATTTCTGAGTTAACCTGGAGGCTAACTGAGGTAAGACTGCATTTTAAAATATAGAGAAAGGAACTCCAGATATAGAGAAATAGATTCATGTTCCACCATATCCCATCACCAGACATATGGTCCACTGCCTCTCCTTTCAGTCTTCAAAGAGATTGCTCTCCTTGCAATTCCACCCTTCTCTTGGTCCTTCCTCATGCAACCACAGTGGATGCAGCATCTGCCTTTTTACCTCTTCCTTTCATCTAGGAACCCAAATTGGCCTTCTGGGTAAAGCCTTTGAAGAAACCAAACATATATTCGTTGACACTGTTGGTGAACACCTTCGCAGGAACTTCCAATAACGGAAGTTCACACTTTGACCTCCCTCCCTGTGTTCCAATAATGCCCAACATAAGACTGAGGGAATATCATCCCATCTTTTGTCTGGGCATGTTACAGCTCCTGCACAACATAGAATTCAAAAGTTTCAGTAACTTTCTCTCTCTACCCATAGATGCTGCTGGGTATTTTAGATTCACTTGACTATTTCCTTCTCCAGAATTTAAACTAACTGTTGACAACTTTGCTCTGGACCCAATCACAAACATTCCTTCCATTTTCTCCATTCCTCCCCCTTTCTGTAGCTTAAAGCATGTAGTTTTCTCCTTTTTCCAGGGTCACTGACCTGAAGTATTGACTCTTTTTCTCTCTTCACGGTTGCTGCCTGACCTGCAGGGTTCCGCCAGTGTTTTCTGTTTTTAAGGAGGGAAGCTGAAGTGGACAGGAGTGAATGAGACAGGACAATCAAAATGAAAGAGAACATCCTTTCTTTCAAAAATAAGAACATGACAAACCAGTTCAATTCAGGGGAAACATCGTTATTCAGAGTAGGTTGGAATATGGAAGCCGCTGCCACATTGAGCATTTGGTTCAAAAAACATTTTGCCTCCAAGAGTTAGTTAAATGGAGAGAAGACATAAAAAGTAACACAAAATAATTAGGCCAAAAGCATATTTGTGTTACAAATTATGTAATTGATCAGATAATTAAGATGTTATTCTTGTGGATGTCTTTCTCTTTGTAATGTAAAAATGCAATAAAACAAGATCTTAAAAAGCTCAATGAGAATATGAAAAGTATTAAAAAATAGCAATGAAGTACGAGAAAAAAAAAAGCCCTTTTATTGCTTTTGACAAAGGATCAGTTTTAACTTTAAAAGTCTTTCTTTTTAACTTTCGGTTAAGATGGCACTACCAAACGTGTGTGACAGCTATCTGTTAGTCAAAAAGCTAGGAAATCCCACGAAAAACATCATTAAAAATTCCTTTTCTGGGGTAATTTGCGTTAAATTATCTGTGCAAACAGTGAAGGGGCGAAGTGAGTTCAGGAGATGAGCCGAGATGGTGTGTTGCAGGGAGTTCTGATGCCCGTACAGCTGGCCTGAGAGCAAGGTTGGATCACTCTGGGTGACAACAGGAGAAGTCAGGGCCCGGGCAGTGGAGGTTCAGTGCAGGTACAACTGGCCCGGGTATTAGGTTGGATTGCTCTGGGTGCTGAGCTGATTTGAAGAGCTTGAGAGCAGCTGCAGGCTGCGTGATGAAATCTTATGCTGGAGCAGGTCACTAGACGGTGTGATCTAGGCCCAGAACCTTTCGCAGCAGCGGTACCCGGGTCCTAGTGCGAGGTACGATACGATGTTTAGATAATCTAAACGCTGGCATGGATTGGAAGCAAGAACCAATTTCACTTGTTCTCTGTGATCTTTGCTCCTCTCTCCTGGGCGCAGGAGCCTTTGCTGTGCCGTTGTTTGCTCAATTTAAATGCCAATCTAGATAGTCGGGAAAAGACAGGGTGTAGGTCGGGATGAGAGCCAATTTCACTTATTCTTCACAATAGTCATCTCCATGGCGCTGAGGCTATGAAGACTGCCCCGGCTGCTGTGCTCCATGCCCATTAATATGATGAACTGATAAGTGAGGCTTTAGGCCTACTCCTGGATGCTCCAGGGGTCAGATCTGAAGACTCAATTTTGTTTCGGAATGCTGTTGTTCACTTCAGTTGTTTGTATAATTTGTATATTTCTTTCTTTCTCTTGCACATTGAGTGTTGGTCTTTTTATTTTTTAATTGGGTTCTTTCGGGTTTCTCAAGGTTGAATAATATATATATTCACTGATAATAAATGTACTTGAATCTTGAATCTTTCTGAAATGGTACAATTCCAGGAAACACATGTATGAGACTTTAGAATTTAGAGCTCATCTAGTTTTGTAGGGAGAGGTTTGTTTTGGGGTCAAAATAATAACTTTAAAAAAATCAAGAGACATTTGGATTTCTTATTTCTTTGTGAGCTATCTATTAACATGATAGAATCCTCAATCCTGAGCACTTAACTTGGTAAAAGTTGTACAAGCATGAATAATTAGGGACAAATTCTAAATTCTTATATCTTCTAAATAAATTTAAATGCAGTCATTTTTTAATCTTACGAATGGTTGCTATATCCAAGTACATTGTCTGAATATTAGGATATTTTCTTAGTGAAAATAAAGGACTTGCAATCGAATGTAGGAAATATTTAAGAAATGTATAAATTTCAGTCATTACTGTAGCACTATAACTTCATCAGTTCTGAAAGGATCATGTTTTGGGTGTCATTCCTCATCAAGGAAATGAAGAGGAAGGATTGCCTGACCAAAAAATAGAAATGGAAAGAACTAACTCAAGATCAGTAACTCTCAGAGTCATAGAAATCACAGCACAGAAACAGGCCCTTCAGCCCATCTAGTTCATGCCGAACCATTTGCACTGCCTACTTCCATTGACTTGCATCAGGAGAATAGCCCTCCATACACCTACTATCCATGTACTTTTGCAAACTTCTCGTAAACATTGAAATTGAGTTTGCATGCACCACTTATGCTCACAGTTTATTCCACACTCTCGCAACCCTGACTAAAGAAGTTTCCTCTCATGTTCCCCTTAAACTTTTTACCTTTCACCCTTAACCCATGACCTCTAGTTGTAGAACCACCCAACCTCAGTGGAAAAAGTCTGCTTGCATTTACCCTATCTATAACCCTCATAATTTTGAATGCCTCTCTCAAATCTCTCTTCAATCTTCTACATTCCAGGAAATAAAGTCTTAACCTATTGAAACTTTCCCTATAACTCAGGTCCTCATGTCCCAGCAATATCCTTGTAAATTTTCTCTAAACCTTTTCAACCTTACTTACATCTTTCCTGTTGGTAGGTGACCAAAACTGCACATAATATTACAAATCAGGCCTCACCAATTCCTACCTAACTTCAACATAACATCCCATCTTCTGTACTCAACACTTTGACTATGAAGGTCAATATGCCCAAATGCTTTCCTTACAACAGTGCCTATAAAAGGTATTCATCTCTCCCCCCACCCCCACCACCACTACCTTGGACGTTTACATGTTTTGTTGTTTTACAACATTGAATCACAGTGGTTTTAATATCACTTTTTTGTCACTGATCAACAGAAAAAAACTCTTTCAAGTCAAAGTGAAAACAGATCTCTACAAAGTGATCTAAATTAATTACAAATATAAACACAAAATAATTGATTTCAAGTCAGTATTTAGTAGATGCACCTTTGGCAGCAATTACAGCCTTAAGTCTGTGTGGATAGGTTTCTACCAGCTTTGCACATCTGGACACTGCAATTTTTCTCCATTCTTCTTCACAAAATTACTCAAGCTCTGTCAGATTGCATGGGGATCACGAGTGAACAGCCCTTTTCAAGTCTAGCCACAAATTCTCAATTGGATTGAGGTCTGCACTCTGACTTGGCCACTCCAGGACATTAACTTTGTTGTTTTTAAGCTATTCTTGTGTAGCTTTGGCTTTATGCTTTTTTTATATACTTTATTGTCACCAAACAATTGATACTAGAACGTACAATCATCACAGAGATATTTGATTCTGCGCTTCGCGCTCCCTGGAGTACAAATCGATAGTAAATATTAAAAATTTAAATGATAAATCATAAATAGAAAATAGAAAAGGGAAAGTAAGGTAGTGCAAAAAAATCGAGAGGCAGATCCGGATATTTGGAGGGTACGGCCCAGATCTGGGTCAGGATCCGTTCAGCAGTCTTATCACAGTTGGAAAGAAGCTGTTCCCAAATCTGGTCGTACGAGTCTTCAAGCTCCTGAGCCTTCTCCTGGAGGGAAGAGGGATGAAAAGTGTGTTGGCTGGGTGGGTTGTTTCCTTGATTATCCTGGCAGCACTGCTCCGACAGCGTGCGGTGTAAAGTGGGTCCAAGGATGGTCTTGCTGGAAAACAAATCTTCTCCCAAGTCACACCTCTAGGAAGAGGTACAGTCGACATTTCGGGCCGAGACCCTCCGTCAGGACTAACTGAAAGAAGAGATTTGAAATCTCTTACTATCTCTTCTTTCAGTTAGTCGTGACGAAGGGTCTCGGCCCGAAACGTCGACTGTACCTTTTCCTATAGATGCTGCCTGGCCTGCTGCGTTCACCAGCAATTTGTATGTGTGTTGCTTGAAATTCCAGCATCTGCAGATTTCCTCGTGTCTCTATTTAATTAATTATATGACTTCTAAAACCAATTGGCTGCACCAGTGATGATTTGGTGTGTCATATTAAAGGGAGGTGAATGCTTATGCAATCAATTATTTTCTGTTTTATATTTGTAATTAATTTTGATCACTTTGTAGAGATCTGTTTTCACTTTGACATGAAAGAAACTTTTTCTGTTGATCAGTGTCAAAAAAGACAAATTAAATCCACTGTGATTCAATATTGTAAAACAATAAAACATGAAAACTTCCAAGGGGCGAATACTTTCTATAGGCACTATACCTGTTTTGCCACTTTCAATGAATTATAAACCTGTCTTCCCAGATCCCTCTGTTCTACAGCACTCCTCAGTGCCCTACCATTCACTGAGTAAGATCTACCCTGATTCGTCCTACCAAAGTGCAACACCTCACACTTGTCTGCATTACACTCCATCTTCTGTTTATCAGCCCATTTTTCGAGCTGGTCCAGATCCCGCCAATAGCCTTGAAGGTCTTCCTCACTGTTCACTACACTCCAAATCTTGGTGTCATCTGCAAATCAAATCTGCTGATCCAATTTACCACATTATCATCCAGATCATTGAATTGAATTGACTTCATTTCTTACAACCTTCACATACGTGAGGAGTAAAAATCTTTATGTTACGTCTCCGTCTAAATGTGCAATGTGCAATCATAGTAATTTATAATAAATAGAACAGTCAATGTAGCATAGAATACATTCAGATCAGCGTGAGTTAATCAGTCTGATGGCCTGATGGCCTGATGGAAGAAGCTGTCCCGGAGCCTGTTGGTCCTGGCTTTTATGCTGCGGTACCGTTTCCCAGGTGGTAGCAGCTGGGATAGATTGTGGTTGGGGTGACTCGGGTCCCCAGTGATCCAATAGGCCCTTTTTACACACCTGGCTTTGTAAATGTCCTGAGTCATGGGAAATTCACAACTACAGATGTGCCGGGATGTCCACGCCACTCTCCGCAGAGTCCTGCGATTAGGGGAGAACAGTTCCCATACCAGGCAGTGATGCAGCCAGTCAGGATGCTCTCAATTGTGCCCCCGTAGAAAGTTCTTACGATTTGAGGGCCCATACCAAACCTCAACTGTCTGAGGTGAAAGAGGCGCTGTTGTGCCTTTTTCACCTCATAGCTGGTGTGTACAGACCACGTGAGGTCCTCGGTGATGTGGATGCCGAGGAACTTAAAGCTGTTTACCCTCTCGACCCCAGATCCATTGATGCCAGTAGGGGCTAGCCTCTCTCCATTTCTCCTGTAATCCACAAGCAGCTCCTTTGTTTTTGCGACATTGAGGGAGAGGTTATTGATATAGATGACAAACAACAATGGACCCAGTCCCTGTGGCACTCCACTAGTTACAGGCCTCCAGTCAGAGAGGCAACCATTCACTATCAGTCTCTGGCTTCTTCCGCAAAGCCAATGTCTAATTCAATTTACTACCCCATCTTGAATGCCGAATGACTGAAGCTTCTTGACCAACCTCCCATCCGGGACCTTGTCAATGCCTTGCTACATCCCATGTAGGCAGTGCTTTGCCTTCATCAACTTTCCTGATAACTTCCTCGAAAAACTCTATAAGATTCGTTAGGCACAGCCTACCATGCCGATTATGCCTAATTATTCCGTATTTATCCAAATACTTATATCTCCAGTCCCTTAGAATACCTTCCAATAACTTTCCCACTACTGATGTCAGGCTCACTGGCCTATAATTTCCTGGTTTATTTTTAGAGCCTTTCTTAAACAGCAGAACAACATTGGCAATGCATTAATCCTCCGTACCTCACCTGTCGCTGAGGTTGATTTAAATATCTCTGTAGGGGACTGGCAATTTCTGCACTTGCCTCCCACAGGGTTCAAAGGGACACCGTGTCAGGCCCTGGGGATTCATCCACTCCAATTCAGATCGATTTTTTTTTGTTATGAGTGTTGGACAGGTTAAATTGCAATGTCATGGACAACACTTTATGGGAAATCTGCTAGGTTTGTTCTGTTCTTTAACAGTTTTGTGCATACCTGTGTCATTCAGAGAATAAAAATAAGTATAAATAATGCAATTGTTCCCACTTTGTTGCATATCCTAAATAGTAGGGAATTTTGTTGAGTGAGAAAACTGTAGCATTCTTTAGTGAGTGGAAAAGGCATAGCTTGGAACACTGAGTTTTCCTTTTATTGTTTTTCATCATTATGAATCTGTGAGATATTTGTGATTAATTAAATCTATATTTTAACTTCAGGTTTCTTATGCCCATTGTGAAGACCTTCATGATGATTCTACCCTCCATCCAGACAATCTGGAAAGGTGCTGTCGACACGTTTGTTTCTCCTTTGTTTGAGAGTATGGGCCGCTGCTTGTCTGCATTCAATATCCGCTTCGCTCGAGATTAAAGAAGCAAGAAAAAGCAGAAAAGAATCAGGACTCAAGAAAAATATTTCCAGACTTGATGAAATAAGTGGCATTGTCTATGCTTAAACTTTTCATTCCAAATGCACTTTCAGAATGTATCTGGCATCTTTTTTTAAGTATATACACATTTTGCATAAACTTCATTTAGAAATAGATATATCTATAATTCATATTTTTATTATAAGCCAGTATGCATGCTGGTAATAATTAAGGAAGTTTACTCAAAGATGTTGCCATGCAATAATTAGATCCTGATTTGTATTTCAACAATTTCATATTAATTAATGCGCAAAGTCGTAAAATTCTGTGGCACAGAATGAGACCATTTGGTCCATCAAGTCTCTGCTACTACTTTGCTGTGCAATCGATCAGCCACATTCCTCCTCGTCTTTCCCCTTGTGTTTTCAAAAGTTCTGATTTCTCTTTTGAATACACTCATTGGTCCTATTTCCACCAACTTGACTGACAGTGGATTCCATATCATAACTTTCTAAGTACAAAAGAAGACTGTCTTCAAATTCCTTTGTATATTTTGCCCAAAATTTGAAATCTGTCCCTCACTTCTAGAAACAGTTGTTAACAGGAACAGCTTTTTTAAAAATCCTTTCTGAAGATATTGTGAACTTTTCATGATATTTGTCACCCCTGGGACTATTCTAGAAAGGTTGATCTGCATTGTGTTGGGCCTTCAAATCCTTCCTTAAACTCTAGTGCGGGTTGGAAGTAATACTCCAATTCTGGGGCCAAACAGTTTTTAGTATATTTTTTCTCCTTTTGCATGCATGTCACCTTATGAATCCCAGAATCCCACATATTCTACCTACTCTTCTACTTTTAAGGATTAATGTCCTTTGCCCCCTTCCTGAGACATTTAATTTATATTGTTTCAGTTTGTTCTTTCTGGCAAAGTTGATCACCACATTTCTCTCTGTAAAGAAAAATCATGTGCTGTGTAACTGCCCATTCAGCCAACTTCCCCATGGCTTAATTTGCCATCTTCCTTACTGTTGAACATATTTCCAAGCTTTATACCTTCCACAGGTTCAACAACGTTACCCTGCAAGCCCATGTTTAGGTCATTAATGTGTGTAAAATTCCCTTGACCTCAGTACTGACCTCTCTACCATCCTATAGTTTGAGAAGATTGCATTTAAGTACCAGTTCCCTGTTTTTAACCTTTAAGCAAATTTCCTATCCAAGTTGCTTGTGGCCCTTTAGTTCCAGAAGGTTTCAGTTTTAATAACCAGCCTTCTGTATGGGATTTTATCAAATCCCTGCTGGAAATCACTGCATTCCCTTCATTAATCTTCTCCATTAGTTCAGCAGGGAAAAAAATGTTGGGTTACTTCTCCTTTATCATCTCTAAGTTCTCCATGTGCCTATTTTCTCAGAGATTAAACTGACTGATAGTTGCATGGGATGTCCTTACCCTTTTTTTTCAATACAAGGATGTTACATTTGCCATTTTGCAGTTCTCTACCAGCTCTCTATTATCGAGAGAGGGTTGAAAGATTATGACAGACTCTTTTGAAACCCTTAAACCCCTCCCCATCTCCCTTAATATTATAGGATGCATCCAGACCTGGTTAATATGTTATCCAGTTTATAGTGGGCTCTTCTAAGACCACATCTGGACTATTATCCAGACATCAGGTCCATCAAGCTATCAAAGGGTATACTTCTCTTTTAACAAAGATTCAGCAGGTTGATCCCTGGGGTGATGGAGCAGCAAAAATGGACATTGAGTCCAACTTGTCTTGAATTTGGAAACATGAGAGGTTATCGATAGGAAGCATACACCATTATTGTGGGGCACTGAGAGGTCAAAGGTGAGGATTTCCTGTGGTCGCGGTGTGTAGAGTCAAGGGTGGCATGATAGCGTAGCATGGCGGTCAGAGTGTTCTTGATTACAGCACCAGAAACACAGGCTCAATTCCACCACTGTCTGGAAGAAGCTTGTACATCCTTCCCTTGGCCAGATGTGTTTCTTCCAGGTGCTCCAGTCTCCCCCCATTTTCAAAGAGGTACAGGTTCGTGAGTTAATTGATCACATGGGTGTAATTGGGTGGCACGGGCTTGTTGGGCTGTACCTAAATAATATAAACCAAATGTCATAATCTCAAACTAAAGGCTCCGCCAGATAGGACAGGGATTGGAAGACGTTATTCTCTTGGGGGGGGGGCGGGGGAGTGAAGAAAACACTGCTAAACTTTACTGCTGTATATATTCAAGGAAGAGAATATCATTTTTAAATTATTTTGTATTCTAATATGGGATTAGTGCAAGAAAGTAGTATAGACGTAAAATATCAGCTTTGTTCTTACTGAATGACAGTGCAGACAGGATTGGTTGGATGGCCTCTTCCTGTTTCTGCTGCAGGCATAACCAATATTTCTAGTAATTTTCCACTATCAGTTTTCACCCCATCATTACCTCTTCAGTCTTCCTAACTATAGTGATTTTGGTGGCATCCTTTTCATTGGTGAAGACTGATAAAAGGTACTGATTTGATATTCCATCCATGCCATCTGGCTTCATGAACAGATCACCTTAATGATCCGGAAATGGCTCACACCTTTTAGTACTTGCTTATTACTTACATGTATATACAAGACTATCAGTTTGAGACAAGAAAGTTGAAATTATCATTTAAGAAGAAACAGTTCTGAAGTTATGATGAGTTTTCAGAGTTGCAGTCACATTATTTTCAGTCATCTGAAAGCACTGGCAAGTAAAGTTGAATAAATTGCATTGCTTAAGACCAAACAAGTATTTGTCATTGCAGCAATCCATATTTAGAGGATATGTTACTTTTAAATATAGCAATATACTGTATATGTAAGTAATATTCAATCATAAAGAATTCTTACATAGAGCATTTTCACAATATGACCCGGAGTTTCCTGGAGATAATTAATGAAATTAGAGACTGATCTTGTATATGCAAATCCACTATCTTTAACAATATTCTCACACTTACTATCAATTCCAGTTAGTCCATAGTTCTTATCCTTTCTGAAAAACATTGCTTCCCAGTCTCTTAATGCCTTAAGCTAAATCTTCATATCATTCCCATTCCTTTTGTAAGGCTCCTCACAGTTTTATGCTTCCTCCAGCAATCCTTGATCCTCCAAGTCTGGCCATTCCATCACTTCTTTCCCAAGCTATTTGTGGCAAAACATTCAGTCACCTTTGCATGACTTTAAGAATAACCCTCTCTGTTTCTTTTTACGGCATCTTTAAAAACCTTACCACAAGTTAAGTCTAATTTTCTGTTCCGTGCTTGGAGTCCATTGTTTACCACTTCTTGTGCTGCTTTCCCAGAAACTATTTTGTAATGTTTTTCTCATGCTAAGGTTTATTTGAATACACGTCATAACTGTTGAATATCAAATACTCATATTTTATTTGCTAGAATATGAATCAATAAGGTGGGTGCCTCGGTAGTGTAGCGGCTAGCACAACCCTATTACAGCCTGGTTGTCGGAGTTCTGAGTTCAGTCCCAACATCCTCTGTAAGAAGTATCAGTATGTCCTCCCTGTGGAATGTGTGGGTTTTCCCCGGGTGCTCCAGTTTCTTCCCACAGTCCAAAGATGTACCGGGTCGGTTAACTGGATATTGTAATTTGTCCCGTAGAGTTGGGGTTAAATCGGGGTTGTCAGGGGTTGCTGGGCAACGTGGCTCAAAGGGGCGGAAGGGCCTATTCCACACCATATCTCTAAATAAAAATTAAATAAATAAAACTCTGAGGCATCTCTAAAATTATTAGATTCTACTTTAACTTACCACTGTGGACATAAATAACTTAATCTCAAAATAACATAGATACACATTTTTATATAATGCTGTCTGTTGAGACTTTGGAGCCCAGAACTGAGTTACTAACATTCAATATTGTGGACTTAATAGCAGAATTTTTTAGATGTATTGTAACTTTTGAAAAGATTGTGCACTGTACTTACATGATGGAGTCTACTTAACTCTGGTCATATAATATTTGCACACAAGTGCAATGACTACACCTGTGCTTTTTTAGGCTGTGGTACTATTACACAAAATTATAAATAAAAACAATTCAACACCATGATTCTTTTCTTATTTGTTTTTATCATTTTACCAAAATTAGCATGGAACTTAAAACTTGCTGTAATAAGAATTTAAAGAATGCCAAAAGACTCCAATAATTCAACAACCTAGAGCTTTTGTGGTGCTGGATGTTGTCTATTGGATTTTGTTCTTAATACACAGGTGCATTTTAGATCATTTATTTGATGTTACACATTATAGGTATGTAAGTTGATGAGGATGCAGGAACTGGCAGGGCTGTGAGTGGAAAGGGAGCTGATCAGCTGTGGTTGGCAGCTCAGTTAGGAGAAAGAAAACTCTGATCTCAAACCCCTGCTGCCTTGCAGCTGTACCCACTCATGGGGAAAGGCTCTGGGAGTAAATCCTGAGCTAGAGTCCCTAAGGCAGTCCTACACTGACTGGCAACTCCTGCAATGCTGCTGGTGCCAAACCGTATCGGTCTCTGCCGTTCCTTTGGGTCATCAGATGCATGGGGAGGGGGAGCTTGCTACACGGGCAACAGCTTGCTCTTCGTGTTGTACTGCCCTGGCTTGTGTATCTAGACAGCTAGGATGCAATATCCATAGTCGACTCTGACTCAGAAAATAGACTTTAAAGTTATTGTTATATGACAATCAAGAGAATCTGATGATGCTTGAGATACTACACTATGTCATTTTGCCTATGCAGTGAGATGATGAATAAGCTGAATACAATTTGTAGCAACAATCAATCAAATTACTGGCTATAAACACAACCTTTAAAGCTAAATATTCATTACAAACCTAAAAGACTAAATAAAGTTGCTATTAAAATATAAGTTTAAAACTAAATTTCATATGTAATCTCAATGTTTAATATTATGAAGTTTCATGCCAAGTTATAGTTACATAAATAAATATTAGGTTGATATCTGAGTAGGAAGCAATTTGCAAGGGAAAATAAATTGCGGTATCTCTGGTTATCAACACTTCAAGAACTGGTAAAAGTTTCTCTTTAATTACTCTATCTGGACTCTCATTCATCATTTGCCTATTAATCTGATCTGTTGTAAACATTGTAGTTCCAATTTCTCCATTGACTTGCACTGTTCTAATCTCTAATACCCTAACTATTGTAATCATTCCTGTGTCTTTGTCCATGCCTGCATATGCTTCCCGATGTTTTTCTTTTCCCTGTTAAGCACAATGTCCCAAAGCAACTAAACTATATTTCAATTGGCAGAATTTCAGGTGGTGATGAGGAAGCATACAGGAATGAGACAGATGAGCTGGTGGAGTGGGGTTGCAGCAACAATCTTGCACTCAACATGAATAAGAACAAGGAACAAGGCTGAGAAAAGTCCATCTCCCACCTCCCATTCTCACCACATTCTACAGAGGTTGTACTGAGAGCATCCTGAGCAGCTGCATCACGTCCTGGTTCGGAAATTGCACCACCTCGGATCGCAAGACCTTGCAGCGGATAGTGAGGCCAGCTGAGAAGATCATCGGGGTCTCTCTTCCTGCCATCATAGACATTTACACCGCATGCTGTATCCGCAAAGCAAACAGCGTTATGAAGGACCCCACGCACCCCTCATACAAACTCTTCTCTCTCGTGCCATCTGGAAAAAGGCACCGAAGCATTCGGGCTCTCACGACCAGACTATGTAACGATTTCTTTCCCTAAGCCATCAGACTCCTCAATACCCAGAGCCTGGCTTGACACCATCCTACTATACCCTCTACTGTGCCTACTGTCTTGTTTATTATTTATTATTATTTATTGTAGTGCCTGCACTGTTTTGTGCACTTCATGCAGTCCTGGATAGGTCTGTAGTCTAGTGTAGATTTTGACCTTTTTCTCACGTAGTTCAGTGTAGTTTTTGTATTGTTTCATGTAGCACCATGTTCCTGGTAAACGTTTTCTCATTTTTACTATGTTCTGTACCAGCAGTTATGGTTGAAATGACAATAAAAGGTGACTTGACTTGACTTGACTTGACTTGAATTGATTGTGGACTTCAGGAAGATAAGGCAAGGGAAAGCAAACAATTCATCATTGAGGGATCAGAGAGAACAGCGTGAACAGTTTCAAGTTCCTGGGTGGCAACCTCTCTCAGGATCTGTCCTGGGGCCAACATATTGATGCAATTACAAAGAAGGCATGGCACCAGCTATATTTCATTAGGAGCTTGAGGAGAATCAGTACATCACCAAAGACACTCGCAACTTCTACAGATGTACTGTCTGATATGGAAGGACTACCGCACAGGATCGGAAAAAGCTGCAGAAAGTTGTAAGCTCAACCAGTTCCATCATGGGTACTAGCCTCCCAAGTATTTAGGACACCTTCAAAAGGTGATACCTCAAAAAGGTGGCGTCCATCATTAAGGACCCTCTTCACCTAAGGCATGCCATCTTCACATTGCTACCAAAAAGGAGGAGGTACAGAAGCCTGAAGACACACTCAGCATTTCAGGAACAGCTAATTTCCCTCCACTTTCAGATTTCTGATGGACAATGAACACTTCCTCACTATTTTTACCTCTTTTTCTGCATTATGCATTTAATTTATTTATATATATACTTCTCAATGTATTTTACAGGTTTTATTACTATGTAGTGAACTGTACTACTGCCACAGAACAACAAATTTCATGGCATATGGCATGATATTAAATCTGATTCTGATTCTAATTTCGTAGCTTTTGAACACTGACTCTATTCGTAAGACTTGGATTTGTTTGTTCTCAACACCTTATACATCCTCAGAATGGGCTGAAGTGCTTCATGAAGTTAATCAATATTGTCTTATCTTTAATCCCTTGAGGACGGCCATTAGATCATCATTGATATCTACTATTTTCTGCGAAGTAGCCCTTAAGATAAAGGAAGTGATCCACTTTTTCAAGGATTTTGCCATGGACTTCCATGTCAGGAGACAATGTTGTAGAGCAGTGCACCTTGGTAGATAACCTTTATTTAGTGTACACCTAGGTGATTGAGTAGACCAACAGCTTGGCGTCCAACTGGGCATGTATGCAAGTGCAATCCACATCCTCCCAACTCAATAACTGTCAGGGTGACCTTGGATCCAGAGTGAAGGGGTCATAGGTTGATCAGATTTCTGCTTGTCCAGTAGAACTGCTCCACTCCCGCAGAAAGCTCATTGGACTGATGAACAGCAGTCAGAGAAACTGAGGAAAGTGCCAGGGTGCTGATACAGCCTTGCTTGTCACAATTCTGACTGAGATTAGGCCTGTTGAGGATCCATTGGTTAAGATCATAACTTGTGTGCCAACGCACCGCAGGCAAACTTCTACAACAAACAAATGTGGGAAAGAGTCTCCATAAGCCAACTTATTTGACAGCAAAAGCTTATGTGAGGTCTCAAGAGGCCATGTATAGTGACTGATGCTGCCGCCTGTATGAGCTGTTGTACAGTGAAGACCATGTCTGTGGTGCAACCAGACCCGAAAGAGTCTCCAAAGCAGCTCCTAGGCTACTGGGAAGAGGTGGTTGGGGAAGAACCTGGTGATGACCCAAACAGCAAGGAGAACCCTCTGTGGTTCCCAAACAGATATGGCTCCTTTCTGCAGAGCATCATTATGATGACATCTCAGAGTTCTCTCTGGCATATTTGCCTCTTCCCAGATATGGGAGATGTTGTCCATTTGTGACTGAAGCTCCTGATTTTAGCAGGGAAACCACTTGCTCCGACAACCTCAATCTTCAGTTGTTGTAGCATTCATTAGGCTTCCCAATGGTATCAGGGCTGACCTAGATCATTGCCGTGAGGTGAAGTCAGAGACACCCATGTTAAGGACAGAGTGATCATGAAGGAATTTTTAAATAGCTCCTTCTAGCAGGCACTAACTGCATTAGTTCTTGAAAAGTTCACATTGTTCATGGATCTCAGCTGGTTGAGCCCTCAGGAGTTCAAGCCCTCGTTAGTCTTGATGGCACCGAAGAATCCAAACATGTCACCCTGCAGACTTTCTACCTGTCACCTCTGCTTTAGGTTGAGGGTTTGTGAGACCATAATCCACCAGCTATTAACCAGCTCATGCAGACCTTTGCTGCCCATATCTTTGTGAGGTATGAGACCATCTGACACATGCCCTCTTCACATTACTAACATAGAGATGAGGTGCAGGAGCCTGAAGACCCACACTCACATTGCTAATGTAGAGAGGAGGTACAGGAGCCTGAAGACCCTCACTCAACGTTTTAGGAACAGTTTCCTCCCAACCACCATCAGGTTCCTGAATGGTCCATGAACCCATCAACACTAACTTGTTACTTCTCCTTTATCTCACTTATTTTTGTAACTTGCAGTAATTTTTACATCTTGCACTGTACAAATTTCATACCACATGTCAGTGATAATCAACCTGATTCTGGTTCCTGTATTGCAAAATAAGAGACAATGCACCAATATCTATAAAAATCTACTCCGATACTGTTTGAATCCAGTCTCATGAGCTTGACAAAGGAAAAGGCCCAGTACCTGGGAGACTACCCTAGTCCTTCAATTTGTGCCATTTCATTGTAACCTCCGTGAGCTCAGAGCTTTGGTTTATCCTTGCAGCTTCAATGACTGATAGGTGCATCAGGTGCTTGGGTTAGAACAGTTGTAGAGCTAGACAGGGGTACAAAGAAATGGACA
Organism: Mobula hypostoma; assembly: GCF_963921235.1. Classification (NCBI taxonomy): domain Eukaryota; kingdom Metazoa; phylum Chordata; class Chondrichthyes; order Myliobatiformes; family Myliobatidae; genus Mobula; species Mobula hypostoma. The sequence continues at coordinate 21,318,660 of NC_086105.1, read as the reverse complement.
GCTTGGCACACCAAATGATTTAACTAAAGGGTGACAAATTTACACTAAAACCTTTGGGAGATGAAGAATCATTATAAGTCAGTAAGTAAAGTTTAGTGTTGAATAGATACTTGCAGTAGAAATCTGGATTAATTAAATTTCATCCAGTGTTTAAGGGAATGTGGTCAATAAATATCACAGCAATTGAATCTAGATGTTAAAAAAAAATTACGGTTGAAAATTCCAGTCCCAAATTGTCAAAGGAAAAACGATGTGACAAAGTAGAAGAGATAAACATTGCAATTGCTGAGAATCAATGTATTTTAAAAGATCTGCAGGTGCTGAAATTCTGAAATAAAGTTTTATTTATTCAACATACAGTACGAGTGGGAGTAGGCCCTTTCAGTCCTCCGATTCACGCCGCCCCAGCAATCCCACAACCCCGATTAACCTTAACCTAATCACGAGACAATTTACAATGACTAATTTACCTTCCCGGTAGGTTTTTAGACTGTGGGAGGAAACCGAATCACCCAGAGAAAACACAAGCAAACCACGGGGAGGATGTTCAGAGACTCCTTGCAGAACAGCTAATAGAGTTGAACTCCGGACTACGCCGAGCCGTAAAATAGCGTCGCACTAACTGCTGAATTGCTAAAAACACTCACCCCATCTGATAGGGTCTGTGGAAAGTGAAACAGAAGGTTTCATGTTGGAGACTTTTGTCAGACTCAATCCTGACCAACTGTGTTGGAGTACATCATGTGGCTGAAGGAAGCATCAAGGTCACTGTGACTGAGCTGGTGGAAGGAGTCTCAGGACCAAGTGTCCCCAGCCCCGCCCACCCCATGATCTGAGCTCAGCTGCCTGAGCAGGTTATCGAGGAGTTAACCACCTGCCCCTGCACCCTGGGGTCCAGGAGGCCAAATCAGAATGGCGCAGTAAGGAGGCAAACCAAATTCACGTCCCCGAAACCGTTTCACAACTGGAAACGCTCGGCTGGGGGGTGGAGGGAGGATGAAAAAAGTGTTTTTTTTTAGAAGTAAAAATACACATGGAGGCTTACAAACACCGAAAAAGTGAAGCACTGTTACTTTAAAAATGGAGGCGTTCTGCCTTCCCTTTAGCCTCCTATATATTTGCCCTAATGTCGCCAATGAAATGAGTATGCCTTGGATCCA